>NW_026991715.1:15756251-17006251 GCF_029215605.1 Mirounga angustirostris | reverse complement strand
AGAAAGAATCCAGGCAATTAGTCAAAAAAAAAAAACAAAAACAAACACTAAGAGCTCAGTAAGTGTGCAGTAAGACACTTAAATATGTGAACAACAGACTGACATCAGGAGAGCTTCTAAAACTACTAGGGCAGGTTATATGTAAATTAATAGTTTGTGTAGGCCTTCCTACAAAACTGTGATCATACATGGGCAGCAATCTATTTTTTTTTTCTAAATCCTTATTTAAAACCTACAGTTCCTGAAACATAGTATGTTCACAAGAAGTTTGTGGAAGATACTGAATGAGAGGAGGGAAAAACGGCAGATATAATCACAAAATGATTGATACCTGACTTGGCTCTCTTGATAAGATCTAGAGCTTCTGAGTAAACCTTAGGCTACACCCTAAAAAGAGGAGATAGGTAGGAGTGCATGGCAGAAATGAAACAGAAATCCATCGGGACGCCTGGGTGGCTCAGTTGGTTGAGCGACTGCCTTCGGCTCAGGTCATGATCCTGGAGTTCTGGGATCGAGTCCCGCATCGGGCTCCCTGCTCGGCAGGGAGTCTGCTTCTCCCTCTGACCCTCCCCCCTCTCATGCTCTCTCTCTATCTCATTCTCTCTCAAATAAACAAATAAAATCTTTAAAAAAAAAGAAACAGAAATCCATCAACTTACAGTACGTAGATCCTGATAGGAGTTTTTCCATGTAAAAAGCACAGGTTGCTGGGCTTATGGGACATACAGTACACCAGCTCTTTAAAGCATTCCACAGGCTGGCTCCCTACACATCGATCACATCAACAATCACAAAATATTTTCTAGTTTTCAGTACTTATGTCTCTAGGGTATGCATTTTTTTGTTAAACTCATCCCAAAATATTTCATGTTGTAGGATGCTATTGTAAATGTGATTATTTTGTTCATTTTATTTTTTTAGTTGTTTATTGCCCACGTATAGAAATACAACTTAATATTTCATTCACTTAAATGTGTTAAGACTTGTTTTGTGGCCCAGAGTATGGTCTATCTTGGTGCATGTTTCATGCCTGCTTGAAAAGCATTTAGGTTCTGCTGTTGAGTGGAGTGCTTTACATATATCAACTAAGTCAGGTTGGTTCATGACAGTGTCATTCAAATATTCTTTTCTCCCTAATAACTTATAGATTACTTTTCTATCATTTTCTAGGATGAGGATGTTGAATCTAACTGTAATTGTTCATTTGTCTATGTTTCTTTTCACTTCTGTCAATAGATGTTTCATGTATTTTGAAACACCTATTTTTAGGTTGTTATATATATGTAGGATTTTTAGGTTTTGATAAATTGACTCATCACTATGACATGTCTCTATCTCTGCTAATACCCCTTGTCATGAAATTTACTATGATAATAACAGAGCAAGTCCAGGTTAAGTTTAACGTTCACATGGTGACTCTCCATCTTTTCAACTCATCTCTGTATTTATATTTACATTAATTCTTTGAAAGTATATAGTTATATCTAGACTTATCTACTCTTACGTTTGCTGCCTTAAAACTGGAGAGTTTATACTATTTATATTTATAATATTTATTAATATGGTTGGCTTAAATCTACAATCTTGCTATTTTCTAAATTTTATATTTGTTCTCTCTTCCTTATTTTTCTCTTTTTTTGCCTTTTGGATTACTTGAGTGTTAGTATCTCATTTAATGTCTGCTTTCGGTTTATTACCTATACTTCTTTTAATTTTTTAATAGTTTCTCTAGGGTTTACAATAGGTACTTTTCACTTTTCATGGTTGGAGGTAAAGAATATGATCATTATCTTGACTATGGTGATGGTTTCATGGTGTGTGTTTGTGTCAAAAGTTATCAAACTTATTTAAAATAGCTTAAAATGTTTGATTCATTGCATGTCAATTATATGTCACTAAATCTGTCGTTAAAAAAAAAAAGAGGAGAAAGAACATTAGGGGAATTGGCACTAGTATTTTAATAAGGTTTTTAAGTCCACTGCATAGTAAAAAGTGTGGTACGAGACAAAATCCTGCCCAGTATAATAATGTATACCAAGTAATATTCTTCAGTTTTTCTTCTGTCTGGGAAATTGGAACATATTGTTTGTTAAAATCCAAGACAACTCTTGAAACATCTAAAGTCATTTTTGAAGTCCCTCTAGCTATCTTACCCACAGAGGTAATTTGGAAGAAAAAGAAAATGACCAAAATTTCATAATTTGAAAGAGCCAAAAAAATCAAACCTTCAGCTGTGAGTATTCCATTCCAAAATGTGCTCTTATCTACATTAGATTCATCTGTTCCATTTTGTTCTCTTATATTTCCTCAATTTTGCTTCTCAAGATAGGTTGGCAATTTTTTTTTTTTCCTGTAAAGGGCGATAGAGTAAATATTTTAGGGTTTGCAGATTACATTCAATCTCTGTCTCCTATCTTTCTTTGTTTTTCTTTTTTATAATGCCTTCAAAATGTGAAAACAATTCTTACCTGGAGGGCTGAACATAAGCCACAGTCTGCAAACCCCCGCTTTAAAATAAATTGCTTCTGACATCATTTGAGACCTTATCAATTGCTGTGGACCACAAGCACTCCAATGGCAGAGACACAGTAACTGGGTATGTTAGTATACATTCAACATGTTTCCTTCTTATATTTCACCTCAGTATGTATGAGGAGAATATTCAAAACTTTATGCATCTAATTCAGTTGGCACAGAGTGAGAATTGACATGTTAACATTTTAATGGCTTTCTTGAATTCTAGGCTTGGCTAGTAAGTATTTTAAGTTAACGGAAACCTTGAAAAACTTTGAACTAAGCTAAGTAAATCAACTGTTTTGTACTTGCAAAAATACTTTAAACTAAATGGAAATATTTAATCCGTATAGCTTTCTCCTAAGTTAAAAATTCATTATTTCCCAAATAAAAGCCAATATAAATGTTATACAATAATGCGTCTTTTTTTTTATTTTTTGGAAACTACATGATTTCTTAAATTTGCATTAAAGGCATATTTGGAAAGGTGAGCAAAAATATATACAACAATTATTTCCATAAAGCACATATTCTTAAAACTGTGTATCATTTTGTTTGAGAGAATGTTTCAGCATTATTATTCACATTTTCATCAGATGTTTATTGAGCATCTAACTTTTCTACTTAGAATACACAATGGAAAACAAGATAATCATGGTCCTTACCAGGATGGAGTCTATTGCCTATGAGATTGAAAGGTGATAAAAAGGAAATAGACAAAATAATTACAAACTATTCAAAGTGAAGAAAGTAAACAGAACAACTTGGGGTAGACAGAACAGCCTCCAATATGAAAGTGTTTAGCGAGGAGCTAAAGGTCGAAGAAAATGCAAAATTTTGGAGGCAAGTAGGCCAAGAACCCCATGGCTGAGGACAGCCAGTGAAAAGATATTATATGGAAGTAGTCTAATGTGTTAAGGATTTATCAACAAGTCAGTTGTGTGAGGTGGTGACCATGAGCCAGTGGCGTGAAATAAGGCTGAGGAGATGGTTGGGAATAAGACTCATACTGCTACTTGGAGAAAAGACTGGAGGAGAAAATAGTAGAAGCAGAAATACCAGTAAAGAATCAATACGGCCCCTTCCCCCAAGAAAAGATATTCGTCAGCTGAGAAATGATAGTGGTTTAGAATAGATTGGTGGCAGAGGGATGAAAAAGGGTGAATGGACATGGAGATGTAGATCAAAAGGAAGGCTAAATACCACGGTTAATTTACACATCTGTAGGAATGATCCAATAGAAAGAGGAAAAGTAATGAGGCAAAAACAAGAAGAAGTAAAGATTCAAAGCCCATTAGAACTTAAACTACACTGTTTTATGAGTATGTGTTTTTAGAATAATAAAAATGAGGGGGAAAGGTATTAGTTTTTTAAAATCCCACAAAACCATAAAGTCATCCTATTCTTAAAGTTTTCACTCATTAATCATAAATATTCACCATGTGCCAGGCCATATGCTAGATACTGAGAATACAAATATGGAGATATATGTATCTTGACATCTGTGAGCTTATACTTCTGACACTACTTAGTCATCTCCAGTGTAAATATTTAAGCTTCTTCCTCTGTATTTTCAGCTGTAGTTTAGCCCAGCAAAGAAACATCTTAAAACTGTGCAAGGACTCTTCTTCTTCCTCTTCCTTTCCTTGCTTGAATAATTCACTTATCAAACCATTAAGTGAAGCAGAACAGGGTCTACCTGGACCAGGGGGTGGGGATGCTGTGGTAGCTCACAGCAGGATGCTAGAAGAGAAGCAAGATGACAGACATGGGAGTAAGGGTGGGGCTGGGGAGAAGAGGCTAGGTAGCTAGAAAAGGGAGAGGGGGTTTATCCAGGCATCAAGAGGAGGCTATCCAGACATGGGATTAAGGGTATCTAGGCATTAGGGAAGCCCAGTGTGTGGAAGCCCAGTGAAGGAAGTCAGATCTTAAGCAGGATGGAGACAGAATCCACACCTGAGTGCGTCTTGCTGCAGGGCTTTAGAGCCGAGTAGGGTAAGGAAGGTATCCACACAAGGGCCAGCCCTGTGTGGGGGGTCAGAGCCAATGCTGAGTAAGGAGGGCTGACTCCATTCCAGAGTCAGCCCAGCAGGTGGTGTCTGAAAGGGTAAGGAAGGAGTCCCTGTATGGGGGGAGGAGAGGAGGAGGAGGGGGGAGAGATTCAGAGCTTAAATGGGACAAGCAATGTGTCTATGTGGGCAGGCAGTCTGGTACAAGGAATCAGAGCCTCAGAGGAGGAGGGAAGGCATCCAAGAGACAATACAGCTCAATGCACTGGGAACAAAAATTAGGCTTAAAGTTACCTGTCCAGTAGGGTTCAGAGAGCATCTACATGGGAAAGGAGGGGCCATGGAGAGGGGTGGTAAGTTACATACACAGAAATTGACTAAGTATATATTGATAGTAAAGGGAGCCAGGATTCTCATTATCAGAGAAGAAATTGAGAAAAAAAAAAAAAAAACAGAATAAACCCTGAGGCATTGAACTGGAATCAGAAACATCAGTGTGAACTCATGATACACAACGTTTCTAGATCAAAAGAAACATGGGACACCTGGGTGGCTCAGTTGGTTAAGCATCTGCCTTCGGCTCAGGTCATGATCCCAGGGTCTTGGGATCGAAGCCTGCAATGGGCTCCCTGCTCAGCGGGGAAGTCTGCTTCTACCACTTGCCTCTGCCCCAGCCCCTCCCCCTGCTTGTGCTTCCTCTCTCAAATAAATAAAATCTTTAAAAAAGAGAGCATACATATAAAAGTATGTATAAATGGACAGATAAATGTATATAAACTACTCCAGCTCTGTCTACTCAGAGAGTCTGAAAGTAGCAACACCCTGATGAAGTAATAAGCACATCTATCATCTAGAGTGTGGCTTCTGAATGTATTCTCCTCTAAAAGAACTCAGGTTCCTTGAAGATATAGCTAATTCCACTAATGGATCAGGAAAAATACAAAACAAACTTGGAATCCACTGCTGTACCAGAAAACAAAGAAGTGCTGAAAGAAAGACAAAAGTATGTAAGGATACAAAAACCAATTTTAAAGGGCTTCTAGTGGCCAGGACAGCAATCACGTAAGTATCACTTAAAAAAACTTTGGATTATAAATCACTTATTAAAATGCCATTATCTATACTGACATAAACAAAAAATACATAAATTTAAAGTCTGAAGAGGAAAGAGACACTTATAGTTTCAAAATACCTTCCCCAAAAATTTCATCTTGTTTTAAAAGGATGGAAAACCTTTACAATAGAGAAGTCAGACAAATATCCCCTTCATGAATGATCAAGCACTACTATTTTCAGTAATAGGACAAACCAAATTAGGTACCATCTGGTAGGTTAAAATAAGAAGAGCAAAGCATCATTTCTGTGATATTCCTACAAAAGGTACATAACCTAAATCAAATCAGGAAGAAACATCAGAAACACACAAATTAAGTAACATTCTAAAAAAGAACAAACAACAAACTGGCCTATATAATCTTAAAAAGTGTCAAAGTCATAAAAGACAAAGAAATGCTGAGAAAATATTCCAGACCGAAGAAAACTAAAGACACATTACAACTAAATGCAGCACTTGATTCTAAACTGGATCCTTTTTGCAATAAGTAATTTCTACTGAAAAAAAAAAAAAAAAAAAAAACACTGAAATTTGAATGGAGTATATAGGTTGGATGACAGAAATCAATCAGTATAAATTTCCCTGATTTGAATGATAATATTGTGGGTATGGAGGAGCATTCTGGATGGTCAACTTTCATATATTTCAGGAAATAAATGTTTTTGTACAACTTTTCTGTTTCAAAATACGAAAAAATTAAATAATAGTACATATGTAGTGCTGAGGTTATGATTTCAGTCTTATCATCCCAAAACTATACATGTACTATTTTAATTTTAAGTTTACAAATAAAACAGCCTATTTTAATAATGATCCCTCTGTTCTCTCATTCAGTTAATTCATTTATTCATGCACACTGTCATTCCTTATTCATGCAGCAATTTAACAACTACGCTATGCCAGATATAGAGTGAGATGTTCTCACATCTTACATACATTCTTCCTTGAATCATCATAATATCTCTACAAGGTATGAATTATTACTATAATTTGCATATGGAAATAACATTCAGGCAGTTACTTTGAGCAAGGCCAAATACAATACAGAACAGCCTGAGTGTAAGTCCAACCCTTAGAGATGCCACTCACCTGTTAACACTCGACTCAAAGGCATTTAAAGACAAATCCTTAATCCTTTTGATTAAATGGCCAGTTAAGGGGCGCCTGGGTGGCTCAGTTGGTTAAGCGACTGCCTTCGGCTCAGGTCATGATCCTGGAGTCCCAGGATCGAGTCCCGCATCGGGCTCTCTGCTCGGCAGGGAGTCTGCTTCTCCCTCTGACCCTCCCCCCTCTCATGTGCTCTCTCTCTCTCATTCTCTCTCTCAAATAAATAAATAAAATCTTTAAAAAAAAATGGCCAGTTAATAATTATGGTATTATGTAAACATACCTTAAAACCACAGCCCCATTATATACACTCTTACCACTTTTATCCAACACAGTACTGGAAGTCCTAGCCATAGCAATCTCCCAAGAAAAAAAAAAAAGTATCCAAATTGGTAAACAAGTAAAATTGTCACTATTTGCAAATGACATGATACTACACATGAAAAACCCTAAAGGCTCCAGCAAAAATCTAGTAGAACTAAAAAATAATTCAGTAAAGACACATAATAAAAAGTTAATATACAAAAATCTATTGCATTTCTTATACTAATAACAAAGTACAGAAACAAAAATTAAGGAAGCAATCTCATTTACAGTTGCATCAAAAAAATAAAATACCTAGAAATAAGGTTAAGGATCTGTACTCTGAAAACTCCAAGACACTGATGAAAAACATTGAACAAGACACAAATGTAAAGATACTCCATGCTCCTGGATTGGAATGATTAATATTGTTAAAATGTCCATACTACCTAAGGAAGCTACAGATTCTGTGTAATCTGGCAAGGATGTGAAAAAAGGGTACACTTATGCACAGTTGGTGGGAATGTAACTTGGTGTAGCTAATCTGGAAAACAGTGGAGCTTCCTCAAAAAATTAAAAATAGAAATACCATATGATCCAGAAATTCCACGTGTGGATATTTACTGGAAGAAAACCAAAACACTTATTTGAAAAGATATATGCATGCATACGTTTAGTGCAGCCTTATTTACAATTGGCAAGATATGAAAGCAACCTAAGTGTCCATTCACAGATGAATGAGTAAGAAAGATGTGCTATACATACACAATGTAGTATTATTTAGCCATATAAGAGAATGAAATCCTGCCATTCACAACAACATGGGTTGTTAACAGAGGGTATAATGCTAAGTGAAATATGCCAGAAAGAGAAAGACAAATACCATATGGTTCCACTTATCTGTGGAATCTAAAAAACAAAACAAACAACAACAAAAACAGAAACAGATTTATAAGTGCAGAAAACAAACTGGTGGTTGCCAGAGGGAAGGGAGTGGTGGTATGGGTAAAAGAGGTGAAGGGCATTAAGAGGCACAACTGGGGCGCCTGGGTGGCTCAGTCCTTAAACATCTACCTTTGGCTCAGGTCATGATCCTGGAGTCCCAGGACCAAGTCCCGCATCGGGCTCCCTGCTCATCGGGAGTCTGCTTCTCCCTCTCCCACTCCCCCCTGCTTGTGTATCCTCTCTCGCTGTCTCTCTGTCAAATAAATAAATAAAATCTTAAAAAAACACTCTAGTTTGAAAATAGTCAAGAAGATGAAAAATACAGAATAGGGAACATGGTCAATAAGACTGTAATAACTTTGTATGGCAACAGATAGTAACTACACTTATCACAGTGAGCATTTCATAATGTATTTAATTGCTGAATCACTATTTTGTATGCCTGAAACTAATATAATATCGTATGGTCAAGTATATTTCAATTAAAAAAATAAGTCCTGGGGACATAATAGACACTTTGGTGACTACAGTTAACAATACTGTATTGTACATTTAAAAGTTGCTAAGAGAGTAGATTGCTTTTTAAATCTCCTTCACCTATTTTACCCATCCTCCATTCACCTCCCCTCTGATAATCATCAGTTTGTTCACTAAAAAGTCTATTTTTTGGTTTGTCTCTTCTTTTTTCCTTTGTTCATTTTTTGTTTGTTTCTTAAACTTCACATATAAGTGAAATCATACGCTATTTGTCTTTCTCTGACCGGCTTATTTCATTTAGCATTACACGCTCTAGATCCATCCATGTTGTTGTAAACGGCAAGATTTCATTCTTTTTAATGGCTGGATAGATTTCCATTGTGTGTATATATATATATACATATATATATATATATATACATACACACACCACATCTTCTTTATTCATTCATCAATCAATGGACACTTGGGCTGCTTCCATATTTTGCCTATTGTAGATAATACTGCAATAAACACAAGGATGCATATATACTTTCAAATTGGTGTTTCTGTATTCTTTGGGTAAATACTCAGTAGAGTGATCACTGGATCATAGGGTAGTTCTATTTTTAATGTTGTGAGGAACCTCCATACTGTTTTCCACAGTGGCTGCACCAGTTTGCATCCCCATCAATAGTGCACAAGGGTTCCTTTTCCTTACCATCCTTGCCAACACTTGTTGTTTCTAGCCATTCTGACAGGTATGAGGGCTAAGAGTGTAGATTTTAAATGCTCTTCTCAGAAAAAAAATTAAAAATTTAAAAGAGAAGTTCTCATCAGAATGAAAAAAACCAGTTTGTAACCATGTAAGCTGATTTATGTTAATTAAACTTATTGTGGTAATCACTTTGCAATATATACATATAGCATATCACTATGCTGTATACTTTAAACTCACACAATGTTGTATATCAATTATATCTCAATAAAAATGGAAAAAAAAATTCCAGGATGGAGAGTGGGGGACAGAGCACTGTTATTTTTCTTCACTCAGTATCACTGCTTTACAGTAACTCCTAACAAAGAAATAGAAACATGAAATAAAAATATTAACAAGGGAAAACATATTACTAAGTGAAAGAAGTCAACCTGATAATGTTACACACTGTATAATACCAACTCTATGACACCGTGAAAACGGCAAAGCTGTGGAGAGAGTACAAAAATCTGTGGCTGTCAGCGACAGCGGGATGAACAGGGAGAACAATGAGGGGCTGTAGGGCAGATACTGTAATGATGGACACATGTCCTTACTCATTTGCCCAAAGCCATAAAACAGACAACACCAGGAGGGAACCCTAATGTAAATGATGGACTTTGGGTGATAATGATGTGTCGATGTCGATTTACTAACTGTAACAAATGTACTACTCCAGGGGCGCCTGGGTGGCTCAGCTGGTCAAGCGTCTGCCTTCGGCTCAGGTCATGATCCCAGGATCCCAGGATCGAGGCCCGCATCAGGCCCGTGCTCAGCCGGGAGCCTGTTTCTCCTTCTCCCTCTGCCTGCCGCTCCCCCTGCTTGTGCTCTCTCTCTCTCTTGCTCTCTGACAAATAAATAAACAAAATCTTAAAAAAAAAAAAAAAAAAAAATGTACCACTCCAGTGGGGGATGTAGATCATGAGAAGGCTATGCATGTGTGGGGATAGGCAATATATAGGCAATCTCCTTCCACCCACTTCTGCTGTGAAACCAATACTTCTGTAAAATAAAGTCTAAAAAAAGGGGGGGCGGTGACCAAGGACCCAGCCCTGAGCTTCCATGAGGTCACTCAAGAATTTCAATCCTGATATTTTGGCCCCATAACTGCTACTAGCTGGTAAGTTCCAACAATTCTGAAACTACTGCTATTATGAACCAGGCAAAGGCACCTACAGAGATGACAAGATTCCCAACTAACTTCCCAGGAAAATGAGGAGAGGATCAGGATGGCACTGTGAGCCAAAGGAGGCTGAGCTGCAGCCCATAAATGTCCTTCATCACTTTTCCCTTCTCCTCGGAGAAAGAAATTATTCGGACATCATCTTGTTTTCAGGAGACAGAAGGGGCTGCTTACCATTGCAACCCCTGAGAATGACTGATTTCCCAGGGAGTCTGAACAGCAGGGAAAACCAGTGAGGGAGGGCTGCTCAGCTCAGGGAAAGAAGGCACAGATGGGGGGCCTGGGGCTGAGGGTGGAATGTTGAGTGGGGTATGAAGAGCTCCCTCCCTGGCGACCCACTGACCTTCAATAAATAAGCCAAAGAGATCAAGGTACAATCGGCATTTGAGTTCATAGGGAAGCGAACAAGAGACAAAGAATGGTACCCATCTGCCCTTGGGTTGGAGGGTGTAGGAAGGTATCAGACCTGCACAGTTAAACCCTGTGGTTACAGGCCTCATCTTCCCACACCTCCAAGAGCCAAGAAAGTCTCAAAGGTCCTTGGGTTATATAAAAAGTGGTCCATACACACCACATATTACCATAGCAATACATATTAAATGGAGGGTGAGGCCAGGAGAGAAGCAGAGAATCAAGTTTGCTCATTCAAACATGAAGTGAAATTCAAAAAAAAATTTTCAGCTTTTCTAACTGTGAAGAATTTTTGAAATTTTCCTCACCTGTAATATGTACCATGAAATTATTGAACATAACTGAATAATATCGATATACCTATACATTATATATATACACACTATCACAGATACTAACTTATTTTTACACATGTGAATGTATACATACCCATATGCAGATTATATACTGAGAGAGAAATAGGTAATGAAGTCTTATTTTATGATGAATTAGGTTATACAAGGAAGAGTGAAAAGCTCTTGGAAACACTGCAGAGAAGTGCCATGTCATAAAATACAGACCTGCCCTCCTCCAATATTTACAAAACAAGAAAGATTCCTAAGTAAGGAATAACACATCATTTATTTGATTGAGGACCACATGAAGTTGGCTGACATCTTTGTACCTTTAAAGACAGGAATGGCACTTACAATGGTGGATTTATAAGTAGATGTGATCCTCAGAACCGAGGTGGGCTCTAACACAGAATAATCCCAACTCCCATCACTCACTCACCCATTAAGGAAGCTAAGGAGAGAAGATCTGTAGTACCTAAATTATAATCATTTTCTTTTCATGGGGAAAGTATGGAGATGTAGATTCACATGACTGTGTGTTCGTGCATATAGATTGTGCCACAAATTAAAGTGCAGACTATAAAAACCCATGAAAAAAAAAAAAACTTTTAAAAATACACCAGGAGGAACACTGGTAAGAGAAGGAATTTTACCCTACCAGTCACTTCAACAAATAATTACTTTCTGCCAATCCGTTATTGCATGCCAAGTACATGAAAAGCCTCTTCCTGATAGAGGAGAAAAAAATTAATTGGGGTGGGAGGAGCTAACTAAAAGAAAAAAGCTCTACTTTAAAAAAAATACATCTTAACTCTGCTTTATCATATTTATAAATTATACTAGATTTTCAAACCCATAGAACTTTTATTAATGCAAAAAAAAACCCCAGAAATTCTGAAGATTCATTAGGCATTACTACAAATAAAAAAAAATCTGTGGGGCGCCATAGGGCTTCACGCCCAGCAGGGAGTCAGACTAAGCATTTCTCTCCCTTTCCTTCTGCCCCTCCCCCCACTTGCAAGCTCTCTCTCTAAAATCAATCAATCAATCAATCAATAATCTGCAAGAAAAACCACATCAGAAAATTGAAAGCACAGGAAGTGGGTTAAATAGTGGGTTAAGGAAGATTAGATCGAGCATGTCTGAGTACAGAACTGACGAACAAAGGAAGTTCATTGCCAAACATGTATTTGTATACATGTAATGTAACATCCCTACCACCCATGCAGGCTGCTACACTGGAAATACACCTCTTTGAAATTTAACTATAGAAACAAAAACCGTATTCCCTATCAGAAAACAGATCAAAAAAAACCCAACCAACCAACAAACAAAAAACCCATCATAACCCCAATTTGGACTGTTCTGTGAAATCTGATCCATTCCCTTCTCCTTCCCCTGCAGGCCCACAGAGCGATCCCCCGTGCAACTCTGTGTGGCAGCAAGTGACGTAACAGACCCATATACATTCTCCAAAGGGCGGCAGGATGGTTATTAAATCACTGCTGAGTCACATCTATGTTCATCTTCTAGAAGTGCAGAGACAGGTGCTCTGGCCGGTACCTGTGTGTAAGCTGTTGGCTCCAGCTCAGTAACTGCACAGAAGCCAAATCCATCTTGCTTCGTGCGGAGATTATCAGGATAAAGGAAAGTGCTGCCGCAGGTACGCATACACACATCTGAAACCTAATGCAGGCGGGGCCCTCTCTAGCCCTTGAAAGCAAGGTCCAAGTGCTGGGAAACTGTAGAAAAAGCCTCATCTACTTTCTGCTACAATCTGAGAATCAGCCTCTATTTCCAATGTCTACAGTTCCACATGCGTTTCTCTTTCATGCTGCGGTGTTTGATTCATTCCAAATATGGGTGTCCATGAAGTTCTTGAAAAGAGCATAATGAGTTTTAGTAAATTTCACCAGCAATGAGAAAGTATGGAGGAAGTGGGCCGATGGTGCCTTCACTGTGAACACATACATTTCTGTCTCATCCGCCTCTTCACGATACCCTTCTCCCACTTAGAAGTCAAGCAAAAATTCTTGTCACCTAGAGAACAGATTCATTTTCTTCTCCATAATGCTGGTATTATCTGACACACAGTTTCATATTGATTCAGAGTCTATCTTAAATGGGCTTATCAAGAAATCACTCTCAAATAAATATAATGTGCACTGTAGGAGAAATTCTTATAAATAGAACATTCTCAACCTTATTATCTGCAATATAGAGATGTAAAAGTCACAGGTACTCAGTACAAGTATAAAAATCTATACATGTATGCCAATCACCGGGCATTTACTGGAAAACCAAGTGATCTCACAGGGGGCTGAGAGAGTCAAGGAAGAAGTTTAACCCGTGACTTCTGCCTCCAATATGCCTACTGATACGTTGGAGTGACAGATCTGGCCCCAGGTTTGGTGGGCTGCTTTTCCTGTTCTATTTATTCCCTTGTGTAGCTAAATTTACTCAGCCTTTCACTTCCAAAAATATCAGACTACATGACCCAAGAACATTCTGTCTGGACAACACCTGTTTGTAAATATTGTTAAAGCAGGGCTGAGCTCATATATTAAAAGAAAACCTACTAATAGCTGTGATGCTCAGATGCCCCCTTTGATATTCAAGTGTTTATAAAATATGGTTCCAACTGGTCTCCTAGCAATGACCACCAAATATAATGAGCGTCTCTAGAGGTGGCCACTCTTACCCTGGAGTCATACTTTTTATAAGATTTCTTCTAGAATAATGCTACTGGCTCTTCTCTCGCTCTCTCTGCCCTATTCTGAGATTCTGCCCAAGTCTGGAAGCGTGAACTGAATATACCCTGGAAACAGCTAAGAACCCTATGTCATCTCTGCTTCTCCACTGAGAGGGGCTTCCCGCTTCTCTCTCCACACTGCTTGGTACAAGTACCCTGCCCCAGAAAGGCAGACCTGAAATTATCTGGTCATGCTATTGTTGCAGTATGTTTAGAAGAGAGGCAAAGCATTAGGAAGCCCGTTGTTAGTACACATCTAAAACCATATTCGCCATTCTGTGTATAAAGTGGACAATGTTACACTCCCTCATCCCTCTCCCACCTCTCCTTCCTTCCTGTCTTATTCATTCGTATGTTCTAAACTCTGAGTATCAGAATATAAAGACAACAGTTAGTGCTCTCTCCACAACACCAACACATCGTAATGTAGCTTCATGGAAAACATTTACTTTACTATGATTATAAACTCATCAGTGAGCTGATGACTGGTTTGAAATAACCTAGAATTTCCTAAGTCTCTAAGCTCAGTACAAGTATCTTTTATTTACAACCCTGTCCTAGCTTTGTATGATGTCCCACTGCAAATGACTCCTCAAGTGATCATTTGCCATGTTTTAATTATCCAGCATTTTCAGAAGATCCCTCTTCTGTTTAGAAAATGCCCTGAATTCTAAGCTGTAGGGTTAGTATGCTCTTCTCTGGTAAACCAACACCATCATCCTCTAAGTCTCGTTAGCTCTCCTGCAATGATGAAATTTTGATTGATCCCTTAGCTACTTTAACTATGCTGCAGTCTCTTAAATACAGGTGAAGATCCCAAACAAATCCTCCGAACCTTTCCCAGGAAGAGTTAGCGAGAACTACCCCACCCCCAGTAGTGACAGTGGTCTGCATTAACCTGGGGCTTTGCTCCTTAGAATATCATTAAATTCAAGAGACGAGTCTTTAAAGTTCAATGTACATTAGATTTTTTTTTCACTTCTCAAGTCTTAAAAGAACTCCCCACCTCCTCTAAAAGCTTCTGCTACATACATCAACCCCTCAAGTTTGTTTCTTATTTGAACTCTGAAAACACAAACTGTCTCTACAATAGAATTATCCTTATTGAAAATAGAGTGCTCTTCAAAGAGAAGAGAGGGAGTTAATCATCACTGAGTATGCACTAGAGGATATACAATGAAATAAATGCTGTATATACATTATGTCTTTTGACTTTCTCATCCTAACTCCAAAAATAACGTATATTTTCTATTTTTTATTTTACAGATGAGGAGAGTAAGGTTCACAGAAATGATGTAACTTTCAGCAGATCGCACAGCCAGGACTTGCACATAAGACTAGAAACCCAGCTATTTTCTTTCACTACGCACTGGAATACAGATCACATTTTTAGGTCCATCTTATAAAATACTGAATCCTATGTCAGGTATAACATGCTGCATTGTAGACAAATGCCACTGGGCAAGATGGTTCCCATGGCAACATGGGACAGCAGAAGAGGGAAAAATGAAGCGCCAAAGAGCTCACACACTCAGATAGGATAGGCCTGGTTGGTAGGTCCTTTGGAGCAGGTGCCTGGGTCCATCACTTGACACATAGCAGCTTCATGCACACTGCAGGAAATGGTTTGGATGACAAAGATCATGGCCAGTAAAGCAATTTCTACAGTGGCTAGCAGCAAGAAACCTGGATTATAGCTATTCAAAAGCTATAAAGAATCACTTCTCAAGCAATTATTAGGTGTTGAGAATATAGAGAATAATTTGATATTTGGGATATCCGACCATCAGTAGCAGGAATCAGCCACTGAATCTTGAGATCACAACACAATAAAAATTCTAAAGGAGAGGAAATCTAGGGAATCAGAGTGAAAAACAAGTTGTAACCTAGAGGTAGGATCTCAGACACCATGTAGGCAAGAATTGAAGATAGTGGAATGAGTAGTGCAGAACAATGCTATGAGTCAGTGGTCACCACATGCACACCAGATTCCAGATCTAATTACAGACCTAATTGGAATTTCAGTAATGACCCCTTTACTCTTAGATCCATGCTCTTAGATTTTAGGGGAGAATTCCAGAGTCTCGGGTTCAAGAAGAGAACACATGGTTCTCTATGGTGTGCTTCACACCTTTCCACTAAACTCACTATAAAAACCAAGTACTGAATATTTTACCATTTAATTATACTTCTAATATATCTCCTATGGCCAAGGTTGTTCCAATACTGTATCATAATGCTGTCTTACCAATCCATTGCATTTGCTGTTTTCTCGGTGTGGGAGAGTGACTATTTCATTTTAAATCTTTTGAATACAGGTTTCATACTTGGGATTGGTCAATCATCACCAGCATAATGACTGATTGTCATTAGAAGAGTAGTATTTTTGAAGATCATCTTTGTGCTTTTTAAAATAAACATGTCCCTACGATATTGCTGTGGGGTATGCCATCTGAGATGATTGTGGAGCTCCTGATGGGTAATATGTGTTCTTCTAATGGGTTTTCATGTACTTTTAGATTTTCTAAGTATCTATCAAATTTCCATATGGATAGAGGTGTCAAAACTCAATCAGGAATTAAGCTGAATGCTCAATCATCATCATATCAAAGGGTTGCGATTTCTCTAAAGTACATTTATTCTTATTATTCCGTCCCCAGGATCACCTGTATAGAGACAGCTCCCAATCACTGATCTTAGATTGTCCCCTTCTTTCCCTAGTCCTTTCTAGAGTGTGCACTGATTTCTGCAGAAATCAGTAACACAATGCAAAAACCTAAAACACGTATATGTACCTCTCCTTGGTACATATAATACTCTAATTTTGTGCTGCGTTGTATTATGAAAGTTATAGTGACAAATGGAAGAATATACATGGAGAAGTGATTTAGATCAGGGATCAAACTTTGTCTGCACAGGTTCAGATAAAAAATAATCAGGCTATGGGGGCCATACAGTCACTACCACAACTGATCAACTTTGTTGCTATAGCACAAAAGCAGCTATAAACAATAACCAAATGAGCATGGGTATGCTCCAGTAAAACTTTATACACACAAAAAAAGTGGGTAGCAGATTTAGTCTGTGGGCCATGATTGCTGACCTTTGATTCAGACACTGTCTCTAAGAACACTATGGTTTATTTAACTGTAATACAATTATAGGATGCTTTTAACTAAAGCTCAAAGACTGACAGCGCAAGTGCGGATTACTGCACATTTAAGGCCTGCCAAATATAACTGAGACAGCCACAATGCCTGAGGGCATAACAAGGGTCAATAAAATCAGATCTACTACCATCATCCCCATGTTCCTCTCTTACAATGGCCCTAACCACTCCACACTCTACTCCCTGATAAACTTAAGGGGAGGAAAAAACGAGGGAGGGGAGAGAGGATTTTTCAATACAAACATAAAAGCTTTCCACTACACAGGGAGTAAGCATTTGTGTTGAGAAAAAATGCCCCTCCGGGTAAAGTGAAGAAGCATTTTCCCCAGCCTTGAGTCAAGTCTCACAGGAGGTAGATCTACCTGAACCACTCACAGAGAGTTGAGGCACTGAGAAGAAAGGAAGATGATCACTTCATTCCCTGGCTGCTTAACTCATGAGCTGTAGAATCCCGAATTCCATCCGTGTGCCATAGTTAGAAGGACGGTGATCACTGGAGGTCATTCTTGAGAGTACCTAACATATAACCCCTGCAATTTGAGGCAGTATATAAACACTGAGCTCAATATCCATTTCTAGTCTATGAATTTCTAAAGCCTTAAGATTTGGGGTGCAAGCCTGGATCAAAAGAAAGACCAAAAAACATAACTTTTGTGAGAAAAAGTGTAATCCTCCTCCCCATCTCAATCCTACTTTTGGAAAGGGTCCCTCAAAACCTTTGGGAGAGGAACTTGGTATTTCTTCTGAAGGGGCACAAACATTAGAAGAGGCGGCAAGCATTAGAGAACACCCAGGGCCATCAAGTTGATTAAGTAGACCGTTTATTTACACAAGAATGACTTGAGGATATGTGCCACTGGTGAGACTGAAAGAGAATCAACCAATCCTCTCTGAAGGTTCTTCAGTAATGAAAGAGAACTGGATGAAACTCAATATTCTCCCAAAGAACTGTGCACACATCCCATACAAAAACGATCACACTGGTGGAGTTAGGATCCACCAGCTAAAGATGAACTCAGACAGACTGACACTTCCCCATGACCATTAAAACTTGCTTATAATAAAAATACTTGCTCTCATGTTCGTGTGACTCCAACTCTGATAATATAGCTAAAATATTAAAGATGTATTTATCATGGTTGCCCATGCCTTTCCCCTTTACTCCAACCAAAGATATAACTCAAACCTACAGTCAGGGGGGAGAAGAAAGACAAATTTAAGTTCAGTGTAAGACTGAACTTTGAAAATGACCTAGATTTTTTTTAATTAAAGAAGAAATGAAAATTGTGGAATATCACAAGACGTTAAGGGATGTGAAAGGACATACTTTGCATATCATGCCTGAAGACAGAAAAATTCAAACATTTCATATTTATTCCAAACATATCAACTCAGTATATAATCCATAGGATGTCAGTTCACTCGGAACATTCTAATAGATAAGATTATTTACAGAATACTTGCTTCAGAAACAGAATTTAAACTATAGTGAAAATTACTATATGTAAAAAACGTACACATTTTATCTAGACCACCAACCCATGACACTGATCCCCAAATATGTCTATTGCTTTAGTGTGTCCCTTCAAGAAAGGAAGAGAATTGTGAATTTATTTCGGTTCCACCTATTTATCATGAATTCTAGAACATCCAGGAAAGATTGTCCTGGAAACATTTCATTTACATACGTCACCTGCGCCTCAAGTAAAAGCCAAGGAGTAGTCATTGAGATCTGGGCATGTTGAAGTAGCGCTGCAATTCCCAAACTACAACAGAAGCTTATTCTGTGACTATGTAATAAAGGCAACAATATCATCATATATCAAGGTCAGGGGCATACTATAGCCATTTGTTACTCACTATGTGCTAGCTCTCAATGAAATTTTTTCAATTACTATGGGATCAGTTACTCAATATGAGAGCAGTAAAGGAAACAGAACTATTAAACGTCATGTGAGTATTTAAGTGCCTTGTCCCATAAAATCCTTTAACCAAATAGTTCTGCTTTCACTAACAATGTTAATTCCAAACACTGCAATTTATTACCCTTAGAACATGACATAAAAATTACATATTGTACCCAGTAAGGCAATGAAAGATTTTATAACACAATTTTATTCTTTTTTCTATTAGCCAAGGAAGTAATTTTAACAGAAAGTGTTATCCTGAGGGCATCTGGAAAAAAACATGGTAAAGACTCAGAGGTACATAAAAATAAAAATCATACAATCTTATTTTTCAACCTAACTCAATATTGTAGGAATCCAACATAAGGGTGAATATTCTAGAGATCTGAGCAGAGATCTAAGACTGAACTGTAGGCTATGAGTAAAAAAAGAATAATATATTAAGTAATCTGGTAGATCAGTGTCTTCTTAACACTTTGCAGAGATATATAAAAAACACAAAAGCAACAAACAAAAAAGCAAACAACGTTAGCTATAAATGTAGACGCCATGTGATGAAAAAAACCCAGCATGATGATAATTAAATAAATGTGTGGTGATTAACATGAGGCTTTCAATTAAACCTGATGAGTCAAACGTGTTTATTTTTCTTTCTAAATCTCTACTGAAACAATATTCAAAATATATAAAGCCACATGAACAAAAACAACAGTAAAGAAAATGACAAAAATGACAGAAGATTAAAAATATCAAAGAAGTTTTGGAAATAGGAAGCAGAATAGCTAGAGATAACCACCTTGTCAGAATGCACACACACACACACCAACTGCTTGCAGATGAGTAAGCTGACCAGAAACAAACTCATGGCCACAGTCTAATTCAGAGTTTAGACACTCCAGGACCTCTGAAAGGGTGTGGGCTCTGTCTCAAAACAGAAGAACTTTCTGAAAATGCATATATATGTGCATCATCAGATCTCTTCCCCGAGTCCACCAACACAGGCCTTCTTGTCATCTACCCTGACAGACACTTGGAAATTTAATGCATTGAAATCAGGTCCAGAATGTTTCTGAATGTTTATAGAATGTTTATAGAAATATAAACACACACACACACACACACACACATATATATTTGAAATGTTTATAGAAATAAAAACAAAGTATTTATTTCTAAAAAATGTGGCCCAAAATGCAATAAAAATTTAAAAGTAGTGTGACCATGGCAGGACTTGGCATGGAAAACCGTATCTAACCTACTATGTCCTTCCCTGTACTGATGACGGTAATACTATGTGACTTTCTTTGTTTAATTACATGTGACCAGAGGTAGCACTTCCTAGCAGAAGTAATTAAAGCTATTTCTTAAAAAAAAAAAAAAAAAAAAGCTATTTCTTGATTTACTTTATTTCCTTTTCCTTTGCCATAAAATCTGGCAGACCTATCAGCCTGGGTCCCACAGTTAAGAAAATATGGAGTAGAGCCATAGTAGGGCAGCTTCAGATGAGTGGCATGAGTGAAAAGTAAAGATATGACTTGCCACAAAACAGAACCACTTCAGGATCCAATGAAAAAATAAAAATATAAATTGTTTTTTTTAGAAAGTCATAAGGTGGCAGGGGAGAAATGCTCATACAGATAATCAGTTTTATGAAAATCATCAAATTACTCAATTGTAACAATGGAAGCTGGAAGACAGTGAACCAATGCCTCGCAAATTTTGGCAGACTACTCTTTCCAACACTGATACCTATATTCATATATACTATCCATAAAGTATGACAGAGAGATACATTTTCAGGTAATATCTCAGAAAAACTGCACTTCCGGGCACCTGTGTGGCTCAGTCGTTAAGCGTCTGCCTTCGGCTTGGGTCACGATCCCAGGACGAGTCCCACATTGGGCTCCCTGCTCGGCGAGAAGCCTGCTTCTCCCTCTCCCACTCTCCCTGCTTGTGTTCCCTCTCTCACTGTCTCTCTCTCTCTGTTAAAAAATAAAAAATCTTTAAAAAAAAAAAAAGAAAAACTGCACTTCTTATGAACCATGTTGTTTCTCAAAGATGCATTCCACCAAAATAATGTAACAAAAAAAAAAAAAAGAAACAGGATGAAATGGTGTTGTATAATAAGAAATCTGTCCTTTATTTCTGGTTCCTGGAGACAGACTGAATCCTAATTTCTAAATTAGAGGAAGGTCTTTGTTAATCCTGAGCCCCTTAGATCACACCTCAGTATATGTTAATGAGACGATCAGTGCTGAGACTGGTCAAGAGAAAAACCAACCATGTGATCAGAGGGTTGAGACTCTGAGCCAGACCAGCCTCCAGGGAAGTTCAATCACGTGGCCTATTATTACATCAATCACACCTACATAATGAAATCCCAATAAAAACTTTGTACATCAAAGCTCACAACGCTGCCTGGTTGGTGACGTGCTTAGAGGGTGATTCCATGGGAAGAGGGCATAGAAGATCTGGGTTTGGGACCCTCCCAGACCCATCCCATAGTATTCTCTATAATTAAAATGTAACTCTAAGAAAAGTAATTTTCTGAGTTCTGGGAGTCATTCTAGCAAATTAGTGAACATGATCACACTGCTTTTAAATTTTTATTTTGGTTTGGGCCACATTTTTTAGAAATAAAGATTTTGTTTTCTGGCCTGGAAGGTGTATCTTTGGGTATTAGCACTTGGGGAGTTGAGTAGGAAATTTGGGGATTTCACTCTTCACAATCTAGAGTTACAAATTATCATCATATTCTCAGTATAGCTATAGCACATTCAGCTTTGTTGCTTCCCCAAGTCCCCCAAATCCTAGGAACCCCTGAATTTATAGACAATGGGTCAGAGTTGTGGGTGCCCTTGGGAGTCCCAAAGTGGAGCTGGAGTCAGAAGTGAGGGCAGATGAGGACCACGTCCTTTAACTTGCAGGGTCTGTGTTAACTCTGACTCGTTATCAGATTGTACTGCAGTATACCAGTTGGTGTCAGAATATATGGAATCCGGCCAATATAAAAGCCATTAAGGGAAAATAGTCAAAAAATCCTAAGCTTGCTTATGAGAGGAAGCCCCAGTTTGGTAGCTTGCAGAAGGCCTAAAGACAAACCAGCCCAGAGTGCTGTACGAAGGAGAGCTTCAAGAAAAATGAACTGATAGATGACTTGACAGTTTTGGTCATATTTAAAGGATCTTTTTAATTCTTTGATGAATTCTGATTAAACTGGTGAAAGTTACATTAAAAAAACCTAAGCAAACTGGGGCACCTGGGTGGCTTAGTCAGTTAAGCAACCATCCAATTCTTGTTTTCAGCTCAGGTCATGATCTCAAGGTGATAAGACTGAGCCCCACACTGGGTTCAACACTCAGTGTGGAATCTGCTTGAAATTCTTTCCCTCTCCCTTCTCTCCCACCCCCCACTCGTGCTCACATGTTCTCTTTCTCTCTCTAATTAATTAAGGGGGGAAAATCCTAAGCAAATAATAAAAGGCAATTATTCACTCCAAGTAAGTCCTAAAACTATAGAAAATAAAAATCATACACTTTGTGTCTCAGTTCTACATTATAAAGGCATAAAATTTAAACATCCCCCAAATACAACTCTTCTAGAAATAGGAGAGTAAAGCTTTGACATTAGAGAAATAAGTCTCCATCTTCCATTTTCCTATTAGTAAGTCAATATTGGAAATTCAAGAAATAGTGAGAAGCATATTATTTAGAAACATTAAGGTAAAAACCATAAATAGTGTTTGGTTGAAACTTTTGTTTTTAAAACCATATACATGCTACAACTTGGTAACAATGTAGATGCATTCTTTTTAATCTTTTTTTTTTTTAAGATTTTATTTATTTATTTGAGAGAGAGAGAGAGAGCACATGAGACGGGGGGAGGGTCAGAGGGAGAAGCAGGCTCCCCACCGAGCAGGGAGCCTGACGCGGGACTCGATCCAGGGACTCCAGGATCATGACCTGAGCCGAAGGCAGTCGCTTAACCAACTGAGCCACCCAGGCACCCTGTAGATGCATTTTTAAAAGGCAGACAGGTAAAGAGTAAAACTACAATTAGGAAAAATCAAAAACAGCTTGGGTACTCATTTTTAGATAAGCAGTTTTATAAAATACGGCTCATGAAGAAAGAAAAGGAAAGGCAGAAGAAAAAGTTCTGAGTTGTGTGTCTTTGAGGCTAAAAGAGCCAGACAGAGGGTGAACCAATCCAGTTAGTATGAGGATAGATCAATAAATTTTACTATGGAAAAGTACATTTTTAGAATAATAAAACGAATTCAGTTCATCTTCAAAGAAAATATAAGAAAAATGTTAAACTGCATTACATTAAATTTATAAAAGACCAATGATCAATATATACAGAGTATTTGAATGATTTTACAAGGGCTGAAAGGAAGCCGGTCTCAAAGAATATTGCTTCACTTAATTATTTTAGTGTTTCTTCATTGAAATAACATAGTGTGCAGGAAAGGGCTAACCTAGCTTTTATTCAGTCTTTATTCGGGACGCATGATGGCTGAGCTCTGAGTCTGTGGAAGAGTATTTTGGTTGCTGGAGTGGTGGGGACTGGGTGATGGACACTGGGGAGGATATGTATTGTAGTGAGCACTGTGTATTGTGTAAGACGATGAATCACAGACATGTACCCCTGAAACAAATGATCCATTATATGTTCATAATAATTAAAAAATAGAAGAGTATTTTTGTCTGCCTGCAGCCTTGGGCTATGCTCTCCCAGCTCACCATATAGTTTATGCTACCAATGTGATTTACGCTAAATCTCTGCTTTTTCTCTTTGGTGGTACAGAATCCAACTAGCACTGCAGTATACCCCTATACATGTAAGTCACATGCAATGCCTGCTTGAATGACCACCAGTAAAAAACCTGGCACCAAGGCTCAGGTGAGCTTCCCTGTTGGCAACGCTTCACACATGTTGTCACACGTCACTGACGGGAGAATTAAGTGCATCCTGGGAGACTCCTCTTGAGAAGACATCTAGAACCATATGCCTTGTTTCTCCAAGGCCTTCTACCATGCACCTTTTCCATTTGGCAATTTTTATCTATATCCTTTCACATTCATAAGCCATACTCATGAGTAAAACAATTCTGAATCCTGTGAATTCATCTAGCTAATCAGTCTTAGGGGTAACTTGGGGATTCCCAACACTTGTAATGTTAAAGGTCATCCTAAAATACTAAAATTTGGCATTTCTTAAGTATGTATGTGTTTCTAATGCCAGAAAGCTATGTTCATAGGACTTCTTTGGTTCAAGCTGCCAGCTATTGTTATGTTTATTTACTATAAATCTTTTAACTTTAGATACATTTTGTTATTTTAAGTATTAATTGCGTCCTTGGAATTGAAAAGTCTCTCATTAGAGCAGAAGTGATCTGCGAGCTTTACCCGCTATTCTGATGTCCTCTAAGCAGATCCATTACCTCACCAGTCCTCCACACAAAATCCAATCCCAGGTTTTGCTATGAACCACAGTAACTGATGTGTACCACATAGGAGAAACCATTAACCGTTCCAGTTGGGTTCAGAACAGGCAGCCGAGCAAAATCTCATTTGTGGCTACAACTAAGGTAAAATTGGTAGCAAGCAGTATCACAGTCACACGTTTCTCTTACTTAATTCACAGTACTGTTTAGAAGACTGAGCAATATAAGGTATATGAGAAGGGCTCTGTAAACTCAATCAAGGTACCAGTTATTACCATTATGATATGTTTATGGATTAAAGCAGCTGCCAACTTGCTCAATTGGTTTCTTTCACTCATGTTTGACTCCCTACTCAGCTTCATAATTAAGAAAGGATTGTCTGAGATATTTCTGTGTCTCAATGATGTCCCAGTAACAAGGGAAAGGATTTTCAGAGTAATATCCTGCTTAAACAAGGTAGCATGGGATGTGCAATGAGGTTTTCTCAAAGTCAGGATCAATAAATCCCTCTTGAGCAGTCTTTATCAGATAGCTGGAATGGACCACATTCCCTAAGGAATTTCTAATTTGAAGAATAATTAGAGCAGATTCTTTCTGACTAATGAGACTGTGTTTTCAAGGTTGAACACAAATTGTGGGGAGACTAATTTTTGTGTGTATGTGTAAACAAAGCTGCATCTGCTGTGATCATTAACTGAACACCTTTCTCTAATACATAATTGATGTTTTGTATTTTTTGTCTTTGAGCTGTTGTCTCTGCCAAGCATGCCCTGCCCCTTGCTGTGTTTCTGGTCGTTCATCCTCTTGTTATAGTAACAAGAGGCAATCCTGCAGGGAGACCATCATGTCTTTTCCTTCCTGCTGTGCTTTCAAAAGTCAGTTTCCATGAAAATGTATGTTGCGGGTAGAAAAAGATTACCGTAACTTGTGAAAAGCCTATCTTGAAAATTTTCTAAGTAAAATGAATGCTTTATTTTCCTAGAGAAAAATGATCAATTGTAATGTGGAAAGGAAAGGACACTCTATCCTCTACAAATCATCAACCCCTTCTCTCTCTTCCCCTCGTGTCTCACATACAAACACTAGAGTTCAGCCCACCTTCCTCAGCTGGGAACTATGAAGGTACCTCTTAAAAAGCAGAGAAAAGGGGGCACCTGAGTGGCTCAGTCGTTAAGCGTCTGCCTTCGGCTCAGGTCACAATCCCAGGGTCCTGGGATCGAGCCCTGCATCGGGCTCCCTGCTCGGTGGGAAGCCTGCTTCTCCCTCTCCCACTCCCCCTGCTTGTGTTCCCTCTCTCGCTGTGTCTCTCTCTGTCAAATAAATAATAATAAAAAAAAAAAACAGAGAAAAGTATCAGCGTGACTAAAAATACAGAGTAACAAAAAGTGTTTGTCTGATCTTTCTCCTCTTCCCCTTGTATTTTCCTCTATTCTTAACTCTATTTGCATCCTGCAAGTTTTAATAAAAGAGGAAGGTATTATTATAGAAGACACAGAGGCCATTACCAATGCAAATTCAGTGAATAAATATGATCATGGATTGTTTACACCAAGGACTAACCTATTAAAATGAAGAGTAGCCTAAGAAAAATAAAACAAAATCAACTTTCTTCAACATGATTATACAAAAGTATAAAGCCAATGCTTTGACAAAATGTTACTAATTTTATTTTCCTGTACCGATATTCTGTGATAAATTTACAATCTCATTTGCTTCCAAAACAAAAGTCCATCTTTAATCTGCATCATATTTATTCATTCAATAGTAAGTTACTGAGTGCTGGATCTGCTTTGGGCCAGACACTCTCGTAGGCATCAAGGATACAGCATTTAATAAAACAGACACATCTCTGTCCTGAATTTGTTATCTAATGAAAAAGGTGAAACAACACACAAAATGAATTAACACATTAGATAATGTATCTTTAAAGTTACAAATGCTTTGGAGAGAAAGAAAGCAGGTTTATGTGCTGGAGAGCAAGGGGGAAGGGCAACTCGACCCGAGGTCAGAGAAGTCAGGGAGCTCAGCACAAGGTGGACTTTGTAAGCCGTCATTAGGACTCTGAATTTTCACCTGAATGAAATGAGACATCCACTGGGCTGTTAAATGAATGAATAACATTATCTCAGTTAAGAATTTTTTTTTAAATCACTGTGATGTGAAATAGAAAGAAAATTCTTTGAACTTCAATTTCTTCTTCCTTTTAGAAGCCTCGGGAATTAAATTTTTTGTGTTGTTAAATTTGAAGTTACACAGAATGGACCAGCAGACCTGATTTACAATCTTTGGAAGCAAAGGATAGGTTCAAAAACAAAAAAGGCTGAGGTAAGCAAGTCATTGAGAAAAATGTCTCAGAGATATCAAGAAACTGAGGAAATCAAACACCAATGGAATCATTCCACCTTTGTTTTTTTTCCTAGAGTCCTCGTTCATTTTCCACTCCTGATAACCCATCATCCAAGTGTCAGGCTATGCATCCAGGGCTCAGCTCTACGAAGCACCTGCCATCAGGAACGTTTGGTGGTCACACTACAGCAGAAACACATTATCCCCTCAACTCTGACTCAGACCAATGTACTTCATTTACTGCAGTTCCCTTTGATGTAGTAATTTTTCTAAACTGCTCTTTTAGAGACCTCTCACTTCAATTCCACAAGTATTCTTAAGTGCATATTGTGCTTTAACCTCTTCCGAGATGTTCTTCAAAGCAGAAGCGATGATCTTAAGAAGGCACAATCTAAATTGCTAATATCTAGGATAAAGACACACAGGGCAATTTCCAACCCTACAAAAAAAAAACTTTATAGGAAATAAAACCATTATATTAATTAACTAATTTAAAAAGCTTTTATGAGCTGCATAATATATCTGCATACAGTAACTGTCCTAGAGTTTTATATCGGAAAATGATACACTCTCAGCTTTTTAGGAGCTCACAGTCCAATCAAGTATAAAGAACAGAAAGAGACAAATACTTTTTTTTTAAAGATTTTATTTATTTATTTAACAGAGAGAGGCACAGCGAGAGAGGGATGTGGGGCTCGATCCCAGGACCCTGAGATCATGACCTGAGCCGAAGGCAGACGCTTAACGACTGAGCCACCCAGGCACCCCGAAAGAGACAAATATTGATCAGAGAATAAAGGGAGAGGAACACACAGGATTAGTACCTGCCGCACATTTGGCAGACGGGAGTAGGGAGTAGGGAGCTGTTGAGGGAAAGATTAATTCTAAAATATAAAGACAGAACAAGTTCCATAAGGAAGCTTACGGATGTAACTGTGTCCTCTAAAACTCAAAAGGATGACGTTCCAACCCAAAATGTGCCTGTATTTGAAGATAAAGGCCTTTAAGGAGGTATTCAGAATTAAGTATGGTCATTAGGGTGGGGTCCCAATCTGTTAGGACTGGTGTCCTTACAAGATGAAGAGATGCCAAGGGCGTGTGCATCAAGAAAAGACTACAGGAGCACCAGCAGGAGGGCAGCCCTCTGCAAGCCAAGGAGAGAGGCCTCAGGAGAAAGCAAATGTGCCCACACCTTGACCTCAGACGTCCAGCCTCCAGAACTGTAAGAAAATACATTTCTGTTGTTTAAACTACACAGTCTGTGGCATTTTTTTATGGCAACCTGAGATGACTAAGACCAAAAGAATGCCAGGACTTCAGTAAATGTGACGAGGTATGGGGCCAGATTTGGAGGATGGGGACTGGCTAGCCTCATCCCTGGTAAGAATCGGAATTAGCAAATAATGAAGATGGTTTGGGAGGAAGGTTGGAGGGAAGCCTAAGAGAGAGGTCATACCTAAGCAAGTTTAGGAAAAGAATACAAAGTTAATTATGACTTGTTATGGAATGCATGCTTGTGTCCTCAAGAATTTCTTATGTTGAAACCCTAACCCCAGTGGAAGGGTATTAGAAGGTGGAGTGTTTAGGAGGTAATCTGGTTTAGATGAGGTCATCAGGGTGGAGCCCCATGATGGGATTAGTGTCCTCTAGGAAGAGAAAGAGACCAGTGCTTGCTCTCTAGGCCATGTGAGGAGGTAAGGGGGAGACGGCCATCTCCAAGTCAGGAAGGAGGCCCTCACCAGACACCAGATCTGCTGGCACCTTTGTCTCAGACTTCCAGCCTCCAAAACTGTAAGAAATCAACATCAGTTGTTTAAGATTGGTATTAAACAATCTATGGTATTTTTGTTACAGCAGCTCGAAACTGCTAGAGTTGTGTGACTAGGATATAACAACTTCTAAAAATCATGAAAAAAGATTTAATACAGTTCTACAAAAACTGTAAGATAATGGACAAGATAATAAATTCCAGTGATGTTAATATATAATATATAATAAATTGAGATTCCCCAATTACAAAGTACGGAAGACACATTATCTCTTTGAACTTCAGTTTCTTCATCTACACTAGTTATATAATTCCCGTCCTTCATCACAACTAAGCAAATCAATGTATCTGTACACAAAAAGCGATATGATGAATATTTTGAGGAATTTAAGAATCCTATACAGAATTAAACAACACTCAAACAAGAAAAAAACCAAAAACACTGAATCACCTGGTCCAACAGAGGTAAGAAAAATGAGGCTGATATAAGATCCAAGGTTAAGGCACTCACAGAAGATTAGGCGACAGACAGTGCAGTGGTTAGAACTTAGATGGGTTTATGCTTCCCACATCAGTGCTCTGCTTATGAGCTCCAAATACACACACACATATATTCCAACAATTCTTACCACTAAATACTAAGTAGTAGTAATTCAGAGAATTGAATTCAGAGATAGGAACCATGTGATTGGACAGTATTTACAGATGGTAGAATTGAACCTGAGGGGTTCAAATAATGGGACACAATATCACAGACCAATCTCCTTGTAGATAGGGTGCTAGAACTGAGGTCTACTGACTTATAGCCCCGTTAGCTAACACACAGCCTGGTGTCAAAAGGAGTGGTATATAAGGAGAAGGTGGTTGGAGCAGGCAGTCATAGGATGCACTGTCTGCACAGAAATTAAGACCAGTAATAAAACTGACTACAATTTGGTCTGTTTCTAATTATCCCCATGCACCATTAACTCTAAATAATTACAATGTCAAAATACTTCGCCCTGACATAATCTTTTTATCAACATCCTAAATAATTGTTGAGAATATGGTTTAGTTTTAATTATGGATGCATAAGCTTCAAAACTGCACATTTTATCCTTTAATAAACACTGTGTACTACACACAAGTAAACTTGGAGAATTCCCAGTAGCACGGTTACACAGTGAGTTCCTTACACACCTGGACTCATTTCATGTATCAAAACCAATTTAGACTATGATCACCTGGTAAGACAGTAAAAAGGCATTTTGTGTAACAACTCGCCTTCGAAGCTAATTTGAATATATTCACCCCTGCTTTTAAATTGGCTTTCATTATAAAATAAGTAAGGTCATAGTTGGGAAGACATTCAACAAACCTTTCAACAAATATTTCTGGGGATAGGAAAATTTCATTACAGTGTATTTTTAAAAATGTGAAAGTTTTCATTAAAAAAAAATAATACTTTTGTTTTTCTCTGTTTTACCACAATGGCATACCGTAGACGAAACCATGAAGGCTCATCTAAGCTGATCACAGTGAAATACAATGTCTAACAACCTGTCTTCTCCCGTCTAGTCTCCATATTCTGTCAGAGGACAGCCTGAAATAACTCATGTACACACACATACACAACCTCACACGTCTGTAGATACATGTATATTTATGATAGCGTTTCACACTACTTGAAAAAATTATCTGGACATTACTATGGGATCATTAACTTATTCTCTCTTAATTCAAACAGTATTTTAAAATTATCTCCTTATTTAAAACTTTGGTAATTTCTGAATCTAAACATTCCAGCTGCCTTTTGTTACTACGGACTCACCTAATTTTTTTTTTTTAAGTATCTGTGTCAATGGGCACCCCTCAGTCTATTCACAGTGGGTTATCCAGACAGGGTCTTCATAGTTTAGAGTTCTTAACTTACACTTTGTGAAGTCCATAAACACAATCATGCTGGATATAAAATTTTGTGTATGTGCAAATTTTCCTGAGAGAGGATCTGTAGCTTTCATCACATTCTCAGAGGTTGGAAACTTAGATGAGTTGATAAGTCAAAACCTCCAAATACCATTAACTCCTAGATTTAAAGTGGAAATACAGTTTCATCTATTAAACGTAGGTGGTAGGCACATGGGACTTGAGACATTGTCTTTGGTCTGTTTCAAATAGTTCATAAACAAGTTTCTAAAGAATGAATTTCCATAAGACAAAAGCACTAAATAAAATTTTCTTTGGGGTGCCTGGGCTGCTCAATTGGTTAACCGTCTGCCTTCGGCTCGGGTCATGATCCCAGGGTCCTAGGATCTAGTCCTGCATCGGGCTCCTTGCTCAGCAGTGAACCTGCTTCTCCGTTTCCTTCTGCCTGTCTGCTTGTGCTCTCTCTCTCGCTCTCGCTGTCAAATAAATAAATACTCTACGAAATAAAATTTTCTTTGAATAATAACACTGTAAATAATGTTTCAGAGAAAGGTGCTGATGGATATGTGGAATTTAACTACACAAACAGATGGATATGAGAATAAAACATCTACACTAAAATAAGTCTAGATTTCTATCTTAACCCACTGCAAAACACTTAAGAGAACTGAAGCTTCCACTACTGTGTCATGGTAAGAGCCATCATTAAACCCCTGGGACACCGTGTGTGGGTGTTGAGACCTTTGCAAGGCTTCATTTCACTTCAGGGCAGAATGTGTGCCTTAGAGAAGGGCTGCCACAGAGAATCAGTTCAAAGCTGCTTGAATTAAAAGTACTTCCCCCCCACACTGTTTTTTAAAAAAATTAAACTATTTCTTTTTCTTGTTTTGATAGAGTACTGCCATTTACTTAATAACAGAGTAATTTTGTTCAGTTTCTCTGTACAAGTAAAGTCTTGACAGAGACAGACACAGAGACACAGAGAAAAGCACTAGCACTTGCATTTTTGATTAAAGGGAGGAAAATCCAATCCCCTACACAATAAAATCACCATTACTGTCCAGCACTTAATCAGCATAACTGAATTTACTGATGACTAGCTTCATCCATTAGAGAAATATTAAAAGGTGTCCTAAATGCCCAAGTCACTTAAATTATTGTAAATCCTAAATCCACAACTTAAGGATCTTCCAATTCAGGTAACATCAAGTTACAGCATCTTTTATGTGTGAATCTCTGGTTTAAACAGGGAACAAAACAAAAATGAATAAGGCTTTTTTTCCCCCTAAAAGATTATATTCTAGTAAGAAAAACAGGCAAGATAAAAGTTTGGGTTTTTCCTTCTTTTAAAACTGAAAAAAAAAAAAAAAAAGCATGCAACCTAATGCAGTAAAATATTCATTTACCCATCACTCAGATTTAACAGGGGTTAACTTTTTGTCATATCTAATTTGTTTTTAAAGAATAAGACACTGTGGGGAGAGGGGGTTGTGCCTGGGTGGCTCAGTCGGTTAAGTGTCCTACTCTTGATTTCAGCTCAGGTCAGTATCTCAGGGTCATGGGATCGAGCCCCACGTTGGGCTCCGTGCTCCGCACTGAGTCTGCTTGCCCCTCTCCCTCTCTTCCTCCCCCCTGCTCATGCTGGCATGCTCTATCTCTAAAATAAATAAGTAAAATCTTTAAAAAAAAGAAAAGAAAGAAGACATCATTTTTAAGATGTGAGATATATTTACCCTTTATTTCCTTCACCTCAATCCCTTCCCACCAAATCACCATCCTGAAATTGAGCATATCTTTCTGTGAATGTACTTACAGCAACATGTAGTATTGTTCTGTGCAGTTTTTAAATATTAAATGGAAAACATAGCTCTACTTTAGTTCCTAAAAAGTATTCTAGTCTTCTGTTACACCCATTACCAAGTATCTGTTATCAAAATTTCAGTACTTCAAAAAGTTTTCTATTTTGGAAAAGTGTTTCCATATCTTTGGATGATATGGGTTAAGAATTAATCCACAGAAAATGGAGGAAAAAAAAAACTGTTACATAGTTTAAAAAATAATGATTAGGATGTTACCTTACAAACAAAAGTCATGAAAATATGCTTATTTTACACTGATGGTACTTTAGGTTGTGATTATGGTTTTTAATGGTTTTTTTTAATTATGGTTTAATTGTTTACATCGAAGGTGTATTTTACTGATAAATGGTATGATAGGGTAAAGCTACAGTCATCATTTTACATTTGACTTTATCCTCATCATTTTGTTATTGACTTTTATCAGATTTTCAACAATTCTTTCACTTATTGACATTCAAATCATTCTCTGTTGAAACTCAATTATGTCAATACTCATGCAAATTCTTTTTTTTTAATTGTTAATTGTCCATCTCTGCTATAATTTTACCAGTGGCTTTGTAATTTACGCTTAATACCCCTTTTATTAACTTTCTAAAATTTTTAAATTTGCAATTAGTTTGCATTGTCTTTTCTTTGTATCCTACCACACTAACCACTTCAGATTATGGAGACAGACCTATCAACAAAATTATAACAGAATAAGTGATTGCAATTAGACTCCCTTTATACTAAATCAATTCATCAGTAAGTAATGTCACAAAATTTTTTATTATGAAATACGAAGATGGACTAATGCTTTCCTTAGTTTGACTAGACTTCAGAAACATTTCTTCCTGACCATAGGACCCCCGATCTTCCTTTTCTTAGAGCATTTACTCTAGAAAATTTTGACTGCAAAATCTTTGTCCCCCTTTACATATATTTATATTTATATTTCCTTTAAAAGTCTCTTGGAAGCTTTAAGACCCAGGAAAAGTCTTTCTCACGTACCTGGAAATCATCTTTTTGAAATATAACCATCCAGGAAGATAACACCCCCATGTACCAGTCTTTCTGGAAGCACAGGAGCCTAACTTCAGGGGACAATTTACTCCAAAGTCTGTACCAGCTATTAAGATAGCCTTTACATCCAGACAAGGCCAATCAGCAAACACAGGTGGCCTGTGATTTCCCCACAGTACACCAAGCTCTTTAAACTCTCTTTCCTCTACTTCAATAGTTCCTTGCCTGTTTAACTTGTCTGATACAATTTTTCTTCAACAATATTTCCTCCAGTTCCTTCTCCTAGCTGTCAGAACTCCTATAATGAATATTCTGCTAACCACAAATTCCTGTATTTCAGTATTAGGCAACTTGGAGAGCCCTACTGGTTTCTTTCACAGGGAGTCAAGAAACCATGAAACAAATACAACGTCTTTATCAACATATTTACTGCTTAACCTCAATAGTTATGTAGTATTTTTATCATTCAATAGCAATGTTTGATTTTTAAAAACAGGTGCTCTGCTTTACCTTCTTTCTGTTCTGTAAAATCTAACATAATACCTACTGCATAAAATTTATCTAAAAAATGAGTGATGTTCTCTGATTGTGGCCACTTGATTCCTAGATTCTACATCTCTGAAAAACAGCTAAAACACAATGACAAGTTATATTAAGTTCAATACGTTTACTTGAGTTTCAGGCGGCATAGCTATGTAAGAAGTGAAAAATAACTTGTGTCCAGTTGTAGAGAACTGGTTGAGTATTTGATAATAAAAATTCAATGGGCTCACCTGTGATATATTATGTCAATACACTTGATTATGGAAAGGGCTGATTACAGAGCTGGGGTAGGAAATACTGAAAATGAGACTATGATACCTTATTACTGAAAAGGGAACCCGTCAAGGTATTTGGGTCCTAACAAAAGAGCATAGAGCCAACGTGAACAGGACAAAAATGGAACAATTTGAATACACAATTATATGTAATTTTAAATATATAGGTATATATAATTTCATACCTATATATATAAATAGTATGTAATTATAGGATCAAACACACTAGTATTAAAAACTTGTAAGTTCCTAATGATATTTTTCAAAAGGAAAAAGAAAAAAAAAGAAATCCAAAATCCAAATAATTTTATGAAGGCAGAGTATATGTAGCCTCAACTTATTCTGAAAATCATTTAGAAGGAACTAATTAAATATTTATCCTGACTTTCTTGTACAAATTATTTCAGTGTAACCCAACCAACTTAATTATACATATATATGTATATATACATATACATACATACATATATATGTGTGTATATATGTATGTATGTGTGTATATATACATTATATATATATATATATGGCACCTGGGTGGCTCAGTCAGTTGAGAATCCAACTCTTGATATTGGCCCGGAGTATGGTCTCATGGTCATGAGATCAAGCCCCATGTTGGACTCCTTTGCCCTGCACTTAGAACAGGCTTAGGCATAGACTGAACAGAAAGTGCTCCATTCATAGGTTCCAGCTATGTGTTGATCTAGAAAGCTGTGTCAGTTCGTTTTGAACCCAGCTATGCACTGTGGTTCTCAGGAAGCTTCAACAAACTTGCCATCCACTTGAGAAGTTAAGTATCATTTAAATGACATTGCCAAACTTGCTCCTACTCCTCTAGAGCAGCGGCACCCCTGGGATTACTCACGATTCCCCCAGCCTGCTGGAACTCCGTGGCTGTATTCCACACAGCTGTACACTCTAAGAGAGATGGACTGAAAAACCGCCTCCTCCCCACAAAGCACTGGCATCTGGTTCCCCAAAGTCCACTCACTGCTCCACTACTTTTTTTTAAATTTTATTTTATTGTTATGTTAATCACCATACAATACATCATTAGTTTTTGATGTAGTGTTCCCTGATTCATTGTTTTCATATAACACCCAGTGCTCCATGCAGTACGTGCCCTCTTTAATACCTATCACTGGGCTAACCAATCCCCCCACCCCCTCCCCTCTAGAACCCTCAGTTTGTTTCTCAGAGTCCATCATCTCTCATGGTTCATCTCCCCCTCTGATTTCTCCCCCTTCATTCCTCCCCTCCTGTTTTTTTGTTTGTTTTTTTTTAACATATAATGTATTATTTGTTTCAGAGGTACAGGTCTGTGATTCATCAGTCTTACACAATTCACAGAGCTCACCATAGCACATACCCTCCCCAATCTCTATCACCCAGCCACCCCATCCCCCACCCCCCTCCCCTCTAGAACCCTCAGTTTGTTTCTCAGAGTCCACAGTCTCTCATGGTTCATCTCCCCCTCCAATTTCCCCCCTTCATTTCTCCCTTCCTTCTCCTAATGTCCTCCATGCTATTCCTTATGGATGCAGAGCATCTGGTGACACCTCATCATTGTCATGACACTGAACAGAAAAAGTGGTGAGCATTTTACATAATCTTAACAGGAAAAGGGAATACTGCGTGACAGAGGAAGTGTTAATGACAGAGAGAAAGCAGATTGCTTCTACTTATTTTGTGTTTATTTTTATTTTCAATTATTTTTTTTCCTTTTTATTTAAATTCCAGTTAGTTAACATACAGTGTAATATTAGTTTCAGGTGGAAAATTTAGTGAGTGTCCATCACAAAAGCACTCCTGCCCATCACCCACTGAACCCATCCCCGCACCCACCTCCCCTCCAGCAACCCTCAGGATATGGCTTGCCTCTTTTGAGAATCCCCAGACCTTTCCACCACCATTAGTAGCTCATAGAACTCCTACAACACATTAAGTCTCAACCCAGATATCACCTTCTCTGAGGTTTTCTTAATGATCTCCCATGGAGCAAAACTCTTGGCTCTCTCTGCTTCTAAAGTCCTATGTCATACTTTTATAATCTCAGGTATCTGTTTTCTTGTCCGTCCTTGCTAGACTGTGAACTCTTAGAGGTCAAGGCCCTCTTTTATATATAATTTCTAGAAAAGGGACTGGAATATACCTGGCGCTTTCTCAATATTTTATTGAATTTATTTGAAAAAAAAAAAATCATTGCCATCTTCTATCTCCTCACTGTTCTCCTGCTTATTCTGCTCACCTCAGGTTCTGCGTTACTAGTGCCTTGGTTTCTACACAAAGAACTACATTCGAATGACAAGATACATTAAAGTAATTTGTGTGGAATCTAAGAGGAAGGCAGGAATTGGTCAGTATTTGTTTTATAAAAGACAATGAAGAGATGATTTTATTAACTTCTGACATAAGAAACATAAATGAAGCCTCCCCCCCATCTCACATGAAAGAAGCTCTCTAAAATATAGTCCTACCACTATGGAAATAGTGAAAGCGTTACATGGAACTACACTCAGATAATTCAATCCTAAGAATTCACAGCCCTGAACTGATGCATTACAGTATTTACACTTTTAGTTGTTGTTAGCTCAAACACTGCCTCCTTAAAATGTATACAATGGTAATGTGGGAAACAAATATTGACACAATGAGTTAGCAATTTTTTAAAATTGCTAGGCTCTAGTTGAACGTTTTTCATCTGTGGGTATCCATCAGAACCTGATGCTTTACTGAAAGGAAAACACTCAGGAAAAAAAAAAAAAATATATATATATATATATACACATATGTGTGTGTGTGTGTGTGTGTGTGTATATGAACACACTGAGGAAGCTAAAAGTTTTAAAGGGCTACAAATAACATCTTCACCACTTTGCTTCTAGTTATTCTATATTCAAAACAGAGCAAACCATGAGTTACCAGTACTCTGCCAAATACAGGCTTAACTTAGAATTCAAACAATGGTTTGAAATTTAATAAAATCAATAAGACCTCTAAATTCCCAGGAGCCAAGCCAAGAGGCTAAATTGCTAAAGTTTCCTGAGATTAAATGGTCTCTCCTTTTTATTAACTGCTGTTTTTTTTTCCACTCTAAGCAAAATCATGTTATCTAACTCAGGAACTTTTGGGAAACAGGTGCTACATACACCCAAATTGACAATAATGGGTTCTGATCTCCTGATGAAACAGGCCAAGTGGAAGTGTATCACCTCACCAAGTGAGGATCACCTATATTGAGGGTGTAGAGGTGAATTAGACCCAGACAAATGGAAGCATCTCTTTTCACAGGAAACTCCTCTGATTTTCTTCTGCTCTAGTAATTTCCCCCATGCAGTTATTTCTACCCAATTCCACTTCTGTGATTTCTGTGACATCTCAAATGTCACCTTCACTGGGTATGCCCCTCCAACCCACAGCTGGAGTACAAATGTTTTACAACTTTCACCATCTAAACTGAGCAAATTTGATCAAAGTACTCACAGTCAAAACTAAAACACCTCACAGGGGCATCATGTTAGAGAATAAGAGACTTATCTTTCAGTCAGTTTCCCACTGGGAAAGACCATTACTCTTCACCTGAGCATCAGTGCAGGGATTTCTAGAGCTCATGTCCAGTGCAAGAGCCACTGGTCAAATGTCGCTTCTGATCATTTGATAAGGCTGCTTCTACAGGTTGAAATGATAGTGCACCAGATATACCTAATCAAATAAAATAATTTTACCACTCCCAGTTTCCAGCCCGGCATGGAGAGCTTAGAAGTCCGCACTGTGTCCTATCAACAAGTAAAAATCAGCAACTCTTCTTAGCTTTGTCAGAGAAGTGAGGTCACAAAGCAAACCACTGCCCTCAAAAGACAAGAAGGTGAATACAAAGAATTCCAGTTCACTTGAGCAGAAACCCCTGAGAAAAAAACTGCAGGAAAGAAAAACCTAAAATGTAATTGATGGAATATTGGAGGATCACTTGACACTAGTCTAGGGGTTAAAACTCCAAAAAGACCCAGTCACAGGGAGGCCCCCCACACTTGGGAGTTTTACCTTCAGGAGCTCAACCAGATTCTCACAATGATTATCTGAAAAAAAAATTTTTTTTTTCCTCATGCTTTCATTAAGGAAAAAGGAAAAAGGAGCCATTTTTTAAACATTCCATATCTTCTATTCTTTAAGGCCTACCCTCAGGATAAATTATTCTACCAGAACCTAACCTACTAGGGTTTTAACAGAGCTTAAACTATCTGGAAGGAGGGAAATACCCAACTCTGGACACCCCTAGCCTTCTACATGAAAGGAAATAGCCAATTCCAAGCTTCTTCTAGCTATGGTGGGCCACTGAGAATAAATGGTGAAGTGCACAGTTCAGGGACACAGGCTCATTAAACATCTGAGAACTAATCATAAAACTGTAGATGCTTCCCCTCTCCTACACCTTACCACTATATCGCTAAGGATCTAATTACCTTTTACCCAATACATTACATCCACCTTGCATCAGAAAATTACAAGGCACACTAAAATGTAAAAAAAACCCCACAGTTTAAAGAGACTAAACAAGCATGAGAACTACCGTCAGATATGGAAGGAATGCCAGAGGAGCAAGATGGCAGAGGAGTAGGAGACCTAACTTTCGTCTGGTCCCAGGAATTCAGCTAGATAGGGATCAAACCATTCTGAACACCTACGAACTCAACAGGAAATCAAAGAAAAGAATAGCAGCAACTCTCTAAACAGAAAAGCCACCACTTTCTGGAAGGTATGATGTGCAGAGAAGTGAATCCGCGGCGATATTGGGAAGACAGACAGCAGGGGAGGGAGTCTCTATCAGCTGCCACCAGCAAGTGACAGAGCACTGGAGCACAAAATCAGAACTCTTAGAAGTATGCTCCGCTGAGGGACGTCGCTCCAGTGGCTAAGCGGGGGGTGGAACCCTTGTGGGACAGTGTGGTCTCAGGACCCTCGGGGTCACAGAAAGACCAGGGGTGCCTGAGTGTGGGAGAGCTCCCGGGTATCGGAGCAAGGAAGCCGGCTGCAGAGATGGAGCGGAGGCGCGGGCCCTCAGCTCAGGGTTGCCATAAACCATGATCTGCGGCACAGTCGGACCACTGCTCCTCCAGCAGGGACCCAACAAGAGGCAGATCCAGGGAGACTCCCCTTCCTCCCCCAGGAGGAGTGGCAGGGAGCGCACCGCAGGGATCTGCTGGGTTTGAAGACTCCACACGGGGTTGCGTGCCAGAGACAGAAATGCTGGGTGACAGGCCAGGTGAGCACGGGGGGAGACTGGGGAGACGGGAGTGATTAACTGCTTTTCTCTGGGGGCGCACTGAGGAGTGGGGACCCGAGTTCTCGGCTCCTCTGGGGCGGAGATTGGGAGGCCGCTAGTGTCTTTATAATCGTCATTCTGAACTCTAGTTCCAACATCTTACTAATGTCCGTATTGATTAGATCCCTGGCAGTCGGTACTGCCTCTGTTCTTTTTTTTTTGAGGTGATTTTTTCCATCTTGTCATTTTGTCAACAGGAGAACAGATGACTGAGAGAACAAAACGCTAACAGAGTAACAACTCATCCTCCACTCTCATCCTCCAAAGCTGGACGGAAAGCTTGCAGGGAACAGAAGCTATGGAGAGCAAACCTGAACAGATTAATTAGCCTGGACCCAGCAAGGGCGGGGCAATTCCGCCTCCGGCAAAGACATTTGAGAAAAACTGCAAGAGGCCCCTCCCCCAGAAGATCAACAAGAACAGCCAGCCAAGACCAAGTTTACCGATCAATGAGAATGGCAGAACTCCAGAGCTAGGGGAATACAGCACATAGAATTCATGGCTTTGTTCCCCGATACTTTAGTCCCTGAAAGTTAATTTTTTTTTAATTTTCTTTTTTTTCTTTTTCTTTATTTTTTTTAATTTAATGTTTTTTCTTTTTCTTTAATTTTTTTTAATTTTCTTTTTTTTCTTCTTTAATTTTTTTGGATTTTACTTTTTACCTTTTTCAACCAACATCTTATCAATCCCTTTTTTAAAAATCTTTTTTATTTTTCATTTTTAGAGTCATTCTATCCCTTCATAGTATTTAATCTTATTTTTGGTATATATATAAGTTGTTCTGTCTTTAAAATTTCGGGGGATACAGTTCCTTCTAACAGACCAAAATACACCCTAAATCTCTAGTGTATGGCTTTGTTCTAGTCTCCTGCCTGATCACATTCGCTACCTTTTTTTTTTTAATTTCTCTCCTTTCTTCTTTCAACCTTATCAATTCCTTTTATAAAATCTTTTATAATTTTCATCTTTACAGTCATATTCCATCCCTTCATTGTGTTTACCCTTATTTTTGTACATATATAAGCTTTTCTTTCTTTAAAATTTTGAGAGGCAGTTTCTTCTAACAGACAAAATACGCTCCAAATCTAGTGTGTGGCATTGATCTATTCACCAGCCTAATCATGTCTGATGATATTCTTTTTTTTTTATCTTTTTATCTTTTTTTTTTTTTTTTTTTCTTTCTTTCCCTTTCTTTTCCCCCAGTTTCAGGTCTCTTCTGATTTGGTTAGTGTATATTTTTCTGGAGTCATTGTTACTCTGTTAGCATTTTGTTCTCTCAGTCATCTATTCTCCTCTTGACAAAATGACAAGACGGAAAAAATCACCTCAAAAAAAAAGAACAAGGGCGCCTGGGGGGCTCAGTTGGTTGAGCAACTGCCTTCGGCTCAGGTCATGATCCTGGAGTCCTGGGATCGAGTCCCGCATTGGGCTCCCTGCTCAGCGGGGAGTCTGCTTCTCCCTCTGACCCTCCCCCCTCATGTGTTCTCTCTCTCTCTCTCAAATAAATAAATAAAATCTTATAAAAAAAAAAAAAGAAAAGAAAAAAGAACAAGAGGCAGTACCCACTGCCAGGGATCTAATCAATATGGACATTAGTAAGATGTTGGAACTAGAGTTCAGAATGACGATTATAGAGACACTAGCTGGGCTTGAAAAAAGCATGGAAGATATTAGAGAAACCCTCTCTGGAGAAATAAAAGAACTAAAATCTAACCAAGTCAAAATCAAAAAGGCTATTAATGAGTGCAATCAAAAATGGAGGCTGAACTGCTAAGATAAATGAGGCAGAAGAGGAAATTGGTGATACAGAAGACCAAATGATGGAAAATAAAGAAGCTGAGAAAAAGAGAGATAAGCAACTACTGGATCACGAGGGCAGAATTCGAGAGGTAAGTGATACCATAAGACGAAACAACATTAGAATAATTGGGATCCCAGAAGAAGAAGAAGAAAGAGAGAGAGGGGCAGAAGGTATAATGCAGCAAATTATGGCAGAGAACTTCCCTAATTTGGGGAAGGAAACAGGAATCAAAATCCAGGAAGCACAAAGAACCCCTCTCAAAATCAATAAAAATAGGTCAACACCCTGACATCTAATAGTAAAACTTACGAGTCTCAGAGACAAAGAGAAAATCCTGAAAGCAGGTCGGGAGAAGAGATATGTAACCTACAAGGGTAGAAACATTAGACTGGCAACAGACCTATCCACAGAGACCTGGCAGGCCAGAAAGGACTGGCAGGATATATTCAGAGCACTAAATGAGAAAAATATGCAGCCAAGAATACTCTATCCAGCTAGGCTGTCATTGAAAATTGAAGGAGAGATAAAAAGCTTCCAGGACAAACAAAAACTAAAGGAATTTGCAAACACGAAACCAGCCCTACAAGAAATCTTGAAAGGGGTCCTCCAAGCAAAGAGAGAGCCTAAAAGTAACACAGACCAGAAAGGAACACAGACAATATACAGTAACAGTCACCTTACAGGCAATACAATGGCACTAAATTCCTATCTTTCAATAGTTACCCTGAATGTAAATGGGCTAAATGCCCCAATCAAAAGACACAGGCTATCAGATTGGATAAAAAAAACAAGACCCATTGATATGCTGTCTGCAAGAGACTCATTTTAGACCCAAAGACACCTCCAGATGGAAAGTGAGGGGGTGGAAAACCATTTACCATGCTAATGGACACCAAAAGAAAGCTGGGGTGGCAATCCTTATATCAGACAAATTAGATTTTAAACCAAAGACTGTAATAAGAGATGAGGAAGGACACTATATCCTACTTAAAGGGTCTATCCAACAAGAAGATCTAACAATTGTAAATATCTATGCCCCTAATATGGGAGCAGCCAATTATATAAGCCAATTAATATCAAAAGCAAAGAAACACATTGACAACAATACAATAATAGTAGGAGAATTTAACACCCCCTCATTGAAATGGACAGATCATCTAAGCAAAAGATCAACAAGGAAATAAAGACTTTAAACGACACACTGGACCAAATGGACTTCACAGACATATTCAGAACATTCCACTCCAAAGCAATAGAATACACATTCCTCTCTAGTGCCCATGGAATATTCTCCAGAAGAGATCACATCCTAGGTCACAAATCAGGTCTCAACCGGTACCAAAAGATTGGAATCATTCCCTGCCTATTTTCAGACCACAATGCTTTGAAACTAGAGCTCAATCACAAGATGAAAGTCAGAAAGATTTCAAATACATGGAGGCTAAAGGGCATCCTACTAAAGAATGAATGGGTCAACCAGGAAATTAAAGAAGAATTAAAAAATTCGTGGAAACAAATGAAAATGAAAACACAACTATTCAAAATCTTTGGGATGCAGCAAAGGCAGTCCTCAGAGGAAAGTATATAGCAATACAAGCCTTTCTTAAGAAACAAGAAAGGTCTCAAATACACAACCTAACCCTACACCTCAAGAAGCTAGAGAAAGAACAGCAAATAAAGCCTAACCCCAGCAGGAGAAGAGAAATAATAAAGATCAGAGCACAAATCAATGAAATAGAAACCAAAAGAACAATAGAACAAATCAATGAAACTAGGAGCTGGTTCTCTGAAAGAATTAACAAGATTGATAAACCCCTGGCCAGACTTATCAAAAAGAAAAGAGAAATGACCCAAATCAACAAAATCATGAATGAAAGAGGAGAGATCACAACCAACACCGAAGAATACAAACAATTATAAGAACATATTATGAGCAACTCTATGCCAGCAAATTAGATAATCTGGAAGAAATGGATGCTTTCCTAGAGATGTATCAACTACCAAAACTGATCCAGGAAGAAACAGAAAACCTGAGCAGACCTATAACCACTAAAGAAATTGAAGCAGTCATCAAAAATCTCCCAAGAAACAAAAGACCAGGGCCAGATGGATTCCCAGGGGAATTCTACCAAACATTACAGAAAGAATTAATACCTATTCTTCTGAAACTGTTCCAAAAAATAGAAATGGAAGGAAAACTTCCAATCTCGTTTTATGAGGCCACCATTACCTTGATCCCCAAACCAGACAAAGACCCCATCAAAAAGGAGAATTACAGACCAATATCCTTGATGAACATGGATGCAAAATTCTCACCAAAATACTAGCCAATAGGATCCAACAGTACATTAAAAGGATTATTCACCACGACCAAGTGGGATTTCTCCCTGGGCTGCAAGGTTGGTTCAACATCCACAAATCAATCACCGTGATACAATACATTAAGAAAAGAAAGAACAAGAACCATATGATCCTCTCAACAGATGCAGAAAAAGCATTTGACAAAGTACAGCATCCTTTCTTGATCAAAACTCTTCAGAGTATGGGGATAGAAGGTACAGACCTCAATATCATAAAAGCCATCTATGAACATCCCACAGGGAATGTCATTCTCAATGGGGAAAAACTGAGAGCTTTCCCCCTAAGGTCAGGAACATGGCAGGGATGTCCACTATCACCACTGGTATTCAACACAGTATTAGAAGTCCTAGCCACAGCAATCAGACAACAAAAAGAAATAAAAGGCATCCAAATCGGCAAAGAAGAAGTCAAACTCTCACTCTTTGCAGATGATATGATACTTTATGTGGAAAACCCAAAAGACTCCACCCCAAAACTGCTAGAACTCAATACAGGAATTCAGTCAAGTAGCAGGATATAAAATCAATGCACAGAAATCAGTGGCATTCCTATACACCAACAACAAGACAGAAGAAAGAGAAATTAAGGAGTCGATCCCATTTACAATTGAACCCAAAACCATAAGATACCTAGGAATAAATCTAACCAAAGAGGCAAACAATCTGTACTCAGAAAACTATAAAATACTCATGAAAGAAATTGAGGGAGACACAAAGAAATGGAAAAACATTCCATGCTCATGGATTGGAAGAACAAATTTTGTGAAGATGTCAATGCTACTTAGAGTAATCTACACATTCAATGCAATGCCCATCAAAATACCATCCACTTTTTTCAAAGAAATGGAATAAATAATCCTAAAATTTGTATGGAACCAGAAAAGACCCCGAATAGCCAGAGAATGTTGAAAAAGAAAAGCAAAGCTGGTGGCATCACAATCCCGGACTTCCAGCTCTTTTACAAAGCTGTCATCATCAAGACAGTATGGTACTGGCACAAAAACAGACACATTGATCAATGGAACAGAATAGAGAGCCCAGAAATGGACCCTCAACTCTATGGTCAACTATCTTCAACAAAGCAGGAAAGAATGTCCAATGGAAAAAAGACAGTCTCTTCAACAAATGGTGTTGGGAAAATTGGACAGCCACATGCAGAAGAATGAAACTGGACCATTTCCTACATCACACACAAAAACAGACTCCAAATGGTTGAAAGACCTCAGTGTGAGACAGGAGTCCAACAACATCCTAAAGGAGAACACAGGCAGCAAGCTCTTCGACCTCAGCTGCAGCAAGTTCTTCCTAGAAACATCGCCAAAGGCAAGGGAAGCAAGGGCAAAAATGAACTATTGGGACCTCATCAAGATAAAAAGCTTTTGCACAGCAAAGGAAACAGTCAATAAAACCAAAAGACAACCGACAGAATGGGAGAAGATATTTGCAAATGACATTTCAGATAAAGGGCTAGTATCCAAAATCTATAAAGAACTTAATCAAACTCAACACCCAAAGAACAAATGATCCAATCAAGAAATGGGCAGAAGACAGGAACAGACATTTTTCCAAAGAAGACATCCAAATGGCCAAAAGTCACATGAGAAAGTGCTCAACATCGCTCAGCATCAGGGAAATCCAAATCAAAACCTCAATGAGATACCACCTCACACCAGTCAGAATGGCTAAAATTAACAAGTCAGGAAACGACAGATGTTGGCGGGGATGCAGAGAAAGGGGAACCCTCCTACACTGTTGGTGGGAATGCAAGCTGGTTCAGCCACTCCGGAAAACAGTATGGAGGTTCCTCAAAAAGTTGAAAATAGAGCTACCATACGATCCAGCAATTGCAGTACTGGGTGTTTACCCCAAAGATACAAATGTAGGGATCCGAAGGGGTACGTGCACCCCGATGTTTATAGCAGCAATGTCCACAACAGCCAAACTGTGGAAAGAGCCAAAATGTCCATCGACAGATGAACGGATAAAGAAGAGGTGGTATATATATACAATGGAATATTATGCAGCCATCAAAAGGAATGAAATCTTGCCATTTGCAACGATGTGTACTGAACTGTAGGATCTTATGCTCAGCCAAATAAGTCAATCAGACAAAGACAGGTATCATATGACCTCACTGAGATGAGGAATTCTTAATCTCAGGAAACAAACTGAGGGTTGCAGGAGTGGTGGGGGGTGGGAGGGATGGGGTGGCTGGGTGATAGACATTGGGGAGGGTATGTGCTATGATGAGCACTGTGAATTGTGTAAGACTGATGAATCACTGACCTGTACCTCTGAAACAAATAATACATTATATGTTAAAAAAGAAGAAGAAGATAGTAAAAGGGTAAAAGGAAGGGGGGGAAATTGGAGGGGAGACGAACCCTGAGAGACTATGGACTCTGAGAAACAAACTGAGGGTTCTAGAGGGGAGGGGCGTGGGGAGATGGGTTAGCCTGGTGATGGTATTAAAGAGGGCTATATTGAATGGAGCACTGGGTGTTATATGCAAACAATGTGTCATGGAACACTACCTCAAAAACTAATGATGTAATGTATGGTGATTAACATAACATAATAAAATTTAAAAAAAGATATGGAAGGAATGTTGCAATTATCAAACTACGATTTAAAAATATATACTATGATTAATATGCTTTTCAGTTTTGGAAGTTTCTGTTGTTATATCTAGAAGCTCAGAGATTCTCTCCTCACCCATGTCCAGTCTACTAATGGTCCCACTGAAAGTATTCTTAAAAGCTCTACTATGCTTATGAATGCCAACATTTCTTTTTGGTTCTTTCTTAGCATTTCTCTCTCTGTTTACATAATTTTTTCTTGCATATTATCCACTTTTTCCATCAAACTGTTAGCATATTAATCACAGGGTTTTTTTAATTCCTGTTTGATAATTCCAACATTCCTGATTCCCGCCATATCTGACTCTAGCCTCATGCTTGTTCAGTCTCTTTAAACTGTGTTTTTTTGCCTGTGTAATCAATAATATGATACACCACATAATACAATGAAAGATTAAATTATATAGTCAGCTTCAAAGATGCAAAAACAGCTCTTCACAAAATTTAACATCCTTCCAAAATAAAAAAGTTTTAACAAATTGGGTATAAAAGGAACAAATCGCAACATAATGAAGACCACTTATGACAAGCTCCCTTCAGTGAAAGGTTTTTACAGAATTAACTGACACATAATATTATATTAGTTTCAAGTGTACAACAAAGCAACTCAATACATGTATATATTTCAAAATAATCACCACATTAGGCCTACTTAACAACCACCACCATACAGTTACAATTTTCTCTTCTGGTGCTGAGAAATGTATTTTATGGATGGAGGTTTCTGTGATTTGTCCTGTATAACCAACCACCTCAACCTGCATATATGCAGGCAGGCTAAAAAATGCTGTTTGTGAGACTTGTGCTGCGTAAGTGACCTTGGCAGCCTGGTCAGTTGACATTAGCAGGCCTCCAGGTCAGAACTGGCCCTTCTGGTCTAGATGCCAAGAGCTATGGATTTTGCCTTGCATCTCCTCCAGCTCCAGGATGGGCTGACCCCTGCCATGGAATCCAGGAGGGGAAGCAAGCACACCTAGCCCAGGGTCCTTGAATATGTGAAGACATGGTAACATAGGAATACAGCTCACTCCAAACTGCAGGCTGGATGTTGTAAGTACCCGATATGATGTAACTCTTGTCTTATTTTTCTTTCCGGCTTACTATTGCCCTCAACCATGCGCAGATTTCCCTTTTCTTCTTTCTGTTTCTATTAGGTTTTTAGAATATCAATAAAGTGTTTTTTCCCTTCCAAAACTCAGAGTATGGCCGCCATGAAACTTTTGTTTAGAACAAGAACTTTTAAGATCTACTCTCTTAAGAACTTTGAAATATCCAATAGAGTATTATTAACTATAGTCACTATGCTGTACATTATATCCCCAGATGATATGATTATATTCTAAGTGAATAAAAGCTTATAAAATCCTAAGAATGCACCAAAAAGCTGTTAGAATTAGTAAATGAATTCAGTGGTTTCAGGATGCAAAATCAACAAAGAAAAATCACTTGTATTTCTATACACTAACAGTGAACTATCTGCAAACAAAATACAGAAAATAATCGCATTTACAATAACATCAAAAACAATAAAATACTTAAGAATAAATTTAACCAAGGAAAAGAACTATACTCCAAAAACTGTAAGACAATAATGAAAGAAATTGAAGAAGACAAAATAAATGGAAAAATAATCTACGTTCATGGATCAGAGGAGTTGATATTGTTTCTATGTCTATACTCTATAAATCCATCTATCAATTCAATGCAATCCCTATTAAAATTCCAATGGCATTTTTGCAGACATAGAAAAAACATCCTAAAATTCATACAGAACCACAAAAGACTCCCAAGCAGCCAAAGCAATCTTGAGAAAGGAATACAAAGCTGGAGGCATCACATTTTTTTTTTTTTTTTTTTTTGGGTAAGCAGAGGGAGGAGCAGAGGGAGAAGGAGAGAAAGAATCTTAATCTTAAGCAGACTCCACGCCCAGCGCGTAGCTTGATCTCAGGACCCTAAGATCATGACCTGAGCCAAAATCAAAAGCTAGACAATTAACCAATGAGCCAACCAACCAAACCGTATTTAAAAGCTAAAGTAATAAAAACAGTATGATACTAGCATAAAAACAGACACACAGACCAATTGAATGAACTGAGAACCCAGAAATAAACCTTCACTTATAGGGTCAACATATTTGACAACAGTGGTTTGGGAAAACTGTAAAACCACATGCAAAAGATTAAAACTGGACCCCTATATTATACCACTAACAACAACAATAAATCCTCAAAATGAATTAAAATCTTAAGACCTGAAACTGCACAACTCTTAGAAGAAAACAGAGGGGAAAAGCTCCTGAATTACTATTAACAATGATTTTTTTGGATATAACACCAAAAACAGAAGCAACAAAAACAAAAATAAATAAGTACAACTAAAAAGTTTCTGCATAGCAAAAGAAATAATAAAATGAAAAGGAAACTTATGGAATGGGAGGAAATATTTGCAAATCATATATCTGACAGTAGGTTCATATCTAAAATATAAAGAACTTACAGGGACACCTGGGTGACTCAGTTGGTTAAGCATCTGCCTTCAGCTCAGGTCATGATCCCAGGGTCCTAGAATCGAGTCCCCCATCGGGTTCCTAGCTCAGCAGGAAGCCTGCTTCTCCCTCTGCCTGCTGCCCCCCCTGCTTGTGCTCTCTCGCTCTCTGACAAATAAATAATAAAAAAAAGAACTTATAAAATTCAATGGTGAAAAAACAAAACAATCTCAATAAAAATGAAAAGAGGACTTAGACATTTTCCCAAAGACAACAAAAAGGTCAGCAAGTTCATGAAAAGATGCTCAACATCACTAATCATGTAAATGCAAATCCAACAATGAGAATGCCTATTAGAAAAAAATACAACAGATAATAAATGCCAGCAAGAATGTGAAGAAAAGGGAACCCCTGTACACTGCTGGTGGGAATGTAAACCAGTACAGTCACTATGGAAAAGAATATAGAAGTTTCTCAAAAAGTTAAAAATACAATTACCATATGATACAGCAATCCCACTTCTGGGTATATATCCAAAGGAAGGAAAAGCACTATCTTAAAGAGATAGTACACTCCCATGCAATCTCAGGCTCACTGAAGCATGATTCACAATAGCCAAGACATGTAAACAACCTAAAAGTCCACCAATGGGTGAATGAATAAAGAAAATGCTGTGCGTATATATTTAATCAAATATTCAGTCATAAAAAAGAAGGAAATCTTGCCATTTTTGACAACATGGACGGACCTTTAGGACACCATGTTGGGTAAAATAAGACAAAAAAAAAAAAAAAACCGTATGATCTCACTTATGTGTGGAATCTAAAAATACCAAATTCACAGAAAGAGAGTAAACTTATGGTTACCAGAGCCTGGGAAATAGAGGAAATGTGAAGATTTTGATCAAATGATACAAACTTCCACTTATATAATGAATAAGTTCTAAGGATCCAAGGTACAGCATACTAACAGTTTAGAAAACATTTTGTCAATTTCTTACAAAACTAAATATACTTTTACCATAAGATTTTTGTGTGTGTGATTGAATTTAAAAGGAAAAGACCTATATTATTTGTATTTTAATAATGCACATGAAGACTAGGTTATTCCACAACAAAATAATAATTTTTGCATCATTCATTAAAGAAATTTTGCCACTGTGTTCCAGAAGTCCTTTTTGAAAACTGCTAACCTGAATGAATGTTGCATAACAACTGCCTCTTTTAGGGCGCCTGGGTGGCTCAGTTGGTTAAGCGACTGCCTTTGGCTCAGGTCATGATCCTGGAGTCCTGGGATCGAGTCCCACATTGGGCTCCCTGCTCAGCAGGGAGTCTGCTTCTCCCTCTGACTCTCCCCCCTCTCATGCTCTATCTCATTCTCTCTCAAATAAATAAATAAAATTTTTAAAAAATTGCCTCTTTTAAATAGGCTACTTTTTAAAGCAGAACCATTTTAGATGTCAGTATTTATCTATTTGATATGTATTAGCAGGTTGATTAATATTCTTATTAAAATAGTATTTACTCGTTTAATATTTTGAAATATGTTAGTCAAATTTAACTCTTTCTGATAATAGTGAAATACCCTGGAGCAAACACACTTCCCAACAAAAACAAGTAGAAAACAACTACCAAGGGAACTAGAATTTGAGAGGTCAGAATTCTGGAAAGAATTAAAGCTCACTGAAGTGAGCCTGGCATAGAAGTGAACTATACTTTTCCCAGAAGGCTTGTGCCAATTCCTACACTACATATAGCAGAGAGGCTAAGAAACTGGGCAGGAAGCATCAGCTAGAAGGATTAGAACGTGAGATAAGCTTTCAGCAGCCTTACAGGGTTGGATAACCAAACATTAAGAGTTCAGGACTACTAATCAACCAGGATCTCCAGGGCAGTAATTCCATAGAGAAAGAAAGTGCATTAAAGTAAGTATAATACATTTTGTTGCTGAGATACTGACTGATTTATAAGCAGCTTTGTGGCCAAAAGGCTCAGAAGTGAGCAGAATGCTGGCTAAGAATAGAACTTTTGGAAGTTTCATAGAGCAAGGTTAACAAAAATTAGACATTATAGCCTACCAAGGGAAAGGGACTTTGGCATACACCCAAGACTTCCACATAGGGCTCTGGAAGCTACAATTTAGGAATAAGAAGAGACCTGAACATGGATTATCTACCGGAACAAAACACTTGAACCTAACGTTGCATAAACTGAATCCCAAACTGAATCAAAGTAATCTGCTACTTTAGCTACATGTCAGAAAGCAATTTCTTTCTGGTAATAGAACATTGTCTTGTGTTTCTAATGGTCTCTAAAAGTATCATAAAGAACGTCTTGTATCCAATCAAAGACCACCAGCTGTATCAAGTTAAAAAAAACAAATGACTAAAAACCAAGGGGAAGGGGCACCTGGGTGGCTCAGTTGGTTAAGCGACTGCCTTCGGCTCGGGTCATGATCCTGGAGTCCCGGGATCGAGTCCCACATCAGGCTCCCTGATCAGCGGGGAGTCTGCTTCTCCCTCTGACTCTCCTCCCTCTCATGCTCTCTGTCTCTCATTCTCTCTCTCTCAAATAAATAAATAAAATCTTAAAAAAATAAAAATAAAAAAATAAAAATAAAATAAAAACCAAGGGGAAAAAATAGAAAAAGATTCAAAGGTGACCCAGGTATTACAGTTTCTTACACAAAAATGTAAAAAATAACTGTGATTGATATATTCTTAAAAGACGAAAAGAGAAATTTAACTCAAGAACTGAGTCTATTTTAAAACGCTGCATGGGTAGTAAAAAAAGCCAATATATATTATACCTAAAATTATCATTTGTTTAATAAGAGATAAGGCAGAGTAGAAAAGAGGAAGTAACAGGGAAGATAGGTAAATAAAAAATATTCAGATTGATTCATGGACAGCAGTAAAGAAGGGAAAATATGTAATATAGCTAAGAGACACAGGATAATAAACATTTAATTGGAGACCTGGGGATAGGGGGAGAAATACCTGGAGGCATTGATTAAAACGTTTAAAATTATTAAAAAATGTAAGCCACAGACCTAAAACTCCCTAGAAACAAAACAGGATAAATGTAAAGAAAACCACACTGAGGCACAACACAGTAAAACCTTTGAAAATCAAATACCAAGAGAGAATCTTAAAAACAACCAGAAGAAACTTAATCCTACTGTCAAAGAAGCAACAACAGGAATGATAATTCTTTTTCAACAGAAACAATGGAAGCCAGAAGTCAATTAAATTGCAGGAAGTAATGAATAGGATCAGAAAGCACATCCTTGTCTAAAATGATGATGATGATGGTGGTAAAGATGATACTGATGATGGTGATATGGTTTGGGGAGTTTAAAATGTAGAATTATTAGAATTCATGTCAACAAGTGCATGCAACAACAGCAAAAGATAGTGTGTTAAAAGAAGACAGAGGGTATATTGCACAAGAAGTGGTAAAAGTACTAAGTTAGATTTATTAAACCAAGAATTCATGTTAAAATCTCCTGGGTAATCACTACAGATGAGTAAAAGAGTATCTACTTTAAAAAGTTAATAAAGGACAAAAATACAGTGGTTAACACCAACAACTCAAACCCTGTACTGACAAAGGTAAGAGAAAAACAACACAGAGCATTAAGGAATATAGGTGGAAACTGTAAGATGACAGATTTAAACCCAAATATAAGAGAATTTTATTCATTAAAGGCCAAAACTTCCAATTACTTGGCAGCTGCTGCTGAAGCTGAACATAAGGATATTATGTGAACCAGTAATTATACTCAGAGTCATACAGCCCACAAAAGTGTGTGTGCACTCACGTCAAAAGACATGTACAAGAAGCTGTAACAGCATTATTTGTAACAGCTGAGAACTGGACCAAATATCTATGAACGGTAAAAGAGAGAAATTGTGTAATACAATTTATTCAGTGAATTACTATGCAGCTGATGAAAAAAAAACAAACCACTGTTAGAAGAATCACACAGCTGAATCTCATAAAATTCGAAGTTAAAAAAACAACAACAGACATGAAAGAGTATGTAATGCATGATTATATTTAGTTCAAAAAGAGTCAGAACTCATATATGGTATTTAAAATCAGGATAGTGGTTAATGTGAGGAGGATGGAGAGGCATTAACTGGAAAAGGTGCCAGGGATTTTCTGGTGTGCTGGTAATGTATTTTTCAATCTGGGTAATGGTTACGTGGGACCTCTTTAGGAAAATCCACTGAGCGGTATGTATATATGACTTGCGTTGTTTTCTGAATGATGTTATACTTGAGTAAAGGAATTTATTTTTTATGTAAATAGGTAATGAGGCTCTTGATACAAATTTTAATATGCAGGATTTAGAAGTTAAATAAAATGAATTTAACTTTTAGCCCAATATGTGAACTTCCTTATCTCTAAAATATTATTTCTTGCTTGTCATCAAAATAACAAAAATATTAGTCAAGTCTAGCAGTTTTCCAGTAGGGGTGTTTTCCAGCAAAAGGGATGGGGAAATTGGGGCGCCTGGGTGGCTCAGTTGTTAAGCGTCTGCCTTCGGCTCAGGTCATGATCCCGGGGTCCTGGGATCGAGCCCCGCATCGGGCTCACTGCTCTGCGGGAAGCCTGCTTCTCCCTCTCCCACTCCCCCTGCTTGTGTTCCCTCTCTCGCTGTGTCTCTCTCTGTCAAATAAATAAATAAAATCTTTAAAAAAAAAAAAAAAAAGGGATGGGGAAATAACTTTCTTTTCATCTACTCCTTTAGCAAATACTCACATTTTCTTCCATGTAAAACTTAAGGGGCTTCAATGAATACAAAAATGTGAATGGCATAATAACAACTCCAGTTTATGTGCAATGGGCATGAGAGAGAAATGTGCTTCCAGGTTTTCTGTTCCAGTCTCCTTTAATATCTTATCAGTCCAGGAAATTATATCCAAACTACTCAGCAAATTTCATGTTAGTTGTTCTTGACTTATAAAATCATACTGGAGATGTCTAAAAATTCTAAAATTCAAAATTTATTAAATAAACTTTACTGGGACAAATCTATCATATCTTCCTGCTAATAATATCTGAGAAGAACTAAGACAAAAAACATGGCAGAAGAGCCCACATGTCAGAAGAATAATCCAGAGCTTCCTTTGTGAACTGCTTAGCTAGATTTCAGCTCAGACTTCAGGGGCTGGTGCACATTTAAGTTCAACACTAACACTTGGATGACTATTTGAGGTCAGCCTTTAGAGCCTCTTAAGATGGGTCAGAAGAAGCCAGGCTGCACTTCCAAGGCCCCATCTTTCACAGCAGATGTTAAGTTCAAGACACCCGAGGGAAACATTCAGGCACTTGTTCCAGAGTTGGTACAGAGAAAAGGTACATGTTCCATCTTTCAACAATATCGTCCCCAAGGCTCAAGGTCAATTTTTAACACTTGCTGAGTATTAAATTGCAGACACATCTACTACCCATCCCCAAAATTATATGATGCATCTCTTTATAGAGTAAGAGAAAGCACTGAGGATTTGCAGAAGTTGTGGAAGAGATGTGCTGACCTGAAACCTGAGATCTATTTCAAATCGACTCAAAACTATTGCCAAATGATTCCTGAGATCTGGATATAAGTATTTATGAGAACCTGAGGATTCATTTAGAAAAGAGGTTCTGTTACACTCAGAAAAGCCTATGCTCTCACATCCTACACTCCTATTCTGCAGTAATTTTAAACATTTCTTACTTGAAAGTTATGATCTTCCAGTAAATCAACTGCACAACATCGGTTGTGGGCCCATTCTGTATGGTGTCCTTGTTGTGTCATTCACAGAGCTCACACATTTGTGGAAGTTAGAAAACAGTAAAAGCACTAATGCCCTGCGATACCAGTATAACCAGTACGGAACCAACCACCAGACAATATACACTAAGGAAATCTTGGTTACGGTGAATTCTAGTCAGGATAAAGAAACATACCTGGAGACCAAGAAATAAAAAGAAAAGAACCGGCTGTATTTGGCAACAGTGATAGAAGAGCCTGTTGGAAGTGGAAGTTACATGTTTGAGAAATAGGTTGTAAAGTGTAAAGAAGGCATTAAGAGGCAAGGTATGGCAAACCTCGAATGCCAGAATAAGCATTATGGACTCACTTATTTGGACAAACCTGGAAAAGTATTAAATAGAGTAAAAAGAAATGAAGGGAGCCTGAAATGGATGAGCCAGCTAGAACATCTGCTGAGTTGACTCCAACATGTGGCCTGGAATGCCATTAGTAAGTATGAAGAAAACAGACCTGCTGAACCTTTAAGACAAAGAGTGCAGCCTATGAATAGAAAGACAGATATCACAGCCAAATTTACTAAACATGTATAATATTCTTTGATTTGTGTTGGAAAACTATAAACATAATTCATAGTATTATTAAGGTAGTTTTAATTCTAGTAACATTCAAAGCACTTGACCAAAAAGATTATGAATTGGTTTTTTTGAGGGTTTTTGGGGTTTGTTTTTTTATTAAGATTTTATTTATTTATTTGACACAGAGACAGAGACAGCTAGAGAGGGAACACAAGCAGTGGGAGAAGAGAGAGACGCAGACTCTCCCACTGAGCAGGGAGCCCAAAGCGGGGCTCGATCCCAGGACCCTGGAATCATTAGCTGAGCAGAAGGCAGATGCTTAACGACTCAGACACCCAGGCGCCCCAAGATCATGAATTGTTTATATAATTCTGTCTCTTTATGAACAAACATTTTGAATGACATAAGTCAATAGGAACTGTCAAGGAGAGCAGAAAAGCACAGAGAATCTAAAAGTCTTAAGTCCTCCCACTGAAATGAGCTACTTTTAAAGGCCCACGCTGTAATTTTTATCAAGTTCTGGTAAGAAAAACAATAATAAGAAATAATGTTTATGCAGCACTTACCATTTGCCAATCACTGTGCTAAAAAAAAAAAAAAGTTTCATTTATTCCTCACAAAATCCCTTCTCAGTAAAATAAATATTTATCTCCATATTATAGGATACAAAATAGAAGCTAAGAAAGATCATGAAAACTACCATGGCCACAAAGTTACTAAGTGGTGAATCCTAAAAAGACACAGCCAGGTCTATTGACAAAATTCTCTCCTTAACCATCTGCACTATCCTAAATCAATCTTAGCCAATCTTTTGTAGCATTCTTTGCTTGACAGAGTTGAAAGACCTAAGACAGGAGTTAAGATACCTGGCTTTTAACATGATCCAATAATTCCACTACTGGGTATCTATCTAAAGAAAATAAAAACACTAATTTAAAAATTATGTTTATTGCAGCATTATCTACAATAGCTAAAATATAGAAGAAACCCAAGTGTCCATAAATAGATAAATGAATAAGGAAGATGTGGTGCATATATATGTAAATGGAATATTAAGCAGCCTCAAGAAAAGGTTAAAATCTTGCCATTTGCAACAACATAGATGGACCTAGAGGGTACACTAAGTGAAATAAGTCAGAGAAAATCATATACCATATGATTTCACTCACATGTGGAACCTAAAAAATACAAATGAATAAACAAACAAAAAGCAGAATCAGATCCATAAATATAAAGAACAAATTGATGGTTGCCAGAGAGAGGGGTCTGTGGGATGGGCAAAATTTATAAAAGAAAGTGGGAAATACAGGCTGTCTATAAAATGAATAAGTGATGGGAATAAAAGGGACAGCACAGGTAATATGGCTGATGGTCTTGGAATACCACTGAAGAATGACAATGGTAGTGACTTGTGATGAGCATAGCAAAGCACAAAGAAAAGCTGAATCACTATGTTGTACAACCGAAACTAACGTAACATTGTGTATCACCTATACTCAAAAAAATTTAAAAATATGCAGAGATAAATTTATATTATTTCTAATGCATATTCTGGTATAACTGCTAAGTATTAAAATAAAACTGATAAAGTAAAACAAAACAAACAAAACAACAACAAAAAAAAAACTGACTTTTGTCCCTAGGGGAATACAATTTGGATTGCTGCCCAAATCTGTGCTCCTTGAATTGCAATTCTGACACCCTAAATAAATACTTTTGTTTTATTTAAAAAAAAAAAAAGTTACCTGGATTTTAAACTTTGGTCTGTCACTAACTGGTTCCGTGACCTCAGAAAAGTCAATCTTGCTGGCTTACAATTTCTCCACATATAAAACGAGATTGGGGACTCAGATTCCTTTCAGCATAAATTAATAGAATAGAATAGAATAAAAAATAAAATAAAAATAAAATAATCAAATTATATTTACCGTATAATTAAGTTTTCAGAGTCACCAAGGGTTTATAATTTGTATTTATTCTGGTTTTCATAGTCAGAGCAATAATGATTCCTGTTTCTCTTTATAGTCAGAGAGTTAAGGATGCTTGCTGCTTTCAGCCTCAATTTTTAATTACTCAGCTTTGTAGTTGTTGATAAATACTTATTTTTTCAAAGCACATTATTTTACCCTGCTTATTCTGCCAGTTGTGTTTTATTCTAGATTTCATTACATAGAAGAGCTTTGCATCTTTACTCTCAGCATTAATATTCAATCATGAGTTATCACTGCAACTCGTGATATTATACCAGTAAATCCATTTAATGCATAAATGCACTGAGAAAGGACACATTTAGCATGGATTACACTGGTACTCTACAATTAAGGTTCAGCCCCTTCCAGAAAATTATAACTATGAGAACAGTGAATGGTGAAGTTGGAAAAAGAGTTTAAATTATGGTTTTTAATTTTAAAATCACAGATATGTATACACACACATATATAAAAGATATTTTTGCTACTCCACATCTGGTAGTAGTCTGAGTCAAAACGTCCCCTTGAGTTTGGCAGTAACTGTTTTCTTAAAATGTTAAGCATAAGCTCTATGGATGGGTTCCAAAGTCAAAAAGCAAATCCACTTAGATAAATTAACTGAAGTGTAAATAAATTACTAAGATTAAAGCAAATCTCATGGCATTCCGTTAATTATAATAAAAATAAAAACATATATTTTATATGTACTGATTTTCTTTTTAAGAAGAAAATGACAGTAAACGACCATAAATCTGGTTCAGGCTTTCCCAAAATATCAGGAATAACAAAATATTTTTTTTCCAAAATATGAGTGTCTAGTGTGTCTCATCATGATACACCACAACACTGGTGTTTCTTCTATTGTAAGTTGACAGAATTTTTAAAAATCTCCTTCTTTGAAACATGGGAAGCAAAGTTGCGTGAGGTTGAACATACATTTTGCTTGCACTGATTCAACTCTATGTGTTTCGGGAAGAAATGAGTAAGATAAAAAAAATATCAATTTTAATAGTTAAAACAATTTCTCCCTAGTTACATAAGCTTAGGCATGAGACAGGAGGCAGAAAATTGCTGTTTCTCAAATGAGTCTTCATCCCATTGTGTATCTCAATATTAACATCTTACTGGGTTTAATGTAATGGTTTAATCTAACTTCAGTGTTATAAAGGTATATATATTGTACAACATGTCCCCCAACATGGAACATTTCAACATATTTTTGACCAAAACAAAAACATCAATCTGTCCCCATGGTAGAGAAATAACAGGCTTTGTTGGAATTATTAAAAGTCTTTACATCCAGGGCGCCTGGGTGGCTCAGTCGGTTAAGCGTCTGCCTTCGGCTCAGGTCATGATCCTGTGGTCCTGGGACTGAGCCCCGTGTCAGGCTCCCTTCTCTGAAGGGAGCCTGCTTTTCCCTCTCTCTCTGCTGTTCTCCCCGCTCCTGCACCTGCTCTCGCTCTCTCTCTTCCTCCATCAAATAAATAAATAAAATCTTAAAAAAAAAAGTCTTTATATCTCCAATATAGTGCTCTCCCAAGGAATTTTCAATGGTAAACCTGCTAACATGCAATTTTTTTGTTTTTGTCTATTAGACTTATTTTAGAACAAAATTTTTACTAATGTGCAGCTCAACTAGAATGTCTTCTCCAATTAGACATTCATGTACTTCAACTGATACTTTATAGAGCAATCTGAGCACACACTGCTGTTGATCTCCCTCCCCCATGCCATTCTATGATGTAGTCCTACAGAACTAAAATAATCTTCTTGGTGAATGTGAAGACAATACACGCAGGTCTGAAGACACAAATCCTCCTTAGTACAGGTACCAGCCCTTCTCATCCACTTAGCTGGAAGAACACAAAATGTGGATCCGATCCTGAGGCCAAGACCACAGACTCTGGTTGCATGCAAATTCCCAGACTGTGCATGCAAGTAGACAACTTATGTGCACAGAGAATTAAAGCATTTGTCTATCTCCTGCATTTATCTTCTGGAAGACCACCAGATCGTGCTGGGCATCGTGGAGCTCTGATGAGCAAAATTTCCAAAATATACATGGTTTGGACAGAATGGATTCTGCTCTTCCATCTGACAAGAGCTGGACAACAGAGACCTCAGTGCCTCCCCACTACTTTCACACTCACCCCACCCCTAGCCTTTGCTTCTATGTAGAACTACTTGAAAATTAACCAGTTGGAGGGGCGCCTGGGTGGCTCAGTTGGTTAAGCGACTGCCTTCGGCTCAGGTCATGATCCTGGAGTCCCGGGATCGAGTCCCGCATCGGACTCCCTGCTCGGCAGGGAGTCTGCTTCTCCCTCTGACCCTCCTCCCTCTCATGCTCTCTGTATCTCATTCTCTCTGTCTCAAATAAATAAATAAAATCTTGAAAAAAAGAAAAAAAGAAAAAAAAAGAAAATTAACCAGTTGGAAATCAAGACCCTTCCAAATAACTCACAGATCAAAAGGAAAATCAAAACAAATTGCAGATTACTTGACGTTAATACAAATCTATTTCTTACAAAATATAAGAAAACGTTGCTCTATGTGTATATTAAGAACGCTGAAATTACTCAGTAATTACAGGCAATGGGTACCTCTGGAGACAAGCTTCTAGAACAGAGTTCAAAAGCAGGGATTTTATAGTCGTAAATTTGGAACATTCTAACCCCTCTTGAACTTTAAAAGAATTCTGGAACAAAGTTTTCTCTAGAGAAGCTGATCCAATTTGGGGGACCAGGCACAGGTGATGGAGAAGATGGAGTGCACAACAGAAACAATTAGGTCTCTGCATAATGAATGGTGATCTCCAATCAAGAAAAATAAATTTTACATTAAAATATACAGAGTATATCATATACTATAATATGTATATCATATATTGTATGAATTTTACATGTTAATATTTTACTGTAAATATGGCTGGAACATTACCATGTAAAATAATATTTAAATAGAGTCATCTCATATTTTGCTGAGTTGAAGGCATAAAATATCTAGGGCTTTTCGTATATTTTTTCATTTTGTCAACACAAAGATATTTTTGTGAAAGGAGGAAGGTTTAACATTTTTTTATTTTGTAATTTGCTTGCCAAATCTTTTAACTTTTAAATAATTAGACATGTGAAATGTGGATCCGCATTTGTATTATTGTAGCAGGTCTTACAAACATGAATGGCAGACCTATTTTTATTAGGCTATATTTCAATCAAAATCTATTCAGTAAAAGAAACAAAATATGTGTGTTTTTATGGCTCACAGGTCATATTTTAACTGAAGAACATTTCTTAACTGTCAACACTATTTATTACCAGAACAGAACTCAGGATATAAAGCCAGTAATAGACATAACAAAGGAGAAAGCAGAAATCACTACTTGGTCTTTATTTTTACTTAAATGACTATCTTTAGAGGTGGTTCATATTGATGAGTTTTCTCCTATAATTGTAAATGCAGGAGGAATATATTTAATTTAAAACATATATTTCTTCAGAAGAGAATTCATATGAATGAAGCCTAATATTGGCAAATGGGCTTTATTCAATACAGATTTCTAAAATGAGATATTAATGTTATGTGTTGCTCATAAAAACAATTTTAATTCCAAATAGTATTTAAAGGAGTACTTGTGATAACTGCAGGGTGATTACACTCTAATTGTAATATTGGTAATTTCTTAGGAAGCTGAAGGAACGCTAAAAACTTCGTATTATTTTCTATGAAAAAGTGTGTTGTAGGAACCCCATGCATATCTAATTAAATGTGTCTATAAAAATAAAGTCATAAAAATACTCATCTCCTTTATAATCAGAACCGGTTCCTATACTAGAGGCATGATGCCTCAGTCACAGATTACAGCCTTTCTAAGACACATGTGGAAATAATGTCTGCCCCACAAATTGTCGGGTTGACATTTCCCAAGACAGCTGAAATTACTTAGGCTAAGAATTTCAGTATACTAACACCCATGTCCACCAGAGAAAATTTCAAAAGATGTGGTGATCAAACAAGTATTATAGATGTTCAACAATATTGATCCTAGAAATTTTAACCAAACTCAATTTGGGGAAGAAACAAATTCAAATCAGCTTGAATAGAATTCAATTACTAATGGATATAATGAAAAAAGACATTTCACTATCACTCATTTGAGAAGTAACAATGTGGCTCAGAATTAAGTGACAGCTGAATATCAAATGTCAGTTTGGAAATCTGCCTAATCACAGATTCCTTGGTAGAACACAAACATTATTTTATGGTTTGGGCCATTAGTGGATGGCAAGATTTTTTTTTTTTTTTTTTTTTTTTTTATTCATGAGAGACAGAGCGAGAGAGAAAGGCAGAGGGAGAAGCAGGCTCCCAAGGAGCAGGGAGCCCGATGCAGGACTCGATCCCAGGACCCTGAGATCATGACCTGAGCCGAAGGCAGACGCTTAACCATCTGAGCCACCCAGGCGCCCGAGTGGATGGCAAGATTTTAATAACTACTTAATAATACTTTTTTTTTCCTTTAAAATTTTTTGGTCAAACCGGAAGCTTGTACTGCTCCACTGTGTAACGGCAGCACCTCCAAAGTAGCAGAAGGTCAAGAGAGCACTCGAGCCTGGTGCACCACAACAGTAAGTTTCTGTTCGTGTATTTATAGAAAGTCTCGGCAGTAGCCCCTTGCTTAAAAACAGCTGGTAAGGGGCGCCTGGGTGGCTCAGTTGGTTAAGCGACTGCCTTCGGCTCAGGTCATGGTCCCAGGGTCCTGGGATCGAGTCCCGCATCGGGCTCCCTGCTCGGCGGGGAGTCTGCTTCTCCCTCTCCCCCTGCTTGTGTTCCTGCTCTCGCTATCTCTGTCTCTGTCAAATAAATAAATAAAATCTTTAAAAAAAAAAAAAAAAACAGCTGGTAAGATAAATGAGGGACACCTGCTTTGGGAGAGAAGACTTTCCAGCAATATATTCATATGAAATTTTACAAAATGAATGTGATCAATGTACAATGACACAGAGCAAATGGAAAGAACTCCACATACCGGCACATATCTCATATATGAAACAGTGAAAAGTCACATGAAGTCCAATGTAAACATCCATAGTTCTCGAAAAGCTGATTCAATTTGATTTCACTTTTAGTACCTGGCAAGTGTTTGTTCTCTTCTTCACAGTTTCCTAGAGTCTGCACATAAATGACCTCCATACTTACGTAAATGCGCATGCAGCTAACTCGGTCAGCAGTAGGTCCTTTCCTCTACTCCTGTAAATTTCTGATAGTGTCTTGAATCTTGGTATATTTTAGTTAAAATATATATAAAATATATTTATATATAAATACATATAAAATAACAGATGGTTAGAGTTTTATGTATGCCATTGCTAGCAAGAACACTGTTTTCTTAAAAAAAAAAAAAAAGATACTTGTACACTTGGATAAAAGTAAATAAATGTTTAAACACAAAGCAAATACAGCCTCGATTTAAATCTGTTTTTTGAGGTAGCAGGAATAAAGTGGACAAATATCACATACAAGTGATAGCTCAGGCCCCCCCTCACGGGTCTGCCTAAGGGAAGATGTAAGTTACACTGTGAAAAGGCTCTGTGGCTGTTAGATTAATACTGTTGCCACAGACAACCTGGCAGACCCAGGAACAGAATGAAGCCAGGAAAAGGACAGCACAGTGAATCTTGCCAGCCAGTCTGTAAGAGAAAAACACAAAGAATTGTAGAAACTTAAAAAATAAGTGGAGATGATAGAAAAAGAAAGCATTGTGAACTGAAAAAATACAGTAGAGTTCAAAGGAGATGCTTTTATGGTGTGTGAAGCATGTGTGTGTGTGTCTGTCTCTATGCCTGGGTGTGCATTTACGGGCATGATATGTGTCTGGGTGTCAGGTGTGTGTTTTCTGTAAATTATCTACCCTACTGTCAAACACATAGAGGGAATATGTGGCTATGCTGCTTTTGGTAATTAGTCTTAATGTTTAAGCATGTATTTTTGGAGCAACATGCTACCTGGAAATGAATTTCTTTCAAGATATATTTACAAAGGAAATATAAGCTTCCTTATTTCACAATATCTGCTGATAATCTCTCTTTTATAGCCAATATGATTACGCAGGCTCTCTCCAAACATCTGGGACACTTCTTTTTTCCTTCAATTTGTTCCATTTCTATTTTTAAAAAACTAAACTGAAAATATCGTATTCAGGGTTTTCTTTTTAAAGGCTGGCAATTTCTTAGAATGGACACGGATATTCTTCAATTACAGTGCATGCAATTAAAGTATGCACAGACACACAAAAAGCCTAAATCAATGCATTTTCAAAATCAAAATGAAGGAAGAAAGAGAAATGGAATTCTGTGTGGTTACGCAATTTGAAGACAAGAACTGGGTCAGAGCTACGTAACAGAGAAGGCAGTGGGGGTATTCCGGAAAAAATGGAGAATGGCCAGGTTGCTGGACAGTGTAGAAATGGTGCAATGACAAGAAAATGCCTGGGAATGGCAAAGGCAAAAAAGGATTTAGGGAAAGTTAAAATGTCTCATATAATATTTAGGTTCATATATGTATTTCTGCCTCATTTCCTCTGACATTCTCAGTAACACCTACACAGCATTCCAATGCTTTTAGAGTGAACTCATTTTGGAAAACTTAAACTGGTCCTTAGTTTGGAATGTAAGTTTGTAGAAGATGAAAGGCAGAAAAGTGATAAGGAGTGGATATAGCCAGGATACATAGTTCTACTATGTTTCTCTTCCATTCTTTATTGAGATATAATTGACATGAAATATTGAATAAATTTAAGATGTACAATGTGATGATTTCATACATGTATATACTGCACAATGTTACCAAAATGTTAGTTAACACCTCTTTCTGCTCACGTAATTACCATTTTGGATTGTAACTGTCATGTGAGAACCTTAAAATTCTACTCTCATAACACCTTGCAAATATACAATTCCGTTATTACTTAGTACCATGCTATGCATTACATTCCCAGCACTTATTCATCTTATAACTGAAAGCTTGTACACTTTGACCAAAATCTCCACATTTCTTTTATCCCCCAGCCCCTGGTAACCATCAATCTACTGTTTCTTTGAGTTCAAAGTTTTTAGATTCCACAAGTAAGGGAGATCATACAGTATCTGTCTTTCTCTACCTGACTTATTTCACTTAGCATAATGCCCTGAAGGTCTATCCGTGTTGTTGGAAATGACAGTATTTCCTTCCTTTTTTTATGGATGAAGAATACTCCATTGTGTGTGTGTATATATATATATACACACTTCTTTATCCATTCATCTACTGATGGACACTTATGTTGTTTCTAAGTCTTGGCTATGGTCAATGCTGTAATGAGCATAGGAATGATAATATCTCTTTGAGATTGTGATTTCATTTCCTTTGGAGATATGCACAGAAGTGGGGTTGCTTTTCATATGTTCATTCTACTTTCAATTTTTTGAGAAACCTCCATATTGTTTTCCACAGCAGCTGAACCAGTTTACATGCCCACCAACACAGCCAAGGACCCCCATGCATCCACATCCTCACCACCATTTGTTATCTCTTGTCTTTATAGCCATTCCGGCAGGTGTGAGGCGATATTTCACTGCGGTTTTGATATTCCATAATGTTTAGTATACTCTGATCCACATTAATCCGAACTTAACACAGTAGAGAAAAAGGATTATAAAACAAGGAAATTATTTTAATGCACTGTCAATGTTTCTAAATAAACTGCTGTTCTGGGGCCAGTTAGGCCAGGAACTAGCACAAGACAAAAATCACAGGCATGATTTACGTTAGGTCAGTTGATGATTCAGTGCCGTGACCAGGGAGTAAATCTTGTCTTTCATATTTCTCTGCTCTTAAGGTGACCAATGCAAAAGATTCATGAATGCATACAACCTAGATTTGCAGGGGGAAAAAAATGAGGCTTAAACGTTATTAAATGACATGACATTACAAATTGCGACTTTGCACAACTTTTGATTCTACAATTTTTAATACTGTCTTAACAGGTTTAAATGAGGTTTTCTCAGTTTTAACACTATTGAAATTTGGGACCATACTAGTCTTTGTTCTATGGGGTTGTCCGGTGCATTAAGGTGTTTAGCAGTATCTTTGTTCTCTACCCACTAGATGCCAGGAGGAGTTCCCCGCCCCAGTTACAAAAATCAAAACTGTCTCCAGATGTTATCAAATGTCTCCAGTGGGAGGCAGATGGGGCAAAACCTCTGGCTGAGAACTACTAGCTTATAAGATAAACTAAGCTTCAAGACTAAATTTTTTGGAGAAAAATTAAACTTAAGTGTTTGTTTTCCAAGGTGAAAATGATGTTTTCACAATAGTTGCTAAATAGTTTCAGCAGTGTTCAATTTACAAGTGTACAATTTCAATTTGGGGTTCAATTTTCATACACCTTAACATAACTGAATACACGAATCTACATTATAAGCCAATATTTTAGGCAAAGAGGAATTTGAAAACTGTTTAATAGTTATGCTGAATTTCCAATTAGGATGTCACCATCCATTCACACTCTTAATACATTGTATCTGTCCAAAAGACAGTGATGATAAAATATGAAAAGAGAAATAGAAAGCTAGGATCAAACTATAAGGTAAAATCTCTGCAGTTTCCAAAGAAAATCCCAAAGCAGGGATGGAGCCATACTCACAAATCTATTCTCACAGCGTTCTGGATTCCAAGTGCAGAAGTGGGAAAGAAAAGCTGGAAGGTAAAGGTGATAAGGGAGACTGGAGCTTGGATAAGTGAGAGAACTCAGCAGGTGGATTAGATTCCTTCTCTTTAATAAACTAAAAAAAAAAAAAAACCCATCCTGAAACTGTGTGGACTTCAGTTTATATATGCAAAGAACCTTCCTCCCTCGCATTTCCTCTGAGGTTATTTTACTTCTTCCTGTAGTTTATCCTTTAGGAAAGAGCTTCGATGGGGCGTCATGAATGGCTTACAGATGTGCATGAGATTTTGGAGCTCCGCAGCCCTCAGTGTGGCTGGCGGACACCAGAATGGGTAGAAACTCTGGGCTGATTTCTGGACCATGACCGTTCTGCTCTTCCTCCCTCAGAAAACTGCAGCAGTATTATTATTTGATGTACGCTGTGATTTGAAAATGCTTAGGGGTCAAAGGGTTACTACTTCGCTTTATGAGGGTCTTTATTAGACTGCCAGCACTGCTGTAATGAATCCCACATTCCGGTGGCTTACAAGTTTACTTCCTCACTGTGGTAGAGGTTAAAAAAAAACTTTAAAATCTAAAAACCATGCATGACTTAATTAATCTTCTAGCACACTATTAGGAAACCTCTCTAATGAAGAGTAATATCATACTAAATGGGAACATGTTGAAAACTTTGAGTTTAAAAAGGAGACATCATTGTTATAAAGGTTACAGCCAAATAAATTAGATGAATTTTTAAATTCTTAAATACAAGTCCCAAGCAGCAATCACTAGAGGAACTTGGAAAGACTTTATGTTCACTGTAATAATAATTAGTAAAATCCAAGCTATTTATATCTACTTTTGAAGTTATATGACTCAAAAAATGCTGAGCATGGTAAAGGAGACTTTCAAACCCAGTGATTTCTGGGGGAAAAAAAGGTAAGTAACATGATCAGCACTCACACAAAAATGTTTATAAATAAGCAAGACTCCAGCAGCAATTTATTTTCCTGAGAAAATTAGCAAATAGAAAAATTTACATGAGATGGGATTTATGCTATTGTTGGTACTGGAAAAGGCAAGAAGGGAGCTTTTGATATCAGGTTTTGATTTTTCTTTAAAATCTGGTATTTTATTGATTTTATATACAGAATCTAAATTAGAAATATCATTTTAAAGAAAAGGCATGTTTATTTTAGAAAGAATGGTCTCATCTGACTCTTCTTTCTTGATGAAAGCCTAATTAGATATGCAAACTTGATCAAGTTCAAGATGGTAAACACTGGGCATTAGAAAACCTTCCATTATTAATGAATTATAAGAAATGCACTGAATACATTTTAACAAAAGAAAGCATTTAAATACTGTAACACAGAAGATGCTCATCTCAAAAAATTCCAGATATCAGGAGTAAGAAGTTAATACAGCCAGACCAGCTATTTTCATGCATTTACTTCCCCATTCCCTCTCCCTATAAATACCCAGTCAAGCCTAAGGAATTGCAATTTAAGAAGATTATCTTACAAAGCTGCTTCTTTCAAGGATTTTATAGGCTAATCTGGAATCAGAGAAGTTTCTTAGTGGAACAGCAGTAAATGCGGTTCTTGGGACATCTCTCGTGGGTTTATCCCTTCCATTTTTTCCAGGATCACCTGGGGTGACACAAACTATAACCTAACATGGAAATATGACCTCATAAGCCAAATAACTATGCATATAAGAAGTAAAACTATATAAAAGAAAAGCAATGAAGTGGACATCAACCACCATATACAATATAAAATTTTTAGAAATGAATGGTCAAGAACTTTAAAGAAAAATAATAAGTATCCTAAATTGTATAAGGGAAGACATAGTAATGTGCTTTTAACCTGCTATAATAATAATATATGAAACTAAGATCCCATCCAGAATAGAACTGCAAAGGAGTCGGGGAAGTATGGTCCTCAGTCTCCCCACACTCTAAGACAGGTCACAGGTGATAGAAAATATATATAGAATAGGATCATTTGTAAAATTTACTTCAAGTAAAAATACCAGCTGGAGAATGGATAAATTAACTTGTGGTGTAGTCATATACTAAAATAATATGTAGTATGGTCATAAAAAGGTCATGCCCTCACACATCAAAATGGATGCATCTCAGGGATGGAATGGTGAGAGAAAAAAACAAGTTGGAAAATACAATATGAAACCATGCAAAACTAGTAATACTCTGTTCAGAGATACAACCATATGTGGCAAAAGTTTCAAAAAGTATTAGATAATATACACCAGTGAACGTTGATCTCTGTGGGTAGAGAAGGAAAATGGGAATCTGGAGAAGACCTTCAGAGGCCTCAAAGATTTGGGTAGTTTCTGTTTGTTTATTTCTAAGGCAGAAAGGGAGTAAATGGGTATCTGTATTAGTATTCTTTATACCTGAATATGTAACATTATTCTGTATATATTCAAGTTTTATAAAACAATTCTCACAAAGAAAAGCAAAAGGAAAAACAAAGGATAATCAAACGAGAAAATACTTAATAAGCAGATTTCTTTAAAATCACTGCAGAAGGGAGGAAGCTCAGAGAAAGAATTCCAACCAGTAAATTCAAGGAAAGGAAAGCTGAAACACAGATAGATAAAGAGGATCTCAGCAAGTGGAGAGGGAAATTATACATTTGGCAAAGGGAAAAGCCATCAGGAGTGGTAGGAAAGCGGAGGCTCTACTGTAGGCTGGAGGGAGCCAAAGATGTGGGATGAGCCTGAAAATAAAGGTGGCAATGTGAAGGGACTTCGGGCTCTGTTAATGAGCCTGTCAAGTTCATTTCTGTCTTCCTTTGTTCTATATTTAAGAAATACTGGAAGTCTGTCAAGACTTTTTCAATAGTATATCCTCAATATTTGTTTGAAAGCAAAGCTGTTTGTCCTTTTACCACATGTGGTTGTATCTCTGAAGAGAGTATTACTTGGTTTTGCATGGTTTCATACTGTATTTTCCAACTTGTTTTTTTCTCTCACCATTCCATCCCTGAGATGCATCCATTTTGATGTGTGAGGGCATGACCTTTTTATGTCCTGTCCTGCTTGTCCTGTGGAGGATGAACTGGAAAGAGAAGCAGCAGGAAGAAGAGTGAGGGGCTCCAAACCATCTAATCAAGGCCCCTCTACAGCAAGCACTGTTCTGCTGCCTTTATGCTTAGACCTCCTACAGAAAATGTGACTTGCTGTATACCCTTGCTCTATGGCTAGACGAATTTACTCTGCATTTGAGATTCTTGCCGTTCAAAATGTTTACTGTAGCAACATCGTTGGTTTCTTTGCCCAGAAAGCACAGGGGGGAAAAAAAGCTAAGATGAATAAACAAAAGTCAAGTAAGAAAAAAAAAAAAAAAAAAAAAAAAAGAATGAGCGATAAGTAAGAGCAGACAGAACAAGAAAGCGGTGGGCTGGGAAGAAAAAGCCAAGCTCAGCAAGGCTGCTACATGGCTGTGAGCAAAGTACTTAACCTTTCTTGTTTCCACTTTCCTCATCTGTAAAAAGAGAAGTTCAGCTAGATAACCCTGAGTCCCTCCAGATACATAAATGGCCAGTGTGATTCTGTTACGTTATATGATTCTATTAAAAAGGTACAAAGTCATTCTTGGAGAGCTTTCTTTGTATTGAAGATACGAAAGCAAGTATTAAAATGATGCTAAAAATATATTCTATAATTATATGGAAACATTAATGTCAACACTGTAATTTTTTGAGGGGCTTAATTTGGATCTAGGAATAAAATGAAACATGAACGACTGCCTGAATCTCTCCGCAAATTATTATTCTGTTGGTGGCAAAAGGGAGAATTCAATGATCTGCCCAGCACTGCTCATCATCACGTGCTGTTTTTGAGACTGGAATTCAACATCTTTTCCCTGAGCTGTGCTGTTTTAAAATGATGGCATATTTCCTAACACATGCAGGGTTCTTAATCCTGCTAAGACTGGCCTATTTAAGCTACCCAATCCTTGATCTCTAATAACTACTCCAAAAAGAACACTTTCAAAAGCAGCAGAGCAGGGGAAGATTTGATGGTTGAAAAATAAATAAATATAAGTCAATCAAAATTAATACCATCAATAAAATGATAACAGAAAGAATTACTATCACAGTCATCACAATTATCAAAGGTTGTGGAATAAGAAAGCTATACTTGGGAAGTATCTCATAGATTGATTTATCTGTGCCTTTTCATTTTAACTCTAAAGCAGAAAAACATTTGCTGACTGGTCTAATGTGTTTTTGTTTTCATATTTTTTGTGACCTTACTGTGGTTAAATCTTTTGTCCTGGTATCTAGCTAATACAATTAAATAGTTAAAATCTGATTACTAAAAAAGTAAAATTAGCAAATATAATTTGAAACAGCTATTACTGGGAGGAGCTTACTTGCATAAGAAATTTTGCTGAGAAACTTAGGTACATTCTTACAGTTAATCACAAAGATTCTCTCCTAGCCAGGCTCTCTGAGCCCTTTCTCAAGGAGGCCTCAACCCGGGCCTGTAAGGATGTGAACAAAACACTCACACAGTTTCTAAGAGGCCAAGGCCACACATCTCTACGATGACTACAGCCCCAGTAATAGTGCGTTCTTGCAAAAACTCAAGGCTACTGGAAGAATCTGCCATCGGCTCCAGCCAACACCTGAAGACAGAGCCCCTGTCGCCCAGTTTCTACAGGAGGGTAGGAGCCTAACTTGTATAAGCTCTGGTTCGCAAACCCAGATGGGTTTCATATAGACCAAACCCTCTCCTTACTGCTTTTTATAATTTTTCACTTCCCTCGCTCTACTAAGCCCCCACTCACCCATCTCCTTATTCCCTCATTTTCCTTTTAAAATTCTGAGTCATCTCTGTACAAATCTAATGAGTTCAGTTCATACTAATCTCTTCCTTATTTTTCTATTGCTGATTCAAATCTGTCCTTACCACTTTAACTACTGTCCAACATTGTTTAACTTTGTGACACCAACGAATTCTCCATAAATGATGAAGAAAATAAGCCAGAAAAATCAACTTATTTAGAAAGATGATAAAATTAGGAAGTAGTAGAGCCAAAATTTCAATCCAGGCCTGTGTGATAATCACTGTCAATTACCTTGTTTCTCTTTTGGACAAGTATTTCTTAAAAATCGAGAATAAATCCTATCTTGAAGGTTAATTGATGACATACCATCTAAACTACGAAATAGGGGTTTATGAAAACCCATATGCCATTAGAATTTGCAAATGAGGAATCTAACATCTGTTTAAATTGCATTAAAATAACTGAATTCATAAAGGAAATTACGACAGCCTAAAAATAGATCTATGTAAAATAAAAATTAAAAAGATTATATAAAATTAAAAAGAACACTGACATGCTTTCCTTCTGGAATTAATGGAACTGGTAAGTATAGAAAATGTTTCTTCTATAGAATTCCAACTAGATGTCTATACATTTCCTCAGCAGAAGATACAAGTATTGTTTATACAGAGGTTCAAGAATCAGGGAGACTGAGGCTCTACACACAGTCCTCCATTTATTGGTCATGGGACCTGGGCAAATTATTTAATTCTCTGAGCCTCTTCAGCTACGTAATAAAGCCAGCATCATGGTACACAGAATTCCAAGATGGTTTCCAAGATTTCTCGTCCATATATAGATGCCCTACGTGATCTTCTTCTGAATGGGTGTGGGACTTGTAAATATGATGAACTATCACTTTCATGATTAGGTTCCATTATATGATAATAGTGATCATATTTTGCAGATGTAGTAAGTTCCCTAATCGGTTACCTCTGGTTTAATGAAAAGGCTATTATCCTAGGTAAGTTCATAAGCTCTTAAAAGAGGGTTTGATGCCACAGAAATGTGTTTTTGCTGGCCATGAAGAAGTAAATTGCTATGTTGTGAGAGGATCTAGATCTCTAAGCACGTTATCTTCTGGAGCCTCCAGCTCACAGCCAGCAAGAAAATGAGAACCTCAGCGCTAAAACCACAAGGAACTGAATTCTGCTAACAACATGCCTCCTCTTGTAAGAGAAGCTCCAGCTTGAAAGAGAGTACTGGCTGACAACTCAACTTCAACCCGCTGAGACCCTGAGCAAAGATCCAGCTAACTCATGCCCACTCTCCTTGGGACAGCTGAATCACTCCCTGGTCCCATCACAGTACTAAAAATTCAATCTCAGATTATAAAGCATTTTTTTAAGCCATCTCAGTTTTTTCTCTTATAACAGAGTCAAGAAGGAAATACTAAAGTCCCACTTGACTTTAAGACTACCACTTTCTTATTTTTAAGACTATTTGGGGAAAAAGAAACCGTCATGATTACCCTAAATCTCTCATTTTCTTTTTTTCTATACTCCAAATATTCAAATCCAAATTCTAAAAATGGAATGAACTCCCATATGCAGTAATCTTCTTTCCCAAACTATGGATGGTCACTGAATGGGTCATCTCTGTTACAGGGCACCTATTTCAGTTAGGATCTCTCAGCCACATATAAAATAATACCTGACTAAGGTGGTTTAAGCAAAAATGATGTTCTCTTATTCCATATAAAAAAGAAGTCTAAGACAGACTTTTATTTAGCAGTTGAACAAATGGAACCTAGATTCTTCCCAATTTCTATCCTATACTTATCAGGTGTTGGTGCTGGTTCTTCCTAGCACAAGACAGCTGTTGTAGTACTGATCATCATATTCTTAATAGCACTGTAGGCAGGAAAAAGTGGATCATGTCGTAACGGGCCTTTACCTTATGATTTTTCTTTTTTCTTAATTCGTAAGTTGAAGCTTGATAAAGAGCATTCCAGCAAGACTCCCTCTTAGGCTCTTCCATTAATGCTAGCAAAGGAGAATGGGACTTCCATGGTTGACACAGACTAATACAACTTATTCCTGTAAGGGACATGTTGCCATCCAAACACGCTAAAATGTCTCGTAAGAGGTAAAGATGGAGAAACGGGATGCCTGGGTGGCTCAGCAGGTTAAGCATCTGCCTTCAGCTCAGGTCATGATCCCAGAGTCCTGGGATCGAGTCCCGCGTTGGGATCCTTGCTCAGCGGGGAACCTGCTTCTCCCTCTGCCTGCCGCTCCCCCTGCTTATGCTCTCTCTCTTCCTCCTCTCTCTGACAAATAAATAAAATCTTTAAAAAACAAGTCTAAAAAAAAAAAAAAGAAAAGATGGAGAAATGGCTATTGGGTGGACTAGCAACAATGGCTACTTTAACTCTCTTTCCTCGATGTTGTGCAAGCTGAGGATGCTTTTGGTGGCCATTTGTCCTATAATCGGGCTTTGCACAAATTTGATAAATTCCTATGGTATGGATTAAAGTATAACTTTACTGGGAAAGGCAGAAATGTACAAAGCTATGAATACTAAGAGAAGATAATTATCCTCCATCTTCCTATTATTCTACAAAGAATTGTGCTGGAGTCTGACAGATTTGCTGGAACAAAGGTCAGGCTTCTATTTCACTGAAGGGACCCCATTCCCACATTACTTTTCTTTTTTTTTTTAGATTTTTTATTTATTTGACAGAGAGAGAGACTGTCAGAGAGGGAACACAAGCAGGGGGAGTGAGAGAGGGAGAAGCAGACTCCCCGCCGAGCAGGGAGCCCGATGTGGGGCTTGATCCCAGGACCCTGGGACCATGACCTGAGCCAAAGGCAGACACTTAACAACTGAGCCACCCGGGTGCCCCCACATTACTTTTAATTCTTATACTTATCAAATTAAAGGATGCACAGACTGCATGGACATCAGGATTTTGGTACTCACTTTTTCTAGGAGTTTTGGGGAAGGATAGCTGCCCCGCACCTGAAGACAATGTGTTCTATAAAAAGTTGCAATCTCCTTGCAAAGAAGAGAAGATCTCTAATCCCATGGAAACTTTTATTCAGTGTAACCCTTCCACTAGAAAGAGTTGGGTGGACCTGTTCAAGTTGGCTCATTTCCCAGGCAATCCAGAATGAAAACATATAATCATTTCCCAAGAAATTTTCCCCATGGTCTCATCAAATATAAATTTTTCCATCATGGGAAGTGGCCTGTCCACACGATGAACAGGAGGAAAGTGATCTTATCTGTCATTCCTTCATCCTAATCTCCCACTCCCTGATTGACGTTGGTGTCCCATTCATTGGGACTTATCATTCTCCTTGGGGGTGAGTCAATTTTTTTGTGTTGTTCTAGTGTCGTGTAACGAGCTCTGTGGGGATAGAGTTGAATTTTATCATCACCAATGACCTCTAAAAACAAGGGAGGGTGAGCAGAGAACCACCCAATGTAAAACCGGTGTCTATTTGGGCCCTTTCAGATATAACCTACCATTTTCACATTAAGATCAAAGGAATAAAGGACAAAGATTTCTTGTTCTTGCCCCTTATTCACAGATTTCCAAGTATCCAGGAGCCCTCTAAGAACAGAGCTCTAGCTGCTCCCTCAAAGGACCCTCCCTTCAATACATCATTCAGCAGAAACCATTGATTTGAATCACCTCAAATTTCAGCTGTTGGTGACCAAAGAAGCCACTGGTGCTGATTCAAGAAGTTATCTGCTAAAGTGACAACTAATGCTGGTGGTGTCAGACCTGGTAATACTGCCATCCGTGTAGCTCAGCACAATGACCATCACCTCTACCCTCCAAAGGAATTAAAAGTGCTAATGGTGATCCCAGCCCTGAGATGCTGAGGGCCACACTGCAGCTATAAATGCCAAGGTTCAGGTGCCTATTTCTACACAAAAGTTAGTGGCTCCCTTTAATGCTGAATTTCCTTGCACAAATTCTACAGATTCATTGATGCCTTAAGTCCTAAGCCTTTTTAGTTCTTACTCTTTTTTCCCCTACAATTCCACTACCTTACAATTTTTTCATGTTAGGCAGGAAGGGAATTTGAGTGACATACCCTTTACTATAACTGTAGTATTTTCTCTAGATCAATGACGTAAGTTTTAATTAGAGTCCCTTATAATTAATTCTTTATTAAAAGTCTCCTCATTCCCCCACATAAATAGACCAATGCCTATCTTAAAGATGTGTCTGAATGCTGGGATACATAGAACATTGGCTCAAACTAACGAGCCCTTTCCTCCCAACTCCCAACACAAAAAGCTTAAATATTTATCCTTTTCCAATATTTGTTATTCTTCACATGTTCCCCATGTTGATTGTGTGCAAAGTCCTTGAAAAGTAAATAAGCCCAAGTGGCTATTTCTCAGAACATCAATAAAAGAGTAGCTTTCATACCCTCCCGTATGTATTTCTACAGTGTTTAAAAAGATTTTAAAAAGCATGTCCTGTTTCTATACTTTTAAAAAATATAAAAAAATAAATAAAAACACAAAGATAAAATAGCTAGAAATAAAGAGGAAAGGAATCTTCAGAAGACAGGCAAACCAGTGACAGCTACTGAGTGAAAAGAAAGGAGGCTGAATGTTGGGATAGAACCTGGGGACTCACATGAGGTCAGCGAGGAAGTCTGCCAAGGATTAACAGAAATAAAATGACTCTGCATGTTCACCGCATCTCCTTTCCCGCCTGTATCACCTCTTTCCTTACCTACCGCATCTCCTTTCCCGCCTGTATCACCTCTTTCCTTACCTACTATCTTCTCAGACCAAAGTCCCTGTATGCTGCATCTGGAAAGGACTGATTCTTTCCCTCTTTCCTCTTTAAACAAAGAACATGTGAACTCTGAAACTATATTTATGATAAAAAGGATGTACTATTTTAATCTCCTATGAGGCTGCCCTTTAATGCTGATGAGGGGGCAAAAGGCAAGCTGAGGGCAAAACACAAGCTAACACCCCACAACCTAACCGCCCCCCTCACACACACAGGTGGACTATATGGGACATTCCTCAGGCACTCCTGGCTGCCCTAGAATAAAGGGAAAAACAGATGGTTAACTGATAGAGAGCACAGTCCTGCAGGACCTGAGTCTCCATCAGCCTTAATGATTTACAAGAAAAAAAGCAATCTCCAGAAACCTACAGACTCAATTTCCTGGAGCCCTAACATCACCCTCACCTCCATAAGACAGAAAAATCTTACATAATCAGTCACTCTTCACAATCCCTAAAAACACTTTTTTGCACCAAAGACCTCTCAAGAATTCTTTCTTGGTCATTGGCCCTAACTACCTTATGGAACAGCATGTTCAGGGAGCAAGGAGATTTAACACACACCAAAAAAAAAAAAAAAAGGAAGGGCTAATTGACCTGAGTTTTCTGCCCTCCAGTGAAATCCTGTTTGCCCCAGGCATTTTGTAAAACATTAAGAAAGAAAAAAATGAGGATAAAAGGGCCCTGCCAAACAAACATAAATTGAAGAAAAAATCACCACATGCTAAAAGAAATCTTACCACATTAAGTACAAGTACATTGCATTAGTATCTCCAATTCTCTACCCTTCCCCTATCCACATCTTTTTGCACAGGACTTGGCAGTTCCTCCCCCCAAGAAAGAGGCCACAGATATGTCACACCCCTTGCCTCTGGGTTCGCCACCCGATCTGCTGTGGTTAATGGAATATGAACAGAAAAAAAAAAAAAAAAGAGAGAGGCTCTGCTACTGAACCTGCTCCCCTTCACCTGTGCCGCAGCAGAAGAAGAGGCCCGGGCTAGCTGAGGAGGATGGGAGACGCGTGAACTGAGCCACTCACAGGCACCCCGAGCCTAAGGAGGATGGGAGACGCGCGAACTGAGCCACCACTCACAGGCACCCCGAGCCTAAGGAGGATGGGAGACGCGTGAACTGAGCCACTCACAGGCACCCCGAGCCTAAGGAGGATGGGAGACGCGCGAACTGAGCCACCACTCACAGGCACCCCGAGCCTAAGGAGGATGGGAGACGCGTGACCTGAGCCACTCACAGGCACCCCGAGCCTAAGGAGGATGGGAGACGCGCGAACTGAGCCACCCATAGGCACCCCGAGCCTAGAGGAGCACACCCTGCGCTAGGGAAATTCATGTTGCTCTGTGCTACTGAGATTATGTAACTGACTGTGGCCATAAATTAATTAGCTGATACCACACCCAAGGATTCCAACTCCTTCCACTTACAGAGGAGAAAACTGGACCCCCAAAGGGGAACAGACCCATGCCAGCGGCAGGCCTGGAAGTTAGGCCCTGAGACAGAACCTTGCAGGTTATGACTCTGCACATGGATCCTGACCGTCCTCAGGGGCATTGGAAAGCCAGCTCATTTCCCTGCATCTCAGTACTTCATCTGTAAATGGAGGAAATATAGACACTGAACAAATAACTAGAAACCATCTGGACTAAGTATGAGAATCAATGTGAAAACACTTTATAAAAAAGGGAGAAAGAAGCTAATGACCTTAGCATTTAATGTAGGCCAGGTACATGATTAAACATTTACTTACATGATGTCATTTTATCTCATTTAATTTTTGTGATAAGATTTAATGGATGAGCAAACTGAGGCTCAGGAAACTTAAGTAACTCTGACCTGCGGACCCTAACCCCAACAGCACTTGACATGTTTTTATTAATCAGTAGGTAGCCTACTGCTTGGAGCTCAGGAGAACTGTTAGCCATTGTGAAATAAACAAATTTCTGCCACTGGTCACCTAAAAACATGCTACAAAGCTATTCAAATTAGAATGACTGCTTTTATCTCTGATTTGAAAATTATATCAGCAGCATTTTTGTTTTTACATGTAGACACCTGCCACCTGCCATTAATGGTCACCTTGGTGGCTAATTACAACATTCCACCTGCTTTGGAAGATGACTACCGTTCTCTATGAGGTGCTCCCAGAGGCGTAAGGTGCATTTCAATTATGCTACCTGACCTATATTTTGATTCAAACTACACCAAACATACCTTCCAAACTCATTAAAAATATGTATTTTTAGGTTTAACTTCTCCAGATGAGAAGGACTGACTCTCTTTGATGTGTCCCATAAAACTTAAATTAAATGTATCAAGAAATGCCTCTGAAAATCTTGGGGGGGGGGTGACATGCTAAGAGACAAAAGAATTTTGCACCAACAAATGTTATATGAGAAAATATGAGGTCAGTGTAAATTACTGGGAATGCTCCTTGGCAGTACAGAATCTTGACTTGAATGGGACTTGAGAGAAGCCACAAAAAGAATGAAAATTGTATTAGGGCAAATAACCTCTCTGATCTTTTCTCAGCCTCCAAAGTATTGAGTTAAAACTTCTCTCCTGGATTCCTAACTGTATGGTGGGTTTACATACAAGAACGCCTTTCTCTGAGATGAAATCTCACGCAATTTCTTAGGGTCTTCAGGCATTTTGCTCAATCCAGATTAAAATAAGTCAATCAGAAGGATTAAAGGAATATACTTTTATTCCACCTTAAAATCTCCTTGCCAATAAAATGCATTTGACAAAGATTCTACTAGTAGGTCTTAAAACTTACAACATGCAGAAGAAAATGATGTGTGATGTTGAAGGAAGATAATGGAATCCTGCTGGAATGTGAGATGATCTTTCTCGTGGCTAAATTCCATTCTGATTATTTTCATCGCACTGAGTCACAAATTTCAGGTCACACAGGAAGGGGCAAGGAGTTGTGGCTTCCTCTTCAACCTCCTATAGAGCTTTGTAGGTCCACATGTCTTTATTTTTGAATAGAAATCTTTTTCTTAAGTTTTATTATTTTTAAATAATCTCTACACCCAAAGTGGGGCTTCAACTCACAACCCTGAGATCAAGAGTTGCATGGTCTACCATCTGAGCCAGCCAGGCGCCCCTTGAATAGAAATCTTGGTCGTCATTTCTGAACAAAAATAAGACTGTGGACAAGAATGTTACAAATGCTTCATATTCCTTCCCTCGTTAAAGTAGTTCTAATTTGGGGGCACCTGAGTGGCTCAGTCGTTACGCATCTGCCTTCGGCTCAGGTCATGATCCCGGGGTCCTGGGATCGAGCCCCGCATCGGGCTCCCTGCTCCGCGGGAAGCCTGCTTCTCCCTCTCCCACTCCCCCTGCTTGTGTTCCTGTTCTCGCTCTCTCTCTCTCAAATAAAAAAAAAAAAGTAGATCTAATTTGTATTGTAAACAGTAGCATACATTTGGAAAGAATCTCTTAGATAAGTTATTTAATTGTGATAGTTAACTGGTTTAATAGTAAGCAATCAGCTTAATTATGTACATATACATATATATTTTGAAAGGGCACTATTCCAGTTCACAAAGGGAATTTTAACTTGAAACATCCTCTTTAACAGGCAAAATATACAGTCTTTTCAGTAGGAAAATATTAATGTATACTTTGAAATTAATAAAGGGAAACTTCACTAAAATGGAGTTGGGAGACCAGCCAGGGGAGCTCTCAGACCTACCACTTGTCATCAATTGCAGACACAACAGGAAGAGATGTACCCTGCATAAGGATACTACTTTATCACCCCAGCAGGAGAAAGAAAGGCTTCTCACCTCTTCCCCCAACCCTGATACCCCCCACCGCCCCCCCCACCGCCCCCACCCCCGCCAATGAAACAGCCCAGCCAATGCAGCCAATGAAAGACAGGCACAGCTCAACCAAGGAAAATCCACTATGGTTCCAACTCCCAGGTTACTCCAATGGACTTTTTTGTTTATAACAGCCTTCCCAACTGCCCTTTTCCTCTATAAAAGGGCCCATCCCCTCCTTTGTTCAGCTGATCTGTGTAAGAGTTTTGCTGTAGGTTGCCTGGCCTGATCACAAGTCTTTGCTATTCCCAAATAAACTATTTTTTTTTTTTTCCTGGTAAAATAACTGGCAGTTTCATTTTTAAGGTTAACAATGCTGTGGAAGACAACTGTGGCTTTGTGGTAGTATCCTCTCTGCATGTCATAAACTCTGTAAAGTGCTTGCTGACATCCTGTCTGCATTTCAAACAATGCTTAACTATGTGCCGGATTTAAATTATAATTTACAATCACCAATATAAAAGTGCTCTTGAAAAAAATTATTTTAGTATTCACTACTGAGATATAATTGACAAAACTGTAAAGTATTTCAAGTGTACAATATGATGATTTGAATAAAATATTTCTTTTAAATGATACTCATCTATGGGTAGGAGAATGAGTTTTGTGTTTGTTATGTGTAATCTTTACCCAAATCAATTTCCCTTTTATTTGGGGCTAATGAAAATAAACAAGTAAAGCAGGGGCTTTCATATTTTCTATGTATTCTTCTGCTTAAAGATAATAAAGGATAGCATCTATACCAAAACATCTGTTGATGCAAAATGAACAAACCTTTCTGAATTTCTAAAAGTAAGAAAGCGAGTTTTATTCAAGCCCAAGTTTGGACAGCTGCCCGGGAAACACGTTTTTCACAGTGAAGAAAGTGTTGCAGAGAATGAACAGTTTTCAAGCAGTTACATACTTTTTACATCTTGTCAAAGCTCAAAATATTATAGATTAGCAGATAGGCAGGACTCACAAGTTTTAATGTCAAGGAGTGCAGGGAATAGGAGCATTGATAGGTACCTTAAGGACAATAGGGTTTTCCTTTCGGCCACCCACAAAGCAGGTACACAATGTATGCTTGGTGGGCTGTAAGGCTCTTGGCTTAAACAAAGTTTATGTACAGTCATGCTGACTTAGATATCTAAAATGGCTTCCCTTATATCTCAGGCCTTTAGAGAGCTTTTTTTCTCATCATAACTTCTCCAGTAGGCAAAGTATTTACATCAATATGTTAAGTGGTGGTAGGATATTTTGAAATATCAGCAGGGATTCTCTTAATTTTTCTTTCTTTTATAGGACCTTGGTCTTTTTCCCCCATTCACACACCTAAACTACAGGACATTCATTACTTTAGATAAACGATTTTACAGTAAAGAAAAACCATTTGAGATTCTAATGGCAAAATCTAGAGTATGAACAATTTTGAAAGAAAGAGAGCAAAACTTCCTAAGTCTCTGCCACTTATTATGACCGCCAGAGATGCCCTTGATTTGATGGTGGTGGGTAGGGGCCAGAAAAGAGAGGTAAAGAGTCAAAGTGGAGAGTCAGCAAGGAAGAAGTGGAATTTTTGGTTCCTTGGGAAAGGTGGTATAAGCAGAAAGAGTTAGGGGTCTCCGGAAAAAGACAAACATAGCTTTCTTGATATAAGAAAAATCATTTTAGGGGCACCTGGGTGGCTCAATTGGTTAAACAGCCGACTCTTGATTTCGGCTCAGGTCACGATCTTGTGGGTCGTGAGATCAAGCCCCATACCAGGCTCGGTGCTCAGCGGGAGTCTGCTTGAGATTCTCCCCCTCTCCCCCTCCCCCCATTCACTTGCTCTCTCTGAAATAAATAAATCTTTAAGAAAAAAGACATAAAAGAAAAATCATTTTAGCCCCCCACCCCCACCCCAACCATCTTATAAAATAATGTAAAAACAAACAGCCACTATCAGGCCAGGAGATAGTCTAATCATATCAGGGTGAAACTCCCAGAGCTGATTCACAAGTGAAGACTGACCTGACACACATTCTTGGGTTTTCTTTGTTGGATCTAAGCCTCTTTGACCACTCAGATACCAGACCAAGTGGAGCACAAGAATTGATGATGTTGACCCTTGATGGCCCTTGTGATCTTGACCTGGACCCAGAAGCCTTAAAATGACTTTTGCCCCAATTCTATGCTGTATTCCCACTGCACAAGTCCCTTAGTAAATATGCATGCACACTTGGCTTAAAACTTCCCGTTTTGTTGTTCAGGGAGACACTGCTTTGGGAAAGATCCCCAGATTCCTCACTTGCTATAAGTAAAACCCTTCTTTTTCCTATTCTCTGGCTTAGTTGTGCCTTTTGGCTTGACACCCACCAAGAGATGAACCCAGTTTCAGTTAACAGTGGGTCCTGGTCCCTGCCTACAATAACTGAAATCCCAGATCATTTGGGGATGGTTACAGACACACCTAGAGATCAATGAATCTATATCTAGCTATATTTTATTAAAGAACAATAATTCAACTGAGTAAATTTGAAGATCTAATGGGTTTTATTAAGTGACTCACAATCTAATTGGGCAGCATCCCATCTAGCCAATAGAGATGAACTCTGAGAAGCTGTACAAATTGGGAAGGGTTTTACAGGAAGGAGCATGGGGGGCAAGGAAGTTATGAGCAAAGAAAAACAAGGGCTCTTTCAGGTAAAGTCATCTTCCATCGGGGTAGTTTAAGGTATCTTATTAGGTGTATCACCTAATCTTCCTTTGGGGGGACAGAGAGGCCCCATGTGACAGATTACCTTATTGGTGTTGATCACAAAATTCCTGACTGAAGGGTTAAGACAACATTCCTGGAGGAGGCTGGAATTCCAATTCGATTAGGTATTAAGCCCCAGTTTGGTGACTTGGCCTAAGTGATGCCATTTGGGGACTGTGGTTTTCTTTTAAACACTTTCAAAGTCAGGTGGGCAAGGATCAAGTGTTCTAAGAAGCCACTATTCCCAGCACCATCACAAGACTGAGATCTACTTCTGTGAAACACCAAAGTAAGATGATACACAAAGGCTCAGCTGTCAGCCTGAGCCCTGACAGAAATAATTCTCAGACACAGAGGTCACAGTGAATAACAAGGAGGAGGGAAGGGGGAGAAAGTGAAAGCTTTGCAGATCTTAAAGTTCTTGGCAAATGGTCTGCACTGATGGAGCCCCACCTTGGTGTGGGGGCGGAGGGATCATTTCAGGAGAAGGGGAGAAGCAGGCAGAGATCCTCAAACATTAAAGGAGAAATTTGCATTTTAAAGTGATAGGGCAACAGCATAAGAGCTGAAACGTGTGGAAGCGCTACTCTGCCGGTCTGCAGTTCCGTCTCCCTCGAGGCTGACGTGCTGTACGGCGCAAATGTGCCTGACAACCAGGAAGGCGCTGGTTGCTTATGTTAATCCTGGGCAAGGGCTCGGAGGTCACTGCCCCAGAGAAGCTGCTGAATAAATACAGTTGGTTGCCTCTCATAAAGCACAGCTGTGCGAAATAACCTGCAGAACCTGATGAAAGTTTGAGGAACTAAAAGGGAAAAACTTCATATTTTCCAATGTGTCCTTTGCAAATAGTGCTTTTATATTTAAAAAAGAATCCACATTTTAAAATGATGCTGGGGATATTCTGTAAATATCAGACAATCTACCTTTTTTTTTTTCTATCATACAGAAATTTTTAGGTCAGAATATCTAATAAACGGTCAAAGAATTTGACAGCTCAGAGCCACCCCACATTAGAAGGGGTATTTCAAATACAGACTTTGAGAAAGTTATAAATACAGATTGATGCTGCAAAAAAAATGGGAGCAGGGAAGTTTCAAAGAAAAACTGCACAAGCAAGGAAGACTTCACTCAAGACTATTGCATTAGGGGGTCAAGATTACCGCAACCACAGAGGGAGACTGAACTCTGTCAAATAAATGGGAGGAGGTAACACTAGGCTGCCCTAGTCAGAAGGCAGAATTGGGTTTGGAGAGGATTTGCAGATATGTTCCCCTCCTAGCAAAGGACAATGCCATAGGAAAAAGGGAACTCATGACTTGCAGTATCCTATTCTGCTACTTGGGAAAAGAAGAAAGGGACTTTTGTCTCAATCTCTGCCTGGGCTCTATTCGGCATTGGTATGCTGCTAAAGGTTTAGCGTATTTTTTCTTCAGGACAAAACAACTTTATTTTGTAGTGTTTGTTAATTTCTGTAATTTCTCCGACTATGGCTGATTTCAAGTTATTAATTTGATCACACTGAAATGTTAATTTGGGAAGAAATACAATCAAATCTTTGGAGGTAGCACCAGCCCACTCAAGTACACCACCACTGCCTTTTAGCCATGCATACCAGCAAAACACAAGAGGACAAGACATCCAGAAAAATAATAAAATATGCTGCTGAGCCACTTCTAATTAATGAGACTTTACACAAGGGCACCAAGTTTAGGATATGAATAGTTTAAGAATTGTAACATAGACTTACCAACTTACAACACCTTACAATGTACAGCAGACTCAATTCCCATTACTGAATTCAGAGGAAGAAACCAAGGGCCTCAGCTTCATTTAACTAGTAAATGGCCAGGCTGAGAACAGACCAGAGGACTACTTCCTAAACTCTCTTTTCCATGACTTCAACTATGAACAATATTCACAAATCCTTTTCTCAAGACCCACATCCTCAAAAACATCCTTTATTGTCTTACCTAAGAGCCTACAATTCTTACAACGCGATACCTCCTTTAAAGGTAAACGCAACTCAGGATGTTGAATATGAGTATTTGTCTGTGAGGGAAATCTCCCCTCCATTATCATCCCTCGCACATTAGTGGGACATGTTCTGATATGATTCAATGGAAAAAAGAAGGGAGTAATTTTTTTAATTTGGAAAGAGAAAGATACGGAAATTTCAATAGTCTGATGCCCTCTGTGATAGGTGGGAAAGCAAATGTAAGTCTAAAGGGGGAAGGGAGGCAAGAATGAAGGCTCTGGAAACAATAATCATCTGACTCATTCATCTAGCTATTTCATCAGCATGAATTCATAGCAGGTGCTGGATACTAGTCTGAAGAAAGGAGAGAGAATTCTAAGTGAAAATGAGTTGGAAGGAAGGGTATAAAGACAGAACAGGGAAGGAGAAAGTAGAGGAGGGATCCAAGGCCCCTCATGGATTGCACTCTTAAAAATGGGGCACCTGGGTGGCTCAGATGGTTCAACGTCTGCCTTCAGCTCAGGTCATGATCCCAGGGTCCCGGGATCGAGCCCCACATTGGGGTCCCTGCTTGGCAGGGAGCCTGCTTCTCCCTCTCCTTCTACTGCCTGCCCCCCCCCCCCCCCCCGCTTGGGCTCTCTCACTCTGTCAAATAAATAAATAAAATCTTAAAAAAAAAAAAAAAGTATGCAGAGTGTCTGGGGCACCTGGGTGGCTCAGTCAGTGAGCATCCAACTTTTGATTCCAGCTCAGGTCATGATCTCAGGGTCCTGAGATGGAGCCCTGCGTCAGGCTTAGCTCGGAGTCTGCTTGAAATTCTCTCTCCCTCTCCCTCTGCCATTCCCGCTGGTCCTCTCTCTCTCTTTCTCTCAAATAAATAAATCTTTAAAAAAATAAGAACACTGTCTGAAAATGGAGTGAAAAGACTGTTTCAGTTAGGCAATGTGGCCTTACTTTGACATTTACTTAAGCGCTGGCTTCTGCAGGCCCCTAAAATTAAATGAATTTTATCTGTAACCTTCACTATGCTGCCTTGCCACAACATGGAATTCTCCTGCTCACAAAGTGGATTCTAAATGTCATGTCTTTATGTTTTTACATTTAGCAATAGTTAAAAGGAAATCAATGAACTATATATATATATTTACATTTTGAATTGCACAGACATGGTAAGTAACTTTTTCTATAAAAAGGGTGACTATTTTAGTCAAAGAACATAGCAATAAGGAGCGAAATAAAAGTGCTAGAAAGTGCTCCCTTTTCATTCAATTAGGTAAATGAATTCCCACCTGGAAGATGATGCTCTCATTGGAATAACTGTCATAGATTATCGGCAGCTTTTCCGACGCAACCACTGATAAAGGATTTTTCTGTTTTTTAATACAGTGCTGTTCATGAAAGATGTTATAATCTTCCTACACAGTTCTTTTACAGAGTGGGGTTTATTTTTTTCCACTTGCATAATTTTCATTTGTTATTCAAACAACGATGCTCTCTGAAGTACGCTTAGATAGCAGAGACTTAAGATTGTTAATGAATTTTTAATTGTCACCGTTTTATTTTAAACTTAGTAATTATCAAGAGTTAAACATCATGCCACTCTACCTGAAAGAATGTAAGGCCTTCCAAATTTTCTGTACAACTTAATGTTATTAATTGCTAAGTTTTCCACTACCCTCAATAAACAAACCATGCTCACCTACCATCATTATGGTAAGGATCAGCTGCTCATCAAGCTGGGAAAACTTAGTTTCAGAAGCAGAAGAGGATTTTTGTTGTATGTAAGGTGCAAAATGTCATTTGTTCCTTAGTTTAAAATGAGTAAAAAGTCTGTTTCATGGTTTTTTTTCCCCCTTCTTTATCTCCCTGTATCTGTTCAGAAGAAAAATGTTTATTGTCAGTAGGTGCTAAGTGCCTCAAGAAAAGTAGGATCCCTTGACAGAATGTGCTTCTGCTGAATAAGGAGAGATGATGGACTAAAGTCATTTTACAGAGCGAAGTTTCCAAAATAAACCTGAGCGAGACACCTGAGATCTACTGAATGAGCCTCTGTGAAGATCAGGCCACAGTCCTGTGCCCTAAAGAATGCGACCTGGGAGGAGCAAGCAGCAGGCAACAGGAGTTAATGACTTCAATCAACGCCTACGTTTGGAGCTTCACATGCACTGGAAGGACACGAAAATGGATTTGTTACCTTAAAATTTAATTTAATAAATTTTTTGAGGTTTCTGCTGCTTACAGAGAGAAACTATGATTAAACATTCACGTACATCAGAGGTGATGATCAGAATGGCAATCATCCATCGGGAAGGACACCAGGGACAACACAAATTCAGGATCCTAGAGGTGCCCTGCTATAGCAGGCTTAACCCTTTAGATACTGAATCACAGAGACCCGGGGATCCCTGGTAGAAAAGGTTAATTCCAGTATTTTGTTATCAGTACCTTCTAATCGAATCTTAAGTCCTGTACCATATTTAATTTTGTGCATACCTGTTCCTTCTAACAGATACTGGTAAGGTTACTTTTAATTTTTTTTTTTTTTTAAGTAGGCTCTGCGCCCAGCATGGAGCCCAACACAGGGCTTAAACTCATGACCCTGATGTCAAGACCTGAGCTGAAATCAAGAGTTGGACACTTAACCGATACTGAGCCACCCAGATACCCCAATGACTAACGCCTATTTCCTTCCTATCCTCCTAACCCTGAAACATTTTTAATCAGGCAATACTTCATCCTGCCACCCAAGCATAATTTTTCAATACTGTAAACTTATGTCTTCCTCTCACATCTCACATTAAGAGTAACTTGCCCAATGATATAATTATCATGGATAAAAAGTGATCCCCCATGCGGTGCATGGCTCTTCCTGATTTTGTTTTTTTCCTCTCAAGCTTTCCAATCACTCTTGTTCCTCCTTCTTCAAATGGTAATTATTAAACTCATAGGAAATATGTTTGATCAACTTAACTCACCAGCCAGAAATTTACTGTCTTACACAGAAATGCATTCAATAGACAAAACAAATCAGTATCTGAATATTTATACCCCCCATCCTCCTCCTCCCTCAATTTCATCTTAACTCACAGAAGATTTTGCCAGCATTTTTCCCTTCATCTACTTAATATGCAAATAAAATAATAGGGGTCATACTGGGAGACAGGGAAGAGAACCCAAATGCTCGTACTCTTATGTGTCATAATTCCTTTTACGCACACAACTTCACTGTGCTTGTCTTAACTGACCGAGAGAGTAACGCTTGAAGGGGTCTTACATGTCATGGGCTACGCATCTGTGAAGACACGAAGAGGAAATGGTTCTGTCTCGAAGAGCTCCTCACTAGATACTTCTGTCTTTCCCCAGTCATCGGTGCTGTATTACACTGTGTAGTTAAGACACGGGTATAGCCAAATACTGGAATTGGAAAGTAATTTTAAACAAATCAAATTCCTTTAGGCTCACAAATGTTCACTGCACACATTCTAGTAATGACATTACCTTTTTCCTTTCTTAACTGAGTCCCCTAGTATGGTACAGTACCTGCAAAGCTAGAGAGGTTTTTTTTGTTTGTTTTTTTAAGTATGATTAAATTCATTCAACAAACACTTTCAATACCTAAATGTGCTGACACATAAATCACTCAAAATCCTCCTGAGAAGTAGGTAAGGTACAAATGCATCAGGCTCTGGCGCCAGCCATTAAGAATACTAGACAGGCAAAAAGGATTATAATATGGTAATGGCAAGTGCAATGATAAGGATAAAAGTTTGGGGTATTAGCTATAGGAGCAACACAGGATGACAGCCCATCCAAGGGCAGGGGTAACCATGAAAGGCTTTTTGAAGGTGTGGATACTGAACTGAGAAAGGATGTCCCATGCAGTGACTACTGAACACAGTGATAAAGGAAACAGGCTGTTAAGCTATAAAGGTATAAAGGGACAAGGAGAATCTGAGTCTAAATTCTCTGGTTTAATAATTATTGGGTCTGAGCAGATAACTTTTCTTCCCTGCATTTACTTTTAGAAAGCCTTAGAATGACAAGAGTGAAAGAGAAAGAGCACTAAGCAGCATGTAAGTACTCAGTAAATATTTCACCTGCAAAATCTTGGTGATGTGTTGAGGGGACTGTAATGATTTCTACATAGGTGAAGTGAAAAACTTTAAGTTAGGAAATGATAACCAAGGCAGAAAAGAGAGTTGAGGGCTAACGGATTCACTGGTAGAAATGGCTAGTTGTTGCACGTTGTGGTTTTCAGAAGCAGACACTGATAACACAGTTTGGGGTGCAAGATCTTTGTGAGGGATCAACACTATGAAGGCAAGGAGGAAGCAGGACAGGGAAGACAAAGAAGTCACTCCATGAGGCAAGCCCCGCAGGGAGCTCTCAAGTGAGCACGGCCTTTTAGAGCTGGGTATGTGGGTGGAGATGGTCAGGTCTTTCTACCTATGCTTCCTTCAGTTCCTACGTGTGGACTGCCCCAGGAGGGGCATGACCTCAGACAAAGCACCTTTCAGCTACTGAGATAGACAAAGTCTCTGCACTGTGGCATCAACGCCCTCCCTGAAGGGAAACCCGAGAGGTGTATCTCTGCATCTATCAAAACAGTGTTCCCTAAAAACATGTCCCCCTCCCCTTCTGGGTGAAGGAAATTGAGCTCTTCTCAGCCCCCTGAGAGCTGGGCAGGGCACGTGACTCTGTAGACAATGAAGACTGCAAGTGTGAGTCTTCTGTTTCTCTCCTCCTATACTGTGTTCGTCAAGGGGACTGTGTGTTCCAGACGGGGCAGCTGCAGGACAGACAAGCCTCCATGCCCTAGCATGGCCCAGGGGCCGCAGGGACATGATTCAGCAGAGTTCAACCTCCAGGTGCATTGTATTGAGGAACTGTTACAGGAATTAAGGAAGATGGTGGTATTATCAGATCTGCCTTCAGAAAGATCAAATGGGCTACCATATGTAAGATTTGGGGAAATGGATGAGGCTGGAGGCAGACATCTTATTAGCTGCTGTTTGAGATAAAAAGGATGACAAGGGAAAAGGATTTACAATCAAGGGGGAAAAGGAAAGCTACAGTAAAGGGTTCACTACACAATTTGATGACAGATTGGGCAGAGGGGTGTGAGACTGCTATCATTCACTGTATTTCCATCAGAGAGGCTCTGATAGGATAAAAACAGCAGCTAGTATTTACCAAATGCTATTGTGCACCAGCTATTGTGCTAATAATAATCACTGCATGCATTTCTCCGTTTCCTCAGTAGTCATTAGGCATCCCTTCTACTTTGCTGGCAGAATCCCAGCTTTATTTAGAAACTAGTTTTTTTATGTATCTTTACGGTTCTTCCCCCATCCCAAGGAATAAATGTTGATTCGACTACGCCAACTGTTATAATTTTATCTCCCTTATCAGTGATTTGTTAGACATGGTTATGTGACAGAAAAACAAAACATAGAGGAAAGCCTAGTGAGAGACTTCTGGGATCGTTTCCCTCGTAATTTAAAAAGGGGAAATAAAATAGGGAGTTACTCATTCCTGCCTTTGGGCACTGCCATGTGAGACCCCTCTGCTGGGAGCTTCTCTGTATTCTTGCTGTGCCCCAAAGGGGAACGTCTAGAGACTTTCAGAGTGACCAGAAGCCCTCACACCATGGAGCCACTGAGTTGACCCATTCTGAAACAGCCTACCCTGCGCCTCCTTGTTATTGGAGGTAGCACATTTTTCTCGTTGTTAAAGCCACTTTTAGTTTATTCAGTCAGTTGGCAGCTAGAGGATCCTAACGGATAGTAGCTTTAGTGCTACTATCTATGCTTGAAGAAGGTAGGAGAAGGTATAAGGGAAAAGTCCAAACTCCCTAAATCTATCTGGGAGAGTGGAGATCCTCTTACAGAGTTGATAGTGACCTCAAGCAGTCACAATCTCAAGTTTTCTCCTCAATTGTAAGATATCCTTTGTTTTGGAGAGCCTGAGTGGCACGGTTGGTTGAACTTCCGACTCTTGGTTTCAGCTCAGGTCATGACCTCAGGTTCGTGAAATCAAGCCCATCATAGGGCTCCATGCTCAGCACAGAGTCTGCTTGAAATTTTCTCTCTCCTCTCCCTCTGTCCTTCCCACTCATGCCCCTCCTCCCTCTCTCCCCCACCAAATAAATAAATCTAAAAAAAAAGAGAGATATCCTTTGTTTCATGGGATCTCAGACATAGCTATTTCCCCAAATTGTGCTACAACCCTTAAATATTTCACTGGCTCCACTCACCATGTTAGATGAGTGCCATTAGCTCTGAATGGTTGTGAGTGACTGCTAAAGGACTACTGAGATTCAACCTTTCATTAGTGACTGGTGTGCAATTTTGTGACATCTAACAGGGCCCTATGCTCTGCAGATCACAGGACTAGTTGGAATGGCTGTTACTGTGGCTACCGATTTTTCAAGCACTGTATTCTTTTGAACAAAAGATGCCGTGACCAAATTCTCAGACTCTGTCTTTTGTTTCCAGCCTCATTTGTGGTTCAGGTGAAACTATTCCTTTCATCAGAATAAAACTGTTCCTGTTTTCCTCAACAAAAAACAACCTCAAATAGTGTAACCTTTAGAAAATGCACTCTTTTCCTCTTAATTTCATAGTAGTTCACTAATGAAGGCAAGATAATCCTAAAGGATACACAAAACTGCAAAAATCACATATTCCAAACCAAAAAAAAAAAAAAAAAAAAAAAGAGCAGAGACTTTTAACCAAATGTTAACTTTAACCAATCTTCTTTTGCTGAGTTTATTTTTCTTAGTCCTACAATGAGTATTAAAACATAGAGAACAATGATAGTAATAAATTCCCTGAGCATGATACTGTATTTCCCAAAATGAAATATTGTATTAAATACCAATCTCTCCACTTGAGGATTGGATCCCATGTCTTCTCACCTTCTCAGAGTCTTTCCTCTAACACTCCTTCTCCTCTTTCCTCAAACACAATTTTTCAATTTTTGATGTACTATTACAACTAGCATATAATCACGCACTAATATTGTTTTCTTTGAAATAAACCAAATAAAACCTGCCTGGACCTTGACCTGAATCATCTTCCTACTGGCTCCACTTTTCCCCAGTTCATTGTAAATTTTCTTGATAAATTTAGAATCATGTCATAGGATCTTCTAAATATACTCCAATCAGGTTTCCATCCCCTCTATTTCAGAAAGAAATCTTATCAAGGTCACTATAAAAATTTATCTAGGGCGCCTGGGTGGCTCAGTTGGTTAAGCGACTGCCTTCGGCTCGGGTCATGATCCTGGAGTCCCGGGATCGAGCCCCGCGTCGGGCTCCCTGCTCAGCGGGGGGTCTGCTTCTCCCTCTGCCCTCTTCCCTCTCCTGCTCTGTCTCTCATTCTCTCTCTCAAATAAATAAATAAAATCTTAAAAAAAAAAAAATTTGTCTAGAGGTCACTGTTCTTTCCTTATCTTATCCACAACTATCCACTGATTTCAGCATGGCTGCACACCTTTCCTACTAAAACTCTCTCATCTCCTGATATCTAGGACCCCACGTACTTGTGTTTAACTGCCTACCTTGTTAGCTGCCTGATCACAGCCTCCTTTGCGGGTTCTTTTCCCCCTGCTGAACCAGTAAATGTCCTGGGCTCTCCTACCAGCACTAAGTATGCTTTCACTCCAGGGGACAGTTTTTCAAGGCTATGGCTTCAAATGGAAACTCTCTGCTACGACTTCCACATCTGTACCTTTAGATCCAAACTCGCCCTGAAACTCCAGACCCATGCATTAACACCCTGGTTGATATTTGTCCACAGGTGTTTCAATAAGCATCTTAAAATTAACACAGCCAAGACAGAACTCTTCGATTCTCCACAAGATCCAACCACCAAACTATCTACTATCTCAGATTAACTTTTCTGGATAAACAACTCCATCCAATTCCTTAAACCAAACTCAAGGATTTTTCTTGATTTCTCACTGTCCATCAGAGATCCCTATCCTCAAGTATACCTAGTGGCAATGTCCACCATAGCCAAACTATGGAAAGAGCCTAGATGTCCATCAACAGATGAATGGATAAAGAAGATGTGGTATAGGGTGCCTGGGTGGTGCAGTTGGTTAAGCATCTGCCTTCGGCTCAGGTCTTGATCCGAGGGTCCTGGGATCGAGTCCCGCATCGGGCTCCCTGCTCAGCGGGGAGTCGCCTTCTCCCTCTGCCTCTGCCCCTCTCCCTGCTCATGCACTCTCTCTCTCTCTGTCAAATAAATAAATAAAATCTTTAAAAAAAAAAAAAGATGTGGTATATATATATACAATGGAATATTATGTAGCATCAAATAAATGAAATCTTGCCATTTGCAATGACATGGATGGAACTAGAGGGTATTATGCTAAGTGAAATAAGTCAATCAGAGAAAGACAAGTATCATATGATCTCACTGATACGAGGAATTTGAGAAACAAGACAGAGGATTATAGGGGAAGGGAGGGAAAAAAGAAACAAGACGAAACCAGAGAGGGAGACAAACCATAAGAGACTCTTAATCTCAGGAAACAAACTGAGGGTTGCTGGAGTGGAGGGGGGTGGGAAGGATGGGGTGGCTGGGATGGACATTGGGGAGGGTATGCACTATGGTGAGCGCTGTGAATTGTGTAAGACTGATGAATCACAGACCTGTACCCCTGAAACAAATAATATATGTTAATTAAAAAAATTTTTTAAATGTATACCTAGCAAATGGTCAACATACCATGTACAGTTTTTCCTCAAAACATTCCTTAAATCTACTTTCTGATTCTCCATTTCTACTATATAAACCACCATTGCTCACTCAGATTATTCACAGCACCGTAAATATTCACTCAGATTAGTCACAGCATGACAGGCAGCCTCCCTGCTTCCATTCCATCACCACACTAGATTTTTGGTTTTGTTTTTACTTATTAACTCCACTGAATTATGATTTACATGCAATTAAAAGCACCTATTTTAAGTTCACAATTCAATGTGCTTGTCAAATGTACATCCCCATATAATCATTACCCCAATCAAGATATGGAATATTTCCAATACCCCTCAAATTTTCCATGTAGCCATTTGCATTTTGCCCTCCCTTACCTCTGGGCCCAGACAATAACTGATAAGATAAGCTCTCTGTTACTGCATATTAGCTGTACCTGTTCTGCAAATTAAATATACAAGGGTTTATATAGAATGTGCTCTTTTGTGTCCTAGATAGCCCAGCATTATGTTTTACGATCCATCAATGCTGCATGCCTAAGTAGTTTGTTCCACTTTATAGTTTGGATATACCACAATTTAAGAAAAAAAAAAAAAAAATCAAAGAAAACCTTTGTGACCTTAGAGGATAAAAGCACTAAGTAGACTATAACAAAATATAAACATCATGACAATGAACTCCCTAAAAGTAATGTAACATAGAGCCCAGGGAGATGATGCTAGGAAATCCACCAAATCATCCATTCAAAAAAATCATATAATCAAGGGAATGTATACTTATAAACCAGTTCTTCAATGGGAAAATACTAGGATGCGTAAGTGGTTTAAGCATAATTAGTAAATACACAGTGAGTTCATGGGGAAAGAGATTATGTTTTCTGGGATAATCACACATGGGTGACTTATGCTAAAAAATGACATAAAATCACTTGAAATTCCTCATAAAATTGCCAGGTATCTGAGGCATCCCCATTAAAAACAATTTTCTTCTCCTTAAGATAAGGAATGGAAAATTAGTCATAGGGTATTTACAGGTAATGTAGTTAGGACTAATGTAGTGTTAAGTGGTCAGGAAGTCCTACTTTCCAACTGAAATTGGTCCTACCAGCTTTAGTAAGTGATGTGTGTACTTCTCAAGTCTGGATAACCATTAGGAAGTCACTTCCAAAATATACCTCCACTTAATGTGCAATCAGATGGAAGGTGCCCCAAAGAACTGTTCAGTTATTTTTTCAGTTATTTATTAATTTATGTTTCACTTATTGAATGTACTCTTTGAAACTGTGCATTCTCCATTTTTGGTTAATTATCCTATAAATTTCAATTATGTCTTGCTGATTGATGTTTTATTCAAGTCTTTTGTATCCTTGGTAATTTTCTGTAGAAATTTTGACTATAAGGTGGACTTGTCTAATTTTGTTTACAGATATTTTCAGTTTTTGCTTCATATGAGTCTGTTATTAGCTACAGAGTTTAGAACTGTTCTATTTTTGTGATGAACTGATACTTTTATCTTTATGAAATACCCCTTCTCATCTTTGTTAATATTCCTAGTCCTGAGAACTTGCTTGATATTAAAGCAGATTTTCCCATCCTCTTACTGTTAAACTATCTATAACTTCATATTCAAAATGCATTTTCTCTAGATGAATCCACCGTAATATTCTTTCTTTTAGTTGGAGAGTTTAGAGCATTTATAATTAATCTAAGTATTTATATGGTTGTTTTAAAGTATACCATCTGGATATTTGTTTTCCCATTTGTCCTACATATTTTTTTTTTGTTGTTCTTTTTCCTTGTGTTCTTTTTCACTACTTATTTTCATTATTCAATTTTTCTTTACTGTGGTCTTACTAACTGTAATTTTCAAGTTTATAAAGCAGGAGCTCTACAATTTGCAATGTGCATCTCATCACCATCTATCTTCAAGTAATTTTATGCCACTTCTGAGATTAGAATTGTGTAACAGTATACTTCTGTTAAGCCTACTCTTGTTTATATTATTGTCAATCTTCATCTACACATCATAATCTCCACAAATATACTACTTTTTAACTCAAACAATAAAACATATTTTAAAGAAACTGAAAAATGAGGGAACGTTTTTATTAACCCATATAGGGACTTACTCAGTGTTTTTCATTCCTTGTCTTCCATTCCTTCAGCCTGAAAAAATTTAAACTTTCTTCTTGTGCAGACCTTCTGGTGATAAATTCTCCAAGGTTTTCTTTTCCTGAACATACATTTATCTTATTTTCATTTCTGAAGGATATTTCTTCTGGATATAGAATTCTAGGTTGACCTATGACAAAAAGTCAATCACTGTCTTATATTTATTCCCCCCATTTGATGTCTCATTTTCTCTGCTCTTAAAATTGTTATTTTTTAACAATTTTATGGAATTTGAATTGTACATACGGAGTTTTTTAGAATTTTTAGAACCATCCTTTAGTTCACTGAAGCTAAATATATACTTATTGCAGTAATTTTTTTTTTTTCTCTCAGTGCTTCTGTATGGGCAATTTCTATCACGGTATCTTTAAGTTCACTGATCTTTTCTTCCATGGTATTTAAGCCACAGAAAAATTGTACAAATATGTACAAAACATATTTGGGGTTCTAGACATTCCATTTGGTTCCTTTTTAATATTTTGCATTTGTCTCCTCACTGTGTTCATATTTACTCCAGTTCTTGAATGATCCTTTTCCCAGTGCTCAGGTACCTAAAGGTCATGGGTCACTTTCAGGAAGCCCTGGGGAATTTCTACTGTACATCTGTCACAGTGAAAAATGACATTTCATCACAGACCTAACCTCTCTTTTCAGTTAATGGGTTCATGGTCTGAGAACTGGATCAAATCTAGAATCTGGGAAAAAGACTGTAATATTTTAATGGTCAGCTTTGCCCCTTCATTATCAATTTTTTATTTGATTGTATATGTTACGTAAATCCTTTGTTATCTATTCATTTTTCTTTAAGGAATAACATATTCTGCTAACCATCTCCTTACCTCAGTGTAAGGCAAGCCTCCTCTGCCTGCCACTCAGATCTTGCCATTCACTGTGATAACTACACTTACCTTGCTTTTTTTTTTATTATGTTATCTAATCACCATACATTACATCATTAGTTTTTGGTGTAGTGTTCCATGATTCATTGTTTGTGCATAACACCCAGTGCTCCATGCAGAATGTGCCCTCCTTAATACCCATCACCAGGCTAACCCATCCTCCCACCCCCCTCCCCTCTAGAACCCTCAGTTTGTTTTTCAGAGTCCATCGTCTCTCATGGTTCATCTCCCCCTCTGATTTCCCCCCCTTCATTCTTTCCCTCCTTTTTTTTTTAACATATAATGTGTTATTTGTTTCAGAAGTACAGATCTGTGTTACCTTGCTTTTGATTGCTAAGCACCAGCATCTCCTCTTTGTTATTCTGAGATGCAATCATACTCATTGCTATCAGGAGGCTCAGTTCTAAAACAGCACCCCCTACTGTTAGTCTTTGCCTCGAAAGAAGAGCCCTCACTGAGCTACTTTTTTATTCCCCTTTTACCAGCTCATTCCTTATTGCTCTCTGTTCACTGGAATGTCCTCAAGGCCTTCCCATAATACACTATCAGCTGTTTATCCAGCCTTGTGTAATAGAGCCTGCCCACCTCTCTGGGCTGTTTAATTCTTTCTCTTGTCATCCACCCTGGAAACTCTGGAAATTCTACTTAATTTACTTTGGATCAGTATTTATTCCATGTTTCCAAGAGTAATCCTAGGGGAGAATTAGCATGACCTCCCAGGGTCAATGCCAGAATACTAAATTCTGTTTCACTGGATATTGCTCCCATATTGATACACTCTCCCTTCCCCAACTTTCTTTTTTACGCTACCCCCTTTCATTCAGCACCCCTAGTATCTGATCCTGTGCATATATTCTTGTCTTCTCATAGTATACTGGTTGTGTTAGCCAGATCGTGCAGCAGCTTCAGCATATGGTTTCTCTTTTCCTTAACAAGCCTAATACTTCTCCATATGGGTGTTCTGGGATTTGTGCCGGTATTGCCTTAGACTGGGTTCCCTGAAAATGGGATTATTTTAATGAGAAAGTTGATTGGACAGTGCTCTTAAGTTCACCTGTGTGAGTGTGAGAAAGGCAGGCTTTGGCAGAAAGAGAAGTTGAATCACGACGCAGTGGCAACTGAGTCCCTGGCCAATCTACAGAAAGTTCTCAGGCTTCGGGTACCCTTTAGAGTTGTCCCAAAATGAGTTAAGGATGCCAGGTCTTCAAATATCTCCATCATGCCGTCACTGTCCACAGGTTTTCTCCCCACACTTCCTATCCCATTCCAGGAAGGAATGTAATTTTTAGCAAAGCAGCTCCTTGTTGCCAAATAAAAAAAATCCCAAGGAAGGCTTTAGTGCTGCGCTATTTTATCAGCAGCTGGTGGATAGATGCTTTGACCTTGAAGAGGTGACCTGGGTGGGACACCTAATATCCACTATAGACATACTTAAACATTCAAAGCAGTTCCTCAGTTTCTTCTGATCTCCATACTTATGTTTGCAATTGCTTGGTGCTTAGACAGTCATCTTGGTCAGATTTAGTATTGTGCTATTTCATTCTAGTTCTTCCATTTTCTATCTGTTTGTGGCATCACTATTCACCTTGTTAAACAAGACAGAACTCTGGAATTCATCTTTAATTCCCCATTTTCCCCAATTTCCCCATTCCCCCTTTAATTGTGTGTGTTTGTATATGTGTGTGTGTGTATAGTTGGAATGCCCTTTCACCCTCTTCTCTACAGAGTAAAATTTTATTTGCCCTTCAAGGCCAACCTCAGATATCACTTCCTTTCTGAAACTGTCTTTGGTTGCTATAAGCAAAATTAATTATTCTGTCCTCTAAGCCGCTAGTGTAGTTTGTACATTGGGCTACTCTTCTAGGGCTGCTCTAGCGAATACCACAGTCTAGGTGGATGAAACAACAGGAATTTATTCCCCACATCTGTGGAATCTGGAGGTCCAGAACTGAGGAGCCAGCATAGTCAGGTTCTGGTGAAAGCTCTCTTCCTGGCTTGCAGATGGCCACCTTCTCCCCACATCTTCACGTGCAGAAAGAGAGCAAGAACAAGTTCTCCGCTGCCACTTCTTTTAAGAGCACTAATCCCAACATGAGAGCCCCACCCTCATGATCTCATATAAACTCAAGACCTCCCAAAGGCTTCATCTCCAAAAACCATCACACTGGGGGTTTGGGCTTCAACATATGACTTTGGGGGGAGGAGGCAGAAACATTTAGTCCATAGCATACATTATTCTGCAAGAGGACTTACCACGCTGTGTTAATGTAACTAGTGTGTGTGTGTGTGTGTGTGTGTGTGTGTGTGTGTATATATATATATATATATATATATATATATATATAAATTCTCTTTAAACCATGAATTTCTAAAAAGCAGGCACAGTCTCATTTCATTTTGATCTCCAGTAACTAGCACAGGGACAGCTATTAGGTTATGCTTAAGGCTTACTTGCTGAATTATAAATAAATCTGTATTATACATGTTCCTTTTTAAATATGAAATGCCAAGTCTGGGTTTCTAATTCTATGTTTATTATGTGCTGGTAGCTTGCCAATATCGAGATTATAGTAGTGATAAATTAGTTATGCTTACAGGGCAGACCCTATTCTGTACTCACAGAACACAGTTCTTGCACTTCACAGCACTTTCCACAAATGTGAAGAGATGGATGTATACTGAGCTCCTTAGCACGTTTCACTCTAGCTATACAAGGGTACAGTCTATGTATGTCCTATTTACCACTATATATCCCATGCCTATACTAACAAGGCACTCTCTAATTTTTTATCAAGTTATAGACATGAATATATTGAGCTTCCAGCTATGGAAAATACAGCTATACAAAAAAAATTAAACCATTTCCAATATTCACCAGGAAAAAAATTTAGATTAGCTTGAGTACTGTCTGTAAAGAAAGAAACGAAGAAAGAAAAAAAGAAAAACAAGCAGTGATTCACATAGAAGCAGCACTAAGAAAAGAAAGAGCTAGCGTTCTCTGAGAAAAAGCATGTACAGTTTAAGGCTAAACCGAGCAGAAAGTTAGCCCTAAGTGGAGTTATCAACAAGTTAACAAAACATCTAAACATTCCAGATACTGAAAACCATGAGTGCCCTAAATCAGAATTTAGTCACATACAAGCACACGAATAGAAAAGATGGAGATTCTAAGGAAATAAATGTGACAGTAAACACATTAATAAGCATAGTGTTTTCTGAAGCCAATAACCAAGTCTGTCCACACTGAAGAAAAAAGACAAAGCCCTATGAAGGATTATTAGGGGATACATATTTCACAAAATGAAAATAAGAGGTACTTACTAACTGTCACACTCAACAATTAGAATGCTAACTTATCAATGGGTAGGAAAGTGGTAAGGATTATTATTTATATTAATATGTTAATTTTTAGTATATGTATTTTCAAAAATGCAAAAAAATTAAAAATGACTTAATTTCAATCACTTAGTGAACTTATTATTATTAATCATGAAAATCAGCTGAGCCTGGAACTGTCCATCCCATCTCTGTTTCATTCCTGGGTTGAGCCTCCAGTTGGCTACTAGCAAAGCTGTGTAGTACTGTTCCTACCAAGAGCACGCTTGATGGAGGAAACTAGGGTTTATAAACTAAAATTGATGCTTGGCTTAAATTATGATATGAACTCAAACCTCCATTAGCCGAAGGACAGTGATAAATACAACAAGCCCATCAGGGCCTCCGAAAATTGATGATTCAATAGGCTGAATTAAATAGGGATGACTCACATTCCAGTAAATCTTCATTACTGTGAGCAAACCAGGTTGTAACCTTTTAGTGTTCTTGGAAGAAATTGGTTATTGATCATATACAAAAGTCATAGAATTTGATACAAACATAATGCAATGAGAAACAGGGAAATATCCTTCATGTTAGTGGCAGCTGACACTGCCACGGACCTTCTTTTGAAGTAATTCAGATGAACTTAATGGGATTCTCTCCCATAAGAAACATTTTCCAAACCTTGAAATTTACTGTCTTCATTCCCTGTGTTGTGTGGCAGGATTTATTTTCTAGAGTAATGGCTTTAAGCCCATAGAGCTTTCTTCAGTTTTGGACTTATAACCTCCTTGTTCTTATTTCTTTCTTAGTTTATGATTAAATGGAAGAGACCCTATAAATCTTCACAATTAATCATTAATTTCTTGTAGGCTTTTTTTTCATGCAATCTCCAAGTATTTTTCAGATAGGTAGTTTTAAGTGTAACAGCAACCTGCTGTTAGAAAATACTAAGTAGAGGGCGCCTGGGTGGCTCAGTTGGTTAAGCGACTGCCTTCGGCTCAGGTCATGGTCCCGGAGTCCTGGGATCGAGTCCCACATCGGGCTCCCGGCTCAGCAGGGAGCCTGCTTCTCCCTCTGACCCTCTCCCCTCTCATGCTGTTTCTCTCTCTCTCTCTCTCAAATAAATAAATAAATAAAATCTGTAAAAAAAAAAAAAAAGAAAATACTAAGTAGAGATGCCTGGGTGGCTCAGTGGGTTAAGCGTCTGCCTTCGGCTCGGGTCATGATCCCAGGGTCCTGGGATGGAGCCCCACATTGGGGTCCTGGGATGGAGCCCCATATCGGGCTCCTTGCTCAGCAGGGAGCCTGCTTCTCCCTCTCCCTCTGCTGCTCCCCCCTGCTCATGCTTGCTCTCTCTCTCTGACAAATAAATAAAATCTTTTAAAAAATAAAAATAAATAAAAATAAAATACTAAGTAAAATATGTCCTTTGCTCTATCTCCAAACTTCTGGATTACAGTTTGTTAGGATTTTTAATGACATATCTTTTTGCAGTAGATGTTCCATATCAACTAACAATAAATGTGTTGGTATTAAACCAAGAAGTGAAAGAAGATTTTAAGAAATAGCTCCTTTTTAATGATGAATATATATACAAATGGCTCAGTATAGGCTGAGATATGAATAGGATCCTCTCCTCTACTGCCTTAAAACACAGAAATTATGAATAAAATAAAATGCTGGATAAATATCCTTAGTAGGAAAGAATAGTTTATCAATGAAGTCCCTTGTAATTAGGCTCTAATTACAAACTCTCTGTCCGCTTTAAAAATAATTTATACTTTAGGCAGAAATGCATCCATATGAAAATACAATCTGAGCTCAGGTTTTTGTTCTTAAAATGTAGAATTATGTCATTTATTAATAAATATCAACACTGTAAGCAAGGTAACTGTTTAAGCTCATAAATTCTAAAGAGAGTCAAAAATGATGCTTTACTTTGCAAAGCTTGACTCATAAACATTATAATTAGCCTTTTTTTTGCCATGACGCATACAGTATCTCTGTTTCAACCCTATGTGTATTTGTACAATAAATACATTACTTGAACATTTAACTATATTATTTAAAAATATAATCAGAAATAGTATGCATATTGTTTGATCAGAACAAACACAATTAACAAAATTTATAGACCCTTAGTAAAATTGATCAAGAAAAAAAGAGAGAAAAATAAAATTATCAATAATGGAGTGGAAGATGGGTATTTTTATAGATAACTTTGGCCTTAAAAAAAGTAAGAGACTATATGATCAACTGTATGTTAATAAACTTGACAAGAGAGATGAAATGGGATAATTCTTTGGAAAACAACTTATCAAAATTGACATGGAAAGCTATGGAAAGTTTTGATATCGTTTTAAATACTATCGAAGTTGAATTATCAAAAATATTTCCACAAAAACGCTATAATTCCAATGACGAATTCCATCAAACTTACAAGGAACAAATATCACAACTGTACAAAGACATGTCCAAAGATCATAGTGGAGGAAACACTTTCCAATTTATTTTATGTGGCCATCATAACCTGAATACTAAAATTGGACTAAGACAATGTAAGAGAAGATTATATAGACTGAAAAAAATCCTCAGATGCAAATTGAATCCAGCATTTATTTATTTATTTTTTTTAAAGATTTTATTTATTTATTTGAGAGAGAGAATGAGATAGAGAGAGTATGAGAGGGGGGAAGGTCAGAGGGAGAAGCAGACTCCCCGCCGAGCAGGGAGCCCGATGCAGGACTCGATCCCGGGACTCCAGGATCATGACCCGAGCCGAAGGCAGTCGCTTAACCAACTGAGCCACCCAGGCGCCCTTGAATCCAGCATTTAAAAAGAAAATATACGATGATCAAGCTGGGTTTATCTCTGGAATGCAGTTAGTTTAACATCTGAAAATCAACTAATGTAATACTAGATCAGAGAATAAAGGAGAAAAACTATACGTATATTTCAACAGTCACCAAAACAAACCAAATTAAACTCACAATCATAAAAAAAAGGGGGAATAAAAAGGGAATTTATTCGCTCTGTAAAAGTCACCCAAAAATACAGCTGAGACCACATGTAACAGCAGAGAACTGAACTTTCACTCCTGAAGATCAGCAACACAGTGTGCATGTCACATGTACTGCAGGTTCTAGGCAATGAACTAAGGTGATAAAAAATAAATAAAAGACATGAAGATCATAAAGGAAGAAAGGAAACTGTTTCTGTGTTTATAAATGATATGACTGCCTATGTAGCTAATTCTTCTAACTTTCAAATCAAGTATCTCAACTAATAAGTACGTCTCAGAGAAAGGTTTCCAGGTACAAAGTCGAGATACAAAAATCAACTGTATTTCTATATAATTGCAGAAAACAATTGGAAAATGAAATTTCAAAAGATATTATAATAGTGTCAAATAAAATATCACACTGAGATAAAAGACATCAAAAAATACAGGATCTTTGCACCAAAAACATTGCTGAGACAAAAAGAAATGAAACAATAGACCTTTTTCATGTATTAGAAAACTCAGTATTGTTAAAAATGAAAACTATTTGGTAAGTTGACCTAAAATTCAGTACATACCCAATCAATATTCCAGTGGGATGTTTTGTAAAAACTGACAAGCTAATTCTAAAATTTAAATGGAAATGCAAAGCACTTAAAATAGCCTAAATAATTTTGGGGGGAAAAAAAGAACAAAATTGGAGGATTTAACTACAGAAACTTAAAGCTTAGTACAGAGGTACAGTTATCAAGACAATGAGGCACTGGCCTAAAAAAGGGCAAATATATTAACAGAACAAAAAAGAGTCTAGAAACAGACCCACAGTTATAAAGTCAATTGAATCAAAGTAATTCAATGGTGGGTGAAAGTAAAATCTTTAAAACACATGATACTGAAACAGCTAGGTATCAATATTGGGGGAGGAGGGACAAAGGCCTTGAATCTTACACCAAATTCAAAAAGATAAATTTGAGATGGATTACAGTCCTGAAAGTAAAAGTTAAAATTATAATACTCTAGGTGAAACCATTTGTGATAGGAGTAGGTAAATATACGTCTAACAGGGTACAGGAAGAGTTCTAAAAGAAAGAAAATGATAAACCATCGAAAATTTCAAAAATATGTTAAAGAACACTATAAAGAAAGAATAGGTAACCACAGACTAAGAAAAAATGTAGCCAATATATATCTGATGGATCTGTATCTATCATATATAAAATAATTCTACAACTCATTAATGAAAACAAATAATCCAATAAAAAGCAGGAAAAATACTTACATAAATACTTCATAAGGAAAGGTATATGAAGAGCAAATAAGCCCATATGTCATGTTTTATTAGTCATCATGGAAATTCAAATTAAAACTGTAACAAATACCACCACACACCCACTAGAAAGGTAGGATTACATTTAAAAAAAAAAAAAAAGTTAAAGACCAACAACTCAAGTTTTGTCAAGAGTGGGGAATAGCAGAATTCTCATTTCTGGTAGAAATATAAAATAATACAATCTTGTTAAAAAAAAAATGGTTGTTTCTTTAAAGGCTAAGTATACACCTACTTTATAACCCAGAAATTCCAATTCTAGGTATTTATCCAGAAGAAATTTTAAAAAAATGTTCACAAAAAACTTAGACGAAATAGAAATACACATAGCCCAAATCTAGAAACAATCCAAGTGACCATTAACAGAAAAATGGATAAACAAATTAATTGTAGTGCAGTCCTATTACTACTCAGCAACAAAAAGAAGCTAATTGTTTTGTTTTGTTTTGTTTTAATTTATTTATTTATTTGAGAGAGCGAGAATGAGAGAGAGAGTACATGAGAGGGGGGAGGGTCAGAGGGAGAAGCAGGCTCCTCGCTGAGCAGGGAGCCCGATGCGGGACTCGATCCCGGGACTCCAGGATCATGACCCGAGCCGAAGGCAGTCGCTTAACCAACTGAGCCACCCAGGCGCCCAAGAAGCTAATTGTTTATACATAAAACAACATGGCTGAATTTCACAGATATGCTAAGGAAAAGAAGTTGGACACAGAAGAATGTATACTTAATGATTCTACTAACACGTACTTCTACAAGAGTGAAAACTAATCCACAGTGAAGAAAGCCAGAGAAGTGGTCATCCCTGGGTGAGTGGAGATTGAGTGTCAGGGACACGGACTCATGGGAATTTCTAGAGTGATGGAAATGTTACATTATCTTGACCAGGTTTACACTTACCAACTCACCAAATTACACACTTAAGATCTGTGCTTCTGTTACACTCAATGAGCCTACCCTGATACATCACAATCACCTGAAGTCCATTAGAGTTCACTCTTGTTGCATTCTATGGGTTCATTTTTTTTTTTTAGATTTTTTTTAATGTTTAGTAATCTCTACACCTAACGTGGGGCTTGAACTCACAACCCTGAGATCAAGAGTCACATGCTCTACCTACTGAGCCAGCAAGGCACCCCTAGGGTTGGAACAAATGTATAATGACATGTATCCATCATTACAGTATCATATAAAATATTTTCACAGCCTTAAAATTCTCTGTGCTCCACCTATTCATCTACCCCCACCAACCCTTAATAACCACTGATCTTTTCAATGTCTTCATAGTTTTGTCTTTTTAATACAAGAAATAACAGCAACTTTTTATGCTTATAGGAATGATTCAACAGATTAGAAAAACAAAATAATGATACAGAACAGAGAAGGGATGGTTACTGGAATGACATCCTTAAGTAGATGAGGCAGAATGTGCATAAGCAGAGGAATTAGCTTTAGACAAAAGCACATATGGATCGTTTGTAACAGATAGGAAGGCAGAGTATGTAGGTGTAGATACACGTAAATGGGTCAAACTAAAGGTAGGAATTTGTGGAAGCTTTGTTCTGAGAGATTCATGTCCACAATTAAGTAGGAATCAGTCATCAGCTAAGAATGAGGATGATAGGAGACATATTAATGATTTGTGGAGGAAGGAGAATACAGAACACGAGTGGAAGAGAGAAGCACAGTAAGATTTCCAGAAAGTATTAAAGGTTCATTTGCTCTTTTTGTTTAGGATGAAAGATTGTGGTTGTGTGTTCTTTCCAGTCCTATCCAACTTCATGGATATTTACGCAAAGTATTTGAAGAGCTGGATTTAACCATAGCTGCAGCTCAAGCCAACTATCTAATGAAATAAGAGACGAACAAGGGAGTTGAGGGTTAATCAAAAGGAGGGTTTAAAATGATTAAGCAAATAATTTAAACTATATAACTTGGGTAAAGATGTTTAGAGTGTGAATGCCTTGATCTCAAGTGACTGAAATGACAGGTTGCTGAAGTGAGGAGTGGATACTAAAAGGGAGCTAGGGAAAGAGAAGAGAAATGAAAAACAAGAAATAAAGATAATGAATAATGCAGAGTGTGGGGTAATAAAATCTAGAGTATGGCTAGGGAATGGCTCAGGGAAGATGGAGGTCAAGAGGAGAGGTGCTCAAGAAACTGAGGGGGCAAAATGCTGGAAGATTCATCTATGTCAATATTCGCATTGTCACAAATTAAGAAGGGAGAATTGCTCAAGATAATGACAATTGGCTGAGAGCTAAATCTCTGAAGGGACAATAAACCAGTTTAATGACATTACCTATTCTGGATTTAAGCCAAACAGAAACAACAAGGCTATAAATGTGGGGGGTGAGGGGTGGTGTAAGGAGGAATACATGTTGGTTTACCATCTTGACCTCTGTTGATTGAGGAAAGGAGGTCTGGGAACTCAGAACTTGTTCACTGTGGACATAAAGACCTCTCTTTATGGCCAGAATGAGAGGCATGAAAGGCCTGGAGAGGTGTGGTGTTAGCCTACTGCCTGAGTTTATTCTTGACTTCTGTTAGCAAAGAGGTTTTTTACACCAAGTTTAGACCAACTTGCATTTTTCTGTACTTTGTAAATAAAAGTTACACAGTTTTAGCTACGATGTATCAAGCACTTAGTTCATGCCAGGCAACGTCAGTATATTCTAAATGTGTCTGCGTTTTGACTCAATTAATTCGAACAACCATATGAAGTGCATGCAATTACAGATGACAAAACTGAGGCAGAGAAGGTTAAATATCTTACCGAAGATCACAAAAGCAAGCTTAAAGTCAAGATTTTATCCCAGAGAGTCCACACTACAGACTGTGCATTTACTTAAACGCCAATAAATGAGAATACAGTATTTTTTGTTTGTTTTTTGTTGCTTTGGTCTCAGTAGAGCTTCATTTTTATATACTAGAAGCTCACTTAGAAAAATTCCAAAATAGTGTGTGGAACAAGAAAAATTATGTTGTTCTGTTCTAATTCTTAGCCTTTAACAGAACACCTGGCTTTATCACCTTTTATATTTGATGATGAAAATGATGTGTTTAATGGATTCAATTATTTCCCCTTTGCAAATTTTAACTATTGAACTACGGTAAACATTCCTCTTTACTGTTAATTACAGCTATTAGGCAAAGTAGAAACGCTTTCACCTCCAAAACAGGAATTTAAAGAGTATTTCTGACAACAACAGTGTTCCCAAGACCGTTTCTTGTGTTTGGTTAAAGCCGTCATGAAAGGTACACACGTGGGCTGTGAGAGCAGCACAGAAGTAGAAGCATCACTGGAAAAACCCTGAGAACAGCTCCTCAAGGAACAAGACAATACAAAGGTCAATTATTTGGAAAGCCATTATATAAGAGCTTGTTCTTATTTTCATGCCCCAACTCTGCATCTGGGATTCCAAGGTGAGAAGTTTGATCACACATTATTTTAAGAGGCACCTAGGTGGATGGTCAAATTGTATGCTTTGGCTTCAAGGAGTTCCCATGATAGGTACATTTTACAGTATTTCCTGCACTTAGCAGGTGCCTTAACATCCTTACATATAAAACTCCAATTGATGACTAGCCAATGATCATCAAAACAATCATAAGATTGTCTTGGGTTAATATTTTCTATAAACTGACTATTCTTTAAATTTAATTATAAAATAAATCTCCAAGTTTGAAAATTAAAAATTTGTTCTGTTAATTTGGGGAGAGTTTTTGGGAAGTGTATACACACATGATGCTTCTATTTTATCAGATTTTATTTCCCCTTGCTATGTCATTTTATCAATGTCATCACTCATCACATTATTATACATCACAGATCACATTATTAATGTCATCATCAGGAACAGAACATAAATGTCCACAATTGCTTCTTCTGCTTCTGTATGGGAGAAACCACACAGGGGGGAAAAAAAAAAAACAACAATAGAAGACTGAACAAAACCAGTAAACCAAAGTTTACTAGAGCACATACCACCAGAAAGATTTCTCCCTTTAAAAAAAAAATCTAGTTAATAAAGCCTAATTATGCCAATTTCTTTTTACTTTGTCCTCATGGAAACTAACTATTCCGTAGTCTTTTTTTGTAAGGATTATTCACACATTTGAAAGTTATTTGTCAATCTGTCCCTACCCTGTTCCTTCCCCAAATTAAATCATGTGCAATTCTTTTTGTATTGGTCTTTAATCATCTCTGTATATCGTTCTGCCATATCATTAATAAGATCTGTAATGTTTTTCAGAGTGAGGTTTTAATGTATGAAGAATCCAAGAGTCTAAAAAAAGAAATAGAAAGTGGGAAACATACCAACTTCTTCCATTATCTATCATCTTGCTGATGACCCTGTGACTATCTCCCAATTCTTAAAATATAATCAATAAAAGATGCACTTCCCATATGAATATAGTATTCTCAGGACTCAGAAGATGTTCTTGCGGAGGGGGCGGAGCAAGATGGCGGAGGAGTCGGAGACCTGGATCTCGTCTCCTCTCAGGAATTCAGCTGGATAGGGATCAAACCATTCTGAACACCTACAAACTCAATAGGAGATCGAAGAAAAGAAGAGCAACAACTCTCTCAACAGAAAAGCGACCACTTTCTGGAAGGTAGGACGTGCGGAGAAGTGAATCCGAGGCGATATTCGGGAGGATAGACGGCAGGGGAGGGGCCTCCATCGGCCGCTTCTGGCAAGTGATAGAACCACGGAGCACAAAATCGGAACTTTTAAAAGTCGGCTCCGCCGAGGGACGTCACTCTGGTGGCTAAGCGGGGGGTGGAACCCTCCGGGACAGTGTGGTCTCAGGACCCTCGGGGTCACAGAAAGACCGGGGGTGCCTGAGTCTGACAGGGCTCCCAGGTAACGGAGCAGGGAAGCCGGCTGCAGAGACGGAGCCAAGGAGTGGGCTCTCAGCTTGGGGTGGCCATAAACCGTGATCCGCGGCCCAGTCGGGCCACTGCTCCTCCAGCAGGGACCCAACAAGCAGCAGATCCGGGGAGACTCACCTTCCTCCCCCGGGAAGAGAGGTGCGGGAGTGCACCGCAGTGCTCTGCTGGGTTTGGAGACTCCACCCGGGGTCGGGGGCCAGAGATAGAAACGCGCGGTCGCAGGCCAGGTGAGCACGGAGTGCGGCCGGAGACCGGGGAGACGGGAGTGACTGGCGGCTTTTCTCTGGGGGCTCACTGAGGAGCGGGGCCCCGAGGTCTCAGCTCCTCCAGGGGGGAGATTGGGAGGCCGCCATTTTCACTCTCCGCCTCCAAAGCTGTACGGAAAGCTCGCAGGGAACAGAAGCCCCGGAGAGCAAACCCGAGCAGATGACTTAGCCGGGAGGGGGCGAGGGCGGGGCAATTCCGCCTCCGGCAGAGACGTTTGGAAACCACGGCAACAGGCCCCTCCCCAGAAGATCAGCGAGGACAGCCGGCCAAGACCAAGTTTACCGATCAATGAGAACGGCAGAACTCCAGCGCTAGGGGACTACTGCACATAGAATTCATGGGTTTTTTACCATGATTCTTTAGTAGTTCAAAGTTAACTTTTTTTTTTAACTGTCTTTTTTCTTTTTTTTTTAATTTTTCTTTTTCCCTTTTTCAACCAACATCTTATCAATCCATTTTTTTTTAAAGATTTTATTTATTTATTTGAGAGAGAATGAGAGACAGAGAGCACGAGAGGGAAGAGGGCAGAGGGAGAAGCAGACCCCCCGCTGAGCAGGGAGCCCGATGCGGGACTCGATCCCGGGACTCCAGGATCATGACCTGAGCCGAAGGCAGTCGCTTAACCAACTGAGCCACCCAGGCGCCCATTTATCAATCTATTTTTTAAAAAACATTTTTATTTTTCATTTTTAGAGTCATATTCTATCCCTTCATAGTAGTTACCCATATTTTTGGCATATATATATAAGTTGTTCTCTCTTTAAAATTTTGAGATAGTTTCTTCTAACAGATCAAAATATACCCTAAATCTCTAGTATATGGTTTTTTCTACTCCCCTGCCTGATCACATTCTCTCCCTTTTTTTTTCTTTTTTTAAATTCTCTTTCTTTTTTCAAACAACTTATCAATTCCTTTTACAAAATTTTTTATAATTTCCATCTTTACAGTCATATTCCATCCCTTCATCATATCAACCCTTATTTTTGTACATATATAAGTTTTTCTTTCTTTAAAAATTTGGGAGGCACTTTCTTCTAACAGACCAAAATACACCCCAAATCTAGTGGGTGGCACTGATCTATACACCATATAGATCATATTTGATCAAATTCTGTTTTTTTGTTGTTGTTGTTGTTTTGTTTGTTTTTATCTTTTTCTTTTTCTTTCTTTTTCTTTTTTCTCTCTCTCCATTTCTTTTCCCACTGCTTCAGGTCTTTTCTGATTTGTTTAGAGTATATTTTCTGGGGATGTGGTTACTCTGCTAGCATTTTGTTCTCTCATTAATCTATTCTCCTCTGCACAAAATGATGAGACGGAAAAAATCACCTGAACAAAAAGAACAAGAGGTAGTACCGACTGCCAGGGACCTACTCAATACGGACATTAGTATGATGTCAGATCTAGAGTTCAGAATCATCACTTTAAAGATACTAGCTGGGCTTGAAAAAAATATGGAAGTTATTAGAGAAACCCTTTCTGGAGAAGTAAAAGAACTAAAATCTAACCAAGTAAAACCAAAAAGGCTATTAATGAGGTGCAATAAAAAATGGGGGCGCTAACTGCTAGGATAAATGAGGCAGAAGAGAGAATCAGTAATATAGAAGATGAAATGATGGAAAATAAAGAAGCTGAGAAAAAGAGAGATAAACAACTACTGGATCACGAGGGCAGAATTCGAGAGATAAGCGATACCATAAGACGAAACAACATTAGAATAATTGGGATCCCAGAAGAAGAAGAAAGAGAGAGGGGGGCAGAAGGTATAATGGAGCAAATTATAGCAGAGAACTTCCCTAATTTGGGGAAGGAAACAGGCATCAAAATCCAGGAAGCACAAAGAACCCCTCTCAAAATCAATAAAAATAGGTCAACACCCTGACATCTAATAGTAAAACTTACGAGTCTCATAGGCCAAGAGAAAATCCTGAAAGCAGCTCGGGAGAAGAGATATGTAACCTACAATGGTAGAAACATTAGACTGGCAACAGACCTATCCACAGAGACCTGGCAGGCCAGAAAGGACTGGCAGGATATATTCAGAGCACTAAATGAGAAAAATATGCAGCCAAGAATACTATGTCCAGCTAGGCTGTCATTGAAAATTGAAGGAGAGATAAAAAGCTTCCAGGACAAACAAAAACTAAAGGAATTTGCAAACACGAAACCAGCCCTACAAGAAATCTTGAAAGGGGTCCTCTAAGCAAAGAGAGAGCCTAAAGGCAACATAGACCAGAAAGGAACACAGACAATATACGGTAACAGTCACCTTACAGGGAATACAATGGCACTAAATTCCTATCTTTCAATAGTTACCCTGAATGTAAATGGGCTAAATGCCCCAATCAAAAGACGCAGGCTATCAGACTGGATTAAAAAACAAGACCCATCGATATGCTGTCTGCAAGAGACTCATTTTAGAACCAAAGACACCCCCAGATTGAAAGTGAGGGGGTGGAAAACCATTTACCATGCTAATGGACACCAAAAGAAAGCTGGGGTGGCAATCCTTATATCAGACAAATTAGATTTTAAACCAAAGACTGTAATAAGAGATGAGGAAGGACATTATATCCTACTTAAAGGGTCTATCCAACAAGAAGATCTAACAATTGTAAATATCTATGCCCCTAACATGGGAGCAGCCAAGTATATAAGCCAATTAATAACAAAAGCAAAGAAACACATCGACAACAATACAATAAGAGTGGGGGACTTTAACACCCCCCTCACTGAAATGGACAGATCGTCTAAGCAAAAGATCAACAAGGAAATAAAGACTTTAAATGACACACTGGACCAAATGGACTTCACACACATATTCAGAACATTCCATCCCAAAGCAACGGAATACACATTCTTCTCTAGTCCCCATGGAACATTCTCCAGAATCGATCACATCCTAGGTCATAAATCCGGTCTCAACTGGTACCAAAAGATTGGGATCATTCCCTGCCTATTTTCAGACCACAATGCTTTGAAACTAGAACTCAATCACAAGAGGAAAGTCGGAAAGAACTCAAATACATGGAGGCTAAAGAGCATCCTACTGAAGAATGAATGGGTCAACCAGGAAATTAAAGAATTGAAAAAATACATGGAAACCAATGAAAATGAAAACACAACTATTCAAAACCTTTGGAATGCAGCAAAGGCAGTCCTAAGAGGAAAGTATATAGCAATACAAGCCTTTCTCAAGAAACAAGAAAGGTCTCAAGTACACAACCTAACCCTCCACCTAAAGGAGCTGGAGAAAAGAACAGCAAATAAAGCCTAAACCCAGCAGGAGAAGAGAAATCATAAAGATCAGAGCAGAAATCAATGAAATAGAAACCAAAAGAACAGTAGAACCGATCAACGAAACTAGGAGCTGGTTCTTTGAAAGAATTAACAAGATTGATAAACCCCTGGCCAGACTTATCAAAAAAAAAAAAAAAAAATGACCCAAATCAACAAAATCATGAATGAAAGAGGAGAGATCACAACCAACACCAAAGAAATACAAACAATTATAAGAACATATTATAAGCCACTCTATGCTAGCAAATTAGATAACCTGGAAGAAATGGATGCATTCCTAGAGATGTATCAACTACCAAAACTGAAACAGGAAGAAATAGAAAACCTGAACAGACCTATAACCACTAAGGAAATTGAAGCAGTCATCAAGAATCTCCCAACAAACAAAAGCCCAGGGCCAGATGGCTTCCCAGGGGAATTCTACCAAACATTTCAAGAAGAATTAATACCTACTCTTCTGAAACTATTCCAAAAAATAGAAATGGAAGGAAAACTTCCAAACTCATTTTATGAGGCCAGCATTACCTGGATCCCAAAACCAGACAAAGACCCCATCAAAAAGGAGAATTACAGACCAATATCCCTGATGAACATGGATGCAAAAATGCTCACCAAAATACTAGCCAATAGGATCCAACAGTACATTAAAAGGATTATTCACCACGACCAAGTGGGATTTATCCCTGGGCTGCAAGGTTGGTTCAACATCCGCAAGTCAATCAGTGTGATACAATACATTAACAAAAGAAAGAACAAGAACCATATGATCCTCTCAATAGATGCAGAAAAAGCTTTTGACAAAGTACAGCATCCTTTCTTGATCAAAACTCTTCAGAGTATAGGGATAGAGGGTACATACCTCAATATCATAAAAGCCATCTATGAAAAACCTACAGCAAATATTATTCTCAATGGGGAAAAACTGAGAGCTTTCCCCCTAAGGTCAGGAACGCGGCAGGGATGTCCACTATCACCACTGCTATTCAACATAGTATTGGAAGTCCTAGCCACAGCAATCAGACAACAAAAAGAAATCAAAGGCATCCAAATCGGCAAAGAAGAAGTCAAACTCTCACTCTTTGCAGATGATATGATACTTTATGTGGAAAACCCAAAAGATTCCACCCCAAAACTGCTAGAACTCATACAGGAATTCAGTCAAGTGGCAGGATATAAAATCAATGCACAGAAGTCAGTGGCATTCCTATACACCAACAACAAGACAGAAGAAAGAGAAATTACGGAGTCCATCCCATTTACAATTGCACCCAAAACGATAAGATACCTAGGAATAAATCTAACCAAAGAGACAAAGGATCTATACTCAGAAAACTATAAAATACTCATGAAAGAAACTGAGGAAGACACAAAGAAATGGAAAAACGTTCCATGCTCATGGATTGGAAGAACAAATATTGTGAAGATGTCAATGCTACCTAGAGCAATCTACACATTCAATGCAATCCCCATCAAAATACCATCCACTTTTTTCAAAGAAATGGAACAAATAATCCTAAAATTTGTATGGAACCAGAAAAGACCCTGAATAGCCAGAGGAATGTTGAAAAAGAAAAGCAAAGCTGGTGGCATCACAATTCTGGACTTCCAGCTCTATTACAAAGCTGTCATCAAGACAGCATGGTACTGGCACAAGAACAGACACATAGATCAATGGAACAGAATAGAGAGCCCAGAAATGGATCCTCAACTCTATGGTCAACTCATCTTTGACAAAGCAGGAAAGAATGTCCAATGGAAAAAAGCCTCTTCAACAAATGGTGTTGGGCAAATTGGATAGCCACATGCAGAAGAATGAAAGTGGACCATTTCCTTACACCACACACAAAAATAGACTCCAAATGGTTGAAAGACCTCAATGTGAGACAGGAGTCCATCAAAATCCTAAAGGAGAACACAGGCAGCAACCTCTTTGACCTCAGCCGAAGCAACTTCTTCCTAGAAACATCGCCAAAGGCAAGGGAAGCAAGGGCAAGAATGAACTATTTGGACTTCATCAAGATAAAAAGCTTTTGCAAAGCAAAGGAAACAGTCAACAAAACCAAAAGACAACTGACAGAATGGGAGAAGATATTTGCAAATGACATATCAGATAAAGGACTAGTATCCAGAATCTATAAAGACCTCATCAAACTCAACACCCAAAGAACAAAGAATCCAATCGAGAAATGGGCAGAAGACATGAACAGACATTTTTCCAAAGAAGACATCCAAATGGCCAACAGACACATGAAAAAGTGCTCAATATCGCTCGGCATCAGGGAAATCCAAATCAAAACCTCAATGAGATACCACCTCACACCAGTCAGAATGGCTAAAATTAACAAGTCAGGAAACGACAGATGTTGGCGGGGATGCGGAGAAAGGGGAACCCTCCTACACTGTTGGTGGGAATGCAAGCTGGTGTAGCCACTCTGGAAAACAGGATGGAGGTTCCTCAAAAACTTGAAAATAGAGCTACCATATGATCCAGCAATTGCACTACTGGGTATTTACCCCAAAGATACAAAAGTAGGGATCCAAAAGGGTACGTGCACCCCGATGTTTATAGCAGCAATATCCACAACAGCCAAACTGTGGAAAGAGCCAAGATGTCCATCGACAGATGAATGGATAAAGAAGATGTGGTATATATATACAATGGAATATTATGCAGCCATCAAAAGGAATGAGATCTTGCCATTTCCAACGACGTGGATGGAACTGGAGGGTATTATGTTGAGCGAAATAAGTCAAACAGAGAAAGACATGTATCATATGATCTCACTGATATGAGGAATTCTTAATCGCAGGAAACAAACTGAGGGTTGCTGGAGTGGGGGGTGGGGTGGGAGGGATGGGGTGACTGGGTGATAGACACTGGGGAGGGTATGTGCTCTGGTAAGCGCTGTGAAGTGTGCAAGACTGTTGAATCTCAGATCTGTACCTCTGAAACAAATAATGCAATATATGTTAAGAAAAAAAAAAAAAGAAGAAGAAGGTAGCGGGAGGGGAAGAATGATGCTGGGGAAATCGGAGGGGTAGATGAACCATGAGAGACGATGGACTCTGAAAAACAAACTGAGGGTTCTAGAGGGGAGGGGGGTGGGAGGATGGGTTAGCCTGGTGGTGGGTATTGAGGAGGGCACATTCTGCATGGAGCACTGGGTGTTATGCACAAACAATGAGTCATGGAACACTACATCTAAAACTAATGATGTAATGTATGGGGATTAACATAAGAATAAAAGAAAAAAAAAAAGATGTTCTTGCTGTTTACCAGTAGTAATGGTAAAGTTAAACCAAGTAAACCTATTTCCTTGCAACCTCCCTTGAGATCAGTAATAAGCACTGCTGAGAGAGCTGGAAGGAACCCTGGGGCCACTTATATCTGGAGGTATGTTCTTTCTCAGTAACCTCATGGCTTTCTGTTGCTCACAGCCTAGATAATGCCCCATGCAGTATCCAGAATGGCAGTATTACCGAAGACTTCCAAGTTCACTAAGGATAGGGAAGCAGGAGGAAGATATGACCAGGCCTGAACCAGCTAAGCACTACCCTAACCAGACTGACACCTAGAAACTTTGCAAAGAAAAAAAAAGCGGGGGGGGGGGGGGGAGGGATGTTACTAATTGAGATAGAACTAACTGGACTCAGGAAAGGCAACATTATTGATGGAACCTGGGGGAGAATGAGCACCAAAGCAACATGCTGGGTACCTCAAAGTTCTTCCAACAAAGATTGATGGATCATTCATTATAAATCCTAACCTGGTAAAAGGATCGTCACAACCCACTCCACTCACATGTTGTCCCACGTGTTTATTCAAATCACTAAAACAAACCTTCCTTTGGGACCTTCTTTTGTTTCTTCTTACTTTGCCTTTTATAAAATATGTTTAATTACTTCTTTTAAGTAGTATTATATAGTCTCTGCTTAAGATTTAACAGAGGTATGAGCAACCTGGACGTCTGCTTTCTTACTCTTCCAAACTGGGCATATGACTCAGAGTAGCTTACAAATATCATATGAATTGAAATGGCTGGGGTTTGGAGAGTCTGGGGAACTTGAAAGTGATTTTTTTACTAGATCATAGTCCCAGGCTATCATCACTGTCCCACAGCCAGGTGGAATATGAGCCATCATGACCCACCACCCACAGTTCACTCTTGCAGCCTTGCCTGTGAGAGTCTGCCTAGCTTCCTCCTAATACCTAAGTGAGCCTAAAGGATACAAGCAGATTTCCTTTTGATTGACCAATATGCTTTGTGCTAAAATAAGTAGAGTCATTCTCATGTCATTTGGGATTTGATTCCTTAGAATATATCTCTTTGTCACTTTTCATTTCTCTTAGTTTTCTTCCATTTTACCAGGCCAACTTTTATATATTCCCTTGTTGTTTCCTCTTCATCTCCTTGACTCGAAATACTGGAGTGCCCAGGGCTTCATCTTTAAACTTCTCTATTTCTATTCCCTCCCTAGAGGAATTCATCCAGTCCTATGGATTTACTCATCATCTACATGCCGAAGACTCAGAAATGTATATCCCCATCCTAGGTCTGACTTGCAACTCTAGCTGTCCCTCTTGACATGTCCACTTGGATATCTATGATGCATCTCAGCCTTAACATATCCTAAACCAAATCCTGAGTCTCCCTCTTTAATCTGCTGTTCCATCTACTTCAGAATTACCCACCTGAATAAATAGCAACTTCATTATTCTATTTGTTCAGAACCCCAAAAAGCAAAATACCTTAAGTTATTCTTGACACCTTTCTCTCACAACTCATAGTTTATCAATAAGCATTGTTTATATGTTATATGTTTATTGTTTATCAGCAGGTACTATTAGCTAAACTTTTAAAATATATCCCAACACTGAGTACCTTTCACCACCTTTACTGCAATCCATCTTGGTCTAAGCCAGTAGCTTCTCTCTTCAGGATTACTCCAGTAGGCTACTTGTCTCTTGGCTTCAAACTCCCATCCTAAGTCTCATCTGCATATGTGTGTTTCTTTTAAAGGATAAATCATCTTGCTACTTAGATCTTACCACCTCTCACATATATGCCCTATACCTTCCCATTTTACCCAGAGTAAAATCCACAGACAACACCCTGCTACATCTTTACCTCACTTCTTCTCTCTCTCTGCTCAGTCACTATGCTCTAAGCTAAATGGTTTTCTTCAGTCTCTCTGAGCACGTTCCCGATCCAGACCCTTCACTCATGTTCTTTCTTTTCCTGAAATGCTCTCCTTAAAATTGCATAATGCTTACTCCCAACATTCCTTTGGGTCTCTGCTCAAATGCCACCATACCAAAGAAGTCTTGCCTAAATGTTGTATACAAAATAGCACTTTACAACACTGATTTTCCCAACCTCCATCATTTCCTATTCCCCCTGCACTGCTATATTATTCTCCAAATTTCTAAATAACATTATACATATTATATATTTGTTATTAAATTTGTATTTACTTATCACCTGCCTATTCTCATCAGAATGCAAGCACTGTAGTCTCTGTGCATAACTGTATCATGGCTCTTAGAATGGAAAGGTACCTTGGCCCAGAAAAGACAGGGATTAAATTTTTTTTTAATCCATTCATTAATTTTGTAGCAATGGCAGCCTGAATTCCCAGAATTCTAACAGATTTGTTTCCTGTGTAATTAATAAAATCCTAAAGTAAAAGAACACACTATATTTCCTCAATTTCTGCCCCACCAAATTAATAGAATTATATAAACATTTGGCTATTGTCTTTTTGTCATTCCTAGCAAACATCACAATTTAAGCCATTATTATGAACAGAACACAGATCTCCAAATACATTAAAATTAAAACACAGGAATGGAAAAAAATGTTAATGGCTGGGTAATTATCTTACTACACAAGAGGATTTCAGTTCATTCATAAAAATCTATTCAGGAGAGTGCTGATATAATTGGAAGAAAACAAAACACACAAACAAAATATCAACAACAAAATCATCACATCTAGTCCCACAACTTATAGGGAGCTTCTCAGAACAAACAGAAGATAAATATTTCTACTGCCATCCTACCAGGTGCCTAAAAATTTCATTGAGTTAATAAGCAGTCTCTTAATTTATAAGTTTTAGTGGGGAGCTTGGTAGAGGTGGGTCCTTATTGAAGATAGTATCTCAAATAATGTTCCTGGTTTTGTAAAAAGAGGTCTTAATAGTAAACTGCTCTGTGTGAGAAAATGGCAGTAACTGTGGGTTGAAGGCAGCTAAAAAGGAAGAATAATGGCCTTAAAGCAGGATGGGCTAAGGCAATGGCTATGATGTGGATAGGGAGAGGAAAGGAAGAGTAGGCTGTGACCAAAGAGAAATCCCCCTTTGTGCAATACAAAACGTAACATTTTTAGTTAATATTATCTAATGTACAAACCGAGTGCTAGCAGTTGAGCAAGGCCTCTACTCTTTCTTCTTAGTTTCACTGAAACATGCTAGACATGGAAAAGTCTTGTGTTGTTTGTGCTTTGGCAAGAGGAGAATAGGGCTGGTGTTCACCTGAGGAGAAAAGGTGTGAAGGAGGACATCTGTTCCAATGGGCAAGACGCAGAACCACTAGATCAGTGGAAACAGGGAGAAAGAGACACTCTACAGAGACTCTGGGAAGGGACTGGTTTACCCCACAGAGTGTATGGGGCAAGAGTGAGGTTATTTAGGGTGAAAACACAGAAATCTAGAGGATCTGGAAACTCTCAAGCAACACAAACTTGGCTTATACAGAAGACAGGCTTTCACATCCAGTCTTCCAGTTATTCCAAATTTTGGTCTTGGAAAAATAAGAAACAACAAACAGACTGCATTAGCTTACCAGCTCACAAAACTTCTTTCACTGAAATGCACAGTACTTCATTGTTAAGCTCTTGGCTTTTATTTAACTTCTTGACACTTTGTCTTCTTCTTTCTAACAAATTACACAGCTCTATATTTTTTAGTTATTTATAGTGTTTTCCTGACTTCCTGGAAGCTCCAAGTTAAATTCTAGGCTTCAGCAATGCAAATTTGGAACATAATAGCCTCTCAATATTTGTTGAATGAGTAAAGGAGAATAGTCAATAGCCAGACATTAAATTGGACAAATCCTAAATTCAAGAATTATGGGTTTGTACGAAAAAAGAACTGATGGCCTACAAGTTTTGCATGATAGTGAGGAGATTCAGGGAAATTGAAGCTTCTCTCAGGCTAGGATAATGTGCTTCCAGAAGAGAAGGCTGGGGAATACCTGAGGGCATTCTTTAGTAATTTAATATCTAGGTTTCCTCAGACACTATTCCCAGCAGGTAATGTTGAAAGATGTTTTCTGCTCTGAAAGATACAAATCTAAAGGAGCTTTCTCACAAAAAGGGAGGCTGCTTTTTTTTTAATATTTTATTTACTTATTTGAGAGAGAGAGAGAGCACAAGTAGGGTGAGGGTCATAGGGGGAAGCAGACTCTCCACTGAGCAGGGAGCCAGATGTGGGACTCGATCCCAGGACACTGGGATCATGACCCGAGCAGAAGGCAGACACTTACCGACTGAGCCACCCAGGTGCCCCACAGGGAGGCTGCTTCTTAAATCTTGATTGAAAGCAACCTATTTTCCCCCCTTCTCTCTTGTGCTACTTTTCTCCAGTTATTCTAATTTCCTCAGTAAAATTCCACGATGTTACTCAGGAAAGCATTTAGGTGTCCGGTTTATATCACACATGCTGGAGAAAATAGATATGCAAAGGAAAATCTATTGGCCAAGGCCGTTTCTACTTCGGCACAGTTCTTGGCCTCCCTGCAAATGGACTTCTGCTTTGAAAGGTCCATTGAGAGCTTTCATTTTCCTTTATTTTTATTTTTTGTAGGTGAAGCAGTTAGGGTGGATTTCTGACTGACAGAATTAGATGGTTTTCATTTCTGAACCACCTGTTTATTACTCATTATAATTTAACGTTAATGCCTATGTATGCAGTCATTAGCGGGAGAACATTAACATTTTAAATGTATAAATAAAATCTTGGGGCACTGGAAATTCAAAGAGATCCACATTTTCATTTAAAAGAGGCTACCTAAGTGAATGTTTGCTCTTCATTAATTACTATGTACACCCTCCTGCTGAAAATGCTGATCTCTAAGGGAGGCAATTTTGTGACTAAAACACAGTGATCATAAACTGTCACAGGGGAGAACACAGCTCACATTTTATACTGCAACTGAACAAGTGTTTTTATCTCAAAGGCGTAACTTCATTCCAGAGAAGAGAATTTTAATGGCATCTTTAAAAAAGAAGCCTCAACATTAACTGAAACCACACAGAAAGTACCATTTAACAAACAGTAGCTTCCCGTGTTGTGTAAGCGTAACTCAGGAGCATGTTTTGCTTTTTGAAATATACCTATCTTCTGTCCTCATGCTTCCTAAACTAATGGTTACATCTGTACTTTTAGAAAATAATAATTACTGTGCCAAATGACACTTCCCCAGTGAAATATCCTATTCCCTCCCAAATCTAAGGCTCTCCCCTCTCCTGGTTTCATATCCTGTTAATTGAGTAGAATTTCCTTATATGAAAAAGAGGCTTTTCACACACCATTACCATTAGTGCCAAAAAATAATAATAATGTCAAAATCTGAGGCATTTCTAAATGCTACAGCACTGGCCATATATATTCATAAAGGAAAAACTGATCTCAATTTCCACCTGAGAGGGTGCACATTGGCACAGGAAATCACCTACTCTGGCAGTGATTGTAAGAGTAAAAAATAAATAACCCAAACATCAAATGAGTAAATGCTAGAGGGAATTACTATGAGATACAAGTAACAGTGTGGAAAAACCTCTAAGATGTATTCTTCAGTAGAACAAATTCCGGTGGCACAACACTGTATAAATTATGATGCTATTAATTTACATAAGAGCATACACACGATCATACCCATATACACCGATACTATATTTTTCTATTGGTATTTGTGTCTGTGCCAAAGATTCCCTTTGGAGAAGGGGTAGGGTAGACAAATGGTGGTAAAGGGGTAAATTTTATAGTTTATATAATTGAGTAAATTATATTTATAACAAAACTAAATTACAAAATAAATATAAACATATTTTTAAAGTGAAAATGTGAATTTTTTAAAAAGATTTTATTTATTTATTTGACAGAGAGAGAGGGAACACAAGCAGAGGGAGTGGGTGAGGGAGAAGCAGGCTTCATGCCCAGCAGGGAGCCCGATGTGGGGCTCGATCCCAGGACTCTGGGACCATGACCTGAGCCGAAGGCAGACACCTAATGACTGAGCCACCCAGGTGCCCCGAAAATGTGAATTTTAAGTAATATAATACGCTGTATACTTTCCTCTTTTTATGCCCAAGCTCCTGTCCCTCAATTTCTAAGTACCCTAAGTCAAAGCGTTAAGAGTATTTCTTTGGATTATGGTAAAATACCATATTTCCTTCTTAGAAACCTTCCAAAGGAATTGTCTTTAATGCATTAAGTGCTATTCACATTTGGTCTCACTTTCAAGTTTCATTAAAAAGTTTACTCTATATTAGCATGCAATATAGAAACATAGAAATTACTCAAAAATTTATCAGGGTAGCATATTGTGGGTTCAATCTGCACATCAGATAATAAAGCACAAACACTTTTGGAAGATTTAGAACTTCCCCAGGGAAACTGAAAGCCGTTTACAGAGCATATGCTCCCAAGCTGTAGACAGCTCATTTGATCATAGTGGTTGGTTAGTCATTCATGAATTGGCTTTATTTTATGATTAAAAAGACTGAAATGTCCTGAAAAGTATAGACTACCTTCTTTCTGATGAATCACACTGAATGCCATAATGTATTTTTCACATCTAAATCTCAAATAAATTTTCAAATGTTTAACGTTATTGTTTGCATTTATTTATTTAGTTTTTAAAGATTTTATTTGTTTATTTGTCAGAGAGAGTACAGGCAGTAGGAGGGGCAGGCAGAGGGAGAAGCAGACTCCCTGCTGAGCAAGGAGCCCAATGTGGGATTCCATCCCAGGACCCTGGGATCATGACCTGAGCTGAAGGCAGACACTTAACCAACTGAACCACCCAGGCATCCATATTGTATGCATTTATACCTCGCACAGGACCAAAGAAAGTCTCTATGTGTGTTTAGGCATTGGTGGGGAACTACATTTTCTATAGGAACCCATACATACACTTGCTTACATGTTTACTTTTTAATTTTATGTGTATACTGAGTTCCTCTATCTTAGCCTCTGGAAAACCTGGATCTTGTCGCTATACCCAAAGAACAATCCTCTCTTTAGCTATGCACAAACCAAAAAATGTGAGGGATGCTTACATAAAGCCAGCATAAAATGTGTCCCCAAACTTAAGTACCCATTCATTTAAAAGATGTTAGGCAATCCCGACACTTTTTTTTCCACAAAACAATCTATAAAACCCCCTACTAAAGTATACACTAGTTATTGATAAATTCCACTTACCAATACATTAGAATGTCATAACAATGAGGTATGAAAGCCCAGAGAGTCAAAATGGCCTGTGAAAATCCCCTATATCGTCTATAAAATGCACTGTTCTTTCTGGATCAGAATAACAGTGTGATGAGATGTTCACAACAGGAGACATAGAGAAGTTTTTCATATCATTGTCAATCTTGGGTATACGTTCATAAAAAGGGATAGATGTGAGTGCAGCAGAATTCACAGAATATTAAGTGTTCCATGATGTGATTCTACTTGTTATTTTCCTCTTGAAAATATAAGCTGAAAATTTTGTTCCCTCAAGTCTGCACATAATTTAGTGCTTAACATTTCTAATACTTAACCCAGGGCATGATGAACTGGTGCTACATTTTTAAAGTCCCAATGGCAGAATTAGATAGTTGTGTATATATACCATCATTCATCCCCCCAGCCTCTTCAGTGTCAGAACACCACATATATTAAAACCCAGCTAAAGGACCACATTCCTTAGTTCTAATGCTGCTGTGGCCAGCTGAACAACGACAAATATACTTAAATGTTGTGTGAACATTTTTTAGTACGTTTTCTTACAAAAGAGGAGGTAAGCTCTCTCCTCATTGTGCTGCCTAGAATATGAATGTGATGTCTGGAGCTCTAGCAACTATTTTGCACCATAAGGACAAAGGTCATCTTCCAAGGATAAGAGAGCAGAAAACTGGAAGACGACTGGATCCCTGATTATTCTAAAGAGTTTCTGTGTCAGGTCTGAACAGCCTCTTATTTGTTACTTTGGGTTTTCTGACGCATATAGGCAAACTTACTTTTACAGAAATTGGTTTCAACATATTTTTAAATGTCTGCTGTGAGTTCATTATAGTTGCTCAAGCCTTTATGAATTTAAAGATAGCTACTGAATGCATTTTTTTCATCTTCATTGAGAAGTATACCTTATAGAAATAAAAAATGCTCCCAATGCCATTCTTAATTTTTTCTTTATAATGCTGCACTTTTTGATAATCTTTTTGACCCCTTCCCCTTTTTCTTACAGTATGCGTTCCATCAGATATATTGAGCGCAATATACCTGTTTTCTCTGTGCTTTGGTCCTTACGCTCTTTGCAACACTCTAATTAGCCTCGTTTTCAGGTCTTCTGACATCCTATTTTCTTTCCCCTTTGCATGGCATTGCACATGAGTTTGCCCCAACAATGTAGTAGTCACCCTTCAGGTCTCAGCTCAAAGTTTACATTCCCCGATGAGTTACATCCACTGGATATATGGTCTCAGCATAACATGTACCTTTCTTCATAGAACTTAGCACACGGCTGCAATTTTTGTTGTTGCTGTTAACTAGTGAAATCACATGTTTAATGTATCTCTCTCCCTAATCTTCTAGATTTTAAACTGCATCAGAATAGGACCTCTTTCTTCCTGGTGCCCAGCACAGTTCATGTTGTAGAGCAGGCACTCGGTAAATAAAGAGAATCATCTTGCCCACGTAGATACACCTGGTAATTATGTGATTTGGGGCCAGGAGAACAGTCGGAGCTGAGTGTGAATAACAAACCCACACTCCAAAAGCCAATGTCAGGAAGTGGAGATTACCTACACTGGCATTCTCAGTTCTAAAAATCTGGAAGCAATCATTCTCAAGGGGACTGAAGACTGTTTAATAGATTTCGTGAAAGTAATAGTGAATTATGAAGACAGCAAAGGAGAAGTTTAAAATTTGAAGAAAACAAAAAGAAGAGAAAGCGATAGACAAGTGAAATAACTTAGAAAGTAAGTGCAACTAAAGTTGAAGAGAATAAACTTAATTCAAAGAAAATACAGACATGTTTCCATATGAACCCCCCCAACTGGCCAGCCCCACTCTAATTCACTTAAATTAGCAGTGGAGTTATCTTGGCCAAGAGAAAGTTTGATAACGTCACATCTTTGCAAAATCCTTCAGGGGTTCACCACATAGCAGATACAGCACTGCTTGTTGAGTATACCTAAAAAAATAAAGACCTAGAATTTTTTTTTATCATTTTTTCTTGATGCATTTTACTGTTAGATGTTTGGAGGAAAGTTGATTTTCCTATTTACGATTTAAAATAATTCACAGCTTGAAGAAATCAGCATGGATTTTAAAAGCATTCGAATGAGTCCAGGCATCCATACTTCAGTGCTCAACATCTCACAGGAACTGGCAATTTGATTCCCAGCTGGATCATTTTCATGGACAACGCCTTAATTTTCGGGGGCTGAAATCATGCGTGACAAACTAATTTTCTTCATTATGTTACAGGACACTTTAAGGACTACCGAGAGAGACTGCAGACAGTAAATCGATTTAAGTGTGCGGCACAAGATGGGAACTGGCTTCGGATCATAGTTTGGGAATAAACCCAATGACCTATTCTTTTAACGGTTAAACCATTTACTTTAGGTTTGGGGGAGTTCCAGTTGAAGATGGTAACGCAGGAGGATCCCAGGCTCGCCTCTTCCCACAGACATCCTGAATCTGAAGCCACATATGGAACAACTTCCTCCGAAAAAACCTAAGAACTAAGCGACTCTTCGGTATCAGGCTAAGGAGAGAAGGCCCGCATCCGAGCAGGCAGAAGAGGCTGGGACACAGTGTCTCCATAAACCCCGACCCCCTGCACGGTGATCCGGTCAGAAGGGAACTGCGCTTCTCCCTGAGGAGCCAAGGCTTTGGACCCCGCAGCGGGCACCCCAAAACAGCTAGCTTGAAAATCAGACAAGACGCACAAGGCTAAAGCAAACCGAGGAAAGGCTCTCGAAGGCTCTCGCAAGGACTCACCTGCCCCAGGGCTCGGCGCACAGTCCATCCAGAAGCTCCCAAGTTGGCCTGCGTGAGGCGCAGGGACTAATCCTCAAGTCTCAGCCTGAGGGTCAGGCATCCGATCTAGGACGCGTCTAGGCAACCCTGGCTGGCAGGCACCATCTTCCGCTCTCCCTCTCCCTGCCTAAATTCCTGCTGGCAGGCGCCATTTTTATTTTATTTATTTATTTTTTTTAATTTAAGGCTAGGCTTTTTTTCTTTTTTCATGGTGGGCGCCATCTAGACGCGTTTCCTCTACCACACCCCAAAGTGTGTCTCCCAGAGGGCGGCTTCGACACGCGTCCGGTGGCCGGGTGTTGCTATTGCCGCCGGGAGGCCGTCCCTCGACCGCCCGGCAACGGAGCGTCCGGGAGTTCGCGTTCCTGGGTCTCGCGAGACTCTAGCAATGAGAGAAGGTTCTGGGCGGACTACTTCGCGGGCGCTCCGCCGGTGATACCAGACTGAAACGCACCCTCAGTCTTTCTGAGTAAGAGGCCTATTTGCTTGTACTGGAGCTTTGGCCTGACGGACAGGCTTCTGATCAGGCACCCATCTACCCGCTACGGATGAGCTCGCAGGAAACAGGCCAATGGACGCCAGCGTCTCGCTCTTCTTCTGCCTTGCTCCATCTTACCCGTAGGAGCTTATGCCCTTGCCTGGTGCCCCAATTTGGGGGGCTAATGCCAGGGGCCACCCCTACATGGCTCTGGTGGCCAGTGGGACTTAGGCTCACACATTCCACACAGCTGTAAGCAATGAAGAGGGTTTTTTAAAATAGCTGTCACTCCCCAGGGACAGCAAGAGGCAACAGACCCAGGACCCTCAGTGTTTCTATGAAAGCAGCCCATTAGCTCACCTCCTTAGCTGCAGCCTGAGGGGTAGGCTTCTAATGCAACACACATCGGAGGGCTCACTGTAACCCTTTCCAGAGACCTCAGAGGGCTGGCGCTATCTTTGCATTCCCTTTGCCACATTCCAGAGTACCACGAGCTATAACGATAGTTTATTAACTATGGCTATAGTTAGTAATACTGTATTGCATATTTGCAAGTAGCTAGGAGAGTGGATCTTGAAAGGTCTCCCGAGAAAAAAAAATTAGTAGCTATGCATGGTGATGGACGTTAACCGCACTTAACTGCAGTCATTTTGCAACACGCACAAATACTGAATTATTACATTGCACACCTGAAACTAATATATCAATTATACTTCAATTTAAAAAAGAGAAAAAAATAATTTGAGCTGCATACCACTTAATGGTGGTAGCAAGGACAATAAATACTGACTCTAGCTGATGCGCCTCAAGGATGAACACACAGTTACTTACTGAGTCCTTATTGATACAGGATTTTATTTTTTTGCTCCAGTATGATTGCCTAGTCAGTCATTTTTATGTGTGCTGATGAAAATTCTCAGCAGACCTCTGGGGGGCATTGATGAAAATTCCTTAGCATGATTGATAGTCTTTAAAAAAAAAATCTGATTTTCATCTTCTTTTGGAGCAGATTTCTAGAAAGAGAACTTAGGGAAAATCCTTGCTGATACAGTACCCAAACTTTCTGGTTTCCAGCAATGCCCCCATATATTAAAACTAACTCTGTCGTATAACTAGAATTTTAACATAAACCCTTGACAAGAAAGTCAAGAAGAAGAATAAATCATTTCTTCTTCAGAGTTTAGGAAATAGAAAGCACAGGGGTCCCTGGGTGGCTCAGTCGTTAAGCATCTGCCTTCAGCTCAGGTCATGATCCCAGGGCCCTGGGATGGAGGCCCACATCGGTTCCCTGCTCCACAGGGAGCCTGCTTCTCTCTCTCCCTTTGCCTCTCCCCCTGCTTGCGCTCTTTCTCGCTATCTCTGTCACTATCTGTCTCTCTCTGTCAAATAAATAAATAAAATCTTTAAAAAAAAGATTTAAAATAAAAAAAAGGAAACAAAGCACAATTTTCTACCATCCAAATACTTTAAGTTTCAGTCTTCCATTTGTTTTGAATTAATATGACAAAAGCATTCCAATTAGCCACAGGAAACTTATTTTCCAGGTGATGAAAAACAAATCGAATAAGCAACTACAAATAATACAAACAACACATTTATTTAGAAAAATAAACTGAAAATGCTGTTTGGTACATTTTCCCATGAAGCATAGATAAATGGCTATAAAAAACTGTCATATGTCAAATACAAATTACAAATGATTTCTTTAATTAAGAGAACAAATAGATGTTCAACACAAATGTATAGTGTACAATTCACTCTCTGACTTCTTGGCTGTTAATGATATAAAATGATCTTCACTAAAACAAACTTTGGATCCCTTCTTCATTCATTTGACCACACTTACGCGCTTTCCTTATTATTCTGTAGTTGTTTTTTAATCTGAGACAGGTCCATTTTTTAGAAGATAACTGACTTTTACAGAAGAAAGAGAAGCAATGTCTGGGGAATTCTTAAATGTTTCCTTTCTGGACTCCTACATGTAACTGCTTGTGGTCTTAAAACTCATGGGACCATCTGTGCAAATAACAGCACACGTCATTACCCTGAATGGAAGTGACAGTGCAAATATTAGAAGTGCATTGAGAAGTAATCAGTGAGAACTGCCCCCCGACCCCACGCCTTAACCAATATGGGGTGAAGAACTGAATGCAGAAACTTTTCAAGCAATCAATGACAATGCTGTTATTCCATTATGGCTTTGAGGGTGTGTACAAGATGGCAAACATCCTCTCTGCAAACAGCAACATTCTGTCCTAATACTGTTCATTGCTGAAATGCTCCTCTGTTCAGTTTTCTTTTTGTCTACATATTTTGAAATGCTGAATAAATCGGGCTAAAGATACCTCCTATGTCTATACTTTCACTTTCCCAAATGATAAATCAATTTTCTAGCTTAATTGCTGAATATAAATTTTCTTGGGCTCACATCTGGGAATATTTTTTTTTTTTTCCAAGGTGAAATAAGATGGGTTTTCTTTGTTTTCATTGTTGTTTTTGATGTTGTTGGCTTGCTTGTTTAGGCTTTTTTTTTTTTTTTTTTTAATCTTCTTGGTAATTTCAGAGTGAAGAGATTTAAGGCTGTGGCTTTTTTTTTTTTTTTTTTTTTTTGCCCCCAGGGCTCTGCTCATGGCTATCAGACCAGAGGCAGATGATTTTATGCAGATCGTATCAGTGATCTTTTGTGCTCCAGAGTTGAGGGATTTACTGCTCAATGATGGACAGATTCCTGGTTACTTCAAAATTAGATCTGGCCTCAAGAAGTCATAATGATGAATCTGAAGTGAGAAAAATGAGCTGATATGCCTCCAAATAAAGATATTCCTTCCAACCTGAAGGACCTGTCAAAGGAAGGAAAACAAAAAACAAAAGATCAGTTGAAGTATTAAACATAGTTTAACAAAAACACATTAAAATTATTAATGAGGCAATCATTTGTTAATGCATAGTTTAAAATTATTTGATTTATCAAGGATTTTAAGCGCCTATGTTAATTCATGTTAAACATATATTCTACTTATATTTCATATATGAAAATATATGATAACTTAGTCATCAAAATTTAGTAGTAGCATGCTTATATTTCAATTAAAAGATCTCTTATCTCTGGCTGTTTTTTTAAACTTCAGATAAACTTATCCACTTATAAATGTACTAAGTTCTCAAGATATTTTGTAAATTTTTCAGACTATAAACTTTTTATATATACCACCCTCAAAAATATTTTATCAAGAAATCACTGTAAGGTAATCTCTCATGCCATCTGTATAGTTAAACAAATTGCCAAAACGATATCATTTTCCTTGATGCAACAGAGCTGCCAAAGAACTAGTCTTTTCTTTTACGTCATGAATATCTGCAATACTTTTTAACTAGCACCAAAAAATCATTTAAATCCATATTTGTGATTAATGAATATATTTTTTGGAAAACAAAAAGAAAGAAATGTAACTATAACTCTCACCCTGCCCACCCACTATCAAAGATGCTTAGCATCACTTAATGTGAGTGTGTCTATGGTCTTCTCTTTAAGTTACAGTGTAACAGAGAATATTTATACAATGATTTACTATTAATAGGTCCAGAAAGTTATTAAAATAAACCTGGTACCATAATCAATTGATTAACAAATTATTTAAAAAGTCAGAGATAAAATGTAATGGCTCTAAGTATATTTTTAATCTCAAAGCCTACCTGAGAACCCCTTGTCTTAACCCTTTCAATGGGGAGTAGGTGACCCCCAAATGCATGATGCTTTCTCCAATACAGAACCACAAACATACACACAAACAACAGAATAAATCATTTAGTCCTTTCGTGACAAACTCAGTCATTACCACTATTAGGTTAATTGTAATTATTTTTCATTACATTATTCTTGACTCCAAAACAAAGTCCTAGTACGAAATAATTTAAACTATGAAAATGAAGAAAATAATCCTCTCTCTCATTTCCAAGGTTAAGCCTAGAAAAATCACCATATACAGTTAATCAGTGTGTGTTGAGAGCTTACTCTGGTTCATCACTGAAGATGTTTTATGAAAGATACAGAAGTAGTGGACGAAAATCTTCCATCATGGAGTTGCTTAAGATGCAAAAGTATATCAATAAAGAGGAATGCAGAAGGCTGGAATGAACTGGCTTATGCTACCCTTAATCTAACACCATTACTAGCATCTGCCTATTTAAGCCATTTGTGTATCTTCTAGAAATAGAAGCCTCCATGTATGCAAAGGAAATTGACATTCAAGCTGTTACTGATGTATGAGCAACAGTCCTATAATAATTAATATTTTCATTTTACTATTGAATAAAACCATACAAAGGTGACTTTCTAAAAATATACTGAAACACAATTCATGTACTTGGGGCAAAGATAATTAAATGTGCCGATTATATTTTCATAGGTCTCTAGTCATCTACATTATTTTTCAGAGCTTTTTAAGACTGGTGAAACAATCTATCATTCATTCAAAAATATGTACTCAGGGGCATCTGGGTGGCTCAGTCGGTTAAGGGTCTGCCATAGGCTCAGGTCATGGTCCCAGGGTCCTGGGATCGAGCCCCGCATCAGGCTCCCTGCTCTGTGGGAAGCCTGCTTCTCCCTCTCCCACTCCCCCTGCTTGTGTTCCCTCTCTTGCTGTGTCTCTCTATGTCAAATAAATAAATAAAACGTAAAAAAAAGATAAGTATTCAGTACCCACAGTATACCAGATACCGCTCTGGGAACCATGGATATAAAAATGTAGTCTGTCCTCCAAGGATATTAGTATCAAGAAGGTCAGGGACACACAAACATTCATAGTAAAAGCAGATTTGTGCCATAGTATATGAAATGAAGAGTGAGCATAGGCGTAGGAGTCTACAGAAGATGGCATTTGAATTGAGACGTGAGGAGTAGGTTGGAGTTTACAAAAGGAACACGTCGCTAGTAGCTATGAAATAAGGATATTTCAAATAGAGGGAAACAGGTGGGCATAGGTAGGGGAGAGCACGGGGCCTTCAATATTGTGTCTCATAAAACTGAAAGGAGAAAATATAGTTGCTTCTGGAGAGACAGGCAGGGGCCAAGATGTCCTTTTCTACTACGTAAAAAAGTTTTAGATTTTTATCCCAAAGGTAACGGGAACTATTGAAGAATTCCGACGAAGAGAGCGGCAGGAAGTGTGGAGAGCATTGGGGAAGGCAGGGAGGGCATACATATGGCAGATACTTACAGCAAAGGAATGGCAAAGCCACCAGCTGAAAGCAGTAACTAACAATCCCCGGTGCAGACGCTTCCTTAGTGGCAAATTGAAGAGAACAAAATAACCCATTCTTACTTAATTAAATTAAGAGAGACTTTCATTCCATTTTCATCTATATAAGATAAGAGCAAACATTATGAAGCTTTTCCTGTTCCGCCATTCACCTCTCGGTCCTCACTGAGCATACATGAAAAGCAGAGACTAAAATCTTCTACCCAGCAGATGTGTATACCCGCTGATTGAATTCTAAGGTTGGGTATTAATGAAATACATTGAAATCATACTGAGTTTTGAAGATTTGTTACAGTTTTCCAGACCTCTCCCTGTATGGGATCAGATACCACATTCAATCTCTTAAACTCAGGCTCAAATGTTGTTTCCTGCAGAAGAAATGCCCCAAATAACTTTACATGTATAATTTGCAAATTTAAGAATTTCTTAAACTTCCATTATGATAGGTTTTAAAGTACAAACTTTTTTTTTTTTAAAGATTTTATTTGTTTGACAGAGCAAGGAGCACAAGCAGGGGGAGCAGCAGAGGGAGAGGGAGAAGCAGATTCCCCTCTGAGCAGAGAGCCCGATGCGGGACTCGATCCCAGGACCCTGAGATCATGACCTGAGCCGAAGGCAGACGCTTAACGACTGAGCCACCCAGGCGCCCCAAATACAAACATTTTTAAACCTCCACATTCCCTTTTCTGTATGCTTGCTTTGAATACAGAGCCACATCATATGCCATTACAACTGTACAAGTTAAATACATTTCCTCAGCGTTGACCTAATGAAAGATAAATCACACACACCAAGATCTTGTATAGCTAACAATGATTAGAAGCACTCATGGAAATGCTTTATGACCCATTGTTCAGATCAGTGGGTTAATTGCTTCATTCTGCTCAAAAAGGCTTTGCTTAAAACTAGTTAAAATTTTCTTCACTTTTTGGATGGAAGAGATCCATGTTTTTAAGCACTTCAAGTGTCATTTTTTTAATAAATTTTTTCCAGATCCAGATGTGATATACAAAATGTGAATGGTACTAGATAATTTTCAGGCTTTGAGTCATTAAATGTCAAGTTAATTAATTTATATAAGTAGCATCTTAAGTGACAGAGCATTTCAATGCAGTAAGGACAGCATGATTTTAAAATGTCGAAGACAGCATGCAAAGCTAGGGAAAAGCTAAAAATATTACAAAAGGTTTGTCCAAACAGAAGTCCCATAATTCTATATTTATTTGGACCTTGATGTAATTTTCACAATTCTCTTCTTTATAATCTATATTTATTAAATATAAACACAAAAATTTGTATATACTGATTACATATTGTTATAAAATATTTTATAAAACAAATATGTATCAATATTTATTATTTTAAAATTTATATAATTTAAAATATTTTAACTATGGACAATCTGTTATTGTCTGCTGCATTTTAAGAGGTAGAAACCATGAAGAAATCAAAATCAATTTCAAGAAAATCTGTCTTATTTCCCCTGTTAAACGAATAGCAGCAAGATGTGTTCCCTTAATTCAGTTAAATGAAAATGTATGGAATACCTACTATAAGTCAGGCATTATGGCAGTCATGGAAAATGTAAGGATACACAATTAGATTTCTGTTACATCTAAACATGGAGCTAAATATTTCACACTTTATTTAATTGTTATATTAAGCTATGAAGTAGATATTCTTACAATTTACCGGGTGAGGACATTCTGGCTCTGGTGAGATTAAATCAAAGTCATCATTACCACCCGCAAGCCAAATTCACTATTCCCCCAAACCATTCATTTGATGCCATAACCACAGAGGTGAGTATTTGTGATAAATAATATGACTCACATAGACTAAAATATTTACTACTGGCCCTTTACAGAAAAAGTTTGTCAATCCTGGTTGAATCTATCTATCTAATTTGTTATAAAATTACTTACCAATCTAACCTTTTATTTTTCCAAATGGGTCGCCAATCATTTCAACAGCATGTATTCAATTACCTCTATTTTGCTATACTTTGACATGCGATTCTTATCCTATAACAATTCACATGCCCACATGGTTGTATGTGGTGTATTTCTGGACGCTAGGAATTCACTTCCTCTCATTTCAGGTTCAGGTTTTTTATTGTAGCAAAATTTTAACATTCTGTGGGATAACACTGAGTTTCTAGAATAATCAGGGCAGAACTGGTATCTGTACAATATAAGTAATCATATCAGAAATATGGTGGACTGTTACATTTATTTAGACCTTCATTTTATTTATTTTTTAACAATTTATTTGAGAGACAGAGAGAGACGGGGAGGAGAGGGGCAGAAGGAGAGAATCTGCACGCAGACTCCCTGATGAGCAGGGAACCCAACTAGGGGCTCCATCTGTAGGATTACGACCTGAGCAGAAAGCAAGAGTCGGACGCTTAACCGACTGAGCCACCAGGCGCCCCTAGACCTTCATTTTAGGGCTCTCGATAGTTTTATTATTTTCTTCATAGATATCTTTCACACTCCTTGTTTGAATTATTCCCATATTATAGCTTTCATTGCTATTTGGATGAAATGGTTTTAAAATTTATTTTGTATGTCTTTATCACTGATCCCAAGGTACAAATTGAATTTTAAGATACGCTTATATCTAGCTAGTTTACGCCACTCTCTTACTGGTTCTTGTCTAATACTTTTTTTTTTTTTTAAAGACTTTATTTGTCAGAAAGAGAGAGAAAACAAGCACAAGCAGGGGGGAGCGGCAGAGGGAGAGGGAAAAGCAGGCTCCCCACTGAGTAGGACTGGATCCCAGGACCATCATGACCTAAGTCAAAGGCAGGTGTTTTTTTGTTTGTTTGTTTTTAATTTAATTTTATTATGTTAGTCGCCATACATTACATCATTAGTTTTTGATGTAGTGTTCCATGATTCATTGTTTGCGTATAACACCCAGTCCTCCATACAATACGTGCCCTCCTTAATAACCGACTGAGCCACCCAAGCGTCCTTGTCTAATAGGTTTTTATCTATTGTTTTGGATTACCTAAATCAGTAATCATACTGTCTATAAATATTGATACTATCATCTTTCTTTTTCAAAATTTAGACCTTTATCTTTTTCCATATATTTCATTTATTCATTTTTTCAAGATTTAGACCTTTATCTTATTTCATTGTTTAGTCTCTCTAGTGCCATGTTGAACAGTACCGGTGGTAAGAAATGGCTCATAAAATCTTTTCACCATGATGCCTTATTTGAGTGGAAAGTTTTGGCTACTTTTCATTTTCTTCTTTTGGTATTATTGTTTAAATGTTTCTTAAGGCAAATTAGGTTATTTACATTTTTTAATAAATTTAATTATTTTATCCACACTTAAACATAGAAGTCTCTTAAGTGCTCTTCTTTCTGATTCCTAAAGTCGCTCATTTGTTTCTTCTCCATTTTTTTTTTTCTTCTTAGTTTTTGATGGTGCTGTAGATGGAATGTTTGTGTGCCTCCAGAATTCGTGGGTTGAAACCTAATCCCTGATGTGATAGTAGTTGGAGGTGAGGGACTCTGGGAGGTGAATACATCATGAGAGTAGAACCTCATGAATGGGATTAGTGCCCTTATAAAAAGAGGCCAGAGAGCTCCTTCTCCCTTTCTCTGCCATTAAAGAATACAAGGAGAAGGAGGTGGTCTGGAAGCCAAAAGTGGATTTGCACCAGACACCGATTCTGCCAGTGCCTTGATCTTGTACTCTCCAGGCTCTAAACCTGTTTGTTGTTTAAGCCACCCAATTTGTGGTATTTTTGTTATAGTGGCCCTACAGACTTACACACATGGGGGGAAAATCTATTTTCACATTCTTTTCAAAATAAAATAATTTTTTAAATCTAGCTTTCCTTTTTTCCTAGGTTTGATCGTTTTTATATATTAATTTATTTTTTGTCTTTATTAGTTTTCCTTGTCCACTTCAAGAAGATTTTGTTATTCTTTGTTCCGTTTTTTTAGTTGAATGTATAGCTGTCATTTTGATTTTTTTTTTCCATTTTTTTTGTGTTTATTTGAAGAAAGCCTGTTTGGTAATCCACACTCCCAAATATTTATATTTCCTAATGTGAATAAAGGGATAGCAAAACATTTTCTCCTTCTTTGAAAAGAAAAATGACACTGAGTTAACTTTCTAGCTCTGTTTCCATAGAAACCCGATACTGGTAGAATGTCAACTGTATTACTAGGCAACGTTGCTTATAATAAAAATAAATCCTGATTTGTAAACTGCATCTGGTCTGGGGGGACTGTGAATGACTATAAATATCTCATGGGATTTCTTGAGTGTGGTGCATTCTTGTGACTGGTGAAGTTCTTTGCTTACAGATGATCATAACAGATGTTGATTACTATTCCGGACATGGTAAGGGTTAGCCAGGGTATAGATCTCACACCTACTCATGACCTCAAACTCTCCCACCTGAGCTGTCAGACTTTAGCCCTCGACCCTTGTGGGAACTCTCATGTTGGAAAATCACTGGATACTGACCTACTGGCATGCTTTGTATCCTTCTAATGAAACCACTGTCAAGTATAACCTATTAGGGTCATGAGATTGATTGTCCAATTGAGCCTACGACTACTAAGAGTGGGTGTTATATATATGGAGATTCTTTTTTAGTTATGCATCTATCAAAATGTTATTGGCTTCATATTCTGAGAAGTATAGAGGACTAAGGGTGGTCAGGAAGGAGGTACAGGGGAAGACTGTGCATTGCCTGAAACTTGTTGTGGAACTTGAAGATATTAGTAACACCTGAGTCCCCTCCAAATGGTGCCAATGATATCCTACCTGCACCTAGGAAGTCTGGTGAGAGAGAGAATTTTGAGTAAGAGACCTAGTATCCCTCCTTCAGAAAGAATAAAAAAAAAAATAAGTGGAAGAAGTCGGGCAGAGTTTCCTTGAGATGAATGAAAAAGAATGTTTCAAAAAACTTTCAATAACAAAAATTATATTTAATCTGGTTCTTAAAAGATAGGGAGGTAATATGCTTCCAGTTTGAAAAAATTGTAGGTAAAGCACTCTAGGTAGTCAGATAAAAAGGCCTAGGTGCGTTTTCAAAAACATAATGTGTGGGGTGCCTGGGTAACTCAGTCGGCTAAATGTCCAATTCTTAATTTTGGCTCAAGTCACCATCTCAGCGTTGTGAGATCGAGCTCCACATCTGGCTCCAAGCTCCGTGGAAAGTCTGCTTGAGATTCTGTCTCTCCCTCTGCCCCTCCCCCTGTTCATGCTCCCTGTCTCTCTCTTTGTCTCTCTCAAATAAATAAATAAATCTTTAAAAATAAATAAAAACATCATGTGCTATTTCCTCTCATCCACTGAGTGAATTTTATATGCCCATGTATCGTTCCAAGTCATAGGAAGTTTGTTTTAGTTCTTATACTGATATGTATAGAATTTAATACATATGATCAAATTAGGAAAAAGCCAATTATGGATGCACTCCATTGTAATCTTTAAGTCCTATTACACATTTAACTACTTTGGAAAAACACTTCATTTCATACTTCACGAATTATGAATATTGAGAAAATCACCTTGAAAATAATTATTTTAATGTGAGGGAAAGGACACTGCTAATTCTAGCACAGTGTTCTAAATTGACACAACTCATTTCTTGTCATGAATTATTGGTGACATTTTCTAAAATCTAAGTGAGACTCCCTGGTAGCTGCCCTGCTTTCCTGAGCCCAGGAGCACTGCAGACTCTGCCCGAAGAATGTGTACATTCATGAAGAACACACACAGAGAACAAATCTGTATGTAGCCCTTCACACTTGCCTCATTGAGGACATTAGTAAGCGTACACGTGTCTGACAAAGCAACAGTCTAGAGAGATGATAATCAAGTGTTTAAGGTCAGGTGATCATTTTCTAAAATAAGTACCTGATACCTTGAAATATCATGCACCTTAGAATTGCCCCTCTCACCTGAGCTAGTGCATCAGACAACCACATTCAACAACATGAGTTCCAAATTCTCAAGGCCAGCTACAAAATTTACAGGGTCCAGTGAAAAATGAAAAGCAGGGACTTGTTCAAAAGGCAGGAAAAAAGCTTTGTCCTTTCTTACCTAGTCACTCTGTTTTTTTTAATTTGCTCTTTAATGTCATGCTCCTTAGGGCGGAGGTTGAGTGCAGACGCCCACAACCCTTTGGGGCTCTCCCCTGCAACTCAGAGCACAACACTTGGCTGCCAGTGTTGGCCTCCATGGAGAGAGAGGGCAGCAGTGATCACTTGGTATAATATGGGAAAGTGGGTGGCCAGGAGCTCATCTACGTGGGTGGCAAGGGTGGAATGAGGCATGAGGAAAAACTTCAAGCTCCCCAAGACATTCTTCATTATCCCATGGGACTTCACTTACAAAACACAAATCTACAGATAAAAATATCACGTCCTTGACTGCAGAGCATTAAACACAAGTGTCGGGGGGTGTGGATAGAGTGGGGGGTACTTCTGAAGACAGGGTCTTAAGCAACTGTAAGGGCCACATGTCCCTTAAGATGACCCTGCAGGTCTGTCCCAAATAGACTTCCATCTGTCTCACCCCAAGTCTTTACCATGAAATTCAAAATAACCCCAACCACAGGTCCAGCTTTGCCTAATCCTATGTTCTACTGTGTTTGGTTCATTCAGAACGTTCAAAAGTATGTTTCAGTCCGACACAAGTGACTACAGAAGAACAATGTCCATGAACTACAAGGAATAACATCAAAATCAGTTTAAGGAATGCCTTAAAATATTTTTGTGCCCGATCATTATTTTTATTCATTTTTGTAGGTAAATTGCAACTGTCCACTTGTTAAGATTTTGACACTTTTACATAAAAAAAGAGTATGTATCTACTATTTAAATTGGCCCTGCAAACTTTACCCTCTAAAAGAAGGACTCTAAAAGAGTTTGTAAAGTCCATCTATGATATATAAACACTTGAAAAATTAATTTAGTAAAACTCTCTAAGAAAATTAACTATAGATGTAAATAAAACATAGAACTTCTCCATGGAACATCTGCATTCACACAGCAAAAAAACTACTTTAATTATTATCTTAAGCTGCCTCTTTTTTTTACATATTTAAATGCCCATACAGAATCACATCAGTTTGAAAAAAGGGTATTTTTCAATTATTTTGCCAATTAATTTTAATTCACTTAAAATAAATTTAATGACCTAACTTTTAAAAAGGATGGAAATTATGTCTTATGAAGGATGTTATTTATAACAGTAAAGTTGCTACGTGGTAATATTTCAAGATATTAATAATATGTTTATAATTATTCAATATGTTTTAATATATAACTATTTCAATTTCAATATAAATTTCAATATTTCAATACACTTATATCATAAAAGACTATTAAAAAGCATATCTTAGAAGCCTACCTCAGACCTGTTTTCGGATATTTTTGTCACTCTTTTGAAAAATTTTATTACTAATAAATTTTATGATTAAATATCATAATTAAAGTTCCATAGAGAAGGAGTAAATGATGAGAAAAATATGTCATTCTTTCCCATTCTTTTAGATTCCCAGTTGAAAATATTTCGTTGAAGAATACTTTCCAGAAATCTTTTTCTGGGCACAAACCTATCAAATTTGTCAAGAGTACCACCACCTTATTATGAAGTACAAATTCCAGTTTGTACTTATAAAATATTCCTTCCACAGAATACATGCAATATATGCTCGCTTGCTTGCTCGCTTGCTTCATTCATTCATTCATCATCCATCCAACCGTCCATCTTTCTATTCATTCACCTACGTTATGTGCAATCCTGTGGTATTTCATCAGTATGGGATAACATCGAGTCCCTTATTGCCAAACATCCCTATCGATCAATTAGCAAATTCTTGTAAATCCTAAGTACAGTGCCTGGTATGCTGTCATGGTTTTAGAGTCTGGAGCTCAAAATTAAGTTCCACTCCACTGTAGTTATAAGGGTCTGTCTAAGATCATTTCTGAGACTCAGTTTCCTCATCTGTTGAAGAGAAGGAGGAAAAGACATTAATATCTACTTCCCAGTGTTGATAAACAAAGTAAATGAAAACAGATAAAAATGATTTTGCGGTGCTCATATAGTTCCGTTTTGCAAAGAGAAACATATGTAAATACATTGGGGAGGGGTAGATAATTCCACAGGAGGGTTGAACAAGCTCCCTGAGAATCCAGTTCTTAAAAAGATCTCAAGGCTAACTGGTGTATATTGACAGAACTGCCCTAATCCTACGTCCCAACTCCAACCACTGAGGAAGGCCACCGGAGTGGACTTGCCAAGAAATAAGAACAGAAGCAAAATAACTGTCTTTCCCTCTTTCCTCTGCTGTTATTAACAATATCAGCACTGGCCATTTTTGCAACCAGAATTATAAATAGTTTCTAATATCTAATTACATGACAGCAGCATCCCACATAGTGTTAAAAGTACCGAAATGTAAATTAAATGCTAAGGGAACCAATTTAGAAAAACAGTCACCAGGAGGGTTTTTTTTTTTTCCATGAACAGAGACAAGGAAACCCAAAGAGGACATTTACTTCATTATGTGAGGAAATCGGGGGTGGGTGGGAGGGTCAGTTATATAAAATTGTGGCTGTTTACTTACCCTAGATGTCCTTGATCTTCACTAGTGGTGTTTAGAGAACAGGTTTTTTGCTTTAATTTTTTTCTAAAAAAAATCTCAGCGCTCATTCTGTTTTCGTTACTGTAAGCCAAGCGGGAATTTTGCTCATGCTAACGACTGCGAATTTTCTTGTCTAAAGGCAAACATGTTTTTGACAACCCTTTCTTCCTAAATCCCCTTTTTCCTGCCCCTCCTTTTCATTTCCTTTTTATTCACTGATGTGTCCTGCTTGGAGAAACAGTTGCAGCCAAACTGGAGAGCACTGTGAAATGAATGGCTGTGGTATCTATCCGTCCTTTTGGTAACACTCCTTTGTGTAACTGCATGAAAGCCTGCCGAAGCTAATGTTAACACGAGCACATTCTACCGAGTTCCACTGGAAATGAGGCATGCTAGAAGAATGGCATTATTTTTTTCGTGGTGGAATGAGAGGACCTTCAATCAAAACAAAATTAAAATGCTAACACTGCTCCCTCCTCCTTGTTTAAACATTTCTGTCAAACCACATTCATTTTAGGTTTTTAATTTATTACAGGAAACAAGCGATAACAATGCTTCCCCCTCTAATATCCACCGATGTTTTGCAACGATTAAATTCGGTAGACAAGCAATAAAATGCTGCTCTCATCTTCAGGAGATGGCATTTCTTTCTTCCTCTGGCTTTTAAATAAATGATCAGTTGGCTTCCGTGAATTAGCAAGCTGGCCTTTATGGGTTGCCTTTTTTATTAACCGAATAGAATCGGGTTAACTAGTCTTTCCTCTCCAAGCACAGGGAGGGTTAGTAGTGAGGACAGGAGGTCAGCCATGACAAATCTGCTGAATAAAGTTATGTTATAGACTGGAAAGGAATCCAGGATTCTCTTTTGTTATTAAAGTCTATGAAGCAACTGGACTCGGAAAAACATCCAGTTGCCCTATGCCAAGAGACCATCTCTATTCACCATGCCCTTTTTGAAAACATTGCACTCAAAAGGAATTGGAAACAAAACAAAATAAAGGCAGTCTACTAAATTTTATTTTTCTTCTTCCAAAATGCTTTTCATTTTAGGCATACATGCCTGAATATTGTAAGCTCAAGGATAGGAAAAATGTCTTGGGTTGACTACAATAGGGTGGTATTTCTGGAAAGTCTACAAAATGCCACATAGAGAAGGTCTCTTATAATGGTCTTGTGTCATTTAAGGGGAGTAAGATAATACTTCAGGTTTAATTGGCAGGTGTGTAGGATATTTTTTACTTAACCTGAGTTTAAGGCTCAATTTCCTACCACCTTTTCTTCTATCTTGCCACTATTATGAACTAGAAAATGTTTGTCCCTATTTACACACCCACAGAGCCAACAGAAAGCAGATTACCCTTGTAAATAAGACAACTGAATGACAAGCAGTCTTTCCTGCCATTAAACTTGGAGTTAATCAGAAGGCGGTCTTGGGTTCTCTAACAGTATTTGCCATAACACTTCTTAAATACAATTCATGACATATCACTTTAAAAGAAGCAAATTACACTATCAAAGTCCCACCATTGGGTTATACTCAGAATTCAGTAACTTTAAAGTCTCAGTGACTCTCAAGGCACTTTTGATTTATCTAGGGTCCATCCTCTTTTATTTCCATGAACAATGTGCAAACAAACAACCCCTAGGATTTCTACATTTTCAATTCCACGTTATCAGTGGAATTGTTACTTTACTATAACCCCAGAAGCCAGTGTGCTTCTGAATATAATGGATTTGGGGGAAGGAAGCATCATCTTAGTAAGGCCTTGTGGAATACACAATTAAAAGCTAGAAACCTAGGGCCATTTGGTGTAGATAAAAACAACCCCTTGCATTTCAATAGCCTCTAGGAAAATTTCTTTATTAAAATATAGGGCGATGTTTCTTGTCCTCTGCGGTACTCACATTTTGGTCTACATAACAGATTTTGGAGGGGCAGGGAGCTGTCCTGGGCATTTTAGCATATTGCCACATCCCTGGATTTAGGGTCAGTCAAGGTCTTAATCAAAAACTTAAATGGTGTGGGGCGCCTGGGTGGCTCAACTGGTTAAGCGACTGCCTTCGGCTCAGGTCATGATCTCAGGGTCCTGGGATCGAGCCCCGCATCGGGCTCCCTGCTCCTTAGGAAGCCTGCTTCTCCCTCTCCCACTCCCCCTGCTTGTGTTCCCTCTCTCGCTGTCTCTCTCTCTGTCAAATAAATAAATAAAATCTTTAAAAAAAAAAAACCTTAAATGGTGTTACTTTTTTCATTCACTCAACTTAAAACTTGGGAACTCTACAACTATCTGCAATGCAGCTACTGCATGTAACTTTCATTGGTAAGAAATGTGCTTAAAAAACAGAGCAACACTTGTCCTGTACGAAAACAATGTTCTGTACTCCTAATAACAGTATTTTAGAAAGCTAAAACCCATGTTACAATTTTGAGAGTGGACAGTGAATTTTTTCATTTCATTGCTCCCGTGAATTCATGATCTCTCTATTATTTAGCCTAACAGAATTTTTTGTCCAAGATGGCCCAGTCCTGAACGAAGTCTTGAATTTACATAGTTGTTGTCAATCCAATTACAGAAATATTTATTGGAAATGTACATACCTGCATGAACTGCTCAAGGCACTTGGAAAACAAAGGTGAAGAATATATTAAAGTAAGAACCGAATGAATTTTGAGCAGACATAAGAGAAAAATGAGCTCTGCCTGAGGAAATTGGAAAAGGTCTCGAAGCCAGCTTCCTTAAGAAGGATGAACAGAATTTCAACAAGAAGGAAAAGCATTCAAGCAAAGCAGGGACAGAGGCAGAAGGGCACAGATCCAGGGATATAGAGAAATCAGTCCCCTTAGAGCCCAGCCTACAGACCTGGAAGCAGTAGCAGGGGACAAAACCAGAAAGGGAGGATGTTACCACAGAGGTAATGGGGAGACCGTCAGGGTCTCTAACTGGAAAGTGATCTGGTCAGATTTGCAAGATAGAAAGTTGGCTGTGCGGGTACGTGAAGAATGAAATGGAAAAGAGCAGACCTTGAATCGGGGAGAGCAGTTAGGAGTCTATAATTAATGCAGTATTTCAACTGAAAGAGAAAGAGATATTGAACTGAGAAAAACAGCATGAAGGATTGAGACGAGGGAATGGACTGACAAAGTATTTAGGATGGAGAATGGAAAGACTCTGAAAAATAATTGGAGTGGGAAGTGAAGAGGTGAAGGAGATTTTTCTTTATCATTTCTGGTGTGGTGACTTGGATGGATAGTAATACCAACTTCCTGAAAGAAAAGAAGAGGCAAGGAGCAGGTGTGGGGGAAATAAATTGACTGGAGAGGATAAACTATTATCTCAAACACCAAAACAACATGTATCACAAAGGATATTTAATACATTCAAGTGGAAATTATAGAAATATTGGTTCAAATGGGAAATCTGGTTTCTTAAATCACAAGCTCTTCAAAAAGAACCTTACTTGTCGATATGACTTCTATTAATCAAAGAGGATCAGATTGGGAATCTTTAAACTTTATTTCTGTAAGTATCATGCTTTAAATATAGTAAAGTTAGAGAATGTGCAGGGAACCAGCCTGAAAGAGCAGCTTGGCTCACTGGAGGGAAGGTAAAGGCTGGTTAATTTACTAGAATTCTTTGGCATTCTAAATAAATTCAGTGTCTGCCTTTGTGAGGTCACAAATCCCTTAGAGTGTCAGATAAAAGCTACGGATTTGACCCCTTAAAAATAAGCAGATTTACACATAAAGAACACTCTCCTTATGATTTCAAGATGGCTCTCCATTGACGCCCATGCGTTGCAAGGACCTCAGCTTCAGAGCTCTTGGTTTTGAGGTGGACAAATTTAATCATAGATATTATTTAAAAAAAAGTCAAATATATATTTAGAGGTATCTCTTTAGTATTAATAGGAAGTGTTCTCTTTTCCAAATAAACTCCTATAAATCAGGGTTTTACAGTTCAGTACTGTTGACATTTGGGTTGGGTAATTCTTTGTTGGGGGCTGGGAAAGAGAAACTGGTTCATGCACTGTAATTTATATATGGTCAGCAGCGCCCTTAACCTCTACCCATGAGGTGCCATTAAGACCACAGATGTCTCTAGACATTGTCAAATGTATCCTGGGAGGCAAAACTGCCTCATTTGAGAACCATCGATACAGGCAAGAACTTTTATCTTCATAAAACTCTGCAGAAGAGATAAAGTTAGGAGTTCTCTTTTTGAAGAAAAATATTTTCATGGGAAACTTTCTGAGAACAGATCACAAAGTCAGTAAGCAACAAAGGCCGGTATTTAGATCCCATCTTTTGGCGGGGGCGGGCAACTATTAATCTTTTCCTTACATTCCTATTCTTACTATAGGAGGGAAAATTATCTCCTCTTCAGAGGTGGTAAGAATCACACAACACGGTCACAGCAGAGTTGCTGTCTTTTATCAACTTGCTTTCCTCTTCCTTTTTTATAAACAACTTCCTCTTTAAGAAATTAAATGTTCCAACTTAAGCAATCAAGAAACTGATATTTTCATAGCAACAAGAAATCCCTCAACTCAAAAATAAATGAAACGTTATAAAAACTAGTTAGTAACTGAATATATCATGAGCAAGTCTGTGTTCTTACGGTAAATCTCACCTTTATTTAGTTCTGCAATGGGAAATCTGCAAGTAATGCAGAAGTTATGGAATATATTGGCAACAGATACAAAAATCTGCTAATACCCATACATAGAGATTCTGAAATTTCAATACAAATGCTGTGTTTCCCCTCTCTGGCCATTTCTTTGTCCCTAATCCTGCTCTGTAAAACTATGCATTTGGTGTCTCCGTTTATCATCACTTATATTTCTTTTTATTTATTTGTCAGTGTGCTAATATCTATGTTTTGCTCCCTGTATCCATTACCTTGTCTCCTTATGATATTCTCCGTTTTTATTCTGGGGGACGCTCCCTCCCCAGCTCCTTGTCAACATGTTTTAGGCAGTCTCCTAGAGGTAGCCTTTCTTTCCCTAAAAATGGAACATCTAATTTTCAGCTAAGCAGCTGGTCATGCAGAATAAATACTACCTTGAAGGTGTGTGCAAACATGTGACAAAGTTGGGAAGGGATAGAAGTGAAATCACTGAGTGGTAGCTTCTGGAAAACTTTTAAACAGAAAGCTGGTCTGTACCCTTGGCTGAAGTTTTTCTTCCTTTGCTCTGACCTGCTGCCAAGAATGTAGATTTGATGACCAGAGTTCCGGCTGCCAGTTTGTACAATTAGAATGCACCAGCTACATCAGAGATGGCCAGGACGGATGCCCAAAGGAAACAGGCCTTGAGGGTTTTGTAAACCAGAGCTGCCGGATCAGCCCTGATCTGCCTCAAGACAACCAGGCAAGAAAAAATTTTCTAATTTATCTTTTTAACATCTCTGTGATGTGGCGTCTCTTATTCACATAGGAATCGAAGCTTAATGGATACAGGTGAAAATCCATTCTAATCTCAAGATGGAGCACGTGACCTAAGTCTAAACCAAAGAGCTGATGACATTCCTCTGTTTCAGAGGGACCCATGCACTGTCCCAATATTCTAGATAAAAGGGTATACTTACAGCTATGTCAAGGAAGTTAATTTGCCATAAAAATTTGACAAAAGAAGTACAACGATGCTGTCATTCTGACAAAAGCTCTTAAGTGTATTTTGGTTTAAGTATCAAACTCTAAATGAGCCTGGGGCGAAGTCCTCCTTCATGGGAGGACTGCATATAGTTTCAAGGGATGGCGTTGGATGACGTTACGGTTATGCAATTAAAACAACTATTTAGGTTGCCATGAACATCTCTTTGCAGGCATTGAAAGCTATAATTAACATAGTCTGATGTGAGTTTAATAAATTCTGGAATTCACGATTTGTAGAAAACTATGCTATTCGGTGCCTAACTGCGTGACGCATTTTGTGACAAAGCATTATCCATCAAGCTAGACAATCTTTACTCATCCAAGCAACCAATCCTTCTGGGTCCCTTGCACAAATGTCACAATCACGATGTCTTCTGACCAGTTCGTGAGAAAAAGAATAAAGAAGTTAGCAGCTTGTAAGGTGTAACAAAATTTTTAAAAAGTAAAAATAATAATAATAATGCCAGGAAATGTTAGTTTCATTAATAACAGTTTTCAATTCCCAGTTATTAAGTGCAATTCAAATAGAATATATTGAGCACTTGGAGTACTACTTAAAGTACATAGGCTATGTCTGATAGTTATATTTCAAGTAACCTGATAGGCATAAGGATATTTGATCAATATGGAATTATGCATGCCCTATGTCAGGAAACACTGTATATATTCCAGATAGAGCAGTAAGCAAAACAGTCAGAAGTCTCTACATTTTAATGATGGGATCATATGAGAAAAGGAACTATGTCCAATTTTAGGGGAGTTGGAGGTAAGTGTGAGGAGGAAAGGAGGCAGAAACATATTTCTCAGAAGAGAAGAAAATTAATCTCTGCAGTTTTGACCAGTTAAAGGGAAGGAAGAAAAAACTGCTCTGATGCCTCAAAAGGTGAGAGAATATTACATTGGGGCAAAATTCTATCATGCAGTAGGACTGAAGCTTAGGCACCACAAATGGGAAGGGCCAGAACTGAGCACAAGAGAAAGAGGGCAGACAACAGTGTGAATTTTCCCTCTTACTTAAATCTGAAAAGATTTATCCAAATCTCAGAGATAAGACATGGCCAATACAAGATGTTTCTATGCTTGTTTTCAATATTAACATTCTTTAATTTTGAACTAATGCATGATTAATGAAAATCCTTGGAATATATAAACAGCATAAAGAAGAGTGAAATATCATACTTTCTGACACACAGAGGGATACAATATTACAGCTTTGGCATATCTTATTCCAGTTCTTAAAATTTTTTCCTTAGTTGAACTAATTTTCAATGTAATCTATTTTAGTAACATTATATCAAAAAATTATCATAACATTGTTTGATGGCTACGTAATATTTTAAGCTGTGTTCCTGCTCATTTTTAAAATTAATGTATATAATTCATTAACATAAAAAACACTAATAAATATAGTGGATATAGGATTTTATACCAAAGCAAATGTACGTAGAGAGCTACAAAAAGTGTGCACTTTTTTTTTTAGATTTATTTATTTATTTATTTATTTGAGAGAGAGAGAGCAGGAGCTGGTGCCGGGGGGAGAGGAGGGGCAGGGGAGAGGGAGATGCAGACTCCCTGCTGAGCAGGAAGCCCATCATAGGGCTCGATCCCAGGACCCTGAGATCATGATCTGAGCCAAAGACAGGCGCTTAACCGACTGAGTCATCCAGTGGCCCCCAAAGTGTGCTCTTTTGACATCAGTCCAGGACATGCTTTGAAAAAACAAAATAAGAAATGTTCCAATAACGAATGAGTTTGTGAAATAATGCATATAAATTTTTTCCCCATGGAGAGTCTCATAACAAAACAATACTGAGATTTCGATAATCATGCTTTAAAGAAAACTAGTTGGATTTTCTTTGCCTTTCCCTAAATAATTTTATGACAAAACACTTTTTTATACTTCCTATTTATCTGTTACACAGCCTACAGAATACTAAAGAATCAAAAAAACAGCACAAATTAGGATGTCAAAATTACTTAGTATATTTCAAATATCCCGATAAAATTATATTCTATAGACTTCTTAAAATATTTTTTAGAAATAATACATACTAATATTAAAAAATGGAAACAAGACAGGGGTGCCTGGGTGGCTCAGTCAGTTAAGCATCCAACTCTTGGTTTTGACTCAAGTCATAATGTCAGGGTGGAGAGATTGAGCCTGCATGGGTCTCCTCCGGCTCTGTACTGGGAGTGGAGCCTACTTAAGATTCTCTTTCTCCCGCTCCCTCTGCCCACTGCTCATACATGTATACAGTTCTCTCTCAAAAAAAAAAAAACAAAAAAAACCCCGCAAATATGACAAGCAATCAAAATCTTATTTCTTCAACATATCCTAAGTTCTGTCGTAAGAAATCACCATCATTAACATGTGAGGAATACCATATGAGGCATCTCCAAATCATATATGCAGATACAAGGGCAGATAGGTAGATAAGTAGGTAATAATAGATGATAGAATTATAGATAAGTAGATGGCATTTAAATTTTGCATTATACTGTGTTCTATATTTAAGAAGTATTCTAATATTAACTTAAATTTAACAGAAGAAATATAAACTTAGTGTAACCTAAACACATTGGTAAGTTACAAGTCAATTTTTCTTCAACAGATAAAATATTTTTTCATAAATAATCCCTGTAAAGGTCAAATTTTGATACATAGTAAGAGTTTCAAGTCTTTTTTCCCTTTTCTTTCTTTTTTTTTTTTTTTAGGTAGGCTTCACACCCAGTGTGGAGCCCAACGCGGGGCTTAAACTGAGAAACCTGAGATCAAGACCTGAGCTGAAATAAATAATTAATTAATTAATTAAAGAAAAAAAAAGACCTGAGCTGAAATCAAGAGTGGGATGCTTAACCAACTGAGCCACCCAGGCACCTCAAGAGTTTCAAGTCTTTTTTAAACTGCATAATTAGACTTCAATATTATACATTTCCTAATTGCAATAAAAGATGAAGAAATTAGCTCGCTTAGACTTCTTTCCATTTCTACTAGATTGCAAAGTATTGAAATGAATTTTTCTTGAGACCAGTATGGTACTTCACTGTGCAGACTATACTCTATTTCAGGGAAAATCTCCTTTTACATCTTTGAATATTTTTGTGCTCCACATATTCTTCAAAACTCCAATTATATTTCATTTTATTTTCTTTGACTATTTCCACCTATAGTCATTTTCATGTCTTTATTGCTTTCTCTTTAAGTAATTTCCTCAAGTCTATATAGTTGGGTTTTCAATTGTTTTTATTATATTTTTTATAATATATCTTATCACTCTTTTTGTAAAAAAGAGCTCACATTTTTTCTCATTTCTTTGCAATTTGAGGAACGATTTATCTGAAATCCTGTTTTCCCTCCACAGGTAATTCTTCCATACTGTATGCTCTTCAAGCATCTTTTTTTCTTCTTTTGTAGTTTCTATTCATTAGGCCACATGGTTTGTCCCCCACTTGTGAGTTATCTTTATACTAAATACTGTCAAATGGGCAGATAATGGAACAAGAAAGGGAATGAGCTCCAACTTGGAACGGTATTGGGTGGAGTGCCCTCTTACCAAGTCTGATATTTCCTTTTCGTACAAACCCACCCCCATCTCCACGCCTCTAAGTGTTGGCATTGAAACAGTGGTGTGTTGATGTTTCTCATTGTAAATCTCCTTGAGACACAAGCCCTTCGTATTGAGACCCGGTGATGGATGCTTCCTCTCCTTTGTGCATCCCCCTTGACATCCTTGGCAGAGAAGGTTCAGCTATGGAAAATGACGTTCATTTGGTTTCTCCTGCAGCATCATATTCACTGCCAAGTTGTGAGACTGATTTCAATTTCCACACCGGTGTTTCCTGATGCTGTAGTGGCCTGTCCTAGAGCTCAGATCTCCTCACCGTCCTATAAGGATGGTAAGATAAGCTGCCACAACTGTGATTCTTCCTTTTATGGATGCATTGTGCCGTTTCGTCTCTCAGGATATTCTCCAGTTGTGGCCAGAACTACTCACAGCATGTTTGGGCTGTGGCTGATACATCATTGGGAGCACTGGTCATCAATAGATTTTGAAGGAGGAATATAGGTTTTAAAAGCTCTCCATTCTGGGGCACCTGGGTGGCTCAGTTGGTTAAGCGACTGCCTTCGGCTTAGGTCATGATCCTGGAGTCCCAGGATTGAGTCCCGCATTGGGCTCCCTGCTCGGCAGGGAGTCTGCTTCTCCCTCTGACCCTCCCCCCCTCTCATGTGCTCTCTGTCTCTCTCATTCTCTCTGTCTCAAATAAATAAATAAAATCTTTAAAAAAAAAAAAAAAAAAAAAAAAGCTCTCCATTCTGAGACCCATAACTGGAAACATGATTTCATGCTTATAATCTTTAAAATATTGCAGGTGTATTTAAAGTGTATGCAAGGATACGTCAGGTATTATCAAAAAAGGATTCAAGTCTATTTGTTTATTCTTAACTTAGCAAACATTTCTAACATCCTTAGTCTGTACCATGAACTACGGGCATTTCCAGAAATGCAGAAATGAAGTCTTTATGTTATGATCAAGGGGCTCACAAATTGAGTAATGAAGACAAATACAGATAAATAAGCAGACAAGATGCAGTGTGCGTGTGTTTCAATGCTATAAATACTCAAATAGAGTTACTGTATAGAGATCACATATTGTATGATTTCATTTCTAAGAAATGTCCAAATAAGAATTCAGGGGAGGGAGCAAATGAGTTGCTTATCATTGCAAAGAGAAGAAGATATCTGAATTGTGGCTTAAAATGTTAATGGGAATTTATGAGGCAGAGGTGGGCAGGGAGAGCTCATGAGAAAACTGTGTGTGCAAAGAAAGGCATGAAGACGTAAGATCTCCATGGGCTGTGGGGCAGCAAGCACCATTTTGTTTCTGGAAGACAGGGTACATGGAGGAGGGACAGGAGTGGGTTTGGATAGATATGATTGGGACAAGATGATTAAGGACTCTGAGTTTTACCCATAGAAAAATAAATAGGGGACAATGCAGGACATAATTTTGAGATTCTAATGAACTACAAGACGCAAGACTAACCCATTCCATCCTACAGTGAGTCTTTCTCAAGACTGGATGCTAGTTTGCTAACTCTAGTTTCTGACTAACATATCTTATCACAGCTTCACCTCTATCCCGCCAAGCACAACTACTCATACTGAACAATCCTATTATATATTAATGCTACTCAGATATCATATGAAAGGATTTCTATTCCATTATTTAATTAGCTTCACAGCAATATATAAATTATCTCCTCTCAAAACCACAGTGGTAGGCAACGTCTGAACAATGCCTGTTCTTGACCTGTTTTGTTACTCTTAAGTTAAATTCGCCAAACACGTGTTTCTTTCAAACATCCTTGGGGTTTAATAGAAGTCCTAAGAAATGTAACTTGCAAACAACTCTTACTGCAATCATTTCATTTTTTCCAAAGAACTTTGCAAATATTTATTCCTTGTAATTTTCTGCTCATAAAATCCCAGGAGGAGTTGGTGGATGAAGTTTATTCTTTTCTCCATACCTATTAAGTGAAGAGTATGAGTTCTTGAGGGTTAGGTTTTTGCTTCAGCTTCTCCAAATGTTGTTAGAGACAGAATCAGAAAGTCACTAAATTCAATTTACTCTATTACAAAATTACTGATGATTTCCAAGGAGTGAGAGAAGAAGAAAACAGTGCCCAAAATATTTTGGAGAAATCCCAGTATAAGCAGAATGTGAGCAAGTAAAGGGAGTGATAAGCAATATTAAGGGAAGATCTAGTAAATTTTACAATACCTAGGCTTGGTTCTTTAAAATTTTTTCTAGAATGGTATTGTGTGACTTTACTATTCTGCAAAGACTCATCTATGTTGATTGGAAACAAAAATATGGGAAAATTTACTGTATAGAGTGGAGATCACATATTGCATGATTTCATTTCTAAGAAATGTCCAAATAAGAGAAATCCATAGAAATCAAAAGTAAATTGGTGATTGTTTAGGGCTAAGAACGGTAGTGGGTTGGGGTGGGAAGTGACTTTTAATGGGTATGGAGTTTCTTTTAGGCATAATAAAATGTTCTAGAGTTAGATTGTGGTGATAGTTGCATAATTTGGTGAATATACTAAAAACTACCAATTATATACTTCAAAATGGTGATTTTCATGGTATGTGAATCGTATCTCATTACAGTCGCTTTTCAAAAAGTAGAGTGGAAAGAACTAAATTGTGAATTTTTTTTAATGCAAAGATACATATAGGAGGGGTGACAAAACTGGCTACAATGAGAACTGGGCTCAAGACGCCATGCTGACAATTCCTTTTCCTTCTGTTTGTCTGAATAGTGCCTTTCTGATGACTAACAGCATCCGGTGACATCACAAGATTTTTAGGCTTTCAACCACCCTTTGTGATTTGGCTGTTGTGAAAGAAGAATACTTCTAAACCCTGTGGAATCAAAACAATTTCTGGATATCCAGCGAGGTAAGACTGCTGAATTTAAAGCTCAAGACAACGGAGCATCTGGGTGGCTCAGTCGTTAAGCGTCTGCCTTCAGCTCAGGTCATGATCCCAGGGTCCTGGGATCAAGCCCCGCATCGGGCTCCCTGCTCAGCGGGAAGCCTGCTTCTCCCTCTCCCACTCCCCCTGCTTGTGTTCCTGCTCTCTCTGTCTCTGTCAAATAAATAAAATCTTAAAAAATTAAAATTAAAAAAATAAAACTCAGACAACAAACATCTTCAAATCTTTGAATTCGAGGGCAAGAGGATAGATCACGCTGCACTCATCCTTTTCTTCATGTCCTTTCGGATGCCACCCTTCCCTAGGAATGTGATTTACATTGTTTTGGTGACTGTCAAGAGCTGTGTTTGAAGAACTTGTGAAATACATTATCTTTTTTTAAAAATTTTTTTATTGTTATGTTAATCCCCATACATTACATCATTAGTTTTTGATGTAGTGTTCCATGATTCATTGTTTGTGCATAACACCCAGTGCTCCATGCAGAACGTGCCCTCCTCAATACCCATCACCAGGCTAACCCATCCTCCCACCCCCCTCCCCTCTAGAACCCTCAGTTTGTTTTTCAGAGTCCATCATCTCTCATGGTTCGTCTACCCCTCTGATTTCCCCCCCCTTCATTTTTCCCCTCCTGCTACCTTCTTTTTTTTTTTTTCTTAACATATATTGCATTATTTGTTTCAGAGGTACAGATCTGAGATTCAACAGTCTTGCACAATTCACAGCGCTTACCAGAGCAGAAATACATTATCTTTTTGAAGAATATCACCGGCAGAGAACTTTGTGAGAGTTCGCTCTTTGAGCCGGCCATGAGAAAACATGTTGCTCACTCCCCCAAGGCTATGAGGCATCACAAGTCAACCATGCTTCCCAAGAACCAGCAATTTGGACTGAGGTGTGTTGTCCTGGTAACAATGGAAGTGTCAGGGACCTAAGGATAGAGGGTTTCGGCAGTCTAAAGAACTGAAGGCTCGGTTTTAACACTGTTCAATGATTTGCTGTTAATTCTTGCTATGTTCACATCAAAATGTTGTTATCCAATCTTGATCACCTATTCCCAAAATTCAAGCAAATGTGAGGTGGTTAAATTGAAGAATAGTTACATAGATATTTCTGTTGTATCAGTGACTTTCATACCACCTTTTAAAACATTTACTCGATCTTATTATTCTAATCTCTGGAATAAAGCAACTACTAATATTTTGTCTTCATACAGTCACCATTTGTAAGAAAAAATAAAATGTACATGCTTTGACATGACATGTTGAAATCAAACATTCTACACATCAAAATTTGCTGTTAACCAGAATAATATTAAACTTCTTTTAATCTTATCTTTCAAGTTCATTCCTTTCATCAAATATCTCATTAGTGTATATTGTATACCCACATCTGGAATTGAGCTGTTTATAGTCTTAGGGGAAAAGAAGACTTTTGCACTTTTGGAGGATTTGAGAAGCTAGGACGTCAGTGAAATGGAAGATCAGTTTAAGCTGGTTAGTTCAAGTAAGAATTTATTTTTAAAAGGTGGGAGGGCAAGGAATTGAGTTGAGTATTAAAAAATGGGTAAAAATAAAAAATACCACTTATATAATGAAAATGTATCCCATATCAGTAGCTGATATTTGTGATGTACATATCAGATAAAACACTCGTCCAGAATATATTAAAACCTCTATGTATCATTGAAAAAAGGTAAGATAACACAACAGAAAAGTAGGAAAGGAGTTGAGGAGATACTTCACAAATGAGGAAACCCCAATGGCCAAAAGAGACTTGGTTTTTTTTTTTTTAAACTGTCTTTTTTTTCCTATGTTAATCACCATACATTACATCATTAGCTTTTGATGCAGTGTTCCATGATTCATTGTTTGCGTATAACACCCAGTGCTCCATGCAGAACGTGCCCTCTTTAATACCCATCACCAGGCTAACCTATCTTCCCACCCCTCTCCCCTCTAGAACCCTCAGTTTGTTTCTCAGAGTCCATAGTCTCTCATGGTTCGAAGAGACTTGTTTTTTAAAATGCTTAACTTCATTAAGCAGCAGATAATGCAACTAACTGATACCAATAGATGTCTGCCAGAACAGATAAAACAAAAGACAGACAATGCCAAATTTTTGAAAGGATGTACTACAACCAGAACTCTCAAATGCGCTGGTGTAAGTATACATTGGTACAAACATTTTGTAAAAACGATTTGAAGTATCTACTAAAGGGGAAAAAATAGGTACATAAACTCATCAATTCCATTATTAGGATTATACTTAGCACACAGACAGCTTTGCCAAAGTGCAGGTACTAGAATGTTTATATAGTCGTGGTTTATAATAGACCCAAACTGCAAACCATACTATTAATGATGCCTATCGACATTGAAATGGATAAATAAATTATGGTATTATTTTCATAATAGCAGTATAAAGCAATAAGAATAAAAATCAAAACTGCATACAACACATGAATGAATCTCAGAGACACAATGTCAATGGCAAGAAGTTATGAAAGACTATGTACTTACTTTCCCATGTATACAAAGTACAAAACAGATAAAACTGTGCCATTAGATATCAAGAAAGCAGTTACCTTGAGGGTGAGAGAGAGTGATTAGTGACTGAAAAAGAGCATATGGGCTCTGGAAGTGCTGGTAATGACCTATTTCTGGATCTCAGGGCTGTTTACACAGTATGCTTAGTTTGAAAAAAGCCATTGAGCTGTAAACTGATGATACATGAACATTAATAGATGCATTTTGTAACTCAATAAGGGTTTTTAAAAGTGGCATAAAAGTTAGAGGTTTAGGGAAAAAGTAAGAAGATTAATTTCTTTATTAAGAGATACTTTTCACAGTCAAATATTTTCAGGAAAAAAATGCTTAAATGAAAATAAAGACGAAAAGACAGAAATTTAAACACTAAAAAATGTCACCAGATTTGGATTTTTTTCACAGTTTATATAATACAATCTTTTTAAGCTGATCTATTCTAAACAGCTTTTCACCACCATGACAGTCCAAAATCAACAACTCTTATTTATATATGTAAGGTCATTCCGGGGGACACTTGAATCATCAAAGACAGACAAAGATGTGTTTAATTTCATTTATGTCTATTTGCTTAAATCTTCCCTCTTTGAACATCAGTAGAACCATGTGTGATATCTAAGGGAAAATATTTCAGATTATTTGCTTAAGTAGATAGTCATGCAAGGGTCTATTGCCCATTATTTATATTTTAAACACTTGCTATTTTATTTGAGAACCATGTAATTTTCTTCTCTATTTTCTGTCTTCTTTTTTTCATGGTGTATATTATACATCCCCCCTACATACAGAGTATTTTAAAGTGTCCATACATTACTTTAAAAAGAGAGATAACATAATAGTCATAGGAAAAGTTGAATAGACAATGTTTTTTTATAATGCTCAACTTCATTATGCAACAGAAATTAAAAAACAAAACAAAACAAAACCAAACCACAGTATGATACCAATACATGTGCATTAAAATAGATAGAACAAAAGTCAGCTGATGCCAAGTTCTACCACAATTTCTTTATCCATTTATCTGTCAAGACTTTGTTGGTTTCCATGTCTTAGTTATTGTAACACTGCTATGAACATGACAGTATGGTTATCTTTTTGAGATAATGAATTTCTTTCCTTGGATTTATACCCAGAAATGAGACTGTGTTTGTTCTATTTTTAATTATTTGAGGAACCTCCATACTTTTCTTCCACAGTGGCTGTATTAAAACTCTTCATGATAGAAAATTTAAAGCAAATGTTGGATTTCTCATACTGGGTTTTTGGGTTTTTTTTTTTTTGAGATTTTATTTATTTGACACAGAGAGAGAGAGAGAACACAAGTAGGCAGAGAGGCAGACAGAGGGAGAGGGAGAAGCAGGCTCCCCACTGAGTAGAAAGTCTGACTCAGAGCTCCATCTCAGGACCCTGAGACCATGACCTGAGCAGAAGGCAGACACTTAACCGACTGAGCCACTCAGGCGCCCCCATAGCTATTCTCCTTAAATCAGAAAATCCATCAACTACACAGGACATTAAACAGAGCATCATTGCTTGAGACACTTTTTAGCACATATAAAAATCCCTTAGGGTCTGTCTAACCAAGGGAAAATAAAGCAAAGCAAACAAACAAAAGCAAAAACAATGGAAATAAAAACTTTTGAAACTTCTTCATTAATAAAAATCAAGTTCCTGAAAGAAATTTTGAAAGGAGTGTATGCATTCGCCTGTGATATGCTTCACAACAAAAGAAGAACATGTATCATGATAAATGTAGAAACATTTACAAAGGCAATCAGGGAATATCAAAAATAAAATATATGACACAGGAAAATCACAACTCTTTCAATATTATCTACAGATATGCAGTTTCTTTTCCCTTCCCAACAAAAATTGAGAAACAAACATTAATATTGAATAACATCAGGGCGCCTGGGTGGCTCAGTTGGTTGGGCGGCTGCCTTCGGCTCAGGTCATGATCCTGGAGTCCCTGGATCGAGTCCTGCATCGGGCTCCCTGCTCTGCAGGGAGTCTGCTTCTCCCTCTGACCCTCCCCCCTCTCATGTGCTCGCTCTCATTCTCTCTCTCTCAAATAAATAAGTAAAATCTAAAAAAAAAAAAAAAAAAAAAAAAAAAAGAATAACATCGAGTCTGTAAGTCTCTACATCTGAAGTTAATAGACATGCGAACAGATCACTTTTAAGTGGTACGTGTACCTAAAGAATGAACGTAAACCAGTATCCCAATCATTTTCTTTTATTAAACCAGGATGATCAAAATCAGAATAAATAAGCACAATGAATGACATGCAGTAGACATTTCAAACATGAAGTGCATTGGTAAAGTTCTCTTTGATGATCTTTTCCAAAACCAATGATGAAATGTTTCCTCACACCAAACGGAGTCTACGTGCTACCAGACAAAGCCACCCAGCTATGATTTTGTCATGGTTTTGAGTGTTTATTCTAGCTTTTCTCACGGAGCTGATGAGAGGAATCCGAAACACAGAGAGGTTAAGCAGAACAAATGGTAGGCACATGTGCATACACAAAAACACCCACCAGCCTACGTTGACACACTGCCCGCGGGCACTTACAGTACTTAATCTTGTTCCTTCCTCCATTTCTTTACACCCAATGAACAACAAACAAAAACTGAAAGTATAGAAACTAAAACTAGACTTTAGATCGTTTAAACCTGAGGCCTTGGAGTAAATTGCCTAGGAAACAAAATTCGAAAAAAATATTTATACAAAACAGAAAGGTATTTTCAATTAGCAAGAATTCGAACCTACTAAGCCCCGCTTAGATTTCTCTGGAAAGTGCAGCCGACACAGTAAAGCCTTTATTACCTGTAACTCCAAGTGGAATAATTACATTTTGTTCTAGAAAGTTGTTTCAAAATTAGTCAGTAATTGGTTCTGGCTCTGGGAAAGGAACACATGAGGATATTTAGTTTTCATCTAAAGAAAAAGCATAAAATCATAAAAACCGTTTTTGCTTAAATTTTCTATTTCTGTTATATTACTAAATCACTGGTGAGGAGATTGATACCTCCAAACTTTTTCTTAAGGGGCCCCATTCATTAGAGGGGATGATGTACAATCTACCATATTACTGAAATGCTCAACAACATATGCATATTGTTTCTAAAGCCATGCAATAAAGAAAAGGCAATACTTAAATGGAACACATGGAAAAAATCACTTGAAATTTCAATATATAATCATATCTCTCAATTAAATTGGATATTAGATAAGTCCTTGAAAACTTAGGCATTACTGTATTATTTTTGAGTCTCTATCTCTCTTTCTCAAATCTATCTACCTATCTTGGAAGACAGAATTTTTACAGAGGCAATGAGGTTAAAATGAGGTTGTTAGAGTGAGCCCTAATCTAACATAACGAGTATCTTTATAAAAAGGGGAAATTTGGAGGAGCTCCTGGGTGGCTCAGTCATTAAGCGTCTGCCTTCGGCTCAGGTCATGATCCCGGGGTCCTGGGATTGAGCTCCGCATCAGGCTCCCTGCTCCGCAGGAAGCCTGCTTCTCCTTCTCCCACTCCCCCTGCTTGTGTTCCCTCTCTTGCTGTGTCTCTCTCTGTCAAAACAAATAAATAAAATCTTTTTTAAAAAGATGGGGGGAATTTGGAGACAGACATGTACACAGGGAAAACATCAACTGTAAATCAAAGCAGAGATTGCACTGATGCTTCAGTAAGCCAAAGAACACCAAAGGTTGCCATCAAGCTAGGAGAGTCATGGTAGAGAATCTCTCTCACGCCACGCAAAAGGGACCAACCCTGCCAGGACTTTGATCTTGGACTTCTAGCCTCCAGAACTGTGAGAAAACAAATTTTCATTGTTTAAACCACCCAGGTTATGGTACTTTGTTACAGAAGCACTAACTAAGTCATATGCCATACTTCATTCAGTTTTCATATTTTTACATAATGTTCCTTTTCTCTTCCTGGATCCCACATTGCATTTAGTTATCATGTCTCCTTAGGCTGCTCTTGGTTGTGATAGTTTCACAGACTTTATCTATTTATTTTTTTTACCTTGACTCTTTTGAGAAATAATGGCCAGGCATTTTGTAGGATTTCCCACTATTGGCATTTGTCTGGTATTTTCACATGGCTATGGGTTTGGGGGAAGAAAACCACAGAGGTGAACTGCCTTTTTCATCCCATCATAGCAACCTGAGTTTTATATACTACCAACATGATTTATCACTGTTGATGTTGATATTGACCTTGATCAGCTGGATGAAGGTGTTTTGTCAGTTGTCTCCATTATAATATCACTCTTGTTTATCCCCCTTTTCACACTATACTCTTTGAAAGGAAGCCATGTGCATCATTCACAGTTCACAAGTAGTTAAGTTATGCTCTCCTCCTGAGGGCATAGTATTTTATACAAAATTATTTAGAATTATCTGCATGGGAGAGCTGCCTCTTCTTCCCCACTTATTTGCTTATTCAAATATTTCATTATATCAGTAAGGACTCATGGAAGTTTATTTTATACCTTGGGCTATAATCCAATAATAATTTATTTTATGATCCAAATTGTTCTACCTTTAGCCACTGAAGTTCTTTCAGTTCGTACCTGTGTACCTTTGACAAATCTGTATCAATGTGGTGTTTGTGTGTGTGTGTTTTACTTCCTTACTTTCTGGCACTTATTAGATGCTCCAAGATCATCTTGTATAGTCTCTGTTCCAGTGTTAAAATCAGCTATTGTCCAAGGATCTTTGGTTACTCTTATTAGAAACCAGGTTCTGGGCACTAAGTAATGTTCATTGCTACTGAAGTGCGATCGCTTTTAGGTTATCCCAGCTGATAGCACAAAGAAACATGGGTGTGTGTGTTCTAACCCATGCATACACACCTATTTATGATTATTTTGACATGTAACCATCTGTATATATATTAAGCTCATTATGAGTTCTTATTGATATCTCAACTCTCATTACCACATGGACCTTTCAACCCTCCTCCCTTTGCTAATCTGTAAATCCATTACAACAGTTAGAAATCTGGCTCCTAACACCACCATTCACTTCCTCCATTGTTCATTTATTACACACGCATAATAGCATCAGAATTAACTTGTACTTTGGTAGGAAACAACTTTATTAACTAGAGCTCAGTGTATATGTGCAATTCCTCTTGACTTTAGTCTTAGACACTCCACTCATATCCCAAGTCACTTGGTCAGCACCTTTTATACCCTTCCCCTTAAGAGAGCTTGTTTTACACATTTGTAATACAGTTAGAGTCTCTTGTCATAATCTGCATTCTTTCATGGAACCCCCCCAATCTTCTAAATAAATCTATATATATTAACGTTCACTCTTTGTGCTTTAAAGTTCTATGAGTTCTGACAAATGCATAATATCATGTGTTGACCATTACAATATCATACTGAATATTTTATCTTACAAAACAAAACAAAACACCCAAAACTTTGTTTCACTTATTCAACCTAAATCCCTTCCTCTGAGCCTCTGGCAATCACTTCTATTTTTATAATGTCTTTATTTTTATGTTTTCCAAAATATTTTATAATTGCAATCATACAACATACAGGCTTTTGGGGCCTTTTGTTTTCTTATTGTTGAGTTAAGAGTTGCTAGTATATTTTGGATACAAATCCTTTATGAGATAAATGTTTTAGTAAGACTTTGAAGTAGCTCTAAAATTACTGGGGAGCTGTGAATTATAATGTATGTTTTAAAGGAAATTTTAAGAAATAATACTGTAAAAAAATCAGTGGACAACTCTTCAATCACTGCAATCTACTTATACTAACAACAATGTGTGAAAAGAAATATGTTCAAAATTTAAAATATTTAAAATATGATAAAGCTATAGCACAATAGAAATATGTATTTTTTGACTAAGTAAAAACAAAGTTACCATTTTTCTGTGCCATTTCTCATGCTCTACAACAGAATAAAAGTAACATCTTAATTCCTTGAAATGATAGTAGATAAAAGCTGATAAATAATAAAATCAAAGCGCTATTGCTCATGAGGCATGGAACATGGAGCCTAGCAAGAGTGAGCCTTGATAAATATTTGCTCTTATTATTTTTACTTATTACAAAAACCAATATTCATATAAAATATAATTTGGGAGAATATAGAAAAATTGGCTTAACACATTTCATAATAAATAGAAACCATTTTCATTATTTTTACATCAAATTTTGATTCCAAACAAGAGTTACTTAGCTCAATGTCTAACTACAAATAGCTATCCCATAAAATATTCCTAGAGCAACAGGTTAAAGAAGTTAACAATGAACTTACCAACAAAGTAGTTAAAATACAGTTTTCCATTCCAAGTTCATTTGAAATTACTCCCCCCGCCCCATTTAACCAGTAAATTTTAGATGAGTGATAAATTTTTATCTAATGCAGCTGTCAAAGCTTCCTAGAATGATTATGAAGATTAAGACATAATTTTTTTTTCAATATTTTATTTATTTATCTGACAGAAAGAGAGTGACAGGAGAGAGGGAACACAAGCAGGGGGAGTGGGAGAGGGAGAAGCAGGCTTCCCGCCGAGCAGGGAGCCCGATGAGGGACTCGATCCCATGACCCCGGGATCATGACCTGGGCCGAAGGCAGCCGCTTAACCAACTGAGCCACCCAGGCGCCCCCCCGAAGACATAATTTTCTATAAGTTCCTTTTTTCTTGCTCAAACCCAGAAACTAGAAATCCCATTTTCATTCTGTGTCTATGATTCATGAACGTTCTCAAATCAAAACTGTAAGAGGCTTATATTTATAGCAAGTTAGACATTGTCAGCTCCCAAGACATAGGATCTCAATTTATCTGGTATAATTCCACAATTATTACTTTATTATTTCATCTTAAATGAGAAACATCATGACCTTACATTTTGAGAATATTCATGTCAAAGGAATTTTTAGGATCATTCCAATGATGATAACCAAAAAATTAAGTTAAAATTATTAAGTCCTAGATTCCAAACACTACTATTTCTCCTGTACTATACAGCAAAAGAAAAGCACGAGTGGAACCAGTTTTCACCCATGGCAAACTCTGCCTATCCAAAATATTTTTTTATTGTAATGAACTGTGAGCAAATGAAATTCAACTGATTTTACGTGAAGTCCGCTCATTAATTCCTTGTATTAACAACTAGCCTTAAGCTCTTCTATTTCTAAGAGACACAGGCTTAGAATGCTTTAAGTGAAGTGGTTTATTGTTAAGCTGTATTAGGAAACAAGGGAATTAGCATAACAGAGGCAGAGATAGCCCTCAATAGCTCATTATCATGAAGACTAAATTCCCTTATTTTTGTGTCTTTCTGTTTTAAAATAAAGACAATGATACCAATGATATAAACTGAAGAACCAATACTTACTGAAGACAAGGGCTGTGTTCTCTGCCTGACATTTTATCAACTGTGAGGTCTTAGAGGCAGCTCAACAACTTCCTTTTGCAGATGAGAAAATGCAAAGTTAAAGAAGTATAGAAACCTGCCCTACTAACCCCACTAGCGAATGGCCGACTCAGGAATTTCAACCCCATGGTTTCCCTCCAGAGTGTACTCTCTCTGCCATTCTATTCTTTAGTTTCTCAATTTCCTACAGCATTTCCACCTAAAATAGTTTCACCCTCCTTTCTATCTCAGGGCGTCTGATTCCTGAGGCAGAAAGTTTTGACTCATATATTTTAATGTCACCCTTAGTCTTTTTATTGCCAGTGGTACAGAGTTAGTAATAAGATTAAAGATATGGTCTTCCTGCTGAGGGAGAAAACTCTTGTCTTTTGCTTAAGTTTGACTTACGTCAGGCAACTGAAATATAAGGTCATTTCTGGTTAATATTCTGGTTAGTAAAGATTAACCTCACCTGAAACTAGTATCATATTGTGCGTTAATTAATTGGAATTTAAACAAAAACTTGAAAAAACAAACCAAAACCAAAACCAGAACAAAACAAAAATAAACCTAACCCTCACATCAGAGTGCTTATAATTAAGTAACTAAATAACTTTTTACAGAAATGGGAATACTATAGTTTCTACCTGTGAGCATCACATGAAATCATGCACGTGAATGCACTTGGCACATGACTGTCACGTAGTAGGTTCACATAAGTGTCTCTTACATCTTCACCATTGCCGTCATCATGCTAGGCTGAAGTGTGACCAAGCTGAATTTTTAATAAGTATTTCTATTTTTAATATGTCTATATTAACATGTATAATTAGTATATATAATACACAGAGTCAACCCTTGAACAATGCAGGGGTTAGGGGTGCCAATCCTCCCCCATTAAAAATCCACATACAAGTTTTGACTGCCCCCAAAACTTAACTATTAACATCCTACTGTTGACTAGAAGCCTTACTGATAACATAAAGTTGATTAACACATATTTTGTATGTTATGTGCATAATATATGAGAATCTAAAAACAAAGTAAGCTAGAAAAAAGGAAGTATTAAGAAAATCATAAGAGAAAATACCTTTACAGTATTGCACTGTATTTATTTTAAAAGATCCATGTAGAATTGTACCCATGCACTTCAAACATGTTCAAGGGTCAGCCGTGTGTATATGCATGTGTGTGTATGGATGCATGTTTAGGTATGTGTGTATGTAGGCATGTGTGTATTATGCATGTGAACATATGTGTATGTGCATATGCATTCATGTATTTGTGTGTATGTGTGTGTAGGTATGTGTGCATGTGTGTATGCATGTGTTTGTGTGTATGCAGCATATAAGGGAAATTTTAACCTCCTATGTCCTTATTTCCAACCACATCACCGTACTGAAATTATACTCCCACAGGTGAGTGACTGATTAACAGTCAGATTCAAAGGCCATTTCTTATTCCCTCTACTTCTGGACTTCTTTAGAACATTGGATGTACATCAACCCATTTTTCTTGAACCTCTTGTGTTTAAACACCTCCAAATCCACCCTGCAGAGCAGGCTTAGCTCTCACAAATGCTCTTTCATCACATCATTTCTCTGCTGAAAACCATGAATGTTTCCTTGTTGATTCATGGAAACATTAAAAAGTCCTTACTTGGTGCTGCATTCTCCATCCTTCATAACGTTATCTGCACTCATCTTTATAACATTCTCAGAACAAAGGAGACAAAAAATGCCACATTGTGACTGGATCTTTTAGCAGCATGTTTCCGGTTCTCTCCCCCACAAAATATATAATTACCCATTACTAGAACCTCTTCTTTCCCTCTTCTCTGGTTTTCTAACTGAAGCTTCTCAGTGACTACTTTGAGCTGAGCTAAGTATTTGTATAATAACTGTTTCTGCTACTTGAGCTAACTTGACCTACAGCCACAAATAAGTACAAACTTGTAACCAAATACCATTCTGAACCAGATATAAGAGAAATCTCACATTCATGACTTGGGGCAGCTGAGTGAGTTCCATCTTAACTGGGACACAATCCAGGGATGTACACCTTGCTAATTGTTGGTCTCAAAAATGGCTGTCGTTTCCCAGAGGGTATATGTATTTTTTACTGTTTAGTTTCTTTTTTTGTTCTAGAGCTCACTAAGTTAGTTTGATCTAAGCATAAACATGTCTGGTCAGTGCAAAGATAGTTAGGGGAAGAAGATGTTTACAAAGCTCAAGTGTATAGATCCTCACTGTCCCTCTCAGCATTCCAATCAAAAACAAAACACAGGTTATGAGGCAAGATTTTCTGTTATTCTATGTTATTTCCATTATTTGAAGAACCCCACATTATTTCCACTGCTATTATTTTCCAGTTCCTTATCATGGCTTTCCAGGTATAATCTGGAAGTAATATAGTTTCCTAACTTATTTCACATGGATCTTGTCTAATTTTACCCCAGGGTAGGCAATCCTCCTTCAAAATGATACACTCTCTTGTTGGAATTTTCTTTAATGGCTTCCTATAACAAAATCCTAAATGACACATGACTATGATCATTTTAAGTCTTAAGTTAGCACTGATTTCTCCACATCCAACAAAAGTTTCACATTAAAATATTCTAAGCTTCTTCAGGAAGATTCAGTTCTTCCTGGCACTGAACACTTTTGATGACAGCAGGGAAATCCTTAAGTCACCTGAATAAAAAGGAAACTGGAGTTAAACACCATACAATTCTGAGGAAGTAAACGTAAATGAATATTTCACAAGTAAATGGAAAAAAACATAATTAAAGCCCACCTGCTTGGTCTGTGTTAATGTAGGGCACTAACTCATCCCCTAAAACAGGCAAAATGGGATAATTCCACACCATTGTTCACTAGATTCTATCTGGTTCTCTTTTTTAAAGCTCTCATAAATTTCTAAGATCAGAGAGAAAGAGTGTATGCTTATATTTGGAGTAGTCCTGATCAAGAACATTTTATTTAAAATTACTTTTATGGATTTTGAGAGGCAATATACCTGCACAAAAGTGAATTTTAAACTACAAATTTAAACGAAGTGGCACTGAATATGGTAACAGGTTTAAAGTTGGGGTAGCCCTGAAGACACAGCGAGAGAGGGAACACAAGCAGGGGGAGTGGGAGAGGGAGAAGCAGGCTTCCCACGGAGCAGGGAGCCCGATGCAGGGCTCGATCCCAGGACCCTGGGATCATGACCTGAGCCGAAGGCAGACACTTAACAACTAAGCCACCCAGGTGCCCCTTAAAGTTGGAGTAGCCCTGGGCGCCTGGGTGGCTCAGTTGTTTAAGCGACTGCCTTCGGCTCAGGTCATGATCCTGGAGTCCCGGGATCAAGTCCCGCATCAGGCTCCCTACTCGGCGGGGAGTCTGCTTCTCCCTCTGACTCTCCCCCTCTCATGCTCTCTCTCTATCACTATCTCTCTCAATAAATAAATAAAAATCTTTAAAAAAAAAAGTTGGAGTAGCCCTGAATTCTATAGAGTTTGTAATTTGGTTTAAATTATATCAGGATGAATTAATAACTTGCCTTATCAGGCTCTTACATTAAGTTTTTAAAAAAATCAAAAGTTAAGGCTGAATACATTTTTCCCAGATGCTCTTTGGCCATTCAATTAACAGTTAGTTTCAAATTCCTACAAAATATGTAACCAAACAAAACAATGCTGTTAAATGCTTTGCTGTAGAAAGTTATCAAATTTTTCACAATAAAAATTAATGAAAAATGATTTATAAACTATGTTGATTTGTATGCATTTTCTCTGGGTTCAGACATGTTCTTATTTTTATTACATCATGAGGTTAGGGGAGAAATTTTTCAGAGATCTTTTTTCAACAACGAGTCCATATAAGACTATACAAGAAAATTTGATTTGAAATTAGACTTTGGAAAATTTCAACTTGAAAATATCCTCTGGTATTTTTCGACTGTTTATTTCCCACAACAAAAAAATGCAGTTTCCTTTTGGTAAATACTTACTGGTGATAAACAGAGCTCCTTCCACCTATTGTTGCTGCTTGAAAATAAATTCTTATAATTTAAACATAAATAACGGGGCACCTGGGTGGCTCAGTTGGTTAAGCGTCTGCCTTCAGCTCAGGTCATGATCCTGGGGTCCTGGGGTCCTGGGATCAAGCCCTGTGTTGGACTCCCTGCTCAGCGGGGCTCTGCTTCTCCCTCTCCCTCTCCTCCCTGCTTGTGCTCTCTCTCGCTCTCTCAAATAAGTAAATAAAAATCTTTAGAAAACCCAAATAACTATGTTCTTTAATATCAATTATTTTACATTATAGATGAAATCAGTGGTATTCTTATCAACTTTCAGAACAAGATAGGAAAACCTAATGAGAATTTTAACACATAGTTTGACAATCTAAAATAAATACAATTTAATTACACTGCCTATAATTTTCAGAATTGTGTCATTGTTTCCTTAATTTTCTACATCTCAATTAAAATAATCCAAACTCAGTTTCAAATCTCTGGTCAAACTGATTAAAAACAGTTTTTGTTTTTTTAGCTTTTTCTTTTCAAGATAAAAGAAAGTTATGGTTACAAAGTGATTTAAATGTTAATACCATTATGTTATTTCTTTGCACTATTCAGAACAATAACATCATGAATAACTCTGCCATTGGGTAAAAGATCTATACCTTCTGTGTTTCTACTCCTTCAAATATCAAACCAAAAAAAATGTGTGAGAGTACCTTATTATGAATAATAATCAATAGTTTAAAGACAAAAAATTAAGACTGTGTTTGGCTTTTCTATAATACTCTAGAACTATTCCAAAACACATTTCAAAGGTCAAGTACTATCAACAATTTTCCCCACGTAGAGTTGGGAAATAATTTATGTGACATAACTCAAGTATTCAAGCTCCTAATATAAAAATTTGTCCTATTTAATTTCAAGTTAACTTTCGTGTTCTACTTTATTTGAGTTCTCTAGTTCCTCCTGTAAATTCTTGATTTTCTATATTTAAGCATCAAGCACACATACAAGTATCCAGAGATTACCCACTATGCGATTTTGAAAAGTTTAAATTAGCAAACATGAATATGGATATGAATTTCTTTTTTTTTTTAAGATTTTATTTATTTATTTGACAGAGAGAGAGAGACACAGCGAGAGAGGGAACACAAGCAGGGGGAGTGGGAAAGGGAGAAGCAGGCTTCCCGCCAAGCAGGGAGCCCGATGCGGGGCTCCATCCCAGGACCCTGGGACCATGACCTGAGCCGAAGGCAGACACTTAACAACTGAGCCACCCAGGCACCCTGGATATGAATTTCTTAATGCAGAAAACAATGTCTCTAAGAAAAATTCTGTATTAATAGGTACTTGAGCCAAATGAAATAGGTTTTATATGTGTGATTCCCCCCCAAAATATTCTGATATTCTGGTGATCTTCTAATTAAACAGTATCAGCAGTTTATAGTATGGGGTTATCAGTTTCAGCTCAGAAATGCAAAAAATTTCAGCTTAAAGCTGCAAAGACCTTTGCTCCCACCACAACAGCGAGGGGAACTTTGGCAAACTGCAAGTTAACTATTTTCCTTGAAATCTTCAGAGAACTGAACTCACAGGATGAATGATTAACCTGAAAGCTAGAGGGAGACAGGCCCTGCCCGAAGAAATGGGCTGTCACCTAACTAAAACAGATGCTGCCAAATGACACCTAAGCCAGTAAGACTTAGCTTCTTTCTCTCCTTCCTTTCCTTCCTTCCTTTTTCCTTCCTTCCTTCCCTCCTCCCTTCCTTCTTTTCCTTCTTCCTTTCTTTTCCCTCCTTCCTCCGTTTTTCCTTCCTTCCTTCCCTTCTTCCTTCCTTGCCTCGTTCCTTCCTTTTCCTTCCTTCCTTCCCTCCTTCCTTCTCCTTCCTTCCTTCCTTACTATGTTGCCCAACTGAGTATGGGCTAGCATGAGACTGTGAAGTCCCTGGGGCTGTAGACGAAGGGCATTCCAACACTCTAACAGGATTTTCCTACACAAAAGCACCAGGGAAGATCAGGAAGATCTGAGGACGTTTACCCACAATAAGACTATGGGAGGGGAGAAATAGCCACTAGCTAAGTTTGCAAAGAAAACTCAAGGCCCGCTGGTTTCACTGCTGAATTTGATGGAACACTGAGGGAAAAACTAATACCACTTTAATACAAACTTCTCCAAAAAGTAGAAGAAATAGAAACTCTTCCAAATCACTCATGAAGCCAACTTTGCCTCAATACTAAGACCCCATAAATGCTTTTGACTAGAGACATACTTGAACAGAGACACAGAAATTTCTCAATAAAGGAGCATCAAATCAAATTTAGAATCAACATTCAAAAATCAATAAATATTTACCATATTAACATACTGAGAAAAGCTATATGAGTATCTCAATAGATGTAGAAAAGTATTTGACAAAATTCAGCATCTGTTTATAATTAAAAAAAATTTCAGCAAAGTAGAAATAGAAAAAAATTTCTCAAATTAATCAGCACTGAACAAAAAAACTACCACTAACATTATACTTAATGGCAAAACACTCTGTACTTTCCTTCTAAAATTGGGATTAAGGTAAGAATGTCTTCTTTTATTGCCTCTATACAACACTGTACTGAAAGTCCCAGATAATGCAATAAAAAGTAATAAAAAGCATACATATTGGAAATAGAGACATAAACCCATCTCTAAAGATGACACAAGTAAGTCTTTGTAGAAAATTCAAAGGAATCCACACAAAAGCTGCTAGGACTAATTTATGAGGTTAGCATGCTTTCAGGATACAAAGCCAATATACAAAACTCAAATCATGTTCCTATATATCAGCACTGAATGGTTGGAATATGAAATAATAAAAAATCTGGCAATGAAATCACATATATAATACCAAAGACACGATCCATGAAAGAAATAGTTGATAAGCATACTTCATTAACATTAAAAGCTTCTGCTCCAATAGGACAATCTCAAGAGAATTAGAAAATAAGCCACAGACTGGAAGAAAAGATTTTTAAAAGACACATCTGATAAAGGACTCTTATCTAAAATATACAAATAATTGGGCACCTGGGTGGCTCAGTTGGTTAAGCGACTGCCTTCGGCTCAGGTCATGATCCTGGAGTCCCCGGATCGAGTCCCGCATCGGGCTCCCTGCTCAGCTGGAAGCCTGCTTCTCCCTCTGACCCTCCCCCCTCTCATGTGCTCTCTCTCTCTCTCTCATTCTCTCTGGCTCAAATAAATAAATAAAATCTTTAAAAAATAAAAAAAAATGAAAAAAAAATAATAAAAATAAAATATACAAATAATTCTTAAAGTTCAACAGTAAGAGAACAACCAACAGGATATAAAAAATGGGCCCAAAACCTTAACAAACACCACATCAAAGAATGTATACAAATGGCAAATAAGCATATGAAAAGATTTTCCACATCATATGTCATCAAGGAAATGCAAATTAAAACACCAGTAAAGGGCCGCCTGGGTGGCTCAGTCAGTTAAGCGTCTGCCTTCGGCTCAGGTCGTGATCCCAGCGTCCTGGGATCGAGCCCCACATCAGGCTCCCCGCTCAGCGGGAAACCTGCTTCTCCCTCTCCCTCTCCTACTCGCCCTGCTTGTGTTCCTGTTCTCGCAGTCTCTCTCTGTCAAATAAATAAAATCTTAAAAAAATTTAAAAAATAAAAAAATAAAACACCAGTAAGATACCACCATACACCTACTAGAATGGCCAAAGTGTGGACCACTTGCTACACCAAACGCTGGTGAGGATGTGGAGCAACAGGAACTCTCATTCACTGGTGGTGGGAATGCAAAATGGTACAGCCACTTCGGAAGACACTATGGTAATTTCCTGCAAAACTGAACATACTCTTACATGATCCAGCAAGTGTTCTCCTTGGTATTTACCCAAAGGATTTGAAAACTTATGTTTACAAAAGAGCCTGCACATGGATGCTTATTGCAGCTTTATTCATAATTGTCCGAGCTTGTAAGCTGCTTAGGTGACCTTCAGTGGGTGATACAACCAGACAACAGAATATTATCCGGCACTAAAAAGAAATGGGCTATCAAGTCATGAAAAGACATGGAAGAAGCCTAAATGCGTATTACTAAGTGAAAGAACCCAATCTGAAAAGACGACATACTGTATAATTCCAACCATGTGACATTCTGAAAAAGGCCAAACTATGGAAAGCATAGTAGATTAGTGGTTGACAGGGGTTAAGGAGGAGGAAGGCAGTGCACAAAGGATTTTTCAGTCAGTGAAAATACTCTGTATGATACCATAATGATTGATACATGTCATTATCCAAACTCCTAGAACATGAAATACCAAGATTGAACTCTAAAATTAACAATGGACTTGGGTAAATAAAATACGTCAGTGTAGGTTCATCAGCTGTAACAAATATACCATCCAATGGGCGACGTTCATAGTGGGTGAAGCTATACATGAGTGGGGGTAGGGCAATCTGTGTATCTCCTCTTAATTTTACCTAATTTGGTCTAAAAAATTAAGTCTTTAAAAAACAAACAAACGAACAAACAAACAGTGAACCAAAAGAAGTGAAGCACTTAGATGTAAATCATACAGATTATGTGCAGGATTTATAGGCTGAGAACTACAAAATATTCCTGAAAGAAATTTAAAAGACTTATATAAATAGAGTAACATACCATTTTCATGAGTTGTAAAGACTCAAAGTTGTTTAGAGGCCAATTCTCCCCTAATTGACCTGTACATTCAATGCCATCCCAATCAAAATCAAAGCGGGCTTTTTAATGGGAAAAATTTAAAAACTTTCTAAAATTCATATGGAAATGCACAAGATCTAGAATGACCAAAATAACTTTGGGGGAAAAAAGCACAAAGTTACAGGACTAACCCTACCTTATTTCAAGACTTATTATAAAGTTACAATAATCAAAACAATGTAGTATTATACTGTGTAAAGATAGAGAAATAGATCAATAGGATAGAAAATGGAAGAGACTAGAATCCATTCTTGGATAACAGATTTTCCACAAAGGTACAAAGGAAGCTCTTTTTAATCAATAGTGCTGGAACATTTGGATATCAAATACGAAAAAAGAAAAAGAAAAAGAAAAAAAACTTCAATCCATACATTGCATCACATACAGAAATTATTAATTACTCATTACAAAGCCTATAAGACTTCTAGAACAAAGTATACGATAACATTTTTGTGGCCTTGGTTTAGGGAAAGATTTCTTAGGTGTACACCAAAACCATAATTCATAAAAGAACCAGTTGATAAACAGGACTTAATAAAAATTAAAATCCTTCTGCTCTTTGAAGATACTATTAAGAGAATTAAAAGATAAGCCTCAGTCTGGGAGTCTGAAAACACATGTTTGTTCCAAAATTGAACAGAAAGAGTAGGAAAAATGTAATGCATGTCAAAAGCATTTATTACAAACAAGTGTGTGGAGAGAGAGAGGGAAGAAATAGAGAAATTCCACTGCTCTGATGTTTAAAAAAACTTTACAAAAATATGTCATGTAATTTGCCACAAAAATATTTTTAAAATTATAATAGAAGTTTCTCTATCTCACATTCTCTGATAACTAGAAAATAAAAAAATAAAAATTTAGAAATAACCAGTTACAAAAACGAACTTTTTAGAAATTAAGAAACATGCTTATAAAAATTACTTAGCTCGGGCACCTGGGTGGCTCAGTTGGTTAAGCGACTGCCTTCAGCTCAGGTCATGATCCTGGAGTCCCGGGATCGAGTCCAGCATCGGGCTCCCTGCTCAGCAGGGAGTCTGCTTCTCCCTCTGACCCTCCTCCCTCTCATGCTCTCTCTATCTCATTCTCTCTCTCAAATAAATAAATAAAATCTTTTAAAAAAAATTACTTAGCTCAAAAAAATTACTTAGCTCACAGCTGAGATTAAAATAATAAGGACAGGAGTGCCTGGGTGGCTCAGTGGGTTAAGCGTCTGCCTTGTCTCAGGTCATGATCCCCAGGTCCTGAGATCTAGCCCCTTATCTGACTTCCTGCTCAGTGGGGAGTCTGTTTCTCCCTCTGCCCCTCCTCCCTGCTCATGCTCTCTCTCTCACTCTCTCACTCATGATCTCTCTCTCCCAAAAAATAAAGTCTTAAAAAAATAATAAGTACAGACGATCTAAAAACCAAGGACAATCATAATAATTCATGACAATACTAATAGAGCACAGCAAAACCAGTAAAAAATTTAGGGCCACAAAAATCTTTAATTCTAAAGAAAAAAATATAAAAAAATACTCATTGGAAAAAAAATCAACTAAATAAACCATAAGGAACTTAAATAGAGAATTAATGAAGAAAAAAAAATTTGAGATTAATGAAATATAAAGCCACATGCCTGTAGATGAAGACACACACACAAAGAATGTCTACATTTAAATACTATTTCTTTTAAAATGCCCCCCCCCAAAAAAAAACTCCAAAAAGACATTTAGAAGCCTAGGATTATGAAATAGACAATAAAATAGTTCATACTTGGAATAGGAAAGAAAAACTATTTGAAGACTTAAGAGAGATTACAAGAATTATAAGAGAAAAGGACATCTAACTTTCTGGCAAACCAATAAATAAATCAAAAAAGAAAACCCTGAGGAAACAGAATATATTCCATACATTTTTTCCCTAAGTTAGAAAACTTGATTGGTCCAATTCATATATAATCCATACATTAATCATATAGATGACTAAAGATCTCTCACTAACAAGCACCAAAATGGAGAACGGATTAAAGAGAGAACTGGGAGATGCCAAGAAGCCTCCATGAAATAGGAGAGGTACAGATGAGTGAGGTCAGATAACTGAAGATAGAAAACTTCCAGCAATGGGGCACCTGAATGGCTCAGGAGGTTAAGTGTATGCCTGTGACTCCCCGTCATGATCTCAGGATCCTGGGATGGAGCCCGATATTGGGCTCTGATCTCAGCTGGGAGTCTGCTTCTCCCTCTGTCCCTCCCCTCACTCGTGCACGCACATGTGCAGTCTCTCTCTCTCTCTCAAATAAATAAAATCGTAAAAAAAACACCAACCAGGGCACCTGGGCGGCTCAGTTGGTTAAGCGACTGCCTTCGGCTCAGGTCATGATCCTGGAGTCCCGGGATCGAGTCCCGCATCGGGATCCTTGCTCAGCGAGGAGTCTGCTTCTCCCTTGGACCCTCCCCCCCTCATACTCTCTCATTCTCTCTCGCTCAAATAAATAAATAAAATCTTTAAAAAACAAACAAACAAACAAAAAAACACCAACCAAAAAACTTCCAACAATGGTCAGTAATAGAGTGTGGTTTAGCCAGGCAGAAGGCAGAACAAGTAGATACGAAGGGCATATTCTTTAACACAGCTAAACCTGAGTGCATTGTTTCAGATCTACTACATTGAAATAAGTCCAATAATCATCCAGATGACTTATTTAAGTATATGAAGACAATGTCTTATGGGTCTGACAGAGGGAGAGATGACAGCCTCCAGTTTGGAGAATTCTTCACTCTTCGGTCCTGGGAATCACTTCAATCTCCTCAAGGTAGGAAATCCCACTTATTTTCCTGAGTGACAGGGTCCCATTGGCCTGCAGTGTAAATGTGACTGCTCGTTTGTTGAAGCAGACATTGACAGAGATAATGTCAAATTTCATGAAATCACTGTGTTAGGCCTTTGGATCATTTGTACAGATCAGATGTCAAGATCGAACTCAGAACAACTGCAGGGCACTGGAACCCAAGAAGTTTTACATAAATAAAAATCTAAAAAGCTTGGATAGCAGGTAATTATGATTAATGCCATAAAATTTCACAATGAGAAAAAAATACAGCTGGGATTTTTCGACCTGTCAACAATTTTCTGGTTTTGCTATTTTCCCATCATCGTTTTCCTATTAAAAAGAGGCAAAGATTTTTCTAAATCAGAGAACCACAAGCAGTCTGGATGGAAAGATATTTTAACAGTGATTTAGTTTAATCATGAATGTGCAGCTTAACACCTGTGTATTAACCAGGATTCTGAGGTTTTAAACAACTGAAAGCAAATCTGGACAGTTTTCCGGTATTATGAAGTGATTATAAAAGTGAGACATGTCCCTGAGAATAGACACTGAAAAACTACTTCCTGGGAAGAAGCGAAAATAGATCAACTCTGAGTATCCAGCTCCGAGAACTCATGGGCATTTCCATTGTGTTCGTCTCAAAGGATGAAAAGATCCCATCTTTGGCAGCTCAAATTCTAAAGGAATCCTGACTGATCTGCATCAAGTTGCCCACTTAGCCAGGAGAGGAAGACATTCTATTAACAGTCCCTCTAGACCTTCTCCAAAGAAAGTAGATTAGCTCCTCAAAGCAAAACTTTCTCACTGTGCAAGAATATGGAATATGTATGCTGGGCAGGCGAAAACAGCAAACATCCATGCCAAACTCTGATTTTCTGATCTAGGCCTGCGCATTCTATTTAAACATAATCAGCAACAACCAAAACCAAAACAAAAAAAACAAAAAAACCCAACAACAAAACAAAACAAAACAAAACCATAATCAGCAATGGGAATGCATTCATGGTTAGACAGCTTGGTTATACATGTTTCTCTTAAATCAAAGAGTTCCATTTGTTTATAGCTTTCATCTATATGCCACCCCAGAGACCTCTTCAGATCACTAATTTTCCCTCTTCTTTATCAAATATTTGAAAGCAATTTCAAACAATTTCAGCCAGTTACTGATCCATCTAATAGTCCATAAATCCAGTGTATGCATCTCTATTAGAGGTCTATACCTTGTCTATAAAGAATGGGAGGAAACTTTGTAAAAATGCCTGTGTCTGTTTTTTCCTGATGGTGCTAAAGAAAGCAGTCCTAATGGACATGTTATTTTAGAGAATCCTTTCTAGTCTCCAATGATCATTGCTTCCTCTTCTATTTTTTTTTCCAGAAATTATCCTTTTGATAATATTTTCTGGACTTTTGATGCAAGTGACATCAAGCATATGGATTTTGAGTTTGTGGGTTTGATTTTCCCTTGAGATTATAAGAATAACACCTGTCCATCGTATTCCGATTCCAACATCTCTCCCATTCCTCATAATCTGTCATTCAGGTGTTTTCTCAATACACCGAGAATGGAGTATTTTTAAGCCCAGGAGGCAAATACTCTCCTTTAATTGCCAGCATCAACAAACCTCAAAAGTAATGAATTTTAAGAAGCTTTATAAAGTGGTTCTACTCTTTTATAGGTGAAGTGGGTAACAGAAGTCATTTGTCTATGTTTCTTGCTAATTTGGAGCAAAATTCAGTTGTCAATCATGTTATTTCTACCACCTGCAATATTTCAAACTCAAAGTCATTACCTCAGATGGTGACTTTTTCTTACTTGTACTATTACATCCACTTTTTCCTTCCTTAAATTTATCAATTTACTTAAACATTGCTGCTAGTTTAATAGGAGGTAATATTTATATAGATTTTCTTGTGTTCCAGCTATTGTACCTGTTTATATATAGTAATTCATTAATGCTGAAATACCAATCAAAACCACAATGAGATACCACCTCACACCAGTGAGAATGGGTAAAATTAACAAGGCAGGAAACAACAGGTGTTGGCGAGGATGTGGAGAAAGGGGAACCCTCCTACAGTGTTGGTGGGAATGCAAGCTGGTGCAGCCACTCTGGAAAACAGTATGGAGGTTCCTCAAAAGGTTGAAAATAGAGCTACCCTACGACCCAGCAATTGCACTACTGTGTATTTACCCCAAAGATACAAATGTAGTGATCCGAAAAGGCACATGTACCCCAATGTTTATAACAGTAATGTCCACGATAGTCAAACAATGGAAAGAGCCAAGATGTCCAATGACAGATGAATGGAAAAAGAAGATGTGGTATATATACAATGGAATACTACACAGCCATCAAAAAATGAAATCTTGCCATTTGCAATGACATGGATGGAACTAGAGGGTTTTAAGGGCAGCAAAATAATTCAGTCAGAGAAAGGCAATTATCATATGATCTCACTCATATGTGGAATTTAAGAAACAAAACAGGATCATAGGGGAAGGGAGGGAAAAATAAAACAAGACAAAATCAGAGAGGGAGACAAACCATAAGAGACTCTTAATCATAGAAAACAAACAGGGTTGCTGGAGGGGAGAGGGGTGAGGGGGTAGGGCAACTGGGTGATGGACATTAAGGAGGGCACATGATGTAATTAGCACTGGGTATTTTATAAGGCTAATGAATCACTGAACTCTACCTCTGAATCTAATAAAACATTACATGTTACTTAATTGAATTTAATAACTGAAAAAAAACTGCCTTGCACAGTATCACACAGGTAGTAATTGTTCAAGCCAGAATTTACACCCAGGTGGTCTAATTTTAGATACTAAATTTATAAATACTATAAAATCCTGGCTCTCAAAGCTCGGCTACGAGCCTATCAGTCAGCTGCTGCAAGCATATAATAGGCAGACAATGCCCTATATATGTATATACAGACTCTCCAGCCCTGCAATTGAACACCAACTTCATTTTCTAAACCGATACTCATCCTGCCCCAATTTCTTGTCAGCCTTCTCCAAAAATCTTTAATGTACATAGCAACACATTGTGCAGGTTTGCTGGTGACATCGCCCACATTGTTCTTGAGAGAGCTTGTTTGGAGGTTCTAGCAGGGGAGCGCAGCTACTCGTATACCCTTGACCGAAGAACGGTCCTCCTCTATGGGGGAAGGTCGTCCTCTTCGACCGAGCGCACAGCTTCGGGAGGGACGCACATGGAGCAGTGAGGGAGGAAGGGGACACCCGCCTAGCCAGCCAGATCAGCCGAATCAACCCTGGCGATCAATGGGGTGACAGATGTCGCAGCCAGATCGCCCTCACATCCCCACATTGTTCTTATAATCAGGCCCTTCCCTTACCCAACCCGGTTCCCTATCACTTTTCAGTGTGCATCTTCTGATGGTCTGGGCAGTGTTTTCACCGCTTCCTCCCCCAACCCCTACACACTCCTTTGTTTCCTCAGCTCTGTGCTGGAGAAATTCGCTCACAGATCTGCTGTATTCTTGCCTTTGCTCACTGCCAGCCAAGGTCTGCCCAACTGTCCAGGTCCATCTCAAGTATAAAAAAACCCATGCATGTTTCTTAGTAAACCCAACTTGCTTCTATCTTGACACTTCTTTCCCACCACCTAACACCATAATGGGCTAAAAGAAAGTGCCCAGCGAGTATGTATTCATCTGTTCTTTGTGAACACTTTCAAGACCTAAAAAGGGTAGAACCCTAAAATTACCTTCAGCAGGAGAGCACACCGTCCATTAAACTTTATAGAAAAATACTATGAGAATTTTAAAAAGAAAAAAACTCAGAACTTTGCTTTCCCAACACTACCATGCACTGAGGGCCTACCATATTTTAATTCCCGAACATTAGTTTTTCTTTAGTAATTTTGGTAATTGGTTCAAAAACTGTTTTTCCTGGAGACAATAGATTACATAAGATAGACGTCAGTAGAGGTTTCCAGTTTTAGTGTTATGATGAAGTGCAAGGAGAGATAAATAGAAAGCCAATATAAACTCTTAAAACTTTTTTAATTACTAGAACAAGATGAGTTGTATAGTATTTAAATCAGTTTATGTTCTAAAGGCAAATTAGAATATGCTTATGATAGGGCACCTGGGTGTCTCAGTGGTTAAGCGTCTGCCTTCAGCTCAGGTCATGATCCCAGGGTCCTGGGATCGAGCCCCACGTCGGGCTCCCTGCTCCACGGGAAGCCTGCTTTCCCTCTCCCACTCCCCCTGCTTGTGTTCCCTCTCTCGCTGTCTCTCTCTCTGTCAAATAAATAAATAAAATCTTTAAAAAAAAAAAAAAAGAATATGCTTATGATAATATAAAGGATATCGTATGAGACCTTCCAAGTGAAATATTTAACCATTTTCTGATGTTTTCTATGAAGATGTGTTTAACACTGATTTAGCTATAATGCATAGATACCTGTACAATGTTTCAAAGAGAAAACTGTTCTTACATTTATCTATAGTTACATTTATCTATATATCTTACTATTTGACCTGTGTGGGGAAGCCTTCAACACACAACTCCCACTTGGTAGGGGCATATGCAATAGAAATACAGTCGGTCCTTGAATAAAGTGGGTTTGAAATGTGCAGGCCCACTTATACTTGGATTTTATTTCAATAAATACAGTACAGTCAATGTATTTTCTCTTCATAATACTTAGTGACATTTTTTCTCTAGTTTCCTTTTACTTTATTATAAGAATACAGTATATAATATGCATAACATATGAAATATGTGTTAACCAACTCATGTTATTGGTAAGGCTCCCAGGCAACAGTAGAATATTAATAGTTAACTTTTTTAGGAGGCAAAAGTCATTCATGAATTTTTGGCTGCATGGGGGATCAGTACCCTTAACCCCCTTCATTGTTCAAGGGTCAATTGTACTAGACTTTTTAAAAATCAGAGTAAGAAAATTAGACTGTAAAATTAAAGCAACACTGACAACAAAATATCACTGTTTGATTCCATTTCTGACACCTTCCTTAAAAAAAAAGTAAATTTTCCATTCTGACACTTCTAGATTGCTACCTATTCTCTCATTGTCCCTAGTACTCCCTTCCCTTGCTCTTTGCCCACCACCCAAATGAGCCTTCTTTCAGTCCCTGTAATTCCCCATGCACGTTCTCTTCTATGTCAAGGATTTGTCACATCTCATTTATCTGCCTGACAGGCTACTTATTACATGAACATTTCTTCAATTCTTAGATCTGGGCTCAAATATCATTTCCTCATTTAAGATTTCCCAGACTTCCACTTGAGATAACATCTTCCAAATGCTTCCTAAGCTGGTGTTCTTCTCTCAGAGCATTATTAAAGGTTTACATTACATATCTGTGCTTTTATTTGATTCATGCATATTTCTTTCCCTATTCCATATTCTCCACATTGACAGGTACTTTCCTAGCTCTCTACTACAGTCTCTGGTCGTACTAGGCACACAGAAAATGTAAGGAGAATGAACGAATGCAACAAAGAATGAATTTTACATGGAAGGAAAAATGGTTAAGAGACGTACATGATATTTCAGCTTGAGTTCTCCAAAACTAAGACAAATACTTGACCCAATGAGATTAATGTTATTCAATCTTAGCTGCTTTAAAAGTGTCAGCTTCACTCCCATCTCAACATGTTGTGAAACTTATAGGGTTGATTTAAAATATGTGGAAAGAAGCAACCTATTTTTCTATTTCAATATTTTACTCTTTTTTAAAAAATCTTATTTATCTTGAAAGAGAGGGAGCATGTGTGAGCAGGAGTAAGGGGCAGAAGGAGAAGGAGAGAGAGAATCTCAAGCAGACTCTGTACTGAGTGCAGAGCCTGATGCAGGGCTTTGTCTTATGACCCTGAAATCATGACCTGAGCCAAAACCAAGAGTTGATAGCTAAACCGACTAAGCCACCTGCACGCCCTGAATATTTTACTTTTTTTTAGGCAAACATTATTGATTGGTATTTGATGATTCCATCTTTCCTGAAAGTTTAACCATTCAATAACATATTAACCAAAGATACCCCTCATAGAGATTTGGTAGTATGGGGATTATTCACATTTTTTAATTACTGGATAATATACAGAAAATATATGATGGCAACTGATGATAAATCACTTAACTTCATGTAATCTTAAAAAATCAATTAAAAAAATAGGAATAATTCTTAAAATGTGGGGAATAGGTTGTATCAAATGTCAATTTTTTTTTTAATTTCTTGAAACTAAGTATACCTATTATGGTTGTAATTAGTTAGGCCTGATAATCCATGGAACAACATGAATTACAAATATCACTTTAGAACATGTTTGATAAACTAGATGATTTTCTCCCTTCCTTATTCCCTCCCTGCTTTCTCTCTTTCTTGAAAGCAGAGTCAATTCTCAAGCTCCAAAACTTGATGCCATGCTTGTATTTTGCTGTATTTCTTGGCTAAGTAATGTCTATGAATTGAACATCAGATTGTCTGTGTACAGGTATCCATGGTGGGGATAGGTGGCCAGTGGGGCAGCTTTCTGAGTGAGCATGTGATACTGTTCCTGTTTTATATGACATCCCCCTGGCCATCTTAGAACATTTGGGGAATCACTGATCTGATAAGGTCTACCAACACTGGAGTGTCTTCTAGAAGATGAAGTTTCCACATGAGACAGAACCTGACTGAAAATTCAGGCCTGTCTGCTCTAGCCTGGTAAAGGGCATTGGTTCTCAGCAGAGCAAAAGTTGGAATGTTTAATTTGATGCTCAGATTAATTTAAAAAACAAACAAACAAAAACCCTGAATGGGTAGAGCATTCATGAGGTAAACTTTCTAGTAGCCCAGTAGGTTAACTGGTGAATGTAGACTAGAGACTTCTCTCTAGCCCCACACAAATGGATAATCTCTGAGCCTGAGTCTAAATGTCTTTTGGTTTCTTTCTTGAAAAAAAAAAAAAAAAAGTTAGGGATTTAAATATGCGTTTAACTTCAAACTCTCCATAATTATAGTAAACCCCAAAGCAAGTAAACCCCAAAGCAAGTGGGGTGGAACAGTCACTGAAGAAATTGATCTTGACTATCAGCACCTCTGATAAATTACCTCAAAGAGAGAAGACTGTAAAAATAAGATTTCAATATTTTCCATCCAAATTTCAAAGGATAGCTTGCTTTTCTTTCCTCAGAAGAGGGTGTTTTTATTCAATTACTACATTGGACAATAGCTGAGATCAATGTAATTTCTCACGTGCCTCCAGGTGAAGGGGAAATAATTTACTTTCATTTATCCAAAAGCATTGCAGTGTTAAGCAGGTATTCCCATAGTCTCACTCCTGAAAATGGGTATTCCACCTAACTGATTTTCTGTTACATGGTTCTCAACTCTGGCTGCACATTAAACACCCCTAGGAGCTTTTAAAAATACCACTATCAAAGTTCTACCCCAGGCAAATTGAAACCAAATTTCTGGTGCTAGGATCTGGGTACTATTGTGTTTAAAATATTCCAGGTGACAGGCACCTGGATGGCTCAGTTGGTTAAGCGCCTGACTCTTGATTTCAGCTCAGATCATGATCTCAGGTCCTGAGATGGAGCCCAGTGTTGGTCTCCACTCTGATGAGCCTGGAGTCTGCTTGAGATTCTCTCTCTCTCTCTGCTTCTGCCCCTCCTCCCGCTGATATACACATGCATGCACTCTATCTCTCACTCTCAAAATAAAATCTTTAAACAAACAGACAAAAAAAGACAACAAAACTTCCCAAGTGATTCTGGCGCACAGTGAAGGCTGCAAATCATTAATCCAATGTTTCATCTGAAAGAAGTTAATCAAAAATGAACACCAAGTACTTAAGGGAAAATGGTCAACAAAATTAGGAAGTCCTAGATTTAACTCCCAGTTGGTTCAAGAAGTCTTAGTTAGATATGCTTCACCAAACAGTATTTCTGAACTTCTACTGTGACTCCAAATTTCTTATTTTCTTCAGAGACAGAGGGTACATTTCAGAAAATCAATTTTAACTTCAGAGGAGAGCTATTTCCCAGGTTCAAATCATGCCTAACTAGAACAGCACCAGGGCTTGGAAGCAGATCTCATGAGCCTCACTAACTTTACCTTCAAACCAAAATCAATTATAGTTACGGCTGCCTGGGCCATGCAAATCCCAATCACCAATATATTTCTGTACCAAATATACATGGAAATGATCCAAAGGAACAAAAAAGTAATATAACTGAATAGAAGAACAACTACTTTTAGAAAAGACTGAACAAGTGTAAATACGAACCTCCAAACATAGAATTATGATAAGCCTTAACATTTCACTGCCTCCAGACCTAAAAATATGACTGCAAATAGGCTAAACACAAAACAAAAACTACCAACCAACAAACAAACTTCCACAAAAACAACAGAGGCCATCAAACCAAGAGGGGAGAGTCAGAGAAAGAGAAGGCTTTTAAAAATAGTCTCCAAGGCACACCTTGGTTTAGCTCCATGTGACTTTTAACAGCCCAGTAAGAAGCACTGGGAGAGAGAAATGATTTCACAAAAAATCTGAACAAGTCCAACTAGAAATACACAGTTGGAAAGAGCATAATGAGAAAGTGTGGAGGCAGCTCAAAGAAGACCCAGAACCTCAGAAAAAGAAAACACGGTTGACATTATGGTTTTGGTTTTCTTGCTGGGAGAAAAGTAGAAACATTTCAAACACCCAGAGGTAAGAGCCCATGGATAAACAAGAATTTAGTTAAACCTAAGAAAAAAGAAAGAAGAGATTTCTGGTGTGGTAAGAAGTACAGAAACCTGCTAAACTATCTCCAGCCCACTCTAGACTCCACACAGGGGGCTAAAATCCAATTGCCATCCTCATTCTCTTCTCATGCTTATAGAGGATTTGGAAAGACTTCTGGAAAAACCAGGATGGAATCGGGTTAAAGCTAGTCAGGCAGCTTCTCTCTGACAAATGCCAAGACTGTACGATTCTGCCCCGAATTCATAGGTGCTATGAATATCTTCATAGGAAGCCTGAAGATATTCTGGCGTCGATTAGCATATAGCTTCTGTAAAGTGATTGCAGGATAGGATACCAAGTACAATTCAGTGTTTATGATTAGGTTTTACCTCATCCCATCTGATTCCCACTCCACCACGATTTGCAATCTCCTTCTCTCCACCATGCAGAGAACACACACTGAGGGAAGCTGCAGCCCTGAGATAAGTAGAAGTCAGAGAAGGGGAGAAAGTGAACATTTATAATGAAGTTATACCAACAACATCAGTGCGAAGAAAAAGCGTCGGCCAAACTGTTCATGTTAACAATGAGCTAGGTGAAAAATATTATAAGCTCTATTTTAGAAGAAAATGACTGGGTAATCCACATGTAAAATTATAATAGAAAACATAATTCTAATTGATACCTCAGAGATAAAATTGTAAAACAACAGGAAGAGATGAGAACAGAGCTTGAAGACTTGAGAAACAAATATAGGGCCAAGGTCACAGTATTGTTAAATTAGTCAATGCATTCAGTGCAGAAAGGGAAAGAACATACAAGGGAGAAATGTTTTCTTGAAAATTGGAAAAATTAATATATTCAGAATGAAGGCCAAAGATAAAACAAAGTAATTAGAGCAAATAAGGAAAAGCCTAGAGGTATGGAAGGTGGTGGTCAGAGATGACCAACCCAGGGATAACTGGTCTTCCTGAAGGAGCAAATCCATTAACAAAAAGTCAACGCTTTTCAGAAACAGAGGAAAAATTTCCTGAAATTCTAGAAAAATTGAAAATGAAGATGAAAGCACGTAACATTTTCTAGGGGAAAATTCTGATAATCATCAACAATGAAATATGCCTTTGTTAATAATGGAAATTCAAGGAAGAAGAAATTTTGCAAAGTTGCTTACAACTGTAAAAAGATCAGGCTATCTTCAGACTTCTCCACTAATTCAAATGCAGACCCCCTTAGAGCAGTTACTCTGAAATCCTGAAGGAAAATTTGACCCAATACTATTGTAACAACCAAGCTGACGGTCACAATAAAAACTATAGCCCACATCCCCAAACAAAAAGAAATCACTAGGAGATGGAGCACCAGTGAGACCTTCTTGGATGAAACAATCCAACAAAAACTTCTCAAAGCTGAATTTCACTAATTACAATGAAAAAGAAACAGGGAAGAGTACCTGGCTCAGTCGTTAAGTGTCTGCCTTCGGCTCAGGTCATGATCCCAGGTCCTGGGATCGAGCCCCGCATCGGGCTCCCTGCTCAGCGGGAAGTCTGCTTCTTCCTCTCCATCTGCCCCTCCCCGCCCCCGCTCGTGCTCTCCCTCTAATAAATAAATATTTTTTTAAAAACTGCATTTTTTTTTTTTTTACTTAAAGAGAAGATCGAACACCTAGAGAAATAGGATTACAGGAGACTGTTAGTTCCCAATCTGTGGAGTTTCCCAGGTGAAACACGAAACTGGCCTCTGCACACAGAGGGCAAGGAGAGACAGAAAAAAGTCAGACCACTCTAGATTAGTAGGCAGCAGGTTTAATAAGAAAGCAACTTTCTTATCCTGCTTTTCTTGAACAGTCGCAAGACAAGTAACTCTCCTCACCTGTCAACCAAAATCTTAAAATTTTATATAGAAGCCTTAACTGGTTTCACCTGCATATAATGTCCAGGTGGTCTCAACAACATACTGTCCTCTCGACACTGTGTCCTTGAAAAGGGCTCCCACTGTGGGAACAGTGGCAGAATGTACATTCTAAAGACAGGTGAGGGGGTGAGGAGCCTCTGATGGCCTGGTCCAGCTCTCAGATCAACCAGAGGTCACGCCCTCTCCATGACCTCCTCCAATAGAGATAAATGTTTGAAAATAAACCATATAAGCATATTTGAGAAGAATATATTATGGCTAGAAAAAAGGAAAGTAGGTGTGGTAGATATAATAACCATCCCTTCCCCACCAGAGGTCTCTGTTCTAATCCTAGGAACCTACAGATCTGTTACATTACACGACAACAAATCGAACAGGGGATTAGCAGATGTGTTCAAATTAAGGGTCTTGCGAGGAGATTATCCTGGGTATGCAGGTGGGTTTGATATTAACAGAGGCTGGACTCATGCCATTGCTGGCTGGAAGGGGCTCATGTCCTAAGGACTGTGGACCCCATCTTGAAGCTGAGAAAGGCAAGGAAATGGAATCTCCCACAGAGCCTGGAGGGACCCAGCCCTGGGGACACCTTGACTTTAGCTCAGTGAGATGGATTTTGGACTTGTGGACCCCAGAGCTCGGAGATAAATTTGCACTGTTTTTTAAACTACTAAGTTTGTGACAATTTGTTAAAGCAGCAATAAGAAACAAATACAGATGGAAACAGTTTGGATACATTGACTTTTTAAACTTTCTTTAAAGAATATCAATAGGCATTGAATATATGAAGAAACTATGGCTTCAATCTTTTTTGTCAAATTGTAAAAGGAAACCACCACAAATTAAAATAATAACTAGCAAATCCAGAGGTCAAGTGGTAGCCAGCATTAAAAGTGAAAGGAACTTAAACAGTAATATTGTGTACATTAACAGTCTTTAATATAAATAATCTGAGGCAAAAGATACACACACACACACACACCCCCGCCCCCCCCAAACTATAAAAGGCACTCATGGGGGGAATAAAACAAAAAATACTGAAAATATAAGAAGCAGTAAAAACAGAATCACAAACTAATATATGCACTGCATCATATGTAAATTAATTTGTTCATTCCTTAAAAAAACATGCATTATATCAAATCATTCAAGCTTTATATGTTTTTTTGAAAGCAATGCATTAAAACACAGTCACTGAGAAAGCTTAAACGTAAATGAACAAAGACAAAACAGACCAATGCTAAGATAGGAGGGAGTATCACCTCAATAGACAAAGAAAATGCACCTGAAATTAACACTCATTTATGATTACAAACAGAAACTCTTAGCAAAAAAAAAAAAAAAAAAAGAGGAGAAGGGCGCTTTCTAAGTCTGATAAAAATCTACAAAAACCCCACAGAAAACATCAAACTTAATTGTGAAATACTGAATACTTGCCCTCTGGGATCTGGAAGGAGACAAAACTATTTGCTATCACCACTACTGTTCAAGATGGTCTGAAGAGCTGAAGCTTTGCAACAGCTGAAGAAGAAATAAAAGTCGTAGGGATGGGGAAGGAAGAAATAAAGCTTTCATGACTCACAGATGATGCGACTGTGTATGTCAGAAAAACAAAAGAATCTGCATAACAATTATTAAAAATAATTTAGCAAGATAACAGTTTGTCAACAAAATGATTGTATTTCTCTATATGAGAAATAACAAATGAGAAACAAATTAGTTACAAAATATGTCATTTATATGACCAGCATAGTCTATCTGATGGGGAAGAATCTATAGAAATATCTTTAAGGCTCCTACAGAATACTACATGATATTATGAAAGAAGTTAAAAAAAAATTAAATGGAGGAGCTATGGTGCTTTGGATTGGAATACTACCTATTAAAAATGTCAATTTTCCTCAAATTGACCTAAAAGTTGAAGGAAATTGTCCCCAAATCCCAGAAACCTTTTTTGAGGCAATTAAAAAAAAAAAAACTGATTCTAGAATTTATATAGAAATGAAAGTGTTAAGAATAGGCAAGGCAAGGGCGCCTGGGTGGCTCAGATGGTTAAGCGTCTGCCTTCAGCTCAGGTCATGATCCCAGGGTCCTGGGATCGAGTCCCACATCGGGCTCCCTGCTCCTTGGGAGCCTGCTTCTTTCTCTCTCTCTCTCTGTCTCTCATGAATAAATAAATAAAATCTTAAAAAAAAAAAAAAAGAATAGGCAAGGCAAGATAAGAACATGACCAACGACTTACACTATTATGTATCAACCCATTTTACAGAGCCACTGTTATTAAGATAACGTGACAGTGGTACAAAGATATGAAATAGGCCAAACGAACAGAACAGAGAGGCCAGAAACAGACTCACACACTTGGTGCAACTGATTTATAACAAAGGTATCAATGCAGTATAACAGAAAAATTATGAAACAATTTTAAATGTAAAAATATAAACAGAGAGTTCCAGAAGGTGGTCTGTGTTAACTTACTGGTAACCTTCAAATGGAAGTGGTCTTTTAAACCAAGACACAAAATACAAAAGCTATAAAGCCCAAGTTACATAAATTTGAAGTGTTATTAATTCCAAAGAGGAAAGTTCTAACTTGAGAGAGAGTAAACCTGACAGACATTAATTATATGGCTGCACGAAATACTCAAAAGATGAGCCACGAAGAGAAAAGAAAGAAAATCAGGGCACCATTCCCACTTATGCTCAAATGGACACAACGTCTTACTAGGTGAAAAATGCAGATCTAAGTTCCCTAAGGATTCAATGATCTTGTCATAATTTGGAGGATAATAATCATGAAGTCATTTGGCTATCATTCAATTATCCAAAACTTCAAATCCTGGATATTATTCTAGTATAATATAATAATATAATTACAATATAATATAATATAATAGGGCCATTTAAGCATGTGAGTATATTTGCTATAAAAAATTTAGTAGATCAAGAGTCTGCCATTTCCAATTTTATTTATTTATTTATTTATTTATTTATTTATTTATTTATTTATTTAAGATTTTATTTATTTGAGAGAGAGAGAATGAGAGACAGAGAGCATGAGAGGGAGGAGGGTCAGAGGGAGAAGCAGACTCCCCGCCGAGCAGGGAGCCCGATGCGGGACTCAATCCCGGGACTCCAGGATCATGACCTGAGCCGAAGGCAGTCGCTTAACCGACTGAGCCACCCAGGCGCCCTCCAATTTTATTTATTACATAGATCTTAAAATATTTTAGTTTTTCTATTAATTTATTTGAGACTTCCTTGCAGAATACTGCTTTCTCAAAACTGATAGGAATTTCAGAAATTCTAGAAGGTTGATAACATGAAACATCCAAATACCTTTAAACATAATTAAGATGCTACTGTCCTATTAAATTGCCTACTTCTTACAATGTTTTTTTGTTTTGTTTTTGTTTTTTCCTAGTGAGAGGAAAGACAAAGACCTCTGTCTGTATCCTACGGCCAAACAGAATACAGAAAAGATTTTTTACTAAGTATTCCAATGACAAGGTTAAACTCACTCTGATGTCGCACATACAGTATAAAATAGATCAATTTGGGGAGTAATCTAAATAGACTCTCAATTACTTGTAAACTTCACTTTGGCTCCAACTTTATGCTTCAGTGTTCTAAGAAGTTGATTTTTATATATACAACTCAGACCTGACAACTGCATTTTTTTTTTTAAACTTGCTCTCAGAGTTGAGTTGGACAAAAAAACATAACCCGTTCTCTTCTCCCTTAACTGGATAAGGGCTTGTGATTTGCAATTTCAACACTGCCTTTTTTTAAAAAAAAAGATTTTATTTATATATTTGACAGAGAGAGACACAGCAAGAGAGAGAACACAAGCCAGGGGAGTGGGAGAGGGAGAAGCAGGCTCTCCGCCAAGCAGAGAGCCCGATGCGGGGCTGGATCCCAGGGTCCTGGGATCATGACCTGAGCCGAAGGCGGACGCTTAATGACTGAGCCACCCAGGTGCCCTTAGCCCTGCCTTTTAATGGTAACACAAGCCTTGATGAACTATATGTAGACACACGTCATTTGGGGAGAGCAGATCAATATTCCTATTTCAACATTACAAATTTTTACAAAGGCATTGAACAAAGCATGTTTTTTATAAGCACCCTATATAAAGTATTCTTCTTGATGCATACTTAGCGTAACACTTCACATAGAAACTTCAGTTTCCAATGTCATTTGAGAACTTCTTTTGGGAGAATGGTTTACCAAAATTTTACCTGCCTAATTATACCACTTGCTACTGCTTACCTCTATTTATTTCTATTTCTATTTATGTTCCCTGAGGACATGAAAAACGCCTTTTTAGTCTTTCTTTTTTTTTTTTTTTGCCAGTGCCCAGAAGGGTGTTCTTGTAGTATGGAAATACTATTTTTAGATGCAGGTATTAATAGAGTTGCACAAATATTCAGGGAATCAGATCCCCTCTGCAAAGGTCAGGTCAGCATTTGATCCAGTCACTGCTTTTTCCTTGATCATAGCTCAGTAGGTGGCCCTGTCTCTCTGCTCATTGCTGTTGGCTAAATAGCCTCTTCCGGGAAGGAAGTTTCTGCTAAAAGCTGTAATCACTGACACTGAACACAGATCACTCACTCACCCTCTGATAAAGTCAAATCAAATTGGTACACAGATGCAGCTACCACGATTATAAGGCAAATTCTGAGCTCTGTGCTTAAGAAGCAAAATCTAAGATAAGCTGCATGCCCAAGAATTTTTTTAAATGGTTTGATTGACGTTGAGATGTAAAAGGTCAGTTCTAGTTTGGAAGGGCTTTCTTTTTTCTTTTTTTTTTTTTTTTAAAGATTTTATTTATTTATTTGACAGAGAGAGACACAGCGAGAGAGGGAACACAAGCAGGGGGAGTGGGAGAGGGAGAAGCAGGCTTCCCGAGGGGCAGGGAGCCCGATGCGGGACTCGATCCCGGGACTCCAGGATCATGACCTGAGCCAAAGGCAGTCGCTTAACCAACTGAGCCACCCAGGCGCCCCATGGAAGGGCTTTCTAACATGCAAAATCATTCCCTCACTTTCAGTCATAAGGACGATGTGGTCAAGCTCATTAGATGGACAAAGTTGGGGAGCACTCTTGTCAGTATTCTGACCTGAAAAGTCAAAAGTAAACTTCTGATAATTAAAGAAAAGATTGTGTAAAATAACAACATTAAACTAATTTCTAAATAGAATATATTTTTAAGGATTTTGAGGAGATCATATCTGGATTGGAGAATCTAGAGACCAGGCTTCCCAGTTCAACCTCATTTTGATACCCACCCTCTAACTTAATGGCAGAGTTGTAACTGGTGTATTAAACCCAAGAGAAGCTCAGCACACAGTTATGCCCAGGAGCTCTTGTAGATACATGACTGATATGCCCAATGCTTTAAAAAAGAATATCAATAATTCTTCATTGTAATGATTATAAATACTGTATTTTCTATGTAGAAAATGTTTTCTTTCTTTCCATTTTTTTTTCCTTCTCTATGATTCTCTATACTTCCCTAATACCTAACTCCTGCACCTTTTGCCCCCAAAGGCATTTTCCTGTTTTTTTTTTTTCTTTCCTGTATTTCCTAATTCCTGAATTAATCGCCAATAGTCCTTTTAAGATTTTTTACAATCTACGGCTCAACATCAATATTAAGTTAGTATACATGTATATTATTAGATCATTAGTTGCCTAGATATTCTGAAGATGAAACTTTTAAAAACACACATTTGAATTATCCTGGGTATAAGTGTGGAACCAGCAGAAGCCAGACAAACACAGGACCTTTGAGCACTTACTTTCTCAAATCGCCCCCAACAATGTGATTGGGACATTTGGTTGGATGTATTCTCATCATTGTAAAATTCAGGCTTTCCAAGGAAATAAAACAAAACCAAACCACTGTTTTTACCTGTTGTTTTACTGCCAACCCTACTTTTTCTAAACTACTTTGAATTATGAAGTTCTGCATGATGCCCTGTGTCACTAGGCTAAGCCAGGCAAAGAGAGCTAGAAGTACAAGAGGTTTTTAAGGCAAAAAGACTAATATTAAAATTCAGTGCATTTCAATTATTCTATCTTCAAGTGTAGAAGAGGCCATTCATTTCCTCAAATAACTATTTTTTTTTTCCAAACTCTAATTTCCCCAAATAAGTGCTCAATTTTTATTCTAAGAATCTGTATACAAGTGCTTGGAAGATTCTCAACTCAAACACTTCACATTATTTAAAGGAGAGTACATTTATAAATAGGGAAACTGAGGCACAGGTAGTTAAAAAGAAATATAAAATCCTTTTGAATTGAAAATGTAAGAGTGAAGTTATTTAGTCCTTAACATATTACTTAGTTATTTAGTCCTTAACATATACGTTCACAAAAAGAGCTCTAAATATAGAGAAGTAATTTTGAAATTCAGTAAATGAAGATTAGAAGATAAAAGGAAATCAGTCAGACAGATTTATTAATGAATTAGTAGAATCTACCTCTGCTACACAAACTCAAAATTTTATTTATTTTTAAAGATTTCTTTATTTTAGGGAGCACAAGCAGGGGGAGCTGCAGAGGGAGAGAGAGAAGCAGACTCCCCACTGAGCAGGGAGCCTGATACCTGGCTCAATCCCAGGACCCCAGGATCGTGCCCCGAGCTGAAATCAAGAGTCAGCCGCTTAACGCTTAACCGAGGTTCCTTAACCGAGGTACCCCGCACACACTGATAATTTTAAATGAGGGATGATATAGGTTGAAATGAAATCAATTTAACTTATTAGTGTACTTTAATGTATTCAAGCTATAGTAAAAACGCTTTACTTGGTAAAGCGTCTCATTTTTTTTTCAAACCCAAGGACACACTGAAAACACTGTAAAATAAAAAGAGAGAAAGGAAGAGCTGAACTGATAACAACAATGGATAGAACCTCTTTACCAGTTCAGGAAAACTGTGGGAAGCCTACGTAATCTGGATATCAAAGGATTTGTGGTCATTATGCTGGGAAAGTCATAGATGCTTCCCAGCTGTGTACAAAGCTACTAAAGAAGTAATTTCTTAGAGAGCTGAGCATAGGTCCAATGCTGTTCATAATTATAGACCTGCTCAACCTACTGCAAGAAAAAAAAATCACTAATTTTCAGTAATACGGGCAGAAATTTGGCACAAATTCTATAGTGGAAACAACAGTTTCGTGGAACCGTGGCATCAAAGGTAATTATATATATATATATCAATATGGTATAATAATGAATGGGTGGGCATTCCACAGAATTGGGTCTACCTGTTCCCAGCATAACGTGCTTTCACTTCCAGCTTCACCTTGTGCTGGAAATTAAGAATGTACACACTTGCCCTGAGCAACTGTGTTTCAGTATAGTTGGGCATAAAAAGAACACTACAAAAGGAGCGGATAAATGCCAATTGCATTGACCTGTCTCTTCCATCAGAGAGGTACTGATAACATTCATTATAATAACTAGCTCTCTAGAAAAAGGAGAAACAAAAAGAAAAAATAAAAGATGGGTGGTCTTTGCCATGTTCCATGAGGTAAGCACTCCCACCACAGCTTATTTAAAGCTATTAACATGACATCTTTGAATGGGGAGTTGAGAAATGGTGTGCATCATCAGCTTTTATGAGTTGGTATGAGCCAGATCCAACACACCACTGAAACATATTCCCCCAAACTTCGTACGAGTGGCAGTCCAAATCATACTCAGGGCTTCTCGCACAACTTAAGAACATTTGAAGATTTCTGATCCCTAATTCTTGGTGTCTATATCCAGAATGTAGAACACATTTTAATCTACTATAGACTTATAAATACAGATATCTATGATCAACACAGGTCTCTATCTTCTCAAGGGAAATGTTCTCTCAGACACAAGTATATAAATTCTTGCTAGGTCCTTAGAGCTATTGATTTATGAAGCATGCCTTTTATCTCAACTTTACCACAAATCTTCTGAAATCCAAATGCCACACTCTAAACATCTGCCTAGAGGGCTCACATTTAAGGCTACTCTGTTCTGGGATAACTTATGTTTTAATGATATCTTTACATCTACATAGAAGAGAAAAGGATTAATTCTGATCGCCATAGGAACACTTTTCAGTCTGGGTAAGGACATGCATGAGTCTGGAGGCAATCAAAGAACAAAGGATTCTCTGCTAAGCATGATGAGATGTCAAATTTAGATGATATAGTAGCACTAGAAAAGCCATCTCAGGGTAAATAATTTTATTTTTCATATGTATGATTGTAATATTGACTCCCTATTGGATAAATCTGCCAGACATCTTATATTTCATGCTCATTCTTTCTTAAACTCATCATGCTCGTGGCTTCCATTGCTGTGGATGGAACTGTAATAGTTTTCTTTGTATATTGGTTACAATTTTATTTTATGTTTTTTGAAAGAGAGAAAGAGTGCCAGTGGGGTGGGAGGGACAGAGGGAGAAGGAGAGAGAGAATCTGAAGCAGGCTCCACAATCAGCATGGAGCCCGATGTCGGGCTCGATCTCAAGACCCTGAGATCATGATGTGAGCTGAAATCAAGATTGGATGCTTAACCAGTGGAGTCACCCAGGTGCCCTGGTTATCATGTCTTCTGTGTCTCCTTGCTGGGCTCCTTATCCTACCCTGGGCTGTGAAAAGCCAATGATTTCCAAGGATCCACCCTTGGTCCACTGATCTCTTTTTTTTTTTTTTAATTAATTTATTTTTTTTATTCTTATGCTAATCCCCATACATTACATCATTAGTTTTAGATGAAGTGTTCCATGATTCATTGTTTGTGCATAACACCCAGTGCTCCATACAGAATGTGCCCTCCTCAATACCCACCACCAGGCTAACCCATCCTCCCCCCCCCTCCCCTCTAGAACCCTGTTTGTTTTTCAGAGTCCATCGTCTCTCATGGTTCATCTACCCCTCCGATTTCCCCCGCTTCATTCTTCCCCTCCCGCTACCTTCTTCTTCTTCTTCTTTTTTTTTTTTTAACATATATTGCATTATTTGTTTCAGAGGTACAGATCTGAGATTCAACAGTCTTGCACAATTCACAGCGCTTACCAGAGCACATACCCTCCCCAGTGTCTATCACCCAGTCACCCTATCCCTCCCACCCCACCCCCCACTCCAACAACACTCAGTTTGTTTCCTGCGATTAAGAATTCCTCATAGGTCCACTGATCTCTTAGTGAACCTTATTGGTTATTTTTATCTGCTATTATAATTTTGCCTTTATGTAAATGACCCTCAAACCTCTGTCTTCAACCCAGAAACTTCTCCAGGCTTCAGATTTGTCTACCTAACTTTTAGTTGAACACCCCCTGCTGAATATTCTACAAGCTCTTCCAAGTCTGCAAGACCTTAAATGTTCCCTATCTTACTACTACAATGCATGTGTACCTTTGGTGTTTTCCACCTTCATTGTACTATGATTCACTCTGTTACTTACCTTAGAAGCCTGAAAATGTATCCTTCAGAGAGCTGCTAGTGTGAGCTAACAAGAACACAAATGTTTCCATACCATTCCCCTGCATGGAATAATCCATAGTTGCCATTAAAATAGTATTTTTCTACCTCTTATAAAATAGTAAAATTATTTATAAAAATAAACCATAACTTGGGGCACCTGAGTGGCTCAGTGGGTTAAGCATCTGCCTTCAGCTTGGGTCATGATCCCAGGGTCCTGGGATGGAGCCCCGCGTCGGGCTCCCTGCTCAGTGGGGAGCCTGCTTCTCCTTCTCCCTGGGCTGCTCCCCCTGCTTGTGCTCTCTCTGTGTGTCAAATAAATAAAATCTTTAAAAAATTAAAACATAACTCAAAACCCTAAACATAGTACTCAAAATATGTTAAGGAAATAAAAACAGTTATGGTTGGCACCCTATTCTGGAGCTTGGGGGGAAAAATAGAGGTTGTAGGATAAAGCCCTAGCCACATGTCTTCTCCTTCACCCCCTTGCCAGTTGTGAGGTAGTCTGAGGAACTCATTTGGGTCAGCAGAGGAGCTGCTGAAAGCCAGTGAACTACAGAATAAGGTTCATTTCTTGGCAGGACCCACAAAACCCTCCAGGACGTACTGCTCCTCTCCACCTTACCCCTCACATCCCAGCCATATGAAACTGAGGGCAGTTTCTCCAGACACCATACTGTTTCTCATTTCCTGTCTTCGCTTATGCTACCCCCTCATAAAGGACACCCCTTGAGCTTTTCCACTCATATCATGTGGTCATTTACTAAGCAGCTTTAAGATTTAAATCAGATGACATTTCATTCATTTATTGATTCAGTCAAACATCAGTGTTTGAACAAAATATTTGCTCTCGTGAAGCTCATAATTTTGTGGACGGAGACAGACGATAAGCTCATAATTTTGTGGAGGGGAGACAGATGATAAGCAAACAAATATGCAAACCCCAGTGAATGAACTGCTTGAATCACCTATTAGCGCCATGTTGGCCATGTACTAGACACTCAAAAAAAAAACCATGAGTGAGCATCTTAGAATTGTCATGCATAGCACTAAATGCTTTCATATGTCTGCTCATTTTATTTCTCGAAATTATGTTAGGAAAATCAGTGTTATTCTGCCAACTTTGGTAGATGGGGAAACAAGGGCTCAGAGAGATTTACAAATGTACCTATGGCCACATAGCTGGAGTTGCCAGAATCTAAATAGAAATCCAGAAATATCTAATTTCGGAAACCAACCCTGTTGATGATAACATTGGCTTTCGGGTGCTATAAAAAATAATAATAAATAAAGTTTCCATCCCTAACTGAAGTTAATTCACATGTTCAGACCTCTCAGTCCTGGATGGATTTCTCTAAATTCTAGGAAGCTTAGAGGAAGCTTTACACTGTGGCACGTTAGAATTCAAAAGGATTTCATCATGAGCAGTGAATCTGCAAAAATACACTGTTAGAGCCCCACTGATTTTAGCAAGAAGAGAGAGAGTCTCCTGCAGCATCTGTTAGAATGAAATGGCTTTGGGGAGGTAGAGGAAACGCATAAATGCATAGAACACCTGGTATTCAAGGCATTCTTTGCTATCTAAGCACCAAATTAAAGCTTCAGTTATTCATTCTGAAAATGCTTATAGCTTTGCTGTAAGATCCTCTGATAATGCACATGGGCTCCAAGCATAATCACTAACAAGTGATTTAGTAGTAATAGACGGATGTTACAAGAATTTAGGGAGAATAAATAAACATGTTAAAAATAAGGCACTTGAGCACCTGGATGGCAGGTTACTGCTGCCCAGATGTGGAAAAACACTCTGTTCAGTGTGACAGACAGATAAAGACTTTCCCTATAGAGTCTGAGTAAATGCTCTTCGTGAACCTGCCAACATGAATTCCCAAGATAAAACAAAACCAGAAAAGCTCAAGATCAGAGTTGATTCCAAATTATTCCCATTTTGTTTATTGTTTAAATGGGGAGACTATCCGGGAATTTAGTATAATCTGACAGGTATGATTCACCATCAATGGAGAACTATCCCCTTAGGATCACTTCTTAATTGTTCCATTAAAATTTAATAACTTACAAACTGCTTCCTTGTAGGACAACACAGGAAAAATCATCTGCTGTTTTGTATTTCATATATATTTATGTATGTATGTACATACATATATATATATGAAAATGTTTCCAGGCTACTGTGTGAAAAAGCCATTTTGAAAAAAAAAAAGATTTTTATTGTTACTATCTCAAAATATTGTAACCTGTTTAAATATTTATACTTATTTTGTTTTTAGATCAGAGACTGCTGCTTTACCAGTTTGACTTGATTTTCTAAATTCTAAAAGCAAGTAACAATAAAAATAACTTTAAAAGTTAGCTCAGCTACCATATATACTTATAATATGCATTTTGAAATTTCTTTTTTATGCAATGCTCTTTTTATGCACAATTTGACCAAACAATATATGTAATTCTATACCATAATTTCTTCATGTAACGTTAAATTACAAGCATCTTTCTACCACATTTACCATATGCCTCATATGCCACCGAAAAGATAATCTATAGTTTTTTGGGTTTTTTTTTTAAGATTTTATTTATTTATTTGTCAGAGAGAGAGAGAGCACAAGCAGGGGGAGAGGCAGGGAGAGGTAGAAGCAGGCCCCCTGCAGAGCAGGGAGCCCGATGCGGGGTTCGATCCCAGGTCCCCAGGATCATGACCTGATCTGAAGGCAGATACTTAACCAACTGAGTCACCCAGGTGCCCCAAGATAATCCATAGTTCACTTAATCTTGTTTGGGGACATTTAGATAATTTTTAGGTTTTTTTCTGTACTATTATTACCATCTTGCCTAATCTTTGAGACATTTTATGTATTTACAAGTTGTTTTTTTTTTTTTTACGGTGATTGGTGTTTGATTTTTTTTTTATTCTTATGTTAATCCCCATACATTACATCATTAGTTTTAGATGAAGTGTTCCATGATTCATTGTTTGTGCATAACACCCAGTGCTCCAGGCAGAATGTGCCCTCCTCAATACCCACCACCAGGCTAACCCATCCTCCCACCCCCCTCCCCTCTAGAACCCTGTTTGTTTTTCAGAGTCCATCATCTCTCATGGTTCGTTTACCCCTCCGATCTCCCCTGCTTCATTCTTCCCCTCCCGCTACCTTCTTCTTCTTTTCTTTTTTTCTTAACATATATTGCATTATTTGTTTCAGAGGTACAGATCTGAGATTCAACAGTCTTGCACAATTCACAGCGCTTACCAGAGCACATACCCTCCCCAGTGTCTATCACCCAGTCACCCTATCCCTCCCACCCCAACCCCCACTCCAACAACACTCAGTTTGTTTCCTGCGATTAAGAATTCCTCATATCAGTGAAATCATATGATACATGTCTTTCTCTGTTTGACTTATTTCACTCAACATAATACCCTCCAGTTCCATCCACGTCGTTGCAAATGGTAAGATCTCATTCCTTTTGATGGCTGCATAATATTCCATTGTATATATATACCACATCTTCTTTATCCATTCATCTGTTGATAGACATCTTGGCTCTTTCCACAGTTTGGCTATTGTGGACATTGCTGCTATAAACATTGGGGTGCACGTACCCCTTCGGATCCCTACTTTTGTATCTTTGGGGTAAATACCCAGTAGTGCAATTGCTGGATCATATGGTAACTCTATTTTCAACTTTTTACAAGTTTTCTTAATGATTCTAAAAATAAATTTACAGAGGGGCGCCTGGGTGGCTCAGTTAGTTAAAGCATCTGATTTCAGCTCTTTGGTTCAGGTCATGATCTCAGGAACCAGGGTTCAAGCTCCTCATCAGGCTCCTTGCTCAGTGGGGAATCTGCTTGTCCTCTGTCCCTTCCACTACTCATGCTCTCTCTCAAATAAATAAAAATTTTTTAAAAAAATAAAATAAGCTTATTCTATTATAAGACTCTACTAGTCAATTTATTCTATTATTTGTCCCCATATTTTACCATGTATGGACACCTAAAGTCTTTGTTTACTTTGGATCATTAAACATATACAATTATTTTTAAAACAATGGCATTTGTCAAATCTACTACCTATCTTCACATCAATTCTGCAAGGCAAATATTGTTCTCATTTTACAGAGGAACTATTTAAAGTGTTTAAGCAATCTTTTCATGGCTTATTACAAAGGGTACCTACAAGGTGGCATGGGTGACAGGTATCAAAGAAGAGTAACAGTTCAGGTTTGTGGGCAGGAGACTGAATTCTATCTTGGATACATCAGATTTATGTTGCTTACAGGATACTCGGAAGCAGTTATATAATAGGAAGGTGCACACAGATGTGGAACTTTGAAGAGAGCATTCTTCTGAAGGTACCAATTTGGAAGTCCTCAGTTGATGGCAAAAGGGGATAAGTGGAGAATCTTGGATTTGCAGATACATTTGGCAAGAAAAAAGCAAAGTGAAGAAAAAAAGGAAGAGAAAGTAAAAGAATAGTGGGTGATGTTTTAGAAATCAAGGAAGTAGATAATTTCAAGGTAGGACATGGATCACTTAGCAATAAAGATGCCTCTGGTGATCTTGGCTAAGAGAAGTTTCTCTAGTGTTCTGGGGTGCAAGAGGGGTTTTCATGGGTTGACGAGCCGCTGTCCTAATTAACAGGAAGAATTTAGAGGACAAAAGTGCAAAATGGGAAGGACATTTTGCTACTTTCCTAGAAACAATGTGGCAAAGCTCCGGCAAAAGTGGGTAGAAGGAGCAGGTACCTTGCCATGAAGACTCTCAAAGGAGCCCTCGGAGTATGTACAGCCCTGTATTCAGCTCTGTTGTAGGAGAACTAGGCACAGGAAGCTTCCTTCCTGTAGAGTGGATATGTCATGTCAATCAGGAAGGGCAACCGATAAGATGTCTCCATTAGCCTACTCACCAATGACTAAAATCAATGCCAGGTGCTCTTACACCATCTACCCCATCCAAGCCATTATTATTAAAACATACTCAACTATGAAGTCTGAAACATACTCAACATGCTAAAATAAGAACTATTAAGAAATATAAGAAACAAAACAATTACTTATGACCATGACTGATGCTCTAGCCCATGGGCATGCCATTTCTGTTTGCCAAGAGCCAGGAGAAAATGGTAGGATTTTGGTTTTGAGCAGTTTACAACTGGTTAAGTTTTATCATTCCTATATCTCTTTTTTATAAAAATCCAAAAATTGCAGAGTATTAAGGAAAGTTCTGCTTATATTACAGCTCCCCCAATCACATGACCTTTCAACATCTCAACCCTTATGTTCACCCCCAGCTGCATCACCACATAAGGCGTTCAGAGGAAAAGTGCAATTGTGATTTCTTGACGCCCAGAGATAATTACTACTACTATTTGAATCTGAAGGAGATAATTCTTTGTTCTGACTTTCTTTTGTTGAGCAAAAAAGAACTATTTATATCTCAACTTTCCTTATGTTTTATATTCAAAGCGTTATCAGAACTACCAAGATCACATGAAGCCTGTGGCATTTTCTTATATGCGACATTCAATATTGAACTGAGTAAAAACACTTCTAATTCCATGAAATGAACAAATTTAGTACCAAGTACAAAGACATGTGTTTGGCATAATAAACCTCTCTGCTTTCCCAAGACATTCCAGAATGTTGGACTACTAGATGTCATCTACAACTCCAGAGTCTTGAAGAGGCTGCATTAAGGATATGCTGCAGGTGGAACTTGCTGAATCCCTCCCTTGGATGACAGGTGTTCCTTAGCCTACTCACTGTCTTATTCATCCAGGCCTTCATTTGAGAAAAAAATAATTGAACACCAGCTTTGCACACTGTTTTTTTAAGACATTGAACATTCAGAAGAGTGAAAACAATTCCTGCAATTATGAAGGCAATGAAGGCAATCACAGTCCAGTGGGAGAAGGTGATCACTAGAGCTTGAGAATGCCATAGTTTGGACAGAAAGTGCTTTTGCTACCCAGGATGCAGGTGATAGGAGCATGGGAGTGTTCCAGAGTGCTCCCCCAGAGGCCTGATGGGGTGGGGTGGGCAACTTGAGCTGGAGTTTGCTGCAGCTCATGTCTTCAAGATATTTCTCTTTTTAAAGATTTTATTTACTTTTCACTACATCTGTCTTTGGGGTAAATACCCAGTAGTGCAATTGCTGGGTCATAGGGTAGCTCTATTTTTAATTTTCTGAGGCACCTCTACACTGTTTTCCAAAGTGGCTGTACCAACTTGCATTCCCACCAACAGTGTAAGAGAGTTCCCCTTTCTCCACAATCTCTCCAACATTTGTTGTTTCTTGCTTTGTCAATTTTTGCCATTCTAACTGGTGTAAGGTGGTATCTCAGTGTTTTGATTTGGATTTCCCTGATGGCTAATGATGATGAACATTTTTTCATGTGTCTGTTAGCCATTTGTATGTCTTCTTTGGAGAAGTGTCTGTTCCTGTCTTCTGCCCATTTTTTGACTTGATTATTTGTTTTTTGGGTGTTGAGTTTGAGAAGTTCTTTATAGATCTTGGATACCAGTCCTTTATCTAGTCATTTGCAAATATCTTCTCCCATTCTGTGGGTTGCCTCTTTGTTTTGTTGACTGTTTCCTTTGCTGTGCAGAAGCTTTTTATCTTTTTTTTTTAAGATTTTATTTATTTATTTGAGAGAGAGAATGAGAGACAGACAGCATGAGAGGGAAGAGGGTCAGAGGGAGAAGCAGACCCGCGCTGAGCAGGGAGCCCGATGCGGGACTCAATCGTGGGACTCAATCCCGGGACTCCAGGATCATGACCTGAGCCGAAGGCAGTCGCTTAACCAACTGAGCCACCCAGGCACCCGTGAGAAGCTTTTTATCTTGATGAAGTCCCAAAAGTTCATTTTTGCTTTTGTTTCACTAGCCTTTGGAGATGTATCTTGAAAGAAGTTGCTGTGGCTGATGTCAAAGACGTTACTGCCTATGTTCTCCTCTAGGATTTTGATGGATTCCTGTCTCACATTGAGGTCTTTTATTCATTTTGAGTTTATCTTGGTGTGTGGTGTTAGAGAATGGTCAAGTTTCATTCTTCTGCATATGGCTGTCCAATTTTCCTAGCACCATTTATTGAAGAGACTGTCTTTTTTCCATTGCATATTTTTTTCCTGCTTTGTTGAAGATTATTTGACCATAGAGTTGAGCGTCCATATCAGGGCTCTCTATTCTGTTCCATTGGTCTATATGTCTGTTTTTGCCAAACTGTGGAAAGAGCCGAGATACCTTTTTTTTTTTTTTAAAGATTTTATTTATTTATTTGAGAGAGAGGGAACACAAGCAGGGGGAGTGAGAGAGAGAGAAGCAGGCTTCCCGCTGAGCAGGGAGCCCGATGCGGGGCTCGATCCCAGGACCCTGGGATCATGACCTGAGCCGAAGGCTGACGCTTAACGACTGAGCCACCCAGGCGCCCCCCGAGATACCTTTCAACAGATGAATGGATAAAGAAGATGTGGTCCATATATACAATGGAATATTACTCAGCCATCAGAAAGGATGAATACCCAACTTTTACATCAACATGGATGGGACTGGAGATTATGCTAAGTGAAATAAGTCAAGCAGAGAAAGTCAATTATCATATGGTTTCACTTATTTGTGGAACCTAAGGAATAGCATGGAGGGCATTAGGAGAAGGAAGGGAAAAACAAAGGCGGGGGGGAATCAGAGGTAGAGATGAACCATGAGAGACTATGGACTCTGAGAAACAAACTGAGGGTTCTAGAGGGGAGGGGTGCAGGGATGGGTTAGCCTGGTGATGGGTATTAAAGAGGGCACATACTGCATGGAGCACTGGGTGTTTTACAAAAACAATGGCTCATGGATCACTACATCAAAAGTTAATGATGTATTGTATGGTGACTAACATAACATAATAAAATAAAATTTAAAAAAAAGGAATATAAACCTGAAAAAAAAAGATTTTATTTACTTATTTGAGAAAGAAAGATGCAGAGAGTACGCATGAGTGGAGGGAGGGGCAGAGGGAGAAGGACAAGCAGACTCCCTGCTGAGTGCAGAGCCCAACATGGGGCTTGATCCCAGGACCCAAGATCATGACCTGAGCCGAAGTCAGATGCTTAAGTGACTGAGCCACCCAGGTGTCCCAAGATATTTCTGATTATAAACTTATTACATATAACTTTCTGCCATCAAGACACAAGTCTGGTCACAAGGAAAAAATAAAGAGGGGTGTCTGGGTGGTTCAGTCAGCTAAGCACTGGACTTGTGATTTTGGCTCAGGTCATAATCTCATGGGTCATGGGATCAAGCCCACATAGGGCTCCATGCTCAGTGGGGAGTCTGCTTGAGAGTCTCTCTCTCCCTCTCTATCTGCCCTTCCCACTCATGCATGGTATCTCTCTTTCCCTCTCTCTAAAATAAATAAATCTTTAAACAAATAATAAAAATAAAAAAATTAAAAGGGAACATTTCCTCTCAAAGGTGTAAAAGACATTAATCAATACCCCACACAGACTGATGAGAAATAACCTCTATATCTAGACATACATCTCTAAGTACAAAATCAATGATGATATAAAATAAATTGGTACTGAAAAATATTACTCTAAATGTTACAAATGTAGGTTTTTTCTTTTACTAGAGGATGAACTCTCAAACGTAAATTTTCAAGTGAACATACAAATGCCTAGTTCTAAAAAAAAACATTGACAATATTGAAATGTAAGTAAGTGTTAAATATTAAAATAATTTTTTTAACATAGACTCTGAAGGGTAGCAACCATACAATAATTTGTTTTTGTTTCTCCAGTGCATGCATAGTGTCTGCTACGCAGTTGGTCAGGCTGTAAGCTTATCTGATTTATGTTTGCTGAAGGCTGAGAAATTGCTGGAAAGTCTCAGGCAACTGACTGTCTAGGATTTTGTGTATCTAATAAAATTTCAGGTTACTATATATTTCCCTTAATTGCATGATGAAAGAATACAGTGCTTTTTGGTACAAGAGTTGTTGTATCTATGCATTAGTTACATGACAATATTTCAAAAGCATAATATTGGCCATTTTAATTTCCTGATTCTTTGTTTTCATTTCACAGTGATGCGAAATAGAGCACAGTAACATCATGATTGTGGAGAAATGACCTAGATGTCAAGACAAATTCCCCAGAAGGGAGATATTTGGCATGAGTACAAGGGACTTATTTAACAAACCAGTCAGAAAAATTGCAACTAAATGCTCATTATATGATATTGGACAAGCCTAGGGAATCAAGTGATATTTTCAAAGAGGCTGCTGATAAAAATCACTCTCTTTAGCAAAATAAAATTACTTGATCCTTTTTACATACTTTGAAAAGTTGAAAACACTACACTGGGGTTTTGATTTCTACTATAATTAGTGCAACATGGTTTAATTCACTTTTTTTTTTTTTCAAGATTTTTCCATCTGTTGGTGCCATAAACCCTTGAGTGAACTTGGGGATTTTTGTATCATCTTGTTTCACAGACAATATGGCAAAGATAACAGTTAACTCCATTTATTTCTCTCTGCTAAGATTCTTGGCTGTAATCATCTGTTTACTCCCATGGAAAACAGAGAGGAAATTATACACCACTTCAATCACACAGTTCTTTTTCCCCTTTCCTCAAGCTTATAATGTGCCTCTAATAAAATGTGCTGACATGTGAAATCCTAAACAAATATTCAGTGAAGAATTATAGGTGCAAGTGTATCGTCCTAGAGGAAATGGATGACAGAATGATATAATACACACAGTCCTTTTCCTACTTGTTAAAATCTGGTTGGCCAGACATCCGAGTAACAGTTCAAACAATAAATGATAATGTTCCCTAGCCACAGACTCTGATCTCCCGGCTCCAACACCAATGCCAATGAATGGCCTTTCTTAACAAATCCTAAATCATAACATCGGGTGCCACAAAGTGGGCTTTGTCTCCTTAACCCAAGTATATGATATATTTAAAACCCTGTAGATTCTACCATGTTAATCTATCTTTTATATCTGACTCCCTGCTTCCACTGACATCCTTGATTTCATCTTTTACATTACCAGCAGATGGATTTTTTTCCCCCAAATTAAAGCAGGATCCCATTATCTCCTGCCAATAATGGCGCTTGCCTATAGAATAAAATCCTAGCTCTTCCCACTGGTACCAAGAGCCTTCCACAGTCTGGTGTTACTTGCTGCTTTTGCTTCTCTCTCATGGTATTTCCCACCCAACCCCCCCTTTCAGCCACATCAAAATTCTGGAAGTTTCTGAACATTATGGGATGTTTTAATCATTCTGCTCTAATCGAGCAATTTGAATGGCATTAACCTCTCCTTCTCATTCATTCCTTTTTAAAAATTCTTATTCAACAAATATTTACTGAAGACCTAGTATGTGCCAGATTCTGGGCTAAGTCTTGGAAACAAAAAAACCGAATCACTTAAATGTGCAATACTCCAGGAGCTCAGGGTCCTAAAGACAAGAGTGACATTGATCAGATAGTCATGACCTTAGCAGGACCTCAACTCCTGCCCTTCTTCGTACCACACTTTTATGTATTTCCCAATTATTTTACACGCAAAAAATTTAAAAACCAATGAATTAATATAATCAATTTAAGATCTCAAGGATGAAATAAAATTAATAGCCTGAAATAACTCCACTTTCAAAGAGAGATTATGAACATTTACAAATGATAACTTAATAAAAAAATAAAGTGCTAGGCAAGTAAATATAGAATTTACCCTTGATAATGCGTGGGTGAGGGGCAGTTGAAAATCCACACAAAACTTTGACTCCGCAGAAGCTTAACTACTGATAGCCTACTGCTGAGCAGAAATCCTACTGATAACATAAACATTTAATTAACACATTTTGTTTCTTTTATGTATTTTTACAATAAAATAAACTAGAGGAAAGGAAATGTTATGAAGAAAATCATAAGGAAGAGATAAGAGAAAATATATTTGTAGTACTGCATTGTACTTACCAAAAAAAAAGCATGTTTAGGTGGATCTGTGCAATTTAAACCATGGTGATCAAGAGTAAACTATGGGGCAAATTAAAGAATCACATAACCTGGAATATCATGGAAATCAAAATCACAGAGAAATTTACTAATGTGGAGTAACTACTTGATTAATTTATAGAGGATGAGTTTCAGGCTATGTTAAAACCAGGAATCTTATTATTTTACTGGCACAAACATTTATATAAAATGACTTGTATTGACAAACAAGTGCTATCCCATTTACTTTATTTAATATATAAAATGTTTTCCATCAGCACATTATATGCTAGTTAAGCTGTTAAAGTTATTAAAATGTTTCCTTTTGTGATTAACCTCTTAAAACCTTGTTTGTATTATTAATTTACTAAGGAAAACTATTTCACATAGAGAATACAAGGGTTTACTCCATCCACTCCTTTCTGGAATTACTAATCAGAGACAGAGAAATTAATCCAATGTTATATTTCATAAAAGGGGATTTCATTGAGAGTAATAGCACCAATCAAGTTGTAATGAGGTTACTCAGAGAATCAACAGATAGAACTTGAGTGCTTAGTACATGCCAGGTACTGAGCTTGACGCTAGGTACTGCCATCTATTAAATTACTCTGAGCCCTATGTTAAATAGAACATTAAAAATTACAGACTAGGTGTAGATTCTGTGTCCTTAGATTATTATGTCACTCTGTAAAAAACCTTTTGCAGATTGAACTACAAGGAAGGGTAGTGTTGCGAAAAGGAATGTGACCATTCAAAACATGTTTTATGTAGAATCTGAAATTGTATCCGATCCTTTACCATGATATGACAAGATTACACATGTTAAACATTTCTTTAAATGTTATTTTTAGTAAAACTTTATAGCTGATAGCTGTGAAAAGTACTATGTGTCAGGCATTATGTTTAATCTGTGTGTGTGTGTGTGTGTGTGTGTGAGAGAGAGAGAGAGAGAGAGAGAGAGATTTGGAATCAATTATTCAGGAACCTTATTTTCAAAATGTCTATTATTTGTTAACTCTTGATCATAAAGTAGAAAAGAGAAATGAGAAATTACCTTCCTTCCCCCGCCCCAGGCAAATACTATTTCTCTTACAAATTGATAAAACCAGACAAAAATCTGACCAAGACTGAGACAATTCACTAAAACCAATTATGTGATACTAGAGCTCTTGCTGTTATCTATGTGCGATGATTATATGATTTTCTGTTTCATGAATCAAACCCCATAAGAGGCTTGGGAGAATCTAATGTCTTATATGAGCAGAAGAATGATGCATGCCTTTTTATTTGGAAGAGATGAAGAAGATGGTAATGGATCAAAAGGAAATTTAATAAACTGGAATTTGGGGTAAGAAAATGGCAGTATAAAGGTGAAGAAAAGAAAAGGAATGGTAGAAATACAAAAAAAGATACACTTTGGTGTCACACATTCACAGAGACAGAGGTCCCATTTAATAGAACAAGAGATAGAACATGAGAGTATTAATCATATAGCTACAAATCACTGCTTTATTCTTTCCCCCAGTTGGCAAAATGAAACACTAATAAAATAATAAAATATACAATAACTATTCCCCCTGTGGGGTCCATTCCTAAGGAATTAATTGGTAAAAAACACAAAAACAAAAACAAAACACAACCCTCTACCATATACAGGGCTCTGTATAGGGTTCCTTACATTTTAATCAGTACATGCCAGAACTTCTTCCAAGTTCAGATCACACTTGATCAATACTTCATTGTACATGAATTTTATACAGTCTCTAAGGATTTCAAATCAATTAGAAAGCAGGTAGGTCATTCTTACCTAATATAAATTCACATGGGAGATAAAGATAAAATAATTTTTAAACTTGCTGAATCTGTGCCATTAATTAAAACTATGTAAATTTCTTCTCTTAGAATTGTCACGCTGCCTTCCTCACCCCATCTGGAATGGTGAATACACATTGCATGAGACAATAATTGGCTTTTTTGGTTGTTGTTGTACAATATGTCTCAAATCATAGCACTACTTGCAAATGGATTTAATGAGCGTAAAGCATGTTCCCATCAGCTCCGCATCCAAAATGTCATCATATCTACTCTCTCTCCTTTTATGATAATTTTAACAGGAAAAAAAAAGAAAAAGGCAACAAATTTTCCAGCATGTATGTGGCAGTATAATTGATAATTACCTTAATGGAGTTAATTTCTTGTGTGATGCTTAATGAGGTTTGGTATACCAATTCAGAAGCCCAGAATAAAATATTTTCCACAACATATCTGGCACCACACAAAGTCAAACTCGCAGTGCCGTCACATCCAACTATAACATCACGGTCATTTATCATCATTGTCATCCCGACTCTGGTCAATCAAACTCACCAGGTCTGAAATAACAAAGTCAACGGCTATAATGAAGCTCTAGAAGTCACCTTACTTGCAGGTATATATCCCAAGAAAATAGGGAACAATAAGGCATTTGAAAATCAACGCGATAATATGACTGAAGCAACAGAAAATAATTTTACATGATACCTTTCAGTTTGTCACAACTTGATACACTGAGAAATGGAAAACCATGACATATTCTCTAAACCACAATGATTACTGCATAGTATTAATATCTGTCCTCTGGTCTTCTCCTCTTAGCTGTACTATTGCCATTTTGTTCCCTTCATCTAAAATCATAACCCCCTTTCTGATGCTTCTCTTCATAACCTCCATAACATCACTGACACACTTCTCTTGGGGATACACATTTTAGTACTATTTCCAATTCTTTACTGTCATCCATGGTCCACACTAGACTGTAAAATCTTTCAGGGCCAGAACCTAGTTTAATTTGTGACATTCTATGTGTTGCCTACCAAGAGCTGAATCCCTGTAATTTCTTGAGAGCAGAGTCCTGATTACATTCCAGGTGCACCTCATACACTGTGTCATCCAGGGGAAGATAATAGCTCTCTTGGTCCAGGGTAAACCATGGGTTGTAGCTGAACATTATAATGCCTTTCTGTTTCCAGTGATTGCTTTAGTCAGAGGTGTTAGACACGACGCCGGCTAATAAAAAGTAAGGGGAGGGGTGCCTGGGTGGCTCAGTCGTTAAGCGTCTGCCTTCGGCTCAGGTCATGATCCCAGGGTCCTGGGATCGAGCCCCGCATCGGGCTCCCTGCTCGGCGGGAAGCCTGCTTCTCCCTCTCCCACTCCCCCTGCGTGTGTTCCCTCTCTCGCTGTCTCTCTCTGTCAAATAAATAAATAAATAAAATCTTAAAAAAAAAAGCGGGGGGAAGCCTTCTGGGTGGCTTCTGGAGAAGGTTTATTAAGCTTTTAAACAAGAATCAAGGAGGGGTTGGTCACTCCTTCTTCAGAGACTTTTGAGATTGCAGGTGATATCTCTAACTGTGGAAATGATTTAGTAACCGTGAAGAGAGTTTGCTAGACACACTAAGGATAGGAAAAAAACAAAACAAAACAAAAACCTGGCTTCTTTCTCTTATTAATTAACTGCTGACCCACCATCCCTGGAGTTATGTCTTCTGGGTATGAAAGATAATTGATGTTTTTTGGTTGTTTACACCTGATTGGTTGGAGGTTTCTGATATTGGCAGTCAAAGGTCTCCGATGGAACACAGATTTTTCCACTTTACTGAGCAAGTCCTCAAATATTCTAAGTGAATAATTAACTCTGGTTTCAATGCAGAAGGTGAAGAATTTACAAAAATACCTTATGCACAAGACAATCACTTTATAGGACTTCTGAAATAGCAATTGCAATCTCAACCTCCAGTGTTCAGGGTTCTAGCAAGTCTAATGTATTACAAAGATGATGGGTTGAATCCACAAAGCATTTATCTTTTGTCTTATTAACAATAAATTTCTAGATTGAGGAAGGAAAAAAGCAGAATATTCAATTCCTACTGCTTCATATTTGCAGTAGTGAATGTAAGGCACAAGTTAAACATAAAAAGAAATCTAACTCACTATTTCTATCTTGACTTAGATATGAAAGGATAAAACATTAAAAGTTGCTTATAAAGTTCCCCTACCTGACATTCAAATTTAATGAATACTCTCTTGATTCTTAATAGTGTGGTTCATTTTTCAAATAAAGAGCCCAGAGTTGTGGAGAGCACCAGGTGAGGAAGGATAATACACCACGTTCCTCACAAAGCAAATATTGCACACTGCTCATTTCAGGTTCTTTTCCTGTCAAATGTCATCATCTTTCTAGATTATTACCAAGCAGAAAGAGCCTGTTTATGTGACAGACAGCATTGAAATTTTGTTTGCAGCCAGAGGCTAAGTAGAAAATTGAAGATACGCAGGCGTAAGAAACAGCTTTCTGATTTCTATGCAAATCTATCTGTCCCACATGAGTTTATTAATCAAATCATTATTTTTGTCAGGTTACCCATGAGTTCCCTCAGAAGTTTTCAAAAATAAATGATCAAAGGTAACCAGGAAAAAAAAAGTCAGGATGAATGATTTGACCAGAAATAAAATATATACAATATTCCCCTCAAGAAAACATTTTCCTCCAGCTAAAAGTATAAACAAGAATCCATCAATAGTCATAAATCCCTTATTTTACATGAAAAGTGAAGGAGCTAATGAATAATTAAAACTTAAAGTGTTCATATCCTTTGACCCACTGATTCTATGACAGGAAAGCTATTCAAAATTATTAGTACAGAAAAACCATTTTTAGTAAGATGTTCATTACTGCACTGTAATAAAACACTTTGCCATCAAAATAATTGTCAAATGATGAGTGAAATGGTAAAGAAATTGCTGGTGGACTGTAAATTTGCTGAGGACATGACCACGTCCATCTTCCTCACCTTCAGCTCTTAGCACATTGCCTGGTATAGAGAAAATTCTCAGGAATCTTGATTCATTCACTCACCCATGAATTGCCCTTATTCATCCAACAACCAGGTATCAAGCCTTATATCCCTCCCACAAATCATGCCAACCATTGGTGATTCAAGGGACTGTAAGAAGGAATTTTGTCTTCAAGAGGTTATTGTCAGTGATGCAGTTGGGGAAGGAAGGAAGAACAACACACAAATGCTGAGATGAAGAGCTCATGCTCTGCAGGTGTCTGATGGTGGTTTATGGAGTAGACAGTGAAAACCATGTTGTTGGTTTTTTACCATGGAAATAAACAGAAAAGTAATATAAGTTAAAAGAAAAAATGGCAGGGCGCCTGGGTGGCTCAGTTGGTTAAGCGACTGCCTTTGGCTCAGGTCATGATCCTGGAGTCCCGGGATCGAGTCCCACATCGGGCTCCCTGCTCAGCAGGGAGTCTGCTTCTCCCTCTGACCCTCCTCCCTCTCATGCTCTCTGTCTCTCATTCTCTCTCTCGCAAATAAGTAAAATCTTAAAAAAAAAAGAAAAGAAAAGAAAAGAAAAAATGGCAGAATTCACTTAGATTCAACCATCAAGAGGAAGTTGATCAGGATGCCTGAGAGGACTGGTCGCATAGGAGGGAAGACAGATCCCTACCGGTCACAAAGTCCGGGAAGGGGAGGGATTTGAGGAGCTGGATGAGAAAAGGGGCCCAAGAAATACGTGAATGAATGTCGCAAGGATGTGAGAGAACATGATGATGGAGAAAAGGCTTCTAAGGGTTTCCACTTGTGATGGACATTTCTCCATGTTGGAATACTTCTGGATTGGCTTTTTACTAGGTTTTCCTGCTCTTTCTTTTTGATTTATGATGGAGATGGAGATGAAAGGTCTTGGAGGCTGGCTGATTGCTGCTGCTAAGACCTAGAGTCAATTCGATGTTCAGAGCTCGATGCAGGAAGTTCTCATGGTGCATGGCAGCACGGGGAGCAAGATGGCTCTGGGGTCTACTCTCCAGAGAGAAAGAAGGCCTATGTGAATCAAGCAGCACTTTAGGAATACTTCCCTGTTATTCTATTTACTCTTCATCTGAAAACATATTGGAAGGGGCAACAGGAGTCAATTTCAAAAAACAGTGCATTTTCTGGAATGTTGATAGGTAAAGAATCATAAAGAGAAAACCAAGTCGTTTAATTTACTTTGATTTTCATGCACCACCGTTTTCAGTTTTTTTTTTTTTTTTTTTGCTTTGTTATGTTTTTAACATGGTAAAAAGAATACGATAGACGGAATGATCTGGTATTTGCTCAGAAATGAAATTGTAGAACATGTCTATAAAGGGTTTATGAATATACAACATTCCTCAACAGCAATCATGTTAAATATTCCATGAAGCATTATCATAAATATGAATATATTCATTTAATTTTCACTTATGAATGCATTTGAGAAACATTCATTTACAGCCTATCTATTACCCAATTATGTCATTAATAGAATACATGCATGTGGATGTTTCTGTATTTTTCAGTGAGTCACAAAGGACATAATTATGAAATACTGAAACCAAAGCAGCTTCCATGGGCTCTTCCTCAGTGTTCTGTGTACTCATAATAAAGTCCTATAATTTATTTTAAAGGCAGGGCATGCAAAGTTCAAAAGTTTAATAAGATTGTGGCTTTCAGAATATTAGACACAGCAAACCAATATAATTGCTATACCCCACAGCCCGCGTCAATTCAGGCAAAAAATAAGTATTTTTATCATAACATTTCCTTTCTCAGAGACTAAATCAGTTTCAATTACATATTTTACATTCTGTACTTCTGTGTTTGACTTCTGAAAAACAAACTGAGGGTTCTAGAGGGGAGAGGTGTGGGAGGATGGGTTAGCCTGGTGATGGGTATTAAAGAGGGCACGTTCTGCATGGAAAACTGGGTGTTATATGCAAACAATGAATCATGGAACACTACATCAAAAACTAATGATGTAATGTATGGTGACTAACATAACAATAAAAAATTAAAAATAAATAAAAATAAATAGTCTAACAGGTTCAATATTCATCATCAAATAAATAATAACACATGCCATTTATTTCTTGGGCCATTTTTTAGTGGACTTAATATTGGGATTTAATATATTAGACATATTTAGCACAAAGAAAAAACAATTGCCTGAAAAAAACAAGACATTCAATCAGAAAATTACTCTTTATAATTCTGTTCTAATCATAATATATGTGAACCAAATCCTTGGGGCACTAGGAAGATTCATGGATCTTGAAAATGGATCAAATTTTTGGCCCAAAGGCAGTTTTCTCATGGAATATGGGCTTTTGTATAGGACAACTGCTTAGAAAAAGACTACTTGCTAAAGTCAAGGTGTGTTCAAGTGCTTTTATATCACTCTAAATACATTCCTATGTATTCTAGTATTATATACTGAAATGTTACAAATTTCATATTATCCATATCTTATGAATTTAATTATTTATCTCCAAATTATATCACATGCCAGGAAGCAAGGAAGGAAGGAGAAAGGAAGGAGGGAGAGAAGGAAGGAAGGAAGGAAGGAAGGAAGGAAGGAAGGAAGGAAGGAAGGAAGGAAGGAAGGAAAGAAGGAAGGAAGGGAGGAAGGAGGGAAGGAAAGAAGGAAGGAAGGAAGGGAGGAAGGAGGGAAGGAAAGAAGGAAGGAGGGAAGGAAAGAAGGAAGGAAGGAAGGGAGGAGGAAGGAAGGAGGGAAGGAAGGAGGAAGAAAGGAAGGAAAAGGAAGGAAGGAGGGAAGGAAGGAGGGAAGGAAGGAGGAAGAAAGGAAGGAAAAGGAAGGAAGGAGGGAAGCAAGGAAGGAAGGAAGGGAGGGAGGGAAGGAGGGAAAAGAAAGGGGATGCAATATCAACACAGTTAAGAGGAAAAAAAACTACTGAATAGAAAGCCCAGCATCTAGCTCTGACCCACTGTGGGCTGTGGCAATGTGAGTAAACCACTGAATGACTTTTGGATTCTGATTTTTCATCCATAATATCAATGGTTTAATTATATGGGTTTTAAGTTCAGAAATTCAAAGATTTAAGATTCTGAATTCCCATTTCCCACTTATACATTATCACTCAGTTGATACTGAGGTGGGAGGAAACAGATAAAAACAAGGAAACAAATAAGTAAAATAGTTGTAACTATGGTACGCAGAAGAATGTCTCCCCAAAGATGTCCATATCCTGATTCCAGGAATATATTACATTATTATGTCATATTATTATATTATACCATATTGATTTTATAATTTTTTTTAAATGGAGAGCTACAAAGATCCTGAAATTAATGCTGAGTCTTTTTATATTTAATATATTCTTGTTTATGTTATAAAAGGATAATTAATCTGTATACCTGAAAGCATATCTAGAGGGGTCAAGACATTCTTTCTCTAGCCCATGAAAGGCAAGTTACAATGTATGGAGAATGTATAGGTTGTAGGTCCATTTATGTAATGAGGTTAAAGAATGTATTTTAAGGGGGCACCTGAGTGGCTCAGTCGGTTAAGTGTCTGGCTCTTGATTTCAGCTCAACTCATGATCTCAGCGTCGTGAGATCAAGCCCCAAGTCAGGCTTCGAGCTCAGTGTGGAGTCTGCTTGGATTTCTCTCTCACTCTCCCTTGCACTCTTTCTATCTCTCTATCTCTCAAATAAATAAAATATTAAAAAAATAAGAAGAAGATATTTTCAGGAGCCTGGATATAGCCCGACCAGGACTAATCCACAGAGCATTGACATAGAGTCAGAAGCTCATCATTAGGGAAAGAAAAAAAAAAAAGAAGAGGCTTCTGGGTGACTCAGTCGGTTAGGCATCTGCCTTCAGCTCAGGTCACGATCCCAGTGTCCCGGGATCGAGCCCCGCATCGGGCTCTCTGCTCAGCAGGGAGTCTGCTTCTCTCTCTCATTCTCTTTCTGTGCTCTCTCTCTCTAATAAATAAAAAGTAAAAAAAAAAAAAAAAAGAAAAGAAAAGAAAAAAAGCACTAGCACATGTGGTTGAATGAAGGTTGACAATTTAGCATGTTTTCTTTCACTTAAGCCATGGGAGGGACTCCATGGAGTGACACCCCTTACCTTGGTCTGCCAGTCCCTCATTTTTCCCTAAGAGAAGAAACTTGAATGATCTTCAGGTGAATTTGGAAGAGGGAATGATCACACTCAGTTCAGCTCCCTCCTCTTTGCAGGTATGTCTGCTCAGAGCAGGTATTCTCACGCACTTGATCCTGAGCACTACAGAATCTGCACCCTAAACAGAAGCAGGCCTTTGTCCCGCACTGCTTCAGACTTGGGAGCTGAGTCTTTTCAATCCCGAAGTTATAAATCCACAGGACGATAGGCCCAAACCTCCCCTCTAGCTTTGATCAGTAATAAAGGTAACCTATTGATATCTTTACGTGGGACCTTTGTGTATATCTCAAAGGTTCCTAACACAGGTTAGAGAGGCAGTGTTCATCGTGTACCCTAAACCCTAACAAACAGCACACTAGGTACTTTTTCTTTTTCCATGCATGTATTCAGTCTTCACTCAACCAGTATTGGAGCACTAGCAAGAGACAGACATGATTACCATTTCCACTGAGTTAATATTCCAGTGAGAGCAAACAGCAAAAAATGGGTCAACAAGTAAGTAAAATAGTTGTTGTTGTGGTAGGCAGAATAATGGCCCTCCAAAAATATCCGTATCCTGCTTGCAGACATCTATGACTATGTTAGGTTACATGGAAAAGGGCGGGATAAGGTTGCAGATGAACTAGAAATTGCTCATCAACCCCCCTTGAGATGGGAAATCATTCTGGATTATCCAGGTGGGCCCAAGGTAATCATCTGACTCCATTAAATGTGTAGAAGAGAGGTGGAAGAGCCAGGGTCAAAGTTGTGAAGATGTGAGGACAGAAGAAAACCATGTGGATTTTGGAGGCAGATGGGCTAGTGAGGAGTAAACCCAGGTATGTATCCAAGTGAGTGTAAAGCTATACAAGGAAATGTAAACTATAAATCTTCCTTCCAAAACACACACTGGAAAACTTCATTGGGAAGATCTTGTTATTTACACCATTACGGAAGAACCTATAATTCAGACTCTACTATCGCAAGAGAAACAGTGTCCTTATTTCAAGATAACTGTGATATTTCTAAATTTCTATCGGCTTCCAGAAGGACATACATTTTATAAGTTCAAAACCCTTCAATATATCAACTTGTAGCAAAGCACTGTGAATTTGAAAACAAACCACTATCAAAACTAATGTTGGTTAAAGCAGGCTACTCTCGTTTTGAAATATCAAGCTAAGATCAAAGGGCTCCATTTCAATATTTTGTGTTAAAAAAAAGTGGTTTCTTTGTTGTAAAACCTTTTCCAGAAAGAGATGGTCATATATAATGAGATATACTTATGCGGATTTTTTAAAGGAATGCCAAAGACTGAAAATAAATCCAGAAGATATTTGGAATAATGATCAGATTCTTCCCTGAAAAATCTCACTGCAAATATTAACATCATTTGCAAATGATCAATTAAGAATGGCCTGAGGACACCATTGCAACCACAGGATAATTTAAACTAAATGTGTTTGATAATGCCCCTGTACCTTCTTTAATTCTGCGTTCTATTTCACCAAACTTTTAAAAAATTCTAACTGTGCATGTTCATTTCCTCTAATTCTGATGTTCTTTTGAAATAGACATACTTCATACAAGCCTACAATCATCTTCCTCTTGGGGTTTACAGTCCTTGAAAATGGCTCCTTGTACCTCATAAAATTACAAGTGTCTCCTTTAACTTTCCATTTTATCTGCTCAACAAAAATAATAGCACTTTTTGAAATAATAGCATTTTTATCTTCTCCTGTCTGAGGGTTACCAGAACACTGGCATATTCAAGTAAAGATGTTTTTAAGATAATGTCACTCCAAGTATCCTAAGAAAACCATCTCCTGGTAATTAAAATCCAACCAGGAGTTCATTAGTACTATTGTAAAAGAAAATGACCCTTTTTCATAGAAGAAAAGCAAGTTATCACTAGTCTATGGAAAAGGTGAAATAAATAACTGATAGCCATGATTAGAGCACTTGACTGGAATTTTCTAAGCCTTTGGTGCATTTATTGTCCAAAGAAAAGAGGGGGGAGTATTTTTGTCTTTCATCTATTCTAAGATTAAAATCAAGGAAGAACGAACACCTTTTCTTACGGTACATTCATGACCGGGAAAGTGAAGGTATGGCTCTGGCAGTTAATTCAAGAAGAGATTTCACTGAGGGGAAAAGAGGTGTCTTCCACTGTCACCAAAAACCCTGACAAAATAGATGGTTGTCATTGGATAAATTATAAATCAAGACAAATTATTAAAGTCAAAATGTTAAATATTTTCAGGGATGCTGATCCTGTGCAGAAAAACTTCAGTGTTTTCTTCCATTCTTAGAGGCTAAAAACCCATGAATAGCCAATTGGGAAGAAGACGCGAGTCTCCCTGGGCCATCGGTTTATAATCCGCCATGAGAATCAGAACCTAGTGTTGATTTCTGGGCCTCTAAGCCTTATTGGGAAATGCCACAGAATGGCCCCTTACCCTTGGGAGCCCCTGAAAACTGTTTCTTACCTTGTTTCTCTCAAGATTTGAGTGAAAACAACTCCCTTTATTAAGAGCTGTTTTCTTTAATTTTCTTTCTTCTCTTTCTCCCCCTTATCAAAAACGGTGCCTACTCCTAAGCATTACCCACAGTTTTCAGTGTAAGAGGCAAAACTAGAAATTTCCTCGAGCTCTTTCACAAACATCCTAAGAGAATTATTTGCGGCCCCTAAGACGCCTTTATTAGAAATGCAGAAAAACAAACAGGCATTGGAGGAGGCTCTTATCTTAAAGTTGCAGCTGCTTTTAAGCCCATAAGGTATTCAGACCGGTGAAACCTATAGAACATGTGGCATGCAATAGTTTTAGATGAACAAACCTCTTCAGAGATCATTTCCCTATAGGAGCTGGAGAGCTTTAGGCAACTATTTAAGAACGCACTCTTGGAAAATTCCTACGTGCCCAGGGTCCTCTTGCCTGGCATTCTGACAAGGCTGAACTATGTACTGGGAAATACACAGGTTTTGGAGGAGATGAGAATTAGGATTGAGTCACAACTCTTAACACTTAACACCTGGGAGACCTAGGGCAAATAAGCCCTCAAGGTCCAGTGTCCTAGTAACAAGAGGAATAAACATTTACCTTAAAGATGGTCAAGATGGCCATAACTTCCTCTCAGCATGACTAAACTTTTGACGGGTTTCTTCCTGACTACCGGGCTCCGACCTCCCTCTTCAGAGAGCATTTGCTTTAGACAATTTTCAGTTATGAACTCATTCTCTGCCCTTTGAGATGGGAATCTTCTTTTGGTCTCCGGCCAGGCTCACCACTCAGGCACATCTTTCTCAATCTAGAGCCATCCTCTGGAACCATAATCAAGAATGACACCATCTGTGCCCCTATCTTTGCATCTCCGGAGGCAGGGGGTGGGGAGCCTCATTTCAATAAGCACCAAACAGCCAAAGCAGATGGTCTAATCACATTGACCATCCTCCCCAGGTGAAGGTCCCCCACTCCGGCTCACCACAGCGCTGAACCCTCGTCTGTCTGCCTTTTCAGCTGGGGAGAGTTCAGTCTTTTCCTTCACTGCTAGTCTTGCCCCCTACTGCACTTGTCTTGAACAAAGTCATCCCTGCCTGTTGAACCTATCCGGTGCAATTTTTCTTTGACAAGAGTTGTTATAAAGATGAAATACAGCATATGTAAGATACCCAATGTGGTTACTTAATAGACGTTACCTTCTCTCTCTCCCTCTTTCAAATCACACAAACCTCTGACCAGAGGTCCCTGAAAATCCCAAATGCCTCTTTTCAAAGATCAGTATAGTGTTATGATAGTGTAAAAAACTTAAAAAAAAAATCCCTCGTGTGTGTGTATGGTTTTTTTAATGGAAGAATAGACTCAAGGAATCTAACAGCAAGTTCTATTTCTAGCATTTGCTCAGTTGGCTTGAATGGCCCACACATTAGCACCAACAAACAATGATGGGGCCTTGACAGGTGGGTACTGGTCAGAGGACTGGAAAGGTCTCCAGCCTCAGCACAGTGCCATCCATACCGCAGTAGAAAGGGCAAATCAGTTCCCAAAGCCAGACTGCAAGTTTTGTCTTTAGGAACTGATAAAATCATGAAGCAAGAACACTGGAGTGTCCTCACATCAGAAGGCTTTGGTGCACTGGCTATTATACGCAAGCAATGAATCATGGAACACTACATCAAAAACTAACGATGGGGCACCTGGGTGGCTCAGTTGGTTGAGCGACTGCCTTCGGCTCAGGTCATGATCCTGGAGTCCCGGGATCGAGTCCCGCATTGGGCTCCCTGCTCGGCAGGGAGTCTGCTTCTCCCTCTCCCGCTCCCCCCTTTTGTGCTCTTTCTCTCTCTCACTCTCTCTCTCAAATAAATAAATAAAATCTTTAAAAAAAAAATGAAAAAAAATTCCAAGTATGGATTTTGTGATGCATTTAGTGTTGACTTGAATATTTGTCAGATGGACCTTTTTTCCCTCTCTCTTCCAGACAGGACTCCTGTGACTCGTCACTGTTGTTCTGTGTTAGTGCCAGGTGCTTTTCCATCACTCAAGAACATCAGTAAAGCCGGGGCGCCTGGGTGGCTCAGTTGGTTAAGCGACTGCCTTCGGCTCAGGTCGTGATCCTGGGGTCCCGGGATCGAGTTCCGCATCGGGCTTCCTGCCCGGCAGGGAGCCTGCTTCTGCCTCTGACCCTCCTCCCTCTCATGCTCTCTGTCTCATTCTCTCTCTCTCAAATAAATAAATAAAATCTTAAAAAAAAAAAAAAAACTAACGATGTACTGTATGGTGACTAACATAAGAGAGTAAAATTAAAAAAATAAAAAGAAGGCTTGCGGATGACATGCTCAGAGGTATCAAATGTAAATTCTCAAAGTACCTTTTACTCTAAATGTGCTGCAAGGTTAAACCAAAGAAATCCTTCTTCCAAGTTGCTGAGTTAGGAAAGAATAAAATACAAGTCACTTTCAGTTCGATTTTCATAAATACGAAAATGGTCTCCTCTCTTTTGATTCTTCACTGGGATCACTCCTAAGACTGTTCAGAGCCACTTTTTATACTCACTGTAATTAATCACATTTCTCTGGACTTTGCTACATGACTGTTAAAGGGGAATGCTAAAAGATACAATGTGAATTTTTAAATGAAAGTGCTTTCTCAAAGATGCCTCTTCTGTTATGTAATAAGTAATCACAGACATACCAAGATTTTGTCTGTTGGGATATTTAATGATTTTTTTTTTAGATTGAGATGTTTTGCTACTGTTTTCTATCTACATCATCCTATCACAGGCTTCAGTTCAAATTTATTAACTGGCAATATTTCTTTTTTTTTTTTAAGATTTTATTTATTTATTTATGAGAGACAGAGAGAGCGAGAGAAGCAGAGGGAGAAGCAGGCTCCCAAGGAGCAGGGAGCCCGATGAGGGACTCGATCCCAGGACCCCGGGATCATGACCTGAGCCGAAGGCAGACGCTTAACCATCTGAGCCACCCAAGCGCCCGCAATATTTATTTCTAAGAGTAATTAATTATCACAGGAGCAGAAAAGAGCACTGTGAATTATTTATAGTTGTTGGTATCTTATTTATCATTTTTTAAAAGATTTGTTTATTTGAGAGAGAGACAGTGAATAAGTGGAAGGGGAGGGGCAGAGGGAGAGGGAGAGAAGCTCAAGCAGACACCCTATGGAGTGTGGAGCCCCATGCAGGGCTGGATCCCACAACCCTGAGATCATGACCTGAGCAGAAACATTTAACCGACTGAACAACACAGGTGCTCCGATATCTTTAATATTTAGCATAGATTTTTGAATACTTTTAATGATATGTTCTTACTTATGTCCTGAATATATAAAAAAAAAGAAATTGACCTTTACTTCCTTAGCCGAAGAGCACAAAAAAGGAATAAAGAAAAATTTCAAGTTTGTTCAACCTAGTCTGGAAAATAGAAGTTGATTCTAGAAGATAAACATAATAGAATATATAATTTTCAGGGCGCCTGGGTGGCTCAGTCGGTTAAGGGTCTGCCTTCAGCTCAGGTCCTGATCCCGGAGTCCTGGGATCGAGTCCCGCATTGGGCTCCCGGCTCAGCAGGGAGCCTGCTTCTCCCTCTGACCCTCTCCGCTCTCATGCTGTTTCTCTCTCTCTCACTCTCTCAAGTAAATATATAAATAAAATCTTTAAAAAAAAAAAAGAATATATAATTTTCAAAGAAATTATGAAGAATGTTTTCGAAACATTGAGGATTGACTCCTACTTCCATCCCATAAAAATGAAATAGACACTTGACGTTTGTTTAAAGCACATGTGGAAAGTATCAAAATAATGTATTACAATTGATAATAGTGGTAGAGAAGTAGAAATTGAGGGAGGTCATAATAATATAAGATTTCTCACAATGTCAGGATATTATATTTGATACTTCAGCTTAAAGATACCATCAACAATCTGAATAACAGCTGCCTGATAATGAATTAATGTCCTAAAATTAGAGTAATATTCTATATTTGTAAACAGTTCAGAATTACTGATACCTAAGCACGTTACTAACACTTAAGCAATACTCTTAAAATGCACACAATTCAACTTTTGGGTTTTGTCGCAATTTAATATAAAATTTTACTTTTCACTTCTTGAAATAGACATTGACCCAGGGAATCACAGAAACTTTGAGAGGTAAGCTAATACATAAAACACACATATTCCCCACTTTAAATTTACCTTAAAGGGATCTCTAGCTTAGGAACTAATTACCTTTTTTTAATGCTGCATTAACCGAAACAAGATTTTAATGCTCCATTTAAGCTCTCTAAAATGTAGATTTCTAAATATCTTCCTGTCTCTTGCTCATATGGAAAAGAAAGGTGTAAAGAGACTCCGTAAGTACTGATTTCATACTATTGGAATTAGGATGAAATAATGAATACCAGATGTAGCATTTTTGGTACCATTTTTTGTTTACTATGATTCAGAGGTTTTTAAGCATGTGGACATCCTAGAACCACCTTAGTAATTTTAAAATCTGATGTTTGGGCCCCCCATGGGGAGATTCTGATTTCATTGGTCTGGGATGGGCCTCAGCTTGTAAACCTCCCCAGGTGATTGTGAAGTCTCATCAGCACCAAGCAAGGGAATACCCTGAGTTCTAAAATATTCCTCAGCATGGTGGTGCTCTAGTTTCTATACCATGAAATGCTAAGGGTTTTTAGAACATACATTCTCAGATTTCCTCATCTCCCCATCTGGAAAATAAAACCAGGTTCTCTTTTGTACCACTCTTTTATAGGACCCCTGTACTCTTCCAGATTTGCAACACGTCCCCAGGCCAAAAAAGGAGAGAGAGGAAAAAAAAAATAATAATAAACAAAATAAACAAAAAAACAAAAAACAAAGAACCTCAAGCCAATGAAGTCCATTTCCCATATTCATAGAAATCTTGCCCCCATGGCTATCCATTTCCAAGATCCAAGATCAGGTGAAAATTTCTCACAGCATTATCTCCCCCAGAATCTACAAGTGTCTCTTAACCTTCTCCACCACCTCCCTTGGGTTTTGCTTCTTCTCTTCCTTAAGAAACTTTTTTCCTAGGAAGTTCAGAAAGGACTGTTAGAGCCCGTGTTCCTATATTACTTCTGTGTTTGAATCTTGACAGGAAAACAAATTTCTGTGTTTGCTTAAACTTTGATGCATCGTCAGTATCTAATTCATTGTAGAAAAGTTCGAAGACACCTTGAGGTAGTATATATGTGGAATCTTAAAAAACAAACAAAAACACCCAAGTTCATAGATACAGAGAACAGATTTGTGGTTGCTGGAGACTGGGGCTGAGGAGAAAAGGGTGAAAGGGTCAAAAGGTAAAATAATAATAATAAATAATAAAAATTTTTTTAATTAAAAAAGAGAAAGAAATGAAGGAAGGAAAAAGGAAAGAAAGGAAAAGAAAGGAAAAGAGAAAGAACGAACGATAGATTATGGTCCAAGTCCTAGAGAGGCTCATATCCTAGTACAGCAAAGAGCCATATAAAAACTAATTGTTAAAAAAACATGGTAACCATAACAATGTAATTTAAAAAAAAACTCTGAGGGAATACATAATACTGGGGAAACAAGGAAAGAAAAGTTTCTAAGATATCTTGAGGTAGTATATACTGCCAAATCCAACCCCACTGCCTGTTCTCCAAAAGATGAGTGTGTATAAAATCATCAGCAGCTTTTAATATCAGCCTATAGGTTACAAGAACTACAGAGTATCTTCCTTCATTTTATGGATTAGGAAATTTATTACAACTAACCTTTATAACTGTAAGCTAAGTAAATGTCACACTTTAAAACTATCAATGAGGAAACTCACACAACTGAACCAAGGACATAAAAATAGCCTTTTCAGGGGCACCTGAGTGGCTCAGTCATTGGGCATCTGCCTTCGGCTCAGGTCATGATCCCAGGGTTCTGGGATTGAGCCCCGCATCGGGCTCCCTGCTCCTCGGGAGGCCTGCTTCTCCCTCTCCCACTCCCCCTGCTTGTGTTCCCCTCTCGCTGTGTCTCTCTCTGTCAAATAAATAAATAAAATCTTTAAAAAATAATAAGTAAATAAAAATAGCCTTTTCAGGCTATTGGAGATCTCTCCAATCTGCCCACTGTAAGGAACAATGCATTTAATAAGAGCAATAGAAAAAGCTATGAGAATAGGAAGTAATCGATACAACACTTTACACCTTATTGTTTGATCTATGAATCAGTCTACTGATACATATTGAGATGGCTGCTGTATCTTTATCAAAGCAATTTTATCAAGCACTGGAGAAAGAATGTTGCCTACTCCGGGTTCACATGATAGCTAACTCTCCCAGAAATAAAACCTGAGGTTTAGGTTAGCTAGTCTTGGGAAACACATTTGATGTAAATACTGGACAAAACCGGGATGCCTGGGTGGCTCAGTTGGTGGAGCACCGGAATCTTGGTTTTGGCTCAGGTCATGATCTCAGGGTAATGAAATGGAGCCCAATTTCTGGCTCAGCGCTCAGCAGAGAGTCTGCTTGAGATTCTCCCCCTCTGCCCCCCCCCCACTCATGCTCTCTCTCTCTCTCTCTCTCCCTCTCTCCCCCTTTCTCTCTCTCTAATAAATAAGGAAATCCTAGAAAAAAGAAGAAGAGAATACTGGACAAAACCATGAAAAAACAATCCAAATTTTCTCAATGGGAATAAAAGTCATGTAACTCTGTATATTGATTCTAGTAAGTGGAGGCAGATTTAGGGTGGTTTAACAATGTCTTGGACACAATTCCAGTTGCAAATTGTTATTTACCTCTTTTGTTTTTGAATCTGACACTGCGGTCCTTGCCAGCAGGAAGCTTTCATTCCTGTCCCCATTACATCATCCTAGTGACTTGGATAGAGCTTAGGGCAAGGTGGATCTTAAATGCATGCAATTGAAAGACTAAATATAAACCCAACTGAAAGCCTCATTCTTATGGGAACATTTACAGGTAGAATTGTCTCTCCGCAATCCCTCTTCTCTGCTATATACATCTTGGGAGGAAAAAGTGGCTTTTTCTCATGCTGTTAAAGTAGAGTGTACCTTCAAATTAAAAAAATAAAAACATGAAATATATGGCTGGTGTGTTACAGAATCTTTGTTGAAATGATAAAAAGGACAAATAAACCTTCATATATTAAGTGCATAACCTTCATTTTCTCCCTTGTATTCTTGTATTCATTGAAGTACAAGATTTTAATTGCTCTTCATTTCAATTTCCTTTTCACGTCCCTTCCTTCTTCCTTTAGCCTAGCACTTTCTGCATATGTGACAGTACTTTACATTATTAGCTCACAATTTCTTACGCGTTCTTCTCCTCTGCCAAGACTTGATTCTCACACACCAATATATAGCCATCTGTCTTCTACTGGAAACTGCTTGTTTTAAGTTAATGGGAATAAATTTCTGGGGCGCCTGGGTGGCTCAGTTGGTTGAACATCTCACTTTGATTTTCGCTCAGGTCAGGATCTCAGAGTTGTGAGATCAAGCCAACTTCCAGCTCTGTGCTCAGCACAGAGTCTACTTGTCCCTATTCCTCCCCCTCAGCCCCTCCTCCTTGCTCCCCCCACCCCGCTTGTGCTCACTCATGTGCTCTCATGCACTCTGTCTTAAATAAATAAATAAATAAATTAATTAATTAATTAAATCTTAAAAAAATACATTTTATATCAAGTGAAGAAACTTATATTTCTGTACATGAATTTACATGAGTTTATTTGTCCTACTGGGAGGTCAATTTCCTAACCTACTAAGTGATGGGACTGTAAGTTTCTTCTACTTTGATACTGTATGTTATTTTTTTTAACAGTGAAAGCAGATATCATAACTACCTTTACATAACTTTGTTAATTTAAGGGAAGACATACACTTTATATTTATTTACTAGTTAATTACTAATTTAATTCCTATTTTTTCCATATACATCTTTATGTTTTCCTTTTTGAATTTTTACCTATGTTGTACCCATTTTACCATTGTGGTGGTGTTAAAATTTTTAAATTTTTTATTTGATGAATGGATTGGCTGATTGATGAGGTAACGATTCAGCTAAAACCACAACAGAAATGAGCAATTATTTCAGGCTTGGGGCACATGGCCAAGAGAAGGTGCGGCAATAGGAAATGAGGAATTCATGTCAGGGGGCCAGTCCTGGAGACCACTTGGCTGGAGCAATCTTACCAGTGTTGGGTTCCCTGGATTGGGAGGTTATAAAAGCCCTTGGAAGGGTTTTTGCTAGAACTGCCAGGCCCACTTAAGAATTTTAAATAGCAGATTGTCCGGAGCTTTCGAAATTTCTCAGCTGAGATGAAATGATGAAAGAAAAAAGTCTCTCTGTTGGGTATCTACAGAATCAAGTGGACGTTCAGGCAAAAGGTCAAGTGACCGGGAAGGCAGCAAATGAAACATTGAAATTGAGGGGCTAAAAGCCTCTCTGAATAGAATGTCACTGAGAATAAATTTTAAAAAAAGAAAGAAAGAAAGGGAAAAAAAGGACAGTTGGCAAAAAATCCAAATTACTTGGATAAAAGGAACAAAGGAGAGACAGAAGTTAAATACAGCTGAAAACTGGAGCTTTGATGCTCAGATTTATTGGGAAGTGATATGGAGGAGTTCTTTTTAATATTAATTCTCTGTAATGGTAAGTCCTTTCAGAAAAGAAATCTATTTTTAAAAAATGCCAAATCTATAAAGAACTTATCAAACTCAACACCCAAAGAACAAATAATCTAGTCAAGAAATGGGCAGAAGACATAAACAGACATTTCTCCAAAGAAGACATACAAATAGCCAACAGACACATAAAAAATGTTCATCACTTGGCATCGGGGAAATACAAATCAAAACCACAATGAGATACCACCTCACACCAGTCACAATGACTAAGATTAACCACTCAGGAAATGACAGATGTTGGTGAGGATGCAGAGAAAGGAGAACCCCTTACACTCCTGGTGGGAATGCAAGCTGGTGCAGCCACTCTGGAAAACAGTATGGAGGTGCCTCAGAAAGTTGAAAATAGAGCTACTCTACGACCCAGCAATTGCATTACTAGGGATTTACCCCAAAGATACAAATGTAGTGATACAAAGGGGCGGGCACCTGCACCCCAATGTTTATAGCAGCAATGTCTACAATAGCCAAACTATGGAAAGAACCCAGATGTCCATAGACTGATGAATGGATAAAGATGTGGTGTATATATAAAATGGAACACTACTCAGCCATCAAAAAAAAGAAATCTTGCCATTTGCAATGATGTGGATGGAACTAGAGGGTATTATGCTAAGCAAAATTAGTTAATCAGAGAAAGACAATTATCCTATGATCTCACTCATATGTGGAATTTAAGAAACAAAACAGAGGATCATAGGGGAAGAGAGGAAAAAATAAAACAAGATGAAATCAGAGAGGGAGACAAACCCTAAGAGACTCTTAATCATGGAAACAAACTGAGTGCTGCTGGAGGTGGGAGGTGCAGGGATGGGGTAACTGAGTGATGGACATTAAGGAGGGTACATGATGTAATGGGAACTGGGTATTATATAAGACTGATAAATCACTGACCCCTACCTCTGAAACTAATAATACATTATATGTTAATTAATTGAGTTTAAATTAAAAAATTTAAAAAAAACAACTTGAGAGGAAAAAGGTAAACCAACTTTGGCTCGGTCAAATAAATAAATTGAAAAAAAAAAAAAAAAACAATGTCAGTAGTGTATTTCAAATATCAAGTGAAATACAGTTATCATTTGGTTACAACTATGAAGTTTTAAAAAGGAGGTAAAGTAAATACAAATATCTCATTTTTGTCCTGAAGAGTTTAAATTGGTAGAAAAAGTTCTGGATGATAATTTTGGGCTTTTATTAGCAATATTTATTTATTTATACTTAATCTATTAATTGCTATGATCAAAAACTTTAGTTCTTAGTACTTCTGAAAGGTACCTCACTGAAATATGTACTCAAATACATCAGGCTTTGTTTAAAACAAAACAAAATTAATGCTTTGTCAGATTTTAATAATATCATTGATAAATGATGTTTTTAATCACAAATGTACCATTTTTAAACAAAAGCCTGATGATTTAATATCCTAGTTGAACAAACATTTTTAGAAGATTTACAAAGGCCTAATGGTATTAGGCTTTAATTAGGTTGACAAATTATATTCTAAATGAATTTACTCATGTGCTATTAAATATCATAAAAAATTAAAACTAAGCTGCGTTTGTCGAAACAGTTTAATAAGCTGTGCTTTCTGTCATAGTCACCTAGGATTTCTATCATGTTCATTTTCTGACTTGCTAATTCATAAAATTTAATAAATCAAAAATGAGACTTCTACATATGAACTGGCAAGGTTCTAAGAAAATCATGAGTTTCCTTGATCATAGTAAGCATAAAAACATGTAAGTAAAATAATTGCTTTATAAATGATGTGAATAAAACATCATTAGCATGAATTTAGGCAAATACAAATCGATCTACCTGATCAACAAGGAGCAGAGGAATTTGATAAGAAGTATCACAAAACGATAACAATGACAGGCATTTGTTTGAGGTTTTACTGTTCATAAAGTACTTTCACATTCGTTAAATTATTAGGGCCTTATGACAATATGTTGGAAGGTTTATGTTATGTATCTGCTCTCTTTAGAGCGGAAACAGAGAAAGATATTAGGGAATTGAGAAGTAGTGGGGGATGGTCAAGTGTGTCCATGTGACTCTAGCAGAAATAAAATGTGTGAAAGGGGCAATGTGGGTAATAAGTAGAGATCTAAGACCATGTGAAGGAATAGACAAAAGAAAGCAAGGGAAATGCACATCATTTCTATTTTGGGGACCTCAAGAGAGACATGAATTAAGAAGGAGTTGGGAGGGGCGGAGCAAGATGGCGGAGGAGTAGGAGACCTGGATTTCGTCTCCTCTCAGGAAATCAGTTGGATAGGGATCAAACCATTCAGAACACCTACAAACTCAACAAGAGATCAAAGAAAAGAAGAGCAACAACTCTCTCAACAGAAAAGCGACCACTTTCTGGAAGGTAGGACGTGCGGAGAAGTGAATCCGAGGCGATATTCGGGAGGATGGACGGCGGGGGAGGGGCCTCCGTCGGCCGCTTCTGGCAAGTGATAGAGCCGCGGAGCACAAAATCGGAACTTTTAAAAGTCTGCTCCGCCGAGGGACGTCACTCTGGTGGCTACGCGGGGGGTGGAACCCTCCGGGACAGTGTGGTCTCAGGACCCTCGGGGTCACAGAAAGACCGGGGGTGCCTGAGTGTGGCAGAGCTCCCAGGTACCGGAGCAGGGAAGCCGGCTGCAGAGGCGGAGCCCAGGCGCGGGCTCTCAGCTCGGGGTGGCCATAAACCATGATCCGTGGCCCAGTCGGGCCCCTGCTCCTCCAGCAGGGACCCCACAAGCGGCAGATCCGGGGAGACTCACCTTCCTCCCCCGGGAGGAGCCGCGCGGGAGTGCACCGCAGGGATCTGCTGGGTTTGGAGACTCCACCCGGGGTCGGGGGCCAGAGATAGAAACGCGCGGTCACAGGCCGGGTGAGCACGGAGTGCGGCCGGAGACCCGGGAGACGGGAGTGACTGACGGCTTTTCTCTGGGGGCTCACTGAGGAGCGGGGCCCCAGTTCTCGGCTCCTCCGGGGCGGAGATTGGGGGGCCGCCATTTTCACTCTCCGCCTCAAAGCTGTACGGAAAGCTCGCAGGGAACAGAAGCCCCGGAGAGCAAACCCGAGCAGATGACTTAGCCGGGAGGGGGCAAGGGCGGGGCAATTCCGCCTCCGGCAGAGACGTTTGGAAACCACGGCAACAGGCCCCTCCCCAGAAGATCAGCGAGAACAGCCGGCCAAGATCAAGTTTACCGATCAATGAGAACGGCAGAACTCCAGCGCTAGGGGACCACTGCACATAGAATTCATGGCTTTTTTACCATGATTCTTCAGTCTTTCAAAGTTAATTTTTTTTAACTTTTTTTTTTTGAATTTTTCTTTTTCCCTTTTTCAACCATCTTATCAATCCCTTTATTTAAAAAACATATTTATTTTTCATTTTTAGAGTCATATTCTATCCCTTCATAGTAGTTACCTGTATTTTTGGCATATATATATAAGTTGTTCTCTCTTTAAAATTTTGAGATAGTTTCTTCTAACAGATTAAAATATACCCTAAATCTCTAGTATATGGTTTTTTCTACTCCCCTGCCTGATCACATTCTCTCCCTTTTTTTTTCTTTTTTCTTTTTATAAATCCTCTTCTTTCTTTTTTCAAACAACTTCTTATCAATTCCTTTTATAAATTTTTTTATAATTTCCATCTTTACACTCATATTCCATCCCTTCATCATATCAACCCTTATTTTTGTACATATATAAGTATTTCTTTCTTTAGAATTTTGGGAGGCACTTTCTTCTAAAAGACCAAAATACACCCCAAATCTAGTGTGTGGCACTGATCTATATTCCAGCCTGATCATATATGATCACATTCTGGGTTTTTTTGTTATTGTTGTTGTTTTGTTTTGTTTGTTTTTATCTTTATCTTTATCTTTTTCTTTTTTCTCTCTCTCCATTTCTTTTCCCACTGCTTCAGGTCTTTTCTGATTTGTTTAGAGTATATTTTCTGGGGACATTGTTACTCTGCTAGCATTTTGTTCTCTCATTAATCTATTCTCCTCTGCACAAAATGACAAGATGGAAAAAATCACCTCAACAAAAAGAACAAGAGGTAGTACCGACTGCCAGGGACCTACTCAATACGGACATTAGTACGATGTCAGATCTAGAGTTCAGAATCATCACTTTAAAGATACTAGCTGGGCTTGAGAAAAATATGGAAGATATTAGAGAAACGCTTTCTGGAGAAGTAAAGGAGTTAAAATCTAACCAAGTTGAAATCAAAAAGGCTATTAATGAGGTGCAATCAAAAATGGGGGCGCTAACTGCTAGGATAAATGAGGCAGAAGAGAGAATCAGTAATATAGAAGACCAAATGATGGAAAATAAAGAAGCTGAGAAAAAGAGAGATAAACAACTACTGGATCACGAGGGCAGAATTCGAGAGATAAGTGATACCATAAGAGGAAACATTAGAATAATTGGGATCCCAGAAGAAGAAGAAAGAGAGAGGGGGGCAGAAGGTATATGGAGCAAATTATAGCAGAGAACATCCCTAATTTGGGGAAGGAAACAGGCATCAAAATCCAGGAAGCACAGAGAACTCCCCTCAAAATCAATAAAAATAGGTCAACACCCCGACATCTAATAGTAAAACTTACGAGTCTCATAGACAAAGAGAAAATCCTGAAAGCAGCTCGGGAGAAGAGATATGTAACCTACAATGGTAGAAACATTAGATTGGCAACAGACCTATCCACAGAGACCTGGCAGGCCAGAAAGGACTGGCAGGATATATTCAGAGCACTAAATGAGAAAAATATGCAGCCAAGAATACTATATGCAGCTAGGCTGTCATTGAAAATTGAAGGAGAGATAAAAAGCTTCCAGGACAAACAAAAACTAAAGGAATTTGCAAACACAAAACCAGCCCTACAGGAAATCTTGAAAGGGGTCCTCTAAGCAAAGAGAGAGCCTAAAAGCAACATAGACCAGAAAGGAACACAGACAATATACGGTAACAGTCACCTTACAGGCAATACAATGGCACTAAATTCCTATCTTTCAATAGTTACCCTGAATGTAAATGGGCTAAATGCCCCAATCAAAAGACACAGGCTATCAGACTGGATTAAAAAACAAGACCCATCAGTATGCTGTCTGCAAGAGACTCATTTTAGACCCAAAGACACCCCCAGATTGAAAGTGAGGGGGTGGAAAACCATTAACCATGATAATGGACACCAAAAGAAAGCTGGGGTGGCAATCCTTATATCAGACAAATTAGATTTTAAACCAAAGACTGTAATAAGAGATGAGGAAGGACATTATATCTTACTTAAAGGGTCTATCCAACAAGAAGATCTAACAATTGTAAATATCTATGCCCCTAACATGGGAGCAGCCAAGTATATAAGCCAATTAATAACAAAAGCAAAGAAACACATCAACAACAATACAATAATAGTGGGGGACTTTAACACTCCCCTCACTGAAATAGACAGATCGTCTAAGCAAAAGATCAACAAGGAAATAAAGACTTTAAATGACACACTGGACCAAATGGACTTCACACCCATATTCAGAACATTCCATCCCAAAGCAACGGAATACACATTCTTCTCTAGTGCCTATGGAACATTCTCCAGAATAGATCACATCCTAGGTCATAAATCAGGTCTCAACTGGTACCAAAAGATTGGGATCATTCCCTGCCTATTTTCAGACCACAATGCTTTGAAACTAGAACGCAATCACAAGAGGAAAGTCGGAAAGAACTCAAATACATGGAGGCTAAAGAGCATCCTACTGAAGAATGAATGGGTCAACCAGGAAATTAAAGAAGAATTAAAAAAATATATGGAAACCAATGAAAATGAAAACACAACTATTCAAAATCTTTGGGATGCAGCAAAGGCAGTCCTAAGAGGAAAGTATATAGCAATACAAGCCTTTCTCAAGAAACAAGAAAGGTCTCAAATACACAACCTAACCCTACACCTAAAGGAGCTGGAGAAAGAACAGCAAATAAAGCCTAAACCCAGCAGGAGAAGAGAAATCATAAAGATCAGAGCAGAAATCAATGAAATAGAAACTAAAAGAACAGTAGAACAGATCAATGAAACTAGGAGCTGGTTCTTTGAAAGAATTAACAAGATTGATAAACCCCTGGCCAGACTTATCAAAAAGAAAAGAGAAATGACCCAAATCAACAAAATCATGAATGAAAGAGGAGAGATCACAACCAACACCAAAGAAATACAAACAATTATAAGAACATATTATGAGCAACTCTATGCCAGCAAATTAGATAACCTGGAAGAAATGGATGCATTCCTAGAGATGTATCAACTACCAAAACTGAACCAGGAAGAAATAGAAAACCTGAACAGACCTATAAGCACTAAGGGAATTGAAGCAGTCATCAAAAATCTCCCAACAAACAAAAGCCCAGGGCCAGATGGCTTCCCAGGGGAATTCTACCAAACATTTAAAGAAGAATTAATACCTATTCTTCTGAAACTGTTCCAAAAAATAGAAATGGAAGGAAAACTTTCAAACTCATTTTATGAGGCCAGCATTACCTTGATCCCAAAACCAGACAAAGACCCCATCAAAAAGGAGAATTATAGACCAGTATCCCTGATGAACATGGATGCAAAAATTCTCACCAAAATACTAGCCAATAGGATCCAACAGTACATTAAAAGGATTATTCACCACGACCAAGTGGGATTTATCCCTGGGCTGCAAGGTTGGTTCAACATCTGCAAATCAATCAACATGATACAATACATTAACAAAAGAAAGAACAGGAATCATATGATCCTCTCAATAGATGCAGAAAAAGCCTTTGACAAAGTACAGCATCCTTTCTTGATCAAAACTCTTCAGAGTATAGTCATAGAGGGTACATACCTCAATATCATAAAAGCCATCTATGAAAAACCTACAGCGAATATCATTCTCAATGGGGAAAAACTGAGAGCTTTCCCCCTAAGGTCAGGAACGCGGCAGGGATGTCCACTATCACCACTGCTATTCAACATAGTATTGGAAGTCCTAGCCACAGCAATGAGACAACAAAAAGAAATCAAAGGCATCCAAATTGGCAAAGTAGTCAAACTCTCACTCTTTGCAGATGATATGATACTTTATGTGGAAAACCCAAAAGACTCCACCCCAAAACTGCTAGAACTCATACAGGAATTCAGTAAAGTGGCAGGATATAAAATCAATGCACAGAAATCAGTGGCATTCCTATACACCAACAACAAGACAGAAGAAAGAGAAATTAAGGAGTCGATCCCATTTACAATTGCACCCAAAACCATAAGATACCTAGGAATAAATCTAACCAAAGAAGCAAAGAATCTGTACTCAGAAAACTATAAAATACTCATGAAAGAAATTGAGGAAGACACAAAGAAATGGAAAAACGTTCCATGCTCATGGATTGGAAGAACAAATATTGTGAAGATGTCAATGCTACTTAGAGCAATCTACACATTCAATGCAATCCCCATCAAAATACCATCCACTTTTTTCAAAGAAATGGAACAAATAATCCTAAAATTTGTATGGAACCAGAAAAGACCCCACATAGCCAGAGGAATGTTGAAAAAGAAAAGCAAAGCCGGCGGCATCACAATTCTAGACTTCCAGCTCTATTACAAAGCTGTCATCATCAAGACAGCATGGTACTGGCACAAAAACAGACACATAGATCAATGGAACAGAATAGAGAGTCCAGAAATGAACCCTCAACTCTTTGGTCAACTCATCTTTGACAAAGCAGGAAAGAATGTCCAATGGAACAAAGACAGCCTCTTCAACAAATGGTGTTGGGAAAATTGGATAGCCACATGCAGAAGAATGAAACTGGACCATTTTCTTACACCACACACAAAAATAGACTCCAAATGGTTGAAAGACCTCAATGTGAGACAGGAGTCCATCAAAATCCTAAAGGGGAACACAGGCAGCAACCTCTTTGACCTCAGCCGAAGCAACTTCTTCCTAGAAACATCGCCAAAGGCAAGGGAAGCAAGGGCAAAAATGAACTATTGGGACTTCATCAAGATAAAAAGCTTTTGCAAAGCAAAGGAAACAGTCAACAAAACCAAAAGACAACCGATAGAATGGGAGAAGATATTTGCAAATGACATATCAGATAAAGGGCTAGTATCCAAAATCTATAAAGAACTCATCAAACTCAACACCCAAAGAACAAAGAATCCAATCAAGAAATGGGCAGAAGACAGGAACAGACATTTTTCCAAAGAAGTCATCCAAATGGCCAACAGACACATGAAAAAGTGCTCAATATCGCTCGGCATCAGGGAAATCCAAATCAAAACCTCAATGAGATACCACCTCACACCAGTCAGAATGGCTAAAATTAACAAATCAGGAAACGACAGATGTTGGCGGGGATGCGGAGAAAGGGGAACCCTCCTACACTGTTGGTGGGAATGCAAGCTGGTCAGCCACTCTGGAAAACAGTATGGAGGTTCCTCAAAAACCTGAAAATAGAGCTGCCATACGATCCAGCAATTGCACTACTGGGTATTTACCCCAAAGATACAAAAGTAGGGATCCGAAGGGGTACGTGCACCCCAATGTTTATAGCAGCAATGTCCACAATAGCCAAACTGTGGAAAGAGCCAAGATGTCCATCGACAGATGAATGGATAAAGAAGGTGTGGTATATATATACATATATATATATATATATATATATATATATATATAGTGGAATATTATGCAGCCATCAAAAGGAATGAGATCTTGCCATTTGCAACTATGTGGATGGAACTGGAGGGTATTATGTTGAGCGAAATAAGTCAAACAGAGAAAGACATGTATCATATGATCTCACTGATATGAGGAATTCTTAATCGCAGGAAACAAACTGAGGGTTGCTGGAGTGGGGGTTGGGGTGGGAGGGATGGGGTGACTGGGTGATAGACACTGGGGAGGGTATGTGCTCTGGTAAGTGCTGTGAATTGTGCAAGACTGTTGAATCACAGATCTGTACCTCTGAAACAAAGAATGCAATATATGTTAAGAAAAAAAAAAAGAAGAAGAAGGTAGCGGGAGGGGAAGAATGAAGTGGGGGAAATCGGAGGGGTAGACGAACCATGAGAGACGATGGACTCTGAAAAACAAACTGAGGGTTCTAGAGGGGAGAAGGGTGGGAGGATGGGTTAGCCTGGTGGTGGGTATTGAGGAGGGCACATTCTGCATGGAGCACTGGGTGTTATGCACAAACAATGAATCATGGAACACTACATCTAAAACTAATGATGTAATGTATGGGGATTAACATAAGAATAAAAATAAATAAATAAATAGATAGATAGATAGATAGATAGATAGATAGATAGATAGATAGATAAAAAAGGAGTTGGAATTGGGACAAATAAATGACATATGCAAAGAATGAGGTGGAATACTTTGGTGATTCTGCCTATCCAGTATCTTGTTGCATACTGAATTTGCCTGTCTGTGGGGCTTTGTCTATTTTACCTTTCAGCCTCACTGCCTACAAAAGAGCTTAAGCGTATGGTCCTGATGTCTTAGAAGTTCATTTGGGGTTTGTGCAAAAATGGCAGCATCCTCCTGTTGATATTACTGTCCTTGCCCCTGACAAGTAAAAACAGGATTGCATGAGCCCAGAATATACAAAGGCAGGAGGATAATGATTCAAGAGCCCTCTGAGGTAGAAAAGAGGGGCACCATTATCTTCATTTGAAAGCAAGCCTCAGACCCGGTTTTGCAATTTGACCTGGACCACTTGGGAATTGGGAAAATTGAGACTCAAATCCATACCTTCTACTTTCAAATTTGTATTTTTATCCCAATACACCGTGGCCTAAATGAATATTATAAATACACGTCATAATTTACATCATCAATGACCTAAATTTCTGTAGTAGAGTTCCGTATTTTGTTGGACTATTCTGGATGACTAAGTGTCTTCAAATTAGGTTTATCTATTCTTACAAGGATAATTATTCATATAGCAACCTAATTTACTAAAAAAGATAAATTTGACTACTGAAAATTCAGTATGCGATCTAAAATGCCCAGCTACAAAATGTAAGGTAATGAGTATCCTCAGAGAGTGTAAATATGGTAGCTGAAGGCCGCAATAGAACTTATCTCTCATCTTAGTAAATGTTGTCAATTCCCTCCACTAAATTTTTAGCAGGGCTGTTGTTAAGTTCGCTTCTTTTCTCTCCATCTTTGTTTAAAATCAGATGTCATCCTAATTTATGTTGAGATTAAATGAACATCAAGTAATATGAAAAGGAAAGGAAAGGTGGTGTCTATAATAATCTATAATATATTCAAATTATACACACACCAAAAAATTACCCCTTAGAAATGGTGATAGGCGTGACTTGCACCCACAGATATGCAGATCTCCTTCCCTTTCTCGGGCATATGGGGACTTGGCCAATGACGTGTACAGGGGCTGAGGTAAACGCACAGGTAAGACTCTCTAGTAGCCCCGTCCTCTGTTGGCCGGTTGGTGGTTCTACACCAGTGCATCCCATATTGCTGAAGGACTGCCTGCGGAGTCTCCCGGACTCAGGATGAACTTAGAGTGAACAAGAAATAACTCAGGCCCCCCTGAGATACTAAATTTGTTTGCTCCCACAGTATGGCCTAGACTATCTTGGCTTATACAGGAATGCACTTTTTCTTTCTCATGGTCTACCTTTTGACAGCTTCAGACTAGTTCCAGTGACAGGTGACCCATGCACAATGCAGGGGCTATGCTCCAGGCAGTTCCAAAAGGTGGTGAAGAATTGGGCCATGGGTGCTAAGTGCCTACCTTACAATTCTGGCTTGGCCACTTCTTGACTCTACCATCTTGGGCAGCCCCACTCTGGTGCCATAGTTTCATTTGCAAAATATAGATAACAACAGTGTCTAAGATACCGGGTTGCTACGAGGGAAAATGGTGTTAATGAGGGAAAAATAATACATACAAAACACATAGAAGAATGTTTGGCACAAAGTCAGTCCTTGACAAGGGTTAGATATCACATATCTTGTCAATATCAACCCTAAACCACCCCAGGGCCCATGGTTGTTTTATTTAGCTGGTCCAAAATTTCCTTTGGTGGTTAGAAGAATTGACAACTACGTTATCAAACCGTGGAAAATCGTATCTATTGGCTAGTAACAAAAGGATGTGAAGTCTTTTATTACAGAGAGCTCTAATGCACTGGTCCTCTAGTGGTTCCCCCAGAATGCATCAATTGCTATTTTTAGCTTAGGGGTCAATATTAAATAGATGAAATTCACAAATGAAATACCAGTAATGAAAGTGACACATTCAGGGTCAAATGGCATTAGTACTATGAAATCAGAACCTCTTAGGCAAAGAAACCAAAATAATAGCCTTTGAATTTACAGAAAAAAACCTGAAAGGTGAAGCTGCTGATATAATCCACAAAAAATGAGGCTGGCATTATTCAGCAGCTCATTCATTTTAGATGGTTCCTAAATTGCCTGAAATCCCTTTTATATTCTGCAAAGATCAAACATATTAAGAATGTCAAAATAAGATTAGGTAAACCCCTTTCAAGCGTCAAAATAACTGCTCAGAATAAAAGAAAGATTTGCAAAGTTCAGGGCTATGAACATAATTAAATAGTGATGTTACGGGGGAAAATTATGGGGGGGTCAACCTGGCATGAAAAGCCAGCTCAGTCACTTACTAAGGGGTTGATTTTGGCAAAATACTGAAACTGAGGTCCTGGATTCCTTCTTTTGTAGATCAGGGTAATGTCGTCTGTTTTATACATTCATAGGAGAACTTAAGAGAAACTCTAATGTATGCAAAGTTTCAGAAAACAGTACTAGCTTACCTCTCTTTGACCAATCTAGAAGTCAAAATGATAAGCAGTATTTCCTCCTTGCTTTCCCGTGGTCCTTACACAAGTCTATACCCCATGTTGATTTAACTACATTTTACAGAGAGGGTTATTTGCAGAGCTTCCTTATGTTCCACTTCAGTTTTTCCCCAAAAGACCAGAATGATAGATCCAAGGGTTTCACAAGAAATGACACCCTACATAATTACTGCTCCAGGATGACGTGGCTAACTGCAGTTTTATGTTCAACACCACTGTGGGAGCTAATGGGTACCACATCTGCCATTACTTCAGAATCAGGCAACTTGAACGATTCTAAAACTCCCAAATGTTTAGACTAAACATACACTGTCACCGTTACAGATTGACTCAGAAAATGCCATGTGATTTGGTGATAGCGTCTAGTAATTGTCAGATTCTGTGCACTTTATCTAATTACGTGATGCGGGTTTTTAATGCAACTTTATTGCTCATAAATCATTTCCTCACTTAGAAATCCTCAGTACGTACCAAAGTACATTACACGGCAATCTTCTGCTACAAATTTAAGTGTACATTAGAGCAAAATGTGCTACCAACAGTGAATCAGGAGAAACTGAATTGGGACAATTAGAAGACTTGACACTGCATTATTGCCTATATTCCATGGAAAAAGTTCAGTCAAGACAGTGATTCAGGGGCGCCTGGGTGGTTCAGTCGGTTAAGCGACTGCCTTTGGCTCAGGTCGTGATCCTGGAGTCCCGGGATCGAGTCCCGCATCGGGCTCTCTGCTCGGCGGGGGTCTGCTTCTCCCTCTGACCCTCCCCCCTCTCATGTGTTCTCTCTCATTCTCTCTCTCTCAAATAAATAAATAAAATCTTTAAAAAAAAATACATTTTAGGGGGCGCCTAGGTGGCTCAGTCGGTTGAGCGACTGCCTTCGGCTCAGGTCATGATCCTGGAGTCCCGGGATCGAGTCCCGCGTCGGGCTCCCTGCTCGGCGGGGAGTCTGCTTCTCCCTCTGACCCTCCTCCCTCTCATGCTCTCTGTCTCCCATTCTCTCTCTCAGATAAATAAATAAAACCTTAGAAAAAAAAAAAAGACAGTGATTCAAAGACTTGATCACATCATTCCCAGTGCAAATACACGTGGAGCTACTCAGGCTTTTCCTCATGGAGCATCCAAAAAGAACTCTATAATTAGAATCTGTAGATAAAAGGTCTCGCATAGTTTCAGAGATGGCGTGGAGCTGCCGCTCTTGGTAATGCTAAAAGCAACTACTCATCTGTCCAAAGAAAGTCATATAATACAGTGCCCTATTCCTTTAGTCATTAAATAATTAGATGCAGGCGTAATTCAAACACAAAAATTTTTAGGTTAATTAAACCACTTCAGTTAATACCACTCACTTTTTTTTCTAGAATAATGTTAAGCTGATGAGGGAAGGTATGATATAATAATAACAAATCGAAAGAGTGGGAAATTTCTCTTTTTATATGTCTGTATTTTTGAGCAGATATTTTAAATTTAGCTTAAGCATGACCTAAAAAATATCAGTTTTATCTCCTTCTATAACTGCCATAACTACTGGGGGATGGAAGAGAACTTTGGTAAATTTTTATTTTCTTTTCGCCTTTCAGCAGACGGGATACAATAACCTCCCATCCCCCAAATGAGATCATTATTGTTTAGCAAGAGAAACCCTTTCCTTTTCCAATTTAATTAATAGATGTTACTTTAAAAAAAACAAAACAAAACAACCCATGTTCTACCTTTCACTCTGAACGAATGTTGCCGTAAGCAGCATTACCCTTGGACATTTTGTAGGAACATTACCTTCCAGACAGGATGGAGGCTAACTCAGGGGTACACAGTCTGTGCGGGAATACAAGTCTTCAAATGCACACTGGGAAAAAGAACTGCCCTGAAGGGTTTGCAGAAAGCATATCTGCTTTGGGATCTTCGGGAAGAGCAACTATTTGCCATGTTTTATGATGATTTAATGGATGATGTGCAGAGCCTACACTAGAGAATTTAAATTTTGAAAGCCATGTTGGCTGATGACAGAAATGGCAAGACCACTTACGACACTTTTTAAGTTTATTATGATGTGTTAGTTGCTTTCCCTGTTTTACAAGTTTATATCTATTTAAAGACATAAGTTCTGGGGAATGTTTCCAAGTGATCCATTGGGGAAAAACAAAACAAAGCAAAACAAGCCCTATTGGCCCAATATATTCCAAACCTTAATGGAAGAAAAAAATGAAATAATGTAAGAAAAAAATATACTCAAAAGAAAGTCCCAACACTGATATAATCTAACATTTAATCTTGATTTAATAAACTGTAAGAAGAAAAGTTCAATACCTCTTAACTCTTTTAGGCTGGGCTTTAACTTGGTCTTCTAGGCCAAAGGTTGCTTGTAAATGTGTTGAATGAGAACTGGTATTGCCATCTTGGCAATGTCAACAATCACACTTAAAAAGACGGTTGTTCACGGGGTACCTTTGTCTCTACTTCGAGAAAGAGAGATGAGTTTGAGCCCCTTAGGTTGTGGCTAAGGACCTGGCTCAATGTCCTTCTTCCATCAGCTTGAATTAGTCAGCTTATTCAACCCACTTCCTTGCAGTTACCTGCTCTGTGAGTGATTTGTGGTTGCTAGGAAGCTCTTACCTTGAGATCCAGACTGGCTCCCAGACATTGACAGGGGTCAAAATTTCAAATGAGAAGCTAATTATTAGGTCATGGTAACTGGCTGCAAAGGGAAGATGAGCTGAAGGGAGAAAGCTGTGTGTCTCCAAAGACTATTTATAATACCATATGGTCTAACACTGGCTGCACATTTGAAAGAAAGTAATTATTAAAATCTAGAAAATGATGAAAGCTTGGGTTTGTTTATATCAAGTCTAAATGAAGGCATGAAAAAGTTAAGAATATATTAGTTTTGTATTTGGGAAGTCAATTCTGTGTTTACTTGGATCAGATTTATTAAACATACTTATCACACGATTAATATATTTTAGATTATGGCTTTTCTTTATTATTGGTCTTATGTTCTGTAACTTTCTGGGGAAAAAAAGGGGGGGATTTACTGTGCTTGCATTATCTTCATGGCCAACACACACAGGAATAAAAATCATGCTGAGTAAATTTGTAACATGACATCCTCTATTTTTTCACTCATTTAATTGTTCTTTCAAAAAGTCATGCCTATTTTCTTTCTGTCATTCTGTATGTTATCATCTTTTAATAGGAAGTTGTTGGAAAACAGTATTCCAGATTACCATCATATGGCTTGAAAAAGGCAACAGAGAAATGACTACCTCCCTGTAGCAACAAAAATTAAAGTTTTGAGATCAAAAGCCAAATAGCTCAAAAAATTATAGTATTTTTTTATTAAGCTGCTATTATAACCAATTTTCACCACAGATAATTCCCTCTCCTCTTGCCACTTAAAGGACAACTTTTGTTCAGGTATGCACCTGTCATCATGATTCTAGGACAGATGAACTCATTTCCAGTTCCAGAGCAAAATATCCACTCAGTCCAAATCACAGTAGTTGGAAGTAAACTTGATCCATGGGTGGGTAAGTGACATAAGCTGGCAAGTTGGCCTTAAGAGAAGGACCTTTGTAAGATGTCAGGAGGAAAGGATTTCTTCTCTTCCTTCTATAAAATAACAAAGACCACTGGCATATTTCAACTCTGAGGAAAAAGAGCATTAAGGCTGATACTAAAAACATCCTATTCCAGAAGCATCTTTATTTTCCGCTATGATTCTCTTATAAATAGGGATTCCCTTGGGGAGGCAGAGAACTTGCTGATGAAGGAGGCAAATCATCCCACTACTTCAATGTCCTGGTTTATGGTGTATCCGGGAGGGATGCTGTGTGTGAGGAGGATCTAAAGGGCTTGGCCATGTATTGGGTCAATGAGACCTTCAACATGCGGTCTTAGGGGTACCACAAGACATAATATGAAGATATGCAAGTACTACTTATGACCTGATAATGATACTTAATCTAGAAAATGCTGCCCTATCCTCACTATAACCTTTTCCAAACCCTTTCAGAGTAGCTGCCCATTTTGATGAATATCAACACAGGATTCAATGAACCACTGCTTTGTTTTCGCTCTGAGGAACGTGTGCTTTTGCCATTAGGTACTGTTGTTTATTGACATATGATATTTCCACAGACAAAAATCTTTCATTACAGATATAGCGGAACGTATAATCATAATTGTATAGTATAGAAAATAAAACTTTTTGGTATTGTTCTCAGCATTTCACAATGTAAAACTAGTGACAAACATCTTTAGAAAAAATAATAAAATAGTCCTTCGGTATTAAAATTTCTTCCTAAAAAGCATCTGGTCAAAGGTAGGAGGATGACATGTTATTAATGCATAGATGAGTTAGGCATGAATAAAATGAAACTAATCCCATCTCTGAGAGTAAATCAAACCATTTGAAATCTACAGGTCACCGTTTATCGTAGGTCGGTTGAAAGAAACAATAAGCGCAGCTTTTTCATGGTTCTGTGGTTTCCGACGATGCAACTGTTTAAACACCGTATACCCGGGATATAAACAACATACTGCATACTTACCAGGTGGTTTTTATGCCACTTTGCTGAATGCAGGATTAATATATTTGGGCTTTTTATTGCTTGAGTAGAAAGTGCTCGTTACTTATTATTTTATGTTTATAGTATAGAAATTAAAATAAAAAAACAACAAAACAAAAAGGTTTTGGAAATGGCATACATCACACTGTTGTAGTGGTTGATTTCCTCAAGATTGTCTTCTGTGGTTTTGGTGCAGTGGGAGGAGGCACAGTTGCAGGTCTGAGAGGGGGGAAACTGTGACTGTGGCTTATTCCCGGCCCCCCGTTTTCCAGTGGAAAAGGAGGGAGGTGGGGTGGAGGAGGGAGGGGGGGGCCTGGGTGAGGAAGCTTTTCCGGTGGGTGGACAGGGTCGCCGTGTAAATGGACCTCCCTGTTTTTTATGTGATACCGGGTGTCACAGTCGGGACAGTAGCCATGGTACTGCACTTTTTCATTAAACCGAACTCGTTCCCGAGGCCCTGCCTGGGGGCACCTGTCTTTTTCAGGTCTGTGCTTCAGAGGCCGCCCGGGAGCCTTGTCCAAGGTACTAGCGGGGATGCAGCAGAGGTCTCCATTTGGAATTTTGTTGGGTGCCCCAGGGAAGCCTCCGTTTCGCAGGAGGGTGCCATTCGTCTTCACGGGATTGACCGTCGGCGCCCCTCTCCGGGGGTCTTCACACTTCACAGGGGTCAACCGCGGGGGAGGCGGCGGAGGGTTTGGCTTTCTCAGGACGGTGAGGATAGCAGAGGGGTGTGCGGGGGGCTTGATGAGGGGTGCGTGGGCCTGCACTTTGATCTTCTCGATGCTGGAGGCCGTTGTGCCGCTGGAGCTACTATTCAGGGTGTCCGTTTTGGAGCTGTCGGTCATCTCATCCTCCAGCTGCAGGTCGGAGGTCAGGGTATCAATCTGGTCAACCACCTGGTGGAAAGGACAAGGTAACTGTGTTGAGCAATGACGCAAAGCCAAACAGACGAGAAACAAGGTCTCCCGGTCAAGCTGGAATTCTGCTCGGGGAGCCTTAACTCCTACTACATGGTCGATTCCGTGGCTGGGTAATGTTTTCATTCAATGCACTGACAGAACAGCCTCCAGAGGCGTGTCGACTGTCTGATAACCTAATGATTTCACGTACCTAGAACATAAGACACGATTTATAGATACATTCTATTCCTGGCTCTGCTGAACCCACCAAACATAGGACCCTGATGCAGAAACACAACTGATTTTTTAAAACAAGAGGCGGCGGCGACTTTCCCTCAGCTCAGCCTGGTGAAAGCTACAGGAGAACACGAATAATGAGAAAAGCCAGATACTCTGCAAAACCCTAACTTTTCTTGAGATGATCAGAGAACCGAGAATCACAAGGACACCCACTGAACTGAGCTGCGAAAAAGTCTCCTCTGAGGATAGAAAGGACACATAGACTGGTGCACCTCTGGCAAACCATAGGGAACTGACAGCCTCCGCCAAAGTAAGGAAAGGAAACATCTAGAACTTAATGAATAATTAAAGGTGGAATACGTGCTATCGTGACAATTTAGAGTCCCCAGGAGCCCAGACACAACGCTGTCAATCCTTACTCATGTCTCTGTTCCACGGGCCTCTCGTGTGGGGGGCTGAGGGCGGGGCAGAGAATGGAATGGATGAGTCCCCCTGCCCCCTGGGCACACAGGCATAAAACCCCAGTGACTTCCCAGATCTTCATCCCTTATAAAACCCAACACTTAAGCATTAAGGGAATGGCAACTGTCCCTGCTTCTGAGAAAGGGGAGAAGCAGTGGCTGTCTGACTTTGGGGAAAGGGGCAGAGAATTCTCTTGGCCCCAAGAACTTGCACTGCAGATGTCTGCCATCACTTGGGGGAGGGATCCAAGTTCACAGCATCTCAAGACCTGCCTCAGACACCAAGCAGAGGCAGGGAATCCAACGTGGCTGGCAGAACCATCAGACGGTAATGTAGGTCCGACCCAAGTGAAGGAGAATGGATGTGAGGGAGGAGGATGGGACCGAGGAGTCAGGGTGCTAGAGCCACTGATGGAAGGAATCTGGGACAGAGGGTCTCTGTCCTGTTCAGGCATTGTCTGGAGGCAGCTTGCAGGAAGGAAGCACAGCATTTGCTGGATATCAGAACACGGTCATTCACCCTCCCTCAAGGTCCAAGAGATCTTGGAGACCATTCTCATGGTTGCCATAAATGCACAATTACCCATACATGAAGATGGAAAGGTTATGGATCACTTTTAAAATAGTTTATTTACATACAGTCTTTTCACTTCACGTTTCCATAGGCAGATGTGTCTCTCTTTCTTCAGGCCTAAGTGTGTTGACTGTGAAGCTGGCTCTTTGACACATGGTGGCAGAATTGGGCTCAAAATGAAAACATAAGCATCCAGAACGTAGGGAGGATGTAGAGATTCTACTTCTTCCTCATGAGGGTCTTAAGTGATTGCTTCTTGCTACAGCCACCAGAGCTCAGACGTCTATTTTAGATCCTAAATATATATCAAACCCACTTCTCTGCATTTTCATTTCTTTGGTCCTCCTCTGAGTCACCACTGTTTATCATACGGGACCCCCAAAGTCACCTTGCTCCCTCTTTCAATTCTGTCGTGTCAGTGATTTTTTTAAAACAGAAATGTGCTCTTGGCCTCGACTCCCTGCTCAAAACCTTTCAATGCCTTGTTCATTTCTCCTGTGATAAAGATAAATTCTTAATACTATCTCCAAGGTCTTGTATAGTTTCCCTCAGTGTTGTGCTCATATATGTTTAAAACTGGTTTTTAGAGGTGTAAGGGAGTTTTGATTTGAAAAAGGTTGCCAATTTTTTTTGGTGTAAATTCCCACTGCGATCAATTTCAAGTTAGTCAATGTGACATCACTGCATGTGAAGTTGGGAGGAAATGTTCACTGACAGGAGTAGAAAATGCTTCTACAGGCCAACAGAATGGGCAAAAATAAACTCAGGGGCACAAATAATAGTAAAATGTAGTGAAATAATAAAGAATTACTAAGAACAATTAGAAAGCCTTTGTATTTAATGTAATTTATTTAATATGAGTTTATATATAGATACATTTTTAAATTTTATTTTATTTAAATTCAATTAACATATAGTGTCTTATTAGTTTCAGAAGTAGAGTTCAGTGATTCTATATTTTGGTTTTAATAATGGTTATTTAGCAGCTGGCACACACAAAATTTCTGAAAATAGAACAATTGGCCCTTTTTAGCCAGTACTAGTCAGCACATCACTGTCTCTCCTCAAATGACTCTCCATCCTCAACTCTAATAAATTTCCCTTTTCTTTTCTGTTCTCAAATCTCCTGGGTCTTCTTAAAGACTCTCATAATTGTCAGTCTATTTCCTGCCATAGGACATTTGCACATACGAATTTTTCTTTTTGATATGCTCTGACCTCCCCTCTTTGTCGACTTAAAATCTTAGCTCAGGAGTCCCTCATGATGTCAGCCTTCCCTGTCCTACTGCAGTTTCCCATGTGGGTCATGTGAATTTGTTAAATATTCACAAGAAACTTTATTTCTTTCACTCAAAGCATTCACATACTTTTTGATTGTTTAGTTAGCAGTAGGAGTCCCAGAATAGTCTTTCCTCTCTAGACTCTAATTTCAGTAAGATCAGAGACCAGGTTTGTTCTTACTACTGTGACCTAAAGTCCTAAGGTAGTGAATGACACTCAAAAGGGGCTCAATAAATACTTGCTAAATAAATACACTGAAGGTTATTTCTTTAGTTTAAGAGTGAACAAAAAGCATGTTCTTTCTCCTTTGAGTTTTGGAGTTGTTACCTTTCAAAGTCACATCTGCTTAGTTATTCTAGAATAAAATAGGGGGAAAGGGATTTATCCAGAAATGATCCAGAGCTGGTGGCACATTCGGCAGCTCTAGCCCAGACATCTCAGAAATTAAAGTGGGAGGACGTGGGAAGAATGTGAGAGATGGGGGACAGTCCAGGCTCACAGTTACGGTGCACGATATAACCTGGAGAGACTCCTTACCCTGAGCCTTCTAGCGCATTAAGTATCTGCAGGGAAGGAGAGAAAGCTGGTCCACCCTGAAGGGAGGGAGGCTGCTAGTCAGAGATGAATCAGTATTGTTGGGGCCTCTCATATAGTTCTGCAGCTGCTGGCTGGTTTTAGTCTCCACGTTGTTGTTTCCTGCCTATTAATGCCAACAGAATGAAAAACTAAAACAGAAAAATACAGCTGACCCTTGCACAACACAAGGCTTAGGGGTACTGCTTCTACTGTGCAGTCAGAGATATGCATTTGTTGGACCCCGAAAACTTAACCACTAATAGCCGACTGTTGACTTGGAAGCCTCACTGATAACAAAGAGTTGATTAACAGCTATTGTGCATGCTATAAGCATTATCTACTGCCGTAGATACTGAGTAGTACTCTTCCCACAAAGTAAACCAAAGAAAATGTTATCAAGGAAATCATAAGGAGGAGAAAGTACCTTACGGTCTTGCATTGATTGAAAAAAAATCTGCACATAAGTAGACCACCAGGGTTCAAACGTGGGGACTTTAAAGGTCAACTGCACTGTCCTCGTGGAGCAGGGAATCTAGGGGAAGGACCTGGCATGAATTAGATACTCAAACAAATAAGTGTAAAAGTACTACTTTTCCAGGAGCTCTGAATGACAGACTGAGATACTGTAAGAGGGGAATAAAAACGCCCCGTCAGAAAAGTCAGTGAAACCCCCCTGAAGTATGAGCAGCTGTTAAATGGTAGGAAAGGAAGGATTCCAGAAGGCCACTCAGGAAAGGGCCTGATAAAGGTCCTCTGACAGAAGAGAGGGCCTGAGCATGAACCATATAAAGAAGACTCTAGGCTGAAGGGCACCTGAGAGGTGAGGCTGGAGAGTCCACCGGCAGCCAGGCTCTGAGAGTCCCTGCTAAGTGCTGATCAAGTACCACATAATTTTAAAGAGTTCCAGAAGAGAGAGAAGCACTGTTCAAAGAGATGAAGAATTGCTATTTTTCAGAATGGAAGCATCATCTAATGAGAGAAGTACACAGAGCTCCAAACAGGAAAATATAAACAAACCCACACCCAGACATACCGTCATGAGAACATAGAACATGGAAAAGTATAGATGCCCAAAAGGTACCAAAACGGCATATTAATGATTTTGTATTAAAGCTACTTGGGGCCCAGCTGGTGCAAGGACACTCAGACCCTCCTGTGTCCACTGGAAAGCAAGAAATAAATCTTTGTATGAAAAGTACCCTTGCTGTACTAAGGAATAAAAAGGCATCCTTATCACCAGAGATAGGAATTTTAAAACAAGAAAACTATACAAACCTTGTTACATTTAAAAATATATATATTTTATTTATTTGAGAGAGAGAGAGAGACAGAGATAGTAAGAGAGAGAGCACGAGAGTGGAGGAGAGGGAGAAGCAGGCTCCCCGCCAAGCAGGGAGCCCAATGCAGGACTCGATCCCAGGACCCTGGGATCATGACCTGAGCTGAAGGCAGACGCTTAACTGACTGAGCCACCCAGGCACCCCCCTTGTTACTTTTTTACTCATCTACTACCTCAGCCCAAATTCTGCTTAGAATCCCTTACCAGTTAAAGCTCCCAAGCCTCTGTTTTCTTTATCCTGTCAATTCCTCACTAATTTATTTTCTCTTTGTCTAAAATGGATAAAAACTGCCTGCCTTGGTCATTTGTTTGGGTCTCAGTTTCATTACTGGACCTCCATGCACACATAATAAAACCTTGGTTTTTTTCTCCTGTTAATCTGTCCTACGTCAATTTAATTCCTCAACCAGCTAGAAGAACCCTGGAGGAAAGGAGGAAATGTCTCCTTCTCCTACAAAAGTAATGATAGAAGTTTTACAACAATAAAACAAGGGGCACCAAGTATGTATTGAGTAGCAAAAATTAGGCTGACAGGTTTTCAAACAAGCAACAGAAGTCTGAAGAAAATTTAGGAATATGGTTCATAATAAAAGAAAGTAATTGGAAATATAGTTGAATTCTTCTGTAAACGTGAGGGTGAAATCAACATTGTCAGATATAAAGACTGGGAGAGTGTACTTTTTACAGCTCAGTGTTGAAAGTACCGATAAATGACAATTCAGAAAGAGTTAAAAAAAAAAAAACAAAACAGAAGAAAGGGCTAGCATACAAGAAGCATAGATGAGCAAAGAAATTATAAAATAATAAAAATGTGCATTGATTACAAAACAATAATGTACTAATGACTAATTGGGGAGATTAGAAAAATGTGAAAGTAAAATACTAGGAAAAATGACATGTCTGAATTGGGAAACAATCAGAGTTAAAACATTTTAAGGTCACTGTATTTTTGTGTGTGTAAGGAATCAGTAGTGATGTGATATTGATTATGACTCATTAAGTCAAGAATGCATATGAAAAAATTTTAGGGCCACTACTGAATTAATTAATAGACAAACTTACAATTTCCAAAATAATATAAAGTTTAAAAAGTGACTAAGAAAAATTTGGCAACTTTTAAATTTTAAAAAGGCAGAAAATAAGAAAACTAGACCAAAAAAAAGAGCATAGTAAACAGAAAAGAAACTGAATAAGATAGAAAAAAAATTCCAAATACATTAGTAATCATAACAAACAGAGATTACAATCATTTATTCAAAAAAGGACACTGAAACAGTGACATAAACTGACACAGACAAGATATACTGGGCAAACAGCTTAATGAAATCTGATGCAGCTCCCTAAACACTGAGCAAAAAACTTAACCTAAATTTTTCTTCATCGAAACAGTTTTCTATCAATACCAATTTAGGCAAAAAAAATGGCTGAAACAGAGGCGCCTGGGTGGCTCCGTTGGTTAAGCATCTGCCTTCAGCTCAGGTCATGATCCCAGGGTTCTGGGATCGAGTCCCACATCGGGCTCCCTGCTCAGCGGGGAGTCTGCTTCTCCCTCTGCTTGCTGCTCCCCCTGCTTGTGCTCTCTCTCTCACTCGCATGCTCTCACTCTCTCTCAAAAATCTTTAAAAAAATGAATGAAACAAAATTTAGAGCTTACGTACACACACGCGAAAAATCGGAAAAATGTTGTAAAAAAGTAACTGACACAAGCAGAATGCCTAATTTCCACTCAATCTCACGGGTAATCAAGGGAGGGCCAACTGAAGACAGATGCAATAGCATTTCATTCTCAATAGTGATTCAAAACAAAACAGTCAGATAATTCCAGTTGATGATGATGATGCGGATAAATGGGAACTCTGTACATTGCTAATGCCAATATAAATTCAGTCCATTAGAAAATTTTTGACAATGTCCTATAAAGTGGACAATGTACATACCCTACGGTATGGGTATTTTAGCAACAAAGCCTACCCTACTCTAGAGAAACTCGAACGGATGTGCACAGGGTTTAAAAAGCATAGGAATGTTCCTTGCAGGTTGTTTGTTTTCTCATAGCAAATAACTGGAAACAACCTAAATATCTGTTAGTAAGTGCTTAGGTAGGCAGATATAAAGTAGCTCAAAGGAAGTAACTAGACCTACATGCATCAGTAGGGATAAATCCCAAAGACCTAACGCTGAATGTAACGAAGTTAAAACACATATACTCAGTGTGTCTGTATTGTTTATATAGAGAAACAAGGGTAGTTTAGTTTACAAAATGTGAAAATAAATAATACACACCAAATTTAGACAAGGAGGAAGGGGGGTGGGTGTGGAGAGGCCACAGCCATAATAAAGCTAAAATACTTTATTTCTTTTAAAACTTGATGCAAAGTAATTAGGATAAAGGGTTAACTTTTGTTAAATCTGGGTTACAGTAATGTTACATTAGCTTATTTATTTTGTCATGTGTGAAACATTTTATAACTTGAAAATAAAATATTTAACACTAGTTAAATAAAGCTAGAAAAAAAGAAAAGAAGTAATTCTTAAGCTGCCATGTGGAGAACATACTGAAAGGCGCTGAAGTTTATTTACTTGGCTAGTTAGATTCTATTGCAGCCAAGTGAGAGATGAATAAATTAGCCAGACAAGGAATACACTGCTGTGTCCTTGCAATTACACTTCAGTGTTTGGCTGAAACTCTTTCAAAGTATCATATTGCAACTAAAGGAATCGTAACCACAGGCATGATGGAATTAAACTGAAAACAAAATGAAAGAAAGTAGGACTAGAGGGACGGACTGTTTGCAGATATTTGGAGGTGAGAAGAAGTGTGACATTAATCATAAGTCTGAGAACATGCACACCTAACATTAGACACAAGGGAGAAATGTATCTCTCGAATATGAAACTGAGCCATCTATCTAATTGTAGCTGCTCACGTTTAGAGAAGAATCTGCTAATGGAATGGAAACAGAAAGATTTAAAGAAAGGACAATGACAGGTGATGTGTTTGATGATTTTCAGAGGTTTTTGTTAGAATCACATGCAAGGAAGCTGTGGATCAATTGTGGAATAATTAAGAATAATGATAATTGTGATTTAGGAATCACACGAGCTCCAGGTTTTCATACCTGGGGAATATCCCTAAATATTTTCATAAAAGAGAAGCAGATTCAGCAGAAATTAAGTGGTTATATGATCTAAGCTATTCGTAAAAATTCAAAATTCATTTACATTAATTCTATAAATATTAATCTATAAAGAATAAAAATAGAGACACTGTAGGGTTATTATTAGAGTGAAAGTCAGGACAAACAGACTTACCTGAAATTAAAAAAAAATTAAGAGCTTTTTGTCCCATGTTCTCATGTGGCTATGTCCTTTTATTATTACAATTGCCTTAATATATTGGAATTATCTATTTATATGTGTTCCCCTCAGACCACAAGCATGGATTTCCACTTTAGTTTCCCTGGCAGAAAGCAGTGATTCCAAGGGTAGATGCTCTAATAATAGGCTGAAAGAGAGAGGTGGACAAAAGTAGACTCTGAGAGAAAGGACAGGTCTTGACCTCACTTCCATCCCTCCCCAGCTTTTCCAACTTGGGTCTGATTTTCAAAGTCTTCACACTCACCAATTCCAGATGGTTCAGAAAGGCACAAAGGAATGGATGAAGCAGAGAAAAGGAAGCTGGAAATAAGACATGGGTGACACCTGGTAAGCTCTCTTCCTATGTTCTTGACTCTTCGAGCCTAGCTCCACAGCATGAGAGAGAGAACATTTCGCTCACTCTCCAAAACAGTGAAGCTAGTTTAAGTGTATGTTTATCTTTAATTATTTGTCTATATCGATAGCTGTAGATGTATTTGGAATGTTCCTAAATCCTGCTGCTCTTGTTTAAATAAAAACCACACAATATGTAGTTCAATTGCCTTAAAAACAAAGAAAATGCTCTCTCAATTTGGGGGAATCTTCCTCTAGGATCTCCTCAGTAATAATTCACAACTAAAAAATTGCAGTTCCAAACTTAATGGAAGGAGAGAAAGAATTTAACCCCGACTTAAATCTGTATAAGAAAGTTTCTGAAATCTTCTAAGGTCTTTAATATTGATTTATCAGAACAACCACCTTTTGAATATGTGGCATTAGCTGCAAAGATCTAAAAAGAGAAATGAATGGGAGCCATAGGAACTTCTCCCATGAGAAAGAGGCAGCTGAAAACATTCCCTCCCCATAGCTCTTAGACCATGGTCAGGGGCTGAGCCCAGAGGCAGGCAGACCCAAGAGCTCTGTCTAGCAGAGACACGGAATACAGGACAGCAACCAGCAGACCCAGTCAGATAATCCCTGGAAGAGATGAAACAGAGTGGAGTGGAGTCACCAATGGGGTCTTCCAGCATGAGGACAAGTGGTCAATATCCTTGGCTTTCTATTCACAGCTCACACACTTTATTTCTATTTTGGATATTATACCAAATTTTAAAGACCCAACTTATATTTATCTATGTGCCTATTACTTATGCTACTGACCTATTGATAGGATTAAAATAAGTAGTTCATCCTAGAGCATACAACTCTGTGTCCCATTGCTAGATCACAGTATTTGTTAGATACTGCATCTGAATGACTATGTACAAATAATTCTTGTAATCATTTTGTGAATGCGCTGTGTTAGAACAATTTAATATGCGGAAACACTGAAACCATCCCACAATTTGGTTAACTCTGCTTTGGCATTTATTTATCTTAAAAAAAAAATCTATGAGAACTTAAAAAAAAAAAAAAAAAAAAAAAAAAGCCAGGAGTGACTCAGGCTTCCCTTGATTTTTTAAAAGCCCCAAGGACCTGTCTGGAAGAGAGTTGCTCAGGTGGTAAACACTAAATGCTTGCTTCCCAAGAGACGACTAGAATAGTCATGGGTTCTTAAAGCTGTCTCTGGATTTCCACAGCAACTATTACATCCTTAACATTACATCCTTAACTAGTCTCTACATTATTTCATAGAGATAGTTCCACAATACCCCAAACACCATACTGATATTGTTGTATTAGCTCATGCTTATGTATTCTCCTTGTCCTTGGTGCATCTGACAGAGCATACAATGCAGGTGCTGGAAGTCATGTAGGGCAGATAACACAGTACCTTGAAGTTGTTGGAGACTCAAGCTCTGTCTAGCTTTCTGCTCTGCTGTCTCAAGTGTGTGACCTACATTTTCATGTCCAACTTCAGAGCTGGACTTCTAGTGGTCACATGAGCATTTCAAGGGGAAGAACAGAAAAGGTGAGCAAAGGCATAACTACTGCTGTTTAAAGAGATGTTTCAGGAGTAATGCATTTGATTTGCTTACATTTCACCAGCCAAAATTAAGTTTCCTAGAGTCAAGGAGGCTGGGGAATGGAGGCTTTTATCTGGGGTTCAATGTGCCCAGTGAAAAGCAATGATTCGATAGAATAAAAAGGGACGAAGGCTATTTCAGGCCAAATAGCATCCTCTGAAACAGAGACTAAAACACACACACACACACACACACCACAAACAAAAAATCATATATATCTAATCATTCTTGTTCGGAAGGACATGGGGAGGATAAACTTCCTTAAAAACGTTTAATTTTTTGAAACATTTTTAGGTACCGGGCTTGATCTCATGACCGGTGAGATCATGACCTGAGCCAAAACCAAGAGCTGGAGGCTTAACTGACTGAGCCACCCAGGCGTTCCTTTTGAAACTTTTGCACAGTGCACGGTATATTTTGGGGAGGTATTGTGTTGTTTGCTTTTGTAATATACATAAAAGTGGCAATTGATACCCTGTTCTCTGGAAGCCACCAAGATTAAAAAGAAAAACAAACAACACCATCATTCATGTCAAGTCTCATCAACAGAAAAGCAAGATAAAGCTATAATGCAATCTGTCTTATTTTCTGTGTGTTCAACTGGGTTTGACAAATATTTCTTGTGCAAATACTATTCATCTGTTATTATATGAGACAGTGAGGATTACGAAAAATGTTTCTAATTTAATAGGGACTGATCATACGTACTTAGTGTCTTCCTCTCTAAATCATAGTTAAATGAGAGTAAAGGGGAACAACAGTAATAAATTCAGAAAATTTTCTCAAAGTGGGGTATACACGGATCAGAGATTTTTATAAATACAGGGATGAATTAATAAAAAGGTGGAAAAAGCACTGATGGAATCCCAGAGGAACTCCAAACCTGAAAGTGGGGTATTGAGAGGGTGGGAGTGAGAAGTAATGCAAAAATTAGAGTGTGAAGTTGTTGAGTGACTGTAATTCACAATGGAAAACACTGTGTCAAATGCTCTCATGTTCTTTGAAGGGCAGCAAGATTAATAGCAGAGCAATAGCTCATACTGGGAAAAGCTGAGATTCTAGCTATAAGGAAATTGAACAATGTTTCTGGATAAGTAGAAGGCTGAGTACAGTCAGTAACTCCAACAAAATTTTTCTCCTTTACTTTTCGATTGGGAAAGCTGTGGAAATGGGGTAAGAACAGCTAGTTTCTCACTGTCCAGATACACTAAGGTAGTGCCTGCCCCTCTGACATATTCAGAACCTTCAATCAGCACTGTGCCTTGTCCTATATATGGGAAAGACTATACAACATCTATATAATATAAATATATGCCTGAGGATCAAAAGATCATTGAAGGTAAACAATAGCACAAAATAGAAAAACCAGGATGAATGTACAGATCAATGGTGAAGATGAAGCTGCCATTATTAGTGAACCAAAGAGAACTTTGCAATGAATCTAATTAATGTATTACAGAGGTTTGAGAATGTCTTGTAGCTATAAAATAAGAACACAGCTATTTTTTAAAAAAGTAGATGTCAGAGAAATATTTGGAATATAAAACACAATTACTAAATTAAAAATATTAATAGAAAGGCTGGAAGATACAATCTAAGAAATATTCCCAACCATAAAGCAAGAATTTTTTTTTTTTTTTAAGGAAAATACAAGAAAAAAATTCCAGAGATGCCTGGGTGGCTCAGTCGGTTAAGCAGCTGCCTTCAGCTCAGGTTATGATCCCAGGGTCCTGGGATCGAGTCCCGCATCGGGCTCCTTGCTCAGTGGGGAGCCTGCTCCTCCCTCTGCCTGCCTCTCCCCTTGCTTGTGTTCTGTCTCTCTCTCTGACAAATAAATAAATAAAATCTTTAAAAAAAAAAAAGAAAAAAATTCCAACTATGATTTGGAGAGCAAGAAAATCAATCCTGCAGCTCCAGCTGATTGAGGAGTTCCAGAAAAAGGGGGAAAAATGTAGGACAGCAATGTTCAAAGAAATAATAAAAGAAAAAATTTCATAGTTGACAATACAAAGGGGGCTTCCGATGGAAAGCACCATCTGAGGGCTAATCAGGATGAATGAAAACAAAGTCAATCACCTACCAAACAAACCCAGGGCACCCAGAAAGAAATGAAAATCAAATAATCATCACAGTTTCTTCAGGATGAATGGATGATGAAAAACATTTTTACCAGTAACTTCAACGGTTCTGGCTAAAGTAATTTCAATCCCATTTCTACACTTGGCTAAATTAATATCTCAGTGTAAGTGAAAATTAAAATATTTTTAGATATTAGGGACAAGGACAGTGTATATCCCTTGTATCTGTTCTTCGAAAGTGAAGGACATACTGTAACACAGTAAAATGGAATCTGAGAAAGGAAGAATTAGAGCCAAGAAACATTGTAACACAGAAGTGTGAAAGCAAATGAAAGAACGTAAGAATAACACCTGTATCACAGACCTAAAAAGCAATTATCCTTTTTTCTTAAAGATTTATTTATTTATTTTAAGGTGGGGAGGAGAGGGAGGGAGAGAGAGAATCTTAAGCAGACTCTGCATGGAGCGTGGAACCCGACCTGGCGCTGAATCCCACAACCCTGAGACCAAGAGTCCGAGACTTAAAAGACTCCACCACCCAGGTGCCCCTAAAAAGCAATTATTCTGAATTAACACAGGGGATCAGAAAGCTCCAAGAAAAAATGATAATGAATTCCACTGAACAGGTCATATAATTGGAAATCTGTAACACAGCAGTGAAATGGGAAGAAGTACACTCTTGGCAGTGTGGTCAATAACAATGGTGTGCAAGAAGAGAATTCATTTGTATCTTTAAGTGAATTCCCTTCTGGGAGGTTCAAGTTTAGAAACACATGTTTAAATTCGTTTCATTCTGTTTTTACTATTGAGATATCGGTTATTGATGGATGTCTTCAACATATGGAAAAAACAAAAGATTAATTCTTCATCTTCCATAAAGATGCGTCAAATGACATGAGTTGAAGTTAAAAAAAAAAGGGTTCAAGCATATTAACTTAGATAGCTGACTACTTAGAAAATAGAGATAAGTAAGGGCATCTGGGTGGCTTAGTCATTTAAGTGTCCCACTCTTGATTTCAGCTCACATCATGATCTCAGGGTCATGAGATTGAGCCCTGTGTGGAGCCCTGAATCAGGCTCTACAATCTGAGGAATATGCTTGAGATCCTCTCTCTCCCTCCCCTCTGCCCCCTCCCCGCTCGCACACACACACATCTTCTCTCTCTCCCAAATAAATAAATAAAATCTTAAAAGAAAAGAAAAGAAAAGAAAAGAATGACAAGTAGCTAAGAGGAATATGTCTTGGGAAAGGACTAGATGCTGGACAGAGTTGATAAAGAAGGAAGGGCCACCTGGGTGCCTCAGTTGGTGAAGCGCCTGAGATCTCAGCTCAGGTCTTAATCTCAGGGTACTGAGTTCAAGCCAGGAGTTGGGTTCTGTGCTGGGTGTAGAGCCAAGTTTTTTTTGTTGTTGTTTTGTTTTTTTTAAGGATAAAAGAAAGAATTGTACTGGTACATCCTAATAAAGAACCTGATTTGGAGATGGGAACGCAAGTGTATATAACTAACATGATGATGGTTAAAATCATACCCAAGAAAATCAAAGATAAAGGATGAACTCAACCTGATTTATCCCCATGTAGGCTAATAATTATGATACATTGTGTGTGTGTGGTGGTAAAAGGATCTGCAAGTGTAGGAAAGCAGGAGTGATCTACTCTTTCCAAGCAGATCAGTTGGTAATATTGGTTAGAGATAGTTTCAAGCCAGGTGACACCTGAAAGAAGTCTTGAATGATAAAATAAAATTTGGAGGAAAAATCATTTCTTGGCAGAGGCAATAGCATGAAGGTGTGAAATACTATTTTTTAATATGTTTGTAAAGAATAAAGTAAGATTGGGGTGCCTGGGTGGCTCAGTCGGTTAAGCATCTGCCTTTGGCTCAGGTCATGATCTCGGGGTCCTGGGATCGAGTCCCACATCGGGCTCCTCACTCAGTGGGGAGCCTGCTTCTCCCTCCACCTGCCACTCCCCCTGCTTGTGCACTCATGCTCTCTCTGTCAAATAAATAAAATCTTTTTTAAAAAAAGGAATAAAGTAGGAAAGGACAAGTGAATAGAACACAAGGCTGAAAACAGATAAAGGCTAGGCTGTGGGGGGGCCCAGTAGGCCACGTTAAGAAGTTTAGACGCTGTAAATTGCAATTTTAAAGATGAGTCCTCAGAAGGTTGAGATTTATGGCACCATCAAAAAAAAAAAATGCATGAAGTTAGTGTTTTGATAGAGAAATGCAGATGGATGCTCATGTTGTAGTAGATTCATTTCCTTAAAGTCATAACTTACTTTATAACCATAGTACTGATAGTATATAGATGGCCTTGGTTCCAAGTATAAAATTTAACTCTAGATACGATTTGTTCAAAATGTTAATGGACTCTGGCAGCCTTGGAAAATCACACCAGTTTCAACAGGTTATGGTTACCTGAAGCACTAAATAATCCGAAATTTCTAACTCTACACTTTGCAAAATCAAGATGGTTATTTTTTTTAAAAACTCATAACACAAAAGTACCTGTTTTCATTTAAATCAATTCCACATAGAATCATAAGCATTTTTGAGATGCTCCTGAAGGAAGCAGAAATCCCTGAAATTATTACACAGGCATACTTCATTTTATTATTGTGTTCTGCTTTATTGCACCAGTCTAGATGCCATTAAGAGCACTTGTGATTCATGGGAAAAAGCCAAAATATCAACATTCAAAGGAGTTTGGAGGAAGCTGATTCTAGCTATCATGGACGACTTTGAGGGGTTCAAGACCTCTGTGGAGGAAGTCACTGCAGATGTGGTGGAAACAGCAAGAGAACTGGCATTAGAAGTGGAACCTGAAGATGGGACTGAATGGCTACCATCTCATGATAAGACTTGAATGGATAAGTTGCTTCTTATGGATGAGCAGAGAACTCTACTCCTGGGGGAGGTGGCGTGAAGACTGTTGAATGACAACACAGGATTTAGGACATGACATACCCTTAGTTGACAGAGCAGCGGCAGGGCCCGAGAGATTGAGTCCAATTTTGAAAGAAGTCCTCGTGTGGGTAAAATGCTATCAAACAGCATCGCATGCGACAGAGAAATGGTTCCCAAGAGGAAGAGTCAATCAACGTGGCGAACATCATTGTCGTGTTACTTTAAGAAACTGCCACAAGCACCCCAGCCTCCAGCAGCCCCCACCCTGGTCGGTCAGCAGCCATCTGCATGGAGGCAGGACCCTCCAGCAGCCAAAAAGATGACTCACTGAAAGCTCATATGATGGTTAGCATTTTTTAGCAATAAAATATTTTAAAATCAAGGTATGTACATTGTTTTTTAAGACATCATGCTATTGCACACTTCAGAGACTGTAGTATAGTGTAAACATAACTTTTATATGCACTGGGAAACCAAAAAACTCATTTGACTCACTTTATTGGGATATGTGCTTTATTGCTGTGGTCTAGAAATGAACCCGCAATATCTCTGAGGTATACACAGTTTCTAACAGTCACACGCCATCTAAATGCTTACTATTTAAAATGAACATAAAACAATTATGTAGTAAGGGAGAAAGTACAATTAAAGCACAGCTTAGCTTCACATAATTAAAATGGACTACACGTGCTCTAAGTCCCACATTGACATGCCTATCAGCTTTTTACTTGTCTAGCAGGTGAGGTATTTACGACTTTTCTTTCCCCTGTAGCAAACATTACCCACAGATTATAACAGCTGAAACGCCTCCGCTCACTTTAATTTCTGCTTTTATAAGATACCTTGTTATTTTAACAGGCAACATGCTTCTACTGAGGCTGCTTGTAAAGTGTGGAAAAGGAAACATTCCTCATCATAATTGCTTTAGCAGCGTAATAGATGTAAAAGACTCGTCTCCTTGCACTTTGTGAGTATACATTTCAATGTGATTCCATTTTGTTAATAATATTCAGGAGGAGGCCGTAGCTCATGATAATGGAAGTGCAAACTTTAACACCAGCTTATAGCTCTCAATCTCTCTCTCTTTTTGTATTTGTAGAAGCGTATATGAAATAAACTTCTGATTGTGTATTATATTCCCTGCTCATGTTAAAGTAGCTCAATAAAAAATATTCTGTAAGCATCATGAGTAAGGTTGTACAAACAAAACCCCTCTCGAGCCAATTCATTCTTCCATTTAATCTAGTCTCTGCATTGTGGTCAGACAGAGCTTTTAAAAAATATGTATATATTTCTTATTTGTATATACATGACATAAATAATTAAACCCTAATGGTTCTTAAGATCAATGTCAAATAATTAATAAGGTCATGATATCCCTCAGATCTGGGTCCTGTTTTCCACACCCACAGGCTCCTACGCCACTTTCCTCACTCTGTGCTCTTTTCATTTCTTCCATGGCTTCAAAGAAGCTAAGCTCCTATCTCTGGGTCTTTTTTATTTTTTAAGAGACAGAGGTGGTGGATGGGGAGGGGCAGAGGGAAAGGGAGAGAGAGAATCTCAAGCAGGTTCCACACCCAGCATGGAGCCCGACATGGGGCTCGATCTCACAACCCTGAGATCATGACCTGAGCTGAAACCAAGAGTTGGATGCTTAACCCACTGAGCCAGCCAGGGGCCCCTCTCTGGGTCTTTGCAGAAGTCATTCATAGAGAATCTATAAATCTATATAGAAGTCTACCTAGACGTAGTCATTCCCCACTATTTCCTCCCATAACACATGCACATGCATATACACACACTCTGTTTCACACACATTGCCTATCCTTCAAACAGGAGCCCCCATATCTCCCCTTCCAGGAAGTCTTCCAGAATGCCCTCATAGTCCATACCACAGCCTGAGAGTATCTTCATGTATGCTTCACAGCATGTACCACACTAATACAGTGATTGTGCAATCAGCTCTTTCACATCTCTCTCCTTGGAGAGAATACAAGCTCCCAGAGGGCAGGGTATCCTGCACCTTGGTCTGGAACAGACATATATATTGAATGAAAAAATAATAAATATTTTAAAAATCAAATGAAAAATACTGTAAGAAAACATTTTTAAGTTAGTTACCTATTACTTAACAGTTTGGTGCTTATTTATAAACTTCTGGGGCAATGAATTTGGGTTGTAAATGAACTATATTTATGAGATACCTAATTTCCCTCTCTTTCTAATATATATAAATTATTATATTATATATAATATATTTAATAACATGTAACATATATTACATATCATATATGTAATATGTATGCACACACACATATATGCATGGTTTAAAAATACGACACTTTCAGATATAGCTCTCTTGGAGAGAAGACGCTAAAATGATACATTAAAATAAACTTGTAACGGGCAACCCTGTGGGGACCCCTCTCACTCTTAAACTTCAATCACTTTACAATAAATAAAAATAAACCTGTAAGATTTCTAAAGCATTTCATTTATCAATACCTTTAAAGAAATACTGACATACACATTAAAATGGCATTCTGACATATAGGCTTACTTTGTACATCTCAGATATTGAGCAAAACATTTAGTAAATAACATAAAGGAAGAAGAATTCAGTGAATTAGATTATTTTTTGTATAAATTACCTTAGAATCCATGTAGAATATGAAATTATTGGTCAAAAACATCAGAAAAAACCTCTATTACTCCTTTCCATGATATCTCAAGAATATAATTACACTATAGAAATGAGTATGTATCACTCAAAATAGTAGTACTAGAAATATTGATATTGATAATACTATTTGATTTGAAGGTAGGACAATTGGACGTAATTTTAATGTGGACTCTCACTAGTTATACAATGGTGAAACCTGGTCTTTCCTTCTGGCATGAGTTCCCAACTTTGTCAGTTAAATAAAAAGAAGAAGAAGAAGAAAGAGGAGAGAGAGAGAGAAACTGTCTGTGGCATCTCTGATACGTGAAATTACAAAGGCATGGATAAAATATTTTGAGAGGAGAGAGGAAAGAACAATTAATTCTACCATGGAGGGAGAAACAGTGTCAGGGAAGATCCTGGAGGGAGGAAATATTTAAAATGGACTTTGAAGGATAAGGTAAAAAACAGTGGAAGAGCATTTAAATAAACACACAATAAAACACAATGTAAAGGAAGTGAGGTTTGAAAAATAAATCGAGATTTCCAGGAGTAGAAAGTCATCCAATATAGCAGACTGCAAGGAGTATGGGATGGATGTGTGCGTGTGTGTGGGGGGGGTGTGTGTGCATGTGTGTGTCTATGTGTGCACACACACGTGCACCCTGGGGGCCCACGAAGGGGCAGGCTAAGAAGGAAGAACATGTGTAAAGACAGAACATTCTTCACCTGCATCTTTTTCCCTTTCTGTCTTTACACATGTTTATTTAATTGACAAAGTTGGGAACTCATGCCAGAAGGAAAGACCAGGTTTCATCCTTCTTAAGGGTCATAGAATGCTTAAGGGTCTTCACTACCATGCTAAATACCATGAGTTTGGCTTCTGTCTGAAAAAAAAATTGGCAAGGTTTGAACAGAAAAGTGATGTGAACGTCTATGATTTATTTTATGGAGCTTTGAGGAGGTAGAAAGACGCTGCCATAAAGCAAGTCATTAAAAAAGATGATTCTTGTCCTAAGCAAACCTAGGGATAATTACAGAAAAATGATGCAAATGGGAAGGTTATATTACATTATTTTTGCATTAGTGAAAATCTCTAAAGCTCATCTTTAAAATATCTTTCCCAACTTGAAAATACCCAGTCTAACTCAATTAGGATGAGAGCATGCTTAGCATGGTTTAATAAAGGTATGCAAGCGTTATGATATTCCCCTTTGTTCCAAAAGGCTTAATGGAAAAAGGTGAGTTGTATTTTAAAATATAACACCTGCAAGTCTGATTTAATCAACCAGAATATAGGAAATGAAAGAGAAAGAGGGAATTCAAAATTTGGAATTCTTTTAGAATTGGCTTCCCAAGCATCTGTCTTTATTGTCACAGGGCCCCAGAGATATTTTAGAAAAATAAATTACACAATATGAAAAACAATGAAAATTTTCACCAAGGAGAGCCAGCAGCCACTTAAATGTGCTAGGACTTTGAAAATTGATCTTTCATGGCTCCCGTTCTGTTGAAAATTCCCTGAAAGACTTCAACATGAATTTTTTTCTTTATGAGAACAGAGATTTCAGAGCATTCATAGCAAAAATTATTCCTGTGGGTTAGTTCTAACAAAACTGTTGGCAAAGGTACTATAAATATACAAGTTCTACATATGGTATTTGGATAAGCAAAATGTAGAATATTTTTCTAACACTTTTAAAATGTTAAGGCAATTGTAAAGCTGTAAAGCTTCTCTCACCTGTGAATTTGCATTATTGACTACTCTTCACTTATTAAAATATGAAACGTTGCCCTCCCCACAGTTTCAAATATTACATATTTTACTTATAGTCAGGATAAGATTTTCGCATACTCTGTATATCACTATATTGCATACCATGTATATTATTATAATATGTATTATATAGTATTAGTCATTTAAAACTTTGTAATTATACAGTTAAATTTTTGGAAGCCATAAAAACTTGTTTATCTGCTCAATTATATTCTCATTGATTAAAAAAAAAAGCAAAGCCCTCTAGTGGTCAAAATTATGTACAGTTCCATGATAAGTCACCAAATTATTACTATTTAAAAAAAAGAATTAATTAGCATATTTGTTACATTGTTAGTATAAAACCCACTTTTTTCAAAGTAAGAGTTTCTTGTTTCCTGAGGTCTAACTGAATTAAAAGGTGGAACAATTGTGCCATTTAAGTTAATTTCATTAAGAAAGGGATTTAAAAAAAATATTCCATATAGTATGGAATTAAGAGTGCATAAACCACATATTCTGAAATGTAAAGATCTAATATGTGGAGGATAATGTATATGGATTTTTGAACATATGATCTTCATATGTGTAAACCAATAATTAGGGAATGATGACTAAATCTTCTGGGTAAATTGTAATATCTAGCCATTCACCGTTTTTTCCTTTTTGCAGAAGACTAGGGCTAAACATTAACACGAGAACTATACAAGGAATGTTCACAAAGTAACACAGCATTTTCCAGCATACCACAAAGCAGAATGGTCAAATCCAACAGGTGGAGGTGGAGGGATGTGTGTGTGTGTGTGCGTGTGTGTGTTACAATAAAAAGGGAAATATGGTGAACAGGAGCAAATACCACTGTGTAAAGGGGACAGAGAAAGAAGGCCTTGTCTTGCCCTTTTCTTATTTTTTAATTAAGATTTTATTTATTTGAGAGAGAGACAGAGAGAGCATGAATGGGGTGGGGGAGAGGCAGGAAGGAAGAGGGGGACAGGGGGAAGGGTGGAGGAAGAGGGAGAGGCAGACTCCCTGCTGAGCACAGAGCCCTACACAAGGCTCCATCCCAGGACCCTGAGATTATGACCTGAGCTGAAGTCAGACGCTTAACCCAGGCGCCCCTGTCTTGCCCTTTTCTAAAGATTTCAAGAGAAGCTAGAAGGACTGGTTTTTATGTGAAATTTACAGATTTTTCAAGCATTGGTGGCATTCAAAAACGATGATCGTGCAGGTCAAGCCAAATCTGTATGCAGGCATTATCCACCTCGCACATCACCATTCTGAGACCTCGGGCTTAGCGGACTCCGTGTTCTTGCATGAATACACCACAGAGTTACTCTTCTTTTACAAATGAAAAAAATATTTTGGACAACCTTTCTCAAAGTTAAAATACCCGAATTAGCCTTTCTCAAATAATAAATTAACATCGGGCATCCTACTTGCCCGAGGGCCATTTTCTCTCTTAAAGTATTTTTTCTCAACCTTGTCCTGGCCTCATCACATGTACGAAGATGTACACATACAGTCATCCTTCCCAAGCCTGTGGCATCAATATTTTACCATACAAGGATCTGTCTAGTTCTTGATACATTCACTGTTCTAACAGATACACTGCTGAATATCATTACTGTTTAAAGTAAATCAATTTCCCAACTTCCATATTTACTACTGGTAAACCAAAACTACCCTCAGTCCATCTCCAAATAGGATGTGACACTGGGGTGTCATAGTGTGTGACATTTCCCTATTACAAGCTGCTTTAAACAACTGCTTAGCAAAGAGGGCCAGTATGCTGCTAGTTAGCTTAGACTCAACTGTCAGAAGCAACAGAGTCATCATCTGGTTCCCCAAAGTAGAGTGGGTGAAGGCTACAGTTAACTGAATGTGTATATGAAAGAGAGAAGAGTTTCTGAGATAGAAGAGTGACGTTCTAATGCTAAGAAGTCATAATATATGATTTTCTAATCAATGTTTTTCTTCCTAAGCTCCTCAGAGCGCTCCTTTCCCTTAACTTCAAATGCTCTGGCATGAGCAAGGTCAAGAACAAAATCCACTTACTTACGATAGCATGACAGAATCTCCAGGAAGCAATTCAAAGGAATAGTTTCTGGGTAATAAGAGCAAATGGCGGTATGAGGTGTGCCTTGAATGAAAATGTAAATGAAATGACTTCTCATTGTTTTACTTTTTATACCCTGTTCAACTTCTTCCATCTTTTTAGCGGCATGTGGCCATTCCTTTCACTTATAAAAAGGGAGGTCTCAGTGAAAAATGAGTTAAGCAGACTCTCCTTCCACACAGTCACAAATAAAACAACAAATAGCAAAAGCGCTTAAGAGCAGAATCAGAGAATGAAAGCGGTGCCATTCATGGTCTTAAATTTGAAAGACTATCAGCTAAAGAAAAAGAGGGGTTTAGCTTGGCTCAGTACAGATCCTTAGACTCGCCTTCATGCCTTGGGATGAAGTAACAAATTGAAGTAACAAGAGTCCTCACATTTTCACAAATAACAACCAATACAAAAGCCCAACGTGGACTGGGACTGGGGAGGGCTACAGAGGATGGGGAGGACTGCGGGGGAGAACAGGGGAAGTGAGCAAGGGGCTGAGGGGAGGGAGCAGAAGCGCCAGGACCACGTTGAACTGAAGCATCAATACGACACAGAAAGGCTTTCCCCAAAGGCCTGTGATAACCCTGAATGCGGTAGGAGAATGAGCTGGAACATAACATTACCTATGCTACAAAAGGAGAGCAGTAATTCATGATTCCTCTCCATCCCTGCCTCTGCTGCATCTCCCCCAGGTCTTCAAGCTATGGGACTGTGGCAAGGACATAAAAGAAGCTCGCGTTCCACCTCAGGGCTCACCAGAGAAAATAAGTCAGACTGAGACACGACAGGAACATGGTGGGGGGCGGGGGGAAGTCACCCAAGCAGCTTGACGCCCAAGGCAATTCCAAGCAGAGCTGTTCAAGCTAAGCAAGATGAAAAAGAATTGGCATGGAAACTCTGTAAACACTATTGTGGTAAGGACAGGGGGAAGAGAAGAAATGCAGAACACACACACACACAAAGGTAATGAATTCTATTCGGAAGAAATGGAAGAAAATGCACCCTGAATGTTTTGTGCTAAAGAAATACTTCATAAGATACACCCATGCCATTATGTAAAGCATGACCTATGTCTACATCTATAGGTACATAGATATATGATATGTAGACATATAGATATAGATACACATAGAACCAACGAGAAGAGAAATTGGAAAGCCAAAGAAACAGAGTTCTAAAATACCATCATGACCAAAGTAATAAATAAAATGGAAACAGCAATGCAGAGAATAGCCGTTACTGAAACCAAATTACTGACCTTGCTAAAAAGACTTGGAAGTCCAAGTTTAAATACAGAATTTTTGGACTACTCAGCATTCTACATCAGGGCGTGGCAGTAAAGAAGGACAAGCTTCTGGCCCCCAAACCCCAACCATGGCCCATCATTCTCCTTTCCCCACCCCAGTCTTCCTTGCACCATGAGGGGCCTCAAAAGCACATATGTGGATACCCCAGGCCATACTTCCAAACTCTGTCCCTATTTAGTCCCTGCAAATAGTCACCTCTTGGCCACTCCTTGGGTCCTAATATACCAGGGATTTGATCTGCTCTCAGAAAGAAAGATCATGAGAGAAAGCTACCACAAGTCCTTGAACTTTTTGGAGCTGATAGCTGGGAATGCCAAGATCTAGGGTACTGGGGTGTGATCTAGGTGGGAAATCCAGACGTGAGCTCGACATGGTGTTGGGTCTCAAATGGCAGCATAAGGAGGCAGAACAGCGTGCTCTCAGACACAGTGTCCAAGGCAAGGGTCTCTCTTGATGAGCTCTGAAGTCAGTATTGATTGCAGAAATTAGAGAGGAAATAATAATAGAAAAGGAGAAAATACAAAGTGCATATCCATCACAGGAAATGGTTTTCCCAGTAAAGAGGCTCCATTATTATAAAACAGAAGAAAACCCAATGTATTCGAAAGGCTAATTTCTCTGACAGGAAGGAACTAGTGAATGCGGTTATTTAAACTATACAATATGCATCAGTAAAATCTGTTGGTGAACAACTGACACTAAGAAATATCCAGCACTTCAAGGATAAGCAGCCAGGCAGAAGGGGCAAGTTAAGGTCAAATGAGAAAAATCAAGCTGGTATCCGAACTTTCCCAGAGCAATATCAAACGACAGAATATGGAACGGCAATGTGTATACAGTTCTGAGAGGAACAAAGTGTCACCCAAGAACGTCCTCCCCAGCCAAACTACTGTGTAGTATGAGGACAACAGACAGAACAGTCTCAAACCTCAAGTACCAAAATATCAAACACCAAAATTCACCAACCCAGGAGCCAACAGGAAAAACTGTGAAGAAACGATTAGATCAATATTCGTCGGCCAGGTCCACGCATCCTGAAGGAGAAAATACATTACCAGAGCATTTAAAAAATTACCCATCAAGTAGAGAGACAACAGACAGAGAATCTCAAGCTTCTAAGAACACAAAGACTACAGGATCTCTTGAACACTTCTTTAAAAGCAAACAAACAAATAAAAACAAGCAAAAATTACTTGACGGTATACTTGACAACACAGGATCTCATTAAACATGGAAAAGGATTTCAAGTCCACTTTTGCTTTTTGTTTTTTATTTATTTACTTTTAAAGATTTTATTTATTTGAGAGAGAGAGCACACAAGTGGGGGGAAGGGCAGAGGAAGAGGGAGAAGTAGACTCCCCGCTGAGCAGGTAGCCTGATACGGGGCTCGATCCCAGGACCCCGGGATCACCACCCAAGCCAAAGACAGATGCACAACTGACTGAGCCACCCAGTGCCCCCACTGTTGCTTTTTATATTTCCTAGTCATCAAGCAATAAAATTAGAATTTAAACTAAATTCATAAATTATACCACTTATGCAAATTTTAAAAACGCAAGTGAGACTATGTATTGTCATGAGGATGTATGTAGGAAAAGTTCAAAATCATGCACAGGGAGATAGGCACCAACTACAAGAGGAAGTTGGGAGCAAGGGACTCGGAGGTTTTGTGGTTTCTGTGCAGTTTAAACAGGGAAAAGCAAGTTCCTAGGCAGACAGAGCAAATCAGTGTATCTGTTAAATCTGTTTCACTGGTACCATGTGCGTGTTATATTATTTTCTGTAGTCTTCCATATGCTTCAAAATGTTCAAAATTAAAAATGTTTAAAAATGCAAAGCCTGCAAAGTGTATTAGTTTGCCTTACCATGTAGCAGCTCTGAACATTTTAATATATACTATGTGAAGTTATCAAAATGTACATTCTATGTTAAGAAAACACGAAACAGAGCATCATGGCAAGCTTCTTTAGCAATGATGCCTGTCAATGAAAAAGAGTTACAAAATATGTTGCCTCTAACATCATGTTATTTAAAATGTGTTGCATACAACAGAAACTGTTCAAAAGATACATGATTCAAAGTCAAAAATAACTATAATAAATATGTTTGGGGATCAGAAGAAAGTTGATGCATTTACTCTAAAACGTTTGCTTTGCCTAAGCAATGGTCGTATTTATACCATCCTTATGTATAATTTGAAGGTGAGTTTAGTAATGGAGGACTCATCCATGACCTAGACTTTATAGTCAAGATTGCTACGGAGGCAATCTAAGACACGAGTAAGTAGAATTTGACTTGGGAATGTGTGACAACACGCATGTAGTGACAGGAGGACATGGATGTTATCTCAGCTCCTTCCCTGACCAGCTCAGGAGCCTGTGAAGGTGCTTTGGCTATGAAATCCATCATCTCCTTAACATCGAATGATCTGTTAACCAAATTGCAAAGCTTCTGCTAGACAATGTGGTTGGACGTATTGTGAGATGAGAAAGAGACCAGCAAATAAATCTTCAGATTGAGTATGGAAAGCTTTAATAATAATAAAAAGCTTAATAACTGATTTAATTATTGTACTCATCTGAACAATTCCAGTACTTTTGGAAGACAGTGGAGTGGTGGACATTAGGTATTTCTTCTTTCCTTCATCTTTTACCTGGTGCTATCTGGGCTTTGCACGGGTTGTGGGCTCCATGGAAAGAGCGTCTTTGGCCACCCATGGAAAACTGTTACAGCAGCTGCAGAAATGCCCAAATCTTATAAGCCTAGGTGTGGCTAAAGTTGAGAAACTATGCCGGGATATATTACACCAGAAAATTACATAGTAATTGAATTTTCAGCATGGCATGAGGAATGCCTTCCATTGTGAGAAAACAAAAATTGTTCCAGAAAACAAAAATGTGCAAGGAAATTCTGTAGTTGAATCTATAGAGAGAACAATGGAATTTAAATCTATTAATACTTCATTTTCATATGTGGGTCCCTAGGTAGGCCTTTCTGGAAACAAAAGATAATGGACAACCAGTATTTCCAGGAAGGGTACTCAGAGAAACAGTGGCTGGTATTGAGGTAGCATGCTCATGGAGGTAGGAAGAAAACTCTCCTAATGGAATGCAAATTTCCTCCCCACAGAGAACAATATTTTTCCATAATAGTTCATTCTTAATGGCTAAATCCAATAGACAAAAGAGAAAAAAACAGAGGATTGGGGGTAATTTATTAAGGGTGAAGGAACATTAACACCTGTAATGTTTAGATGTTCATATCCTCACTCCTTTCACCCTTGGGAATATGGAATGAATGGAAGAGTTTGGAAAGACCAAATATAAAGTTGTTCCTTTAGCTTCCTCTAGCGAGTTAGGTACCTGCAGAGAACACACTTGTCCAGCAACAAGTGCAAGGAGAGCATCTCCTGGCCTCCACTATGTGGGGTTGAGCAGGTAACCCTGGGATTCAGGACTTAGACTAATTTATGCTTTCAGATAGTGGTACGCTGTTAAGTGTTTAACAACCAGATCTCCAGGAGGAAAAAAGTCCCTGCTATATGTCATTAACTAATTTCCATGGTGTACATACTTCCACCACAGCCCATTTTAAGCTACCAACATGAGCTCACTGAACATGGAGCTGGGAAGGTGTGTGAAAATGGGCTCTCACAGCTCCTTTGAGTTGGCTCCAGCATCCCACTGCACCTAAGTCTCATTCTTCAAGCTGCCTTGAACTCAGTAACTGAGGTGATATTTTAGTTTCAAACTGCTTATGCTGAATTTCTCAACTGGTCCAAAGCCTGGGTTGGCAAGAGGAGTGCTAATTATTTATCTCCCTCAAACAGTAAAATACACACAGGTCTAATACAGGGACCATTTCTAATGTACCCTTACAGCTCTGTGAGTAATAGAGTAACTGAACCCTATGAAACACTTAGCAAATGAAAATGAATGAATACATTTGATTTTGATGATGGTGCAGAGATATTTCCATATATATAAAATAGCCTGATGTGCAACCTTTATTTGGCTACTACCAAGGTAAATGTAGACCTTTCTCGGTCTAAAGCCCTGGGGAATAAAAATATTAAGTCCTTTTATTATTAGCCTCAAAAATTTCTACTGAAAGTGTCTGGATGTGTTTTCTTCACAAACATGTGGTAAACTCATAATAAATGTAGAATTGATGAAATGAATTCCCAAATAGTTTAATATTGAAACATCAAGCACAAAAATACCACATACGTATAAGTCAACAACTACTTAAATTGATTCTATTTTATATTTATTTATATTAGACACAAAAATTACATAAGTGGTTATGTTTTAAAAATGGTAAAAAGCTACTTTGGCAAGGTGTATATAAATGTCAACCTAAATATGTCCCTTTTAGAGCTTATTTGTAGTCACAGTTCATTACTGGATTTTAGATGTCGACTTCTGTACTCACAATTATTTTTCCCCTATTCTGGTATGTTTGATACGTACTTAAACATTTTTTTTTTTTTTTCAGAATCATTACTACCATTAGAAAGTCTTTCTACTTCCTTTGGAGCTCAATGTGATGAGAGATTATGGAAAATAAAAACGCACAGTTTTTTTCACATAATTGCTACCACCCTCCAACTCTACATCTATTAAGAGGTGCTATAAGAAGTGAGAGACAACTGAGCCAAAGACAAGCAAACACATTACTTTAAATTAGTTACACAATTAAGTTTCCTCAGTTGACTTCTTCTTCCATGATGCTGAGGTAGTATAATAGCAGATTTTCAGTCAGCAGACATTAAAGTACAATAAAACTGTAATGATGTGGGAAGGAGGGTTCAAGAGATTCATTCGTGTGGAAGTCAGTAATGATACTGTAAGGATAACAACACAAGCTGGACAAGTCTCAGTAGTTAGCGGAGTTGGGATGCTATGGGTCTGGATGGGCAGTCAAAATCTATGAAGTCCCAGCTAAAAATTGGCACCACCTGGTAGCAGCTGTCCACTCTGTGGGCAGAGGCTGGATTCCAAGACTTGTTAGGACTTCCTGGATAGTGACAGTAATTCGGGAATCTCCTGATGAGCTGGCACCTGTGTCATCCCCCATCCACAGAGTTGGGAAGGATGAATACCAAGACCATGAGGACTTGCCTCAACTTGCCTGGCTCCCCAAGTGAGGGTCTCATTCTTCTTTCCATCTCCAGCGTCCTCATTTGATCACCTTCATTTAAGTACATGGATTCGGTTAAGGATGAAAACCAGCTTTCAATCACTATCATCCAAATTTGCATTATCATGGGGCATGTAATTGCATGGTTTTATTGCGTTACGTTTGATTCTAGGGTATTTTAATGGATAATCCCACAGACCATTTCCCTGAGTTTTCAGATTATAAATTAAATTAAGAAATGTTAGGGGGAAAAATGAAGCATTAAATGAGATCCTCAAGTATTACTAAACTACGACTTCTACCCCTCCTTCCTCTCATTTTTTTGTTTGCTAATTTATGTGAAAGTTTATCTATAGGTCCATCTCCTTCCATACTTTCCTTTACACACTAAACTATTAAGTATCATCAATATCTTTTTTAAAAACTTCAATTCCTGAACTCAAGAAAAACCATCCATTGAAAATTCCTGTCAACACAATAAATTTCTCATCCTCCGATTATGTGTACAATTCAATTTTATGGACTTAATGTCAACAAGCCAACATATACAATCCCTAGTAGAAACTGAGCATTTATGTCATTAAGTATCACATTATTAAGCACTCATCATTGCCACAGGCCAGAGTTAACATGAGCAATAAATGAGCAAGTGATGGGGAAAGGCCGGCAGATTGTATATTAATGAAAAATAAGGGAAAATGTGAACAATGAGAAGCACATCTCTTTTGCTTTATGAAGTTTCTGAAGTTTTTCTGTCCTTCTACCAGCTTTTTGTCTACACTCAGGCTCCAGTGATGGCTCACTTTATCTTGGTATGTTTTTCATGACATTCTTTTGTTTTCTTTTTGGCAGTGGATCTTCAGGACCTGTGCTCTCATCATCTTTATTGTCATGGCTCATGAAGGGAATGCAGAAGTTCACAAAGACAGGCATATTGCTTATAAATATATATTGCTCAACCTTATCATTAAAATATCATCTTTCATTGAGAAAATAGCAAAAGTGAAAAATTTTCCAATATTGTCTGGGTAAGCATGTAACATAAATGGGCTATTTGATTTAGATAGTTGGTGGACAATGTTTTAAAAGAGAATATAAAGAGGTTGCTTGGTCTCAGTACAAACAGCTTACACACAGGCTTCTCCATGCATTTATGTTATCTACCTGCGGCACCATGAAAATCTTTGTGTGGGAGCATATGGAAGACTAGTTCTGGTGGGCAAAGTGCAAAATAAACATACCATTGGGCCCGCAACTCTCTATCTAGGAGTCACATTATCTATGTGTATGTATTTCTATGCATGTACTCTTTCTCATGTTCACTGAAGTACTATTTGTAACATAGGTACATGAATATAAGAATGCTAATCTAAACACTGTGCATAAAAGACAAGAAAAAACAAAAACAAATTCTCACAAACTAAAACAAAACAAAACAAAAATACAAAACAAAATTAAATGTTCAACAATAGGGAACTGAGTATACGCAGTGCAGCTCTTCAAAAAACTAATGTAGAAAGGTTTGCATGGGGTGATATGCCTGTCACGGAAAGATTAAGAACCTGTATTTTTAAACAAGAACAAAGATATGGAACAGTGCATACAGTGAGATCACGGTTCTTCTGAAAAGCCCTTAGGAATATATATTGGAGACTGATATATCCTTTTTCCACAATTCTAACATAGTGAGCTTTTCCTCCATCCTTTGGACAGAATCACCATTTGATTGAGCACTAGATGAAGTAATTAGCTTGCATTCAAAGTCCATGCTATATATATATGAATAATAATACAAATATGCACACTTATAAATACTAGAATCACACTCAATTCAAAGGGATTCTTATACAACTCTGGGGGGAGTAGGGGTCATTGAGACTTGATTCTTGTCACTAGACAAGAATATGTATGTCCCCGTTCTTGAACCCATGGACAATGAACAGATTGCATAGTTAAACCCACCTCCCAATATCCTTTGTTATGCTAAATCTGCATACCTAGTTAAATTCCGTAAGTTGAAGAACTTATGTTGGAAATCCTCTGCAAATAATACATGTTTTAAGAAAGAAGGGGTGTGTATGTGTGTGTATACAGGAAGGTGAATAAACAGTACTTATGAGAAAGGACTTACCATGTGCTCAAATTTTGGAATGTAAAGAAAAATATACTTTGTTGATATATCTTTTTGTATTTAAATGTTTACCATGTGTATGTGCCATTAAAAAAAAATCATAGTACACATCCTTAGAAAAAAAAAAGCTTCTCTACCAATAGGACAAAAGTCCTCTAAGATTTCAGGGGTGAGAAGCACATCTCTTTTGCTTTATGAAGTTTCTGAAGTTTTTCTGTCCTTCTACCAGCTTTTTGTCTACACTCAGGCTCCAGTGATGGCTCACTATATCTTGGTATGTTTTTCTGATGTCAACAGTATTGCTCACCATCTATTTGACTCAGGCCTAGACTTATGGTGATTGCACTCCATAAATAATTATAAATCAAATATACAACTCTGAGGATAAAAAACCAAAATCAATTCAGTCATTTAATGTCACTGGCACTGATGTTCTCTCTCCAGCCCCGCTGGACAGCTGTGACGCATCAGACTTCTCATACTTGGGTGCTTCTCGTGGTTGCCTAATGGCTCAGACAGTTGCTAATTTCATGTCACTTTATCCTTGATGTCACAGCCAGAGTGACCTTTTTGAAGCGGGGATTCCTTGGCTTAAACCTCTTCAGTGGTCCCTCCCCCATAGTCTAGATAAAATCTAAACTCCTAAACAAGACTGAATTGTTCCCTAGCAAATCCCCTCTTCTTCCTTAGCGAAAGAATACCCAACTAAAAGAATGTTAGCAGGGCACAGGGCCACCCTCTGCCAAAAGTCTGCATTTCCTAGGCTCTTGTGTAACTAGTAGATGTGATGTACAGTGAAGGCCTAGCCAGTGGAAGGTAAAGTTTACAACTTCCAGGAAACATCCTTAAGGGACGAGGTTTTGATTTGCTCTCCTCTCTGGAATGCTGACGTGATGGCTGGAGCGGCCATCTTGGATCACAGAGCAGAAGGTGCACTGGACTACCTACTTTATATGAGAAAAAAGTGGACTTCCAATTCATTTAAACTCCTATTTTGATAGGTAACCCCTCAGAGTTAATCCTAATTTGAATGAATACAAAACATGTTATATGATCTGGTCTCTCTACCTCTCCTTCTAACTTCATCTTTTACTATCCCTACAATTGCCTCTACATGGTAGCTAAGTCTAATTGGCCCTTCCCAGATCATGCCATGCTATTTCTTACTTCTATGTATTAGTATAAGATGGCTCCCTCTCTGAAATATTCTGCTCCTACCTCTACTCCTTTTGCATGGAAAACTGGACAGTGGACTTATGAGAAGACCAAAATAGTCTTTTTATCCCCGCTAGTACCTAACACATTGTTTGACACATAGTAGTTGCTGTAGAAAAGTTCAGAAAAATTTTAGAGGTGAAAAAGGTCTCCCTAACCTTCTCCTACCTCCACTGGCTCAGGAGGGGAAAAACAGAGAAAAAGGATTTAGAAAGAATACAATGCAGAAAAAAAGTAAACCTCACACATAAATATCTTCAGAGAGAGACAGAGAATATACTGCGTCCACTAAAAAAGAATATTGTCCTATGAAAATATGCAATAAAAAATAAGAAAGAGCTCCCACATATTTAACATTTTATTAACCTATTTAAAACTCCAGGAAAGGGACAGAAGATAAAGCCCCAGAAAGCAGAACAAAATGACTGCAATGGAAAATAGGAAAGAAAAAGATAAAAATATTGGTACGATCAACTTGAGACACCCTACAGTCCATTTCTAGGAAGATGTATTTCAGAAAGAGAGAAGAAAGGGATGAGGAGAATGATCAGAAACATTATACATGAACACATCTCAAAAAAGTAAATGATGCTCAGTATGCACTTACTGGAGTATATACGTATTCATTCTTTAGTTCATGAGTATCAGTCATCATTACTGACCACATACTACCTGTGAGAACATATGTCAGCAGCTGGAAAGCAGAAGATGAGTCAGATAATGTTTCTGCTCTCCATGACCTTATTCTATTGAAGAAAACAGGCATATAAAATGGTAATTGCAATACAATGACAGTAAGAACAACAATAGAAGTTTGTCAGAGCTCTGTACGGGTACAGGAGAGATATCGAACCCATCCCAGACTCAGGTTGGAATTTCACACCGTAACATGCCCATGTAACAATTTATGGGTTAATACTACGGTTTCTAACTTTTGATTTTTTAAAAATCATTCCCATAAAATGCATTTCGGTGTTTAATTGAAGGCTAAAAAACCTTCATAATCTATGTATTCCAAAAGCCACTGGGCAAAACCAAATAACCCCATTGCTTTTTTATTTTTATTGCAGTATAACATATATATAAACCAGCATAAAAATCCTAACAAAAGCTCAGTGAATTGTTTCCAAGGTGAGCATACCCAGGTGACCCAGATGGAGACCAAGAATCTAATACTGCCAGCACCCCGGGAGATGCCTCTGGGTCCCTTCCAGTCACTTTCTTCTCCCAAGTGAAACCATCTTCACGACTCCTAATAGCAGAGATTAGTTCTATCCTTGAACTTAATAAAAATGAAATCTTATCTCATATGCACTCTGTGTCTTGCATCTTTGGCTGAATATTAAGTGATGAGATACGTCTACACTGTTAAATATGCAGTTTTATTTTAAATAAACTTTTTAAAAAATTTTTTATTAACATATAATGTATTAATTGTTTCAGGAGTACCGGTCTGTGATTCATCAGTCTTACACAATTCACAGTGCTCACCAATGTTTTTTTAAGGAACATTTTTAGATTGGCTGAATTTTTGTAATAATAGTACATATAGTACATATAATCTCACACTCAGTTTTCCCTATTATTAGAATCTCATATTCATATGGTAGGTACATTTGTCAAAATTAATGAACCGATACTGATACATAATTGTTAACTAAAGCTTACATTGTACTGAGATTTCCTCAGTTGTCCCTTCATGTCCTTTTTCTGTCCCAGGGTCCCATCTAAGATCCATTATATACAGTCATCATGTCTCCTTAGGCTCTCTTGGTTGCTAGTTTCTCAGACTTCCCTTGTTTTTCATGACCTTGCCAGTGTTGAGGATATTGGTCAGTCATTTTGTGCAAGGTCACTCGATTGGAATTTGCCTGATGTTTTTCTTGTGGTTAGATGGAGGAAATGTATTTCTGGGGAGAAGACCACAGAGGTAAAGTGCCGTGCTCATCACATCACATTGAGGGTATGTTCTATCAGTATTGACTTATCACCCTGGATGTTGAGCTAAAGCACTTGGCTTCAGGTAGTGCTTGTCAGGTTTCTCCACTGTAAAGTTACCACCCCCATAGTTTTTCCTCTTCTTTTCATATCATACTCTTTGGAAGCAAGTAATATATACTAGAAAATAAAAAGTTTATATGATTCCAAAGTACAAGTCTTAACTACTGTAATATAGAAACTTGCATGAAAGCAACATTTATAGTGGATCCAATTTACGATATCCACCAAGAGTATCAGCCCAGAAAACACTGACACCATTGTAAATAAGTTTTTTTCACAAAACCCTTTAAATTGACTGTCAAATAACTTGATCTTTTTATTAATGCACATCTATGGAAAGAGTCTTAGACTGATTCTAAATAAGCCAAGTGAAAAACTAGAAAGTACTGTATAAAAATCATTTGAAAATCTGGGTTAGCCAAATTTTGGATGATTTATTTCACTTTTCTTTCTCTTTGCATGTATAGGCTTAGTTACAGAGTTTCTAAAGAAAATTTTCAATATACACCACATAGTATTAAGGATTGATATTGCAAATACAGAAGAGTGCTGAGGGGATTTATTCATAGAAGATTAAGGCAGATCACACAATTTATTAACAAGTACCTTATTAAGCTTATAATAAAAAAATATGTTATCACCATCATTTTTACCTCATAAGACAAAGTTTGTTAAGTCTAGTGAGAAATATGCCTAAATAATGTCTTATTTCCTTAGTTTAATATATAAAATATATTATTAATCTAACATTGCAAAAAATAACATAGCATATTTTCCATACATAATATTGGAAATCATATAACCTATCTTCAGTCTTACAATGACATTCAGTACTCTAAACTACCTGCCAAATAACCATAGGCTAGAGTTATATCTGTTCACGTTATTTTTTTTTTAATTTAAAGATTTTATTTATTTGAGAGGGAGCACGAGCTGGTGGGGGAGGGGCAGACGGAGAGGGAGAAGCAGACTCCCCACTGAGCAGGGAGCCTGATGCAGGGCTGGATCCCAGGATCCTGAGATCATGACCCAAGCCAAAGGCAGACGCTTAACTGACTGAGTCCACCCAGGTGCCCCTGTTTCACATTATTCTTAAGCCAAGTTTCTGTCCTTCCTTTTTTTTTTTTTCCATTTTTTAGAAAATGTTATTATGTTAATCACCATACATTACATCATTAGTTTTTGATGTAGTGTTCCATGATTCATTGTTTGCATATAACACCCAGTGCTCCATTCAATACATGCCCTCTTTTGAGTGAAGTTTCAAAATAAGGTACTGGCTCATAGTCAGTAGTAATAGAAATGACAATGATCTTCAAAACCGATTCTGTATTTTTATTTCTCCTTGAGGCAAAATGACTTTGATCTTCATGCTAACTTTGAATCACACGAGCTGCTCTGAGTCATACCCCACAAATATGAATGATCAATGTAAATTAGTAAGGAATATATTGCAATCTTCCTAGAAAGACCCATACTACTGAAATTCCATTATTAAAACTAATACACTAAACTTCAAAAGAGTGGGAGAGAACTATATTGAGATAGAGCTAAAATTTTCCCCAGCGTTTATTTTCTACATGACTCAAAATAGATCTTTTAATCCATCCCAGGGGTGTGCTGAAGCCAGTTTATTAATGGCTTACAAGAGCCATTTGTTGAATTTTCTGGAATTTGTGACTCTATTGTTAAAGTCATTACTAAAAATCAAATTATATAAACTAACAATATAATCATATTAAAAACTAAGGTTATGAATATTCAGACCTTATCACTTAACATTTTACTATTACACATGTTCTTGAGCTCATTTATATCTACTGTGTATGCAAGAAATTCTACACACAGTGTGCTATTGTGCATCATTTCCCAATTTCACACTCAGTGACATCAAGCTGGTAGCTTGAAATAAGCCATGGGGGCAGTATTTATACCATGAAAATAAGAAAATGTTACAAACCTGGGCTCTGCCTCTTTATCTCAGAGAGCTGGTTAACATTTACCAGCACACCTCTGACCAACCCATATTCAACCCTCTCCTTTGCCAATTCGATGTCCTGTTCCAAAAGAAATCTTAGCATTGGCTCTCTTTAAAGACACTCATTTTTGGGAAATGTTCAGCTGTGTATATAACACTGATTTAAATTCTTTTGAAATAAAATTTCAATAGAAAAACAGAAAAGCAATGTGCTTCCAAGCAAGCAAGCCTCTTGCAGGGGGAAGTTCCTAGGTGAGTTCAATGAACTCTGAAACTTATATGTGACTTTAATATGTTTTGAATGTAGGAGAAGGCAATAGAGCCTATTGGTGATAGACAGAAATGAGTTTCATCTTGATATCACCATTTACACTAGGAACCTGCTTAATATCTTTGAGACTTAAGTCATTTAAAAAAAAAAAAGTAATACCCAATGTTGGAGAATGGTTTTGAATAGTAAAATGAGATAATAAATGTGAAGTTATCACAGATGCTCCATAAACATTAGCTGTTTTTATGGTACACTTAGGTTCAGCAATGGATCACCATTGTGACCAAAGAAAGCTTGGATTGATAAACGCCCTAAGAATACTATGTAGATGAGCTTTTTCTAAACCCCACTTGTATATATATATGTTGAATATTAGCATACCAAAGCTCAGAGAAGACCAACATATAAGGAACCTGAATAAATATATTTAGCAGTGTTCTTAAAATTTCTCATATTTTACCTGATCTTCCCATTTCGGTGACTTGTAAGCCATTCCTCTCCAAAATGCTGTATCTAATAATGTAATAAGTCCTCTCATTTCTACCTCTGTAGGACAGCTAAATATGCATTTACTGCTGTTTCATTTCTCTGGTAGCCCCTAAATCAGGATCTCAATACCACTCCCTCACAAACAGAAACATATAACCTGGTAATTTCCTCCTATTACCTGTTAATACTCATTTTTTGTAAAGTATTTAATGAAATAACGTTAAAATGAAGTATAACATGCAGATAATTTTACAAAGGCCTATTCTAGACTGTACAGAATTTAAAAGGATTATATAAGCTTTTAAAGAAGGTTCAGAGGTCATCCAAAAGCAATTATGGGTTTTAAAAATTGTACTTATGAGACTGGAATTATTAGACTAGAGTTATTCAAGAAACAAGTTGAAGGGTTGATATTATAATAGACTTCAATAAGTTAAGACTTAGCATTCAAAGGAATTGGTCAAATGCAATCTGTCAAGCCACAGACCAAAAAAAAATATAGCTTACTTTTTAGTATAAGTTATTAATTATACCAAAGTATGATTACACAAAGAAAAATTTATTGGCGGACAATGATATTTAACACCCAAATATAAAGTGACTCAGTTTCTAAAAACTTCTTTTTGGGGGAAATCTCTTCAAAAATTAAGAATATTTTCATGTACCTAGAATATTTAATTGTCATCTACTTGAAAGCAAAAGGAAAGACTGGAAGACACCGCAAAGTTCTTTTCTGTTCTACAAATACAGGGTGAAATCCAAGACACATAGCAGGCAACAAGTGAACACTTGTGGGGCAAAGCTTGTCAATGTAGTCAATATTTCTTTCTAAAATGTCTCATCCTATGCCTTTTTTGTCATAGTCCTATTCTAATTTTTTTATTTTAAATTTCTCCTGAGGTTCCTGTGAATTAATTTTAACTTCCTTTACTTCAGAAAGCATTTCATACAAATTTTATTACTGTTACTATCATTCTATTCAAGGTCTGGCATTGAACATCTCCTATATGACAGCCTCAGGGATCCGCAACTAAGTCCTCCACCTGGAAGAACGCTGCCTGTTCTTACCATATGTTCTATCTCTGCACCCCATATCCCTGCAAACAAAAGCAAAGAAAACAAAACAAAATGTAACACCTGCTTCTGATATCTATGGTTCTCTTGGTCTTCCCATTGTTATTTTACCCTTCTCTTTCTTACATTTTATTTATTTTTTTCTAAAGATTTTATTTATTTATTTGAGAGAAAGAGCACGAGCTCAGTGAGGGGCAGAAGGAGAAGCAGACTCTCTGCTGAGCAGGGAGCCCGAGGTGGGGCTGGATCCCAGGACTCCAGGATCATGATATGGGCCAAAGGCGGACGCTTAGCCAACTGAGCCACGGAGGCGCCCCTCTCTTACTTACATTTTAATAAGCCATCTCAATTCCCATCTTTAATAGTGCTAGAAATGCATTTATTGCAATTTTGTTCCTCTGCTAAGCCCAAATCAAGATCTCAGTAGCTTCCCAGCCACTGACGTGGCCTCTGGCCAGTGCTGTACCCACTCTGTCCCCTTGTGGTCAATCTAACAAGTCATTGCCAAGTTTCTCTTCGAAAAGCAGAGCTCTTACCATATCACCAACCAACTCTGAAATGTTCTGTTCTCCTTAATGACCGCTAACAAGAATCTATGCATTGCATCCTCTGCCTACCATCCCAATGTAGTTTCTCACTCTTCTACTACACTCACCCTAAGCTTTAGGCAGGTGGCTGAGCTTTCCTGACTTAGGAATTTGTTAATGATGCTCCCTGTATCTGGAATGTTCTCCTCTCACCAGCTGAAAATTCTACACATTCCCCAAGGCTATGCATTCGTTCTTTGATCCATTTAACAGAGATGGACATGTTGATGAATAAGATGGTCATTTTTTCTGCCCTTACAAAGTTCCAGTATGGAAGCAATGACAGAAAATAAACAAATCTTATAAATAATTGGCTGCAACTGTGATGGGTGCTATGATGGAAGAGTTAGGTAACATCTTTAATAATGTGACTGATTTTTTTGCCACTCTCTTTATCTATCCCGCACAACCACAAAGGGATCGTGCTCATTTTTCTTCCTATCGATAAACTCCATGTCGTTTCTACATGTCGGTAACACCTCAGTGATATTTCTGTAATATGTATCACTCTCTGGTCTGATATTTATTTGCCATCTCAACTTATCTTCCTATTTTGGGGAATTTAATTCCTGAAGACCTATTCCATTCCAATGACCAGTTTAAATCAGTCACGGTCCCCACACTGGTGGGACTACTGAGCTGTTTCCATAGGGAAAAAAAAATTTTTCCTCTGTCTTAAGAAAGATAACCACAAGATTACATAGTTTGTTTTTTCTTTCTTCTTCTGGTCATTGATATTCAAGATGTAATGTCTGGAAGTACTGCAGATAATTAGTCATCAGAGTGAGCATAATACCAAGACCAAGGATGACACAGAGGAACAATAAAGGAACCTCAGCTCTTGATGAAACCTTTGGGCCACTGATTTCACAAATCCTGTGGTACCCACAGACATACCTTTCCTTAAACTCCTTATTAAGTTGACTTGAGAGTGTTCCTTTCTGTTTAAGCCAGTTATTTGCAGCAAATACTGACATATTACATTACTAGATTGCAAACACTCTGAGGATAGGGTATATGTGTTTTTCTCTCCATTACTTCCATATTATCTGTCCTGATTTTTTCTCATAGTAGCTGGTCAAAAATAGTAGCTGGGACAATTAAAGTTGCATTTTAACTAAAATATTTTTCATTTATATTTTCTCTCTCTCCCTCTCTCTTCCTCCTCCCTCCCTCTTTCTCACTGTGTTTGTGTGTGTGTGTGTGTGTGTGTGTGTGTCCAGGTCTTTAAACATTACACAGATAGGGGCTTAAAATCCAAGCTCCATTAGAATGTGCTTCCTGTGATGCCGTAACACACAGGTTGATACTTACAATGATATAAAAATACAAAGAGGAAAGTATTCAATTTCATGAATCTTCCCTTTAGTAAAAAAGGATTCACATCTTGTCTACGTAGCAAGACCATAAACACAGCCAAGTAATCTACAATTTAAAAGAGAAGAGAAAAGGTACAGCTGTCAGAAAAGTTGAAAATACCAAACACCCTCCAGAGATGACAAGACGTACAAATGTTGCTGGGGCACCTAGCTGGAAGAGAGCCACAGGAATAAATATTTTATTTCTGTCAACAGCTGGCTTTAGATGAACAGGTTGTTGAGATGAATCTTTTAACTGTAAATGAAAGTCAGGTAAGAAGGCTTTCTATCAAAGGTCTCATTTCAAGTTATTTAAATTCCCGTATGGTTTATGAACTCACAACACAAACAAACTGAAGTATTTAAACCAGCAATGTTATTTCACTGTTTGGAATACCTTCAATGACAATGTTCTATGTGAGAAAACAGGCATCATCCATTACTCAAAGAAAGGGACTGGAATGCCTTTCCAAATGCCAGGTCAAATGAAGAATATGACTCCGCATCATAAATAATGAGGTAGGCCTGGCCCTTAGCTCAAAAGTTTATGAAATGTTTTGACCCAAGAGGCAACACTAAATGAAAATATAAATGTGATTCAATTTTCTGTGGACTTACGTATAAATGCAATGGTTTGCTGTCAGACATAGTGGGAAGCCTGGTTCGCCCTCCCTGTTGGCATTAACCTGTGCCATCCATCTGCACTTTTATTAAGAATATGAACAAAATTAAACAGTATTTGTTATATTATCAGTGCTTGACATTTTCCAAGCTCTTTGCACTTAGCCTACTTGGGCATTCCCTTTTGCCTTTTTCCTGTGGCAGCCTTATTACACACATCAGAGCTTTTCGGAGGACCAAAGTTCTACATGTTGGAGTCAAATACAAATAATAGCCAGCATCTACTGAATGCTTACTGTATGCCTGGGCTTAAACGCAGCACATTAAGTACATTATTGCAGTGGATGCTCACTCTGAGGCAGTTATCATTCCTACTGCCCAGAAATGGAAACTAGAGATTAGAGAAGTTAAGTGATTGCCCCAAGTACTCGCACGGCTGGTAAGAAAGAATGTACAGATTCGGAACTCAGCTCTCTGAGTTTTTCCAGAGCTCTCTATGGCCTCCGTGAAATGCTTTAGTCCCATGGCTACTTCCCCAGCGCCCACTTCATCCAGGGTTACTGAAGGCACACCTGGAAAAGAGATCACCAGCTGAGCTCACCATGAGGGTCCACTGGTCCAACTGATGGACATACCATGCAATACTCATCAGGTTCTTGATATGAACATTTAAAATAAATTTTAATAATTTTAAGGTTAAAAAAAAGATAAACCACTATAGGTATATTTTACAATTCACTAACGATTTGTAGTGTTTTGACCAAAACAAAAGAGTAATTTTTTTTTAACCATGTTTCCATTTTCCAGCACAGTCAGAATATAGTTGCCTGAGAGTAACCTGGACATACCACATTCATAAGTGGTGACTTTTGACGGCCAGGACAATCACACTCCCAGGACCATCACACGGAGAAGAAAAACTCTGAATGGGCTGGGGACTGGGCAGGGTCTCTTCAAATGCCTTAAATTTACTACTAATAAACTAAAAAAGCCGAAAGAGAAACTTTCACACCCAATATATGATAATTTAAGTTTTTTGTGTTTATTATTTTTTACCTATATATCTCTTCTAGCTTTCAAACATTTCATTATCATATTTGTATTCTCGTTACATTAAAAAAAAAGGACCATATCACTATATCAAATGCTTTAGGAGTATATTTATCTTTGAAATTGACTCAATTCTAATTACAATAATTCAAGAAGCCAGTTCTCCATTTATTCATCTTGCAAATATTTATGGTTAGTCACCCACTCTAGGCTGAAAGACGCTGCCAGATAATGAGAAATCAAGAATGGAGACCTGGTTAGGAACCTCAAGTATCTTGCAGAAACAGATGGTAAGACATGAGTCACAAAGCAATATACTACAGAGGTGAAGATGTAATGTGGCAGCAATGTATAGAAAAGGAAAAGTTTAGGGGTGCCTGGGTGGCTCAGTCATTAAGCGTCTGCCTTCGGCTCAGGTCATGATCTCAGGGTCCTGGGATTGAGCCCCACATCGGGCTCCCTGCAAGGCATTCCCTTTTGCCTGCTTCTCCCTCTCCCACACCCCTTGCTTGTGTTCCCTCTCTCGCTGTGTCTCTCTCTGTCAAATAAATAAAACCTTTAAAAAAAAAAAAGAAAAGGAAAAGTTTAGTGTGTCTTGGGAGCAGGGAGAGGCAGGTATGACAAGGAACAGATAATGCTTGCCGAGCATCAGAGGATGAGTAGCCAGTTGTTTGGGGTTCTTGTCAGGGGCTCACTTTCTGGACAAAGAGACGGATGTTTAAAGACAGAGCTCAGTGTGCCTATGAAATAGCAACAGTTCAGTGTGGATGCAGCACAGAGATGCTGAGGGCAGGAGATGAGCCTAGATAGGTGGATAACTAAGGGCTCATAGGTAGCCCAAAGGAGCTTATATTTTTTCTATAGACTGGTGATTTTCAAGCTGCCGTTCTGCTTTGCAGATACACTGAGGTACCTTAGGTCACCCAGCAAGCCATGATGGTAAGAACCTTTCCGAGATCACTGCTCTCTTATGTTCCTGTCCCACACATTACACGTCACATTGAATCAGCTCCATGCAGTTGAGCTAGTACATAAAATAACATTTGAAAGAGAAGTGTGCCCAGGAAAAACAGGTTTAAAAACTACTATTATGGGAAATAAGCAGACATTGAAGAATTTTAACAGGGAATGACAAGTTCAGGTTTGCAGGTAAAAATATCCAAAGGGCCATTTGGCGGCAGATAGGGCCAAGGCTGATGATGAAGGATGCTGTTCCCATCGCCCAGGTGAGAAATGGTGACAGTGCAAAGAAACTAAGGAACAAAGGAAGGAATAAACGGAGGAGAAGTTTGGGAAGTAGGACAGGCAGCACTTGGTGGTTGATGAGATATGAAGGGTAAGGAAGGAAGGAAGGTTTTGGAGGGCACCAACATTTCTGGCTGGAATGTATGGACGGACAATACACAGCATACCTAACAAAGGAAGAAGGGACATGGCTGGGGACAGGAAGGGTGGAGAACCCCATGGGCTCAGGATTCACATATTGAGTTTGAGGCTCTGGGGACAACCAGATAAATGCAATCAACAGGCAAAGGATGTTATCCTTACAGCTTCAGGTTAATGCTCTGCTCAATTTAGTGATGGAAAGTGAAGCTACCTAGGGATCATTTGTCCCCAGCATGATTTTTAGAGACAACAGTGACATTTTCTTATCACTGTTTGTTTGAAGGAATGAAGGTCAATGAGAAGAGAAGAAAGCCTGAGGTGTCCCTACCGAGGAAGGGCAAATGGATGGCCATCTAGAGGCGTGGACAGTGTTCTATTTCCTCTCTATGAGCATAGAGGGCATGCTTATGGGTGGGGATGCTGCTTGAGGACCGTTCCAGACTTCCTGCAGACAGTGTGAAACTCTGACAATATCCCTAGGAGTGGGGTTCTCATTTATTACAAAAGGTTGGAGAGCTTAGTGAAAGAAAAGGAGGAGGAAAGGCATTTGCTTCCCTGCCCCATGCATTTTTTTTAACTACCGAGTACTTACATATTCTGTTGCTGCTTATTCAACTGCATGGTAATTATTGGTTTTGTCTGTCTCAGCCATTAATCTGTTAGCTCTGCCAGACCAGGTACCGTGATTTTTAATGGTTGACCCTCCAGCCATTTGTTACACATTACCTGGCACATAGTTCTCAATAAACATTTGCTGGATTACTATATCAAGAAAGAGAATTTTTTTTTTTTTTTTTTTGCATGTAAAGAAGACAGGTCATAATCTGCTCAGCCTCAGCATCATTTTAAACTGGGTATGAGTTTTGTTTAACTCCTTGCCCTCAGTGCTTGTCTCGTTTGCCTGTTTGTTGCTATGTTCCTGCTCCTTTTCCACCTCCACCCCTCCTTACCCTGCTCCTCTAGCCTTACAATGGCATCTTTCTAAAAATTTTAGGCACTGGTTACTTCTCTTGCTCACTGCCTCTAGGCTCTGCAGGAAGTCAGCCAAATCACTGATGGCCAATTCATGGACTGCCAATTTGCCAAATGGCAAAGCGAAACCTGCCGAAGCAATAAGCGAGCTCAACCTCCAGGGTTAAAGCCCTGCCTTGCTTCTGTGGGTGAGATGCTCAGATACAGGAGCAGAGGCGAGCTGGGCTTTGTTCAGTTTTGTCTTTTTTTTTTTTTTTTTGACAGTAGTAAGGTCATCTGATCATACTATCTGTCTACTTTTTAATAAAGATGAAAGAGTTGGCCAAAAGTTATCCTGTGAAGAAAAGAGCAGGAAAATACATGCTCTGCCTCTGGCCCCTACATACTGCTCCATTCACAGGCACGTGCAACCATTCTAAATGTTATCCCAGTTCTCTATCTGTGTACAAATGGTTAGTGTGCAAGTAAGACACAATCTTTCCTAAGAATATACTGCCTTAAAAATTGTGATTGATGGGCGCCTGGGTGGCTCAGTTGGTTGGGCGACTGCCTTCGGCTCAGGTCATGATCCTGGAGTCCCGGGATCGAGTCCCGCATCGGGCTCCCTGCTCAGCGGGGGGTCTGCTTCTCCCTCTGACCCTCCCCCCTCTCATGTGCTCTCTTTCTCATTCTCTCTCTCAAATAAATAAATAAAATCTTTAAAAAAAATTGTGATTGATTGCGCTGACGGTGAATTACAAGGTCTTGGTGCAGCACGAGAATGACTATCCCATGAAACCTGTATGGGTCCCTGTCTCGTGTTTTCTCTCCACATGGCGGCAAGTATGTTAATGCCTTTCATGTAAAAATCCTTGTAGTTTCTGTATGTCACAAATTTTAATTCAGTGACATTGATTTAAAATGGCAATGAGACTATTTTTAGGTGAAGACGGAGGATCAGAAAAGCAAGCATCATTTCGGGGTTTTGGATTTTGAGGTTATGCAAGCATTTCCAGAGAATTTTTCACTAAGCTTAGTCCAGTCAGTCAAACTGGAGAAGAGAACAGAATATAATCTACACTGATAGATCATGCAAGGAAGCAAAATGTTCTTCCTGTTCATCAGACTGTCTTTCCATTTTTATAATCTTCTTGCTATAAAACTGATTATAATTAAGGTTTATTTCTTTCCAAACAATTGTATGATTTAAACAAACTATAAGCCTTAAATAATATTAAAACAATAAAAATACATTAATTGAATCTAAAAATCTTTATTAAATATCAAATATTGGTTAATAGTTAATCATTAGGTATAAGAGAACTAAGCACCAAAAAATAAGTTACTTACTAATGTCATTCTGAGTTAGTATAAGGCACATATGCTGAATTAAGTCACTGATACTGGAATGCAAAATAAAATCTGTTGTTTTTCAGTAATAACAAACAAAGAGCCCTAATGATTTCAAAGCTCCCTGAAGTTAACTGCACAGACAAGAAGATCTTGGCTTCAATCCTATGAAATATTTGCCTCTAAAATAACATCTTTCAACAGGATTGGAATATTTGCCAGTGATCAGATAATTCATTTAATTAGGGTCATATTATAAACTGAACAGTGGAAGGCTTTGCCTCTTTTCTTCCTAATCAGATCAACAGAGCGATAGAAAGACAGAGGTAGAGATATGTCTAAGATAATTATCACACCACAGGCTGTGTGTGTTGATGTGTGTATGTGTGAGAAAGTGCGTGCATTGCTGTGTGTTTATACTAGGTTATGTGTATGTGTGTGTGTGGGTGGGTGTGGGTGTGGGTGTGTGAGTGCAGAGTAATAGTTGACAGCTAAACTGTGGAGCCCACACTACAGATAGATGACCTGGTTATAAATCCCAGCTTCACTACATCCTATCTACACAACTTTGAGATGGAGCTTAACCTCTCAGGAAGCCTGGCCTTTAAGTGGGATTAGAATAGAATTTCATGGACTGTTAGAATTAAACAAATAAATGGAAAGTCTTGAAACAGTGCCTGGTTCACAGTGTTATTATCTTACTGATTCCTGATATCAAAATTCTTCTAGCTTCTGTATGTCATAAATTATCCTAAAAACACTGGGTCAAATACATTGTTTGGAGAGCTTTTGGATATACTTATGTTTAAAAATATCATAATTATTAATAACTTCATGAATGACCTTGGTGAAATAAGCTGTGATGTCATTTCTCTATTTTAAAAAAGGTGGCTATTAAGCCTGTGAACACTGGAGGAAGAGAGCAAGAACTAATGAATCTAGCTAAAGTTTCTAATAAGGAGGATGATATAATAATATTATGGTACCTTAATATTTCTTTGCCTTTATGTATTACTTTGCATGCATTTCAAAGCAAACCAACAACAAAACTGCTAAGTCAGGGTTCCTTTTAAGAGAGATCTTTTTTTTAAAGTGTGTGGGAGAGAGTGAGCTGAATGCAGCAAAAAATAGGAAAACATAAAGGCAGAGGAAGTAGATTCATCTAATAAGGAAAAAAAATCAAGGAAAAGCAACACTCTAAAACACTATTTTCCTTCCAATCTATTTCTTTTCATGCTCAGCAGAAAAGGAGTGTTCCAGGTTTATATTATGCATGTACATATAAAATTAGGGCTATTAATATGCCCCAGAATCATGAACTTTAAAATATCAGCTCTTTGGTGATGTAGAAAGAAGAGGCTGTGTCTATTTTGAGTCCAGTGAATTCCCTCTGAAGTTTTACGTTTTAAATAAATCTTCACTATCAGCTTATTCTATGGTCATTGGCTTCTTTATGATAAGCATCAAGTCCAAACATTAAAAATCTATTTATTTGTGGGTGAGTCCTGAATATTTAGAGAGAACATATACAATGAAGAGATATGGGAGACTTCTGTGTCCTACAATATACTAGACTGGAGAGATCAGAAAGCCTGAAACTACTCTAAAATGCATATTTAGACTTGCTCAAAAAGGAAAGGGACCATCCAGGTGGTAGGAGCAGATATGGAAGCCAGTGAGCTAGTACAGAAAAAAATCTTGTGCTGAAGAAGAAGATGGCTGTCTGTCTGGGTAATCAAGGGGCTTGGGGCTTGATCGTCAATGTGGACCAAAGATAATAAGGCAGCAACACATGCATCAGAACAGAGCCCTGCAAGAGCCGCACGCTCTGTGAAGGTGGGGTCAAGGAAACAAACAAATATATCTACTTAATGTAGAACATAAGGGTGTTGTTCTGCACTGCGGGCTCAAGGAAAACAAAGTGCAGGGTTGCTTTTTTTTTATAACTTTAAAAAAATTTTACTTGAATTTGGGATTCAAACGTACGGAATCTGGACACTGTAGCGATCCCAAGCCAGGAAATTACAAAAGCTTTTCTACAGGTGAGCTAGTGATAACACAGAAGCATCTGGAAGAAGTGGAGGCCAGTCAGGTCTTAGGATACTTTGAAGATTTAGTTAACTTTATAATAAAAAAATGACAAAACATATAAGGAAGCAATCCACTATGACTGAGTGCCAGTACAGAGAGCAAACAGAAATAGAAACCTAAGAGGGCGCCTGGGTGGCTCAGTTGGTTAAGCGACTGCCTTCGGCTCAGGTCATGATCCTGGAGTCCTGGGATCGAGTCCCGCATCGGGCTCCCTGCTCGGCAGGGAGTCTGCTTCTCCCTCTGACCCTCCCCCCTCTCATGTGCTCTCTCTCATTCTCTCTCTCGAATAAATAAATAAAATCTTAGAAAAAAAAAAAAGAAATAGAAACCTAAGGGCTTAAAATAATAAAAAAAGACAATAAGTATGAAATAACTATGTTGGAAGTGACTAAAGATATAAAGTAAAAAATAAACATTGAAAAAGACACTGGGTATAAATGTAACTAAACATATAAGCAAGCTAAACATCAAATTAGACATAGCTGAAGGGGAAAACAGTGAACTAGAAAACAGACAAGGAAGTAGAGCAGAGTAATATAAAGATTGTAAAAATATTAAAAAGTGGCTAGGAGATGTAGATGATACAGTAAGAAGATGATACATTTTAAAAATTTATGTAGATGTAGATGATACAGTAAGAAGATGATACATTTTTAAAATTTATTTTCAGAGAGACCTAGTAGGCCTGCACATGAGTGGAAGGAGGGGAGGGAATCTGAAGCAGACTCTGAGCTGAGTGTGAGGCCTGACGTGGGACTCAAGCTCATGACTGCGAGATCATGACCTGAGCCCAAACCAAGAGTCAGACACTCAACTGACTGAGCCATCCAGGCGCCCCAAGAAGGAACAATATTTAACAGAAGTTCTGAGACAGAGAGGGAGGGGTGGGGGAAGGGATAAGAGAATGGAAAAAAAAGGAAAATGGGAATACGTTAGTATTTAAAGAAAGAATGGCCAAGAATTTTCCAGAATTGATGAAAAACATGAATCCTTGCACATGAGGGAAAAAACAAGATGTGAGTGTGATTAAAAAAGAAAAATCCACATCCGAGGGCTGTCATAATGGAATGGCCAATGACCAAGGAATAGAGAAGCTCTTGAAAGCAACCACAATGAAAAGACAGATAAACTGCTAAATAATAGTAGTTATACCAACAGCCAAATTCAGATGACTGGATGCTACAGGAAACACGAGAAGATCATGGATTGATATTAAAAGGCTGAGTTGAAATAACTCTTTGCTTTGAATCCTCTGCCCAGTAAACCTAAAATGTAGGATCAAATACAATTTTTCAAAGCAAAAACAAAGAGAGGCTTCTACTAGCTCCTCTTATCTAAAAAACAAAAGGATGTACTTTGGGAATATGGAAACTGAGCCAGAAATCGGTGTGAAGTTATGGTGAGCAAAGAAATGAGGAAACATATCAGTAAATCTAAATAAAAATTTGTCAGCATAAAACAGTAAGTATAAAATGACTTCTTTAAGGCATTTAAGCCAAGATGAGTCTAAAATATTGGATAGTAAGGTAGTGAGAAGAATTAAAACATTCTAAGATCCCTTTACTGGTCAAGAGGCGTATAGGAATACTGTGCATGCATATCAAATTTGCATTTTAGAAATAGGCACTTGGAGAAATCAAGCAGGCATGTTAAAAACTGTCTCTAAAGAAGCAGAAAAAATGTGTGTATTTCAAACAATTTAAGGGAATTTAACAATGAACATTAGAGATTCCCAAGTTTAAGATGCTTACTTTTGGGTGGGAAAGACATAGATACAATTTCCTACAACAAAATAAGAGACAAAAATTTGCTTTATCCTAGAGAAATCTAATCTCTCTGTCCTACATTTTTATCTTTTTCCCCTTTATAGTTTTGGTGGGGGGGAAAGAGTTTCAATAAACTTGTAAGTTTCCCGGACTTTAAAAAGCACAGTGCCGCCTGGGCACTGCCAAAAACGCACAACAGGAACAGAATCTATTATCCACCATGTGCGCAGAGAGCTCAAACAAGCGTCTGCAAAGTTGTCATCACATGTACTGTACATTAAGTCCACCCCACTCAGACTCACTTCTATCTAAGAAACCACCGTCTTAACAACAAAGTAAGTGTAACCAGAAAAATGTTTACATAGCTCCCATGCATGCTGCTTTCTGAAAAAAGACACCCATCTTTGTTTCTTTGCTGTCAGCACATCTGTTTCTGAATACAGAAACCATGAAGTGAAAACAGGAGGACCACAAATACACAACAAAGCACCCAGGCTTGACGGTCAGCCTTCTAGGGAGCCATCCATCTTCTCATGTAAGGAACATAAATTCACAAGATAACAGAACAGCTGAAGAAATGGTTATAGGATCCGCGTTGCTGTTGAGAGGAGAAAAACACCCAGCAGCCTAAGGACAACAGAAAGAGAAGACAATTAAGGAATGGAATTGCAACTAAGAATAGGTCAGGAGAAATTGTTTAAAACAAAACAAGAAAACAGACTAACGGGTCTTTTACTTCTTTCACACAGGGACTAAAGAGGGAGAGAATGGATTTGTGAGCTTTTGACAAATCCGTCTCTAACAGTAAATTGTTGAGTCCATGAGAAAGAGATTGAGATCGGAGCCTTTTTAAACATGAGGGAACGTGCCAACTCAGGATAGTCCTGGGGGAAGAATCACTTGGAGGTATGTCAGAGCCCAATTTCACCTTTCTTAAGCAGAGTGTCGTTCTTTTGTTTTGATGCATGGAGAGCTAGCACAATAGCTAAATAATCTATGATACTTCCCTAATTTTTTTCACAAAGCTTGACGCCCAGGAATGAAAAATGATGCACTTAGGAAAATTATCTTTAAATGGGTATAGTTTGTGTGGGATCATACTTTTCTCCACCTGCCCATGTAAGATACCTGATAATGCACAGCGAAGGCTATTATAATGCATCAGTACCGAGTCATATTTTCAATCCTTATTGCTAGCGGTTCCAACTTACGACAAGATGTTGAGAATCTTTTAAGATGATAGTCATGAAATTGCTTAAGAACCTAGTTACCACAGCTATCATGGCTCTACCAAATTCATCAATCAGCACTTACTAAATACCTATTATTTCAAACAATGAGTACAGAGTACTGGGATCATTTATGGATTATACATGACTAGTATTCAGGGCAACTGAGAACTAGGCCTAATTAAATCCCTATATACCTCTGTTGTCTAATCTGCAAAACAGGGGAAATGAAAATCAAATGCCCTGCATACCACACAAAGTAGAAATGAGTAAAAATCAATGGACAGAACATAATAAAATTGGGCCACTGACTGAAGAAGTATATTAATGACCCACCTAGGGTAAAGACAGCAAGTTCCTTCTATACTTTGCAGAGATTCCTCTCCACATGAATCTAATACCATAGTGCTACTTCCATTTAAAGATTTTTATTTAAGAGACAAGTTTAAATGAGGTAGAGAAACCTAATTTACTTCCGAAGTCAGATAAACAGTTTATCATATCAAAGGGAAACTGTGTATGACTGAATTCTAAAGAAATAAAACTTTCTATTTTATTGCCAACTTATTTTGAGGCTAAATGTAAAAAAATGACTTTTTAATCTTTTATTCTACAAATTATGGAGAGAGGGCAGATCAATGTGAAAATTATGTTATCAACTTTTGAACTTGATTTTCATTCCACTTTATCTTTATCACTAAACTATGGACCAAAATAGTCTCTGGGCTATGATTAGGTTTATCTTTATCTTTTTTTTTTTTTTAATTAAACAGCTTTACAGAGGAGTAATTTGCATATGATAAAATTCATCCATTAAGTATACAATTCTTTCCTAGGAAAGGATTTTCAGTAAATTTACAGATTTGAGCAACCTTCAACACGACCTAGCTTTAGGATGTGCATCACCCCTCAAAAAGACCTCTCATGCTTATTTGCAGTCAAACTCTATTACAACCTCTAGTTCCAGGCCACCAAGAATCTACTTTCCAAATCTATGGATTTGTTTTTTACGGATATTTCATATAAATGGAATCATATACTATGTGGTCTTTTATATCTGGCTTCTTCTACTTAGCATAATGTTTTTGAGGTTCTTGATTGTTGTCGCATGTATCAGGAGTTGGTTACTTTTTATTGCTGAATAATATTCTCATGCATGGATGTGTCATATTTTGTTCATCCAATCATCAGCTGATGGACATTTAGACTGCTTCCATCTTTGGCTATTATGAATAATGCTGCTATGGACAACCTGATCCAGTTTCATGGCTATATACTGAATTATACCTGTAACACACACACATACACACACACATACACGGGTATACATATCTGTAGTGTTTACTCAGCCTTGGGGAAATTGGTGTTGAGATATACAAACCATAAATTTAGACTTTTCAAATGCTCTGTGATTCTTCTAAGGTTGTGAGATGAAGAGAAAAAGAACTGTAAAGTGGTTAACAGTATAGATACTGGAGCTGGATTTCTTAGGTTTGTAAACCAGCTTAACATCATACTAATTCTAAGTAATTAGCTTCTTTGGTTTTCTTCACTGTGGAATGGGGATAATGACAGTGTGTGTGTGTCTCTCTCTCTCTTTTCTAAATATTTATTTATTTATTTATTTATTTATTTATTTATTTATTTGAGAGCTTGAGGGAGTGCGAGAGGTGGGAGGGGCAGAGAGTGAGGGAGACAAGCAGACTCCATGCTGAGCAGGGAGCCCAACGCGGGGCTCCATTCCACAACCTTGAGTTCATGACCTGAGCCGAAACCAAGAGTCAGACACTTAACTGACTGAGCCACCCAGGTGCCCCAACAATGTCTCTTTTATTAGCTTATAGTGAGGGTTAGATGATGAAGACACTTGGTGCAGTACTCACTGGATGTTAACCATCATAATTACAGCTGTGCACCAAATCATCATGGAAAAAATTTTTAAGAGTTTAGTAGTGCTATTAAAACAAGATGTTTAAACCATGAGAGACGATGGACTCTGAAAAACAAACAGGGTTCTAGAGGGGAGGGGGCTGGGAGGATGGGTTAGCCTGGTGGTGGGTATTGAGGAGGGCACATTCTGCATGGAGCACTGGGTGTTATGCACAAACAATGAATCATGGAACACTTCATCTAAAACTAATGATGTAATGTATGGGGATTAACATAAGAATAAAAAACAAACAAACAAACAAAAAAGATGTTTAGAAGATACCTGAAACTACTTCCCCACTAAGAGATGCAACCATTCCTCTTGCTTTAATACAGCACACTACGAAGTACAAACATCAGATGTTTTTATATGGAGAGTAGCAAAATACCTATTTTCCTGTCTGGCTGTCCCCAGGGGCACGACTGGGAAAGAATCTCTAATAACTGCTAGCCAAATAAACTGTTGGGATTACACCAAAATAAAAAGCTTTTGCACAGCAAAGGAAACCATCAGCAAAACAAAAAGACAACCTACTGAATGGGAGAAGATATTTGCAAATGATATATCTGATAAGGGGTTAATATCCAAAATATATAAAGAACTTAGACAATTCAACAACAAAAAACCCCCTAAACAATCTGATTAAAAAATGGGCAGAGGACCTGAATAGATATTTTTCCAAAGAAGATAAATACATAGATGACCAACAGACACATGAGAAGATGCTCAACATTACTAATCACAAGGGAAATGCAAATCAAAACCAGTAGTAAGATATCATCTAACACGAGTTAGAATGGCTAAAATCAAAATGCCAAGAAATAACAAGTGCTGGCAAGAATGTAGAGAAAAACAAACCCTCATGCACTGTTGGTGGGAATGTAAACTGGTGCAGCCACTGTGGAAAACAGTATGGAGGTTCCTCAAAAAATTAAAAACAGAAATACCATATGATCCAATAATTCCACTATTGGGTGTTTACCAAAGAAAACAAAAACACTATCTTGAAAAGATATATGCACCCCTATGTTTACTGAAGCATTATTTACAATAGCTAAGATATGGAAGCAACCTAAGTGTCCCTCAATAGATAAATGGGTAAGGAAAATGTGACATGCAGTGTGTGTGCGTATATATATCATGGATGATTACAGTCATAAAAAGGATGAGATCGTGTCATGTGAGACAGCATGGATGGACCTAGACAGTATTATGCTAAGAGAAATAATTCAGACTGAGAAAAACAAATACCATAGGATTCCACTTATAAGTGGAATTTAAAACAAACAAAACAAATGAATAAACAAGTAAAAAGCAGAATCACACCTATAAATACAGAGAACAAACTGCTTCTTGCCCGAGGGGAGGAGGTCTGGGAGCTGGGCAAAATGGGTGAAGGGGAGTGGGAGATACAGGTTTCCAGTTATGGACTGAGTAAGTCAGGGAATAAAAGGCACAGCATAAGAAAGACAATCCATGATATCCTAATAGCCCTGTAACAGGACAGATGGTAACTATACTTACTGTGAATACAGGATAATGTATAACCTTGTCAGATCACTAAGTTGTACAACTGAAACTAATGTAACGCTGTGTGTCAACTCTACTCGAAAGAAAGAAAGAGAAAGAGAGAAAGAAAGAGAAAGGGAGGGAGGGAGGGAGGAAGGAAGGAAGGAAGGAAGGAAAGGAGGGAGGGACAGAGCCATCCCTGGATCGAGAGACAAAATAGCACAATTGAATTTCTACCATGAACATTCTTCCTGCTAACATGTCCTTTTGAGTATAACACTAGACACACCACAGAAGAAAAAGAATGGAAAATAAATAGAAAAGTCAAGGACATAGCTTCCTCAGCTTAATTAATTTATTTATAATAGTGCCAGGAATGGGCCAGGAATAATTCTTAATCCTTTAAAACCAGTAACTCATTTATTCTTCATCACACCCTATGAAAGAGTATCTATTATCTCCAATTTCAGATGAGATAGCTGAGGCACAGAGAGGCTGAGTAACATGACCAGTGTCACACAGCTAGTCAGTACAGACCAGACAAAAGAGCCCCACGGTGCAGTTGGCTTTGCTACCTATTTTATTGGAAGACAAGAAATGTCCGACTGAAGTAAGACATATTCCCAGAAAAGACAAGTAGAAGCCTAATAAGTTTTGTTCTGCACACAGACCAATTTCCTTTAATCATACTATTTGATTTACTTTAAGCCGCAGGAAAAGGCTTCTTTCAAAGATGAGTGAAATAAGAAAGGTCTAAATTATACCCTACTTTCAGTTTTATCTTAAATTCCGTTATCCATTTTATATAAATGTAATACTGAAAAAGCCAAGCTTTTCAAGTTCGTAGATGAGATTCTTCATAAGCCAGAAAGGATCCCAAACTTTACCATAAGAACATTCTCTCTCTTACCAATCACTTTTTCACTATCCATGAACTGAGGGAGCAGGATATCCTCTGAGGGAAAAAGATTCCCAATTTTGAAAAATCTTGCACAATTTACGTCCTCCTTGGAAGATCATGGTGCATATGAACACTTAACTTTTTAATTATGTAAGCATTAAGTACATACACACTTGTAAAGATTTAAAACCTCCAGAAAAATGGAATGTAGCCCACATTAACATTTTAAAGGCTCTGAAAAGTCCCAATGTATAGAAACCTGATTAAATTTGCTTAATGTAGCATCTCTCAAAATGTTAAAATAATGCAGTCTGCTTTTTCCCAATGGAAGATCTATGACCTATATTGGAAAACACTGCTCTAGACAGCTAACCAATCTATAACAGATTAATGCAATTATTTCTTATTCTTCTAATGAAAATTTAAACTAATGCAATCTTTGAAGGCTCCATCAAAGCCTGCATCTTTCCCTGCACGGGAAAGATGACAGTTAATAATATATGATAACATGAGTAACTGTAAAGATGAAAATAAATAGAGTAATATTCGCTAATATTATTAGGAGTTTATCATGCTCTGGACGTTAAGTGTTCTACAAGGATTATCTCATTTAATGTTCAAAACAACCCTAAAAGGCAAGCATGTATTTATTGATCCTTGTTTCACAAAAGAAGAAATTCAGTAATGTGTCCAAGGCACATACTTAAAAGAGGTGAAGCTGCACTTCAAACACATAAATCCAGAATTCATATTCCAATAATTAAACTGAACTGCCTTCCACCATGTCCTAGGCAATCCTATTACACATACAGAACCCCTTTTGATAGGAATCAACTAGGGAGTAGGTAATTATTACATAGAACTACCAAGGGAAATCTAGGAATGGTGAAAGGATTTATTCACCATAATTTATGTCAACTCGATATATTTGTTACAATAAAGCCCTTCCATTTGTGTGTGTCTCTTTTTCACGATATTAAGGAGTCTGATGATTGGAACACTTTTTTTTTTTCTTCCCTATCCTAAAATAACTGCAGTGACAGCACATTTCCAAATGGTGCTATATTCTGTAAATACTTGAAAATAAAATAAAATAAAATAACCATATCTGCAGTCAGAGCACTATTGTGTCTTACCTTTCATTTTTTTCTTTGGAAGGCTTATTCATACATCAATCCCTAATTCCAACACACAAAATGTGTTGTGTTTGTGAGTGAACAGTATGCATTTTTTATTGTTTTCTCCCTATTGCATGCTTTTCAAAGTTCTAACATTAAGTTTGTGCAAATCAAATTCTATTTTGACATAGAGACTTTTAAGGAGCAAAAAGAAAGTCATGCAAAAAGCACATGATTTAAAGATTGCAAAAAGTTACTAAAATATGGAGAGGTGACTTCTAAAAAATGTACACTTTTCATGATTTGTTCTCAGAAGACGATATCAAAGTCATGAGTAAGGCATTTCTTCAGCTCTCTGAAGCTTCTTTATTTCTTGGTAACCTCTTTAAAGCCTTGGAAAGTGGAACAAGGAAGAACAAACTGATCTGTAGACTCTTTTTCTTTCATTCCATACATACTTATTGGGCCATTTCTTTTCTAGGTGTTGAGGATTCAGGAGTGAAAAGAATAGGTCCGTGCCTTTAAGGAACTCACATTTGGCAGGGAGGAGACAGTCAACAAATAAGAAAACAAACACATAAATGAGAAATCACAGAGAGGTAAGGGCCATGAGGAAAAGTACAAAGCATACCATGAGAGAACTGTGTGCCAAGAGGTGAAGTGTGTGATAGGGAGTGACAGAGATACATATGGACAGCGACAGGCCAGACTGGGTGGTTGGCAAAAGCGCTTCTGAGAAAGGTAACCCAGCAACGGAGATGGTAAGAGGAGAAGGTGCCAGCCGCCAAGAGCAAAGACCTGGAAGCAGAAATGAATTTGGGAAGCCCAAGGGACCCAAAGAATAGCTTATATGATAGAGTGGCAGGTGGGGGCATCTGAGTGATGGGTGAGTTCTGGGGTCAGCAGAGGCCATGGTGGGCTGACCACAAGGTACACAGCCAAAGTAAGGAAACTGAAGGAGCCCTCGTGACAATGGGGAGACAGGGTTTTCAACGTGGAATGACACTCATTCTTTTCTCTTTCAACCCCTACTTTAGGTGCTCTGAGGAAAACGGGTTATGGGATGGCAAAGGAGGCAGCAGGGTCTGGTTAGGAACTCATGTAAGGACCATGTAATGAAAGGATGAGGATAGTGAAGATGGTGAAGAGGAGGATTCAGGATATATCCTGCGGGCAGATTTGACAAACCTTTCTAGAGGATTGGGCATGCAAGGTGAGTACAAGGGAGGAAGCAAGAATGATCCCAAAAGTTCTGAGCCAGGCAGCTGGTGAGATTATGGGGTGATTTACTGACATTGAGCAAAGTGAAGGGAGAAAGAATGGAGGGGCTGGGTATGGATTCTGAAGTTCTGCTTTTGACATGTTTACTTTGAGACGCCTACAAAACATCCAGTGGAGATGAGATGTGGGCTCCGGGGAGAGGTCAGGCCAGAGCTGTGAGTCTGGGAGGCACTCACATCCACCTGGTGATGAGTTCGGAGGACTAGTGGAGGTCAGCACAGGGGTGGGGAGGAGGAGAGATGCAAGAAGAGAGCTCTCAGACTGAATATTTGGCCCACCAACATCTAGAGGTTGAGGAAGCCAGAAGGATTCAGTAAAAAGCACTACGGAGGGGTGCCTGGATGGCTCAGTCACTTAAGCATCTGCCTTTGGCTCAGGTCAGGATCCCAGAATCCTGGGAAGGAGCCCCATGTTGGGCTCTTTGCTTGGCGGGGAGCCTGCTTCTCCCTCTCCCTCTGCCTGCCGCTCTGCCTACTTGTGATCTCTCTCTCTCTCTCTCTCTCTGTGTCAGATAAATTTTAAAAATCTTAAAAAAAAAAGCACTACGGAGGGGTGCCCAGTCAGAGGGGAAATGTAAATGTACCAGTTCCCTGCACAGGACCTTGACAGATACCACCAAGATAACCAAAGACTAGTGCACTCTGGCTTTTTATCACCTACGGCTTTGAATTTATCCCAAGTCCAGTGACCTACATCAGAGAAGTACTGGTTTGCCGATTAAGGCTGAATGTACACGATACTTGCCCAGAATAATTTCTACAGTGTTATGATGTCACAACAAAATCAAGCAAGCCCCTCTCTCATAAGCACACTTTCCTGCAGGTTATCAATCACTGCACACATCTGAGGAGAATTGCAGCATAACCATGAAGTTGATCTTCCAACTTCCCTCCTGCAAATGGGGGGCTTTGCTGCCACCATGCCCCACAATCCCCCACTGTTACCACATTCGAGGTCATTCTTTGTAATGAATAGATTTAAGAGAAATTTCATCCACTGTTTTGTTATGGAACTGCACAATTCTGCAAAAGTTCTGCTCGAGATTTCTCATATTCTTCTTTTCACTTCACTAAAAGAGGAGAGTTGGTCATGCCTGTGCATTCCATGTTTAGAAATGTCGAAAGCTAGAACCAATACTGATTTCAGTTTTTGAGACATTCATTTTAGTTTCTCTCTACTGCCACTACTCATCCTCATTCCCTGAACTCAATCTATGACTTTGTATACTCTCTCTAATGTACTTCCAACTCACTTATCTTACCTTGATTATTATTATTATTATTATTTACTTTTTTACTACAATCTGAACCTATCAAGGGCGGAACTTTGTCTTACTAATCTTCACATTTCTTACTTCTAGCATGGCATCCAGTTCAAAGCACATTTTCACTAATTGTTGAACGAATGTATGAATTAAGTAGTCTACTCTATTAGGTCAAACTGTTCCTTTTCAGTTTGACAAAAATAATAAAGATATCAAAGGACTTCTTTATTATATCTAAATGACACACTGAGGAGAAAGTTTCCTATTGCTGAGATTCATCAGCCTCCCAAATTTTCCCACATCTCTTTAATTTGGATTGGTAATTTTTATCAGTGTGCAAGTATAATAACAACCATTTTGAGTGACAACCTCTATTCAATTGACCTAAGAGATTCCAATCCCCCTGCTTCCCCAGGAACTACCACTGGGGTTAAACTCAATAGCATCATGTTGGATTTTCTTTTTCATTCATACTTTTGAAGAAGTATTTTAAAATTTATAGTCCTTATAATCATTATGAAAAGACACTGCAAATTCCATACCACTAATTTTACTAGTCAACTTTATAACTATTTCAACAGTGAATTCTCTGTTTTTAATGAACTAAACTCAGCTAACACAGTTAAATATAAGACCTGAAATTTTTTTTCTAGAAAACTATAAATGAGTTTGAGAGGTTCTATCACTGTCTGATAAGAACAACAGAAATCTAAAGCATACAAAATACTTCACTGGAGAAGAAATGCATTGTCTGGTTGTAGACTATCAAGACTTTATTCCTATGCAAAATGCTGAGACTACAGTGCTCTGCTTTTTCTGTAAAACTCATGTCAAACAATACACAGAAATTAGGTCCTGAATTCTCTGGTCCACTAGGTCGGCTGAAGGCCTTAGGAGCTCCATATTAAATAAATGACTTGCAAAATATTAATCATGAGTTAATATTAGAGCTAGAATTTAAATGTAAGAAATTTTCATGTCTAATCTTACATTATCTTCACCATGGAATTTGATCTCGGATAGGTCATGTAGCTTTATGGTGAAATCACATTATTTATAAAAAAGGAAGGTGAAATAAAAAAAAAAGGCAATTCTAAATGTTTCTCCCTGGGTCTTGCCTATCCATATAGATATACACAGGTTTTTTTAACCTCTTTTTTCCTGATTTAGTCAACAATGTACCCTTACTTTTGAGTCTGTATTTTTTATATTTACATAGTACTCAATAACTCCTATTTACTTACCTCTAAAATGGAATTTGATTGAGAAGATAAGTATAGATAAATCCCAAATAACATTTCCTCTTCTTTTACAAGTAGGGCACATTAAAATGAAGACAATTCATGGCACGGGTCCCAACTATTAAAAACCAGTATGACTGTTACAGCTCCAAAATTGAGGAAAAAATTTTTTTACTAATTTCATTATTGAATTTACTGTACACTAACACAGAAAGTTTCCTTAGCAGGCTCTCAACTACAAAATCAACACTAATCCGAGGAATTCATTTCAAATACAGTATTCCCCAAGGCATTACAAAAGGATATAACTGATTTAAAGAGAAACAGTTGTTGGAAACATGACAAATATCCCCAATATTTGAGATTACACAGACATCTTTTATTTTTGGTTTTAGATATAATAAATTTGCTCCTCCAATTCAATAGTTAATTGACCATGGCATCTTTCAAATTTTATCTAGTGTGGAAAAAATGGGCATTCAATTTAACACAAATGATAAGTGGAGTCCTACAGAGATAGAAATATCGAAATTACATTATTATTCCAGAAGCATCAGGGCTTAATAAGGAATAAACCCATATTGTTTCATATATAGAAAAGTACTGGTAGCCTTTGATGGTGGGAGAATAAAAATGTGCAAAACAAAACATGTGGACCCTGACTATACATGTTTTCACTTCATTAAGAATTCACAGCTGTTAAAGGTAATGATCCTTCTTATGGTCACATATGGTATAGCTGACTATTCCTGAAATATGAATGAGTTCTACACAATACAAATCAACTTTTAAGGGAAAAAATGAGCATAATTCAATATTTGATTCGAGATAATCATATATTTTATGCAATTTTTGTTTTTTAATGGACAAATTGACTAGTTATCTATAGGCAATATATATAAAGAGAAATAATGGAAATACAAGCTAGTTTTGTTGACAGACAGTGTAGGTATGCTAACACAAACTCATTAACTCTGGCACCTTGGAAGTTAAATCCTACAGTTACAAAAACACTATAAGTGTTCCTTAAAAAACCTTTGGAGCCCTACAAAGCAAACATTGCTTAATTTCATGGTATTATTATAGGTATTTTCCTCTATAGAATTTAAACATAAAGCACAGACTGAAAATATGATAACTTATATGGTGATAAGTGTTGTGATTGCTAATTGTTATTCAAGGTTATTATTTCATAACTTTAGTATTCATATATCTATTGTTAATGGCAACTTTTGTACATATTTCAAATAACAAATGATATACTGGACTTGCATGTTTCTTAGAAATGCTGGTATGGCGAATATCATTCTCAATGGGGAAAAACTGAGAGCTTTCCCCCTAAGGTCAGGAACGTGGCAGGGAGGTCCACTATCACCACTGCTATTCAACGTAGTATTAGAAGTCCTAGCCACAGCAATCAGACAACAAAAAGAAATCAAAGGCATCCAAATCGGCAAAGAAGAAGTCAAACTCTCATTCTTTGCAGATGATATGATACTTTATGTGGAAAACCCAAAAGACTCCACCCCAAAACTGCTAGAACTCATATAGGAATTCAGTCAAGTGGCAGGATATAATATCAATGCACAGAAATCAGTGGCATTCCTACACACCAACAAGACAGAAGAAAGAGAAATTAAGGAGTTGATCCCATTTACAATTGTACCCCAAACCATAAGATACCTAGGAATAAATCTAACCAAAGAGACAAAGGATCTGTACTCAGAAAACTATAAAATACTCATGAAAGAAATTGAGGAAGACACAAAGAAATGGAAAAACATTCCATGCTCATGGATTGGAAGAACAAATATTGTGAAGATGTCAATGCTACCTAGAGCAATCTACACATTCAATGCAATGCCCATCAAAATACCATCCACTTTTTTCAAAGAAATGGAACAAATAATCCTAAAATCTGTATAGAACCAGAAAAGACCCCGAATAGCCAGATAATGTTGAAAAAGAAAAGCAAAGCTGGCGGCATCACAATTCCAGACTTCCAGCTCTATTACAAAGCTGTCATCATCAAGACAGTATGGTACTGGCACAAAAACAGACACATCGATCAATGGAATAGAATAGAAAGCCCAGAAATGGACCCTCAACTCTATGGTCAACTAATCTTCGACAGAGCAGGAAAGAATGTCCAGTGGAAAAAAGACAGTCTCTTCAACAAATGGTGTTGGGAAAATTGGACAGCCACATGCAGAAGAATGAAACTGGACCATTTCCTACACCACACACAAAAATAGACTCAAAATGGTTGAAAGACCTCAATGTGAGACAGGAGTCCATCAACATCCTAAAGGAGAACACAGGCAGCAACCTCTTCGACCTCAGCCGCAGCAACTTCTTCCTAGAAACATCGCCAAAGGCAAAGGACGCAAGGGCAAAAATGAACTACTGGGACCTCATCAAGATAAAAAGCTTTTGCACAGCAAAAGAAACAGTCAACAAAACCAAAAGACAACCGACAGAATGGGAGAAGATATTTGCAAATGACATATCAGATAAAGGGCTAGTATCCAAAGTCTATAAAGAACTTATCAAACTCAACACCCCAAGAACAAAGAATCCAATCAAGAAATGGGCAGAAGACAGGAACAGACATTTTTCCAAAGAAGACATCCAAATGGCCAACAGACACATGAAAAAGTGCTCAACATTGCTCAGCATCAGGGAAATCCAAATCAAAACCTCAATGAGATACCACCTCACACCAGTCAGAATGGCTAAAATTAACAAGTCAGGAAACGACAGATGTTGGCGGGGATGTGGAGAAAGGGGAACCCTCCTACACTGTTGGTGGGAATGCAAGCTGGTGTAGCCACTCTGGAAAACAGTATGGAGGTTCTTCAAAAAGTTGAAAATAGAGCTACCATAAGATCCAGCAATTGTACTACTGGGTATTTACCCCAAAGATACAAATGTAGGGATCCGAAGGGGTATGTGCACCCTGATGTTTATAGCAGCAGTGTCCACAATAGCCAAACTGTGGAAAGAGCCAAGATGTCCATTGACAGATGAATGGATAAAGAAGAAGTGGTATATATATACAATGGAATATTATGCAGCCATCAAAAGGAATGAAATCTTGCCATTTGCAACAATGTGGATGGAACTGGAGAGTGTTATGCTGAGCGAAATAAGTCAGTCAGAGAAAGACATGTATCATATGACCTCACTGATATGAGGAATTCTTAATCTCAGGAAACAAACTGAGGGTTGCAGAGTGGTGGGGGGTGGGAGGAATAGGGCGGCTGGGTGATAGACACTGGGGAGGGTATGTGCTATGGTGAGCGCTGTGAATTGTGCAAGACTGTTGAATCACAGATCTGTACCTCTGAAACAAATAATACATTATATGTTAAAAAAAAAAAGAAGAAGAAGAAGAAGATAGCAGGAGGGGAAGAATGAAGGGGTGAATTGGAGGGGGAGATGAACTATGAGAGACGATGGACTCTGAAAAACAAACTGAGGGTTCCAGAGGGAAGGGGGGTGGGAGGATGGGTTAGCCTGGTGATGGGTATTAAAGAGGGCACGTTCTGCATGGAGCACTGGGTGTTATACGCAAATAATGAATCATGGAACACTACATCTAAAACTAATGATGTAATGTATGGTGATTAACATAACATAATAAAAAAAATAAGACCCATGCTAAAAAAAAAAGAAAATAGAACACCTACAAAAAAAAAAAAAAAAAAAGAAATGCTGGTATGTGTTGTCCAAATCTCTGCACAGGTCATGTCAAGATGGGGCTGACCTTCTCAGGCACTTCCTGGTGTCCTGTTGTCACTGTCTGCCTATAGCACTGTTTCCCTGTGACATCATGTGGGGAGGTATGTGCAGGTCATGGAGCTTCTGTTAAAAAAAAATTAGAGAACTTTTACAAATAGTGTATTGACTATAGACTTTCCAAAACACACTGAACTGAACAGGTACAGGAGATGATGAATCGGGGGAAGGCACTAGTCAGCCCCGAAGGAATAGGCTGGAGCAAGGGAGATGGATACATGACCGGAAGAGAGGAGGAGGTACCATAGGAAGCATTTGCATGGAGGAAATGCATGTGAAGGACTGCATCATGTGGCCGGAATTGGAACTGGGACGGAGACCAAGCAATCAAATGCTCAAGATCTTTTCAATGAGTACCTACCTGTTCTTTCTAAGAACACAATGCTATATAGCAAGTCACTGGAAAGTTTCCTGAAATGAACACTTATTCTTCATCAGTACTGTTTTAGTACTGCAGCCCAATGAGTCATTAACATACACAAATAAGGACCAGCTCTAGAGCCAGTGATCAGGAAGAGAAGGGGCAGTCAATCAAGCCCCAGACACTGATATGAAACCCCCCAAGTAGTGTGGTGGTGAAGAGTAGTCTCTGGAAACCAGAGAGCAATCCTCAAATATTTGAAAGGATGCCTTTCAAACCTACTCAAGCATGTTAACACAAGACTACACTAAATCTGAGTGATAGAGGAACTTAGAGCAAAGGTTAAGTGATCTCTTGGCCATGCTACTATAAAAACTCTAAGTCCCAGAAGGCAGTGAACATAGAGCCCATGGCCTTGAGGTCTAAATAAAGACTTCACGGTCCATCAGGTCGCATCCAAGCAGAGAAGCTAGATCACTCTCCCCAAGTATGTGGTCCTCACTCTGGCCTTAAGCCTTGGGTAGCATGTTCCCCAAACACTGAGGTTGCTATACTTGTACTTATTCATACTAGCTGACCACAAAAGGACACGAGCTATGTCATTCAGTCTGCTCACTCTGTCACTACCTACCTACAGAGCCCCATTTCTTCTCAGAAAATTGAGAAGGATCCTTCCTTCAAGGAGCTCAAAAGAACCAGCATAGGGCAGGGAGTTGAGAAAGGGCAAGATTTGCTCAGCATCCTGCTGTATCCCATTCTACTCTTGATTTTCTTCATCAACAATAACCTTGAATATTTATTTAATAGTAGAGGGAACGTGAAATCATACATTTGAATAAGCTCAAGGCAGTTAACTTCATCATTCATCTTCATGATGAATACTCATTCATGAAATACTCACTGAGCAACAATTATGTGCCAGGAACCCTGTGGTTGTTGGGAGTAAAATACCCCAAATCCCTGACCACACTTTTATTACATACATGTGCATTATAGGAAACATTTCTGTTAATAATGAATTATAAAATTTGAATGCAAAAAAATGCTACTTTAAAAAAATAATCTAATGAGTAGTGTTATGCAGGCACTCTTTGTTACTCAGTATTAGACAGTTTTATGGTTCACGCTTTTAATAAAGTTAACAAATAAGAACAGCAGTCAAAATTTCTAACCACATTTCATATTAAATCTGCATTGAATACTCCTAAGGATTGTGACAAAAATCAGAAATTCATAAACTTAAAATGCCGGAGTGGAAAAGCAAAGAAATGATAAAAACGAGGCTGTCTATATTAATACTTTTTTTTTTTAAGATTTTATTTATTCATTTGAGACACAGAGATACAGAGAGAGAGAGAGAGCACAAGCAGGGGTAGAGGCAGAGGGAGAAGCAGGCTCCCCGCTGAGCCAGGAGCCAGATGAGGAGCTCGATCCCAGGACCCAGGGATCATGACCCGAGCCGAAGGCAGACGCTTAACCATCTGAGCCACCCAGGTGCCCCTATATTAATACTTCTGATGGGATTTATGTACTTCTGTATTCCCCTCCTCCTCCTCAAAATCTTTTACATAAAAAAGACACTAAAATAAAGGCCTGAAGAAGGGGATGTAGATTTCTCTGTTGAACCCCACTGTTTCATTCTTCACACAAAGACTTGGAGAGTGTTTGAAATATGGCACCCACAGCCAAACTCACCAGCTATGCGGCCCCAGGCAAGATACCAACTTGCCTCTTTCATATCTCTGAATGGTAGGTAAAAATAAACAAACCAATAAACAAACAAATAATAGTACTAGCTGCATAGGGAAAGGAAAAACACTTTCTCAAGCACATAGGTGTTTACTCTCATTTCTGTTATTAAATCAGAAAATCACTGCAATAACAATGCATGTCAGCGTCTCCAGTGACAGGAGTTCTCAGAATATCTTAAAGAAAGAATTTGGACTTGAACACTTTAGCCTTCTCATTAATCTCAGTGTCAAATATGCTCCAGGCAATCCAGCAGCCGACCACCCTGCAGTGGTTAGGTGCCCCTATGTCCCTCCTCACAGCAACGTCTAAGTGCTGAACTCCAAGTTCACTGCCGGAACGCCCTGTTTTCATAGTGGCTACCACTTTTTCCATTTCTTCCATTCTGACAGTATAGATTGTGTTCTTCTGTTGGGCTGAGACTGTCTGGCCTTCCATAGTGGAAAAAACTGTTACCAAACCATTCCAGCCATAACTTGTGATCTTATTCAGCAATACAACTTTTCTGCCAACTACAAGCTCAACAATTCCTTCCCTCATCCCCCCGCCACCCACCCCCTTACCCTGCCATGTATTTCAGACAGAGTCTCAGACTAGGCTAAAAACAAAATGGAAAAGGTTTCAAAATTATCCGGTCAGTGCTTGAAGGAAGTCATGAAATCACATTTCAATTATCCAGAGTATTATTACCCATTTGAGAAGGGTACTGTCTGAACTCTATGCTTGGAATCAGATACTGGGAAATTACAGAAGATGATCTGAATTTGTGAGAGGGAAAGCACCAAACCTGAATTAATTAATTCTTTCTTTCTTTCTTTCTTTCTTTCTTTCTTTCTTTCTTTCTTTCTTTCTTTCTTTCTTTCTTTCTTTCTTTCTTTCTCTCTCTCTCTCTCTCTTTCCTTCCTTCCTTCGTTCGTTCGTTCCTTCTTTCTTTCTTTCTTTCTTTCTTTGAGAGAGAGAATGAGATAGAGCATGAGAGGGTCAGAGGGAGAAGCAGACTCCCTGCAGAGCAGGGAGCCCGATGTGGGACTCAATCCCGGGACTCCAGGATCATGACCTGAGCCGAAGGCAGTCGCTTAACCAACTGAGCCACCCAGGCGCCCCCAAACCTGAATTCTTGACAAATGTGCATTTACATTTTTGGCCTTTGCAGAACTAATCAACACCCACCATCTGTTTTAATAACTCTGTCCAGAGTATTTGCTTATCCTTCCAACAACAAAATGCAAAAAAAACAAAAAAAAAACCAAAAAAAAACACAGCAGAAGAACTGAATGTGGAATAGGGTTTTCAAAAATCACGGCAGGTTTCACACTGAGCTTGCCACATTATCTTGTCTCCTATGATCAACAACATACATTTGTAAAATGTATCAAAGGCACAGGGTCATGGTCTGGTAATGGAAGAAAAAGATGTCTCTGTATTTAGGCAATCACATTTATCTAGGAATCAAACATACACCCATACCCAGGAGCTACAAACATCCATCAATTGAATCCATGTGGGCTAGGATGCTTTGCAAAGAAAAGCCCCGTTCAAATTCTAATCAGTATCCAACCGGCTTCACTGAAAGCTCCTGTAGGGAAGTGATAACCTCTTACTCATCTTTAGAACACTAGCATCTGAGAATCAAAGGAGATCTGTTTATGGCTAAACAAACTTAATTAACGCTCAGCTCTTAGTCCAGATTTCCTAAATGACTTGTGTGTCTGGATATAAAGAATTGAATTGCGGGGTTCGGTCCCGTTTTTAGTGGCCATCACAGACATGATTTTTGACTGCCTTTCTAAAGAAAGGTATTTATCAAGAATCAGCATATCACTATGCTGTTGAAATTGCACCAAGAAACCCAGGAAAGCCTACGATATAAATACATTTTAAAAACGGAATTTAATTCTATGATAGATCATACATGGAGAGCAGTCCTAGGAATGAACGAAAATATTCAAATTTTGGATAATGCATTGGTTATTTTGTCCCACATGGAAGGTAAAATGGATGGTTTAAATAGCTTTCATGTAAATGATACAGAAACATCTTAAGGGGGTTTAAGTAAAGAATTTTAGTAAAAAAAGGCTTATAGAATTGTCAAAAAAATACAGAGCATGACCTTCCATAGGGCAATCGAAGATTGAAGATTTACATTTCATGATTTAAGAGAAAGAGGAAAATAGGAAAAAAAAATTACAGGGGCGCCTGGGTGGCTCAGTTGGTTAAGCAACTGCCTTCGGCTCAGGTCATGATCCTGGAGTCCTAGGATCGAGTCCCGCATCGGACTCCCTGCTCAGCGGGGAGTCTGCTTCTCCCGCTGATCCTCCCCCTCTCATGCTCTCTGTCTCCCATTCTCTCTCTCAGATAAATAAATAAAAAATCTTAAAAAAAAAAATTTACAAACTTCAAATTGAAACTAATTTCAACTTAAGTGCTACCAGAAAGACAATGATGAAATCTGACTATAAAATCGAACATATCTCATTTATAGTACACCAATACCAGTTCTAATTGCGCATTCTATGATTATTCAGAAAACCCACAATTGCACAAGATGTGATCCTTATTTTAAAATTCAAGCTTAATTACAAGGTTTCTTTCACAGTATTTAGACTTGGGCAAGATGTACTATATCCAGGATCCATGTATAAATTCTTTATGTGTCCTTCAATTTCTGCTGAACTACTAAGTGGATGTTTCTGCCCATCTTCTTCAGGAAGTACACACAATGCTCAAGTCTTTGGCCAACAAGAATTTCAGTTGCGGAAAAGGGAGTGATCTCATCACTAATCCCTCATTTCAATAAAATGAAAATGTGAATTTTCAGGACCAAAATATGATCATATCACCGGAGTGCTCCATTTCAAAAAAACACAGACATTAATACGCATTCTAAAAAGGACTTTAAGGTTTTGTGGAAGTAACAGATGAGCAATATTATATACACCCTTCCCTGAGTAATACGATAAAACAATTGCATGCATTTGCATTTTAGAACACAAAATAGCATGTTTTCAAAAGAATCAAATTAAATAATGTATATATGGAAGCTCTCTTTTATAGCTTTAAAGTGTATTTCAACCATAATTAATATTGACCTCAACATTAAAAACTCATATTGCCACATCAGATATTCGGAGTATGAATAAGCGTGTAGCACTGAAATAGAGTATTTCAAGGCAGCTGAATTTTGAACTAGTTAGCCTTGTAGTACAAGGGAATTTATTCACAGGGCTAGGAGAGACATGTACAGTGATGGACAAAACATCCTTCACCACAAATCTATACATTAAATGGTAAGGAACTGCTTTTCCTACAGAAATAAAAAAAGGGAATAATTTGATAAAATATATACTGCTTTCAGTCTTCCTTTCAAGCCTGTATTACTGTTATTTTAATGTTGAAACTTTTCATTGTCTAAAAGCCTGAATAAATGGCACTTCATCCTGAGATTATTCTGTTTCCACATGATTTGACAAATACCCCAAATAATTTGAAAAGAGAAGCCAAATGATGTAACTTTAAAGAATATCCCTTCCTATAGAAGAAAAGCACATATTTTTGGAAGATATGATCTTCCCAGGATGAAGAGTCAGCTCTTTTTTGAATATGAGGAGTTTCAAGGATTATTTGCTTCTCAGAATACTGAGACCAGAGGGAGAGATCTTCTTTTTGACAACTTTCTGATTTCAGGAGTACAATGAGCATGAAGATGTCAGTTTACATTCCAAAACTCCACCAAAAATGAGTTTATCCCATTTAGTTTTCTATGGGTCAAACATAACAACAGAACCTTGGATCAGAGCAGGAATTCAAAATAAAAAAACAGATGAAATACCAACTAGAGGTTTAAGAAGGCTTAATAAACATCACAATATACATTTTTTGGCGGGGAGGGTGAGGGAGAGGGAGAGCGATCATCTCCAGCAGACTCCCTGTTCAGTGCACAGAGCCCACCGTGGGGCTCGATCTCAGGACCCCGAGATCATGACCTGAGCTGAAATCAGAAGTCAGACGCTCAACTGACTGAGCCACCCAGGATCCCCATCACCCAGGAGTCCTTATTTTTTTTAAAAACTGCTTTTTAAAGAAATGCAGTTTTATAACTGAAAATAGGTTAGTAAAATCTGGCCTAACAGAAACATTCCTATAATTAATAGCTTAAAATGCTTTTTTTTCAGTATATAAAATCATGAATTAGTACGCCAGCCATTTTTTTCTAACTACAAATGTGCTTATAAAATTTGAACTATTCAGCAGTAAACAAACCTTCACTTTGAAGACAAGTCTACAGTTTTGATTTTGTTTTGTTTTTCCCAACTGTTGGACAGTTTTACATCAACTAGTCTTCACTTCTGCCCCCTATTTTGAATGCTAATGTAATCATCATCAATTCTGAATATCAGTGCTGGTTTCAACATTTCTGCATGAGAAGGGCTCAGAGGCAGAATCTAATTGGAAAGCCGGGCCAGGGACCTAGTCTAAGAAATCTGTTTTGCATACTGAGAACCCTATTTTTAATTAAAGCATAGGTTCCTTCCCAGGGGTTGAGGGTAAGGTAACAATGGAGATTACAGAGGGAAGGTTAAATCTTCCTCCATCCTTGCCCTTCCAAAAGCCTCTAGTCATTACTTCTTATCCATTTAGGTTCAAAGTGAAACCACTGGACATATTTCAAGGAAATGTAAGGGAAGGGCTTCAACCAAAACAGGCCTGCAGGTCGGTGACACAGCTAGAACAGCTCCAAGATGTGCTACCCACTTGAAGGATGAGTTGAAGGAAAAGAATGAGTGATTGAAAGACATTACAAAGTAGGTCTCCAAGTGTAAGGTTTGTTACCGTTTATTTATTTTTTAATTTTCACGGGAAGGGGGATTAGGAAAGGACCAGAATGGCTGAGGATGTGTCAAATTTAAAAGATTTACTGAGACACCTGGGTGGCTCAGTAGGTTAAGCGTCCGACTCTTGATTTTGGCTCAGGTCATGATCTCAGGGTCATGAGATCAAGCTCCAGGTAGGGAGCTCCACACTCAGCACAGAGTCCACTTGGGATTCTCTCTCTCCCTTTGCCCCTCCCCCTCAGGCACACGCTCTTCTCTCTCTCTAAAATGAATAAATAAAACCTTAGCAAATTTTTTTCCTGGTTTCCTATAAAGTGAATTTCCCAGAATATAAGAAAAAGTCCATATATGGGTAATAAACTTCAGGAAAACAAGACAAACAGAAGAAAACAAAACAAGCATCACAATAAAATTCCCTGCTGGTATGATTGAAAGAGGTTAGTGAAAATCTTTAACGTGTCTTTAGAAGTGGGAAGCATGGGTAAAAATTGCTATCTCTGTGAAGCAGGCTATTAAAAGGGACTTTGAGGGACTCCTGGGTGGCTCAGTTGGTTGGCTGTCTGCCTTCAGCTCAGGTCATGATCCAGGGGTCCTGGGATCGAGCCCCATATGGGGCTCCCTGCTCAGCGGGGAGGCTGCTTCTCCCTCTGCTTGCTGTTCCCCCTGCTTGTGCGCTCTCTCTCTGACAAATGAATAAATAAAATCTTGTAAAAAATAAAAATAAAAGGGACTTTGAAACTAAGACAGACAGTGAGCATGGTTAGAAACTCGGAGGAAGCACAGAGCAAGGGTCTCTCTGCAGCAGCATCTGCAATCCCAGCATAGCTCCCGTCCCTAGCTCACCCGAGCTGACAAAACTCTCTAAATCCCCAACTAATATTCCTTTGTAGAATAAGATATCTTTTTTTAATTAACATATAATGTATTATTTGTTTCAGAGGTACGGGTCTGTGATTCATCAGTCTTACACAATTCACAGCACTCACCATAGCACATACCCTCCCCAATGTCCATCACCCAGCCACCCCATCCCTCCCACCCCCCCCACTCCAGCAACCCTCAGTTTGTTTCCTGAGATTAAGAGTCTCTTATGTTTGTCTCCCTCTCTGGTTTCATCTTGTTTCATTTTTTCTTCTCTTCCCCTATGATCCTCTGTCTTGTTTCTCAAGTTCCTCATATCAGTGAGATCATATGATACTTGTCTTTCTCTGATTGACTTATTTCGCTCAGCATAATACCCTCTAGTTCCATTCACTTCATTGCAAATGGCAAGATTTCATTTTTTTGATGGCTGCATAATAAGATATCTTAAAGAAACTACAGATCTACTTCGAAAAGTGAAAAGAATAAGAAGTTTCAGTTTTTTTCCTTTCAGGGCTAACAGGACACAAATAATGATCACATGTCACATGACATCATTGCATCTGGAATATAGTATGTTAAAAAAAAAACACTGAGAATCTGTACCTCTGAAACAAATAATGCAATATATGTAAAGGAAAAAAAAGAAGAAGAAGAAGGTAGCGGGAGGGGAAGAATGAAGCGGGGGAAATCGGAGGGGTAGACGAACCATGAGAGACGATGGACTCTGAAAAACAAACTGAGGGTTCTAGAGGGGAGGGGGGTGGGAGGATGGGTTAGCCTGGTGGTGGGTATTGAGGAGGGCACATTCTGCATGGAGCACTGGGTGTTGTGCACAAACAATGAATCATGGAACACTTCATCTAAAACTAATGATGTAATGTATGGGGATTAACATAAGAATAAAAAAAGTTAAAAAAAAAAAAAAGAGAGAATGAGAGAGACAGAGAGCACATGAGAGGGGGGAGGGTCAGAGGGAGAAGCAGGCTCCCTGCCGAGCAGGGAGCCCGATGCGGGACTCGATCCCGGGACTCCAGGATCATGACCTGAGCCGAAGGCAGTCGCTCAACCAACTGAGCCACCCAGGCGCCCATGCTTCAAAGACCTTCTTGAAATGACTGAACCAAGCACCACTATTTACAGGTTCTGAAGAGGCAGTAAATATAATTTACTGATATCTGAAATTTCTATACTCACAAATCTAAGGGAATAGAAGGATCTTTCTTTCTGATTAGATCCTCAAAGCATTTTCTACATTTTGAAATTATTTAACATAGCTCTGGATGTTTGCTTGACTACCTTGAGCCACTGATACATATCTTCGGTAAAGAAGGTGGAATGGTGTACAATGTTTCCTAAGAGCATCACATTGGAGGTTAATAAAGTGACTTCAGGAGATAAATGAAAAAAACTTAAATATCATAGTTCTGTATTTTAATATGATAAGGAAAAAATATAGCTAGCTTCTTAAATCAGGGATAGAAGTCTTCCTTTTATTTTTATTTTATTTAAGATTTATTTATTTTAGAGAGAGATGGAAATAGAGAGAGACAAAGAGAGAGAGAGAGACATGGGGGGAGGGGCAGAGGGAGGAGAGAGAGAATCCCAAGCATGGAGCCTGACACAGGGTGTGAGGCAGGGCTCCATCCCAGGACCCTGAAATCATGACCCAGGCCAAAATCAAGAGTCAGACACCAAACCTACTAAGCCACCCAGGTGCCCCGACTTTTCTATATTTCAATGGCCAGTTCTAAGGAAGCAAAGCCAAGTAATTGCTGACACTTGAGAACAAAGCCATTCTTAACTGTGATGAGAAACCTCTTAAATTTTTACAATAACTGCCAATCTTCAGCCCTGTGATGGGGACCTCAACCAGAGAAAGTGCTTAACAAGATATTTTCATGTGTCCTATAAAGTAATAACCGTTATTATGAAAATCTAAAATTAATTATTAGCTGAGATACAGAAAATAAATTATGTTCCTCTAAGGATGAATCATGTAGACTGTGGGCAGCAAAGAAAAAGAAAAGAAATAATAATGTGTAAAATAGTTTTATGTCAAATTGCTTTTGAAATAAACCACTGCAAAAGATTATGGTTTCATCATTCACCAAAAAAGCCTGTCTTTTTAACATCACACAAAAAAATTCTTCTTTATTCTGATTCATACACTTCATATAAATGTAATCTATCAGTTGATGCACTATGTATCAAACAAAACAAAAACAAATTGGCTGGTCCTGAATATAGCACTTTACAACTTGGCCGCATCAAGTGTCAGTTCACTCAAGAATATTTACTAAGCATTCACCGCAGAGAACACTACTCCAAGAGTTATTCTGCATTTCATTCCCCAGACCTACAAGTGTATTTTTCACATTGATACGTAGACTATTTTCATCTGAAATTTACGTTTGAAAGAGAGTGTTGGAGAAGCAGCATATAAACTTCAACCAAGGTAAGTGTTTTATCAAAATTTATGGAAGGGGAGTATGACATCATCATTATGTATGACAAAACTGTAACAGTATAATGCCTTGATGATGCTAGTTTGTCTTCTCAGACACTTTGATGATGAAAGTGATAGATGTCCAAAATACCATAGAAAGATTTAAGCTATGGTACTGCATAACAAATCAAGACTAGGATAGCAATCCTAGGGTTTTTCTCTTTTACACGTCAAATGGAAACACAAGCTACTCTTGCAAAACGGTTTTACCATATCTTAGGAAATACACCATTCTAAAACTCACACTTTATTTCTTCTTTTAAAGATTCAAGTTAAAAATTTCCAAATGCTTCTATGCAATTATATTTACAAGACTATTAATCTCTATGAGTTTACTATTTAAAATTATTTTCACCCTGATAATATATAGCAATTTTTTATAATCCTGAAAATTGAAAGCAACCAACACAACTTATATACCCAAGGCACTTAGACCATCCATGTGATTATGGTACAAAAGGAAGGTATTATACAGATAATTCAAAAAACAAAGAAAACAAATGAATACATAAAGTACTTGATTGAACCCCCCAAAACAGTTATTGTATTTATTAAATTAACTAGATAAAAATCAACTTACATTTTACTATATAATGTGCAGATAATTTATAATGTGCAGAGAGTTCTAAGAACACTGTAAAATGGAGATATATTGCCCATTTGTTATAAATCAAGCCAGGGTTGTATATATTTATAAAAATATTTATATAGTCTTTAATACAAAGATTGTGACAGGTGAAGGAAGGGGAATATTGTGGGATACATCTATATATTCTCTGCAAATCAAGGACGTGACATAAAAAGAAAACCTACAATACTATTATTGAGAACAGTTCAGAATACCATTCGATTAAATCTAAAGAATACAAAATAGGTAACAGATGAAGATCAAAGAAGCTTTCTTCATGGTGCACTACTACGTGATGAATAATCATGAATATACACTTAAATATATTCATATTTATTCACAGTAGTAAGAATAATGCCTCATCTTTATCGAATACTCATGATGAGCCAGGCACTTGAGTTCACCGTCAAGGTGTCCTTCGCCTTTCACTAAACCATTTACAGATTTTTCCTTCTCCGTTTCACTACTATAGAAACTGGAACTCTGGGAGGTCACGCATCTAGAAGCAACCTCACAGTGATAGAAACCTGGGTCGGTCTGACCTCAAAGTCCCCCAGAAACAGTTCCAGCATCAATCTTAGCTGCTAAGAATTCTAGGTACGTAGCTACCTTTCTCAAGTAGGCAGCTTTTTGAAGAAAGTAACATTTTCTAACACTTTAACACGGAATCAGTCACTACAAAATGAACATAAAAATATTATAAATACTTACAGAGTAAGTATAAAATAAAATCTTTAGTAAGAAACTTGCACTAACGGGGGCGCCTGGGTGGTGCAGTCAGTTAAGTGTCTGACTTGGTTTTAGCTCAGGTCATGATCTCAAGGGTCCTGCGATCGAGCCCCACATCAGGTTCTGTGCTCAGTGTGGAGTCTGCTTGATAGTCTCTCTCTCTCCCTCTCCTTCTGCCCCTCCAGCTCTTGCTGTCTCTTTCTCTCAAATAAATACACAAAATCTTAAAAAAAAAAAAAGAAAGAAACTCGTGCTGACAAAATACTGTGGAAAACAGGTAGACAAGGCAAAGCCCTCTCCAGTGGCTATTTCTTAGGGAGACAAGTCAAGTGCACAAATGGCTTCTGGACACAGAAAGACCACAAGGGTGCAGCAAGATAAGCACAAATCCCCATGGACTCTCAGAGGCAGAGAGTAAAAGAGGAGGAATCAAGAATCAAGAACCCGAGCTGGATCTGGAGGGATTGAGTTAAGAGGTTGGGAAATGAGGTCTTGGTAATAGAACATTTGATATTGTCATTTATTTTTTGTTTATCTTCTGTTGAGAGGGAAACATAGTCTTACAGAGGTTTTTGAAAATCATGTCTTAGATGGGAAACAAAACACAAGCTGAAATGAGCACTGGGAGTGCAGGTATCTCTTAAAAATTTGCTGCAAGTGTATATATTACATAGAGTGCTCTTCTCACAAAAAATAATAATGTAAGGGGAGCCTGGGTGGCTCATTCGGTTAAACATCTGCCTTTGGCTCAGGTCACAATCCCAGGGTCCTGGGATTGAGTCCTGCATTAGGCTCCCTGCTCAGTAGGGATTCTGCTTCTCCCTCTCCCTCTGTACCTCCCCCTCTTTGTGCTCTCTCTCTCTCTCAAAAAAATAATATAAAAAGAGGGCAGGAGAAAACTTCTGGAGGAGACATATATGTTTATGGCATTGACTGTGGATGGTCTTATAGGTATGTATGTATCTCCAAACTCAACAAGTTGTATATATTAAATATGTGTGCCTTTCTGTATGCCAATCATATCTCAATGACATGTTTTAAAAATACTACCTGAGGGGTGCCTGGGTGGCTCAGTTGGTTGGGCGACTGCCTTCGGCTCAGGTCATGATCCTGGAGTCCCTGGATCGAGTCCCGCATCGGGCTCCCTGGTCGGCAGGGAGCCTGCTTCTCCCTCTGACCCTCCCCCCTCTCATGTGCTCTCTCTCATTCTCTCTCTCTCAAATAAATAAATTAAAAAAAAATACTACCTGAGGATTCTAGATAAAAAAAATTTAAATAAATCAACTGTGAATCACAGAAATGATTTTCAATAGAAAAAGAAGGCAAAACTGTTCTCAGTTCTAAGCTACTTACTTGGCAGGCAAATTCTGAGCCAATCCCTTTTGGGTTGTGGCCTTCTGACAAGTTAGTCTAAAGATCACTGCCCTAAATCCACACTCAGATTAAGCCTGTGGGAAATGGCAACAAAGCCCGCATTGGGTTGGACATTTCTATACCTTGAAAATTTATGAGTACTATTCTTGGGCTGGGCTAGGTTACATCAAATACTGTTAGAGTCTAATAAGGGGAAAGTAGGTAGAAGTTCTTGTTAAAGACAGTGGCTTTTGCAAAGGTGTTCAAGTAGCAGCCAGTAAGAAACACTCAGAAAATTAGCCTTGTTCCAGGTTAAATGGAACACAGGTTTTTTTTTTAAGGCAGATGATACATTTCATAAAGTGTCTTTAAATTAGATAGTAAAAAAGCCTTAAAAATCAGGCTAATGAGCTTAATTTTCTTTATTAAAATAAAAGCTTACTCATTTAATCCTTATAATAACCATATAAAGTGTTTTTTTTTTTTTTTTAAGATTTTATTTATTTATTTGACAGAGACCGAGATAGCGAGAGCAGGAACACAAGCAGGGGGAGTGGGAGAAACAGGCTTCCTGCTGGGCAGGGAGCCCGATGTGGGACTCGATCCCAGGACCCTGGGATCATGACCTGAGCTGAAGGCAGACGCTTAATGACTGAGCCACCCAGGCGCCCCTAAAGTGGGTTTTCTTATTATCCCTGTTTTGCTGAAGATAAAACTGAAGCCCAGAGAGGCTAAGTAATTTAAGGTCACATTGCTAGAACATGGTAGAGTCAAGATTCTAATCAAGGAAGTTTACTGGGACTTTTCTCCTATGATTTTTTAAAAAGAAAGAAAAAGGGGAGAATGAAGGATGGATATCTTAATCCCAGATTGAGAGCTGTTACACATATTACATTTATGATGATTTGCACACATCAATTTAAAATCTATTTTTGTATTTTATTTCTCTACATAGAGAGTAACTCCAAGATAATAGGGATCCCAGAACAGAAGGTAAAGTGTTAACAAGTCCCTGAAACACATAAGCTCAGCTGGAAACACTACCTTGATGCACTGAATACTATAGCTGACATTCTTAATGGAATGTAAACAATAGGGGAGACAAACGCAAATTAGGCTTTATTTTTAACCAAACAGAAAAACCGTCTTCCTTCATTCTCTCAAATCAGCAAAATTTTCTTACACTATTGTGTAGTGATGTACGCTGCTCACTTTATTGACTTAAAATTTGACTAGTAAAAAATTAGGCTCACTTCAAGAAGAAAATGTATTTCCCTCAAGCCCAGAAGTAAAATTGACATGTCTGTCTTGTTCTTATTTAGCATTTTGAAGTCCATTGATTTTTAAACTGTTTTAACAATTGAACCTTTCATTTCCCATGGGGGAAGGGTAAAATACATTGCTGTTTTATTTTATACTTTTGAGAGACTGAGGACAACAGGGGGGCCAATCTGGTGAGGGGCGAAGTCCAGGGACTTGGATTCCAATGAGACATGTATCAGCCCCACTCTGTCCTGATAATGATGGAAATGACCTCGGGTCTCTGAATCTTAGTTTCTCTACCACAGGATCACCAGAGAGATTAAATAAGATAACATGAAAGTAGCTTTCAGAGGACCTTCTAAAAAGTAGGATTTTTTTTTTTTTAGATTGTATTTATTTATTTGAGAGACGGGGAGACAGCACGAGTGGGTGGGGGGCAGAGCGAGAAGCAGGCTCCCCACTGAGCAGGGAGCCTGATGTTGGGCTCGTCCCAGGACCCCGGGATCATGACCTGAGCTGAAGGCACACTTAACCAACTAAGCCACTCAGGCATCCCTGAAAAGTAGGCTCTTAATGAACACAGGTGGCTGCTATTTTGGAAGAAACTACCTTCTTTTAAACATGTGATTTGAAGTCAGAAGTCAGAACTATTACTCCTGGTTGTATAAATTGCTAAATTTTGATCATGGGCTATTCATGACTCTTCCAAAATACATTTTACTCCATTATAAAATGCAGATAATTTATTCTGTGCCTGTCTAAAAAAAAATTGCTTGAGCATCAAATTAGACATTGCATGTTGAATAGAAAAGCAGTATCAATGTAGTAAAGCAAATCCCAAATAGCGTTCATAAAATACTTTTTAAAATTCAAGAATAAGAGCAAGAAAAAATTTTAGCAATTAAGTTTTCTGTCTATTAATCAACAATGACACGTTTCACAGCCCAACTTACTACCCTGTGTTTAATTAGAATTGTACGGCTACTTCATGACCTCAAAGATCCTTCCTGTCTGGCCTCACTGGGGAGTCCTCTTGAGACGCAGACTCCAAATCAGAACTCAAAAAAGGCGTTGTTTGTATGTAGTTCAGGCGATGCCCCTCAAGAATAAAGTCTTTTTCTATGTCCTGGATGCTACTTACTTCTGCTAGCCTCAACTTCCATCACACCCCACTTTGTCCTATAGTTTCTAATGAGTTCCTTGGGGCATTTTGTCTCTATTCAAGTGCTTTCCCCTCTGCCTAGAAGACCTCGCTGTCTCTGTCCTTGGGTCAGGGCACTTCATATCCTGTAGCGAGATGGCCTCTTTGCATGCCTTCTTTCCTTTAGATATGCTCCCCAACAGGGAAGACCTTGTATATCTCGGCACTTGCGTTGTAGCAAACAATGCCTGACCCACAACAGACACTGGATGTGTTACATGGGGCCAATAAAAAAGAGTCAAGACAACCTCTGAAACTTCCAACGACTCCCTACGCATAGCTGGGACCTCCTGGGCCAGATGCCGATGTGATTCCAACTGCTTCGGCAGTACGTCTGAGAACCTGGCCGAACGCTGGCAACTAGTGGAGAGCCTAGGGTCAGGGTGCCCAGCACTGAGGAGGCGGTTCCCATTCAAACAACCAACAACAGAGTTCCGAAGCATCTACCAACGTCCAGGGTATTCTTTGTGCCAGGCAACTCATCTTAGCCTTGGCAGAACAGCATGACCAAATCTCATGAGATTTAGAAACAACTGCAACGCCATTCTTGACACAGTTATTCTATCCTGGACCCCGTTGTTTTATTTTTAGATCTGTTTCCAGTAAAAGTCCACAGAGAAAATTTCCAGTTTCTCAGTACAAATACTCACCAAAATGCAGATGCTAAAAAGAGACAGAATAAAGTTTCCCCTTATGAGTTGCCCTAACCCTTGTCATTTTCATAAAATACCTCCAGGAGACAAATGTGAATGTGACTCATTGCTTCCTACCTCGTTTGCCAGGCAGGCTCTGGTAATTTTTAGAACCCTCAGATGGAATGGCAGATTGCATTTTCGGCAATGGCAGACACACACACACACACACACACACACACAACCCTTCCCATACACTTTCTATTAAAATGTGATGGCAGTCCTCCAATGAAATGAGGTGAGGTCTATGTTCCCTCCTCCTAAAACCTGGGTGGACCTTTACACCTGCCTCAATCAATAATATGCAGAAGAAGCAGGACTGTGTGACTTCTGAGGCTAGATGATAAAAAAGCAAATGACCTCAGACTGGTTCACCTTCTATCTTGAGACACTCGCTCCTGGAACCCAGCCACTATGTTGTGAGGAATCCCAGGCTACATGAAGAGGCCCCATGTGGGCCTACCAACCCGTAGCCATAGCAAGCCCCACCACCAGGCCTGTGAATGAATGAGAAGATACGCCCAATCTCCAGGGTTTGAGTCTTCTAGCTGAGACCCACCAAAACCGTGACAGATAAGAGTTGATCAGTGCTGTCTAAAGCCACCAAGTTTTGGAATGATTTGTTATGCAGCAAAGAATAATCAAAATAGACTTGGCAGGCTGCCTTGTCTTTGCACTATCAATTTGCAACTAGATTTAAGGCAGTCTGATACCTCATACTCTTTGGGCAATTTTTTTTTTTTAATTTTTATTGAAAGACTATCTGCAAATAAGCATTCTGAATTTCATATTCCTACAAAAATTATTCCATTATGGAAGAAAAAAGAAAATCATTCAGAAAATACAAAATTCTTTAACTGATAGAAGATTCCAGATTATTTTTTAAACTGATAAGAACAGATACTACACTTGATCTTAGCCAAAAGGCCGAGAAGCGATCCAGATTATTTTTTAAAGCCCTCCATAATCTTTCCCTATGTTTTTAACTATGTTTCTCCAACAAGGTTTGAAGAGCATAGTTTTGTTATTATTGTTGGGTTTTTTAAAATTTATTTATTTTAGAGAGACAGCGCATGAGTGAGGGGTAGGGGGAGAAGCAAAGGGAGAGGGAGAGAGAGAATCTCAAGCAGACTCTGTGCTGAGTGCGGAGCCTGACACAGGGCTCGATCCAAGGACCCTGAGATCATAACCTGAGCTGAAACCAAGAGTCGTAGGCCTAACCGACTGAACCAAACAGGCGCCCCTGTTACTGTTGTTTTAAAACTTCTTTCTTTTCGTTTTAAATGGAATGTGAATTCTCTTTGGCAGAAAATGCACAACACTGTGAACCCCAGACACCTCTATCCCATACTGTCTCACAATGAGTTCCTGATGGATTTCTTTGAATTTAAGTTTATCTCTATAAACCCTTGATTCCATTAAAATTACGTGACTCATAAAAATACTACTCTGAAACCAACTTTCGTTTACTCGGTTTTCATTCTTAGAATTCCCTCCCACCTGTCATTAAACCCATGGTTCATCTTAAGCCCTTCTCTGCCCAGTTATCCACCAATAAGCACGTCCACAGATATTCTATCAGCCTTCACAGAACACCCCACCTGGAATATTTCCCCCTAATCGGCCAAATAACCTACTCCTCAAGTCAAAGTAAGTCCATCTCCCCTGTGGACCATTATTTACCTTTTCTTTTTTTTTTTTTTAAAGATTTTATTTTTTTTATTCATGAGAGACAGAGAGAGAGAGAGAGGCAGAGGGAGAAGCAGGCTCCCAAGGAGCAGGGAGCCCGATGTGGGACTTGATCCCAGGACCCTGGGATCATGACCTGAGCCGAAGACAGACGCTTAACCATCTGAGCCACGGAGGCGCCCTATTTACTTTTTCATATATGCTTCAGTTTTCCCATCCATAAAACAAGGCTAAAAGTGGTCTCTAGCTCCTGAGGTTGCCTATGAGAATTGATTAAAAATAAAAGCACTTCATAGGTCCAGGTATACACATAATTATTACGATATTTACATCTTCTCTTAATGGTATTCAAGATATTTTTGAGCAGGTTCTTTGTCTCACACTACTGTTGTGTGCAGCCAATTACATAATTGTATGTGATGATCTGCAGTTGGAGTAGGTCAGCACATTAAACCTTTAAATTACTTACTGACATTAATCATATTCAAATTCAAGGGCTGCCTACAGTTTAAAACAAAGACATAAAAGTAGAAAAATAATCTTCTTCCAATATTTCATGTAGAATTAATTTTGACAAAATACATGCAAATTCAGCATGCCAAGCTATGACCAGAATTTCATCGGCTAAGACACAATTTCAGTGAACAGTCTTTTTCCCAAGAAAGTTGAAGCCCTTTCTCTCAGTTTAAAGAGGTATAAGGCACCTCCTCTCCACCCTCCACCTCTCCAAATAAAGCAGTGGCAATCTCTCTGGACTCAGAAAGACTGATGTCAATAAATGATTCTAACAACCAGGCCCAGCTTGGGATTTAAAGGAATAAATACTATCATGGAAGCCTACGTAGTCCAAAGGTGATAAGGGATGACTTGAAATAAAAAGTTGATGAACAGGGACACCTGGGTGGCTCAGTTGGTTAAGGATGATCTCAGGATCATGGGATCAAGTCCCACATTGGGCTCCCTGCTCGGAGGGGAGTCTGCTTCTCCCTTTCCCTCTGCTGATCCCCCCACTTGTGCTCTCTCTCTCTGTCAAACAAATAAATCTTTAAAAAAGCTGATGAACACAGGCTAGCTATGTGGAAAAAGTAATCTCCATTTGAATATTTCTGATCTGTATTGCTAAAAGGCTTACTTGGGAAGGCTAAGGAAGAATTAAAAAAACAAAACAAACAGGTATTGTAGTTGTAGAAAAGAAGCTCATCAGTATTCTAAGATTTTATGAAAAATAACATTGAGGTGCTTTATCTTAAAAATCAATCCTATACCCCACAGTGGCAATAGTTAATAATACTGTATTGCATATTTAAAAGTTGCCAAGAGAGTAGATCCTGAAAGTTCTCATCACAAGAAAAAAATTCTTCAACTCTATATGGTGATGGATGTTAATTAGACTTACTGCAGTGATCAGTTAGCAACATATACAAATATGGAATCATTCTGTTGTACGCCTGAAGCTAATATAATGTTGTACATCAATTACACTTAAATTAAAAAATGATACACAATTTATCGCAAGGAAAGTTACAACATCAGGCTGAAAAGGCTTACTATGATACACCATCTCTAAAATAAATATTCTGTTGAGAACCAACTATTTAAAAAGTTTCCTACAAAATGGATATTCAGAGGTAGGTGATAAATCCCAAATTGGGAAAAAGGTCTATGAATACTGATGTTCATATTTGTATTATATATCATAGCAAAAAACCGAATGTCCCCAGATGGAAATACAGTTAATTAAAAGACATACCACATACCACATAAAAATACCACATTTTCTTAATGTGGTATTATACAACATTAAATTGTTTACAAAGATTTATAGCACCTCAGAGAATCCTGAATGCATAATGTTTAGTGAGAAAATAAGATAACTAAAGTACATATATCACAGCACCATGAGCAAACAAATGGATGCACAGCATAAAAACTGGGTGCGGGTGTCTAGCTGACTTTTCACTTTTGAATTTTCTGTTATTTTACCAAATATTTTATAATGGAAGACCTATCTTTTATAATGAAATATTTTACAATTAAGTTTCTCATTCTCGGGGCACGTGGGTGGCTCAGTCATTAAGCGTCTGCCTTTGGCTCAGGTCATGGTCCCAGAGTCCTGGGATCGAGCCCCGCATCGGGCTCTCTGCTCCTCAGGAAGCCTGCTTCTCTCTCTCCCGCTCCCCCTGCTTGTGTTTCCTCTCTCGCTGTGTCTCTCCCTGTCAAATAAATAAATAAAATCTTAAAAAAAAAATGTTTAAGTTTCTCATTCTCTTCTTATCCTATCTTCCCCCTTTCCCCTTATTCTTCTCTTCTTCATTTACAAATTAGCCAACCAATGGAGAGTTTGGTCTCCAGGGGCGCCCAGGTGGCTCAGTCGGTTAAGCGTCTGCCTTCAGCTCAGGTCATGATCTCAGGGTTGTAAGACTGAGTCCCACGTGGGACTCTGTGCTCAGTGGGGAGTCCTCTTGAGATTCTCTCTCTCTCTGCCTCTGGCCCTCACCCGCCCTCAAATATATAAATAAATAAATAATTCTTTAAAAAATAAAAAAGAGTTTGGTCTCCAGATTCCAAAAGAACTGGGTTTAAGTTACATCCCAGCCACTTTCCAATAGTGGGAACTTCTGTAAGTTAGTAACTCCTGAAGTTTCTACATTTCTAAGAATTAGTATAATAATAGTATCTCTATCTCTGATTGCTGGAAAATTAAATAAGAAGAATAGAAATACAGCTCTCAGCATTGTGCCTGCCACATGGTCATTGGTCAATAAATGAGAGCTGATACTTTGCACTTTATGGCTCGCCGTTCCCCCTTGTGTCCTTCTTTGCCTCGCCTAAGAGAAGTTCAGTATTGTTAACAGAGGCAGAAGGCACAGCAAACATTACCTAACCAAAGCAAACATCTGTGTGTTCTTTAATGTTGCACTGACGTGTGCAAGATTTGCAAAAATCCCAGGAAGCGATAATCATGAAATGGTGTTTCCCCAAAATCTCAGGAGGATGTCAGTGTTTCAAAAAAGAAGAAACCCACACAAATAACAATTAGCTTGAATTGGTGTTATTTCTTTGCTCTTACTGTATTTCCCCAAAACTGAACTCACGTGCTAACCAAGTTACCGTCCGTGAGGAGGACGGATGGGCTAAAGTCATCCTCTAGTGCTCAATAAAACAGTGCCTCTCGAGCTTCTACATTTTTTAGAGTTTACAGCCTCTGCTTACTGAGATTTCATATGCTACTACCTTCCCCATATGAACACTGCAGGGCTTTAAACAGGACATTTGAGATGAAAATATAAAAATGTGCTGGTTTGGATTTCTTTGTTAAAATTTCAAAGTACATTCTTGGAACACATATTGCTCTTGTCTGTATACATTGCTATATATATAGTTATACATGAATCATATTAGTGTGACCCCTCAAAGATATGAAATTATTCACCCATTCTGAACCATTTCCTGGAATTCACCCATGCTTAAAAAAATTTTAAAAAAGAATCTGTCAGCATGAGAAAACCAAATCTTTTAAAAAATGCTTTCTGGGGGCACCTGAGTGGCTCAGTTGGTTAAGCGTCTGCCTTCAGCTCAGGTCATGATCTCAGAGTCCTGGGACTGAGTCCCACATCGGGCTCCCTGCTCAGTGGGGAGCCTGCTTCTCTCCCTCTCCCTCTGCTGCTCTCTCTCTCTCTGTCAAACTAAATAAAGTCTTTAAAAAAAAAAACGGTTTCTGTATTAGTCAACAGAACAAATGGATGCATAGAAAGAGAGAAATCAAGAGACAGATTATAAGGGATTGGCATAGGAGGTGATGGAAGTCAATAAGTCCCGAGATCTGTGGTCAGAAAGTCCAACAGGGTTGTTCCATTGCTGGTCCAAAGGCCTGAGAACCAGGAGTGCCAATGGCAGAGCCTCCGGTCCAAGAGCTAGAAGATTCAAAACCTAAGAAAAGCCAGTATTTCAGTACAAGTTCGAAGGTAGGAAAAAAAAAAAATCAATATCCAGCTACAGTCACTGTTTTTTAAATTCAGGAAGAAGTTTCTGATTTTTCCAGGCAAAAATACAAGAACAAAATAATAGCATGATTAAGGAATTATAGCTCAATTTAGGATAGTAACTGGCCAAGGGTCGTAGAGATGGGTGGGCATTTTCTTACTATCAGAAGTGATTTTTTCATTAAAAAAAATGTTAAGCTTTTTGTCTTGGAGGAGTCAATCCCAAACCATTTCATAGCTTCAAATATTTTCCCCTATATTTATTTTTTTAATCTTTAGGATTACATTTCATTGTAGTGTATCATACATAGAGCAGACCTCACACAGCATCTGGAATTCATAGAGAACACACTTAACAACATCAGCACATAGCTCAAGAAATGCTACGAACAGCACTCAGAAGTGCCCCTTACCCATCCCTCATTTACTAGCTCCCCAGAAAAAAATAATCATTATTCTTCTTTCATTTTAAGATTTTATTTGTTATTTGTCAGAAAGAGAGCACATGCACGAGCATAGTGCACAAGCAGAGAGAGAGGCTCCCTGCTGAGTGAGGAGCCCGATGTGGGGCTCGATCCCAGGACCCTGGGATCATGACCTGGGCCGACGAAGGCAGATGCTTAACCGACTGAGCCACCCAGGCGTCCCTATTCTTATTTCTAATTCCATAGATTCATTTCATCTCTTTTCAATTTTTTATAAATGAATCATCTTTCATGTCAGGTTTCTTCTGTTCAACACAGGAAGTGAAATGTTATGAATTCACAAGAGTAATCCATACTGTTGCATAAACTTCATTCTCTCTGCTATGTAGTATTTCATCATATGATTTTATCACCCTTGACCATTTTATTACTGATGTGTAATTGGGTTACTGCTACTCTGAGACTATTTTAAATACTCCTGCCATAACATTATTTTACATGTCTTTCAGTAAATATATGAACAAGTTCCTTTTGGTATATCCCTAGAAATGGAATTTCTCTATTTTAATGTATATATTATGTTCAGCTTTAGTAGATTCCAGACACAGTTTTCAAAGCAGTCGTACCAATTTATTCTTCTACCAATAATATGAGAGTTCCAGTTGTTTCATATGCTCACCAACATCCCATATTGTCTGTTTTTTTTTTTTTCATTTTAATCATTGTGCTGCATGCTTAGAAATATCACAAAGTAGGTTTAATTCACACTTCTCTTTGACTAATGAAACTGGGTAGCTTTTGTTTTTTGGTCTTTTTTTAAAATTTTTTAAAAGATTTTATTTATTTATTTGAGAGAGACAGAGAGAGAGCAAGCAGGAGCAGTGGGGAGGGGCAGAGGGACTGGGAGAAGCAGACTCTCCACTGAGCAAGGAGCCCAATGCAGGGTTCCATCCCAGGATCCTGGGATCATGAACAGAGCCAAAGGCAGACACTTTGACTGAGCTACCCAGGCACCCCATTTTTTTGTCTTTTAGATAAACTCTGGTAAAATGGACATTCACATCATTTGTGGTTTTTTTTTTGTTTTTTTTTTTCCCACAGTGCTGTCTTTTTTTTTTCCTACTGATTTGTTGGAACTAGCTGTATATTCTGGAAATTAGTCCCTTCTCAAATATACATATTACATTTCTCCTCTTTGCCTGTGTTTTGTCCTTTCCCTCTCTTTGTGATATTTTAAATAAACAGTAGCTCAATTTCACTTAGCCCAATCTATTGATATTCTCCCATTACAGTTATAATTATCTGTATCTCTTTAAAAATTCTTTGCTTACTACAAAGGTATGAAGATATTCTATTTTTTTCTAAAAAGTTACAGAGTTTTCTCTTTCATTTTTAGAGCTAGAATGATACTAACATTGATTTTTTTAATCATAGGTGGGTTCAAAATTTATTTATTATTTCCAGTCTATTTATTCAATTGACATGGCAGTATTTACTGGAAAAAAACAAAACAAAACAAAACAAAACAAAAAGCATCCTTTCTCCACAGCTGCAGACATTTTGAGTACTAAATTTAGCTTTGTTAATGCACAAGCACAAAATAGCAAGTGTTATGGATAACTCTGTTGCTTTTTAAAAGTGGTTTGGGAACAAGTTTATTAAGGATGAAATAACAATTAATGCTTATAATCTCACCACATTCCTAACTCCATGACTCTACTCGCTTCTCAAAGAATAAGGAGTTCGAGATCTTTTACTCACAGCATCTACAAATAGTATCTGGCATATTGTAGGTGCTCAATAAATGTTTCTTGAGTGAAGTGCTTTCACATTTTCCTAACTGTGCTGGATTCTTCATTTATAAAAAACAGTGAAATATCGGTTCTCACGATATATATCCAAGTTCAAAATAGTTACGAATATCATTGTGCTTTAATCTGAAAAGATATACTTCGTGAAAGAAGTACACCGAATTCCAAAATCTGAGAACTGATAAAACTAACAAGTTTCCTTTGCCGCAACAACAACTTTAACAGTTAAGACTGGTTCCACGGAAGAAATGACTATTGGGGGAATTCAAGGACTTCTATTTGAAAGCATTAGTTTTTGCCCTTGAATTGGGTTTCAAGGCGTACCTCGTTTCATTACACTTCACTTTACTGCACTTTGCAGATCTCGTGTTTTTTACAGATTGAAGGTTTGGGGCAACCCTGTGTGCAAGTGCCATTTTTCCAATGGTGCTTACTTTGTGCCTCTGGGTCACATGTTGGTAATACAATATTTTACATGTTTTGATTATTATTATATTTGTTATGGTGATCAGTGATCGTGGCTTGCTAACAGCTCAGGTGATGGTTAGCATTTTTCAGCAATAAAGTATTTTTTAATTAAGGTATCCACATTGTATATTTAGACATACTACTGCACACTTAATAGATTTAGTATGATCCATTACAGATACTTAATAGATACAGTGTAAGCATAACTTTTATATGTACTGGGAAACCAAAAAACTCATTTGACTTGCTTCATTGGGGTGGTCTGGAACCAAACCTGCAGTTATCTCTTGAGGTATACCATATTTTACTTTCTTCTTTACATTTCAGTCTCTTAGCTAAACTTTTGACTATGAATCTATGGTGCTTTTACACACAGGAAAAAAAAAGTTATTTTCAAAAGGTCTAACTTATATCAAAACTACTAGTTTTCCATGAGAAGAGTTCCTATCAGAGTTTTAAAAAAGAAGGTTGAATACTCGTGCGGGGCAAAAGTTAGGACGCCCAGTCTGTCTATCTGTTGTGACTTACAAGGCTAGAATGAGAAAAAGTAGAACAATAAAACAAAACAAAACTTCTCTCGTCTCCATGCCTTCCATAAATTCTCTTAATTTTGTGTCAATATACAGTCACTTGGCCAGAAAAGTAAATGTTTTCTATTAGCAAATGTGGTTGCGGTACAACTGCAGTACCACTGAGTAGACAGAGATGGCGATAGAGAGCATCACATGTTGGATTCCACTCTACAGAATGCGAAGACCTTAGGGGCTTTGGAGAGATTTCAAAACTGAAGAAATCCTGAATTTGGAACATCTCAAGGTTGACTAAATCAAAGTCTGTGTCATGTTTTCCCTATGCTCTGGATTACTAATCAATTGTCTAAAATCCAAAGAGTCCTTTCTGAATTTTTCAAACTAAACAATCCTACAATGTTAAGCCCATGTTTATAATTACTTGAAAAAGAGAAAATAGACCACATGCTTTGCAGTATGGTTTCAGCATACCTTTTGATGTATGAACGACTTAGTTTCACAGAAATTACAAATTTGAGGATATTAAGTATAAATAGCCTTAGATTCCTAATTGTACTTCCCTGGGTGAAATAATACCAAAATGAAAATAAATTGAATGGAAAATTATCTTTTGTAGCTTAACAGATAGAGAAAAGAGAACCTAACATTTTATTTGAAAAAAATAGTTTCAGGATTTCTCCTCCCATTATTTACCTATAGGTTTAACGTAAACATAAATATATTTTGAAAATCAGGTAACACTTTTTTTTTTCTTGAATCCTGTATATAATTCTCTAAGTTCTGCTGTTTTCAGCTTAAAAACAAAGGGATGTATGTGAATTGAGAATAACTTCTTTTGCAGTGATGTTGCAGAGGTGATGGTACCATGATTAACATCATGGCCGTCAATATCATCCAGGGAGTAGTAGTGAGTTCCTCCAATCCAGTGAGTTCCTACCTGTGGGGTTGATGTTCTCCAAGCTCACTGTGCTACTAAACTTTTACCAAATTAGTCCAAGAGAAGGTTGTAGCCTTGCCACAGTGAGATCAACAGCTCAAATACCAATGCCTTCAGAGACAAAGAAGGAAATAATAATAAGACAGCATATAATGGTGTGAGCTATGGCTAGCTGGGAAGTGTAAGCCCAAAGGCTTTCAAATTCCATTTTTTCTCTCATAGATTTGAAATTAGAATTTATTCCTCTTGCCATTTTGACACAATAGTAAGAAAATATTTCCAAATAAGCATTTAAACTCAAAGTGGAGAAAGCTTCTGGATATTTAACAGTGTGCAAGAGAGACAAAGAGAGACATATTCAATGGCCAAAACCATTCTAGCCAACATTCCTTAAGTCGCAGACTTCATGTCACAGACATTAGCTTTAAAAAGTGCCCCTAAGTTTACACAAATGCCCGGTACCCTCCATTCACCTCCATTCAGACACAGAGGCCAAGATTGAGAATGGAGGCATTTCATTCTGGCAGACAAGAGGAAAACAAGAAAATGGATTATGGATTTTGCCCATGTTAGCTTTCTCTACTTGCTTCCCTCACGTTTTCTTCTTGGGGCCACTCTAATAGGTTTTGCTTCCTATGACTCAAACAAATGGCTCCTGTAAGGTTCACCAAGGGATTCTAGGCTCCAAGGTAATATTCAAGTTTCAGTCCTCACCTACGTAATCAGCAGTGTGTAACCAATTTGATCATTCCTTGTCCTTCAAAAAGTTTTACTAGGCTACTTAGACATCATTTTCCCTTGGTTCTTCATGACTTCATGACCCATTCTTTCTTGGCTTCTTTGCTAGGTCCTCCACATTTCAGTAATTGCTAATATTTAAACTTCCCTTAGGCTCAGTAATTAGATTTCTCTTCTCCACCTACTCTCCTCCCTAAATGAAGCTCATCCAGTCCCATTAATTTAAATACCATCTATATGCAAATAGCCTCTGCTCAGCCCTTTCTCCTGAACTCCAGAGTCATGTATCTGACAACCTACTTGATATGTCCACTTGGGTGTCTACCTGGCAACTCAAATTTACCATGTGCAAAATGGAACCTCTGCATTTGCTTTCCAGCTTTCCCTATTTCGGTAAATGGCAACTCCATCCCTCCAGGTGTCTAGATAAAAGGTCATGGTGCCAACCTTGATTTTTCGTTTTCTTTCAAAGGCGCATCTAGTCTATTAGCCAAACCTAGAGGCTACACACTTAACACTTAACTAGAATTTAGCCACTTCCCACAGTCCACACCTCTTGTACTATGGCAGGTTATATATGGCCACAAATTCTTGGAGAGTCCACCCACCAAGAGATAAAGTTTAAATCCCCTACACTGTAATTCTGGTGGGCTCCGTGGCAACTTAGACACTTAGAACAGGACAGAAGTGATGCTGCCCCACTTTCTAGATCCAGGCCTGAAGACACTGGCAGCTACCGCTTTTGGTCTCTTTAAGATACTTGTTCTTGGAGCTGTAATCTGCTATGTAAGTAGTCTGAATAACATACTAGAAAGGGAAGTTCTGAAACTATGTGGAGGGAGAGAGGGATTCATTGATCCCAGACTTCTTGATCCTCCTTTGAGGCATCGAGCATGCATTGGAAGTGATCTTGGATCTTCCATAGAAGCTGCCAGCCAAATACCTCTACATGATCCTTGCTTACTCCTCATGAAGCAGAAGTGGCCAGCTGTAGGTCCTGCTTACATGCCTGACCCACAGAAATCTGACATATTATAAACTGGCTGTTTTTCATAAGCCACTAAGTTTGGGGTAATTTGTTCCAAAGTAACAGATAATTAGAACAATCATGCTTTCCCAAGGAACCATCACTCTTCTCTTGGATGACTTCAAAGCCTTTTTTTTTTTTTTAAGATTTTATTTATTTGACAGACAGAGACATAGTGAGAGAGGGAACACAAGCAGGGGGAGTGGGAGAGGGAGAAGCAGGCTTCCCGCCGAGCAGGGATCCCGACGTGAGGCTCCATCCCAGGACCCTGGGACCGTGACCTGAGCCGAAGGCAAACGCTTAACAACTGAGCCACCTAGACGCCGACTTCAAACCCTTTTAACTGATCTCTGATCTCCCTGATTCCAAGCTTGGCCTTCCCATTTTTTCTTTACAAAGAAGCCATAGTAACCCTTTTAAAAATACTGTATCACTCATCTTCTCAAAACCTTCCAATGGATTCCTACCTAATGGATGTTAATAACCAGATCTTAAAATGGCTTTGATAGCCCTACATGATCTGAACCTCCTCTGCCCTTCTGACTTTACATCCTAGCATGTTTCCCCATTCCCACCGTGCTTCCACCATACTGGCTTCTCTGAAGTTGTTGGGACACACCAAGCACACTCCCACTGCATTAACTACGGCATTTGCATTTACTACTCCCTGTGCACAGGAGAGTTTTCATCCCTTATCACCCACATGACTCCCTCCTTCACTTCCATCCATTCTCTGGTTAAATGTCACTTTCTAAGAGAAGACAGTGATGACCATTACCTATTAAATAACATACCAACATTCCCCCTCCAGCAAACTCTATTATCTCACACTGATATTTTTCCTCTAACCATGTGACACAGCCATTTATATTACCTATTTACCTTCTTTGTTTATTTTCTGTCTCATCCCTTTGTGTATAATTTTATTGCACTGGCATTATTCTTAAAAACTACCTATTTTAAAAACTTAGTTGTTTTTAAATTTACAAAAAGGTGATCATGTTTATAATCTTTGGGAATCCATTTTGTCATTGAATAATTTCTTACTAAGATTTATCCATGTCATTGGATTTTGCTACAGGTTATTCATTTTGCCTATGGTATTATTTTGTGAATACACAACAAATTACTCATCTCCTCTTTTTTTTTAAATTTTATTCTTATGTTAATCCCCATACATTACATCATTAGTTTTAGATGAAGTGTTCCATGATTCATTGTTTGTGCACAACACCCAGTGCTCCATGCAGAATGTGCCCTCCTCAATACCCACCACCAGGCTAACCCATCCTCCCACACCCCTCCCCTCTAGAACCCTCAGTTTGTTTTTCAGAGTCTATCGTCTCTCATGGTTCTTCTACCCCTCCGATTTCCCCCGCTTCATTCTTCCCCTCCCGCTACCTTCTTCTTCTTTTTTTTTTCTTAACATATATTGCATTATTTGTTTCAGAGGTACAGATCTGAGATTCAACAGTCTTGCACAATTCACAGAGCTTACCAGAGCACACACTACTCATCTCCTCTTATACTTATTCCCATTTAGATGGTTTTCAAATTTGCTACTGTGAATAGTACTACTATGAATATTACCATACATGTCTCCATGTACACATGCAAGAGTTTCCACTAGTAAAAATATCTACCAGTATAAAGCCTCGGTGGTAGGTTATTTGAATGCCATGCTTTTCCATTACTCTTTGTACTGAGTCATGCTTCATGTTTCTACTGAAAACCATCTGAGTTTCCTCAGTCCCTACATTATACATCTGGACCAATATATTTAACTATGCAGGATGTCTAGAGGTTGCCTTTTCACCATCTATACTTCCTTTCTTCCACCAACAGTACTCTAATTTTCCCTTGATAAACTCACTTTTCCACTTCCAGCAGTTCAGGTGGGTGTGGCAAAGCCAGCTCTAGGAATGAAACTGAGCAGAAACCATTCAACACATCTCCTCCTCTCAACCCACAGTTGTACATTCAAAGATAGCTGGGTAAGCCATTTGGAGATGCTTACTGGAGCTTCTGGGAGGAAGACTTTTTTTTTCTCTTCTACGGAACTGACTACAGAGGTGCTCTCATCTCCTGGATGAAAGTTATAAGGCTTGTAACCTGGAAACAGAATAAACCCTGGGGACCCAGGGTCAAGAAACAACAAGAGAGAAACCAGGTCCTGGTCCCACCTTCAGATCCTCATAAGCTCTTTCTAAACTGAATCCTCTACCTGGAATTTTACACTGTCTGATCCAATAATCCTTACCACTTTATTTTTTCTTTGACCAGAGTTTCTGTTACATGTCTCATAAAAGTCGTAACACATCCCTAATTTTAACTCCAATAGTTCCTTTGCATTAGCCTTTCACCCAGCTGTTCCCAGCCAGGTCCCTATTTTGCCCAACACCCCCATGGCATTTATTTTTTTTCTATTTTTTCCTCTCATCTAGCAAATTCCCGCATTTCAAAGCCCAGCTTCATTCCCATCTCTTGTATGAACCCCTCCCTGATCCTGCTGGGACTTCACAGGACCCCACAGCACCTTTCTGCTTTCCTTTGTGGGGTGATGTTCTGTTTTCGCCATCTCTTATAGAGTCCTATGTGCCAACGGGCACCTTCTGCTGTGCTGTTGTATGCTTCTCGCCTCATCCAACTCATAAGCTTGCTGAGTTCAAGGACCACGAGTTGTATTTCATTATCTCTTCCAAGACCGTAAATCCTTATTAAACAAACTCACTCTGTAAAGCATGTTCATGCCTTCTCCATTCTCACTCCATTTGCTCAGTTTCCCAGATGCAAGATTCCGTGTTGAATAGAAAACCCCCAAAAACTATCACTGTTAAAACTAAAGCAATAAATTTGCCTTAACCCTTGCCTACCAAGTGTCTCTCACCAGCGTAGTACCCTGGACACTCTAAGAGTCTGTGCACCACTCAAGAGTTTTTACAGGTATGAAATCTGCAAGCTTGTAAGAGAGCACATTTTTTAAAAAGTAAAGCACCTTAATGGTCATGGAGGATAAAGTAAACAATCGATTAAAGAAAGCATTTCATGAGTACATAACAGAAAATCTTAGAACATCTAACAAACATATATTTATTTACTTATTTATTTATTTAATTTATTTATTTTTGAGTGGGGAGAGGCAGAGGAAGAGGGAGAGAGAGAACCTTAAGTAGTCTCCCCGGTGATCGCAGAGCTGGACTCAGGGCTCGATCTCACAACCCCGAGATCACAACCTGAGCCGAAATCAAGAGTCGATGCTTAACCCACTGAGCCACCCAGGCGCCCCTAACAAATGTTTATAAACATTTATAAATAGAAAGAAAACAACCTCTAAAAGCAGGATAGTGATGAGAAGGATGTATGGAATGGGGCTGTCAAAACATGAGTCAAATGAATGACTCTCACTTGACCCAGAGGGAGGGAAAAAAAAGTCCATGAGTTGAGAAACCAGACAGGGCACCTAGTATCAAAGCTTTGAGAAGTGGCTGGTGATTCTATTGTTGTATTTATCAGGAGCCGGTTGATGACAGCGTTCCAAAAACATTTCACAGTTTTCATAAAATCAGCTAAATTCATTTCACAAAACTTCTACTCAGATGGTTGTGACAACTTAACCTAGTATATCAAGACTGTTAATGTCTGAAAACTGTGTGCCAAAAAAGCATCAGAATCGCTTAAAAAAAAAAAAAAGGTTTGTGGTGCTGTCTGATCTATCGTTGCAGAAGCATGTGTAATTCTCACTTTTATATCACCCTGTTCCCTACAGAAATGAAAAGTGCTACAGTCTATATGCCATGTTGTAAAACACATGATAAATCCACAAATATTGAACAGTATTTTCTAGTCTGAATTGGTTCCCTTGATTAGGTGGTAGAGAAAGTGGGGACACTGAGGGGTTTTTTACATAGAACATTAAGAAATCATATTTACCCCAGATGATTGTATTCTGTTTTCTTTTAAGAAAGATCTTTCTCAAATGTCTCATATCCTTGATGAGAGCCAACGGCAGAAACGTCATCTCTTGCCCTCTGGGGCTGTGATTCCCCACTAGCTGTACGACTGTGTCACCCCCTAAGGAGTTCTAAAAAGTACATCTTGTCTGGGCTTTAGCTCAGCCCCATTGATCCAGAATCTCCCTGGGTGGTACCTGGAGACCTACATTTTTTGGAAAGCCAGATGATTAGGGTCATGTCCTGGCATCCACAGCCCCTGCCACCCCTGTACACTGCCTAGCTCCAACTGCATCAGCTTCTCTGGATTCCCCTGCTCTCCTAAAAGATGACTGATATGCCAACAAGCGTTCACCTCACAGCACAAAGCTTGCAATCATTTGTCTGGCAGGTAGTGGAGATGCATGTACACCACAGAAACAATGCAAGCCCCTAGTAAATTCACTTAAACTAAAGCTGTGTCAGATCGTGTCAGAAATCTACCTGGTAACCATATGAAATTCACACAACTGTCTACGTCCTATAGCCTCATCCAAAAGACATGGTGAACCACAGTGGAGGTGGGTGGAAAGGAGAGAGGGCCTGGACAAGATAGGGCCTGGGCCAACGTGAGAGATCACTTTTATCACACGGGACTGTCCTCTAGAAGGAAGTCACTTATCTTAATGATAACCTTCCACCAGCCTCTGCAAACTCAGTCCACTCCAGACGAGTTCAATGGGAAAAGCATGGAGGTAGGAAGATTCACTGAAATACTAAGGTAAGGTCTAGTCCCTCAGGTAAGAGGCTCTAGTAGACAGGTTGTCTTAGACGGTGTGCATGCTTTGACAAAATACCATAGCCTGGGTGACTTACACAGCAAAAAACATTTATTTCTCACAGTTCTGGAGGCTCGGAAGGCCAGCCAACACCCCTCCTGGTTTGCAAATGGCCTTCTACCTTCTTGTATCCTCACACAGCAGAGGAAAAAGAACAGGCTCTCTGGTCTCTTCTTATAAGGGTAATGATTTCTTCATGAGGATCCCACTCTCGTGACCTCATCTAAACCTAACTGCCTCTCAAAGGCCCCACTTCCTAATACCCTCACCTTGAGAGTGAGGGCTTCTGCATGAGAATCTGGGGGTGTATAAACATTTAGCCCATCACAGGGCCCTAGGCAAGCAGATTAGATCTCAGAAAAAAAGAAGCTAGCCCAGTAAGCCAGCAACACAGACTGGGTATGAATTCTGCAGTTAAGAGTCTATACTACCAATAGGTAGACACAGGAGTGCCCTTAGAGTCTGGCTTAGGGCAATAGATTTATTCCTCTACACCAATTTATAAGATACAAGAAATAAAAAAGCATAACACACACTAATCTGATAAGCATGAAAGACCTAACACAAACCGCTGAAAAGCAGTTTACTTAAAAACTATGCAGGAGCTGAGTATGCCTTAGAAACAGAAAGAAAAATAACCGATAGAACTCCATGAGGCATATAAGAAAATCACTTAAAAAAAAAAAAACCAATTTAAGAATAATATATCAAAGACTAGAGTGAGGCCTAAGCAAAGCAAGATGCTGGCTAAGTTAAGGTAGAAGTGCCTTTCTGATTGAATTCATAGACAACTGCTTCTAGAATATGTATGGGAAGCAAGTCAAGGAACTATTAACAGCTCCTGCTTCCCAGGAGAAGGAGTGGGAGGCAAGGAGACAGAGAAGAGTCCCACTGCAGAGTGATCGCCTTTTTGAAATGTAAACTTTACAGAATGTTTCTCTACAAACTATTTAAAATTATAGGATGTTTATCTACAAACTATTTAAAAAATTAATGAATTTTTAAAAAACAGAGAGGAGTGTCCCAATTTCTCACTTTGTTTTTTATACACCCAGATAGAACCATATTTTGAAGTTAGTGATCAAAACCCTTCCATCAGCAGATGGCATATACCTCCGCAAAAGACATTTTTTTTAAAAGAGTTGTAGGGCCAAGAAATTCTCGACTGTTGGTGAAAACAAACACCAAAAGAAAATATGTGAAACTCAATAGGATACAAAAGCCCATGTCAGTCAAGCTATTGTTTTGGTGACATCCACTGGAATGGGCAGGGTAGTCACCCACCCAGACAACCGTGACTTGTTCAATACATTTTAACACAGAGGCAAGGTTATCAAGACGGAAAGTAGGTTAGTGATTGTCTAGGGAGAGGGTATGAGAATGGGGATTAATGGGGAATATGCATTAGCACTGTTATTGATGGTGAGAATGTTCTAAAACTGATTTATAATGATGGTTGCACAATGTGGTAAGTTCACTAAAATAAATAATTCCAAATTCTGCCCCCACCAAAACAAAACAAACAAATAAACAAAACACAGAACATGCCATGATCCATGTGTGAATAGGCTAAATCAGCCATGTCAAAATTTAGACGGAAAAACTATTCGGGATAAATTGCAATGTCAAAATACTGTGAAAGAAATCCATTTGTGATGCCATTACAAAGCTAATTGCACTTATAATAAAGCCCAGTATTCAAAACAATGAAATAGAATGGTATTTTAGAGGTATCGGGTTTTTTCTTTCTTTTTTCTCTCTCTTTTTTTTTTATTATTATGTTCAGTTAGCCAACATATAGAGGTATTGGGTTTTGAGGGGTAACTACGGAGGCTTATAACACATATTAAGATGAACAATGATATTTCTTAGCCAGCACTCTTCCATCCCACAGATCCATAAGTGGCGAGCATTATTTATTTTTATTTTATGTGTAAGGCCAGAAATTTGCTAAGGATCTCACAGGTAGGAAGTGGCAGAGAAAGAAGTCACAGTCTGGCTTTATTTCAAACACCTATGATCTTTCCAGATCACAGTTCAATGAATTACATATCCAATCAAACACAGCAGAACAAGTTCTTTTTGAAACTACTAGTTTTCTTTTTAATTTTTTATTGTTATGTTAATCACCATACATCATCATTAGTTTTTGATGTAGTGTTCCATGATTCATTGTTTGCGTAGAACACCCAGTGCTCCATGCAGAACGTGCCCTTTTAATACCCATCACCAGGCTAACCCATCCTCCCTCTAGAACCCTCAGTTTGTTTTTCAGAGTCCATCGTTTCTCATGGTTCATCTCCCCCTCCGATTTCTCCCCTTCATTCTTCCCCTCCTGCTATCTTCTTCTTCTTTTTTATTTTCTTAACATATATTGCATTATTTGTGAAACTACTAGTTTTGAAATGGTTCTGTGTTTAGGCAAGGTTAATCATATTATCTAGCCTGAATGGACTAGTTTCCACATTTAAGGGTATAGAACCTCAAAATGTCATTTCATCTCAATGCATGTATAATTATACCAATTTACCACTTTCTTTTTCAAGGTTATACCTCACTTTAATATTTTTTTAAATCCTTTTGCCCCCAGTTAACTTTTAATATATCACACATGAAGAAAGTGAAAAACAGCCAGCATTTTAACACAAGTACAAAACACATGCATATAAGTGGATCACCAGTATATTAGCTACCCAGAAAATGTTACAACCCATTATGCCGCTGAATACATCTGGACCTTTCCACTGTGGATTACTAACATAAGCCGATAAAAATTTTTACGTTAATTTGTACTGTAGCATGCTGTAACCCGAAGATAACCAAAATTACCAAAGTATCAAATGAAGCCTACGTATTTTATTTATGTCATAATTGAGTATACAAGCTGTATCTCATTTGTATAAAGCATCCACTAGAGTTCCTTACAGAAATTGTGTAAAAACAATTGGAAGATTCTGACATTTAGTATCATTTGTTAAAGGGATTTATATATGGCTTTTAAAAAAGCATTGCTACCCAATTGTTTCACAGAAGGATATGACTAATCTTTACTTAAAATAATAGATAGGCAAGATCATATTCAAAGTTACATATGGAGCTAACATTAGAGCCTAGTGACAAGATATCTATTTTGTTTCAAATTTCCCTACGTCAAAAACACAGAAGTAGAGTTAGTATCCTATTTATAATCTTTCCAAAAGTCTGTTATCATTCCACACCACATATCATTTTTACAAAGAAAGAATTCACCTCCAAGTCATCATACCAATTTATGTCTTAATGGTTCTTCCAACCTTTTGGTGGAAAAAAAAATCTCACGGCCATGATTTTGTTTTGTGGAAGAATGGATTACTTATGTTACTTTATTTTCAGCTTTACTGAAGTATAATTGACAAAACTGGAACATATTTAAGTGTACAACATGATTGTTTGGTGTATGGACACATTGAAAACATTTCCACAATCGAGTTAAATAATATACAGAATGGAATATTTTAAAAAATGGTTTTAAAAACTTCTGATTTTTAAATTATACAACCCAAACAACACGAAAATGATTTAATAACTTTAAGTTAAAAAAAACCCTAATATGGTAAAATGCCTCGTTTCTAATGAAAAGCTCCCATACTTTGTAGTTGACCTCTAACCAACATCCACACCCTGATCCTTATGAATTTGAAGCATTTTCTAATATCAGCAGGTTCCATGTAGAATGAGTTCCAAAATGGTTCTTCTGAAATATCTATGTACAAGAATCCTAACTTTGAAAAACACATTACATATTTCAAAGGAAGCTAAATAATTTCAAATTGTCAATAATCTAATTATCAGATACGGTTCATATTTCTTCTAGTAAGTATTTAATGAACCTAAATGTAATTATATATTAACATCCCTATTTAAGAATGCCAAAGAAACCAGAGGAATTACAATTTTATATAATCAAACCCTTTATTTTGCATAAGAAAATGAATATCCAGAACTGCCAGAAACCTGCCCAAAGTATTAGTTTTAGCAGTGATTTTTTTTTGTATTTTTGATTTCACACTAAAAGTACAGGCAACAAATCAAAAAACAAGCAAGCAGAACTAGATCAAACTGAAATGTTTCTTTTTTTTAAGATTATTTATTTATTTGAGAGAGAGTACAAGCAGGGGGTATGGGGGGAGGGGCAGAGTGAGAGGGAGAAGCAGACTCCCTGCTGAGCAGGGAGCCCGATGCGGGGCTCAATCCCAGGACCCTGGGATCATGACCTGAGCTGAAGGCAGCCGCTTAACTGACTGAGCCACCCAGGCGCCCCCAAACTAAAATGTTTCTGCACAGCAAAGAAAACAATGAACAAAATGTAAAAGCAATATATGCAGTGGGAGAAAATATTTGCAAAGCCTGTATCTGAGAAGGGGTTAATATTCAAAATATGTAAAAACGAAATAACTGGATTAGAAAATAGGCAAAAAACATGGATAAACATTTCTTCAAAAAAGACACAAAAATGGCAACAGGTATATGAAGAGACGCTCAACATGACTAACTGTTAGGGAAAAGCAAATCAAAACCACAATGATGTATTACCTCACACTTATTGGGATAACTAGTATCAAAAAATCCAAAAATAACAAGTGTTAGCAAGGATGTAGAAAAAAGGCAATTCATGTTACTCATTGGTCAGAATATAAATTGGTACAATGAATGGAAAACAGTATCATGATTCCTCAGAAAATCAAAAATAGAACTGCCATTTGATTGAGCAATCCTATTTCTGGGTATACTGAAAGGAAATAAAATCAGTATCTTGAACAGATATTTGCACTCCCATGTTCAGTGCAGCCTTATGTAGAGTAGTCAAAGTATGTAAACATGGTAAGTGCCCATCAACAAATGAATGGATAAAGAAAATGTGATATATATACACACATACATACATACAGCCAGTGAAATATTAGCCTTTAAAAAGAAGGAAATGCTGGGGTGCCTGGGTGGCTCAGTCAGTTAAGTGTCTGCCTTCAGCTCAGGTCATGATCTCTGGGTCCTGGGACTGAGCCCCAAGTTGTCAAATCGTCGGGCTCCCTGTTCAGCGGGGAGTCTGCTTCTCCCTCTCTTCCTCTCCCTCTGCCTCCCCTCCCCCCCAGCTCTCACGCACTCTCTCTCTCAAATAAATACATAAAATCTTAAAAATAAATAAATAAATAAATAAAAGGAAGGAAATCTTGCATTTTCTGCGACAACACAGTTGAACGTGGAGCACATTATACTAAGTAAAATAAACCAAAGAAAGACAAAAGCTGGGGCAGAGGAAGATGGCGGAGGAGGAGGAGACCTGGATTTCGTCTGGTCTCAGGAATTCAGCTGGATACGGATCAAACCATTCTGAACACCTACAAACTCAACAGGAGATCGAAGAAAAGAATAGCAACAACTCTCATCAGAAAAGCAACCACTTTCTGGAAGGTAGGACGTGTAAAGAAGTGAATCCAGGGTGATATTCAGGAGGATACACAGCGCGGAAGGGGGCCTCCGTCCGCCGCTTCTGGCAAGTGATAGAGCCGCGGAGCACAAAACCGGAACTTTTAGAAGTCGGCTCTGCTGAGGGACGTGGCTCCAGGAGCTATGCCAGGGAGGGGGGGGTGGGGGTGCTGTGTGGAACCCTCTGGGACAGTGTGGTCTCAGGACACTCGGGGTCACAGAAAGACCGGGCCTGCCTGAGTGTGGCAGAGCTCCCAGGTATCGGAGCAGGAAGCCGGTTGCAGAGACGGAGCCGAGGTGTGGGCTCGCAGCTCGGGGTGGCCATAAACCGTGATCCGTGGCACAGTCGGGCCCCTGCTCCTCCAGCAGGGACCCAACAAGTGGCAGATCCGGGGAGACTCACCTTCCCCCCCCGGGAGGAGCCGCGCGGGAGTGCACCGCAGGGATCTGCTGAGTTTGGAGACTCCACCCGGGGTCGGGTGCCAGAGATAGAAATGCTCGGTCACAGGCCGGGTGAGCATGGAGTGTGGCCGGAGACTGGGGAGACGAGAGTGACTGGCGGCTTTTCTCTGGGGGCTCACTGAGGAGCGGGGCCCTGAGTTCTCGGCTCCTCCAGGGCAGAGACTGGGAGGCAGCCATTTTAACTCTCGTCCTCCAAAGCTGTACGGAGAGCTTGCAGGTAACAAAAGCTCCCGAGAGCAAACCCGAGCAGATTACATAGCCTGGACCAGGCAAGGGCGGGGCAATTCTGCCTCTGGCAAAGACATTTAGGAACCACGGCAACAGGCCCCTCCCCCAGAAGATCAGCGAGAACAGCCACCAAGACGAAGTTTACCCATCAATGAGAATGGCAGAACTCCAGCACTAGGGGAATACTGCACATAGAATCCATGGCTTTTTTACCATAATTCTTTAGTCTTTCACAGTTAATTTTTTTTTAACTTTTTTTTTTGAATTTTTCTTTTTCCCTTTTTCAACCAACATCTTAACAATCCCTTTTTAAAAAACATTTTTATTTTTCATTTTTAGACTCATATTCTATCCCTTCATAGTAGTTACCTGTATTTTTGGCATATATATATAAGTTGTTCTCTCTTTAAAATTTTGAGATAGTTTCCTCTAACAGATCAAAATATACCCTAAATCTCTAGTGTATGGTTTTGTTCTACTCTCCTGCCTGATCACATTCTCTCCCTTTTTTTTCTTTTTTTTTTTAAATCCTCTTCTTTCTTTTTTCAAGCAACTTGTAATCAATTCCTTTTATAAAATTTTTTATAATTTTCATCTTTACAGTCATATTCCATCCCTCCATCATATCAACCCTTATTTTTGCACATATATAAGTTTTTCTTTCTTTAAAATTTTGGGAGGCACTTTCTTCTAACAGACCAAAATACACCAAAAATCTAGTGTGTGGCACTGATCTATGCACCAGCCTGATCACATTTGATCATATTCTGTTTTTTTTTGTTTTGTCCTGTTTTTGTGTGTTTTTATCGTTTTCTGTTTCTTTTTTTCTTTCCCTTTCTTTTCCCCTGGCTTCAGGTCTTTTCTGATTTTATTAGAGTATATTTTCTGGGGAACGTTGTTACCCTTTTAGCATTTTGTTCTCTCATTAATCTGTTCTCCTCTGGACAAAATGAAAAGAAGCAAAAAATCACCTCAGCAAAAAGAACAAGAGGTAGTACTGACTGCCAGGTACCTACTCAATACAGACATTAGTACAATGTCAGATCTAGAGTTCAGAATCATCACTTTAAAGATACTAGCTGTGCTTGAAAAAAGCATGGAAGTTATTAGAGAAATGCTTTCTGGAGAAATAAAAGAACTAAAATCTAAGCAAGTCGAAATCAAAAAGGCTATTAATGAGGTGCAATAAAAAATGGGGGCACTAACTCCTAGGATAAATGAGGCAGAAGAGAGAATCAGTGATATAGAAGACCAAATGATGGAAAATAAAGAAGCTGAGAAAAAGAGAGATAAACAACTACTGGATCACGAGGGCAAAATTTGAGAGATAAGTGATACCATAAGACGAAACAACATTAGAATAATTGGGATCCCAGAAGAAGAAGAAAGAGAGAGGGGGCAGAAGGTATAATGGAGCAAATTATAGCAGAGAACATCCTTAATTTGGGGAAGGAAACAGGCATGAAAATCCAGGAAGCACAGAGAAGCCCTCTCAAAATTAATAAAAATAGGTCAACACCCCAACATCTAATAGTAAAACTTACGAGTCTCAGAGACAAAGAGAAAATCCTGACAGCAGCTCGGGAGAAGAGATCTGTAATCTACAATGGTAGAAACATTAGACTGGCAACAGACCTATCCACAGAGAACTGGCAGGCCAGAAAGGACTGGCAGGATATATTCAGAGCACTAAATGAGAAAAATATGCAGCCAAGAATACTCTATCCAGCTAGGCTGTCATTGAAAATAGAAGGAGAGATAAAAAGCTTCCAGGACAAACAAAAACCAAAGGAATCTGCAAACATGAAACCAGCCCTACAAGAAATATTGAAAGGGGTCCTCTAAGCAAAGAGAGAGCCTAAAAGCAACACAGACCAGAAAGGAACACAGACAATATACAGTAACAGTCACCTTACAGGCAATACAATGACACTAAATTCCTATCTTTCAATAGTTACCCTGAATGTAAATGGGCTAAATGCCCCAATCAAAAGACACAGGCTATCAGATTGGATAAAAAAAAAAAAAAAGACCCATCAGTATGCTGTCTGCAAGAGACTCATTTTAGACCCAAAGACACCCCAGATGGAAAGTGAGGGGGAGGAAAACCATTTACCATGCTAATGGACACCAAAAGAAAGCTGGGGTGGCAATCCTTATATCAGACAAATTGGATTTTAAACCAAAGACTGTAATAAGAGATGAGGAAGGACACTATATCCTACTTAAAGGGTCTATCCAACAAGAAGATCTAACAATTGTAAATATCTATGCCCCTAACATGGGAGCAGCCAAGTATATAAGCCAATTAATAACAAAAGCAAAGAAACACATTGACAACAATACAATAAGAGTGGGGGACTTTAACACACCCCTCACTGAAATGGACAGATCGTCTAAGCAAAAGATCAACAAGGAAATAAAGACTTTAAATGACACACTGGACCAAATGGACTTCACAGACATATTCAGAACATTCCATCCCAAAGCAACAGAATACACATTCTTCTCTAGTGCCCGTGGAACATTCTCCAGAATCGATCACATCCTAGGTCATAAATCAGGTCTCAACTGGTACCAAAAGATTAGGATCATTCCCTGCCTATTTTCAGACCACAATGCTTTGAAACTAGAACTCAATCACAAGAGGAAAGTCGGAAAGAACTCAAATACATGGAGGCTAAAGAGCATCCTACTGAAGAATGAATGGGTCAACCAGGAAATTAAAGAAGAATTTAAAAAATTAATGGAAACCAATGAAAATGAAAACACAACTGTTCAAAATCTTTGGGATGCAGCAAAGGCAGTCCTAAGAGGAAAGTATATAGCAATACAAGCCTTTCTCAAGAAAGGTCTCAAGCACACAACCTAACCTTACACCTAAAGGAGCTGGAGAAAGAACAGCAAATAAAGCCCAAACCCAGCAGGAGAAGAGAAATCATAAAGATCAGAGCAGAAATCAATGAAATAGAAACTAAAAGAACAGTAGAACAGATCAATGAAACTAGGAGCTGGTTCTTTGAAAGAATTAACAAGATTGATAAACCCCTGGCGAGACTTATCAAAAAGAAAAGAGAAATGACCCAAATCAACAAAATCATGAATGAAAGAGGAGAGATCACAACCAACACCGAAGAATACAATCAATTATAAGAACATATTATGAGCAACTCTATGCCAGCAAATTAGATAACCTGAAAGAAATGGATGCATTCCTAGAGATGTATCAACTACCAAAACTGAACCAGGAAGAAATAGAAAACCTGAACAGACCTATAACCACTAAGGAAGTTGAAGCAGTCATCAAAAATCTCCCAACAAACAAAAGCCCAGGGCCAGATGGCTTCCCAGGGGAACTCTACCAAACATTTCAAGAAGAATTAATACCTATTCTTCTGAAACTGTTCCAAAAAATAGAAATGGAAGGAAAACTTCCAAACTTGTTTTATGAGGCCAATTTACCTTGATCCCCAAACCAGACAAAGACCCCATCAAAAAGGAGAGTTACAGACCAATATCCCTGATGAACATGGATGCAAAAATTCTCACCAAAATACTAGCCAGTAGGATCCAACAGTACATTAAAAGGATTATTCACCACGACCAAGTGGGATTTATCCCTGGGCTGCAAGGTTGGTTCAACATCCACAAATCAATCACCGTGATACAATACATTAACAAAAGAAAGAACCAGAATCATATGATCCTCTCAATAGATGCAGAAAAAGCATTTGACAAAGTACAGCATCCTTTTTTGATCAAAACTCTTCGGAGCATAGGGATAGAGGGTACAGACCTCAATATCATAAAAGCCATTTATGAAAAACCTACAGCGAATATCATTCTCAATGGGGAAAAACTGAGAGCTTCCCCCCTAAGGTCAGGAACGCGGCAGGGAGGTCCACTATCACCACTGCTATTCAACATAGTATTAGAAGTCCTAGCCACAGCAATCAGACAACAAAAAGAAATCAAACGCATCCAAATCGGCAAAGAAGAAGTCAAACTCTCACTCTTTGCAGATGATATGATACTTTATGTGACCCAAAAGACTCCACCCCAAAACTGCTAGAACTCATACAGGAATTCAGTCAAGTGGCAGGATATAAAATCAATGCAGATTAATGAGTGGCATTCCTATACACCAACAAGAAGACAGAAGAAAGAGAAATTAAGGCGATCCCACTTACAATTGCACCCCAAACCATAAGATACCTAGGAATAAATCTAACCAAAGAGGCAAAGAATCTGTACTCAGAAAACTATAAAATACTCATGAAAGAAATTGAGGAAGACACAAAGAAATGGAAAAATGTTCCATGTTCATGGATTGGAAGAACAAATATTGTGAAGATGTCAATGCTACCTAGAGCAATCTACACATTCAATGCAATCCCCATCAAAATACCACCCACTTTTTTCAAAGAAATGGAACAAATAATCCTAAAATCTGTATGGAACCAGAAAAGACGCCGAATAGCCAGGGGAATGTTGAAAAAGAAAAGCAAAGCTGGCGGCACCACAATTCCGGACTTCCAGCTCTATTAGAAAGCTGTCATCATCAAGACAGTATGGTACTGGCACAAAAACAGACACATCGATGAATGGAACAGAATAGAGAGCTCAGAAATCGACCCTCAACTCTATGGTCAACTATCTTCGACAAAGCAGGAAAGAATGTCCAATGGAAAAAAGACAGTCTCTTCAACAAATGATGTTGGGAAAATTGGACAGCCACATGCAGAAGAATGAAACTGGACCATTTCCTTACACCACACACAAAAATAGAATCCAAATGGTTGAAAGACCTCAATGTGAGACAGGAGTCCATCCAAATCCTAAAGGAGAACACAGGGAGAAATCTCTTCGACCTCAGCTGCAGCAACTTCTTCCTAGAAACATCACCAAAGGCAAGGGAAGCAAGGGCAAAAATGAACTACTGGTACCTCATCAAGATAAAAAGCTTTTGCACAGCAAAAGAAACAGTCAACAAAACCAAAAGAAAACCAAAAGAATGGGAGAAGATATTTGCAAATGACATATCAGATAAAGGGCTAGTATCCAAAATCTATAAAGAACTTATCAAACTCATCACCCAAAGAACAAAGAATCCAATCAAGAAATGGGCAGAACACATGAACGGACATTTTTCCAAAGAAGACATCCAAATGGCCAACAGACACATGAAAAAGTGCTCAACATCGCTCGGCATCAGGGAAATCCAAAGCAAAACCTCAGTGAGATACCACCTCGCACCAGGCAGAATGGCTAAAATTAACAAGTTGGGAAACGACAGATGTTAGCGGAGATGCGGAGAAAGGGGAACCCTCCTACACTGTCGGTGGGAATGCAAGCTGGTGCAACCACTCTGGAAAACAGTATGGAGGTTCCTCAAAAAGTTGAAAATAGAGCTGCCATACGATCCAGCAATTGCACTACTGGGTATTTACCCCATAGATACAAATGTAGGGATCCGATGGGGTACGTGCACCCCGATGTTTATAGCAGCAGTGTCCACAATAGCCAAACTGTGGAAAGAGTCAAGATGTCCATTGACAGATGAATCGATAAGGAAGATGTGGTATATATATGCAATGGAATATTATGCAGCCATCAAAAGGAAAGAGATCTTGCCATTTGCAACAACGTGGATGGAACTGGAGGGTGTTATGCTGAGTGAAATAAATCAATCAGAGAAAGACATGTATCATATGACCTCATTGATATGAGGAATTCTTAATCTCAGGAAACAAACTGAGGGTTGCTGGAGTAGGGGGTGGGGTGGGAGGGATGGGGTGCCTGGGTGATGGACACTGGGGAGGGTATGTGCCATGGTGAGTGCTGTGAATTGTGCAAGACTGTTGAATCTCAGATCTGTACCTGTGAAACAAATAATGCAATATATGTTAAGAAAAAAGAAAAGAAGAAGATAGCAGGAAGGGAAGAATGAAGGGGGGGAAATCGGAGGGGGAGATGAACCATGAGACACGATGGACTCTGAAAAACAAACTGAGGGTTCTAGAGGGGAGGGGTTTGGAGGATGGGTTAGCCTGGTGATGGGTATTAAAAAGGGCACATTCTGCATGGAGCACTGGGTGTTATGCACAAACAATGAATCATGGAACACTACATCAAAAACTAATGATGTAATGTATGGTGATTAACATAACAATACAAAAGAAATAAGCCGTGGGCAATACAAAAATAAAGAAAGACAAAAACTACATAACCTCACTTACATATGGATTCTAAAAAAATAAAAAAATAAAAGAAGGGTGGTTAACAGGAGCTGGGGGCTTGAAAACAGGCAGATATTGGTCAGACAGTATAAACGTCTAGTTATATTATAAAGATGTTCTAGAGACTGAAAGTAGAGTATCAGGACTATAGTTAATAAAAATGTCCTGTGTACTTAAAATTTGCTGACATTGATCTTAAGTGTTCTCACCATACATACACAAAGGGGTATCCAATGAGGTGATGGATATGTTAATCAGCTTAAGTGTGGTAATCATTTCACAACGTGTATATGTATCAAAACATCACATTGTACACCTTATATATGCAATTTCATTTGTCAATCATACCTCAATAAAGCTAGTGGGGAAAAAAAAAATGACAGGGTCAATTGTTTGGAGCCAGGTGTCCTGAAACCCAGTCCTCGTTTCTTTTCATCTTATCAGGGTAACAGTAATGATAATGTAAAGCAATTTGCAAAAAATAAAAGCACAGATACAATAAAATTAATCAAATATCATGTAAGTAGAATAAAACAGTGTAAGGAGGGATTGGGAAGTACGTACGTATTATATAGATATATGCATGTATACACCCAGAACTACACAGGCTCTGGGTGAGCTGTTTACTCAGTCTTCTCTTTGGCCTTCAAAACATGCTTTTTTATATGCTCTAGGAGGAGACGCGAAAATGGAAATTAAGACGCATTTCTATGTTATGCCATTTAAAATGGATTTCCATTTTAGAGGACTCTGAGTCGTACCATGGTATTGGTGAAAAGTTGGGTGATTATATTCAAAGAATACGACTTGGCTGACATACAATTCCTGCCCATGGAAGCAAGAGGTCACCATTTAAAAAGGAAAATCAATTTTCTAGATGGAAACACAATTGTGACAATGGTCAGAATTACATTTCAGAATTTAAAATTTCACCATCCCACATAGGAAAAAAAGTGACTGAGAAATTCAAATTGATAAAACCTTAAAAGGTTACCTGCCAGATTACATCTATAATTTGAGAAATCCAGGAAGTTATTCATTTTATAGATAAAACGTTAGGAACATTTGTGGGCTGAAGATTTGCGTCTCCATCAAATTCATATACTGAAGCCTTAACTCCAGTATGATGATATTTGGAGTGGAGCCTTTGGGAAGTAATTAGGTTTAGATGATCTCTTACTAAAAATCAAGCTATGATACATAGGAAGTAGCATCTAACTGACCATTTAGTAACCCCACCAAACTTTAAACAAGTGTAATGAGATTGGTTCTTAGGACATATACACTCTATTTTAGTTATCACTGCACTTTCTAATGGCCTCAGATCATGGTTTAACAATAAGTCTACACAGAATTTTGTAAGAATAAAAATCTATCTATGCATCTCACGTGATATCTTATTTTTTTGCTAAAGGAGAAAAAATGATTTACCCCTTGGGGATCTGTTACCTTCTTCGTGCTTTGTGGCATCTGAAAACATTGCGGAAAAAATACAAAAACAAAGCAGAAGAAGTAGACTATATTTTTAGGCTCATTAACTAAACAAATTTGTCTTGGACCAACCAGCTAAAATCTCTGCACTATCTATACAGGGAGAGAAGTAGTCTGAGTTCAGAGTCACCTGGTCCATTCTCTGCACCGTGAGAGCCCAGAGGGCTGGACATATTTAGTCGAGACGATGAAGCTGATTAGTTGAGGAGGCAGGCTCACAACTGAGATTTCCTTATCTGAATTCTAATCTGGCATTCACCATCAACATGCAGTGGCAGGCTTTGAAAAACAAAGAGAAATTAGTGCTAAAGAACTTCCTAAGCATGGCAGGCAATGGAAATGAAAGCTAAGGTTACAATGATAATTTCTTTAAGATTCTTCTGCAAAATTTACATTACCCTAAGATCCAATCTGTCTACATGGAGAAAGTTGCAGAAGAAATTTGCACACGGATTATTTCTACAAGGATAACCCAAGATCAAGAAACATGGTTTAGTTTGTATATAAAAAAATAGTAGTTTCTGAATGGCAAGAATTTCCTAAAATTATTTCTAATTAAAAAAACCCTAAAGCACCAATTTTTCAGAATGAGCCATTGCTAGCTATTCCAAATCCACATCCAAGTGGAAAATAGATTTCTTATTTGCAAGTTCATCTTAAGTGATATAAATGACATGGATTCTGAGTGGTATAAAGATAAATTTTGTGTTTATGTACATGCCTTAAAATTTCCGGTTGACTTCAGCCATATTACAAATGTCAACACCACTGCCCAAAATAATACATATACCTTATTGTCTTGGTTCTCTTGATAATTCTTTGGTATTTTACAGGCTATATTAATGTTACACCCAGCGACTATCAATAAGAAAGAATAAAGCATCCAGTTCCCAATGCAGTCACTTGAAGGAATGTAATGACACTGAGAGAAGAAGTGTTTACCATTAGTCCCCATTGACATTTTCAGTCACATAATGACAGGAGCTACTAGAAGCCTGTAAAAGACACAAACTGAATTTCTAATCAGTATAAATTTCAGAGGCTCATGAGGTCTTTTTGAAATGATCTACCTATTGCATTATAGTCTGTTGCTACTGTGAAAACCACATGTCATTTGGAATCTCCAAATGCCGTAGATGGTTATGAATTCAGATCTAAGAGGATGCCTGAGACCCACTTTTGTTTATGGCTCCATCGGCAAGAAAGTTCTCCTTTGGTTCTGCATGAGTGAGTAAATCCAACAGATATTCTGGATATCCTGCACCAAACCCCTTGTTGGACACAGTCAGTCCTCTGATCAAATATATCTGAATATTTATTATGTACATAAGGCATGAGGCTAGCACAAGAGAATCTGTTCTACCAAGTCAGAGAATGCACTAGTACCTTCCCTCTGGTGAGCCAAGCAGCCCTTCCAGTATGGCTAATGCCTTTCCATATACTCCTTCACAGACATTAATTCCACATCAACAGCAATTTCTCTTATCTATTTATCATATTCTACCTTTACGTGAATGCATAGGTCTTACTTGTTGACCATGTGAATCTAAAGTGAAATTAAACAGCCAAAAGACGCACAGCTTAGTTGGTCAAGGAGACAGCACTTCAACCCAAGATTATCTGACTCTATAAGTCATGCGTTCATTCAGCTTCCTTTTGGAAAGAGGAAACACAGTCTGGAGGGCTGGTAAAGAACAATGAAGATATTGAAATAATCAGGGCATCTGCCAAGTTCTGTCCTTCCCTTCTTCAGGTTATACTGCATAAAAATAAAGGTGACCCTTGAACAATGGGGGAGTTGGGGTGCCAACCCCATGCAGTCAAAAATATTCATATTACTTTTGACATCCCAGAACTTCACTACTAATAACCTATTGTTGACAAGGAGACTTACCAGTAACATAAATGGCTGATTAATACATATTTTATATGTTATATGTCTTATAAACTCTATTCTTACAATAGAGGAAGGCAGAGAAAAGAGATTGTTATTAAGAAAATCATAAAGAAGAACCAAATTTCCCACTCAAATCAAAGTGAATAATTTAAACATGGAACTAAATAAAGAAGAAAAACACATTTACAGTACGGTGCTGTTATTTATCAGAAACAAACAAACAAACACCTAGTCCAAACCGGTGTTTTTCAAGGTCAGTTGTAATATTAACCAAAAGGAAAAAAGTAATGAGGGTCGTGAAGAATTAGGACAAATAATGGAGGAATACCTATGATCGGGAAATTGTGCTGGGTACGTACACAAGTATTAACTCAATTAATCTTAATATTGTTCCTATTTCCACACATGGAGAAATCACCTTCTCAAGAGCAGCACCAGGATGTAAATCTAGGCCTATTAGATTCAAACACGATGCATTTTCAAATAGTTGTGTTTGCTGTATACAGTGAGTTGCGCTTGCTCCTTCTGGTAGACCTGTCAACACAAGGGATGTGGGAGCACTTCTCCCTCTCGTCAGAGTGGAAGAAAAGTGTAAGTGCTTTCTAAAATTTCCTTATTTCATCTTCATTCCCCACCAAACCCAGAACCGTCCTCTAGCATGTGCCTGTGAAAGAATCAAACCCACCATCTGCTACTTACTTTTTCATTTTCTTAGTTTTTCTTTCCCATCGTCAGGGTGGTCAAATCATGTCATTCTACCAAACCTCTTTGAAAACTTTAGAGGTGAGCTATTCAAACCTAATGACCAACTCTATTATATCTCGAGAAATTCTAGAATGTCTTGCGTTTCATGTTCAGAGTTGGTATTTAGCAGGAAAAGAAGACTGCGTTCTTGAAGATCCTCTTCTAGTGATAATGACACACGGGTGCCGTGGACTATCCTCTTCATACCTCATTTCCTGGGAACATTTTTAGGAATGGCATTCTCTCTGCCCAGCATAGGCATGCTTCCTCTCATTAGCTGGTTCATTTAGACTCATTTTGCAGTTTCTTCTCACAGCAAAGTTTGCTTTTATTTTCCCAACCTTTGCCAAATCCCCGATCATCATCCTTTACAGGACTGATGAGTGCTACATAATATTCATTTTTATGAGCGATTATATAATTCTAGTCCTAGGAGAGGAATATAAACTACAGGAGGACAGGGATTTATCTGCTTTTATTCAATACAGTCTCTCCAAATGCCTAGCAACATTCTGATGTGGAGTAGGTGCTCCATAAGTATTTTCGAATTGATTAATTTGCAAATTAATCACCTAGGGTTAAGGCTGGACAAACATGTAGTCACAGAACACAGCAAAGTCTACCAGATTTGAAACTTAGTTAATTGGGCCAATGTCAAATCCATGGCTGTCTTAGCCATGATCTGGCTTGGCTCCTGAGTCCTTACTGATATGTCATTTTTCTCAATAGCAAGAATACAAAGGTATAGTTTAAGGAATCAGTGAGTAAGTATTCAGAATCTTCCAACACATGAGAATGCTAGAGAAGTACAAAGAAATACAGATCGCGCTTCCTCTTCTTAAAAAATTCGTAATGTAGTTGACTAATATGTTGAGAGAAATCTGAGGAAGTGAAAAAGTAGCAGCATTAACTCAAGGGTAACCAAGAGGGAGGTCACTGAAGGCCAGGAGAATGAGAGACGCCTCACAGCAGACTAGGGGCATAGAACCCAATGCTCAACCTGAAATACACAGGAGGTAGATGAAGAGGAGGTGCTTTCAGGGAGAACATTAGCTATCGAAAGGAAGCCTGCTTGACTCCTACAGAGGTGGAAAAATAGTGACAGTATTTCCATTAAGTAGGGAGACGAGAGAATAAAGAAGCCTGAGACTTCAGGTGATGGGGAGACATTTACAACTCTTCTTATTTTTTATTTTTATTTTTATTATTTTTTATTATTTTTATTTTTTTATTTTATTTTATTTTTTAAAATTTTGTTGGACCCATACTGTTTTCTTAGCTTTTTTTTTTTTGTAGCTTTTAATTTTATTATGTTATGTTAGTCACCATACATCATTAGTTTTTGATGTAGTGATCCACGATCCATTGTTTTCGTATAACACCCAGTGCTCCATGCAGTATATGCCCTCCTTAATACCCATCACCGGGCTAACCAATCCCTCCACCCCCCTCCCCTCTAAAACCCTGTTTGTTTCTCAGGTCCATAGTCTCTCATGGTTCATCTCTCCCTCTAATTCCCCCCGCCCATTTTTCCCTTCCTTCTCTTAATGTCCTCCATGTTATTCCTTATTTTCCACAAATAAGTGAAACCATATGATAATTGACTTTCTCTGCTTGATTTATTTCACTTAGCATAATCTCCTCCAATCCCATCCATGTTGATGTAAAAGTTGGGTATTCATCTTTTCTGATGGCTGAGTAATATTCCATTGTATATATGGACCACATCTTCTTTATCCATTCATCTGTTGAAGGGCATCTCGGCTCTTTCCACAGTTTGGCTATTGCGGACATTGCTGCTATGAACATTGGGGTGCATATGGCCCTTCTTTTCACTATATTTGTGTCTTTGGGGTAAATACCCAGGAGTGCAATTGCTGGGTCATAGGGTAGCTCTATTTTTAAATTTTTGAGGCACCTCTACACTGTTTTCCAACGTGGCTGTACCAACTTGCATTCCCACCAATAGTGTAAGAGGGTTCCCCTTTGTCCACAACCTCTCCAACATTTGTTGTTTCTTCCCCTGTCCATTTTTGCCATTCTAACTTTTGTAAGATGGTATTTCAGTGTGGTTTTGATTTGAATTTCCCTGATGGCTAATGATGATGAACATTTTTTCATGTGTCTGTTAGCCATTTGTATGTCTTCTTTGGAGAAGTGGCCGTTCATGTCTTCTGCCCATTCTTTGACGTGATTATTTGTTTTTTGGGCGTTGAGTTTGAGAAGTTCTTTCTAGATTCTGGATACCAGCCCTTTATCTGTAGTGTCATTTGCAAATATCTTCTCCCATTCTGTGGGTTGCCTCCTTGTTTTGTTGACTGTTTCCTTTGCTGTGCAGAAGCTTTTTATCTTGATGAAGTCCCAAAAGTTCATTTTTGCTTTTGTTTCACTAGCTTTTGGAGATGAATCTTGAAAGAAGTTGCTGTGGCCAATGTCAAAGAGGTTACTGCCTTTGTTCTCCTCTAGGATTTTGATGGATTCCTGTCTCACATTGAGGTCTTTCATCCATTTTGAATTTATCTTTGTGAATGGTGTTAGAGAATGGTCAAGTTTCATTGTTCTGCATGTGGCTGTCCAATTTTCCCAGCACCATTTATTGAAGAGACTGTCTTTTTTTCATTGAATGTTTTTTCCTGCTTTGTCAAATATTATTTGACCATAGAGTTGAGGGTCCATATCTGGGTTCTCTATTCTTTTCCATTGGTCTATATGTCTATTTTTGTGCCAGTACCATGCTGTCTTGGTGATCACTGCTTTGTAGCATAGCTTGAAATCGGGCAACGTGATGCACCCAGCTTTGTTTTTCTTTTTCAACATTTCCTTGGTGATTCGGGGTCTTTTCTGACTCCATACAAATATTAGGATTGCTTGTTCCAGCACTTTGAAAAATGTCATTGGAATTTTGATTGGGATGGCACTGAAGGTATAGATTGCTCTGGACAGCATAGCCATTTTAACAATGTTTATTCTTCCGATCCATGAGTATGGAATATTTTTCCATCTTTTTGTGTCTTCAATTTCTTTCATGAGTGTTTTGTAGTTCCTAGTGTATAGATCCTTTACCTCTTTGGTTAGGTTTATTCCGAGGTATCTTATGGTTTTTGGTGCTATTATAAATGAAATCGTTTCTTTAATTTCTCTTTCTACAGTTGCGTTGTTAGTGTATAAGAAAGCAACTGATTTCTGTGCATTGATTTTGTATCCTGCCACATTACTGAATTGCTGGATGAGTTCTAGTAATTTGGGGGTGGAGTCTTTTGGGTTTTCCACATAAAGTATCATGTCATCTGCGAAAAGAGAGAGTCTGACTTCTTCTTTGCCAATTTGAATACCTTTTATTTCTTTTTGTTGTCTGATTGCTGTTGCTAGGACTTCTAGTAGTATGTTGAACAACAGTGGTGAGAGTGGGCATCCATGTTGTGTTTCTGATCTTAAGGGAAAGGCTCTCAGCTTTTCCCCACTGAGGATGATATTTGCTGTGGGTTTTTCATAGATGGATTTTATGAGTTTGAGGAATGTTCCCTCTATCCCTAGACTCTGGAGAGTTTTAATCAGGAAAGGATGTTGTATTTTGTCAAATGCTTTTTCTGCATCAACTGAGAGGACCATATGGCTCTTCTCCCTCCTGTTATTAATGTGTTCTATCACATTGATTGATTTGCGAATGTTGAACCACGCTTGCATCCCGGGGATAAATCCCAATTGGTCGTGGTGGATGATCCTTTTAATGTATTGTTGGATCCTATTAGCTAGGATTTTGTTGAGGATTTTGGAATCCATATTCATCAGGGATATTATCTGAAATTCTCCTTCTTGATGGGGTCTTTGCCTGGTTTGGGGATTAAGGTAATGCTGGCCTCATAGAATGAGTTTGGAAGTTTTCCTTCTGTTTCTATTTTTTGAATCAGCTTCAGTAGAATAGGTATTATTTCTTCTTTGAATGTTTGGTAGAATTCCCCAGGGAATCCATCAGGCTCTGGACTCTTGTTTTTTGGGAGGTTTCTGATCACTGCTTCAATCTCGTTACTGGTTATTGGCCTATTAAGGTTGTCAATTTCTTCCTGTTTCAGTCTTGGCAGCTTATAGGTTTCCAGGAAGGCCTCCATTTCATCCAGATTGCTCAGTTTATTGGCATATAGTTGTTGATAATAATTTCTAATAATTGTTTCTATTTCCTTGGTGTTAGTCATGATATCTCCCCTTTCATTCATAATTTTATTAATTTGGGTCCTTTCTCCTTTCTTCTGGATAAGTCTGGCCAGTGGGTTATCAATCTTATTAATTCTTTCAAAGAACCAGCTTCTAGTTTTGTTGATCTGATCTACTGTGTTTCTGGTTTCTAATATATTGATCTCTGCTCTAATCTTAATTATTTCTCTTCTAATGTGTAGCTTAGGCATCATTTGTTGTTTTTTCTCTAGTTCTTTAAGGGGTAGAGTTAGTTGGTGAATTCGGGATTTTTCTATTTTTTTGAGTGAGGCTTGGATGGCTATGTATTTCCCTCTTAGGACCGCCTTTGCAGTATCCCATACGTTTTGGACCGATGTGTTTTTGCTCTCATTGGTTTCCATGAACTGTTTAAGTTCTTCTTTGATTTCCTGGTTGAACCAAACATTCTTGAGCAGAGTGGTCTTCAGCTTCCAAGTGTTTGAATTTCTTCCAAATTTTTTCTTGTGATTGAGTTCCAGTTTTAAAGCATTATGGGCTGAGAATATGCAGGGAATAATCTCAGTCTTTCGGTATCGGTTGAGACCTGATTTGTGACCCAGTATGTGGTCTATTCTGAAGAAAGTTCCATGTGCACTGAAGAAGAATGAGTATTCTATTGTTTGAGGGTGCAATGTTCTGTATATATCTATGAGGTTCATCTGGTCCAGTGTGTCATTCAAAGCTCTTGTTTCTTTGTTGATTTTCTGCTTAGATGATCTGTCTATTGCTGAGAGTGGAGTACTGAGGTCTCCTACAATTAACGTATTGTTATCAATATGACTCTTTATTTTGTTGAACAGTTGGCTTATGTAGATGGCTGCTCCCATGTTGGGGGTGTAGATATTTACAACTGTTAGATCTTCTTGTTGGATAGACCCTTTAAGAATGATATAGTACCCTTCTGTGTCCCTAACTACAGTCTTTAGCTTAAAATCTAATTTGTCTGATATAAGAATTGGTACCCCAGCTTTCTTTTGAGGTCCATTGGCATGGAAGATGGATCTCCATCCCTTCACTTTCAGTCTGGATGTATCTTTAGGTTCAAAATGAGTCTCTTGTAGACAGCATATGGATGGGTCCTGTCTTTTTATCCAATCTGCAACCTGTGCCATTTTATGGGAACATTTAGGGCATTCACGTTGAGAGGGATTATTGAAAGATATGAATTTATTGTCATCATGTTGCCTGTGAAGCCCTTGTTTTCATAGATTGTCTCTGTAAATTTCTGTTCTATATCACTGTTGGGGTCTTTCTCCTTTTATAGAACCCCCCTTAATATTTCTTGCAGGGACAGCTTAGTGGTCACATATTCTTTCTACTTCTGCCGGTCGTGGAAGCTCTGCATCTCTCCATCCATTCTAAATGAAAGCCTTGCCAGATAAAGTATTCTTGCCTGCATGTTCTTCTCATTTAGTACCCTGAATATGTCTTGCCAGGCCTTTCTGGCTTGCCAGGTCTCTGTGGATAGGTCTGACGTTATTCTGATGTTCCTCCCTCCGTACGTAAGGAATCTCTTCCCCCTGACTGCCCTTAAGATGGTTTCCTTGGTTCTAAGATTTGCAAGTTTACTATTACATGTTGGGGTGTTGGCCTGGTTTTCCTTGATCTTGGGAAGGGTCCTCTCTGCCTCTAGGACTTGAATGTTTGTTTCATTCCCCAGATTAGGGAAGTTCTCAGCTACGATTTGCTCAAATACATCTTCTAGCCCTCTCTCTCTCTCCACTTCCTCTGGGATTCCAATGATTCTGACATTGGAACGCCTCATGGTGTCACTTATTTCTCTGATTCTATTTTCATGGATTCTGAGTTGTTTTTCCCTGGCCTCCTCGTTTCCCTTTTTATCTATTATACTGTCTTCCAGATCGCTTATTCTCTCTTCTCAGTTACCCTAGCTGTTAGATTATCTAGATTGGATTGGATCTCATTGATAGGATTTTTAAGTTCTGCCAATTCACCTTTTATTTCTGCCCTTAGAGACTCTATGTTGCCATTAATTGATTTCTCCATTCTAGCCATTGTCTTCACAATTGCTAGCCTGAATTCCATCTCCAACATCTTGGTTATATCTGCATCCATTTGTAAATCTGCAGCATAAGTCATAATCTCTGAGTCTTTTCTGTTTTGGGGGCTCCTCCTCCTAGTCATTCTGTTGATGGGTGTTTGAGGGAATGTATAGAGTCCAAATTATTGAGCAGAACCCAAGCAAGATGCACCTGTTTTCTTGGGACCTTAGGGTTGCTGGCCTCTTGTTTTCCCAGCCTGTCTTTTGCGGGAGGGGCCTGCCGCGCTGTTACTCAGGCAACCCTGTTTGGGCGGAGTTGCCCTGCGCCCCTGTGGCAGGGGATGGGCTCAGTGGGAATCAGTCTTTGGGACTTTCGTTCTCTGGCACCTTTCCCTGGTGGCTTTCCGCGAGTCAGAGCAGAAGAGACTGTTTCCAACCCTCTGCCTCAGAGCAGAGAGACCTCAGTCTGTTCTTCAGTGAGCTCTCCAGGTCACACCGTCTCCGTTTCTGTCCGTGCTGCTATCAACTGCAGCGTCCTGGGTTGTGCGCCCCTCCGTGGTGCCCCCAGTCCTGCCTCCAGGTCGGGGCACGTCTCTGCCCTTTGTGCTTCTAAAACCGTCAGCTGCTCCCAGCATGCGTGCGCGCGACTCTGCTGCTCGGGGTTTCCATCCCGGGGGTTGCAGTTCACCGGCGCGACCCCGGCGCACCAGGTTTCCGTCTCGGAGGCTGCAGTTCGCATGCGTGCGACCGTCGCTCCGGTTTCTGTCCAGGGGGGCCTGCAGTTCGCGTGCGCTCGACCCCGCCGGTCTGGTCCTCCACCCCTGGAGGTGCCCTAAAGTCCTTTCCCGACGCTACTGGTCTGTGAGTCTGTGCCCCGTGGGCAGCACGCGAGGCTGTCACTCACCAGCGGTGTAGGATCCCCACGTCCAGGCACCCTCCTGCCGCCGTTTATCCTCCGATATCTGCCCGCAGAATCATGGCTCTCCGCTTCATACCTCAAAACCAACTGCCTGCCATATTCTGTTTGTAGAGATCCAGATCTTCTTACATCTCAGGCTGGTTTCGTGGGTACTCAGAGTGGTCTGGTAGATATCCAGCTCAATTCCGGGGACCAGTTGAAATAGGGTCCCCTACTCCTCCACCATCTTTCCCCCCTCTATTATTTTTATTTTTATGTTCAATTAGCCAGCATATAATTCTTAACTGTGGAAAGACATGCTGGAATTTATGGGAAGATTATTCTAACAAGTTTATTTTTCAAGGAATAAAAGTAGAAAAACATGCAAGTGCAGACAATTGGAGGTTGGGGAAAAGTCAATACACTCTTCTAGAACGGTAACAAATGTGTATATAGGTGTACACATGCCCGTGGGCACACAAACGCGTGTGTGTGTGTGTGTGTGTATGGATAGAGGGCTTATTATTTATTTATTTATTTTTTAACATCAAGTCTCCATGTTTTCAGCACTCAGATATCAGCACGTTTAAACTCGGTTCAGTGCCCTCAAATCTAATTTGTGGACTCTCACCAAAAGCAGAGAGCATGGCAGTCAGGCAGCGGTTTCTATCGCTGTCTGGGTCCTAATTCTTTAGTTATCTCTTGGCCAATGGCAAGTCAGATGCCACCACAGTGTGATATTACATCACATGGAGAGATGACATGTGTCAAGCCCTCACTTGTTCCCAGCTATACTGATAAAAGATAATTCCAGGACAACAGCAAAAAAAAAAGCAGAATGCTTGAAGGTCAATTATCACATTTGACCCTTTAAATTGAAGATTCTCTGTCAACCAGCCAGAGCATGGATGGTCTAAAATGACTGACCTGTTATTTTTCTATAGACTTCACAATTTTTCTCTAAAACAGTCCGCTTCAACTCAAGGGACACATTCTCCTTTGACCAGCGATGAAAACTGCACAGTACTCTATATATTTTCTCGTTATCACGGGCTATTTTAAAGACTGTTTTTTCCCGTTTATTGTTAACTGTTTAAATTTCCAAGCCCCCTTCACTGAATTTGCTTTAAAAGCTATAACTAAGGGCTGGCTAAATTTTAAAGAGAAAATTGTAAAAGAGGTAAACTTAATAGAAACAAGAGAAAACACTCATGTATCTATACCTGTAAAATAGTGGGCTACCTGTGGCTCAGGTGAGCATTGCTGAATACCAAGAAAATTAATGTATTTACACTGGTCACTTAGACAGAGGTGCAGTTTAGGGAACAAAGTGAACAGGAACATCAACCATGTATGTCTACCCATAATATTTGACAACAGGATCATACAATCCTCATTTCCTTTTCTGAAATCAAGATTCACAACTTGAAAAACACGCTTTACCTTCCTCAGTATCTCTTTAGACTTATCACCATCATTATCAGCACATGGAAGTCAAGGAGACCCATCCTAAATCAACAATTTATCATATGTGTTCATCAAAAGCTCTGTTGATTTTATTCCTATTAGCCAATATTTTTTTCCATATTACTGAAGTAAGGTTCTATGAAAATTAAAAGAAATTTAAAATTTAAAATTAAAAGAAATAGAATTTCTGGGGCACCTGGGTGGCTCAGTCGGTTGAGCGTCTGAATCTTGGTTTCGACTCAGGTCATGATCTCACAGTCGTGGGATCAAGCCACACGTCAGGCTCTCCACTCAGCATGGATTCTGCTTCGGATTCTCTCTCTCTCAATCTCATATAAATAAATAAATAAAATCTTTAAAAAAAGAAATAAAATTTCGTATCTATTGCCTGTGTACATGCATGCTTTTGTAAAAAATTGGTAGATTTGCTCACTGTACATTTTAATAGATTTTTAAAGAAACAGAATAAATTATTATATCCATATAGAGACATAGATCCATTTGCCCTTTTCTGAATGTTTGCAAGTCTCACAGCATGAAGGAAATAAATACTTGTTGCAGAAATTTTTAAATAATTTCAAATAGGTAGGCACTTTGCTTATGACTCACATTCTCCTCTTTAAAATCCTGTGCCAGATAACAAAAATTAAATTTTGCTTTTATTCATTATGTTCTTATAGATAATGCCAAAAGATAATTAATATTATAAAAAATGAAAATTGTATCCTAATGAGGATGATTTGCCTTCCCAAGAAACACAGGTCTAAGAATATCAGTCGAAGACTTACGGAAGAGTCACCATCTCTTTATTGTTCCTCTAAGGACAGGCCAACGGAGCCTGTGAGTTTAGACAGAATCAGCCACCCAGACTAGGTAGGCCACAGCGAATGGGATGCGCTATCCTGCTTACTGCTTCACTAGGTAACTAAGATTATTTCCCAAGAATTTCCATATTGCTTCCACCTTTATTTTTTTCCCTTATATTTTTCCAGGAATGAATAAATACCCAAGGATCTGGGAGTTTTTTGCCAGTATTGGAAAATGATAATGGTGTGAGCTCCTTAGACACTGCCAGGCCCCTGCACTGGGTGGATTTGATTACAGGGTCACCCAAAAGACTCCTGAGAGGAGAGAAGAAATCTCTAGCCAAATGCTTAGTCACCTTCCCACTGTGGACTTTCAGTTCAGTAGATCAAGCAGTGAGAGTTGCCTGTCATGGCACCTATCTCCTTAAGTTAAATATTGATATGTAGGGATGACTCTAAAGTATTTCACAATCAGTAGGTCAAACCAACCAACCAGAAGGAGCCGGGGCCTGAGGACTGAGGCAGTCCTCCACAGGTTCCTGCTGTGCCAAGCAATCATCTTCTAGTTTCTGAATCATGGAGGACCTATGGATGTACTTGGGGAAACTCTGGGTGGTGGGTGGGGCGAGGCAAGGGAGCCTAAGTCTGATCCATAACTATCTTCCAACCTACACAGAAATATTTTAGGATTTCCACAATCCAACCGGCACATCTTTACCATTGTGTACTCCTGAAATTAGCCATATTTAGATGCATAAGCATCTCCTCTATATTCTAGGGAGTGTGGAAACTTAATTTTTGGCCAGCTTGCAAGTGAATCTTTTTTAGTTAAATATGGACACAATGTAACATGACGGTTAAGAACAGGGGCTGTACCACTCACTGTACAACACTGTTACTAACTGCAGCCTCCTCGATTCATAAAATGAAAATGATAAGAATACTCTGGGGATTGCTCTGAGAATTGATGGAGTGATGTATAAAAAGCACTTTGCATGGCAGGTGCTCAATAAATGCTGATATATGTCTACTTCGATAGTAGAACATATCTGTCTAACTACACTGTCACGATCAGTAGAAAATAGAGCCTCTAGTCTATTTTAAGTTACCTAAAAAGAAACTGGCATGAATATATCTTACTTTTCAAGCTGTTGGGGGAATGATGTATGCCTTCAGATTAAGTTTGGGAATTGAAGAACAAATATATTTTTGTAAGGTTTAAATTTTAAAAAGGTCAAAAAAAAAAAAGTGGTACCCAGTATCTTTTCATTTTATTTTTAATGAGAGAAATTACTTATTAGGAGCAGTGTGATATGGTTGTGATATTCCATGATTTGCAGACAAAATATATGGTTTCAGGATATTTCTCCACAGATATGAATAAAAACTTTAAATATGTCACGCAGCATTTTTAAAAAGAATTTCAATTGGGAAGCACCATATGACATCTTATTTTTATAAGGAAGTTTAATATTTTTTTTTGCCAATATTTTCTCCTAAAAATAAGACCCGGTGACTTGAAGGATAAAAAAGCACATGGTAATATTTTTCAGCCTTCTTTAGGACATCATGAAGGTCACTGCCATATACAAGTTGTCTATTATAAAATTATAAGATGGTAGAGCCGAAAGAAACCTTCTCAATGAGCTTGATGCTAAGTGGAGAACATTGACTAATTCCAAATAAAATGTCTAATAAAAATATTCATCTCATAGAGAGAATCCAATATATAAAGCCACCTATAATGACTATCATCAACAATTTCTAATTATCATTAGAACATTTTAAATTTTCATTTGAAACAAATTTTTATTTGCCAGGAAACAATTAAAACATTTAGAAGAGCCAAGGATGCTTGTGGACACAGCTATGTGCATATGAGTAAGCATCAAGACATGCCATCTGTAGGCAATTAAAAGGAAGAAAATTATCTTTTTTACCAAAAAGAGTTGTGATGTTCAAATTTAAGCTTCCTAAATAGCCTATCTCTGTCCCTTCTCTTTGATCTTCTCTGCTTAGCCTTATCTTCTGAGGGGCACTATTATTTCCTACTTTACTGATATTCGAGCCAGAGAAATCCCACATTCTCAATAGGCAACACATTTTTCATGTTGGTTATGGAATGTTCCTAAAGATATCAAGTTGAGGAAATCACGTCTGAGGTTATTTCAGATCTCAGAACTCTAGGTGGAAAAATCACATGTAGGCAATAGTACGGCCCTCCAAATTTTTTTTGGAACAGCGACTAGGAAGTCAGTCCACTGATCGGTCATGAAAATGAGTTAATTGTATTGGGACTGCTTTTTTTCAAGAAATCAAATATGAAATTACAGAAGAGAGGGTGCCTGGGTGGCTCAGTTGGTTAAGCGACTGCCTTCAGCTCAGGTCATGATCCTGGAGTCCCAGGATGGAGTCCCGCATCGGGCTCCCTGCTCGGCAGGGAGTCTGCTTCTCTCTCTGACCCTCCTCCCTCTCATGCTCTCTGTCTCTCACTCTCTCTGTCTCAAATAAATAAATAAAATCTTTAAAAAAAAAAAAAAGAAATTACAGAAGAGAAAACATGCTATATACAGTAAAATAGAAAACATAATTGTATCACACATATTAATTCATTAAATTTTGTTTCAGTTTCATATATACACATACATGCAGACATCACACACATATGTGTGTACTACATTGTGATGTAAAAGGCATTTCTAACTGTTACAACGGGCAAAAGTGTTTGAAAGCCACTGAAATGAAAAAACAAAAAACAAAAAACAAAACAAAACAAAAAAACAAAAAACAAAACAAAACAAAACAAAAAAACAAAAAACAAAACAAAACAAAAAAGCCACTGAAATGGAACAGAAGTCATAAACTGGCATTCAACAGGTAAGTTTCAGTCAACTAAACATTTAATTTAGCCCATGGAGTAGCTTCCTGGACATGGGATTTGTTGCTAATATTTAAAGATTCCAAGAGTTCACATAAAAAAACTGTTTATGTGAGTTCCTTTGAAAGGTCAGAAGACTAACATCCCTTTGGAACACAATCCCTGGGAGCTGAGAACTCATTGCACCACTAGAAAGGACATGGGCTCTCCAGGTCATCAGGGTCCCTCCCTCCTCCTTTGGCTCTGTTTTATACTTGCCAGACAACTTCAGGCATTTGAACTTGACACCACTGGTCTACACCTGTGCTCTGACAATGATCACAGAGGTCCAGGGTTTGTTAAAGAAACTCATGGTTTGACCTGGATCATCCCACTGCCTGATAGACACTGGGTCTAGACCGAATCTGGTCACGAAAGGTATAATTACAAAATCATCCATCTGTAAGGCAAATATAACCCTTAAAGGTCCTTACTGCCAACTTTTCATCTCACAGATGAGAAAACAGACCCAAAGGGAACAAGCGTAATGCCAAACATCACAAATAAGTTTTCACTTTTATCTGGATGCCCCTTCATGGCTCCCAGGAGTTGAGTAACTTTCGGAAATGAAAGGTGGCTTTGGGGTTATGGAGGCATACCTATGTGACCTATAAATGATCTACAGGTAATGTACACACTGGTAGAAATAAAGTACTGGAAATCAACATTGTATTCACACCAACATCATATTTTGTTCACATTTGTTTCCTTATTTACCTACAGTATCCAAGTTTATGTCAATTGAAGAGATGTAACTGGTGTAGGTCAATGACTGCATAGCATACATTCTAAAATACAAATGACCCAGGTTAATTTCTCAATTTTGACAAATATAGCATGGTAATGAAAGGTTTTAACATTGGGGGAAATTAGGTGAAGGGTGGATGGAACTCTCCGCACAGTCTTTGCAACTTCTCTGTAAATCTAAAATTACTTCCAAAATAAAAGTTCTGTTTAAAAATATTGAGAAACCATGAATAAAGATGTTATGAGAATGCCATATTCCTTAGCAGTAAAAACAGAAAAGGATAAATTTATTTTGCAGAAAACATTCCTTTGTCAAAAAAACTACTCCGTGTAACTGTCACCACTCAAAACCTTGCAACAGTCTGGCCCGAGGCTTCGAACAAGGTCATGGCTCTGAAGAGGCCCAAATGTTGCTCCCACCTTGAACTACAGTGCCCCCTGAAGACATATAACAAACACACAAAAATAGTGTTAACTGATAAAGAGGTGTGCTTTCCAGACATTCTCTATAACACCCTAGAGAGAAGAAATACCAGATTTGGTTTTAAAGGCAGAGGCCCGAGAAGATGTCTTGCTTATTTTTATCCTGTGGCTTTAATGAATACTTAAGAGTATAATTTTTCAAAGAAAGAACAAAGGGGTGGGGGGAAGCTTGCCAACTGGTTCAGAGAAAGTTCAGGAGAATATGAAGAGGCCGAGACATCCTAGGCGATATGCCTTTTCAGATGACGAACAATTCCACCTTCCAAAATAGCCCATCCGGGCCCTCCAATTTGCGTGACCCCAATTATCCTGGAAGGAACTCTCCTACGTCTAGATCAATTATTACCAAAGATACGGTCTTGAGGGTATCTCAGCACTTGAATCTGAGGAAACAGGCAATTCTTCAAAATGCCCTTAAGGAGTCACTTTAAAGCCCCGTATTGGCTGTGGCAGAAAATAACTATGTAATTGCTTGCCATCAGTTCTTAGGAGAGGAATGCAGTCTAGTGTACATTGGTCTATACTGCTCAACAAAATACTAAGCGTGGGATGAGCAAAGACGCAGAGCTGGGAAGGAGATGAAAACATCCAGGTTTTCAAAAAAAAAAGGTTATCTATCGCTATGTTTGTGTGTCTAAACTGGGCTACTACTGCCCTATCTCAAATACTAAAGCAACCCACTGTAAGACTTCAAAAGATGCCCTTTATAAATTAATAAATAAATGTATAGTTTTATTACATTCTCTTCGTATTTGTCTGGATGGCAGTTATTACACATGCCCTGTGTTCATGGTTCTGTACCACATGCCTACACAGAAGGGATGTCCCATCTGGGCTGGGAGACCATGAAGCACTGATAAGACGATGAATAACTTAGAGTTGTAACGTGATAAATGCTACCAAGGAAAGGTAGTACATGGTGTTGACAAATAGCAAACAAGAGGGTTAATCTATTCTGGGGTCTGCAAGTGACTGAATTCTATAAGCTGAGTTCCAATGGACAGAGAAGAGTTGGTTAGGGAACACCAAAGCAGAGGTAAAGGGGGCAGGGGGTGCAGTATGTCCACGGTCCAAGGCAAGAAGGGGCATGACAGTTTCAAGGGGCAGAAAACAGGCTTCTGTGACCAGAACACTAGCTGTCCAGGGGCACAAGGGGCACGGTGAACCTGGACAAAGACATGGGCCAAGTCACACAGGTCCAACAGGACTGACACAGAAATCTAGCTGTGATCCTCAGCGACCTGAATTTTCTGGAAAAGGCAAGCCCAGCTCTGTAAAGTGTGTTAAAAAGCAAAGTGACAGGGACGCCCGCGTGGCTCAGTCAGTTAAGCATTTGCCTTCGGCTCAGGTCACGATCTCAGGGTCCTGGGATCGAGTCCTGCATCAGGCTCCCTGCTCAGTGGGGATCTGCTTCTCCCTCTCCTCCCCACTAGTGTTCTCTCTCTCTCGAATAAATAAATACAATCTTAAAAAACAAAAAAAGACTTCCTGTCCTGGTCTAAAGAGAAGAAGCAAAAAAATACAGTGGGTGAATATTCTTGGCTCATTCAAAAAAACAACACTTTAATTAACATCTCTGCCTGAGAAACCATCACAATATGAAATCCTGTTAGGTTCACCAAAATGGAAACTGGTTTCTAAACAAACAAACAAAAAACATGGCCAACTATACACAGGTATGAGTGTCTGCAGTGACATGCATCCATATCAACCAAAGAAACCTTTTGAAACAACAAAGAACTCTAAAAGTGACCCAGTCAACTGTCCCACTACTATATATGTCAGCCACTCATCCAAAAAAAAAAAGAAAAAAGAAGCCTTCATATACGTAAAATTTTTTCATAATAATTCTTGGAAGAAATAGCAGAAATGAAATACTCTAGAGACTTTATCTGCCTAAGGCTGATCTACTAATTATTGTTAAAAAATTAACCACCCAATTACATAATACTGAACTGATCATTTCAACACTCAGTCAAGGAATGATACAAGAATCTCATAATGCAAGGCCTCGTAATGCTCTTTTATCTCTCAAATAGTAGCTAAAGTTTTGCCAGAAAAAATAGAAGTCTTAGATGGTTATTCACAAAATAAAGTCTAAATTGAAATCACTTTGAATAACATATGATCATTGTTTCTTATTTTTTGGTTCTTTTGTTATTATTGTAATATTAATTAAATATCTGGCTGGATGTAAATATGCTGAAATGGCCAGAAAAAAAGATACTATGTAAAAACACATAGAGTGGCTTTGTTTTACCAAAATCATGATTTTTTGAAACCTTTCTACCTTCAATAGGAAATACTCATGAGAATCTGCATCGTTCTTCCCTTCATGTTGTAGAAATAGCCTCGAAGCTGCCTGCCAGAAATTGCACAAAATACTAAAAACCATACTGAGCTGGTCTTTCCTGTTTTCTCAGGAGCCCATGTATTGGGGTGGGGGGGGAGAAGCTTTTCCTGCCCTTGGGGTCAACTGCTCCTGATTTAGTCATTTTCCTTCATACCGATTTTCTTTCTCTCTATTTCACTTCACCCACTTTTTCTCAATCTTCCTCCAGGGAACAAACCCACATTACAAATGCTAAGTCAGCAGCCAAGGCTTTCTCTCTAAGCAGGTGGTACAAATTCAAAGGGCTCCAAGAATGGCTGGAACCCCTGGGAATAGAATGGTGAGGTCACTTGGAGAACTGAGATCTCAGAGGAACCAGAGTATTTGGGAGCTTTGAGAAAAGGCTGGAAGCAAGGACAACTTTCTTTTTGTATCTGCAACTGAAACACATTAATGCAAAGGCTGAGAATCCTTTCTGTTTTCAAAAGCACCCTATGGATCTGTACCTTCTTTTTTTTTCATGAGGAATTTAAATCACTAAATGGTTATCAAACTTTTAGCAGTGGAAGACTTTATTCAATCCATTAAATCTCCACTAAAAGTGGCATTTTAATAGTATATATTAATGTTTACAAGTTCAAAATTGTCATATGCATACCCAGTAAACTGAAGTGATGTATATTTAATAACACAAAATCTTGCAGCTGAGGTTGATATATGACAGCTGCTTTCATAAACAAATTATTTGGGGATTTCATTTTAGTTGCAGAGTAGCGACAAAATCCTAATTCACATAGAAATAGGCCTGAAATTACCATGTTTTTCAAGAGCTCCTCTTAAAATCTCAGACTATTCATCAATTAAACCAACTCAGTAGCCTGAAAGAGGGGTAGTAGAAATTTCTTGTTCCAATTGGAAATGGAACATTAATAATCGCTTTCTTGCATTTCCTAAATAGTAAATATTCCACATGGATGGAGTCAATGAACAGACAACTCAGTCAGTAGTAATCTCCTTTTTTAGCAGAAAGTATGCTTTAAAGTACACTTCAAAATTATATGTTAAAAATACCATTTTTAAAAAAGATCTGAGATGTATAGGCAACCATTTATGGTTAAAAATCGTACAAAAGTTCCAAAACAATTCATTTCAGGCTGAGATTTTAAGTGCGGTCACTTGCATGTAACTATAGTTAAAGGGTCAATAATGAAACTAAACTCTGATCTTACCTTGGCCAAATTCAGCTCAGGCTGTTTCATAACAGCTGGGGTGGGGTGAGGGGACCTTCTAATTTAATAATATCCACTAATATCATGGATAAAATGGAGTTCCTAGGATGGAATGGGTAATACTTGTATAATATTTGCTAGAGCAGCCTCTGAGTTTTGCCTGATATGCAATGCGTATGCTACAGGAATTGAGAAATTTGATATGATCGCAAGTGAACCAAGGATAACACTGTACCCTTCTAGTCAGTAACACATTTTCCAGAAGTGCCAAATATATGCCCAGAGACGGTAGGGAAATTTTTATTTCAAGAATCAATTTGATAAAACAAATTAAATACCTTGGTAATCTTCAGCAAATTTAAACTTGTTAATTAATAAATGTATGCTATCCTAGAGCTTTCAAGTGATTAATTTCTTTTTTTTTTTTTTTTTTTAAGATTTTATTCATTTGCGAGAGAGAGAATGAGAGACAGAGAGCATGAGAGGGAGGAGGGTCAGAGGGAGAAGCAGACTCCCCGCCGAGCAGGGAGCCCGATGCGGGACTCGATCCTGGGACTCCAGGATCACGACCCGAGCCGAAGGCAGTCGCTTAACCAACTGAGCCACCCAGGCGCCCCACAAGTGATTAATTTCTTAAAATTAAATTTGAATCAAATAATTATTTCTTCTTGAAGCATACTGTGGTGCTAAAGAACACAAGTAGAAAACCAATCACCTAATTCAATCTTAACAGATAAGGGCAATATCTTGGTTGATAGGAGGCAGACAACAGCTAGTCCCAGCATTATAACTTAATTCATCAGTGACCAGTAAGGACAGAGGTAGATCCAAAAAAGATGTAAACATAAACACCTTGCACACATATCAAAATCACATCCTTTTACCTGAGCATGTTTCTTTCCATTGATTCATGTGTGTTTTGTTCAAACTAAACAGTGCCTATGTATATTTATTTACAGAATTTTTTTTTTTTCTAACAAGGAAGACATTTATATTCATACAACCCTCTGAATAAGATAGATATTTAACTGGAAAAATAAAGTGACTTTGTAAAGTACATTGTATAATATAAAGTATGTGCGATACTATGCCACTAAAAAGGAAATGAACACAACCAGTATTAAGGGGAATCAGTGCATCACTGACATTAAACCAACAGGCCACTAAGGAGATTCAAACAAAATTCTCTCCGGATCACACGAAGGTCATACACACAAAGTCGTCTGTTTTTGCCCACTGTCACAACTTCTTTTTTTTTTTTTTTTTCCTAGAGAGGGAGAGAGGGGTGAGGAGGGGCAGAGGGAGAGGGAGAGAGAGAATCTTAAGCTGGCTCCACTCTCAGCATGGAGCTCAGTCTCACAACCCTGAGATCATGACCTGAGCCTAAATCAAGAGTCGGACGCTTAACTGACTGAGCCACCCAATTGCCTCCCAACTGTCACAAGTTTATAACTAAACATCAGCAACGGATGATGTGATATTTTATAAACAACAGTACATCACTTAATAAAAGTAAATGATCCATTATGATTAGAGACTAAGCATGGGACAATTGGTGAAAGGTGACAAAGGGCTACAGGCTAGATAATAGCACTGTATAAGTGTTCATTTCTTCATCTTGAGAGCTGTATTATGGTTACTTAAGTGAACATCCTTGTTTTATTAGAAATAATCACAAGATATTTAGAAATAAGGGGCACCATGTATGTAAATTACTCTCAATGATTTCAGAAAACACTTACAAGGTAAGTGAAAGAGAATAATAAACCAAGTATGGTAAAATGTTAAGAACTGGGGAATCTGGGTACACAAGAATTTTGTGAGTACCAGTTGGGCAAATTCTCTGTGACTGAAGTTCTTTCAAAACAAAAAAAGGTTTTATACAACCATCTTACAAAGAGAGATATACAATGTTGCTCTGGATTGTGAAAAGACAAACAAAGTAACAGATATGGCACTCCATGGAGCTTTTATCTATGCACATTATACACACATGGATATAAAGTGTACCCACGTGTCTGACACACAAATGCAATGTAAAATAAATAGAAACAATGACTTTGAATTCCAAATTCATTACAATCTGGTTCATAACATCCTTTAGATCCATGTCTGTTACTCAATTACTCAACACAATATAAACCTTCAAGAATAATTATGCCCTACAAAGTTCTGATAAAAAATTTGGTTCATTTACAAGGTTATTTCTAGAACCACAAAAGAGTTCAACTACCAATAAAATCAAAACTTTTCATGCAAGAATTTTTCATACTATACAAGCTCATATGGCGTGTTTAAAAAACTGTATTTCTCTCCTTTATAACTTGACCAGTTGGGGCTTACATCTAATTAAATTAAAGCAACAAACATGCCAGGATTGAAAAGCTCTATTTTAAGATAATCTTTGGAAACACACTGAAAACAGAATGATGGACCCATTTGTATTGAGCGTGTAGGGGAAAAAAAAGTGAGAAATAGAAAGAGGTGAGATATAATATATTTTAAGTACAGAGTCAGATACAAATTCCATCTATAAAATGATACATACAAAAAAAAAGATAGAATAGAGTATTTTAAGGGCAAAATAGTCAATGACAGGTGGGCTTGACTTTACCTTAACCATCTCTCTTAGATGCTGTAGCACATTTATACGTCTGATATATGTATGTACTCAAATAGGGAATATTTTAGTTTAATTAATAAGAATACAAATATACAATAAAAAATATTCAGGGTGCCTGGGTGGCTCAGTTGGTTAAGCGACTGCCTTCGGCTCAGGTCATGATCCTGGAGTCCCGGGATTGAGTCCCGCATCGGGCTCCCTGCTCGGCAGGGAGTCTGCTTCTCCCTCTGACCCTCCTCCCTCTTATGCTCTCTGTCTCTCATTCTCTCTGTCTCAAATAAATAAATAAAATCTTAAAAAAAAAATATTCAGAAATACAAGACAATGGATGTGTGGAGGTAGGCACTCATTCTAATGCTGAGTGCCTCTGGACTCAGTCCTTGACCCTCTTCTTTTTATCACTTACTTAGTGATTCCATCAGTTTTCATGGTTTTAACTACCACCTGTTTGCCAACAGCATCCAGATTTATACTTCCAGTTTGGCTATTCTCAACACAAACATTAGGACGATCCTTTAAAACATCACTGGGGGGGTGGCGGAGCAAAATGTTGGAGGAGTCGGAGACCTGGATTTCGTCTCCTCTCAGGAATTCAGCTGGATAGGGATCAAACCATTCTGAACACCTACAAACTCAACAGGAGATCAAAGAAAAGAAGAGCAACAACTCTCTCATCAGAAAAGCGACCACTTTCTGGAAAGTATGACATGGAGAGAAGTGAATCCGAGGCGATATTCGGGAGGATAGACGGCGGGGGAGGGGCCTCCGTCGGCCGCTTCTGGCAAGTGATAGAGCCGCGGAGCACAAAATCGGAACTTTTAGAGTCTGCTCCGCCGAGGGACGTCACTCTGGTGGCTAAGCGGGGGGTGGAACCCTCCGGGACAGTGTGGTCTCAGGACCCTCGGGGTCACAGAAAGACCGGGGGTGCCTGAGTGTGGCAGAGCTCCCAGGTAAGGGAGCAGGGAAGCCGGCTGCAGAGGCGGAGCCCAGGCGCGGGCTCTCAGCTCGGGGTGGCCATAAGCCGTGATCCGCGGCCCAGTCGGGCCCCTGCTCCTCCAGCAGGGACCCCACAAGCGGCAGATCCGGGGAGACTCCCCTTCCTCCCCCGGGAGGAGCCGCGCGGGAGTGCACCGCAGGGCTCTGCTGGGTTTGGAGACTCCACCCGGGGTCGGGTGCCAGAGATAGAGGCGCGTGGTCACAGGCCGGGTGAGCACGGGGTGCGGCCGGAGACCGGGGAGACGGGAGTGACTGACGGCTTTTCTCTGGGGGCTCACTGAGGAGCGGGGCCCCAGTTCTCGGCTCCTCCGGGGCGGAGATTGGGGGGCCGCCATTTTCACTCTCCGCCTCAAAGCTGTACGGAAAGCTCGCAGGGAACAGAAGCCCCGGAGAGCAAACCCGAGCAGATGACTTAGCCGGGAGGGGGCAAGGGCGGGGCACTTCCGCCTCCGGCAGAGACATTTGGAAACCACGGCAACAGGCCCCTCCCCCAGAAGATCAGCGAGAACAGCCGCCAAGACCAAGTTTACCGATCAATGAGAACGGCAGAACTCCAGCGCTAGGGGACCACTGCACATAGATTCCACGGCTTTTTTACCATGATTCTTTAGTCTTTCAAAGTTAATTTTTGGGCAACTGGGTGGCTCAGATGGTTAAGCGTCTGCCTTCAGCTCAGGTCATGATCCCAGGGTCCTGGGATCGAGTCCCGCATCGGGCTCTCTGCTCCTTGGGAGCCTGCTTCTGCCTCTGCCTCTCTCTCTGTCTCTCATGAATAAATAAATAAAAATTAAAAAAAAAATTAATTTTTTTAACTGTTTTTTTTTTGAATTTTTCTTTTTCCCTTTTTCAACCAACATCTTATCAATCCCTTTTTTAAAAAACATTTTTATTTTTCATTTTTAGAGTCATATTCTATCCCTTCATAGTAGTTACCTGTATTTTTGGCATATATATATAGGGTGTTCTCTCTTTAAAATTTTGAGATAGTTTCTTCTAACAGATCAAAATATACCCTAAATTTCTAGTGTATGGTTTTTTTCTACTCCCCTGCCTGATCACATTCTCTCCATTTTTTTACTTTTTTTTTTTAAATCCTCTTCTTTCTTTTTTCAAACTTCTTACCAATTCCTTTTATAAATTTTTTTATAATTTTCATCTTTACAGTCATATTCCATCGCTCCATTATATCAACCCTTATTTTTGTACATATATAAGTTTTTCTTTCTTTAAAATTTTGGGAGGCACTTTATTCTAACAGAACAAAATACACCAAAAATCTAGTGTGGGGCACTAATCTAAGTACCAGCCTGATCACATTTGATCATATTCTGTTTTGTTTTTGTTGTTGTTCTGTTTTTGTTTGTTTTTATCTTTATCTTTTTTTTTCTTTTTCTTTTTTTCTCTCTTTCCCTTTATTTTCCCCCTGCTTCAGGTCTTTTCTGATTTTTTAAAGTATATTTTCTGGGGATGTTGTTACCCTGTTAGCATTTTGTTCTCTCATTAATCTATTCTCCTCTGGACAAAATGACAAGACGGAAAAAATCACCTCAACAAAAAGAACAAGAGGTAGTACCGACTGCCAGGGACCTACTCAATATGGACATTAGTACGATGTCGGATCTAGAGTTCAGAATCATCACTTTAAAGATAGTAGCTGGGCTTGAAAAAAGCATGGAAGCTATTAGAGAAACCCTTTCTGGAGAAATAAAAGAACTAAAATCTAAGCAAGTCGAAATCAAAAAGGATATTAATGAGGTGCAATCAAATATGGGGGCGCTAACTACTAGGATAAATGAGGCAGAAGAGAGAATCAGTGATATAGAAGACCAAATGATGGAAAATAAAGAAGCTGAGAAAAAGAGAGATAAACAACTACTGGATCACGAGGGCAGAATTCAAGAGATAAGTGACACCATAAGATGAAACAACATTAGAATAATTGGGATTCCAGAAGAAGAAAGAGAGAGAGGGGCAGATGGTGTATTGGAGCAAATTATAGCAGAGAACTTCCCTAATTTGGGGAAGGAAACAGGCATCAAAATCCAGGAAGCACAGAGAACCCCTCTCAAAATTAATAAAAATAGGTCAACACCCCTACATCTAATAGTAAAACTTACGAGTCTCAGAGACAAAGAGAAAATCCTGACAGCAGCTCGGGAGAAGAGATCTGTAATCTACAATGGTAGAAACATTAGACTGGCAACAGACCTATCCACAGAGACCTGGCAGGCCAGAAAGGACTGGCAGGATATATTCAGAGCACTAAATGAGAAAAATATGCAGCCAAGAATACTATATCCAGCTAGGCTGTCATTGAAAATTGAAGGAGAGATAAAAAGCTCCCAGGACAAACAAAAACTAAAGGAATTTGCAAACACGAACCAGCCCTACAAGAAATCTTGAAAGGGGTCCTCTAAGCAAAGAGAGAGCCTAAAAGTAACACAGACCAGAAAGGAACACAGACAATATACAGTAACAGTCACCTTACAGGCAATACAATGGCACTAAATTCCTATCTTTCAATAGTTACCCTGAATGTAAATGGGCTTAATGCCCCAATCAAAAGACACAGGCTATCAGATTGGATTAAAAAACAAGACCCATCAATATGCTCTCTGCAAGAGATTCATTGTAGACCCAAAGACACCCTCAGATGGAAAGTGAGGGGGTGGAAAACCATTTACCATGCTAATGGACACCAAAAGAAAGCTGGGGTGGCAATCCTTATATCAGACAAATTAGATTTTAAACCAAAGACTGTAATAAGAGATGAGGAAGGACACTATATCCTACTTAAAGGGTCTATCCAACAAGAAGATCTAACAATTGTAAATATCTATGCCCCTAACATGGGAGCAGCCAAGTATATAAGGCAATTAATAACAAAAGCAAAGAAACACATTGACAACAATACAATAAGAGTGGGGGACTTTAACACCCCCCTCACTGAAATGGACAGATCATCTAAGCAAAAGATCAACAAGAAAATAAAGACTTTAAATGACACACTGGACCAAATGGACTTCACAGACATATTCAGAACAGTCCATCCCAAAGCAACGGAATACACATTCTTCTCTAGTGCCCATGGAACATTCTCCAGAATCGATCACATCCTAGGTCATAAATCAGGTCTCAACTGGTACCAAAAGATTGGGATTATTCCCTGCCTATTTTCAGACCACAATGCTTTGAAACTAGAACTCAATCACAAGAGGAAAGTCGGAAAGAACTCAAATACATGGAGGCTAAAGAGCATCCTACTGAAGAATGAATGGGTCAACCAGGAAATTAAAGAAGAATTAAAAAAATTCATGGAAACACACTGTTCAAAATCATTGGGATGTAGCAAAGGCAGTCCTAAGAGGAAAGTATATAGCAATACAAGCCTTTCTCAAGAAACAAGAAAGGTCTCAAGTACACAACCTAACCCTACACCTCAAGGAGCTGGAGAAAGAACAGCAAATAAAACCTAAACCCAGCAGGAGAAGAGAAATAATAAAGATCAGAGCAGAAATCAATGAAACAGAAACCAAAAGAACAGTAGAACAGATCAACGAAACTAGGAGCTGGTTCTTTGAAAGAATTAACAAGATTGATAAACCCCTGGACAGACTTATCAAAAAGAAAAGAGAAATGACCCAAATCAACAAAATCATGAATGAAAGAGGACAGATCACAACCAACACCAAAGAAATACAAACAATTATAAGAACATATTATGAACAACTCTATGCCAGCAAATTAGATAACGTGGAAGAAATGGATGCATTCCTAGAGATGTATCAACTACCAAAACTGAACAAGGAAGAAATAGAAAACCTGAACAGACCTATAACCACTAAGAAATTGAAGCAGTCATCAAAAATCTCCCAACAAACAAAAGCCCAGGGCCAGATGGCTTCCCAGGGGAATTCTACCAAACATTTCAAGAAGAATTAATATCCATTCTTCTGAAACTCTTCCAAAAATTAGAAATGGAAGGAAAACTTCCAAACTTATTTTATGAGGCTACCATTACCTTGATCCCCAAACCAGACAAAGACCCCATCAAAAAGGAGAATTACAGACCAATATCCCTGATGAACATGGATGCAAAAATTCTCACCAAAATACTAGCCAGTAGGATCCAACAGTACATTAAAAGGATTATTCACCACGACCAAGTGGGATTTATCCCTGGGCTGCAAGGTTGGTTCAACATCCGCAAATCAATTAACATGATACAATACATTAACAAAAGAAAGAACAGGAATCATATGATCCTCTCAAAAGATGCAGAAAAAGCCTTTGACAAAGTACAGCATCGTTTCTTGATCAAAACTCTTCAGACTATAGTCATAGAGGGTACATACCTCAATATCATAAAAGCCATCTATGAAAAACCTACAGCGAATATCATTCTCAATGGGGAAAAACTGAGAGCTTCCCCCCTAAGGTCAGGAACGTGGCATGGATGTCCACTATCACCACTGAGTTCAACATAGTATTAGAAGTCCTAGCCACAGCAATCAGACAACAAAAAGAAATCAAACGCATCCAAATCGGCAAAGAAGAAGTCAAACTCTCACTCTTTGCAGATGATATGATACTTTATGTGGAAAACCCAAAAGACTCCACCCCAAAACTGCTAGAACTCATACAGGAATTCAGTAAAGTGGCAGGATATAAAATCAATGCACAGAAATCAGTGGCATTCCCATACAGCAACAACAAGACAGAAGAAAGAGAAATTAAGGCGTTGATCCCATTTACAATTGAACCCAAAACCATAAGATCCCTAGGAATAAATCTAACCAAAGAGGCAAAGAATCTGTACTCAGAAAACTATAAAATACTTATGAAAGAAATTGAGGAAGACACAGAGAAATGGAAAAACGTTCCATGCTCATGGATTGGAAGAACAAATATTGTGAAGATGTCAATGCTACCTAGAGCAATCTACACATTCAATGCAATCCCCATCAAAATACCACCCACTTTTTTCAAAGAAATGGAACAAATAATCCTAAAATCTGTATGGAACCAGAAAAGACCCCGAATAGCCAGAGAATGTTCAAAAAGAAAAGCAAAGCTGGCGGCATCACAATTCCGGACTTCCAGCTCTATTACAAAGCTGTCATCATCAAGACAGTATGGTACTGGCACAAAAACAGACACATAGATCAATGGAACAGAATAGAGAGCCCAGAAATGGACCCTCAACTCTATGGTCAACTCATCTTCGACAAAGCAGGAAAGAATGGCCAATGGAAAAAAGACAGTCTCTTCAACAAATGGTGTTGGGAAAATTGGACAGCCACATGCAGAAGAATGAAACTGGACCATTTCCTTACACCACACACAAAAATAGACTCCAAATGGTTGACAGACCTAAATGTGAGACAGGAGTCCATCAACATCCTAAAGGAGAACACAGGCAGCAAGCTCTTCGACCTCAGCCGCAGCAATTTCTTCCTAGAAACATCGCCAAAGGCAAGGGAAGCAAGGGCAAAAATGAACTATTGGGACTTCATCAAGATAAAAAGCTTTTGCACATCAAAGGAAACAGTCAACAAAACCAAAGACAACCAACAGAATGGGAGAAGATATTTGCAAATGCCATATCAGATAAAGGGCTAGTATCCAAAATCTATAAAGAACTTATCAAACTCAACACCCAAAGAACAAAGAATCCAATCAAGAAATGGGCAGAAGACACGAACAGACATTTTTCCAAAGAAGACATCTAAATGGCCAACAGACACATGAAAACATGCTTAACATCGCTTGGCATCAGGGAAATCCAAATCAAAACTCAATGAGATACCACCTCATACCAGTCAGAATGGCTACAATTAGCAAGTCAGGAAACAACAGGTGTTGGCGGGGATGCGGAGAAAGGGGAACCCTCCTACACTGTTGGTAGGAATGCAAGCTGGTGTAGCCACTCTGGAAAACAATATGGAGGTTCCTCAAAAAGTTGAAAATAGAGCTACCATACGATCCAGCAATTGCACTACTGGGTATTTACCCCAAAGATACAAATGTAGGGATACGAAGGGGTACGTGCACCCCGATGTTTATAGCAGCAATGTCCAAAATAGCCAAACTATGGAAAGAGCCAAGATGTCCATTTACAGATGAATGGATAAGGAAGAGGTGGTATATATATACAATGGAATATTATGCAGCCATCAAAAGGAATGAGATCTTGCCATTTGCAACGACATGGATGGAACTGGAGGGTATTATGCTGAGCGAAATAAGTCAAACAGAGAAAGACATGTATCATATGACCTCACTGATATGAGGAATTCTTAATTTCAGGAAAGAAACCGAGGGTTGCTGGAGTGGGGGGTGGGGTGTGAGGGATGGCATGGCTGGGTGATAGACATTGGGGAGGTATGTGCTCTGGTAAGCGCTGTGAATTGTGCAAGACTGTTCAATGTCAGATCTGTACCTCTGAAAGAAAGAATGCAATATATGTTAAGAAAAAAAAAAAGAAGAAGATAGCAGGAGGGGAAGAATGAAAGGGGGGAAATCGGAGGGGGAGACGAACCATGAGAGAGGATGGACTCTAAAAAAAACAGAGGGTTCTAGAGGGGAGGGGGTGGGAGGATGGGTTACCTTGGTGATGGTTATTAAATAGGGCACGTTCTGCTTGGAGCACTGGGTGTTATGCACAAACAATGAATCATGGAACACTACATCTAAAACTAATGATGTAATGTATGGTGATTAACATAACAATAAAAAATTAAAAAAAAAAAACCCACTCCGATCATGAGTGCCTCTGCTCAACCGTCGACATCGGTCCGCGATTTCACTCAGAGACATGGATGATGATACCCAGTGGCCAGGCTCTCACTGCTTTTCTCATTCCATTTCCTAGTGTTCTTCCCCTGGTCCCTCTGTCCCAGCCACAAATGCTTCCTTGCATGTACCAGGCAGGCATGGGTCTGCCTTGGAAACTGCCCTGGCTGTATATACCAGCTGAGATATTTTTTTCCCACAGTTATTCGCATGGCCAATTCCTTCACCCCTTGAAAGACTTTGTTCAAATAACACGCTCACAATAACCATCCTATTCAAAATAGCAACCTATCCCGATCTCTATCCTGGCATTCCAGAACCCCTTTACACCAGTCAGCCTTTTCTTTTGCCACAGAATTCATCCCTTTCTAATATATTATACAACTCATTAATTTATTATGTCTATTGTTTAATGCCCCCCTCCAACAGAGCAAGGATCTTTGCTTCATTTATTAATATATACTCAAGTCCCCGCAATAATGCCCAGCACATAACGGGCACTCAATAAATAGTTGTTGAATTAAATTAAATTGAAAATAAGAGAAAACCTAGTAGGGGGTATAGATGATTAGGTTGTTTTTGGAATTACTAAATTTGATGCCTTGAGGTTGTATACAGGTAGATGAGGGGAATATATATAAAGATTACTGCACAGAAATCCAGTAGATTACTCCAAATGGGCAGAAATAGTAAATCCTTGGTCATACTAGTCTAGTGACTTCTATCCAGGACCCTAAGTTCCAGTGGCAGGAGTCCCCTAAAGTAGACAGCCAAAGATGGAGGTAAGTAAAAAAATCAGGAAAGCAACAATCTGCTTGAGACCTAAGGGACAATACTCTGAATTAGCATGACCTGGAAACACCGAAAACATCAGGGAGACATCACCCCAGCCCACTCATTCTATACATTTTATTTTTATGCAGAAAAAGTTTTGGGAACAACATTTGCAAAATACAACAATAACTTTTTTCCTGGAGATTGGGCTCTGGAATAGGTTTTTGATTGTGTGTCATTTCTTTAGTATGTGTATTTTTGTCCAAAAATAAAATTAAAAGTTAGTTCTTATAGAAAATAAGAGTTCTCCTAAAAGCCTACATATATTTCCTTATAAAAAATAAAATCTAACATTCTTGAAAAATAATACTGAATATATTATATTTCTTCTAAGTTCCTTGAATGTAATATTATATATTATCATGTTTTTAACCCTTGAGGTACAATAACTTGGATGATGAATATATAAGAACTCTCAGTACCAGAGTAAACCAGCATTATTCACCATTCCTATAAAGTCTGATCTAAGATTTAACAAAGGATCTTCTAATTCATCTTATTATACCCATAAAAAGCCAGAAATGTACTTCAAAGGAACTGTGGATAGATTTTCTGAAGAATTTACATATAAGTAATAAACACAGAAAATATTTCCAAACAATGGTGTATTATCTTTACCCAAAATGACATATCCACATAATTACAATGAGTTATGCGTAATCTTGCCCAAAGTGAGGAGATTGGGTTAAGATAGTGCTTCTGGATCCCAACCAATAGGATTTTATGATTTGGGGACCATATTATATAATCATATAAATTTTATTCTCATCTTCTCTGTTGATATAAAATTTGCTCCATGCTTACTTTTTCAAAATATGAGAGAACACAAGGATACTCAAAAAGGAAACTTCTAACGGATTTTTTTATAATTAGCTCTTCAATTAGCTCACTGTTAACAAGTTGACTATGGATGTCTTCAACTCATTAGAAGCCAGTCAACAACTCTTATATTATTGTCTCATCAACTTACTGTACAGTGCCTCCCTCAGCAGTCACAGCAGTAAATTAATTATGCTTTGTAGCATATTTACATATTTAAATATGTATGCATAATTGAATATTTATAATTTTGCATTATGCCCAGAAGATACTACTTTTTTTTTTTTTAAGATTTTATTTACTTATTTGACAAAGAGAGAGCACCAAGCAGGGGGAGCAACAGAAGGAGAGGGAGAAGCAGGCTCCCCGCTGAGTAGGGAGCCTGCTGCAGGACTCGATCCCAGGACCCTGGGATCATGACCTGAGTAGAAGGCAGACACTTAACTGACTGAGCCACCCTGGTGCCCCGCCACTACTTTTTTTGCATGTTCTCTTGGGTTCTTTACCAAATGAGTGTCAGTTTAGAGAGTTCTGAAGCATTATTCAGACAGTGGCACTAAATAAGCTGCCTGAATAAATATATAAACAAGAAGGCATAAATCAAAAGATTCAAACTACTCCATAGAGGAAAATACTACAAGTGAAGCTGATACGGGAATGACCTGCTAGTGAGCACACATGTTCAGTGACTCATTTATTGTATTTAGGAATGACTGATATTAGGAATGGAAAGCTTCACAGCCTGCATAGTCTTCTAGACCTCTGTCTGCTATACAAGACCTCCACCTCACTCACTACAACACATCCCCCATACTGCAGTCTGGTCATAATGGTCCAATGATCATTGGACCAATGATAAGTATCATTGGGGAGGGTATGTGCTCTGGTAAGCACTGTGAATTGTGCAAGACTGTTGAATCTCAGATCTGTACCTCTGGAGTCTTGCAGGGGGAAGAAGAAGCCAAGGAGCCCCCTAAAAGTATTCTCTTAATGGTCTAAAACCCTCCCTCTGAACAACTACTTCCATAATGAAATTGAGATCAAATATGGCAACCTATCATTTGCCATCAAACTACCACTGCTCAATATGAAAAGGTGCTTATATTCAAGGAAGGTTCTTACCTGACAGTTTTCCTTCCTTTCAAGGGGAATAGAAAACTTGAACTCTGAGTTTTTAAACCTCCTAGTTATTCTAGCCAGTTTACTGGGGATACAGAGAAAATGGAGCTGAGCAATGAGAATGTCTGATCGAGCAGAAGGAGGAGGCTAATCTGTGCATTTCTGTTAACCTTCAATTATTTTTCACCAAATGTATGTCTATTTCTGTTTCTATCTTCTGTTGCACTAAGCTATGCACTGCATGGAATTATGTAGGTAAAATTCTAACTGAGATTTCAATGTGCAGAATGTTTGCTAAAACCTTCTACTATTTTAGTATATGGATTCTATGAAGTTCTCTGGCTCAGATGGGAAAACAAAAACTTCTATCTTGAGTCCTGCCAAGGAGACTCTCCCTCATTATTCAAATTCCTCCTCTTCTAAGGTTGTTCCTTTCCCCTACTTTCAAACTCCATTTCTCATAGCCCACTCCCCCCCATCCCCTGCACCTCACCTCATCCAAAATCAAACGCTTCTCAACCCTGCCACAAGGCACTGTTTCGCTCCCACAGGGTTATCATAGAGCTAGTTCTGCTGGTCTCACTGCTTAATCTTTAAAAAATTTTTATTAGTTAAGAAAAATGGAAGGAAAAGAAAAAAACACAAAGGAGAAAGGAATGAAGAAATAGAGAGGAATTACAAAAGAGAAAGTATAGGGAGACACAATGAAAGTGAAGGAAGGAAAAAAGGCAGACGGGAGAAGTCAGAAGAAAAAGAAAACACAGCCAGCAGAGAATTACCATGGTTCACAGATACCTAAAGCTTACTCTGGAGCAGGCATCGTGCTAACTGCTTTCCATGCAGTATTTAAGTTAAGAAACAAACCACCTACCCACCCACCCACACATATATGCTTGATATATGACAGGAAAAAATATTTTCAGAAATGTAAGCTTCCTTAAAAAACAAATAAATATGTCATGATGTATAATGTTTTCTTTCCTTCCCATTTCATCCAAGCACAGAAAAGTCAATTTTGTATTATTTGTATTTAGTTTAAAAAGTTAATATTAAAAAGAAAGGAAGTCTATAATATTGTGTGTAATATTTTCTGGTATTACAATTTAGTGATTTTTATCTAGTTATGTGCTCTTAAAAGATGTATCACCATGGTAACTAGATCCTTTGACAATTATTCTATTTTAGTGCAAACCAATACAAAGGGGTTAAAAATACCTTAGTCTTGAATCCTGAGATTCACATTCACTCTGAAAGTTTATCCTCTCCTCCCTTCTCATTTTCAAGAGAATGTTTAAGAATTTTTCTCCGTCCTATTTCACCTCGTGTCAAACTGATCTGAACAGGAGTAGTTCTCAAACCATGAAAGCTGACGTACTTTGTGACAGTAAACTCCCAACAGGAATTTTTGCACTTAATTCACATGGATAAATATTGCTTATATAACTTAATGTTAAGCGTTTATTGTGCTTGCCAATTTCAGAGAGAAAAATTTGGATTTTTGTCTTAGAGACAGATAATTTTTAAAAAACAAGGCAGCATGATACGGCCTCACGATGCATCATTTCAGTGCATGTATAATCTGAGAGGTGATTTGGGTTGTCCATAAGCCACCGTTAAAAGTAAACACTGTCAGCAACTGAAAAAGTTACCACCTCTTCCAGGTTTCTGCAGCAATTTTACGGATCTCTTCATTAATAATCACTGTACTATCATAAATAATTGTTAAAGCTCTTCTCTCCAGAAAGCATATCAAATTCATCTTTATCATTCTAGCCCAGCACCACACACTTAGTAGGCTGTCAGTAAACAGAGTAGGGAGGACAGCCGTGATAGTGAACACTGATAGCTTTGTTTTTCATGAATCCGGTGGACTGCTCTAATATATAGTAGGAACTCACATCTGCTGGATGGAGATTAAATTACATTTCAGGGAGGATAAGAATAATAACACTAAAATATTAATTTAATAACTTTTTTAGCAAAATGGTGAAAGTATGATTTTTCTATTCAAGCTAGATCATCATCCAGGGAAATGAGTCACGGGGTCAACCTCACTTCTTTCCACAAGGCTTCGTGGTTTTTGCCAGCCTCTGAAGAACGTCAGAACTCTTCAGGGTTTGGGGGTAATCCATACTATCCACTTTCCTGGATTCCTCATGAGCATGCCCATTGTCATCCAGCGTGTGGGCGGTTGGAGGGAAGACCTGTCAACTGTCTCCAGACGGTGGCCTCCGCCTGCCTCCAATAGTTTCCTGCCACCCTCGAACTTCTGAGGAAAGAAGGTGGTCCTACTCCCTGCCTGAATGAACTTTGTGTAAGTCGCCTCTGGACCTGGCATCTCCACCACACCCTCTTTGTACTTCTTGCCTTCCCATGGTGCATGGGTGCATTGGATGGGATCCCATTCTGCATTAGATCTCTAAGGCTTGGCTGGAAACCCAGATGGCTTCACTGAGCCAGAATTCCTAACTGATGTAGGGATTCTTCGTATTTCCTCTGAGGTCCCACAGTTTTCCCATTTTCTCCTTTCCCATAGGCTCTCCGACACTCCAGGCTCTTTCCTCTACTCCATTCCCAGAGTATGGCAAAGTTGCCACAAATGGTTGATGCCCTGCTTCCTATAAATCAATGTGTCTAGCAATCACCATTCAGCTGCACTCAAATGAAGGCCATTTTAGAGCAACATCAACTCTACCACGCTCGAACTGGCTCTCCTCAACCTCTGTTCTCTGAAATCATCTTTTTGGTTCTCCACAGCATTGACTTAGTGCAAAAAGCTTTGGGTATTTTTGTCCCTATTGGTGTCATATTTGCATTCTTTCTTCTGACATCACCTCTCTGTTACACCTAAATTCTAGAATTTTCCACAGCAGCAGCAGGGTAGGGATACTCTACCCAGCCAGGTGCATAGGATGTTCGTCATGGCACAGCAGGAGGACCTCGGTTTCTATCACTATTAAGGCTTCTGCATGCCTTTCCTATCTGATTTTTATCTAAAATGATATTCATTAAGTAACTGAATTTGGCATTTTTTTAATCATTTAACAAAGGGTTCTGTAAAATATCTGTGGATTTCCCTTCATTTCTTCATATTGTTTCCACATTGGGCATAAAGGAGAAAGGTAATTTTTTATTCTTGTCTGTTTTCACTTCCAGGCTACTGTGTTCCTCAAACAGACAAAATAAAACAAGCATCCCTCAACGCTGCCTTTGATGTCTTTTTTCTCCCTTCTGTCAATATGGCCCCAACATCTGAGAACACACACATAAGAAGGTATGTGTCAACCCAGTCCTACCCTCTTAGCAGAAAGTTCAGGCAAATGTAAAAAAGAGAAAGAATGCTCAGTTTCAGATTCTAGAGCCTTCTTCCGGAAACCAGGGAACCCATGGCACAGTCCCAAGTTTTGTTTCCAAATGCATTCTACATCTAAATATGTCCAGACAGTACTACGGCTGTACTTCTCACTTCATGACCCAAAATTAGCCAGAGGCGAACTCAAACTGTTACTTGCAAACATGTTAATTTGATCAGAATCTCTCATGGCTCTTTTGCTTCCTTAATCTTTTAAGACTGGGGTCAGCAAACTGCAGCCTGGGAGCTAAATCCAACCTGAGAGCCAAATCCAGCTTGCCCCCTGTTTCTGTACAGCCCATTAAGCTCGGAATGGTTTTTACCAGTGAATGTTAGCAATCACCTTGATGATAAGGAGCAATAACTTTGAACCACGATTAAGGAAAATGTGATTCTCCCAAAGAAAGAATTCAACTTCTCATCAGTAGACCTGTATTACAAAAAACTTGTACTCAATTATATTTTGAATTTCATCAATAAAATTTGTGGAAGTGTGTGTTGTAGAAGCATCTACATTATATTCTTGATTTGGACTCTGAGCCCACAGAGCCTAAAATAGTTACTATCTGGCCCTTCACAGAAAAGGTTTGCTGATCCCTGCTTTAAGAGGACACAGCTGGAGATGTTCTATGGAATGCAAAGGAAAACCTCCACAGTAGTTAATTAATGCAAGAACTCTAGACGTTTCGCTATATATACATTTTTCAGGTTAAACTATATATATATATATTTGTATATTTACGTGCATATTTGTGTTTCTGCTTGTTGCAATGCACATTAACTAAATGTCACAAGTGGTAGCTCCTCCATCCTCACTTTCTTGCTAAAACAAGTATTACCATTTTCAAATCAGTACTTATTACTAGAACTGATTGAACATTTCCGAAGTATTAGACTTGATGACCTTCACAAACCACATGAGATAGGCATTATTCCTGTTTAAAGGTTACAAAACAGAGGCCCTGCAAGGCTGACCAGCCTACAGAAGACACGGAGCTAGTCTGAGGTGCAGCTGACTTTGACTCCAGGGTCCCCAAGCTTAGTCATAGTAACGTACTGTTTCTGCCTTTGTCTACCTTCTTCTGGGAGTCTCCTTTGACCATCTCCAGCTTCTGCTTGTGTTATAGATAGCAAGCCACTGCTGTCCACCCTCCACCACCCCACCCCCCTTCAGAAGCGGCACGCTGGCAGAGAGATTAAGGAGTGCAGCCATAGCTGTGTCCCAACGCTACTTTGAACTTCCAGTACACTGACCTTGTTTAAATCACAAAGTCCAGCCTGGAACTCTGGACAAAGGCAAAGATCCAAGAGAGAACTGCAAATGAGCTGGGACTGCCAGAGCCAAGAGGTTTGACTCGCTTTCCTGAAGTTAGGAGCTCTGACCAAGGGCGCTCGGGGAGCTGACTGATTGCATCTTCCACTTCGGTACTAACCTAAATAAGCTTTAACCCTGGGAGCCGTTACCCGTCAAAGTGAAAACCTATCCAGAGTTACAGGAAGTCCAAATGAAGTAATCAGGAAAGGAAATGTGTTGGCAGTAGGGAAACCTGGATTAACAATCCACTTCAACCATTAACTCACTGAGGGACACTGGCTTCATTTCACGTTAACCAGGAGTTTATGATTTGGTTACAACTGTTGCTTTGATGATTACTCAAGTTTCTTCCAACTCTATGTTCCCATGATTTTAGGGCTCTAAAATTCATCTGTATAGTGACATGACGCAGACAAGAATGCCATGTGAAGGGTGGCCCAATATGATCAAATTATTCTGATACTGGCTAATCAGATCACACATTAATGATTTTCCTCAAAGGCTCATCTGGAATAGTCGGGACAGTATGCTACAACGATTTCACTGAAAACCTAGATTTAGTCTGGAAATGCTTGTAAACTCTTGGAAAATAATTACTACATATTCTTTCATCCGTTACGTTGCTGTGATTTTGCTGAGATCAGATGGTTCTAAGTTTTTAAGGAGTGTGATTTAACCAATTAATGCACTTACAGATTGTACTATTTTATGATCACTAATCTCTAGTAGGGAGCTGAACGGGTATAGGCAGCAGTGGCCGTATTTCCGAAGACGTGCCCAACCCAGGGCTTAACGCACAATGGAGCTTGCGATATGCGCACTGAGAGATGAATAAATGAAGGACAGCTGTAATAATTCATGTTATTTCCTGGACTGGTTATCTTAGGAGCAAATACGTAAGGCACAGAAATGTATTCCAAAAGTCAAAAAGGGAAATATAGGCATGTAATTATATTTGAATAACATAAATGCTTTTGGAAGACGTGCAGATCTGAAAGGAGTTGTATAAATGCATTGAGGAGTAACAAGGGACTGGGGTGGCCTGATCTGTGCTCTCATTGGGGAACGGTGGGCCTGGGCAGGACCTGGTGTGTGAAGGAGAGAAAATCTACTAGGCTCAGATTAGTGACAAGAAGATGACCATGGGATTTAACGTTATTATCCAGGCCCACAAAGGCCCTGGGAATTACATAACACTTTCTTCACAGTTCATTCCCTGGATGACCTCCCCTCTCCAAACAGAAAGAGTAGGTCTGGAAATGGAGACCTGACTATCCTCCAGCGCCATCCATCTGGAGAATGAATTAAATCAGATTTCTCTTCAGATCTATCTTAATCTAGCATGTTATTGCAGGGGGAAACGCTTGTCCAAAAATGTTATTTCTCCTTTTTAAACACTTGAAATTCTTCAAACAGGGAGCAAAGCTTATCATTACCTAATAAATCATCCATTGCCTCATTTAAAAAAGAAAAAAAACTTATGCCTCACATCTCTTGCACCAATGTGACCATCTGAACTGCATGGTGAGCCTTTGTCAAGGCTTATTTCTCAAAGTGCATTAATGACCTATAAGCAATGACACGCAGCTGCTTTTTGTGTGCTCATTTTGTCTACTTCCTGATGGGTGCAGATTTAGGAAGACAACAGCCCTCACAATACTTAGCAGAAGTTTCTGCCCAGCAGTTACTAAAATAATGAGGTACAGTCGTCGCTGCTAAGGAAAATCATATTCTTAAATTAGGTCACTACCGCATATTCATAGTGGCCCATGGACTGAAGAGTTTGAAGTGGGACATCTACTTAATAAATGTATTTATTTATAATCGGTCATGTTCCAGAAAGAAGTTAAGGTGGTTTATAAAGATTCTTAAAGTACAGCAAGGGAGCATAAATTAAAAGGGGGTAAAGAATGGCGGAGTTACAATTTGTATTTAATTTATTAAGGTTCAGTCTAGATATGGAAGAAGTGGCAGAAGTAGGGAGCTATAACAGGGCCATGTGGTTGAGCGTGAGTCATTAAGCTCACAAAGAGAGGACAGTGTGGTGAATGTGAAGACAACCTGATTTAGTATATTTCGATATATAATGGAGCCCTCTCACACGTACCAATCACTTTGCAGTAAACAATGTTAAACACATTTATTTTCTTATCTCAGGAAGTCCACATTAGAAATGAGGAAATTAAGTCTAGTAAGAAACAGTGACTTACCATGACAAGTTGCCTTGTATAAATGATAATACAGAATATTTTCAGGAAGACTTACAGACTGGTAAAACAGAATTAGAGAATCTTTTAGAGGAAGTCTACACATTATCCTACCGACAAATGACACATTTCAATATTATCAAATCTTTTGAGATATCATTTTCAATATTAGCTTAAATCATGTGGAACTGCCATTTTGTAGGTCAAAAATGGTTAAACATCAGCCATTTCAGATGTTCAGCCTCATAGTTTGGATACCAGTGAAAACCAAATGTGATATGGATCTTCCGAAGCACCAAAATTCGTTCACCCTCACTTAATTCTGTAGCTTGCACGTGAGACATGTGATGTCTTTACTAAGGAAGAAATATAAATAAAGACACACTAATTATCCTTTTAAGACTTTTTCAGAAAAGTAATTCAACAACAAACAACTCTAGATTCTGGTACTATGTATTCTGTAGAGATTTTTTGGGGGTGGATATCAACAACTATTCCATAGAGAAAGGTAAAGTAAGAATTTGGCACAGAAGTCAGCTTAACTACTAGAATCCTTATTCACACTGGATATGTTACATTAGCAGGTGACATAAATGTCTGTGTGTCAGGTTCCTTATCTGCAAGTTGAAAATAATGCTATCACTTTCTCTAACAGTGAATCTATATAACTGAGCAATTGCATCATTCTATTTTGACTTCTGAAAAAGTCAGAGCCAAGTTAGCAGCTCAATTTCAGGAACCACTTTGACCCTTGTGGTCTACATATTAATATTCTTTTCAATGATTTTCAGTTATTATTTATTTATATTTCTCTTAGATTTAATGATCTATTTCCTCTTTATCCCACCTTTAGGAAATAGCATTTTTTGTCTCTCTCTCTCTCTTCCTCTTTTTTTTTTTTTTTTTTTTTTTTTTAGAAAGAGAGAGAGTGCACGTATGCAGGGAAGGGGTAGAGGGAGAGGGAGAGAGAGAATCTCAAGCAGGCACCACACTTAGCATGGAGCCAGATGCGGGGCTTGATCTTATGACCCTGAGATCATGACCTGAGCTGAAATCAAGAGTTAGAAGCTCAAATGACTGAGCCACCCAGGAGTCCTGAGGAGATAGCATTTTTAATATTACCTCAAATCTTTGTGGTACAAGTTGGGTTAAAACATAACCAATAAATGAATACATGAATAATACACACTCTCTATTCTGAAAATGTTGACTGAGGGTGATTTCTGTCAGAAAATACATGTTATGCTAATTTAAAATGCATATAAATTCAAGCATGATAAAGCACTAACTGTAGGGGGTAATAACTGTAGTAAATTATAAAGCTCTCAGAAAAAAATTCAATTGAAAATAAATGTTAACTCATAAAATATTAATGATTTTTATGTTCAATAAATGTTGCTGTGAATTAAAAGAAATTAAACAGTATGAAGTAAATAAGCCATATTTACTGATGTCAATACTAAATGGTGGATAACTATAATATTCCCAAATACAAATGAATTTATTACATGTGTCTGTGCTATGCAAAGTTCATGTATTCAATTCAAAACAGCATTTGCCCCATTGGTAAATGCACATTAATAACACTGACTATCAAACAAACACATCAGTACTACATTCTGTAACTGAGTTACTCCATTGAAATATATCAATTATAAAGGCAAATACACCTAAAAAATTTCCATATATTTTTATCACCCCATCACAGAGCTAACGGTTAATTAGATCACAGCCATAAATAAATGAAATGGTAAGATGCATTATTTTCTAGAAATGCACAAGCTTTAAAGTCCACCTCTATGAGAAAGAAACAAATAAACAAAAGACTTAAAAGCAAATTGTTCAAATCACTCTTCTGAAGTTAAGTTAGAATAAGAGAGGCTGGGATTCAAGCTTTCTGATTCTAAATTAAGTCGAAAGGCAAATAACAAGCTCAACATTTTACCACAAAAATGAGTCCCATAAACACAGGCACTGTAATTTGTGTTTGAGGTCTAGGCTGTGTGTATGTGAGTACACACGCATGTGTGCCACGTAAAAACAAAGTATGCACATTCCACTTGAGCTATAGTGATAACAACAACAAATCTAGAAATCTACAGAATAACAAAAACTAAAGACGTTCTCTCTGATTAGTCTAAGAAAAGTGAATGATGCCAGCCCAGACATATTTTAGATAAGACCTTAACATACTTTGAAGACAAAATGAAGTCTCTTTTAGACAACCTGTTACTTCTATTTCCTCTGTCCTTAAACTCATTTCTTGGTTATTGCATTTTTTCTCCTTCTTCCCCTCACTAAAATTGTAAATTTAATTCTGGATGCTGTCTACAATCTCCCGTTCAGAAAAGCATAATGCCCCCAGATACCTGCTGACAATTTACAGCTGAGTCCTTTCCAGGAACAGCCCTAAACCAAGGGAGCTCTCCCACCCAAGGTGGCGTTCCCTCTTGGAAGCACCCTCTACTCAAGATCTGGCCAATGTGTGGGTAACAAAGGCTCTGGCCTCACATCAGATCTCTGTGAAGGGCAAAAGCAAGTTCAGCTCTTCCAATGGAACTGGGTGAACCCACTGCTGCAAAGACAGTGCCTTTCAACTTCTCCCTCTGCCTAATCCCATTTCTGCTCTACCTGGATAGGTGCTTCCAGAGGCACTTCCCAATAAGCTCTTGTAGACCAGTCCCTATCTCCAGGGAAACATGATCTATGATATCATGCAGGAAAAAAAAAGTGCCATCATTCAATTTAGAAGAAATTAAGCAGAAGTATAATCAGAACAATCTTTAAGAATTTGGGTGGGGCAAGGGTAGGAAGACACAGAACTCCCAGTGGAGAAATAAGACCTTCAAGGTTTTGAACACAGGATTTCCATTTTCACTTAGACATTTTATAGTTTATGACTAATTTTCAAATGTAACACATCCATGACAACTCGCAGAAGATGTTCAATTGAGGAGAACAATAATAAACTGAAATGATGAAATAGTTACCCAAATCAAAGGAGACCCAAAGTTAATACACTATGTGTAGTAAAATACTAAATGTTTCGGTTGTTGAGAGTATGGGACCAACATGAACTGGGTTCAGGTTCAACCCAAGTTCTTTTCAAGGGAAGATGTCATCGATCTGCAGGGGCCCTCTGCCTTGCTTCCTTTTTATTCTGATTTTACTATAATTTCAGGAACAGGATCGAACTCTATGGGCAAAATTCTAATAAAATATTGGACATCGTCATATAAAAATAGAAAATCTGATGCTACCCTTTCATAAGCTTCATAATAATGTTCAGGACTAACTCTATCTAGAAAAGATGCAGAAAAGAACAATAGAAAAGATTAGTTTAGGGATGCATCTATAGAAGAGTGAATTAAAAAGATTAGGTATCTTCAGTATAAAAAGGCGAAGCTGGAAATGAGGTAACTGGGTATTACAAAATAAAACCCAAAATATAAAATGCATTATTTTTCAGCAATTCTTCAGCACACCAATTCCCCTAGTAGGTCATGCCCTCCTACCTCAGCATTCTGTTTTTAGTTGGATCATATCCTATAGCATTCAAAGGCTCTTGTGTCTCTTTTCTTCCATCATAACACTCCCTTCAGCTTCTAAAAAAAAGAATTATAATGCATCCTATTTCCATGTTCTCCACTACTATCCCTAACAGCCTAATCAAATCTGACTGCCGTGTCCCATGCCCAAAGAAACCGCTCCCACAACAGTTACTAGTGACCTCAGTGCTATGAAAACCAGGGGGTACTTCCAGGTTACCTCACTTCACTTCTTAGCAGCAATGGAGGAACACCCCTTTCTTCCTGAAAAACGTTCTGCTTCTGTTCCACCAAATGGTTTTCTTCCTAACCTGTTGGCACCTCCTTTTCCGTTCGGTCACCTCATTCCTACTTTCGTTAATTCGTTCATTCATTTGGCAGAATGGAGTCTGGAGATGCAATAGTGAGCAATATGAGACGTAGCTCCTGCTCTCAGAGTCCTTTACACCCTCTCTGGCTTCGCATTACATGATTCTTTCCCACTACCAAGATGGTTTTGTACATACCTTTTCTCTAGTTGCGCAACCATGCAGAGCTCTTCATATAGCAATGCTTTCATATGCATTCTTTCCTCTTTTTGGGAAGGTATGCCCCAGCTAGCCCATTCCTAAAACAGCTGCCATGTCAGTGGCTCAGAACCTTACGCTGGAATCCCTGTCTCAATCGGCATATCCTCTTCCTTCACGGCATCCCACTTTTTCCTTCCATAATCATTGTAATCTGTAATGACATAGCTCCTGTGTTTGTTGGCTTGTCTGGGGCTCCAGGAAGTTAAGAATCCTGTTTATTATGTCATTTACCTCGGTCTTAAAAGGCCCAATGAAATACCTGGCACATTTTTCTCTTTAAAATAAATAAGACCTAAAACAAGCAAACAAACAGCTTCCATTTCACTGCTGGTGCAAGAGATGGTTTAGGTGAGAAATGCAAACAGGTGTCTGAAGTTCATCAATGAAAGAATCGTAATTAACTTTTGCTAAAGTTGCTATCAGAAAAGATAAGTAGGTTTTTTCATATCACATTACTGGATCATAATCACGCAAAAACAGGCAAGAAAAATTCAAAACCAGGCAATCCAACTACAGATCCAATAGCTCAATAGGGCTACCCATCCATCACTGTATGGACATACCACTTTTTCCCCAGCCAAGATACTCCATTCCACTTGCAAGCATACTGATCTATGAGAGAGAATCTCAGAACTTTAGAGCTAACTAAGTCCTTGTAGATCTCAGAGAGACCACACCCAAGAAGTTCATACAGAGAGCGGGGGCAGATAAGACACCAGAACTTGGGTCTCCTGGTCCTCATAAGAGAGCTCAACCAGTACACACTGGCCCTTCTTTTTGAAAATAAAGGAGACAGAAAACCAAGTTTCACCTACAAATGCTCTTCCATTACCTACAAAACATTAACCATGAATATTCTAAAGTACTTCTTCTCTTAAAGAAAAAACAATCTTTAAAAACTTTAGCTACTTTTTAAAGAAAGGCAATCTATGAAATTGCAATCTTTTTAAAGACCCTGAGATCTCTTAGGATATTTTTTTCAACATAGAAAAGTTTTTTCCTTCCATTTATGTTTTAGAAAAAAGAAAAGAACTATATTTTGCTATGGGAACCCACTTATGTATGTGAAAAAATTTTGAAGTGTGAGAAAAAATACAAACAAAAGTCTTAAGAGTCTTAAGTCTTAAGAGTTATGGAGGAAAGTTGTGGGAGTGGGTGGGGGCCCAGAGAGAAAGGAGAGAAGCTCCACACTCGTGGATGGTAGAGCATGTTTCTGCTCCAACTGTAATGTTCTAATTTCTCTTAATTCTAATGGAATTCATCCATGGTTTATATAACTATAAATAACATATCAAAATTAATGTTTTGAAACAAACAAAAAGTAGACTTTCCAAAAGGATGCAGGTCAAGCAAATTAGCCTATGTTCTCTGTCATAACAGTTTTCTCCCAGACTTTTCCAGCACAGTGGTGTAAAAGTACTTGCTGCTAAAGATTTCTTTCCACCAATTTTTTACTCTGCCTCAGGGAAACCCCAAAGAAGCCTTCTCTTTGGACTGTATTTACCTCAGGAGGATTTCTCACAGATTTTGCTAACAATAGAAATCGTTCTTGGTTAGGATACAGACCCAGCGGGGTGTTCAAAATGCCACGGGCTACTCAGTGGTCCTGCCTGGCAAAGCCTACTGGTAGGTACCATGTGAGCCATATGGAAATTGCTAAAATGGGAAATAAAGCAGCAGGTTCTGAAGGCACCAGCTTCCCTGGCCATGGCAGAATTAGCACAGTCTATGATGCAAAGCCTTCCTGCCTCTGAAATGCCCACTATCCATGCAGTATCACCAATCCATGGCGGTATACTGAAGAGGATTTCTATATATTCTGCCGATTTCCTCTTTACTTCTTTGGCTGGTGCCTGAAATAACCACATTTTGAAAGAAGAAAGTGTAAAAAGAGAAGAACCTATGGAGGCCATACTTTGCTCAGCGAAAGTGATATTCTGTAGATACCAATGTTGTGATAGGATAATTTTGAAGTGCAATGTAAACACCTGATAACTGCCAATATATGTGTACCTCCTTCCCAAGAGATAATATCAAGAGACTTTTTTTTTTACTTCTTAACATAAAAATTCTCAAATTCAAACTGTAACATAGAGACACAGCTGTACTAATAAGAGAGACCTATCAGAAAAGTGAAAATCACCTACGAGAATATCCTCAATAAGGAGAAAAAACACCATCAATTGACATTTGACAGGTGTTTTAGGTCAGGCTCTCTCCAGAGAGCATTGAAGAAAGAAATTATATCAATATAATATGTAGACAATATAGAAGTTCCTCTTTATCCACAGTTTTATGTTCCACTTTCAGTTACGTGAAGTCAGCTGTGGTCCGAAGCCGATGATCCTCCTTCTGACGTAGGATCAGAAGGTCTATGGTAGCCTAAGAGTACAACAGCTCGGTCACAATGCTTACGACAGTCATCTCACTTCGTCTCATCACTTCACCTCATCACACAGGTATTTTATCAGCACACATCCTCACAAGAAGAAGGGTGAGTACAGTCCCATAAGATATTTTAAGACAGAGACTATATCCATACAACTTTTATTACAGTATATTGCTATACTTGCTCTATTTTCTTAGTAGTTATGATTGTTAATCTCTTACTGTGCCTCATTTACAAATTAAACTATCACAAAGTAGGTATGTGTAGAAAAAAACTGTCTATATAGGGTTCAGTACTATCTATGGTTTTAAGGCATCCAATGGGAGTCTTGGAACATATTCCCCATGGATAAGGGGGGACAATTGTACCTTCCAACTGAAGAAAAGCAAAGTAATCTCAGAATATATAAATGCTATAAAAGTAATGAATGTGGGATCTTTGCTTAATCCCAATCCACACGAGGCACATTGCACCCCTCTTTTCAGGGGTGAATTTTCTGTAACACATTGCTTAAAGCTGACTGTGAGAAGCATGTTGTGTTTACCATGGAAGTGAGTAGGCACATACGTGTGTAGACTGTGAACCTGTTTTTTAGAGTGACTGAGTGGATAAAGATTTTTAAAGAATGATGATCAGTAGGGACGGTATCCCTGAGGCTGTTTAAGTCAAGCCATTTCCAAAGAAAGGTGTCCCGCTCAGCTACATTACACAGAGCGGCTGTCACCCACTATCGTCTGCAGTATTACATCACCAGAATTGTCAATCACACATCACTTTCTCATTAATTTACAAGGAGATTATTTTATGATGACACTTCATCTGAAAATAGAATAGGACATGTAATATTTATCTTTCTACTTAAAAAAAAAAAGGAGAGGGTTAGCAGGAATATTAAGGCATCCCTGGAAGATATGAGCGGACAGATGATACACTCCATATGTACATCTTTGGCAGTTAAAGAACATACATCAATATTCCTTTATCACAAGTTTTAAAAGAGCCTTTGATTCCATACAGAACTAAATTGAATCCTTGGATTTAGTGACTGTCCAAGCATTGTGGATGCCGCTTGTCATAAGGGAAGAAAGAATCAGCACAACATTAGGCTGGAAACTTAGATTCATCTCTTCATCATTCATTATAAAATACTTACTGAGCACCTACTATACGCTAGAGGTGGTGCTAAATACTAAGCGCATGATTATATATGAAAGAGATGTTCTCGCTAACCTTGTGTCAATTAAAAAAAAAACAAGTAAATATAAAAGTCCAAATTATGACAAGTTATATGAAAAGTTCTATGAAAAAGGAGAACACGGTGATATGGTAGAGAATATTGGGAAGGGGAGCACAAGGCCAGCACTCAGGGTCTGAGGATGAATGAGAAGTCAGTTGAAGAATAGGAGGGTCTAGACTCCAGGTAGAGGAAGCAGGTATTGAAGACTTTGAGCCCAGAGAGTATGAAGTTTTGAGAACTGGAAGGGGATCAGTGTGGCTACATTATAAGCAGCAAAGGAGAGGACGGTCCGGGATGAGGTCGAAAAGGTAGGCAACAAGAGATGGCTATGAGGCGAAGGCTACATTTTCAGTTCACTGGGAAGTCATCGAAAGGATATAAGCAGAATGACCTGATCTGATTTAAGTCTTAAGCAGGCTCTTTGGAGAGTGCCTATAGGAAATTCCACCTCAATGTCATCCTAAGTTTTTTTCTCTGCTACCAGAATCCGACCTCCTATAAAATGAAATTCTTCCATGCCTTCCAAATGTGTGGGAAGAACGGCCAGGAGCAAGGGTCCCAGAGGAAGGGGTTTCCGTACACCAAGTTCTACCAGAGGTCCTCCAGCCTTCTTGGCAGCTCCCCACTCTATCCTCATGATTGCTGATTTTGTTAGCTAAGTATAGAGCCACAGGAATTGTGATCTTTTACGGATTGGGTCCCGGGAAAGCCCTCACAACCTTGATTCTCAGAAAGCTGGGCAGAAACAGAAGTCCTGCCTCCTAGAAAAGGAACGGACAATGGATGCAGGAGGGAAGGAGACCTGTACCCTGAACACCATCCTCTGCCTGGGGGTGAGGGAGAACAGGTCAAGAGAAGGGGATGCCAGCCACAGCAGGAGTGCTAGGTCCCCTGGGAGCCTATTAAGGCAGCAGGTGCCTAGATGTAGGACAGTGCTGAAATTCGGCATAGCTGGGAACCGCCATTAGCATCTTTCCTGTCAGGCTTCCTTAACCACAAAGCATTACCTAACTGCTGCGGTGACTAAGACTGAATAATTTAACTGTGGGGCTTGGGGATTTCAAACAGATTTCTCTTGCACCAAGGCTCTTAAAAAAACAATGGTTGTTCATTTTCCTAGAAGACCTCCAGAAGGAGTGAGTTTTGTTGTGTTTTTTTTTTTTTTTCCTTCCTTTTCTAAGATAGCGCAAATCAAAGGGAATGGTATATCCTCAGTGATTCCTCTAGGTTTTGGTTTGTTTGTGTGTCTTGTTATGGGACACAAAACTGTGTCAAAAACAGTGTTATTACTTCTCTGCTTCTCATGTTTTACTATTTTCTCATGTTTCGAAGGACTGTGATTATTTTCTAAAGGATGAAAGTAAAGTCTGAAAAGTCTAACTGCTTCTTGAACACCAGGAACTTCCTAAGTAAATGCATTAAGTGAGTAGAAAGTTGTCCCAATCTGACTTCTCTAAATATTGAATTAACCTAATACAGGCAGTGAGGGGAGGGGAAGGGCGACAGAGAGAAATTCTACCAAGAACTGAGAAATAAGAGCGATAAAGTTTCCTTCTGAAAATTGAATTATAAAATCGCCACATAATGGGTTAGAGAGAGACAAGGTGAGTTATTCTGAAGAGCCAGAAATGGCTCCCAGACATGAAAAAGTGGCTATCATCAATAATAATGAGGCAGCAATGGAAGTTTGAGAGAAATGAAGAAAATGAACACTATCTCGGAGGCCTGGTCCATGGGAGGGAATGCTTTGGCCCAAAGAAGTGTTCTCTCTGATCCCAGGGATAAATACAGCCTTCTATGCATGAATTAACTTACCTAAGATTGATGCCATTTAATCTAAACTGATTTCATGCAACCTGTGCAGGATTTTAATTATATTCTGGTTTCCCAAGTAGTCTGCCTTTAAGGAAAGAAAAAAAAAATCAGCTAGCCAAAAGAGGATGACCCCTCTGGTAGTAGTATTTCTCACTATATATTAATACAGTGGCATTCTGCTTTTATTCATTAGTTTATGGGAACTTGTGTGGGGGGATCCTAAGAGACAGATTCACATTCAGCGTGCCAATAAATCAGGTTTCTGAAACAGGAAGGCTGAAAACCAGACCGTATCTCATAATCGTGGACTGTGCTCTCTTCTGCAAGACATTAGCATTTCCAAGTAAGTAGAAAGAGGCGACCCACACATTTCACTGATGAGATACTTAAAGGCCCAAGGTCCTTAAGTGGCAGAACAAGGCCTAGAATCTGGGTCTCTTGATTCCTTGTCCACGTTGCATCAAAGATATATGTGACACACCAATTATCCATTCAGTCTGTCTAAATTCTAGGGTTTGGGATGAATAGGAATCCTCTAGGTATTCCCATTTGGGGACCATGCTAGGTAGAATTCATTTATCTAATTAGGTGATTTTCAATTCCCCCTTCCTCATCACCACCCAATGCATCCATTCTCCTTTATCTGCCATGTATAAGGCTGCTTATGATAGTTAAAAAAACAAAACCAAAAACTAGTGGCATCATACCACGCCTAACATCCAATATGTGGGTACAGATGGCATTTCACGGGACATGATCCTTTTCTACAAATGACAGGAAGTGCAAAATAACCCCTCAAAGATAGCAGGCTCTGTTGCACAATGATAAGCATGCCAGAGAGTAATTTTTCATCTTAGCAATTTCAACTGAGGAGCAGTTTCAACTGTCAAGACCTATCCATTTCTCATATTTCCATTATGAACTGTATTCTAACATACATTAACAAGCTCCTATGTAACACGCTGAATGTTATTATTTAGTATTTAAGTAGCTTTCTGAGAACACAAAGTGTGGTGCCAATCATGAGTGTTTTGCTCATAATACCATCTCTTCGGAAGCAGGCATAAATCATTCTTCCGCTTTAGCAGCTGAGAAATGAACATCAAGTCAGAGTAAGTTAATGACAAAAGACATTAAATAATAAGCCCGGCTAGAATAAAACATGTATTTATCCAGTTTGGGCCATTTTACCATAAGGATCTTTTTTTTTTTTTTTTAAGTTTTTTTGAGAGAGAGAGAATAAGAAAGAGAGCACATGAGAGGGGGGAGGGTCAGAGGGAGAAGCAGACTCTCTGCAGAGCAGGGAGCCCGATGCGGGACTCGATCCCGGGACTCCAGGATCATGACCTGAGCCGAAGGCAGTCGCTTAACCGACTGAGCCACCCAGGCGCCCCATAAGGATCTTTTTAACCTTTTCGTGGACTGGCTCTTTTGGAAACTTTTTTTTGGCTAGTGGAAGCCTTATTGATTCACTTTTTCAAACACTGACATGTCAAGAGGGCAGTAGATTGAATGAGGAATCAGTCATCCTGACACACCAGAAGCCCAGGATGTCAAGCTGGAGAAATATCCTGGTAAAAGCACTTAAAGTCTTGGTAGACTCTTATGGATTAAATATTACTCAGTGCTGATACAAAATTCAGCAGTGGAGTTCCCTTATGCCTTCCCTGTGAGTGCCCGTTTCTGATGGAACAGATACAATGAAAACTGAACCGCCCTGATATTCACCTGACAACTTTGGTTCACGTGAATTTCCTCCCACTCTAACTACTCAATACTCTAGGGAAAGACTCTGGTTCCATTAACACTGAAAGAGGACAGAAATTCAACAGCTATCAGTAGCAGAAAATTGATAGCCTCTTCTTTTCAAATTTAACCCCCCCACCCACCTGCAAGTAATGTCTAGATAATACTACATTTAACTATGAAGAATGATGAAGCGAAGTGTCAACAGATAGACAAAGCCTCAGTGGGGCGGGAGGGTGGGGGGACCACTGAGCCACTTCTCAGCCACTATTCCCTCCACCCCACACTAAGAAAATAGAGCCTTGACAACCAGCACCCTTTCCCCGCGTGTGAACGGCATCAACTGAAAAATTTCAGTAGCCTGGAATGACTTGCCATCCATCTTCTGGTGTTCTTACCAGGCCCTTTTTCCTCTCACATGATCCCAAAAGCATATGGTTGTAAACAGCCCTACAGATGGATGCAGAAAACTCTAACAGAAGCCAAGGGGAAAATCTGGCCCACAGATGTATGATTACACCATCGTGGGCCTATGCTGCTCATAAACCATGTGAGTTAAAGTATTTACAAGATGAATACAAGAAACACAAAACACGCATGAACGTAAAAGACAAGGATTTACTACACTATTGCATTTTGTCAGCTAATTAGAAATTCACTATCTAAGAGTCACGGGTACCATAAACAGAAGACGGGGCTGTGTAAGCAACCTCCTATTTTAGAGCAAGCTAGACCCTAGTATGGATTTCCAACTTTACAAATTTTGTTTTACTATGCAAATGATCATCACCATCCAACCCCACCCAACTGAATTTACAAATTATACACAACAAAAGCGTTTAGTAAGGAATAGTTAAATTCAGACAATGACAACACTGGTACGTCTTATAATGCCTTTATGGTTTAACGGATTCATATGCAATATTTATATACGTTTAACATAGTCACTGTTTGAAAAAGCAGGTCATGATCACATAATAGCTTTGTCCCCAAATTAATGCTTTAAAACCTAAGATGATCTGGGGCACCTGGGTGGCTCAGTCGTTAAGCATCTGCCTTCGGCTCAGGTTATGATCCCAGGGTCCTGGGATCCAGTCCCGCGTTGGGCTCCCTGCTCAGTGGGGGAGCCTGCTTCTCCTTCTCCCTCTGCCCCTCCCCCCACTTGTGTGTGCACGCCCACGAGCTCTCTCTCTCTCTCTCAAATAAATAAAATAAATAAATAAAACCTAAGATGATTCTTGTATATGGGAAAAAGATCCAAAGTGCAAAACTAGAGTGTTTGCAGAGGGATGTTACCCACATAAGGTGCTGCTAAGTAAAAACAGGTTCTATACGTCAGGGGAAGGATAATACCATTGTTCTAAAGCCTTTCCCTTCTATCGTAATTTCCAAAGCAATTGAGGCTTCTTGGATATCAACTGTCTGAGGGAAGTGGATTTTATCACATTGCAGCAGACTGCTATTAGGAGGGCAAACTCATTAGTCTCCACACATTCTCCTTTAAACTGAAAAAATGTGTTAAGTTGCACATAAAAAAAATAATAATAAATAACACTGCTCTTAGCACACAGGGATTTATATAACAGAAAGCCCAATTTTAAGCACTCCAGAGATGAAGCCACAACCACAAGAATGAATACTCCAGATGTCACCCATCTTGGTGTGACTTTTTATCCTGCTGGCTCAGAAGGGCAACTGTGTCCCAGGGCATTCTATCCCTATTTGGGGCAGCAGCAAGGGGAGGAAAGGAAGAAAAAGGAGAGTGGTATGTGCAGCTGTCTACAGGATTTCCTGGAAACACTACCAATGACTTGCATTCAGAATGTCACCACCTGGCTGTATCACATTTGAGTAAAAGAGGCTGAAAAGCATCATTATTCAGGGGGCACATTAGCACCTCCAACCATACTGGGATTCTTTTTTCTTTTTAAGATTTTATTTATTTATTTGAGAGAGTCAGAGAGAATGGGAGAATTGAGATCATGAGCAGGGGAGGGGCAGAGGGAGAGGGAGAAGCAGACTCCCCGCTAACCAGGGAGCCCGACGCGGGGCTCGATCCCAGGACCCTAAGATCATGATCTGAGAAGAAGGCAGATGCTTAACCGACTGAGCCACCCAGGTGCCCCGTACTGGGATTCTGACATAAAGGGAGAGAGAGGGAATATCCAATAGGGAGGCAACCAGCATTATCTGCTACTGATATGAATACACTGCTTTGTCCTCCAGTTGTTTCTATATACAAACACAAAAGGACATAGTTTTGAAAGTTCTGGAAAAATGTTATTTGGCAGTGATGGCCGCCCTCCAAATCTCCAACCTCCACCTGCCACATGTGACACTCCAGAATGACTCTGAAATACTGTTAACTACTATACCTTTTCCTTTCTCCCACCATGCCCCCCCCCCACCTGAAATAAAGATTATAAAAGAACTAGGCACTTTAGGGTAGGAGGGTAAAAAGCTGGAAGTGAAGAGCAAGGAAGGAAAAGGGAGTCCCCGCTACACACAGGCTCTGTGCTAGACACATCACGCATTTTACCTCACGGAAACGTGACTGTGATTCATGAGGGAGGCAGTATTGTTCCCATTTACACAGAAGAAAACAGAAGCTCACGCTCCCCATTTAGTGCCTTGCCTGAAGTCAGACACCTTAAATATTTTGAACCTGTGTTCTGACTCTGAAGTTCAAGTTATATCATAAAACAGACTTGAGTTTGTAGTTAGCAAGGGAAAAAAAAAGACATCTTTAATTAAAATATATGAAATAAAACAAAATAAAAAAATGACCAAAATACTGAATTGCACTCTTCAGGCTCTGTATAGACAGACTACGCCTACATCTCGTCCGTCCTACATTTTACTTTTGCCGCCTCCATAACTGATATGGACATGTTGATCCTGAGGGAATTCATACTTTTTCTATAAGAAGAGCAAACTAAATTATTGAGGTATGCCATCTGTTTGCACACAGTCACACATGGGCCAAATTTGGTAACTGGAAGGTTTTCCAAATTGAAAAACAGTACTCATAAATTAGGAATGATAATCAATGAAAAGTTTGTTTTCTAACCGAAGTGAGTATTTTCTAGACATAATGTCATCAAACAGAAATAAATCTTAATGTCCATTTTAGCTTTGGCAGATATAGGCATATATATATAACATAAAAATGCCTTAGATAGTATAAATCTTTAAGACTAAATGTGGAGTATTATGTCATAAAGGTGTGACATACTCCAGAAAGAGGGTATCTTTATGTATTTAGTTTCTTCAGGGCTTCTGGATATAGCCTCAAAAATAAAAATTGCCTTAGAAGTTAAATCATTCGATGATCACATGGAAAAGGAGGAGGTCCTTGACTAAATTTGAAAATCAAAAGGTCTCTCCTTTGGATTTCTTTAGCCCCATGTGACCACTGAGAGAAAGTTGTAATGAGTGAGGTGGCAGACATCGGAATTAGTCTCCAATGCCATTCAGGTGCCTTCTTGTGAGGCCAGAAAGCTAAAATACTTCCCTTTCCAGCCTCCTTGCTCGCCATGGGACCCAAATGTGTTCAATGAGATGGAACAGAGAGGAACACTCTTTTTAAAGGAGTAGACAGCTGGAAAGCTCTTCTGAGCCCGCTTCAGACTTTTGCTCTTCTCCCTTCTTTCTGCCTGAAAACTGATGGGATGCTGGGTGTGTAGCAGCGATTTTGTCACCATAAGGGAAAACTTCCATGACGTAGGTAGAGAAATAGAAAGACAGAAGATGCCTGAGTGCTTCATGACACTGTGACTATGTTGCTTTAGCCCTGGACTGCCTGCCTCAGAATTTATCGTTACATAAGAAAAATCACGGTCATAAATTTTAGCCACTATTAATCAGGTTTTCTACAATTTGTTGCTTGAACAGAGTCCTGACTTATACAAACCATGTATGTGTTCACTGACCATTAGGCCCTATCGCTGGCAGAAACTTTTAAACATTATTTAGAAGTATCTAAACAAAATATATTCCAATGTTTTAATTTTCATTTTCAGGGATTTCTTCTAAAATAAGATTATATGTGTCCTTTCCTTACAAAGTGGAATAAAAAAATGGAAGGAGCTGTAAATAAACCCAAAAGGTAATTTTTATCAAAATTCTAAATTGAAATGGAGATACATAGTTGGTGACTCAAAAGGAATTCATATGAAAATACTCTATGGCCTCCAGATAGTGTACATGTTTGTCTGTTTCTTCACCTGTTTTTAAAGTACCATTGCTGGGCATCAGTATTTTTAAATTTTCAAGGCAAGGAAACTTTTATTTTTTGTCAAATGATAGGACTTTGTGAGGATATAATATGAGCTTATGTATGACTTCACAACAAGGGAAGTGTATTTTCATTTACATATATGCACATGGATACATAAAACACAATATACACACTTACAGAAGAGAGGTAGTAAATTTAAAAGTAGACATTATATCAGTTTAAGGTAGACGTGCAAATAATTTATGGACAATTTTGATGTTGTACAGCTTTTGAGACTTACTCAAAGAGAAAAGACAACAGAAGGTTTCAACCTGTTTAAAACTTACTCTGCAGCAATCTGTTAAGAGCAAAATGGAAAATCCCATGCCACTTTTTCCATTAAAATAACTGACATTTAAACAACTGCCAAATGCATGTAACCTTTGTCCTTCAGTGGTGGAGAGTCTGATCATTCTTAACGATGAACAATCTCAAAGTAAAATTTGAGACCCATGCTTGGAATTTCAGCTGCACATACTCAAACCCTCTCCATCTGGTAAGTGAGGTGTGAAGGAGCCCATTTGAGAAATCCATTTATGACTGGACACCTGCCCAGGCAAGAAGCAAAAGCCATATTCAGCATGTTTAAAGTAACCAACTCCCTGTTAGAGTTCTTATCCAGGACTTGGACTGTTTTTATTACATTTGCTTTGGAACACTTAATAACCAAATGGATTAGAAATTGTTCCTTTATTAAGGAGCCCATCAGTATTTCTTTAGACATTCGAGTTTTCGATTCAAATACTTATGAGAAGCCTCATTAAGTTTCTATTATCCTGCAACTCATTTCTAGTAGTCAGAAAAGTATTTGGAAAGGCAGAAGAAAAAGAGCAGGAGGGGAGAAAGGAAAGAGGATTAAATTAATCAGGTGGAATTCTTTTTAGCATTATTCTTGACACTACTGAAACACCGCTTGATTCTCCAGATCACATTCCAAACGTGTACAGAAAAAATTACACCAAATTGAGAAAATTTCTAAGAATGCGGAGAGGTGTTACCATAAAAGCTACCAACGTCAAGCACGAGTTATCCTGCTTTCTATCATCAACTCTGCCTTCCTGTTCCCATTGGTCAGTGGGATCAAATCCTTAAAGATGCAGAACCTTTCTTTGCCTAAAGATTTGTGACGAAAGTCCCTGAGGGATTTAACGTGAAGATGCAGGTAATCCCTGAGCGTGTGACTCTCCGGCACTCACGTTTGATACGCCTCAGAAGCACGAAAAGGCCACGGGTGTTGTCATCTCCTTCAGAGTCTTGGCTCCAGAGGGGTTCCCCGTGGCTAATGAGGACTGCACGGCTGTGCAGCAAGGAACTGGCTCGGTGCCCTCTTCTGAATCCCCACATGAACTCTTCTCTACTGACCACATCATCATTTTCTTTCAGAGACTGCCCTTGTTAGACCAAATGTTCACTGCCCCTGTCAACCCTATGAGGCGTGACTCCCTGCTCTCTTTGTTAATTGGAAGTACTTCTCAAAGACTGAAGCACAAGAGTTTCTTTTCAACATGTCAGCCCGGTACATGACATACCCACACCATTTCTTCCCTAACTCATCAGTTTTGTCGATAAGAAACGTCTGGTAGGACCTCAAAGAAATTCTCTTCATCCCCTTTGGTTTGTCTCAACTAGGATATGATATGTTGTAAGACCCCAAATGCATGTCTACTGCTTCTGGTTTGTTGCCAGTGATACTTTTCCAACATGAAATGATGCAATGTGTGGTTGGCTGTTAGTATTCAGCAGAATCAGCACCATGGCCAGGGCAGAGGGAAGAGGAAGGTGGGGCAAGGGCCTGAACCTCTGCCAAGTATTACTGTCTCCAACAGGTGGATTATTTTACAGCTTCTTTGCCCCAAGAAGTATGAATCTTACTAGAGTGATAATAAGGATCCTCAGCTCATGAGGTTATCTGAATCTCTCTGCCCTCTTCTTTCACCATACTTTAGCAATACAACATTCCAGATTTCCCCTGCAATGACCCTGCGTCTACTGTTACTTGTATTAGAGCACTCATACTATATCAACAAACTCATTTTTCCTACCCCTAAAATTAGATCATGTAAGATTATGTCACTTCATGGAAACTGCAAAAGAAGAGAATTGTATTATTTTTTAAAAACCTTTAAATGCTTATAATTTGTGTCGTTTTAAAGTAAATATTTTCCTATGGTTTACATTTTCTCTCCTTTTCCTTCATTTCATCAAACACAAAATACTTGAGTCCCTAGGGTCTGATTCATTTTATTATTTTTATGACATGTGCAAAAATGCTCAATACTGATATTTTCTAATTTATTCTTAAACTTTCTTAGACTTATTGGTGGAATTTGATGTCTTCAAGATTAAGTGAATGTGAAACAATTGACTTTTTACAACCTAGTGAACCCTTAGTATTTTTTTTTTAAAGATTTTATTTATTTATTTGAGACAGAGAGAATGAGAGACAGAGAGCACGAGAGGGAAGAGGGCAGAGGGAGAAGCAGACCCCCCGCCGAGCAGGGAGCCCGATGCGGGACCCGATCCCGGGACTCCAGGATCATGACCTGAGCCGAAGGCAGTCGCTTAACCAACTGAGCCACCCAGGCGCCCGGACCCTTAGTATTTTGTGCTTCAACATAACATGGGATTGTGAACCAGGAAAATACCTATTAAATGAAAGGATAAGCTAACCATTTCACTAGTTAATATGAGAAGGTTTTCCAGAGTCTCCTTTGCTTCTTAAAGATTTTTTTATTAAGAAGAAACTATTTTTTTAGACAAATCAGCCTTAGCTCTAAAATAAACTCACAGATCAGTGGTGCTAGGAGAAAATCTATTATTCATTTTATTAGGTTGAACCAAAAATAGCCAGTAGAGAACCATTTCAACCAACAAAAACAGCAATATCATATGTTTCAACTAATAATAAGAAAACTGCCTCCGGAGGGATTAACAGACTTGCCAAAGGTCAGTAACAAAGCTGGAATCTAAACCAAGACCTTCGGATTCCACACCAGGTGGCCTCGCATTTTAAGCACACAGAGCCTCTTAACATATCAGTTGTCTTTTTATTACAGCTTCTGTTTTCTACCATTTAAAACATTCCTGTCACAGACACAGGAAAGAATTAAGGGGACTTTGTGCCTAAGGAGTAACAAAGACAATAAGAATATTTAACCCTTGATTGGCTATTACCATATGGGATTTTAAGTGGGTTAAATATTACAGTTTTAATATACGTTATTGAAAATAAAGTTTATTAGATTTCTTTACCAACTTGGAAAGTGATGCTATTAGTTGTCAAATATACAAGACGAATGAGAGAATTATGAAGAAAATTAAGAATAAACAGAAAAAGGAACAGAAAACTGATAAAGATATATTGATGCACACTCCTATTTCAATTTTTCTGAGCTTCTCTGATTATTTCCTTAGAAAAGATTAACTTTAAGTGAAATTCCTGGGACACAGGGTTTGCATGACTTCTGAGAGATACTGACAAACTGCCCTCTAGAATTATTATTCCGATTTATATCTTCATTAGCTTGGTTTTAAACGTGTTTGACTATCTCCTGCCCTCCACAGTAATTTTTCATATGTATACTAGCCTGTTCTTTTTCTTTTATTTTATGAACCACTATATCACATTCTCTGACATTTTTTTAATTTGAATAGTTCCATTCATTTCTATGAATGGGACCTGAACAAACATACAGAAATATCATAACATAAATGTTCTTCAAATTGTAAAGATATTGTTTACTAATGATGTCTCCTTAAAGGAGTAAGTGCAAAAAATTTATTAATGATGTCTCCTTAAAGGAGTAAGTGCAAAAAATTTATTAATGATGTCTCCTTAAAGGAGTAAGTGCAAAAAAATTATTAATGATATCTCCTTAAAGGAGTAAGTGCCATTACTCCTTAAAGGAGTAATTGTTATAATATGTCTACACTATCACAAATATAGAATTTGTTTAATGTTCCCATTTAAAAGCAAATGGTATCAAGGACTTCTGCTTCCAAAGACATGGGGTAGATGTACTTTATTATTCCCATGAAGTACATCTACTCTTTTTTTTTTTTTTGGATATGGATATAATAGAATATAAAATAATATATATGTATAATATATATAAATAATATAAAAGATATGGGTATAATATCTTTCTCTAATACTATCACAATGTATGTTTAAACCTATTTCCACTTAAAAGTAAGTGGTAGAATTCAGAAGCGAAGTGAAATTAATTTAATTCATATCATTAAATGAAGTGTGTCACTCACAAAGAATAAAGCCAATTCTGAAGATTTCTTTATTAATTAACCTTATACATTCCTACCTTCCTATGGTCTTTCACAATTACTCTATATACTCACAAAGAATCTTTCATATTATTTCAAGTTGACAAGTTTAACACTTCTTTAATGTTAAGAGAAGTGAAGTGTCTCTTCCATGAATTCAGAACTTTTCACCTTGTGTTTCCATCATCTTTCATATTATAGTTACTTGCTTTGTTTCTTAAGGACTCCTGGTTATTATGTAGGGATAAGATTATAAGATCAAAATAGTAAGATCAAAAATAAATACAAGGAGTCCTATCCAAAACATTAATTTCTAATCAATCTATAAGATAAAGAAAAGGATATAAAATGTATAGAATTTAGCATTACTTAATTAATGCTGATTCTCTTATCATGGAATTACTTTATTTGGCACAGCCCATTCTAAGACCACTTCTGAAAGACCACTTCTTTTAATAATAAAAAATAAGAATAAGTCATGGCCTTTACTGTAATTTCTATATTTGTATTTTCTTTTTTTTTTTTTAAAGATTTTATTTATTTATTTGACAGAGAGAGAGACAGCGAGAGAGGGAACACAAGCAGGGGGAGTGGGAGAGGGAGAAGCAGGCTTCCCGTGGAGCAGGGAGCCCGATGCGGGGCTCAATCCCAGGACCCTGGGATCATGACCTGAGCCGAAGGCAGATGCTTAACGACTGAGCCACCCAGGCGCCCCTCTATATTTGTATTTTCTTTAATGGGACTGACAGAAAATACAAATTTCTTCAGAGAGAATCAGTTTTCCATGTGGTGTTTCTATTATCTAATCATAAACAGGCAAGAAATCAAGAATTAATTCTTCTCTTTGGTGACTGCCATATTTTTGAGATTCATGATTTAAATTTTAACATTTTAGCCAAAAAAAAAGTTTAATTGTTATAATATGTCTACACTATCACAAATATAGAATTTGTTTAATGTTCTCATTTAAAAGCAAATGGTATCAAGGACTTCTGCCTCCAAAGACATGAGGTAGATATATTTTATTATTCCCATGAAGTACATTTAAAATCCCTGCACAATTACATATAAAATGAACATAATAGGACTCTAAAAGGAAAAGAGAAGAACAGCTAGGGACCTAGGACAAAAAAAACCCAAGGGAAAAAAAAGGTGGGGAGTCCCCTGAATTTTCTTTTTGCATTATATATCCATGACTTGTTGCCGAAGGAGCCAGCAAGCTGGAAATATCAAGGGAAGTAGACTGAAAAGGTCCAACAGAAAGCTTTTTCTGTCTAGCCAAATAACCAGGAAAAGAACAGCCTACCAGGACAGGATAATTTAGACAACAGCTGTTCTACACCAATGAAATACCACAGAAAAACTGGGGACCCACCCCCACCTATAGCAGCAAAGACCAAGTAGGTAGCCTAGACTTCCACCCTCAGACACTATAAGAGGCACTCCAGAAAAGGTTGAGGATGGAGAGAACTTGGACTTTCATACCTAAAGGATAGTAAAAATTACCCCTCCCCTTCCTATAGCCTTCTTTCCTTCCCATGGGTGTCAAAAGAGGAGAGTATAGAAACTGGATTTGTACCCACTCTGGCAGTAATGATGTACTACATTCACCTCATAGACTCTCATAACATAATATCCAAAAGGTCCAGGCTTCAGTTGGGAATCATTCATCATCCCAAGAACCAGAAATTTTCCAAAGTAAATGAAAAAAAAAAAAAAAAGACAATCAATAGATATGAACACCTTGATGATAAAGATACCAGAGAAAGATTTTAAAGACGCTATCAGAAACACAAAAAAAACTTCAACAGTTATGAATATGCTTGAAACAAATGAAAAAAAATAGAAAAAAGTAGAAAGACTCAGCAAAGAAATCAAAGATATAAAAAAGAGTCAAATACAAGTCTTAGTACTGAAATATACAATAACCAAAATTAAAAACTCAGTGTATGGGCTCAACAACAGAATGGAGGGGACAGATGAAAGAGTCCGTGAATTTATTTGAATATTACAGATTAGATTGAACAATAAAAATAATCCAATCTTGAAAACAGTGAAAACAGACTGAAAACAACAATAATAACAACAACAACAACAAAAAGAGCCTCAGGGATCCATAAGACCTTAACCAAAGATCTAGCATTTATTTCACCGAAGTCACAGAAGAAGAGGAGAAAGACAGCGTTACAAAAAAAGTACTCAAGGAAATAATAGCTGAAATTGTCCCTTATTTGTCAAAAGACATACACCTTCAGGTTCAGAAAAACGAGCAAACTTCAAACAAGATAAATTCAATAAAGAAATACGAAACAACATACATCAAAGCCAACTCTCTGAAAACTAAACACAATGAAAAATAATGAAATTAGTGAGAGAGAAATAATGCCTTATCTACCTTTTCTCTTTATCTAGGAGAAAAGTAATGTGAATTACAGCAAATTTCATATCAGAAACTATGGAGATAAAAAGGAAGTGGAACAACATTTTTAAGTGCTGTTTACCCAGAATCCTACAACCAGTGAAAATATCCTTCCAGAATGAAAGATAAATCAAGATATTCTCAGATGAAGGAAAGCTAAGAGATCTAATCATGAGAAGACCTTTTCTAAAAGAAAGACTAAAGGATGTTCTGTAAACATAAAAGAAATAATTAAAAAAGAAACTTAAAACATCTGGAAGGAAAAAGGAACAGAGTAAACAAAAAAATGGGCAAGTACAACTAGATAATGCTTTGCTCTTGAGTTTTCTATATTACGTTTGGTGGTAAAATAAAAAAGTTTAAGACAGCCTGATACGGTTCTAAATATATGAAGAGAAGATATTTAAGGCAAATACTATATATGAGGAACAGTGAAAGGACACAAAGGGAGGTAAGGTTTCTATACTGTACTCAAATTGGTAAGATGACAACACCAGTAGACTGTGATAAACTATGCATACATAATGTAAAATCCAGAAACACTACTAAAAAAGCTATATAAAGAGATAAACATAAAAACACTACAGAAAATCAAAATGAAATTCTAAAAATGTCCAAGTAACATACAAGAAGTTAGGAAAAAAACGGAGAAATGAAAAGCAAAGAGAAAAAAACAGGAAACAAAACTAAAATGACAGATTTAAGCCTTAACACGTCAATAATTGTGTTAAATGTAAATGGTCTAAGTACATCAATTAAAAAAAAGAAATTAGTAATATGAATGATCCAATTATATACTGTCTACAAGAAACTTACTTTAAATTTAATGATATAGGCAGATAGAAAAGATGAAAAAAGACATACCATGCAGACATTAATAAAAGAAAAAGCAAGAGGGCTATATTAATATCAGATCAAGTAGAATTCAGAGCAAAAACATGTATTTGTCATAGAAAGAGAAATATTATATAATAATAAAAAGATCAATCCACCAAGAAGATAGAGCAACCCCGAGAACACACCAAAAATAGGGCTATGAACAAGTTAAGCAAAAACTAAGACAAAACTACAGTTGTAGTTGGAGACTTCAAAACCCTTCTCTTGAAATTGTTAGTACAACCAGACAGAAAATCAGAAGGATATAAAAGAAACTCCATACCATCAACCAACAAGATTTAATCAACATTTATGGAACACTCCACACAACAGCAGAATGCACATTTCTTTTCAATTGTGTATGGAATATATACCAAAATATACCATATTCTGGGCCATAAATGAAAGGCTCAACTAATTAGCAGAACTGAGATCATACAGAGTGCGCTCTCTGACCTCAGGAGAAATCAAACTAGAAATTAATCACAAAAGAGAATATGAAAATCTCCAAACACTTAGAAACTAAACGACACACTTCTAAACAACCCATGGGTCAAAGAAGAGGTTTCAAGAGTAATTAAAAAGTAAACTGAACTGAACAAAAATGAAAATAAAAATGTCAATGTATGTGGGACACAGCTATTGTAAAGCTGTGAGGGAAATATGTAGCTTACACCAGGGAAGATGAAAAGTCTAACATAAATAACCTAAATTCCTACCTCAGGAAACTAGAAAAAAAGAACAAAAATACCAGTACAAGATAAAAGAAGTTAATGATAAATAATATAGAAAAGTCAATGAAATCAGCTGATTCTTTGAAAAAATCAATAAAACTGACAAACCTCAAACCTCTAACAGGTGACAAAAAAAACGAGAGACAATATAAATTATCAGTATCAGGAATGGAAGTGGGGATATCACCACAGTCCCAGCTAATATCAAAACAATAAAAAAAGAATATTATAAACAGCTCTACAGACATAAATTTGACAGTTTACATGAAATTGATCAAGTCTTTGAAAAATTTAAATGACCTCACCTTACTCAATATAAAACAGATAATTTGAATACTCCTATAGCCATTAAGGAAATTTAAATAATAATTATAAAGTTCCTAAAAAGGAAAATCTCCAAGCTCAGATGGAGAATTCTATCAAACATTCAAAGAATTAACATAAATTCAACACAATCTCTTCCAGAAAATAAAAGATATGAGAACACTTCACAGTTCATTTTGTAAAGCTAATATACCCCCAATGCCAACATCGATCAAAGACAGTACAGGAAAATAAAACTATATACCAATATCCCTCATGAATACAGAAACAAAAATCCTTAACAGTGTATTAGCAAATAAAATTCATGTATATATAAATTATACACCATGACCAAATGGCGTTTATTTCAGGGACGCAGGACTGGTTTAATCCACCATAGTAAAAGGCTAAGAAATATATATATATATTATATCACATGATCTTTTCAATCAATGCCGAATAAGCATTTAAACAAATTCAGCATCCATTCATGATACAAATTCTCAGAAAAAAACAGGAATAGAAGGAAACTTCCTTAAGTTCTTAAAAAGCATGTACAAAAAACCCACAGCTAAGATTTTACTGACTGGTGAAAAAATGAATATATTCTGCCTAACAATGGGCACAAAGAAGGACAGCCACTCTCCCCACATTTTTGGTACAATATACTGGAGGTCCCAGGCAGGGAAGTAAGGCAATAAAAGGAAATAAAAGGCATACAGGTAAGAAAGGCAGAAATAAAACTGTCCTTATTTGGAAATAACATAATTGTCAAAAAATCCCAGAGAACCTAAAAATAAACTGAAAAAGAAATCCCCTGAAATAATAAATGTGTTCATCAAAGTCAAAGGATATAAGATACACATACAAAAGGCAATTGCATCCTTATACACTAGCAATATGCAGGTGGACACTGAAATTTAAAACATGATAGATACCATTTACGATCACTCAAAAAATAGGTAGTAATCTAACCAAACATGTATATGCTTATACCCAGAAAACCACAAAATGCTAATACAGAAAATTAACTAAGATGTAAATAAATAGAAGTATCATGTTCATTAATTGGAAGACTCAACATTAAAAGGTTGTCAATTCTCCCCCAAACTGATACTCAAGTTTAATACAATTCCTATCAAAGTCCCAGCAAAGCTTTTTTTAAGTAAAAACTGACAAGAATATTCTAAAATTTATATAGAAATCAAGAAATTAGAATGGAATTTGGACATTCTAAAACAACTTGGAAAAAGAACAAAGTGGAAAGAACCAGTCTACCCAACTTGAACACTTATTATAGTTGGGATAATCAACATTGTGTGGTATCAGTGGAGGAAGAGACACTAGACCACTGGAACAGGATTGAGAATCTAGAGACAGTACCACAGAAATATGCCTAAATGGTTTCTAGGAAAGATGCAAAAGCAATTTAATAGAAGACAGCCTTTTCAATAAATTGTGCTGGATCAAGTGGACTTCCATAGATAAAGCAATGAACCTCAACTTAAGTCTTATATATTATAGAAAAGTTAACTCAAAATATATCACAGACTTAAATGTAAAGTGCAAAAACATAAAATTTTAAGAAAAAATAAGAGAAAAACTTCAGGACTTAGGGCTAGGAAAAGAGTTCTTGACACCAAAGCAGGATCTATAAAATGAAAAAAACTGCTAAATTGAACATCAGATTTTAAAACTTTTGCCCTAAGAAAGGTCCTGTGAAGAGGATGAAAAGACAAGCTATCAACTGGGAAAATATATTAGCAGACCACATATCTGACAAAGGACAAGTATCTAGAGTATATAAAGAACTCTTAAAACTAAGAGTAAAAAAATAAGTAATCCAATTCAAAAAGTGGACAGAAGATATGGACACACATTTTACCAAAGATAATATTTGCCTAGAAAATAAGCAAATGAAAAGATGTTCGATATAATAAGCCATCAGGGAAAATGCAAATTAAAACCACAAGAAATGTCAATAAACACCTATCAAAATGGCAAAGGTAAAAACTGGGACATCATATGCTGGTGGGGATGAAGGGAAATGGAGAGACTGGATCACTCCTACATTGCTGGTGGGACCACGACTGGTAAAGCAATTCTGGAAAACCGACGGGTCTTATAAAACTAAACATGCTACTGCCATATAATCTAGCAATTGCACTCTCAGGCATTTGCCTAAGAGCAATAAAAATTTATATTCACACAAAAACTTGTACATACATATTTATAGCAGCTTTTTTTCTTTTTTCTTTTTAGGTTTTTTTAAATTAAAGTATAATGTATTATTTATTTCAGGGGTACCGTTCTGTGATTCAACAGTCTTACACAATTCACAGCGCTCACCATAGTGCATACCCTCCCCAATGTCCATCCCAGCCACCCCATCCCTCCCACCCCCCTCCACTCCAGCAACCCTCAGTTTGTTTCCTGAAATTAAGAGTCTCTTATGGTTTGTCTCCCTCTCTGGTTTCATCTTGTTTCATTTTTCCCTCCCTTCCCCTATGATCCTCTGTCTTGTTTCTCAAATTCCTCATATCAGTGAGATCATATGATACTTGCCTTTCTCTGATTGACTTATTTCGCTCAGCATAATACCCTCTAGTTCCATCCATGTCATTGCAAATGGCAAGATTTCATTTATTTGATGGCTGCATAATATTCCATTGTATATATAAACCACATCTTCTTTATCCATTCATCTGTTGATGGACATCTAGGCTCTTTCCATAGTTTGGCTTTTGTGGACATTGCTGCTATAAACATTGGGGCATAGCGCTTTTTTTTCTTTATGATAGCTCGAAACTGGAAACAACCCAGATATCCTTCAATGGGTGAGCAGTTAAATGAGGTATGGTAGATACATCTATACCATGGGATACTAGTCAGCAATAAACAGAAACAAACTATAGTTGACCCTTGAAAAATAAGGGTTTGAACAGCACAGGTCCACTTATACACAGATTTTTTTTTTTTTTTTACAGTACAGTACTGTAAATGTATTTGCTCTTCCTTGTGATTTTCTTAGTAACATTTTCTTTTCTCTAGCTTACTTTATTATAAGAATACAATATACAATATAACAACACATGTAACATACAAAACATGTGTTAATCAACTGTTTATGTTATCAGTAAGGCTTCAGGTTAATGGTAGGCTATTACTAGTTAAGTTTTTTTGTTTTTTTTTTTTAGGTTCTTTTTTTTTTTTTTAATTTTTTTATTCTTATGTTAATCCCCTTACTCTAGTTAAGTTTTTATGAAGTCAAGTTATGTGTAGATTTTTGACTGCTTGGGGATCAGTGCCCCTGACCTACTAGTTATTTAGGGATCACTGTATTGATTAAAACAAACAAACAAACAAAAACAACAATAACAACAAAAACCTGAATGGTCTCCAGAGAATTATAATGATAACAGGAAAAATGCCAATCCCAAAAGGTCATATTTTGCACAATTCCATTTATGTAACAATCTCGAAACGGCATATAGTAGAAGTGGAGAACAGACTAGCGATTGGCAGGGGTTGGGGCAGTAGGGTAGTGGGTGGGGCTATAGAGAGATCTTTGTGGTGATGGAAGTATTCCAAATCTTGACTGTATCAATGTCAACATCCTGGTCATGATATTGCACTAGACTTGTTCAAGATATTACCACTGAGGCAAACTGAGTAAAAGTACATGGGGTATCTCTGAATTATTTCTTACACTGCACGCAAATCTAAAGTTATCTCAAAACAAAAAGCTTAAATGAAAATAAACGGCTTTCTGGTGGTGAGGACCTCCTCATAAGACTATGCTTTCAAGAAGGACCTCCTCCATCCCTCTCTGGAAGAGGAGAAGAGGAAACATAAAAGCAGCACCCAGTGTAGAGCCCCAGTTCCTACTTTGTGGATGTGAAGTGCCCAGGATGCTATAAAAACACAACTGACTTCAGCCATGCACAAGCAGTAGTTTTGTGTGTTGGCTGGTCTACTGTCCTCTGCCAGCCCAGAGGAGGAAGAGCAAGGCTTACAGAAGGAGACTCCTGCAGGAGCACTAAAAGCACCCTCAGTCAAGATGACTGGGAAACCATCCCAATGAACACATTTTAGATTTTTATTTTTTTTAAGATTTTATTTATTTGAGAGAGAGAGAGACTGACTGACTGAGAGAATGAGTGGGAGGAGGGGCAGAGGGAGAAGCAGACTCCCTGCTGAGCAGGGAGCCTGACTCGAGGACCTTGGAATCATGACCTGAGCTGAAGGCAGACGCCTAACCGACTGAGCCACCCAGGCGCCCATATTTTAGATTTTTAAAAAACGTTACTTATTGAAGACTTTGGTAAAACAACACATAAGGAAAAAGTGTAACAGTTAAGGGATAAAGGGCTCTTAACACAATCAGTAGGCTTTTTGTTTATCTCAACTAAAAAAAAAATCAAACAAACAAAAACCAACAGTACTTCCAAAAATGAACCTTAGAAAACTGAACACAGTGTGTTTTCCACACATGAATTAAAAATAAAGCTGAATAAACTTCTTCCTAGAAACATCGCCAAAGGCAAGGGAAGCAAGGGCAAAAATGAACTATTGGGACTTCATCAAGATAAAAAGCTTTTGCAAAGCAAAGGAAACAGTCAACAAAACCAAAAGACAACCGACAGAATGGGAGAAGATATTTGCAAATGACATATCAGATAAAGGGCTAGTATCCAAAATCTATAAAGAACTCATCAAACTCAACACCCAAAGAACAAAGAATCCAATTAAGAAATGGGCAGAAGACATGAACAGACATTTTTCCAAAGAAGACATCCAAATGGCCAACAGACACATGAAAAAGTGCTCAATATCACTCGGCATCAGGGAAATCCAAATCAAAACCTCAATGAGATACCACCTCACACCAGTCAGAATGGCTAAAATTAACAAGTCAGGAAACAACAGATGTTGGCGGGGATGCGGAGAAAGGGGAACCCTCCTACACTGTTGGTGGGAATGCAAACTGGTGCAGCCACTCTGGAAAACTGTATGGAGGTTCCTCAAAAAGTTGAAAATAGAGCTACCATATGATCCAGCAATTGCACTACTGGGTATTTACCCCAAAGATACAAAAGTAGGGATCCGAAGGGGTACGTGCACCCCGATGTTTATAGCAGCAATGTCCACAATAGCCAAACTGTGGAAAGAGCCAAGATGTCCATCGACAGATGAATGGATAAAGAAGATGTGGTATATATATACAATGGAATATTATGCAGCCATCAAAAGGAATGAGATCTTGCCATTTGCAACGACGTGGATGGAACTGGAGGGTATTATGTTGAGTGAAATAAGTCAAACAGAGAAAGACATGTATCATATGATCTCACTGATATGAGGAATTCTTAATCGCAGGAAACAAACTGAGTGTTGTTGGAGTGGGGGGTGGGATGGGAGGGATGGGGGGACTGGGTGATAGACAATGGGGAGTGTATGTGCTCTGGTAAGCGCTGTGAATTGTGCAAGACTGTTGAATCTCAGATCTGTACCTCTGAAACAAATAATGCAATATATGTTAAGAAAAAAAAAAAAGAAGAAGAAGAAGAAGGTAGCGGGAGGGGAAGAATGAAGTGGGGGAAATCGGAGGGGTAGACGAACCATGAGAGATGATGGACTCTGAAAAACAAACAGGGTTCTAGAGGGGAGGGGGGTGGGAGGATGGGTTAGCCTGGTGGTGGGTATTTGGGAGGGCACGTTCTGCATGGAGCACTGGGTGTTGTGCACAAACAATGAATCATGGAACACTTCATCTAAAACTAATGTTGTAATGTAAGGGGATTAACATAAGAATAAAAAAAAATTAAAAAAAAATAAAATAAAATAAAGCTGAATAATTTGTCAATTCCATTTTCATTTTTTGTAATACCATGTACACTGGGAATTGTGTCATTCCAGCTCACTGATTGGAATCAGACATTCCTATGGGATTTTGCTATCAAGGCTTTCTGATCTTGAAAGTAACACCATTCCCTTATACTTGCCGACAGGTAAAGAAAGAAAATTAATAAAAATAAAAGTAAAGAGTGTGTGCCTTAGGTCTTATAGCTAAGTTAATACAAAATATGCAAGAAGAGAAAATACTCTTCAGTATTCCTATTTTTTTAAAGATTTATTTATTTATTCATTTGAGAGTGCTCGCTTCGGCAGCACATATATTTATTCATTTGAGAGAGAGAGAGAGAGCGTGCACAGCAGGGAGGGGCAGAGGGAGAGAGAGTCCCAAGCAGACTCCAGCTGAGCATGGAGACCGATTCGGGGCTCCATCTCAGGACCCTGAGATCACGACCTGAGCCGAAACCAAGAGTTGGACGCCCATCTGACTATGTCACCCAGGCACCTCTCTTCAGTATTTCTAATGCATTTTCAAGCAAAGAGATTTCCAGGAAAATTAATCATGGGACCTAGTTATTTTCCACTCTTTTTGAATGACTTCTCAGGCTAAACTCAATGTGACAGTGGAAAGCTTTAAAAACTAATTCTAGACCTGGTTTATACCAACATATACAAAAGGTTCACTAGTAACTCACAATGAACAATTTCACTGCCGTTGGTCTATACTTTGCGTGATACATCACTGCCTTCATTTAACAGAACTTTAGGAAATCCACAGCAGGTACAAACAGCAAATGCTATAAGCTCGTAAATAATCCTGTTAATGCCTACTTTATGTTGGCATTTGCCATCATTCAAAATGCATCTTCAACAAACATATGATGAAAAGTATACCCAATTAGGTGCATTGTCCTTTTATAATTTTTGACTAATAACATGCCTCAAACTGAGGATAATCAGTATTTATCACAATACTTTTTCGGGAACTATGGAAAAACAATTTAAAGAAAACCGTGACGCAAACTGTTACAAAAGTGCAGTTATTATACAAGATACGAGAAACATTTTTAAATCTATTCTTCTAAGTGGGCTAAAAATTATCCTAAAATATAACAGTTTAGCAAGTTAATTAAGATTTCATTGTAACTGCAAATTAGTAGAAGTGCATTACTGCGATGTTATTAAGAAAGAAAATGAGAAATAAAAATCTATATGACACGTTTTATTCTAGAAATTCAAAACAGTATTATAGCATTATCTTCTAATTTATATCAACAGAAGTGAAGACGTGCTTTGACAATCTCCTATTTCTGAAGTTTACAGTTTTCAGGAAGGAAAATTCATTGTTTTTCACCTTGCACACTTGGAATTAAAAACTATTTAAAATGCTTTATGTATTTGCCTTTTTAAAACAGAGTATGCTACTGGTAATTTAAGTTTATTTGGAGAACTTGAATAATTGTGGAATAGAGATATTTTCTCCTACTAAAAATATGGTTAGTTGTTGTACATTTGTTCATTTTTAATAGGCATTTTGGGTTTTTCCTAATTGTTAGGCTTTATGCTTCTGTTTCACACTACCACCAGTTTACAAGTCTCTAGCGGGAAAAGAAAACCTGCAACCCATTCTAACTTGGTAGCTATAACTTGCTATGGGCTGAAAACAATCTCATGTTAATATTTTGTGCCAACTAAGAACAAGCTGGAATTAACTGAAAGAAAATAAATTTTTTTAGTGCATGATCTTTGCACAAATTAGTTAAGAATCACTTAAGTCAATTACATGCATTTCTTTTCTCTCTTAATTTCAGGTCCTCAGCTATGCTCTGACACTTGAGGTCATCAGAAATTTGCTTTCACAAAAAGCTAAATAATGTATTATTGTTCTATTTAAGTTTTATTGACAAGCACAATCGAAAGTGATGTGTCCATGAATTCATTGTAGGGTAAAGATTCCATTAAATGAGTTTCTTCTTTTCATGACAGATCTTGCCATTTATTCAATCTATTCAATCAAGAACAGTGTTTTCTAAAATTGCACCACAGAATACTAGTCCTGACAGATGGTCTCCAAAAAGCAGAATCCTCACTCCAGTAAGTTTCGGAAATAATGCCAAATGTATTGAATTTGACAAGTCCTCCCTATATGTAAGAGTGTGTGTGTGTGTGTGTGTGTGTGTAAAACTTATCCAATGAAATGAGCATTCCATAAACCCTATTTTGAAAAACAAGCATCTGAAGAGAGTCAACTTGTGTCTAAGACAACAATGGGCTCATCAAATCCTAACTGATTTTCTTCACCATGGGTTTATAATAAGACTTCATTTCCCTTACATTTAGGTTTTTACTCCAGTTTCGTATGCACAGGCAATCTGTGTCACTTGCAGACTAAATGTAGTAAATTCTCCTTGCGTTCTTTTTTTGCCTGGAAACCATGCATTGAGAGAGCAGGATCACGAGAGCCTGGGTCCCTGAGCACCTCTCTGGAGCAGGCTCCATCTCCCCACCCCAACTTGCAAAGGAGAGTGCAGTGTGTTGGAAAAATAAACCTTTGTTGAGTTAACCTGAGATTGAGTTAACCCTGAGATTTCAGGGTTAATTTATTATTGCTGTATAATTTAACCTATCTTAACCAGTATAAGAGTTGGATTCTGAAATAATGAGAGCAATGCAAAGAGACTTGATATAAGACTTACAGATGTTCAGACATTGAAAATTCCTTATTCACTCTTTATCACTATCTATACTTGTCAAGACACAAATGATACATTTTACTTTCATAGATATTCATTAAATATACTTGCTAGGCTACTATGTGATAGGCACTGCTCTAAACTAAGAGGGTAAAGTAATATAAAATACACACAAGGTCCTTATTCTCCTAGAGCATATGTCAGATTGAAAGGAAGAAAATGCCCAGTGGGGAATATGCTCATTAAGAAAAAGATGGCAATTTTCTTATTAGATAATTATATCTGTAATTTCCATTCCCCTGCTAAATTTCATTTTAAAATATACTAAAATTACAGCAGTTATGGCAACAAAAAAATAAGCCATTACTCACTTTTTGTTAGAATGACAGATCAGATATTAAATCAAATATGGATATTTCTTGGTTCTCTTTAGTAATGGAAACCTATTTGAGTATAATCATTAAACCATTTCAAAATTTATTTTGGAAAAGAGATATTCTAGGCAAACTGAAATAAATTTCACTTAATTCCATAAATTTAAACTTCTCTTAATCACTAGCCAAGTTCTGTTCATTGAAGCAACACTGCTGCTAAGAAGTTTTCTGAAATTTAAAGAAACATCTGATTTCTAAATTATACTCCTAGCCACATTAATGCATCACTACCCACCTCCATTATAAAAGTAATATGCTTTCTATAACTTATAGGAACAATATTAATATATTATTATTTTTATCTTTACTTTTAAAAAACAGACTCTCAAAGACTTCCTACAGAATTTTATAATGCATACATGCGTACTAAATACTTCTCCTATGCTAATAATGGAACCAGTATCTGTAATGATATGTTTTAAGATGCTGGTAAAGTGTGTTTAATTTGAAAATTAATGAATACCAAAGGGAAGTAAGTCAGCCAAAGTGCTGTCTGCCATGTACTTTATGGTCTGAAAGTACTTGAGGTCAATGCCAAGTTGAGGAGTACTATCCAGCGTGGCATAGAGGAAGACTTTTGAAGACATGAATTCAATCACTCCTCATACATTTACTGTTGGTAAAGAGAGTAAAATAAGACAATTTTATAATTGCAAATGAGATCAAAGTTTATGACTAAAAAGTACTCAGCTGGTTTACCTTTCCTCATAATTTAAAACAATCATCACAAAAAAATAAAATTAAAAAAAATCATCACTTTGTGTCAACTTAGTAAATAATAGCCTATCTTCAGGTTCACTAAACATTATGACAATAGTAATCTAACTCTAAATAACATGAGCTTATTGTTACATTTTCCATTCTATTGTTCTATTTTTCTTTTCTCTCTGCAACTCTACTCAGGTATCAGTGCTTTTTCAGTAAATCTCTTTTTCTTTATCAATTTTCCTGAGGAAAGAAGACACATGATCAGGAACTAATAAGAATAGCATATGGTTAGAAACATTTCAAATCTAAGAAGGAGCTAAATATGACAATAAAGGAGTTTACTCTGTTAGGGAATGTTATCAATATACAAGATATAACCCCTTTTTAGTAGAAAGACAAAAAGAAAGGCATTATGAGTAAGAATTGGGTAGTTTTTCGATAACTATCCCTCCCCCCCACACCCCTACCGAAAATACCCTAGAAGTGTTATTGGCCAGCCCAATATTCAATACAGAGAATATGAGAACCCAGGTAACCCTAAGAGGCTGTCAGTGAGTAATAGAATTCATTAGACATTATGAGCATTCGTGACTTCAGGAAGTAGATGGTGCACACCGTCTGTAGGGTGTATTGCGCCATATTATTCTCCTTATTTAAGAAATGTAAGTCCCCAAGGGCATACAAGGTAGCCTGTTATGAATAAGGTTTAAGTACTGAATAGAAATTTCTGAATAGAAATTCCATGGAGTAGACAGAATTTAGAAAATAGTATCTCTAAGAGTCACTGAAAGTAATTTATTCTTTCTACTTTTTTATGTTGTAAGATGATGAACAACTGAAACAGTGAGCATCAAAGTAGTTTAAAGACTGTAGGGCATTAATCAAATATAAGTAACATAATTATATGATGTTGGGAAAAATTAACTTTGAACAACAGTCTCTGATTTTTAAAAATTGATAAATACTAATAATTATTTAACTTTACAATTTAAAAGTGTCTTCTATATACACCAAGCAATTATTAATACTCTATATTAAATGACAATAATATATATTACTTCTTTTTACTTATTTGTTAATCCTAGGGATATACTGGTTATTTCTTAAGGTAGTCTGAAAACAATGCATTTAAATAATGTTTCAATATATCAAAGAAAAATGATGTCAATCATTTAAATATTTTAACTTCCATGTTGAAACACATTTCTCTAGTTCATATAGTTTTTTTTCACTTTGAATATATTTAGCATGTGAAAAGGTTTCTGTTCAAATCCAAATTGCCCAACTAAAATCTAGATTTTAGCTTTAAAATTGAAGAAAAATTTGTAATATGGTAATGTCTTTAAAGACAGAAGCCAAGGGGTGCACAGGTGGCTCAGTCACTTAAGTGTCAGACTCTTGATTTCAGCTCAGGTCATGATCTCAGGGTCATGGGATCGAGCCCCACATCAGGCTCCACACGCAGCAGGGAGTCTGCTTGAGATTCTCCCCCTCTGCCCCTCCCCCACTCTCTCTCTCTCTCAAATAAATAAATAGAATCTTAAAAAAATAAATAAAGACAGAAGCCAAGAACTCCAATATTCTCCCTTACTGAAGAGGACAGATTAAAAATATACATACAAAAAGCAGACAGGACCAGATCCCCGCAGGAAAAGGGGAGTGAGAATATGTTTTTCATATAATAAGTCGGAAGTTCAGTAACCTGACAATATTATCTCCTGAGCAACATAACAACAACAACAACAACATCAGGTTAAGAAGGCCCTCTTTCTACATTAATGTCTGTTCTTTAGTATCTCAACAGGCTAATTTTAAGTACTCATATTTTTTAACACTAGAGGGAGTACGTAAAAGAAAAAGAAGCCACATACTGATATTACCTAGTTCTTCAGTGCTTTACATAATATTGGGTCTTTGCAACAAACTGCTTGCTTACTTCTTATGGACATGGTGGAATGATTAAAACTTTTTAAACAGTATCCAATATCCTTTTTATATGTCATTTTCCAGTTAATTTAAAATTTATGCCTATTGGCAAGAAAGGTACATAATAGACAAGAAGTAGCAAAACAAAGTGAATGCATTTAAAAGTGGACATACATTTTCCTTATTTTAGTCTACATATTCTATTAGAAGAGAGTAGAATTATATCTTAAGTGCTTTGAAGAGGTTAAAATGACATGCCTGAGCCTAAGGGGATAATGGGCACTTTTAAATCAGAGCCAGACTTTTGTCTCAAGGTGAAGCCCTGAGGTTACGCTACATTTAGGGTTTGTATAGACAGGCTGTCTCCAGAATTTCCATATGGGAGGGATAACATGGGAACCGATGGTTGGGGGAGCAAAAACATGAGGACTTAATGAATTAATATTTTTTAAACCCTCTGCCTCACACACAGTAAGCATTCAATGTCTCAGGTATTACAGAGAGAGCCTTTGTTCATTTCAAAGAATAAGAATAGGGATTGAGTTTAATGAAATGCATTTAATGAAGATAAGTAGATAATGAAATCGAAGTAGGGGAAAGAAGCCCTCCCTCCAGCCAACCTGCACACTAAAACAAGATTCAAAAATCCACGTAGAAAATGTTTAATAAGCATCTACTATATGCTCCTTCTCTGTAACTAGTGGATATGCAGTAGAAAGTAAAGGTGATCATTTGACCCCTGAGAACGCTGATGGAACAAGAGTTGGAAGAGATCCAGTCATTCATTTATTTGTTTAATGAGCCCATCTCACATGACAACTCCTACTCTAGGAACCTGAGATGCATAAGGGAATAAAACAAATGTCATGGACCTCCAGAAGCTGACACTCTATAATAATCACTAGAAATAAATGGTTCAGTACTACAGAAGCTGCTAAGTATTATGAAGAGGAGAAAAGGCTTAACAGGGAAAGAAGGATAGAGAATGGCAGACCACATAAACATGGATGGCGTTGCCAGAAGAGGCCGTGGTAGGGTGACAGTGCAGTAAATCCTGAATGAGTTGGAAGGGTCTGCACAGAATTGGAGTGGGCCGTGCGAATATGCTCGGCACCTTCGTTCCTGGAACAGCACGATTACTGCAGCTGAAGCAAGGAGAGTCAGAAAGAAAGCAGCAAAAAAGGAAGGCGGAGGGGGACCAGGCGAGGAAGGAAATGTTGTGAGCCTCAGAACCACTCAGTAAGCACTGTGACTCTGAGGGAAATGGGGAGTCGCTCAGGGGATTTGAGAAGAGTGATGTGATCCAGCTTGACCCTGACCGTGAGTGGGAAAAGGGCTGAAGGAGGCAAAAGAGAAGACCAGGAAGTCATCTGTAGCAATCCAAAGGAGAGGGGGATGTTGGCTTGGGCAAGGGGGGCAGCAGGCAAGAAGAATCGGTCAGATTCTGGAAACAGGTTAAAGACAGAACCGACCAGACTTTTCAATGAATTGCAGGTAATGCATGAGAGCATGAGAAGTTAATGATGACTCCGGGGTCTGGAAGGATGGAAACACCATCCACTGACGTGGGAAAGGCTACAAGGTATTAGGTTTTGAGGGAGGAAGGAGATCAGGGTCCAGTATGGGGCATGGTAAGTGGAAGATGTCTTTCAGGCAGCCAAATAGAGATGTTTCTTCTGTGGAGAAGACCTCAGAAGAAATGTCCTGGGCTGATGATACAAATCTGGAAGTGATGGACCTATCAGTGGAATTGAACCACAAGAATGAACATGAACACCGAGAACAGTGTAAATATTTTCTTTTTTCAAAAGAGGATCAAAATTTGAGTTCAGACATCTGAGAGGAGGACTGAGTAAAGGTAACAGAGGAGGAAAAATCAGGGGAGAAAAGCATACTATTCTTCAAGCCAAGTGAAGAAAGATTATTAGAGATGCTCAAATGCTGCCAAGAGAGTAAATAAAATGAGGTTTCCAAACCAACTATGATTAAATAAGGAGTCACTGACAGAGGCAGGTCTGGCCTAATAGTTAGAGCACACATTCTGATTGGAGTGGGTTTAGAAAAGAACACTACATCAAAAACTAATGATGAAATGTATGGTGATTAACATAACATAATAATAATAAAAAACCATATGAGTTAAATAAACCATATAGCTCTTCTAGCTTTCCTAAAAAAAAAGAAAGAAAAGAATAGGTAATAGGTGATAGCAATAGAGATGACTTTTTTTTTTTAAGATTTTATTTATTTATTTGACAGAGAGAGACACAGCGAGAGAGGGAACACAAGCAGGGGGAGTGGGAGAGGGAGAAGCAGGCTTCCCGCGGAGCAGGGAGCCCAATGCGGGGCTCGATGCGGGGCTCGATGCCAGGGCCCTGGGATCATGACCTGAGCCGAAGGCAGACGCTTAATGACTGAGCCACCCAGGCGCCCCGCAATAGAGACGACTCTTAAGGGTTTTGTAAAGGAGAGCTAGGAAGTAGGATGGTAATTTTCAGGCGAAGTCGGGTCAAGAGAGGATTTTGCTATTATCTTTATTTTCATTTGTATACTGAAGGGCATCATCTGGGCCAGAGTGAAAAAGTGAAGGTATAGAAGAGATGGGGAGGATTGTCAGTGATTTTCTTCAGTAGATGATAAAAGACAGGCTCTCCTACATACGCGGAATGACTAACTTTCAGCCCTTAGCACCTTTAATATGTATTACTGGGAAATGGATCCTCAAGTTCAAATTCCTCACCAGGTAACAAGAATGAGACTTTAAAAATGTTTTATTGACGATGACATGGTTAGCAGCTACCACAGAAAGGATACTGATGTCTTTAAGAAGGCACAAATAAAGAACAGTTGTTAAGCAACAGAAGCAAATCCAAGGCAGAGGCACAGGAACGAGATATATGAGGACTTCAGAGTGCAAGTCAGGATAAAAAACTGAGATGGTGTCAAAGATTGTCCGGGATGGTCTCCAGGTTACTCACTGAAGGGAAGACAAAGATAAAGTCAAAGAGGAAAAATGGGGCCCCAGATGCAAGCTGGGAGGCTGGGTTTGTTCATTTGACATTTTACATATCAGGAGGCTAGTATATGATCTTTTAGGCAGGGGAGGGGCCTGAAGAAAGCAGTGCATTAAGAAGATTAATCTGGCTGTGTTTAGAGAATAAACTGGCAGAGAACAAAGGAGAGAGATCAGCTGTAGGGCTATTAAAACATCATCTGTGAAGTTTATGGCAAAAGGATTACAGAGGTGGCAGTGGGAAGGAAAAAGGCAGCGAATATGATATCCCCTGTTTAGCAAGAATATGCAAGACTTATCAGTGACGTTATACTCTTGTTGCATCATGCACTTTGCTTTCTGAGTCCTTAATGCTCCTTCATAAATATTATATCTGCCTTTATGTGAACGATGTCCCCACCCTAGCATGTAGGTTCCCGATGGGAGGGGCCATGCTCGAGTTGTTCACCGTTTTATTTCCATTGCCTTGTGGAGAAGAGAGTGGGCGTTTAAAGAAAATTGCTGAATAGCTGAAGATGATATCGGGGCATATCAAAGAAGCTGATAAGAAAGCAAAAGGAAAAAGAGGAGAAGAAAAAATGTGGAAGACAGGAAGAGGGGGAGAAAGAAGGGAAGAACAGGAAAGGGGAAAGTGACAGATGAAGTAGAGAATGGAGAGGAGGGGGGAGAGGAAAAACAGAGGATGCTGAAGTTAAAAACCCAGAAAACAAGAGAGCAACTATGTTGCTGCTGGCAACTGGGAAGCTGATTAGGGACCACGGTTTACAGGGAGAAATATCCAAAGTCCAACTCCACCACGTGCCCTCCATATTAGTGACCCTCTCTGTCTTAGCTTCCCCATATAGAGAGCAACCTCATAATAACCTTATAATAACCTCCCAGGCTAACTAACAGGGGTGATCCCATGAGTTAACTCAGAACAGCTCCTGGTACATGAACAGATGTCAGTCATGTTCATTATCATCACCATCACCGTATTTGCTCAATAGCTTGTGCCATCCCCCAGAGCTGAGACACCATTTGAACCTCTCCTATCTCTACACACGTGGCAGATGCAGGAGGAAGGTAAGACAGATTGGCAGGTGAGATGGAGAGCCCCTTCCTTCCAGGCAGGGTTGCCGCTGACCTCCCTCGGGAACCATGACTGGCAAGAGAACACAGTCACTTAGCCTCGGTCACTGCCATCATCCCTGTTGAGTCTCCCTTCTTTTCCCCAAATTGTAAAATAGGCCTGCACTTAAATTCCTTGAAATGGGTCAGTTTCATTTTTTCATTGTGAAAAATGGAAAAGGAAATGGGCGAAGTGCTGAATGGAAATGAGAAGGTACCTTTTAAAAGTAGGTTCAGTGAAGGAAAATAGAATCAGGTAAATGTGGGGAAAAAAACACAAATAATGGTTTGTTTAAAGAGAGAGAATCCGAGATAGAAAAGAAACATAAAATCCCATTGCCTGATGGATAAACACCAAATAAAAGCCTAAGTAAATAAAACTGTGGGTGAAGAAAGCAATATTTAGTTACACAGAGCAACAATTCTCGACCACCATGCGTCCCCTCTCTCCCAGGGGACATCCGGTAACATCTTAGAGACATTTTTAGTTCTCACACCGACATACTGGGTGGCTACTGGCATCTAGTTAGTAGAGGCCAGGGATGCTGCTGAAGATCCTACAGTGCATGGGACAGCCTTTAACAACAGAGAATTTTCTGCCCAAAGAGCGGTGTTTGAGAACGCCCCGACTACAGATGAAAGGTAGAGAGGAAAAGATGGAAATAGATCGGATCCAGTCACTCCTCTGCTCAAAACTGCAAAGCCCCCATCTTTTTTTTTTTATACTTTTTTTTGAATTTATTTATTTTGAGAGAGAGTGTGAGCATGAACAGGGGGAGGGACAGAGGGAGAGGGAGAAGCAATGTGGGACTCCCATCCCAGGACCCTGGGTTCATGACCTGAGCCAAAGGCAGACGCTTAACCTTATGACTGAGCCACCCTGGCATCCCTGCAAAGCTCCCATGTTACTCTAGGAGTTATAATCCTTAGACAGGTCACCCTGTGTCCTCGGGGCCCCTGCTCATCCACTCCTGCCACGCTGGCCTCCTGGCTCTTCTGCAAAGACGCAGGACACTGCTGTTCCCTCTGCCTGGGAAAGTGCTCTCCCAGACATCCATACAGGACACTCCTTCACTTTCAAGCTTTTCCTCTGACATCGCCATGTCTCTTTCTTAGTCAAGGCTAACTGCACCTCCTCCCCCATGACTGCGTCCCCCATTATAATCTTCTATTGTGTTCTAGCACTTTCTAGGATTTGACGTAATTTGACAATTATTATGTTAGTCTGTCTGCGTCAGGTCCTCCCCACGCACCGTGTCAGCTCCTTGAGGGAATTTTGTTGGTCACTACAGGCCCAGCAACTAGGAAAGTGTCATACAGGAGGATCCAGACAATTATTTGTTGAGTAAATGAATAAAGAGGCTCAGACAAATTCAAAGGATAGTAGCAATAATTATAGACACATAAAAGTGCTCACTCTATTCACGGGAACTGTTTGAAGTGCTTTTCAAAGGCCTGCCCTCACATCCCTCTGATGTATCCTTATAGGAATTAGCCTATGTTTTACTAAGCATGTTTCCTAAGCACAGAGAAATCAATTGAAATGGAAAGAAACATGAATTTCCCTCCCATATTTGCATTCTCAGGGTAGCATGATGGGTCTTTACACATTCCACATTGCTTTTGAGAGCCTCTTTCACCCCCGTAGAGGGGGCACCCTAGGGCAAATGACTTTCCTCAGGGCCAGACCCTTGAGCTGATTCATGATTGTATCCTTTATGGTCTTCAGCACAGTGTCCTACACATACCAATACTTCAATAAATCTTATTTCGTGAATTAATGTCATATGGGAAAACGTGAAAGCAAACAAGGAAAAATGCTGTTCTGGGAGCAGTTTTAAGAAAAGCATATGCCTAATCTATAATAAGCTCTGAAAACATTTTGTCCTATGGATGATGTACTCTAGCACTTACCATTAAAAAAAAAAATGTGAGAGTTAACCTTTAGACACATGAGCATTCTATATAGTCTGGGGACAGTAGTGAAGTGTGTGTGTGTGTGTGTGTGTGTGTGTGTGTGTATCAGAAGGAAACTGCTGATGAGCTACCCACTGGGCATGGAAGCCATCAAGATTTCTTCTTTTCCTTCCTGTTTTGTTTTTTTTTTTTTTTTGGGCGGGGGGTGGGGGGCGGGGAGCGGGGGGCGAGGGAGAGAGAGAATCTTAAGCAGCTCCAACCCAGTGTGGAGGTGGATGCAGGGCTCGATCTCATGACCCTGAGATCATGACCCTGAGATCATGACCTGAGCCTAAACCAAGAGTTGGACGCTTAACTGACTGAGCCACCCAGGTGCCCCCTCTCTTTCTCCTTTTTGTAGAGGCAGGACTTTTGATCTTGAATATTATGGAACTAGGTTTCAAATAACTACCTGAAAATGAAAAACCAAAACAAAACACACAAGCAGTCATTTGTTTTGTCTCTTCACCTGAGTTATTCTCACCTCCCCATGATTCTCTCAGTATTTGCAAAACCTTATTTTCATATGAGCTTTTGTTCCAGGAGAAATATCCATGATTGTGTCAAACTTTCAGAGAGTTCTGTGATATGGAGGAAAAAATTAAGAACCACTGCTACTAGGAGGTAACTGATTATATATATATATGTATATATATTTAACTTGGTATTTTTCTGCAGCATGAATATAGTTGGAAATTTTAGGATAAGATTTGATACTAGGCAAGAGGCAAAGAAACGCCAACATATCTGTTCGCTTTCATGTAGTACTAGAGAAGAAAATCTGTTGGAAATCATCAAATTTGCTTTCTCCAAGCAAGTATGGCATATATTATCTGTTGCTGAGAAGCTATTTATAATGTGCCAAGCACCATAATAACTGACTCACTGCGCATAGGTATGTAATGTGCCTCCCTTCAGTTATTCTACAAGTAAACATTTATCCCAAACACCAACTTGAAGTAGCATTTGCAAAGCAAGGGGGAAGACAAAGGCCATAAATATAAGTTCTGTCTTAACAATGGTAATGTTTTTACCTAAAGTGGAGTCTAAAAGCTGAATTCCTTTGGAATCTGCCAGGTCCTTCCATTCTCAAAAACAAAACAGCGTACATAGCAAATAAGGCAATATCCGTCCCGAGTTGACAGGATGCCTTGTGAGCCTGCTTTGCCTGGACATTGCTTAGATATGTCCATTACCTCCTTTTAATTAATGTTACTTTCTGGCTCTTACTTAGAGCCCAAGAAGTGCTTACTCTGGGTTCTCGGGTCTTAGGGGAAACTTTAGTCTAAAGCAGTTCATCCTAAAGAACTAATTTTGCAGGGCGCCTGGGTGGCTCAGTTGGTTAAGCGACTGCCTTCGGCTCAGGTCATGATCCTGGAGTCCCGGGATCGAGTCCCTCGTCGGGCTCCCTGCTCAGCGGGGGGTCTGCTTCTCCCTCTGCCCTCTTCCCTCTCGTGGTCTCTGTATCTCATTCTCTCTCTCTCAAATAAATAAAATCTTTAAAAAAAAAAAAAAGAACTAACTTTGCATATAATGAAAAAATTTCTATCCATATTATACTAGAAAAAAACAAAGATTTTAGAAAAAGGTTGTTTGTTGTATCCCTTATGTACACAGGAAGAGGGGGTGCCTGGCAATTGCTATTACTAAAAACAATATGAAAACTCTAATTAAAAAGATATACACGCCCTTGTTAGTCAGCTCAGTAAGTCTGTGCCTGGTAGAGAGTTCAACAAGCTTTTCTCTTTATCAGTCATCACAGAAAGCTATGAAACCCCAAACATCTCAAAAAATTTAGGGATACTATCCCCCTTCCAAGACAATTTGGTAGCATCAAAAGAAAGTAAGTTTCCCAAATTCTTTTAAATTCATTTGAAATGGCTATACACAATACTCAATAACAGCAAGCACCCATATTAGGTGCTCCTTTATTTGCTGTCATAATATAAAAAAGCTAAGTAAGATTCTTATTAACATTTTTTGTAATACTAAATAGGCCAAAAGGAATCCTGTAGCACCTATTTATTTGGACAGTGCAAATTTCAAGGTCTAACTGATTCACTATTAATTCTGCCTCGAGACTGATGCCCAAAATTGAGTACAACCCACGAAAACAATGACTGCTACCACAAAATAATAATAAATACAAAATTAAAAAGATTTATTAGCTTCATATAAAATTTAAAAAAAAAACAGTGTCTGGTATATGAATGGATAAAGAAGATGTGGCATACATATGCAATGGAATATTACTCAGCCATAAAAAGAATGAAATGTTGCCATTTGCAAGGACATGGATAGAGCTAGAGAGTATGATGCTAAGTGGAGTCAGTCAGAGAAAGACAAATACCATATGATTTCACTCACATGTGGAATTTAAGAAACAAAACAAATGAACAAAGAAAATAAATAAGGGAGACAAACAAAAGAAAAGACTCTTTCAATACAGAGAACTGGTGGTTACGGGAGGGGAGGAGGGTGGAGGGATGGATGAAATAGATCAAGGAGATTAAGAGTACACTTATCTTGATGAACACTGAGAAAGGTATAAAATTGTTGAATAATTATATTGCCCATCTGACCTAATATAACACTGTATGTTAATCATACTTAAAGGAAAAAAAAGAAACAGTATCTATATATACTGCTGCTGGGAGTAAAAATTTGTAAAAACTCTCTGGAAGACTGTTAACTATGAATTGAAAACTCTAAAACTTTTACACTCTTGACTTCTAAGAAAATGTAAACAACAACAAAACAAGTTAGGAAAAGTCAGAGAGCTGAGTGATTCAATGCCTGGGCTCTAGCACTAAAATGCCTGGCATCAAAGACTCACTTCACTTACAAGTCAAGTGACCTTGGGCAAGTGACTTATCTCTGGCCTCCGTTTTCTTATCTGTAAAATGGCATAACAATAGTCTCTCTCTCATATATCTGCTTTGGGCATTAGAAGATTCAATATAAATAAATATACTTAATGAGTAATTGGCAGAGAGTAAAAATCTCTTTTAGCTATTTTTATTGCCAAAGCTATTCTAAAAGTTTTAGTGATATATAACAACCACAAAAATTTGTAAATTAATAGAATGTCCAACATTAGGGGAACTTACAGCAGATCTACATAATCATTATGATCTAATACCCTTCAAGAAAGGAGAAAATATCCCTGCATATAATTTCATAATTTTATATGACTTCACCTGTGCTAAAAATATGCATACAAAGACTAAAAGGAAAAATAGCAAAATGTTTAACATATCTTTTTCTGTTGGGCATTCAGGATAATTTTAATTTTCTCCTGTATAATTTTTAGATTTTTCTGAAATTTCTCTAATATTCATATTATTTCTGAAATCAGAAAGGGAAAAAAAAAGGAAATAAGTTCTTTAAAAAAACTAGTACCCACAAGGTTGGGTTTGGGGGAGGACTGAATAAGTAGAGCATGGAGGATTTTTAGGACAATAAAAATACCCTGTATAATACCATGATGATGGATATATGTCATTATGTATTTGTCCAAACCTGTAGAATGTACAACACCGAGAGTGAGCCATATAATAAACTATGGACTTTGGGGGTATTATGATGTGTCAATGCAGATGCATCAGTTGGAATAAATGTACCACTCTAGTGGGGGATGTTGATAACGGGGGACACAATGCATGTGTGGAGACAGGGGATATTTGGGAAATCTCTGTGCCTTCACTTCAATTTTGTTGTGAACCTAAATCTGCTCTAAAAAAATAAAGTCTTAATAAAGTAAATACATTTAAAAGTTTTTTTTAAAAAAAGAAGAAAGTACTATATGTTGTTTACTCATCTTTTATTTTTAGCTTGATGTCGGTTATGCACATTTCAATCAGAACTGAATCAGAAGCCTACTGGAATTTTACCCTTCTAATTCTCAAAAATCGCCCATGAAATTTTTCGGGAACTAGATCTATAGAAGGATCTGTAGTTTAATTTGGGAAAATATGTTTTGCTCAAACTTGCATTTCTCTTCTACTACATTTTGATGTAAACACCTGAGATCCTCAGAAAAGTAAGGGTGGAAAAAGACGAATCCAGGTAACAATGAAAGCTACTGCTTTATTATCTATTTACTTCACTATTGGCTGAGGCACATTATCTATTTATTACTTTAAGGTGTGTGAGTTTCCTATCAGCTATTCCCTGAATCTTGAACGGTTTTAATGCCCTGAAAACAGAGACAGTGAAAGATGGTTATTGGTTATCTTTATTTTCTCAGAACCATTCTGCTCCTTCAGTAACATGCTAAGTCACCATGCTTAAGGCAAGAAAAATTAAAAAAAAAAAAACATTTTAGCATTTGGTAAATATCCTTGAGTTTAGGGACACAGACTGTTGTATAAAGAAGCTAAAGTACAGCTATTGCTACGATTGAATGAACTGTGAAATTTCATTCATTCACAACTTTAGAACTTGGGAAATACTCCAGAGATTATTCTCTATAATTTGTTCTAGTGATGAATTTTATGTGCATGGACTTATTCACCAAAAAATACTTGGTAGGATTTCCTAGAGCAATAAACTACAGAACTTCACAAGGATAAGCCATTTAAAAGGCGGAAAACATTTAAAAACAAAAATATTTTGCAGGTAATTGTTAATTCTGTGACTTCTGTTTTCATCAGTCCCCAAATGGATCGTTTCCAGTGGATTTTCAAACTTCTCAAAATTAAACTTAAGCTTAATTTATTCCTCTGTATGACCTCATAAGAAAGATCATGGCTGTTTCCCAATCCACAGCCATAATACTGACCTAACTTCCCACCTAAGAGTCCAATCACTGAGTCCAGGGCACAGAAAGAATAACTCATCTTAACTGGGTCCTCTGTGAGAGACATATCTACTCACAAGGCTTAGCAATAAGTAAATAGATTTATATATACATATAATTTTATATATAGTTAAATACACACATATATATACAGACACATAATTATATTTATCAAATATTTTAAATTAAATAAATTACATTTATTAAACAAATAATATATGCATATATCCAACCCATTAGCAGTCTGATTACTTCAAATTGTAAAATGAAACACTACAAACATGTTCAAAGTTATAATCAGTCTAAACTAAAAGAGAACATAGCTTAAGCAGCAATGAGTTTTGTTTCCAAATCAAAGGCTCTTTACTACATATTCCAGTCTCTGTCTAACCAACAAGATCTTTGATACCATATTAACACCAACATTTGAGGCAAAACAGTTTACCAGTGAAATCTTCATAAAAGAACAGGCAAATTGGTACCCAAAGATGTCAGATTATTTGACAACTATTTTTAAAGAGTAATGACTCTTTCTTCTACATTCCTTAACAACAACAACAAAAAGGATATACTCACACCTAATAAACCAGTAATGGCTAATTTCATCCCTAAAACTCTATAGAGTTTCACCACTATTTTTTTAATGTGTAGAAAAAAGCATCATGGAATAATATTGTATTATTACTGTTATGTATTAATGCTATTTCCTGTTAAATCCTTCTCTGCTCTACTTCAAATTGTATCCACATCTCAAAGATCTAAAATCTTCCTTTTTGACTATTCACCCACCCAAAGGACTTATCCTTCAGGAAAAACTCCAGTACTCAGTTGTGGGACTCGGATATGTGATTTTCTATATATGGCATTGATCCATCTGTGTTTATCATGACAATCTGAATAAATTGTAAGTTCCTTAAAATTCTTATCTTACCATCGTTTTTAAGTTTCTACTTTCTTCACCGAAGGCTTACTATCCTAAAGACATAGCAAATATCACTGTATAAATCTACATAAACTAATTCTTAATCTCAATTCTGTTTTTTATTCTCAAGCCTCTTAGATCAGAGTGAGAGTGGCCACGAAAAGGAATAATGCCTTTTTACACTGTTGATGTTCAAAGACAGGAAAAACGCATCCCAAACTACTGCTTTGAGCTCACTGAGACCAGAAACTACAACTCAGTCATCTTGGTAGCCATAAAAAGATGTACCTGAATTTTCAGATGACTCAAGTCCAGAAAACTTCTAAAAAGAAAAGCAATTTCAAAATAACCTCAAAGGTCCAATACTGTTGGTGCAGAATTTATGCAAAAATAAAAAACAGAATATTCAAAAAAGAATACTGCATTTTAGAATAGAAGCAAAAAAGAAAAACAAATACCATATGGTGACTAATATAGTGATCTAGTCATAATCAGTTTTTTTATTTCTAATTTCTGCTCCAAGTTAATAAGAACTGTCTGCTAATTTATATCAAGATATAGTAGGGCCTAAGGGCACAGCATTGCCAATAAAGGAACTAGAATTCTAAATATAACAGTTTATGTTTAATACATACCATGGTAGGCTGCCAGAATATTGAATGTAACTGTTGATGAAGAGTGAAATTCATATTTACAAGTCATAGCTATAGGGACCAACAAGGTTTGCAATTTTACAAAGTTTTAAGTTACTCCTCCATTCAAAACTACATCAAAGGCATGTTCAATCACATGTGCAGTACTATCTTAAAAAGATAAATGCTGGACAACTGCAAGATGTCATAGGTTAAACATGCCCTATAAATATTTGTTCTCAAAATAACTATCATTCATGTTATATGAAAGGCCAGGGTTCTGAGATTGAGCCTTAGTAGACACAACTCCTTGTGCAAACCTAAGACAATGATAGCCTCAGGAAAGTAATTAACAATCTCATCACAACCTTTATCATTCATAAATTTCACTCTCAGGGTAAGATTTTTCCACAAACAGGCCCTGGCAGCCAATCAAAGATTCCAAAGCATTAAGTCAAAATTTTATCTCTCCATCTGTCTAGAAGATCCATCCTTTCATTTACTTGGTTGTACATTATTTACGGCTCCCCACACTTTTTGTAAATGACCTGTTTTTGTTTTTGCCCTTACAAAGGCTCAAATAAAAAAGACAGAGAAAGAGTGGGAGATCCACAGACTTCCTGACTGACCTCTTTGTGATTCTAATGAAGAGCCAGCCCTAGGGAGGTTAAAAGTTTCACTGTAGATCTACCTGGTCTCCGAATGTCTACAGGATAATGAGCCAAAGAGAACCAGGACTCTGCAGTTCTTCCTTATTTATTCTGTCTAAAATAGAGAGTGGAGTGACACATCATAACGTAAGGAAGTATGTGCCCATAAAGGCAGAGTTTTGACTGCCTTTCTCTTAATTTCAGCCTCCTCCCTAGAACAGTAAACACATCACTTTGCTGATGTAGGTTTTCCTCACCCACCACGGTAGAAACCTCAACTACTATAAAGCACAATTCTGCCAAAGGGAACATGCCCAAATTTGTTCATTTTTTAAAACGCCATAATGTTTCAGATGAAAACACAGCCTGCCAAAGATGTCAAATAAAAGAATAACAAAGAAGAAACGAACAGCATCTTTAGCCTTGAATTTCAATGCATAACCTCCCCATCTGTCAACCCGTTGTGAAGCACTGATCCCAGGGATGCCCTGCGAACACGGACAAGGTAGATCCTTGCACCTATCATCTGTATCAATCTCCACTCCCAGGACCTCACTGGTAACTGCGTTCTGTCTCTGGAACAACCTGCAGAGATGGCATGAGCCCCTGGCAAACCCAACCCCGCCACTGAATGGGCCATTTTCACAGGTTTTCATTCGGCAACAAATGCGGAGCTCAGTTCCTCGAGGTAATGGGAAATCCGGAGAGGAAGGGAGTTGGGCTGGGGGAGGTGGGGGTGGAAGGGGGCTCTTGCCTCACGTTTGGATTGGAAACTGGATAGAGGGGGTTGATGTCGAGAGGCCAGACATCCAAACCACCCTCAGTCTCCTCCCACTTGGCCTCAGAAAACAGGAATACCATCTTGGACCTCGCGTGCGCCCCACTCCTCCCCTTCCCGCCGCGGCCACCAGCTTAGAAGTTAAGAGTCTTCGCTCTCGCGCAACTGCGGGTGCGGACTCCCCGACCGAGAACCGCACCAGCCAGCCTTCGGTAGCGGAACGGCGGGCTCCGACTCCGCCACCAGCTCCGCGGCGCCACCAGCTGCCGGCGGGGTAGGCGCGCGGGAGACCCCACCCCTCCCACCCGACCCTCCCTCCCCCACCCCCGCCTTGACTTACGCAGCCTCAACCCCGACACCCTCGGCTTCCTTCAGTACCAATCACAGGGGTAGGGGTGGGAGGGCAGAAGTGGAACCGAGGGTCAGGGTGAGGGGGGAGCGGGAAAGAACGCAAACAGTCCGGTTCCCGGGAGCCAGGACGCAAGTGGCAAGACCCTGCTGCACGCCCACCACACACACACACACACACACACACGCGCGCGCGCGCGCGAACACGCTCACCGACGCGCCCCGCTCCCCAGGTTCAATGCCAAGTGGCTACAAGATGGGAGGAAGGAAGGAGGTGGGGTGGCGGGAAGGCCCGGAGTTACTGCGAGCGGCGTTCGGAGAGCAGGGGATGCTTCGGGAACTGCCCGAGTGAGAAAGTCCCAGACCCCCTCTCCATCCCCAAGTCTGGGCTCCCCTGCCTGCAGCCCGGGTCGCCCTCCTTCCAGCGGGGCTCGAGAGGCGGGGAAGGGAGCCGCAGCCGAGCTTCCCCTGAGCTGCCCTCCCCGGCCTGGCCCAGGGCCCGGAACCCGGCCCCCCTCCAGCCCCGGCTTGGGGAGACTGCCAGGCAAGGAGCGACTTGCCAAGGACTCTGGGGGAGCAGGAGGGCACGACAGGAGCATTTTGCACGCTCCGGCCCGGCTGCTCATTTCTTCCTCTGTCGACACACCCCCGGTGAGCCCCCTTCCCCGACATTACACGCACACAGACAGAGAGACACGCACCCGTTCGCCCTTCCCACCACCCCAGGTCCATCGATTAAAACACTAGTTGATTTCTTCCTGATTAAAAAGAAAAGAAAAAAAAGTGCAACAACTCTTCTCAGGAGTCGCCCGAGCCAAGAAAGTCCGTCTGCGGGCGTCTTTCTATAGTTTGCTAGGAGTTAAGAAATCGGGCGGTCCCCAGTGAAAACGGGACCGGCACCCCGAGGGGGCGAAAGGTGGCGAACTCCGTCCCCACCCCCGCGCCTCTCACCTCCTTAAGTTCCTTGGCCACGTCCTTCAGGTCGCCCAGGACTAATTCTAGGTCCTCCACGATGATCTTGATCTGCTCCTTCACCTTGGTTTTGGAGGCTGCCGGCGGTCCCTCGGCTGGACAGGACGAGGAGGGGGTCCCCTTGGACTTGGCTGACATTCTCTGGGGCAGGCGAGGCAGGTCAGCACAGGCGGGCGAGCGCAGGCTGCTGGGCGCCCCCGTCCCTGGCGCTGCTGCGGCCGCTGCCGCCGCGATCGCCGCACATCTTGGACGCTCCCTGGGCAGCGGCGGGCGGCGGCGCTCGGCGCGCGGCTGGGCGGCCGCACAGGGGTGCAGCCATCGACTCCCCGAGACGCGGCGCTCGGCGCGGGGCTGCAGACGGGCGAGCAGCGCGCCTGCGCCTCCTCCCGCCGCCGCCGCCGCCGCCCGCAGCTCTCGCGCACACACGCGCTCGCTCCCCGCCCGCGGACACGGCCGCCCGGACCGCCGCGCCCGGGGCCGTCCGCTGCAGTGCCCGCGGCCCGGCCCCGCGGGGGCCGTCGCCCCACACCTGGGCGTCCGCGAGCCGGGAGCCCGCTGCGCGCCCGGCCCACCCCCGGCCTTGATCCTGAAGCGCCCTCATCTTCGCAGCCCGCTGGGGGTGCTCGCACGGCGAGCCCGGGTGCCTCCTTCTCGCCCGCCAGCAGAGCCCTGGAGCCCCCCGCACACTTCCTGACAATATGCCAAGAACCACAGTAGGGCCAGGAGTCGGGGGGGGGGGAGTAGAGCGACCCTAAGTGTTTATCCAGGACCCAAGTAGGTTCAGAAGGCCTCCAGTCGCTCTCCTAGTGACCTACGAGTTAAACGGAGGTCTTCCTACTTCTGCAGGAGGGAGAGCGAGAAATGGGCATACATGAGGACCCCTCGCCCCCTGGAATAATGAAATTCAACCAATATTCTTGAAAGAGTTTGCCTAATCCTGCTGATTCCACAAAAGCAATAGCGGATTTATTAATTTCAAGTCCTCGCACCAAAAATCCCCCGGGGGGGGAGAGTGTCTGAGTCATCTTGGCTGTACTTATCTGGGACAGCTCCTCTTTTTTTTTTTTTTTTTTTAACTACCCTTTCTATTTTCCTGATGTATGTTTTGGGTGGGTGGGAAGGCAGAATAAGCTGTCTGCATCTCTTCTTAGGAGCATTGACTAAGAAGAGTGACTCCAACTTTTTTTTTTCCATCAATTTTTTTTTTTTTTAATTTCCATTTCGAGTCTTTTGCTACTAAATAGGAAATAACTTTCTGACTGTTCTGTCAAAAGGACCCAGGGAGGGGAATTAATAGGAAGCCTTCAGTTTCATTCTCAGTAGGTGGCTCCCATTCTCATTAGCTTAAGTTTTAATTTCCTTAGTAACAAACCCATGGGCTATTAGCTACTGACCTGGCAGGATGGCTGTGCTTTATTGTCTTCAGTGCACACTACTCCAAATCATTATTTTAATAGGCTTCCCCTTTTGGTCATGCCTTCCCCCGGGGCCCTTGTTTCTTCCTCCTCACACCCCAGGTGGCTCTGACAAGTTTCTAGAGATGAAGAAAATCTTGGCAGTTCTTCTCTTCTGAGTTCCTTAAACCCTCCATAATCAATCAGTCTTAATTCCGAACAGTTTATCTTGACAAAATCATTGGAAGTCATACATGGAGTATGAAAAAAAAAAAAAAAAGAGGCAACAGAAGAAAACAAATAGAAATTTAGATATGGTGTCAAAACAGTAACAGCATTGAAAAAGACATTGAAAAATCAGAGGACAAAGAAGAAAGGTCAAAAGCAGGGGCTGCTGGAGGACAATTAAAGTAAAGAAAGAATCAACCAGTGTGCAATAAGCAAATTGGAGAGGAGAAAACAAAGAAGAAATACTTAAAAGTGTTATATAAGTAATATGCTTAAGGTCTCTGAGTTGGGGAGAATAGATTTTTTTTCCTAAGTTCTTTTATCTCTGCAGGTTCTTCATATTATATAGATATAACAGTAAAAATAATTATATCAGCTTTACAAACTCTCCCACTGGAAATTTCTGATCTTTAATGACACTCTTATTTCATATGTGAATAGAGATAAATGGTCAGAAATGGCAGGAGATCATATGAGAAAAAAAGAAAAAGTGCGTTTCCTCTAGATTTGAAGTTTTGACTCTCAGTAGTAGGCAGGTAAATACAGAAGCCCCCCAAACTCAAAGTATAATAATTTTAGGCAAGAATATTGGAGAAGAGGAAAGGAAGTGGTATTTTCCTTCCCACTGACAAAATAATACTCTTGTAATATAAGAATATATCCATGCTACTCTCAATCCTCTTCACTAAAGATGTGGGGGAAAAAAATCTGTTGTCCTATGATATCCATTGCTATTAATGAACTAAACTATTCTGGCTCAAAACTGAATCATAATTATTACTCTAAAACACACCATCCACACCCATATCACAGTTTATTCTTAAATAATAGCTGTCACCTATCTATGTCTATATTGGAATACAGTATGGAGTCAATTGAAAGGGGAAAAGTTAAAACTGACTTCCAAACCCAAACTAAAAATCTTATAGGACCCAAGCAGTGGTGGCTACCACTATTTTCCAGTTATTAAGCGGGTATGGGTAAAATACTCCTAAACAAGAGAATTTTACAGAGTTAAAAAATACTGAGGGAAAGAAAGCAGAATGAAAACGACACAAACATATATTTATATATATGTTTTGTGTATATGTGTGTGCATATATATATATATATATGCAGTCTATTTACTTTCTACTTTTTTTGTACCCATATGGAAAAAAATCATTCATCATTCATTTCTTTGGCTCATCCTGGACTCTCTCAGAGGTTTGTATATGATGTTTTAAGCCAAATTATGGAGACCACAGAACAAAAGTGACACATAGTAAAATTTCTGATGAATCTGTCCATAAATTTCTTTATGTACTAGCACTAGCTACAAATGGGTACATACTTAAACCCCATCACTTATAAACTTAGACACATAACAGATTTCTAAATAAAGGAAGGTCTTATTCCCAGAAGTGATTGTGCGCCCCGCATTTTATTTTTTCTGTGTCTTTATATTTTCTGAGTTTTGCAGCAAGAAGGATTGGATAATTATAGGAGATCATCTAGTGGTTGTTTTTTTAGTTACAAGCACTTATCAGTATTCTTGAGCGTGTGTGTGTGTGTAATCTACTTCAACTGATCCCTAATAATTGATGTGCAGGAAATGTTAGGACACTGACATAATTTTGAATTCATAAAGAGTTCAAGAATATTCCCAAAATACTTTGTCCCATTTTGGTGCGGTGGCTCTTACTGATTTATTACCTTAACAATGCTCATTGATTCTCAAACAATGGATGCTATGCATGATATAACATCACTCTTAATGGAGACTTTTGGTTTTCTTTCCTATTTTTTCTTTTGCATGAATTTATTTTCGTTTGAAAATCTAATAAAGTTATTAGAGATCTTTGAAAAGATGAAAAAAAAAAAAAGAATGGCAGCATTGCTCTAACCAAAATAGTTTTCTCTGGGGGATTGTGGGGGAGAGTGGGAAAGGACATGAATGGCTAAAAGATAAAATGCTGTCAGTGAAACACAGCAGAGAAAAATAAGGAAAGTTCTCCATATATACGATGACTAGTAAATACATTGCATACGTCTGGGCAGTGGCTCTCAGACTCTAGCATGCATGGGAGCTTGTTAAAGCACAGATTACTGGCCCCCTGCTCCCATGGTGTCTGATCCAGTAGGTCTGGGGTGAGGTCTGAAATTTGCCTTTCAACGTGTTCCTAGGCTGCCAGAAAGGGATCACAGTTTGAAAATCACTGGTTTGAGAGATGAAAAGAAAACTTCAGGTTTCTTTTTTCTTTAGATTTTATTTATTTGACAGAGAGGGAAGCACAAGCACGGGAAGCAGGAGAGGGAGAAGCAGGCTCCCCGCTGAGCAGGGAGCCCGATGTGGGGCTTGATCCCAGGGTCCTGGGGTCATGACCTGAGCTGAAGGCAGACGTTTAACTGACTGAGCGACCCAGGCACCCCAAACTTCAGGTTTCTTTTTAGCCACAGTAAGCCTTAAAGATCATCTAGTTATGTCTCTTTATGTTACAGATGAGAAAACTAAGACCCTGGGAGGTTAGAAGTTATATCCAATGTTTCACATCTAGAGGATACAAACTACAAGTACAACGAGCTAGAACTCCGCGTTGACTCATACGTTTTGTTGGAGTGGTCTCCATTTGTCCCCAGAAGTGTCTCCTTTTTATCAACTCCCTTTTGGCATGACGTCTAGCTTCTATAGATAAATGCATTTTGGTTTACAAAATGTGATCTGAAAATTTAAGTGGAAGTATTCTAAGTAGAACTGTGTCTATTGCAAAGCAGTTGCTCAATAAATACCTGGCAAGAAAATAAAATACTGAACGAAGTGTTGTCCATCTCTATGCATTTTGAGATTAATTTAATTCAACAAATATTTTTTAAATGGCTGCTCTAGGCAAGAATCTACACTATGGAGGATCTATAGCAACTAGGTTTAGCAAGACATAGTCCTAGTAGGAACAGTTAGGTAATTCCACACGACTCGAATATAAAAACTGAGATTACCTCAGAGTATCTCGTCTTGCCTTCTCTCCCAACTGTAATCAGTTTATTTCACTTGATCTCCAAAGTCAATATATACTTGGCTTTTGTTTTGTTTTTTTGTCTTTTACTTTTTATCCATATGTCAGAAACTGAACTTTGCCTTAACTCAACAAAGGATATTGTTTCAGAGACAAACCAAAGAAAGGATAGAAATATCTTCACGTGGGATTGGAGCCAGAAATTCTAGGATCACTGGGACTACTTCTTTCTGTCCCTGCATCCCACCGCCGTTTTGTGGATTGTTACTTTCTCTTAAGCTCGTTTCTACATAAGGTTAAAATGGGGTCCCTGGTAAGTCCAGGCTCACATCTTCACAACTTTGCAACTAGAAAAGAAAAAGATCGTCACAGCAAGCTTCCAGGAGAAGACTTTGATAGGGCTAGCATAGGGTATGGACACCTCAGCCCATCATCATGACTGGGTTGGGCGCAAAGCTGATACCAGAGTCGTGGCATACCTATGGAAAAGGCATACATTTCTATACTCATTACCACGATTTTCCAGCAGGTGGCAGTAAAACATGTTATTCCACTGAAATCTGTATACTATGATAATTTTCTTATATAGAAGTAAAGTATTTTGGGGGCGCCTGGGTGGCGCAGTAGTTTAAGCATCTGCCTTCCGCTCAGGTCATGATCCCAGGGTCCTGGGTCGAGCCCCCGCGTCAGGCTCCACACACAGTGTGGGGTCTGCTTGAGATTCTCTCTCTCTCCCTGTCCCCCTGTCCCTCCCTCTCATGCTGTCTCTCTCTCTCCCTCTCTAAAATAAGTAAAATCTTTTAAAAATTTTTTAAAAAGAAGAGGTAAAGTGTTTTCAAGAAGCAAAACCATTTTCAGATTCACACAAAGAAAGACACGGTAGAAGTTAGCAATGCTTGGGTGAGAAACTGGTGGTGAGGAAGTTTAATGACTGGCCCAGCTTGGATCGAGTTGCCTACACCTGTGTCCTATTTCTCCACCAAAAGAGGAAACGTGCCCCTGTGAATATAAAAACAACAGGTGTCCTCCATATAGACTTTAACTGGATCATATACCTTATTTTTTTCTCACAGAGATTAACATCTTTTTCTTTAAAGATTTTATTGATTTATTTGACAGAGACAGACACAACGAGAGAGGGAACACAAGCAGGGGGAGTGGGAGAGGGAGAAGCAGGCTTCCTGCTGAGTAGGGAGCCCGACGCGGGGCTCGATCCCAGGACCCTGGGATCATGACCTGGGCCGAAGGCAGACGCTTAACAATTGAGCCACCCAGGCACCTGAGATTAACATCTTTTAATGGTTCTTGCTTCTCAAAGCTAGCTTCACTCAAGTCTTCCATTGGGCATTCAGTTTACCCATACTAAGAACCCTTCATCCAGTCCCATCTCAGGGTCCCAGCTTAGAAGACCTCACCAAACCCAGAGCTACTGAACTGCCCCATGACATGTGCAAGCAATTCTGAAACAATTACTCCTTTCACCCAAGTCTTCAGGAGTTTCCACTCATCCTAAATCCCTGGGACCTGTGCCTGACATCCCATTTCGCCTCTCAGCTTCGAACTTCTGGGCCAAGTGAAGAGAGAACCTGAGACTTTGACTACTCCAGGACTCTTAACAGACATGCCAAAGAGGTGTTTTTAAAACTTCGCTGATTGCCACTCTGCACGGTTTAACAGCTTAGCAGCCTCTTTCCCTGGAAGGCGATTCGGCTACAACCAACGAAAACTTGATCATTTCATAGAAAACAACACACCCTACTAGCACCAAGATCACTGAAAATTCTACTCAATCATTCACGCACCCAATTAATTTTAGTAGGTACTTGGCAATTGCTGTTGCTCTAAGTTTCGGGGTCCTTAGTTTTTTATCTTAGTTTTTGTTTCCCCCCCACAAGAAAGTAAGTAAGAGTGAGCCAGGGAGAATTACTGGTTTTGATAAAATCAAGGAGGACAGAGAAGTTGGCCACACTTGTACCCCTCCCTCTGCTTAAGGAATTCTCTGGCCTTCTGGAAAATAAAGCTGGGCCCTGCCAGGCATAAGGTGCCCAGCAATGTCATCCACGGTGTATGGTCAGAGTATGTAGTTTTAGTTCCTTGTCTGAAAACTGGGATGGGATGACCCAACTCTGCAGAGTCTAGGCATTCTGTATAATGCTGAGTGTAAGGACTCAGACGCCCTGCCAGTCTGAGCTAGTGGACCTTGATACAATAATCGGGGTCCATAATGAAGGTACTACTCTAGTTAATTGTCATGCTACTTGCACTTTTCAATCCCTCTGGCTCACCAGAAGTCCATGAGCTTTGGCCCAAGCCTCAACCCAAGCTTCAAATATATATTGTTATATTTGTGTCCCCAGTGCATTCCAATGTTGGAGCCCTACCCCCCGGCATGACGGTATTTGGAGATGGGGCCTTTGGGAGGTAGCTAGACTTAAATTAGTTCATGAAAGCGGGGCCTCAGAATAGCATTAGTGGTTTTATTTTCTTTTTTAAGATTTTATTTATTTATTCTGGGGTGGCGGGGGAGAACGTGGGGCAGAGGGAGAAGGAGAGAGAAACTCAAGCAGACTCTGCTCTGAGCACAGAGCCCAACAGGGGCTTGATCCCACCATCGCGAGATCATGACCTGAGCTGAAGGCAAGAGTCAGCTGCTTATCCAAATGTGCCACCGATGTGCCCCAGCATTAGTGGAGGGGAAGAGAGAGATGTCTCCTTCTATGAGCATGCACCAAGGAAACGTCATGTGCGGCCACTATGGGAAGACAGAAATCTGCAAGCCAGGAAGAGAGTCCTCCCCAGGAACTGAATCGGCCGCCACCCTGATTTTGGATTTCCTCACTTCCAAAACTGTGAGAAAAGAAGTAGCCGTTCCTTAAGTCACTTAGCTTGAGAGTATTCTGTTATGGAAGCCCAAGCTAAGATAGATTTTGTTTTGTTTCGTTTTTTCCAGCTTTAGCGAGATACGCGACATATAACGCTATGTAAGTTTAAGGTGTACAATGTGATGATTTGAAAGATGTAAAACGAGGGCCACCTAATGCCTTCATCCTGCCACATGATCACCATTTCATTCTTGTGGTGAAAACATTTACAGTCTTCTCTTTGGGGAACTTTCAAGTATGTCATACAGGGTCATGAGCTACAGTCACTATGCAGGACTATTAGATCCCCAGAACTTGCTCATCTTATAGCTGAAAGTTTGTACCCTTTGCCCAACATCTCCCCTTTTTCACCATTCCCCCACTAGTAACCACCACTCTACTGTCTCTTTCTGCGGGTTCAGATTTTAAAGATTCCATGTTTAAGTGAGACCACACAGCTTCTGTCTTTGTCTGAATTATTTCACTTAGCATCATGCCCTCAGGATTGATCCAACTTGTCACAAATGGCAGTGTTTGATTCTTTTTCATGGCTGAATAATACTCCACTGAGAGAGCGAGAGAGAGAGTGAGAGAGAGAGAGGGAGGGAGACATGGTCTTTACTCATTTGTTGAGTAACACTTAGGTTGTTTCCATATCTTGGTTATAGTGAATAATGCTTCAATGAACGTGGGAGAGTATGGATATCTCTTCGAGGTCCTGATTTCATTTCCTTTGGATATATTTCCAGAAGTGGGATTACTGAGTCATATGGTAGTATGAAGACAGGTTTTGATACTGAGAAGTAGGGCAGTGTTGGAACAAATATGTAAAAATGTGAAAGCAGCTTTGGAGCTGGGTGAGGGGTAGAGGTTGGAGGGGTTCTGAGGTACATGCTAGAACTACGGATATTAGGGCTACTCTGGTGGGAACTGAGAAAGAGGAGAGTTAGAAAGCAAGGCTCTATCCTCTTAGAGAGCACATAAACACTCATGCAGAGAATGTAGAAATATGGACATGACCGGCCATTCTGGTGCGGTCTCAGATGGAAATAACGAACATTGTATTGGAAACTGGAGGAGGGGCGCCTGGGTGGCTCAGTCGGTTAAATGTCTGCCTTTGGCTCAGGTCAGGATCCCGGGGTCCTGGGATGGAGCCCTGGATTGGGCTCCCTGCTCAGTGGGGAGCCTGCTTCTCCCTCTCCCTCTGCCCCTCTCCCTGCTTGTGCTATCTCTCTCTCGCTCTCATGCTCAAATAAATAAATAAAATCTTTAAAAAAAGCGGGGGGCGGGGGGAACTGGAGGAAAGGCGATCCTTGTTATAAAGGGACAAATAGCTTGGTTGAACTGTTTTGGAATTCTTCTGTTTTGTAAAAGGCAGAACTTGGGAGCGATGCAAGTGGATATTTTTAACAGAGGAGATTTTTTAAGCAAAAAGTGGAAGGAGCGGTGTGTTTCCTCCTGGTTGCTTACAGTTTAACGCAAGAAGGGAGAGAAGAATTGTTAGGTAAAAGGGAACAAGAACTGGGCGCCTGGGTGGCTCAGTTGGTTAAGCGACGGCCTTCGGCTCAGGTCATGATCCTGGAGTCCCGGGATCGAGTCCCGCATCGGGCTCCCTGCTCGGCAGGGAGTCTGCTTCTCCCTCTGACCCTCCCCCCTCTCATGTGCTCTCTCTCATTCTCAAATAAATAAATAAAATCAAAAATAAAAAAAAGATTTAAAAAAAAAAAAAGGAACAAGAACTTAAACATTAAGAAAACTATGAGCCGACCATTTTGCAAAAATAAATACAAATAAGCACTGACCATTTTGCAAAACTAAATAATAAATAACCCATGCCAAAGAGAACACCAAAGGCGTGGCTGGGAATATATAAATTGAACACAGCCAGTTTGAACTGAAGGGGATGGAGATGGGACAAAATAAAGGAAGTCTATACAACTTGTTAGATCCTATAGGATTGGGTCATAGTGTTTTAGGATGTGAACTTGCACTCTCCTTCAAGAAAGGGGAAGAAGGACCCCAAAGGCAATTCAGAGATCATCCGGGCCACCCTCTTGGTTTTAACAGATTGGATAGGCTTCAACCAAAGACCTGGGGAGGAGTCCATCTTGCAAAGCCATGGGGCCAGGCAGCCCACAGCCTTGGGGGCATAACGCCACCCAGCAGAGCCACAGAGGTGGGACGACTGCCCCAGCAGGCCTGTAGGGCAGAGCAATCCAAAGAGGATTGATGACTGTCGAGCTTTAACATATGATGAAATCTGCCTTACTAGATATGGGACTTGCTGGGGACCCAAATCCCTTTCCTTTTATTTCTCCCTTTTGGAATGGGAATGTCTATCCTATGCCTGTCCCACCACTGTGTGTTGGAAGCACAGAAACCATAGCTCTGGTTTCAAAAGTTCACAGCTAAAGGGCAATTCTGCTTCTGATTCCGATGATATTGAGATGAGACTTTGGACTTTAGGCTGTGGGGTTGATGATGGGACAAGTTAACATTTTGGGGGCTGCTGGGATGCAATGAATGTATTTTGCATGTGAGAAGGATTTCAGTTTGGGGGGCGCTGAAGCAGAATGTTATTGACTGAAGGTTTGTGTTCCCTCAAAACTCCTATGTTTAAGCCCTGAGCCCAGTGTTATTTAGAGATGGGGCCTTTGGGAGGTAACTGGGGTTACACGAGGTCATGAGAATGGGCCTTCATAACAGGATTAGTGACCACCCTGTAAGAAGAAGCCCTCTCTCAATACTTCTCTCTCACTCACCCCTCCCTCTTTCCCCTTCCCCTCACCTCCTTACCTCCCTCTCCCTTTCTCTGTCTCTCTCTGCGCAAGACCAAGGATAGGCCCTTTCTTGTCAGGGCACAACAAGAGGGCAGCCAGCCATCTGCAAGCCAGGAAGAGAACTCTCACTAGAAACCAAATCTGCTGGCACCCTGATCTCCAACTCCCAGCCCCCAAAACTACGAGAAAATAAATCTCCGTTGTTTTAGCCACCCAGCCTATGGTATGTTGTTATGGCATCCAGAGCTCTCTAAGATAGGCATTACCCACCTCAGAGGAGTTCTGTAATTACATGAAGAGGGCGTCATCTCTTAGAGAATGTGTGAGTTAAGCCGTGGAGTCTGGCGAGTGCATGCAGTGTGTATGTGAACAATGCTCTCTGGGGGTTTTGCAATTCACAAGCTGTGAAGCTGAAAGTTTAACTCCTCTGAAATAGACAGAAAGCAGTAGGGAGAGAGAGAGACAGCAGTTAACCTGGTTAGGATGGATGCACAGTTGATAACAGCCTCAGGGCCTGCATTAGGCAGGAATAATGAGGCTGGACTGGAAATAATCCATAGACTTTTCAGGAATGAGAGGAGGTATAAGCCACATGCTCTGGCAACTGATTCAAGACATCGGTGTGAAAGACCGATGTCAAGTTTGATTTTAAGATTTTGAGACCATGTCATTTCCAAGTGTTCATTCGAATAGGTTTTGAAATATACTTAGAAGTCATGCATAATCTGGTAATGATGCACTTTGCTGGACTGAAGGAAAAATAAGCAAGATGAATGTTTCATCTAATAGGAAACCAAGTGGTCAGATGTGCTGTTTTCTTGCAGAGGTCAAGTGTGTACGTAAATGATATATCATTTAAAGACCAGATTTTTTTTTTTAAGATTTTTCTTTATTTATTCATGAGAGACAGAGACAGAGAGAGAGGCAGAGGGAGAAGCAGGCTCCCAAGGAGCAGAGAGCCTGATGCGGGACTCGATCCCAGGACCCTGGGATCACGACCTGAGCCAAAGGCAGACGCTTAACCATCTGAGCCACCCAGGCGCCCTAAAGACCAGATATTATTATCAAAGTTCCTGTGTCAGAATAGTCAACATCACAAAATAAGCAGGTGCTTGCACCCTAATGAAAAATACTTATACTTATTACAGTGAGATTTTAGAGAATCTTAGAATTTCAGGATTAGAAATGACCTTAGAAGCCATATAATCCAAATCTTTTAATCTTACTGATATAGACACTGAGTTCAGAGACATCACACAGAATTAAATGATCAGAATCAGACCTTCTGATACTTGGTCATACATGGACCCTCGAATGATACAAATAGGTCAAAACATTAGTTGTCCCTAAACTCTTTTCAAAAGCATTATGTAATAATGAGATATCATAAGAACCATCTCTCCTACCTTAAAAGCTCCTACATCTTGAGGCCTCTGGGCAATCTCTAGTACTTTAAAAGGTCTTGATTACAATATCCTTTGAAAGATAGCAGGGATTAGAAAAAGGAACCTTAATACTACAGGTTCTAGAAAAGCTGTATAGGAGACCTCCAAGGACAGTAGCAGAATAAGATAGAAAAGAAACTGTTAACTTGATAATACAGAAAAAAAAAAAATTAGTATGTAACTTTATAACACAGATTTCTTAATGTTATGTTTCCAAATTGAATATATGTGTATAGGATGGCAACAAGGAAATATTTTTAACCATCTGTCACTACTGAAATTTGATCAAAGCCTTGCTATCTCTATTTTAATAATATTTGGTTCTAATTCTGTTAAGTTTTTCTTAATACCTTTTCCATACTTATAAGCGGTTTCATTTCTTTTACAATAACTTCTAATTCTTTGAAAAAGGTGTTTTTTAAATTTTATTTTGAGACAGAGAGAGAGGGGTGGGGGCAGGGGCAGAGGGAAAGGGAGAAATCTCAAGCAGACTCCACGCTGAGCAGAGCCAGATGTGGGGCTTGATCTCCCAACCCTGAGATCCTGACCAGAGCCAAAATCAAGAGTTGGATGCTTAACTGACTGAGCCACCCAGGGGTCCCTCTAATTCTTTTCAACCATTTTCAATCCAGCGTGTATTTGTAAGTGTTATAACTAATAGGGAAGAATGCTCAGTGTTGATCAATTTAAGACAATGTCTTTACTCCATAGTGGCATCCCATCATAATGCCTTCTATATTAGTTTTTCACATAATTTTTATAAAAACTTTTTAGTATTACCATGTGTAAAGTCCTATCAGGCTGTATTTCCACTGTGCTTAGCACCAGCTCAACTAGTAGTTTAGCAGGGCATTTGAAAATGGTTCAGCCCTTTCCCACGTAGCACCGTGGGACAGCAGAGTGTCCCTCATTCCATTAAATGCCCCTCATATCAACTGTCCAGATGTCTAAAAGACCCCCTGGAGAGTTTCCTTTAAAAACTACTTTGCCGCGTGGTTTTGGGGATCTAATAGAAGGGAAAGTCTCTATCCCTTATTTGGGGTTTTTAAAGAACTAGTACAAAGTGTTACACTGTCTCTCTTATTCTTTCTAAACCATAAAGCAGCAGGCGGATGGTGGAAACTGAGTAGATTTGAAGTTAGACACCTTTGGTTTGAAACTCATATTGTCACTAGCTCTGTGATCTTAGACACTGAAACTCCACCAGTGTGGTTACAGTACCTATTTGCAAAAGTGAATTGAGAATCAAAAGAGATAATTATGTGGAAACGTTTTGTAATCTGTGAATTACCAAACAAATGTTAGTCACTGTTAATCTTTTTGTTTGTTCTGATTGATGTTCTCTGTGCTTCCTCCCCTGCTACCTCCCCTGTTCCAGGACTTGGCTGCTTTCCAGAATTGCTTGATTAAGTAAACCCCTCTACAACAGCAATTTTTCAAGGTATATTCTAGCCGTTTCAATTTTTTTTTTTTTAAATTTTGAAACACTGCATACTATGTACCCCTCTTACATATGATGAAGGTGAATATCAGGATATGAAAGTCTGAAACATCTTATCTGTTTAATTTTTGTTTCCAAACTTAACTTCATTTGACCATGGGATCCCATACTTTCTATGTCTTGTCCTCCCCTCCCCTCCCTTCCTTCTTCTTTTAACGTAACACCTGTAAATATTCTGCTTAAAGAATTTCATAGAACACAATTTAGTAAGATCTGTTCCAAAAGCTTTGAATGATGATTACACTTGATCATATTTTGCTTTTCCTAAGAATTGATTCTGTATACCACGATTATTCGATATAGGAGGGCTTTATCAGAAATTGTGTTGTATGTTTCTGTAGCATTTTTATGCTCATATATTTTTCCAAATAACAAATTTTGTTCTGTTATTTTTATTCATGCTGTATTTGTATAGATCCCTACTATTTTCCACCCACTGCCTAATGTCACATCATCATCTCCCTTGAGGCTCAGGATCGAGCAATAAAACTAGAGCGGGGAAGTACCATTATCCTCACTTTAAGGTTAGGAGCCGTAATTGAGATCACACAACTGTTGTGGGACCAGCAGCACAAAGCAGGTGTCCTCATTCTTGCTCATTGAGCTTCCTCCTACGACGTAAAGCTTCCAGACTCCTAGTCTTTCATACCGTGCACCTCCAATCCTCTTTGCTGTCTTTCAGTGCCAAAAACTAGTGTATTTTCTGCTTTAGGTCAGACACGTAAAGGGGAGAATTTGCTTATATTTAGCTGCCTGATAACTGAACTCAATCTTTATTCGCTACAGGGTCCTTGGGAATAGGAGAGAGAAGGAGAGAGGTTGGGAAGGTTCTCTTTGGTTTGAATTACCTAAGGAAAAGTCTCCAATTCTCAAGTTCAGACCAAGATTTATTCTAGAAACCTCCAACTGTGGCTATGTCAGATTTTTTAAGCGTTAGACTGAATCCACTCAAAGGTTTGGGTTAATAATTCCACAGCAGAGAACAATCTGTGCTATAAACAATGGGACTTTCCCTGCTACAAGGGAATGACAATGTTTTCTATGAAAGAAAAGCAATTGTTCAAGTGTTGCCCATCTGGAGCCATAAAAGAGCTCAGAATACACTAATGCAACCAAGAAAACAAAAGGGAAAGCTTTTTGCCAGGTACTTTCCACCATGCATTTGACACGTTGGCAGCCCGGTAACATTCTTGACATTTCTGAGCTGTTCAGTGTAGCAGCACCCGACCAGAAAGTGTTACTTAGACTCCACTGGCACATCACCAGGCTCTAGCACAAGGTAACATTCGGTTGGCTCCTCGTTTGATAAGCTGAATGCCAGGTAATTTATAGCCAAGCGAACCGGATGGTCAGGATGGTGTGAAAACCACGCCGTGTACCAAATTCTGCAATAATGTCACCACTGGATCCAATTTGCTCCTGATCCAGGATTTTTACTTATTTATTGTTTTATGAGCTGCAGCCTACAAATCAACAACTTATGCAATATTGATTCTAAGTCGGGGTCTACGCTATTTCTCATTTATCTGACAACATGTATGTTTGCAGACTTGGAAACCGTGGGAAGATAGAGGGCTTCCCTAAATCCAGTCATCAATTACATATTATAGAATTAATTTAGTATTATCCTTTTGATTTTGACATAATACACACATTAAAATCTTCTCGGTCAATTTTGGAAGCCTAACCCTAGTAAAGTGATGAAATTAAAATGGAGCTCCCCCATCACTTTCTACCACGCTGATTCTGCTACCATAAACCGCGTGCTGGGCTGCAGGTGAGAGAGAGGGGGGTGATGAATGGAGCCTGATGAGGCGGTCACCAAAGCAAGAGTTCACATTACTGAAACCAGACAAACTGTCCACTAGTTTTTGCAGTGATCTGTGCCCGGGAGACTCACTTGTGTGGACCGCATCCACGCATTCCTTTGCTCTCTGCCTTCCACACTGGTTCAGATGATGGAGACAAGAGGAAGAATATATTTTTTTAAACATTTTATTTATCTATTTGAGATAGAGAGAGTGAGCGAGAGAGCATGAGCATGAGCAGGAGGAGGGGCAGAGGGAGAGGGAGAAGCAGACTCCCCGCTAAGCAAGGAGCCCGATGTGGGGCTCCATCCCAGGACCCCGAGATCATGACTTAAACCGACAGCTGAAGCTTAACCAACTGAGCCCCTCATGTGTCCCAAGAGGAAGAATATTTCTTTAGCATACTGCCTGCAGGTTGGTTGGGTCCCCGAGTCACAGCCCTTGACAAAAGCCTTCCTGGGTTCTGTTTATTCTGTTCTCCCCACTTTTCCCTTCAGACCTCGGCTTCACCTGACATTCTGTACCACTGCTTGGTGTCACTATACTCTGAGCACATTTGTCCACTGTCCCTTTATTAAGCTCCTTTCCAATGACCCTATGTGAAAGTGCCATGTTTTACCTCACCCTGCCTTATTATACACACTACAAAGTCGAACATGTCTGCACATGTATGGCTGGCCCACCAGTGAGGGCCCTACTTGCAAGACTATACAAGAACCATGTAGGAAGTCTTTCCCTCTAGGAGAAGAGTGAGCTAGGGTCCCAGCTTTTGTCCTGAGCTGTCATTGCAGGAAAATAATGTGTACATGTGTTTTACAATATAGGGTATATCTTCTGGCTCATTCTCCCACCCACATGGCCACCCTGGAATATGAGTGCACTCATATCCAGGTTTATTTAATAAATTACTTACATATTAGCTCAAAACAGTAGAATTTTGGTGAATTTAAATGATCAAAGTAACATGTTTTTACAGATGCATAATATTTCATATTTTTCTCCTAGTTTTCTTTCTTTAGCTCTCACATTTAAATCGTGCAAATAACTTTTCCATCATACACACCTTTTTCATATTATTCTTCTAAGCTATTAGACATATTTGGACATTATCAGTGTGTATAATTTTTTCCACAAGCAAGATTAGGCAAATAAAAGAGATCAGGCAATGCAATGATAGGTGGAAATAAATATTTTTAAAATGCAGTTGAATTATGTTTAATTCCTGTGGTTACATCTTTCATATAAGAATAGTCAAGTGCACTGCTGATTAACTTGAAAAGAACATACTAAAATTGCTTTATATGGGGCGCCTGGGTGGCTCAGTTGGTTAAGCGACTGCCTTCAGCTCAGGTCATGATCCTGGAGTCCCGGGATCGAGTTCTGCATTGGGCTCCCACTCAGCAGAGAGTCTGCTTCTCCCTCTGAACCTCCCCCCCTCTCATTTGCTCTCTCTCTCTCTCATTCTCACTCTCTCAAATAAATAAATAAAATCTTTAAAAAAAACTATAAAATTGCTTTATATGTTAATTATTTTAGAAACTCCGCCAGAAGCTCAAGTTTCTTTCCATGCTGTGCTGGCTTATTCTTCCTATTTAAGTGTTCTCATCTGAATATTTTATAATGGCAGATGCAACTCAACACTGTGCGGTTTGTCACAGCATTTGCATTTTTCTATAGAGTTATATACTGTTAGACTGCTCTAGTCTCCACGATAATTCCATAAAACGGAAGACTTGAAAGACATGTTGGATGGATTTTCACTGGGGCATGGAACAGGTGGAGTGTAGCTGATCATATTCCCAAGAAGAGGTCTCAGGGTATTTGGTGAGTGTGAATGTGTCTGTCCTTTGGGAAAATATAGCCAATGTTAGCACTACATTTTAATATCTCAAAATGTAATTAGCTGATTGTGCTTTTATTTATTTATTTTTTTCTGATTGTGCTTTTAAGTGTTTTTTTTTGCCTGTGGTGTTTGATGATTCTGCCTCCCTAAATTTTCTTTTCAAAATTAGACGCTGGACCACTAACAAAAATATGAGGCGAAAGCAATCTTCATCACTGCTGAGCATATCTTCTTTGTGTGATCAGAATACAGCGAATGTCCACCTGCACAGTCCCTTCCACGCAGAGGCTGTGGCTGACAGGTAACAATAGGGCAACTAGGGGAAGAGGAGATATAAGTGGTGGCAAATTGAAACCCAGGCGGGAGGGTAGAGCCCTCGGATGTAAAATTAACTGAGCTAGGAAAAGACCAAGATGTAGCTCTGCACACTAGAAATTGTATGTTTTCACATAAAGCATACTTCTTTAAGTTTGATGTATAAGAAGACTGCAGAGGGTAAAATAAGACCATCTCTAAAGGCAGAAATATACCAACTAAGTGCCAAGAATGAGCCTGGACTCATGTATCACAATGTGCCTTATGGCTGTAGCTGAACTATGTACTCAGGTCCCCAATATTACCCAAGAGTAATGTGGGAAGAACAGGGTAACTGATGGTCCATGATTGCTGGCAAACACTGAGATGGGGAGCATATCTCCTCACATAAGGATGGGGACCAGCAGCTGCAGGAGCAGAGAGAGGGAGAGAACGAACCGAAGAATATGGGAATTTAATTTAATTTAATCAAATGCTGCACAACAAGTAAAACAAAAATTAACTTGAAAAATAATAAGAGGATGCTTGAAGAAACAATACCAGAAAAGCATAAGACAAGAACAGGTTAAGAAGTCAAATAATATACTCGATCTTTGAATATTTCTGGAATATGTATAAAATGTATTAAGCTCTTAGTACACTTTCTCTAAGTAAGATAGTATTTGGCACATTCTCTGATCAAAAAGCAATACATCCAGAAGCCAATAAAACTTTAAAAGATGTTATGAAATGAACAAAAGTATGCTTATAAATAACTGTCAAATCCCATTAATAAAATGCTTAGTAAATAATGCCAATGAGATCACTAGGCTCTGAGCCCTATGAAGCCACTAAATACTTGTCTTATTCACCACTGTATACCAAGTGTGGGCATTTCTGGCATATACTCAATAAACATTAGTATCCTACGTTGGGTTCCACAGTAGCAGAGCCGAAGACAGAGATTCTTGACTGGGAGAGTACTCTCAAGGACAGCATGGAAGGATGTAAGGAAAGCAAGGGAGTATAAAGAAAACAGGCAATAACAGAATACCATAGACTTGGTGGATTAAATGAGAGACCTTTGTTTCTCAGTCTGGAGGCTGGGAAGTCCAAGATCAAGATGCCAGAAAGGTAAGTTCATTCTAAGCCTCTTCTCTTGGCTTGTAGGTGGTCCCCATCTCACTGTGTCCTTACAGGGAAAGACAGAGAGCAAGGGAGTGAGCCTCTCTGGAGTCTCTCCTTACAAGGGCAGTAATCCCATTATGAGGGCCCTAATCCACCCTATGACCTCATCTAACAATCTAGCCCTAATTCTATCCCAAAAGCCTCATCTCCAAATACCATCACAGTGGTGGGGAGGGGAAGGCTCAACATGTGGACTCCAGAGGGGACACAAACATTCAGTCCATGACACAGTTTCAGAAGAAGACTGGCCTCTTACTATGACCTAGTCTGGTCCCACGAAGAGCTCTTAAACATTAGTTGCACCACCAAGGCTATATATATGAAACAGATATTCTTGTTGGTTGCCTCTGAGTATACCACGTTTTAGGAGTCCTCTCCAAAGATGAGCCAACTGTCAGATGTCTCAAGGCTGCCATTTTGACTTAGATGCCCTTTCTGGTCATTACACCCACGTTGCTTTTGATGGTTAAGTGCTGCTCCCGGACCTTGACTATTCTGGGATATTCTCAACCTCATTAAGTGACAGATTTATCCACTGCCAATTGTGTCATACAGAGGACAGCCATTATTGAGGTGCTCAGGAATGCTGGTGTTCACCAGCACATCCTTTATTGCTTTGGCATTTTCAACTGGAGTCTCTTCCAATTTTACCTAACAGATTCATTCTAGCATTTGCTCCTCTCTGAACCTGAGGATCTATCTTGCACACACTCCCATAGCTGTTCTGCCATCTCTAACTCACTTAAGGTGGGCCATCACCTTTTGCAAGTTTCTAAGAGTCATCCAAGAAGCCTATGAAAATCATCTCCAAAGGCCTGTGCCCAGGGGTTAATTCCTGAGGCATGAAACTTGTGCTTTAAACCGAAAGCTCTCTCTTATCCACAATTATATTCTTGTCCCTTCTGGTTCAGTACCTGTAATCTCCACTCACAGGGCTACTCTCCAATTCTTTTTGGCATGTGTGAGGCATGTCCTATTAGGCAGCTCTGATAGTTCCTTTGGTAAAACATTCCTCTCTTTGCTTCCTGTAATGAGCTTTTCCCTTTTCAAGTCATGCTCAGATTGGGCAAAATTATTGGTATGGTGGCAAGGAGGGTAGTTGAGGGATAATCCTGAAGAGGTCAGGATGTCCTGAGAGGCAATTGCCACAGTTATGTCTTTGAACAAGGGTGACCACTTTTCTCTCATAAGGCAGAGTACACTAAGTCCACAGGCCTAGAGGGCTCAGGGGAATCTGGGAGTTGGTATATTTCAACTGCCTCTACCTCAATATAACCAACCATCCTTAGTCTCATGCACCCACCCCTTACCTATCAAGGCCCTGACTTTGGCTACTGATATTATATATGTATTTCTGACTGAATGCTAGGCATTTGCAAAGTCCTCAATAGGTTTGCTACATTCTCCAGAAAAACCATGCCTGGAACATATTACAACTCCATTTCTTTTTATCCAGTTGATTGTAACAGAAAGTTATGAGCACCAATTATGTACAAAGCATCTCACTGAATACTTACTGCCTTCTCTTGCTTATTTTGTGTTGATGTGGTACTGTCATTCATATCCAGGCCCCTGTGTAAAAACCATGTAGCCAGAAGTGTTGTCCTCACTGAACTCTCCCTAATTCCACACCTTTAAGTAAGGCCTAATCACAAAGTTCTTTGTCCAAATAGACTAAAAATTCCAGTGGTCAGTTTGCTGCTGAGTAGCCTGTTTAGTTTAGATAACAAGACTAATCAGGAAACAATAAATCTAGATTGTTGGTTTGGACAAGAAAACCACAATGATAGCAGGAAGATCTTAAGAGTGGGTCCTGAAGAAAATATCACAGGAAATTGTGAATGACTGCGGTCTCCCTGCTCCCTAGAGATCACCATAGAAATTTAGACCAACTTTTCAACTCAGAAGCTTGAATAATAAGTGCTTGATGTAAAGTCTGGGGTATGGCAGAACACGAAAAAGATAATATCTTCGTGTCCTTACTATGCACTCTGCTCAATGCTTTAGATGCATTAGCTCATTCCATCTTTCTTTTTTTTTTTTTTTTAAGATTTATTTATTTATTTGAGAGAGAGAGAATGAGAGACAGAGAGTACGAGAGGGAAGGGGATCAGAGGGAGAAGCAGACCCCCCGCTGAGCAGGGAGCCCAATGTGGGACTCAATCCCGGGACTCCAGGATCATGACCTGAGCTGAAGGCAGTCGTTCAACCAACTGAGCCACCCAGGTGCCTCATTCCATCTTTCTAAACATCCTAAGTTCCATAATGTTTATCCCCATGTACAGATGAAAATAGTGAGGAAGAAAGAACTTAATTACATGTAGAAGTTCTGCACAAGAAGTAGCAGAGTTCTGAATTAATCCCAAGGCTGACTGACTGCAAATTCAGTAGCCTTACCCACTACTTTAACTCGGAGTTTAAAACAAAAACAAGGGTGCCTGGGTGGCTTAGTTGGTTAAGCATCTGCCTTCAGCTCAGATCATGATCCCAGGGTCCTGGGATCGAGGCCCTCATTGGGTTCCCTGCTCAGCGGGGAGCCTGCTTCTCCCTCTCCCTCTACTTCTCCCCCTCCCTCTACTTCTCCCCCCTGCTTGTGCTCTCTCTCTCAAGTAAATAAATAAAATCTTAAAAAAAAAAAAAAAGAAAGAAAGAAAAAACTAAAAATAGGAACTCCATTATCTGTCATGAATCTATAATAAACCTGAATATGTTTCTGTTCTTTCTTGGTCTCAATTTTTCACCTGTACAATGAAAACATTTTATTTTATGAACTCTAATAAATTTTCCACCTGCAATATTTCATATATCCAAATAATCATTTACTTAGTGAGCTCACATCAGGTGCCCAGAAATGTTAAAGCACACCACTCGATGACCTGGGTAGTATTAGTTCAAACAATTTACTTTTCTTGCATTACTTTGTTTTTCATAGGAGATTTTACCAGGAGACAAAAATAAGTCATCACCTGTGTTCTTTGCTTCTTTCCTTGGATACTATGCACCAATATTATAGACACATAGACACAGAATTTTTTTTTTACCAATAATTGGGCATCTTTCTTACCCTAATAATATTTTCTTTATTCTAGACACAGAAAATACTTATTAAAAACACTCCATAATTATGTAACTGACAAACTGTTTTTCTCATTTTATTTCCAGCTCTTTAAGAATGAAACAATGAAAAGGGGGTCTGGAATGTTTCCTCTGATGGCTGAAATCTATTACTTGGACCATAAAGTTGATGTCAGAAAAACACAGGATCTTTTATGATCACACATTTTTACATCCCAGAAGCTATAAATGTTTCCCACAAAAGTATTAAAATACTTTTGCTATTCTATTCTTTGTGTTTCTAGCAGCCTTACACACTCTACATGTCAGAAATGATTACTCTCACCATGATTCTCTATTGTGTACGGATGTAACTCATTTTATTAATTACTTAGTATGTGTTTTCTCATACACTGTGCCATCTTATGAATATGCACAGATTTAATGTCTGTGTAACACTTTCATCTTGAAAGAGACGTATTTTGTTCCTTGTTCTCTTAAAATAAGTAATGCCAGAAAAGACATCTATACTGAATTCACCGACACTGAAGTACTTTGTGTCCCACTGGCCATGGGCTGGCTCTGTTGGAAATCAGTCTGCCAGGTAGTTATAGGGTCAATTTTACTGGGTATTTGCTACTTCACTAATCCTTTTTTCTGTGCTTTTCATCCTTGCTCTGTTCTACATCACAGGGAACACCATTTTCCTGCCAGCTAGCTTCTCTTGCCAACTGGCTTCTTGGCAGGTTTAGGCAAAGGTGAAAACAAGGAGGTGAGCATAAGAGAAACGGGAGTCTTTCTTTCTCTCTCTTTTTTAAAAATTTTTTAAAAATTTTATTTTATTATGTTATGCTCATCACCATACATTACATCATTAGTTTTTGATGTAGTGTTCCCTGATTCACTGTTTGTGCATAACACCCAGTGCTCCATGCAGAACGTGCCCTCTTTAATACCCATCACCAGGCTAACCCATCCTCCCATCCCCCCTCCCCTCTAGAACCCTCAGTTTGTTTTTCAGAGTCCATCGTCTCTCATGGTTCGTCTCCCCCTCGGATTTCCCCCCCTTCATTCTTCCCCTCCTGCTATCCTCTTCTTCTTCCTTTTTTTTTTTTAACATATAATGTATTATTTGTTTCAGGGGTACAGGTCTGTGATTCAACAGTCTTACACAATTCACAGTGCTCACCATAGCACATACCCTCCCCGATGTCTATCACCCAGCCACCCCATCACTCCATCCCTCACCACTCCAGCAACCCTCAGTTTGTTTCCTGAGATTAAGAATTCCTCGTATCAGTGAGGTCATATGCTACATGTCTTTCTCTGATTGACTTACTTCGCTCAGCAGAACACCCTCTAATTCCATCCACGTCATTGCAAATGGCAAGATTTCGGTTTTTTTGATGGCTGCATAATATTCGGGTTAGACACTGTGGCAACATCTTTGGCAGGGGCTTCATCTCCTTAGCTCCTGCAGAACAGGCCAACCCCTCCGCCCCCCACTGCACCCCAACCACTGATGGCCATGGTCCTAGCTCCCCTTACGCAGCCCAACTTTTGGATCTGGTATCACTACCTCTTCCCTCTGTGCCGTCTGCTCCCAGACTAGTCATGCTTCCAGCTGTTATTAATCTTGGGTTTGCCTCATTATCCTGGAATGATTCACCAGCAACTCTATCACTATGCAAACAATTCCTTGAATTTTATTCTCTCTTTTTGAAAGACCGACTACTGTTTCTCTCTCTCTCTCTCTCTTTTTGGATTGGTCTTATAGATTGACCCACACTTATTTATTTCCCATTCATTCACCCAGACTTCATTACATATCAGACTTGGGCAAGGCAGTGTAAGGGTAAGAGCCCACCTGGAAATAAGATGCACATTTTTTACCTTCCTTTATGAAAATTATGGTCCAGGAGAAAAGACAGATATTGTATACTAAGTTGTAGATACAATACATAGTGTAAGAGAAATTATCTGATACTACAGGATCAATTAACAAAAGAAAGTAAGCCAACAGGAAGGGTCAGGAGAGAACTTATTTAAAAAATATATTCTACCTAACTTAATTTCCCATTTTACAAATGATCTATAAAATCTTCAACAGTATTTGCCTTGAGCATATCAAGCTATGGGGCTGGACAATGTGGAAGGGAAGAAGACTTCCTCTATTATGCATATTCTTCTGTAATCTTTGAGTAATGTGCTAACTGCATGTAATGCATATTCAAAAGCATCATTTAAAATTACCTATAAATATTTGAGGGGCACCTGGGTGACACAGTCGGTTAAGCGACCAACTCTTGGTTTTGACTCAGTTCATGATCTCAGGATCATGAGACTGAGCCCCGCGTCAGGCTCCGCACTCAGCGTGGAGTCTGCTTTAGATTTTCTCTCCCTCTCCTGCCCCTCCCCCTCATGCTCTCTCTCTCGCTCTCTAAAATAAATAAATAAATAAATAAATAATCTTTAAAAAAATAAAATAAGTGTTAACTGAATTAGGTGAATATTTTTTCTAATTTAAATATATATCCAGAGAGGTGCATGACAATTCATTATGGTTTTAGAGATTCTCTGGCTAGTAGAATATCCCCAATTAGGATGAAGGTGACACAAAATACTTCAAGTATTTCAGCAAAAAATGTGACTATATGTTAGATAACATGTGACCCCAAATGCTTAAATAATAAAGGAACATGGATAGACTAGTTGTCTGTGTAATCCTTCCTTCAGAGCCTCCTGCGTCCACACTAAAGAGCTACAAGGCTTGCATATGCAAATATAAGTATTGAAACCTGTCCCTGTACATCACCTTGCCCTTTATTTAGCTTGGAAAGACCACCTTAGGTTAAAGCTATTGTGACTTGTTTTAGCACTTTCTTATTTTTTTGTGGGTGTTCAATTTGATCACAAATATTTACAAATTATATAGTATTTCCCTGGCATTGTGTCTGGCTCTGAGGATGATATAATAAATAAAATATATATCTTCTCCTTTAGGATTTTTTTTTGTCTGAGAGATGCAGACAAGTGAATGAGTAAGCACTCATGCACCAAATGAGTGATATAATACCAAATGATATATTCCAAGAGGGAAGTTGACATAATTATGGGAGCCCAGTAGAAAGGTATCTGGCTAGCCTTGGGAAATCAAGGAACACTCACTGGAGGATATAAGAGCTAACTGGAAGAAGAATCAAAAGTCTCTCTTGGTGGAAATACACAAACTTGTATGTTAACTCCTTTTTTGGGGTCACAAGACTGAAACCAAACACTGGTTAATTTTCAAAAGAGGCAAAAACAGTAGGGTACTTAATTAAGGAGATCCAGTTTATAACTGTTATAAAAGACTATAACTTACTTACATGAACTGCTGGACCCTCACCAATGTCACGTAAGGGTGAGTGCTAATCAAAGAGAATCCACATGCCAGCCACAAATACCATTTTCTTAGAACTAAGGCACAGAGTTTGTTTTACCCCGAGGACTCCTTATCCCCATAAAAGCATTATAATTAGAGTCATAATTAGTAAAGTTGCTCATTATTCTTAATTAAATTAGACATTAGCCAGACATCAAAAATTATAATACACACCAATTATTTGCCAGAGTAAGTTATTCATATCATTTGCTTTAAGCTTAATGTACAGCCAAATGGAAAATAAAACAAAACATAAAAGTACAGCCAAATGTGCCAAGTAAAGCCAACAAACCAACCCCTCTGTAAAACTCCTTCATAGCAGAGTTCCGTGCCGGTCCAGGGGGCTCACTGGCTCCCTTTTCCATGGCTTTGTCTCTGTTGGTTCTTAACTTGACTTTGGTTCTTAACTTGACTTTGGCTCTCAGTAGCTTTCTCTGCCCTGTTCTGTAAGAGAAAGTCAAGGGCAAGGTCAGGGAGGTTCTAACAAACATCTGAACTCACTAACCATGGCCACGCTCCCTTCGACATGCTGCAAATCTTTTATCTCATCTCTGTTGGTTTCCTAGCCAGGATGGTCTCATGGTCATGATTCCAAGTTCCCCTCCCTTTTTTTTCTTTTAGTCGATGGTGGAGTTTTCTTTCTTTCTTTTTTTTTTTTTTAAAGGATGAGGCCATTTAACATGGTCTCTCTCATCATCCTTAGTTGTCATTTCACCAATACAAAGTGTTTCTCACTTCTAACCTCTCTCAATATAGATAGAAAAACACAGTTGCTGCTTTCCAAGATGAATTCTTTTACTTTAACTCTTTTTTCACAAACCGTATTTTTAAAAATCAAGCAAATGCTCTTGCTTCGTTGTCCTGCATTTTTCTTTTAATTTTTATTTTCCCTCTCCACTGGCACCTTTGTCTTTGTCCATGAAGGGACCATTGTCTGCCCCTTATACAAAAGGTTATTGCTTGATTCTACCTGTATATGAGTTTGTCCATCTTTGTCTCTTTTGCACACAAAATACACACATGCACTGGCATGTATTATATGCATGGATTATACAAATACTATACAAACACAGAACAGGGAGGGAGCGAGTGGCCGGGGAGATGGAGAAAAGGTTTTTTAAGACTGAGGCTTGAGCCACGTTCTGGAAGAATCAATGAGACTTTTCTAGACCAGCGGTTCTCAAACTTTTATCTCCAGACCCTTTATGTTCTTAAAAGTAAGTGAGGATCCCAAAGAGGTTTTGTTTATCTGAGTTTTATCTCTGAGTATTTTCATACTATAATTTGAAAAAGAAATTTATAGGGGTGCCTGGGTGGCACAGTCGGTTACGTGTCTGCCTAGAGCTCAGGTCTTGATCCCAGGGTCCTGGGATCGAGCCCTGGGTCAGGTTCCCTGCTCAGCTGGGAGTGTGTTTGTCCCTCTCCCTCTGCTCTGCTTGTGCTCTCTCTCTCTCAGTCTCTCTCTCTCAAACAGAATCTTTTTTTAAAAAAATTTATAAAATATTTTAAATTGATTTACAAATAACCATAAAAACCCATTAGATGTTCACATAAAATATATTTTTATAGGAAATAGCCACATTTTCCCCAAAAAGTCAGAATATCATTGTTTTACAATTTTGCAAACTCATGTCTGATTTAAAGGAATGATGTTGGCTTCTCATATCAGTTCTACATTAAGTCTTTTGCAGAACGTTGTTTTGAATGAAGTATGTAAAGAAATGTCTGCATCCCAAGTGCATATATTGAACAAGGGAAGATAATTTTAATAGCCTTATCAGATAATTGAGCATATCATTCTTTGATATTACACTAACACTTGACAAGTGGTAAACTCATACAGGTTAGTTGTAATGTGCAATCCAAAACCAGTATCAATGAATTATTCTTACTGTTTCATTAAAAGGCACTGGCCTGTTTTGCACTTTCATATTTTACATGAACCGCTGTGCACTGGCCATTTGAAAAATATTCATTCATAGACTTATGCAGAACTTTCCATTTTTGACACCTTTCATTTGCAGTATAAAAATATCCCAATCATTATCAGAACTGTCTTTTAAGCACTGAGAAATGGCCAAGCCTAAGTGGCGAATAAAAATTTTTCAGAATTCCAACCGTGATGCCAAATTTCAAATTTTATCATTGGTAACATATACTATCCATTCTTTTCCTTGAAATGATAAACTCACTTTGTTCATTTTCCAGAGGTCTGCCAAATACCTGATTCTGAATAATCTTAGGTTTCTTTTATTCTTTCAAATGCATTTTCATTAAAAAATACGGTGGGTTCCTCTCAAAACTCAAACAACTGCACAACGTTTGGGGGATAAGCATTGTATTTCAGTGTCCAGAATAAATGCTTTACGTGTACTTCCCTTTTTGCCACACAGAATGTTTAAAAGTTGAGTAAAGAGGAGTCATGATTTAATAAAAATAAGAATCTTACTGCTTTTTTAAAGATATTCCTAAGTAAAATTCTTCTCCCCCCAACTTCAAGTGGTGGCAATGAAAAATACAGTAACCACTTGTATACTTTGTTGCCATCGCTGTGATTGGTGCCAAATGTATGTATCATTTTATAAAATCTTTTGTAATATCATTGCACATGTTAGCACAGCGAAGAAAGGCAAGCAGTCACAGTATATTCTGGAAATGGTCTTGATCTCCTGGACCTCCTTAAAGGCTCCTGGGACTCCTCCCACACCCCATGTTCGTGGACCAAACTTTGGGAATTGCTGCTCTAGATAAAGAAGCTTAAGAGACATTCTGGCAGGAAAAAAAAATAGCGTATATAAAGACTACAACAACACATATTTATCAGGAGTACCTAGTTAACAAGAGCTTATAATTATCCACAATATATTACTCTCTGCTCCCTAAACATGACTTACTCTTTTGGTCTCCACGTCATTGTACCCTTGAAGGAGTAGGGTAGATAGTAAGATGCCTGGAAAGACAAGTAGAGGACACTGTGGGTTCACTTGTATTCTGTGCTCAGTTTGGTGGTAAGATTGGCGATATACTACCTTGCCCTTATGGTTTTAGTCCATTGTTCTTCCAAATCTGTGGAACTGCAATGTCCAATGGTAGCCATTAGCCTAATGTGGTTATGTAAATTGAACTTAATTAAAATTAAATTAAATAGCATTAAAAATTCAGTGCCTCCATTAAACTAGTCCTATTCCAGGGCTCAGTAGCAAGTGTGTCCGCTGGCTATTATTTGATTAGTGCAGACATAGAGCATTTCCATCACTGCAGACATTTCTATTAGACAGGGCTGGGGTGGAATGTCATATTCTTTTTATCTTCCCCATAATTTACTCTACTCCCCTAACTCTAGTTACCATCATAAGAGGGATTTTGAATCACTTGCTTTATTCATAGTTCTTGGCTATTTCTTTTTAATACAAACCCCATGAGAATGCCCTATCGAATCAATGCATTAGATGCACAATTCCTCGATGTCCTATATTTCCAATGTCTTTTACCTCCAGGCCAGTCTTTAAACGGTCCAGAGCTATCCAGCTCTGAAACATTAAACTTCACTCTCTCATTCTCAGATCATATACCCCTAAATTCTACCTCCCACTTTCTCATTTCCATTCTATCTGCTACTTCAGCTCTTAAAGAGCTGCCATGCACCTATCATCAAGTAATAGTTTTACATCAACATGAGAAGACTCTTCTGGCCTAGACTCCTGGTTATTATCACCTGAGTGAAAGTTCTGGCATGGGTCTAGGGTGGCACCCACTGATAGGACTGATCCAAGCCAGGGTCATCTTTCTTGACTGCCTACATTTTGTTTCTTTCCACACATGTCCTGTTCAAATTTCTCTCTACTTTTACCCTCCCCTTTTGAAGCTGGATGGTTGTCATGACTTTTGAAACGTAATCTTGGGGGTCACCAAAGCCTGTTGACCAGCTAGCGCCCTATCTTCTTGAATTTCTATCATCTGTCTTCTACCGCTGGTGTATACCAGAATCCAGGAGGCTGCCCTAACTCCTTGCAGTCTTCCATTACTCACATCCCATCAGTCACTAAGTTCTGCCCTTCGTACCTTCCAAATGTATTTCAGATCAATTCGGTCCTTTCCAAAATTCTCAAAATAAATCTCCTGGTAGCCTTGGGGAAAGGGATTGGTTGATTAGAATTGGAAGTTGCCCCAGGGAGAGGTGAGTCTCCAAAAGAATAATTTGGTGTTTAATGGATATACTTCTAAGAGACTTCTAGTAAAGGGAAAGAGGGGATTTTAGGTCAGCCACGATCAGCAATTTAAGAAGTAACAAGGTAATTGATAATTCCTCAAGACTTAGAGGTAAGTTTGGAACCTGCAGCCCAGACCTTCCGGAAGCTGTAAAGAGAGAAGAAAATAAGCTATTTCAAGCAGTGAGAAGAGCATCTGTCGGGGGGGCTGTTGCAGAAGGTCAATGCATGATGGGAGCCAGCTGTGAATGGTGGCAATGGCTTTGTGAGCACAGCTACTGTCTCAGAGGGAAGGGCAGCTGTGCAATGAAACGCCCTAGTTTCTTCCAGTAACACAAAAACTTGCGGACTTTCTCTGCACAAGCTCCCAGCATACAACTTCCTGACCACGGCAAGGGAAGACCATGCACAGAGAAGGTGCCCAATCCCACTGAGGCAGAGGGGAAGTCATGGTTGGAACAGCAGGCTAGGGACTCCTCCAGCTACACCTCATTCTCTGAGAGTGTCGGGGCAATCAGGAGTAAGACAAGGCTGTAGGAGACATCCAGGAAATCATTCTTGCCCCTTGAATTATCCACCTTCTTATGAGACCAAAGGAAGAAGGTCCAACAGTTCAGACATTAGTGTTGCTTTAGTCCAACTTCATCTTAACACTAGTCCTGTGCTGGTGGCCTGGGGATATGAGATTTACATTGTTACTTCTGGATTTGTTTTATTTGTTCTGCTATAATACAGACTCCTTGAAGGCAGGACATATGTCTTAATAATAACCACACACCCTCTGATAATGTTGGGTGCTCAGAGATTTTCTGTGTTTGTGATTTAGAAGTCTAGGGAATATTGTCTCTTCTGAAGAGTGTACTAAGGCAGAGAAATCAAGTTAGTAATTAGTTCTCTTCAGTAGTAACCTATATTACAGTTTATATTTCCCTCTCTTTTTAAATGTTTTTATCAGAATAATAAATTCTAACATCTCCAATACTTTTAACTCCAGTAGTATTTTATTGGATTTATAGGATCTTTAGCGTAATGTCTCTCCCTTGCTCTCCAAATTCCCGTTCATATATATAGATTGTCTTTATGTCATATAAGTACAGAATTAGAAGTGACCAAAAGAGCCTATAAGCCTGTCTCTACCACTTTTAGGCAGGTTTGAATTTAAAAGAGCAGAAGCAATGTCTAATGGTTATTGTATTAAGCAGTGTGTGTGTGTGTGTGTGTTTTCATATTTTCCAAAAATCCAAGACTGAGAATCAGGAATTGACAAAAAGATTTTTGCTCTACTCCTGAAGACAAAAGGCATTCAAATGCCAAAATCTAGAAATTTTAGATTAGCTTGACATTTTATTATTTATTTATTTATTTATTTATTTATTTATTTAAAAGATTTTATTTAGTTGTTAGAGAGAGAGAGAGAGAGAAAGAAAGCACAAGCAGGGGGAGTGGCAGGCAGAGGGAGAAGCAGACTCCTCGCTGAGCAAGGAGCCCAGCAAGGGACTTGATCCCAGGAGCCTGGGATCATGACCTGAGCCAAAGGCAGATGCTTAACAAATGAGCCACCCAGGTGTCCCTAGCTTGACATTTTAATGGAGAAAATAGAATACTTGCAACTCCTTTTATCTGGTAGCCCCCAACACTTTCTAGTTACTCAACCTGTTTTATGTTCTTTATCATGCTTAGCACTTCGTGACATTATTTTATATACTAAGTTGTTTCTCGTCCCTTAGATTGTAAGCTCCGTGAAGTCATCGCCTTTGATTTGCTAAAAATTCCTACCATCTAGAATAGCATACATGGCTGTACTCAAAAAGTATTTGAGTGAATGAATGAATATAGAACACATGATCACTTTTGATTCAAGATGATAATAGTTACTCTTTGCAAAAATGCATTCCAGGGTGCCTGGGTGGCTCAGTCAGTTAGGCATCAGACTCTCAGTTTCAGCTCAGGTCATGATCTCAGGGGTCGTGAGATCCAGCCGTGTGGGGCTCCAGGCTCAGCAGGGACTCTGCTTAAAGATTTTCTCCCTCTGTCCCTCCCCAACTCGTTCACACTCTCTCTCTCTAGAATAAATAAATCTTAAAAAAAATGTATTCCACATGACAAACATTATGTTAAATAAGTACTTTATATTTAGGCTTTATTTAACACTAACAAAAACCTTTTAAATTGAACAGTATTATTCTCGGTTTTAAAGAAAAAATAACTGAATTTAAGAAAAGTTGAGCCGATGGTATAAAATCAAAAGCTGGTTAGAGAATCACTTCGAGTAGAACAGCGTGAGGAGTTCTGTGGCTCTGCCTCCCCAGTGAAACCGGTGAAAACTATTTTTAAAAGACAATCTTTGAAGTCTCTGTAAGTGGTTCTAGGAGCATACAGAAGAAGAAGAAGAAAGATTTCTTAAAGAAAATATACTAAAACTCAATAAGCACAATGAGCTACTATTTGAACCAAGACCTACTTCCTCCCAACTCAGGGAAAAAAGAGGAACACCACTCCAGGTGGGCATAGCCAAGAACTGGACTCCTCTCCCTAAAGCCCCCAGTCAGAGGCCTATGCTCTCCGTGGGGGGCAAGTCTGTCAGCGTTTATCATTCTACCCCCAGATAACTTCCAGCAAGTGTGGCTGAGAAATAGGGGCCCCCTTCCAACCAGCCCCGATGAAGACTCCACCTTCATGACAGTAGAAATACAGAGCTCCTGGGGCGCCTGGGTGGCTCAGTCGTTAGGTGTCTGCCTTCGGCTCAGGGCATGATCCCAGGGTCCTGGGATTGAGTCCCGCATCGGGCTCCCTTCCACCAGCTTGGAGCCTGCTTCTCCCTCTCCCACTCCCCCTGCTTGTGTTCCCTCTCTCACTGTCTCTCTCTCTGTCAAATAAATAAATAAAATCTTTAAAAAAAAAAAAAAAAAGTAAAGAAATACAGAGCTCCTTATGGCCCTCGCCTTGCTTGCTTCTTTTTAAATTAACTACATTATTATCACAGTAATGAATGCATATAGTTTAAAAAATACCTCTAGGGGTCTTATATTGAAAAATCAAGTCCCCGTCTAACTTCTGACCCCTTAGTCCTACCTCTTGGAGGCAACTAGCATCAACTCTTCTAGCTATTGTTTATGGTCTTTATTTCTGTATTTCTTTTTTTTTTTTAATTTTTTAAATTTTATTATGTTATGTTAGTCACCATACTATTTCTGTATTTCTAATTAATGGGCTTGTGCTGTTAATTCTTGATTCATTAATTTTACAGATGATCTATTTACTTCTGGCCATGGTGGATGAGGTTTTAACTTGAAAATACTCCATTCACCCATATGGTGTCTCCACCCTCCTCCTACATGATTTATTTTTTGCTAAACTACTAGTCAGTGATAATGTTATGACTGAATTTGCATTGTTGTTCCCCACTGAAACAAGTACAAATATTCACTACAGATATTTCTCCAATCCTGTATCTCTCATCATTTCTTCCTAGAATTAATAATTGCTGAATTTTTTTTTTTAAGATTTTATTTATTTGACAGAGAGAGAGAGCACAGCAGGGGGAGCAGCAGGTAGAGGGAGAGGGAGAAGCAGACTCCCCACTGAGCAGGGAGCCCGACGCGGGACTCAATCCCAGGACCCTGACATCATGACTGAGCCACCCAGGTGTCCCTTGCCTTTTTTTTTTTTTTTTTTAAGTCACGACTTCATTTATTTTTAGAGTACTTAAGGTTCACAGAAAAACTGAGAGGAAGATACAGAAATTTCCCACTTCTCACTTTCCACTCAATGTCCAGCCTCCTGCATTAGCAATACCACCAGCGTGGTACATTTATTATCACTGATGAACCTACTTCACTTTTTTTTTCCTAATGTGCTTTTTATACTTTTCTCAGAAATATGAAATATTCACCACACCAGTGATTAGTTTTTATATATTCAAGTATGTTCCTTCCATTTTTCTCCCTTAGAGATCCTTTATCTGGAGTCCTTGATTCTTTGGATCCAATTCTACCTGTTGCTTTCTGGGCTTGCTACCCATTTGTCTACTTGGGACTCTTCTTTCTCATTATCTCGGAGATTAATTGCTTTCTCAGTATCCTTTAATGAGCTACCTTTCACCCGAATCCCATGTCTTTTTACTTTCTTGGTTTCATACTTCATCTGATAAGAGCAGGTCCTCTGGAAACTTCCTATAAATGCATACATAGCAGATGCTAAATTATTTGGTCATCGTATCTAAGTATGTCTTTATACTGTCATAAGAACTGACTACTATTTGATCTGGATATAGAATTCTAAGCTGGAAATAATTTTTATCTGGATTTTTATGACATTATTACACTATCTTTTAGATTCTGAGGTTGAATTTGCATCCTTGGTGTGCATTGTATTGATGTGTCTTGAAGTAGATCTTTTTCAGTGGGCCTTTTCCATCTGGAGACTCATCCCTTAAGTTCCAACAATTTTTCTTATATAATTCTCTTCATAATGTCTATTTTTCTTTGACTAAAACTACCATTTTTCAGGTGTTCACTCTCTTGGGTTGATTCTTAATTTTGTAACCATTCTTCCTTATTTTCAATCTTTTGGGTGAGTGTGTGCACATGCACGCATGTGTGGGCATGAACACACACTATTTTCTAGGAGATTCATTTGGTTTTATTTTCCAACACTTCTAATGATATTTTTCTCATATATTTTAAATTTCTAGAATTCCTATCTTGCTTGCTGATTCTTATTTCTCCCTAGACTCTTGTTCTGGTTTCATAAATAAACTTCATATTTCCATGATGATATGTAGAGGGGGTTTTCAGTTTTCACTCTTTTGAAGAGTATTTTCTTCTGTACTTAACAGCCTCTCCAGATCTTTCATGTTCCTTTTTCTTCTTCTTCCTAATATCTATCTTGGGTCTCTGTTTTTTTTTTTTTTTATCCAGGAAGCTTCCTTCAGATAGCTGATAACTTCTCTGTCTCCCAGTATTTAAATGGATGCAGCAAACTGGTTACTCCCCTCACACAGGCACTTGCCGTCTGATTCCTTTTCATTCAAAGTATGGCTCAAGGACCAGCAGAAATGCAGAAGTATTAGAAATGCAAAACTCAGGTCACACCCCAGAATGAATGAATTGGAATCCACATTTTAGTGAGATGTAAGGGGTTCGCATGCACATGTAAGTTTGTGAAACACTGGTTCATCTGACTTCCTTATAGTCAACTTATAAAATACATCAGGCTTTTCATTACCCTCATTTCATTTATGACTATCTGTAGGAATTTCCCCCTTGAGGTTCTTTCAGTTTCTTTAGAAAATAATCTTGTCAGCTTGGGGGGAGGAAAAGTGCATGCTGACTTCTAGATTTCTGGGGTAAGGATAGTAATGAACTCGAAAGGTCTACAGGACTTTTTTTTTAATTATGTTCAGTTAGCCAACATATATAGTACATCATTAGTTTTTGATGTAGTGTCCAACAATTCATTAGTTGCGTATAACACCCAGTACTCATCCCAACACGTGCCCTCCTTAATACCCATCACCCAGTTACCCCATTCCCCCACCCCCCTCCCTTCTGAAACCCTCAGTTTGTTTCCCAGAGTCCAGAATCTCTCATAGTTTGTCTCTCTCTCTGATTTCTTCCCATTCAGTTTTTCCTCCCTTCCCCTGTGGTCCTCCACACTATTCCTTATGTTACACATATGAGTGAAACCATATAATAATTGTCTTTCTCTGCTTGACTTACTTCACTTAGCATAAACCTCCAGTTCCATCCATGTCCATGCGTATGGTGGGTATTCATCCTTTCTGATGGCTGAGTAATATTCCATATATACATATATAGTACATATATACTACATTTTATTTATCCATTCGTCTGTTGACGAACGTCTTGCTCCTTCCACAGTTTGGCTATCGTGGACATTGCTGCTATGAACATTGGGGTGCACGTGCCCCTTCTTTTCACTACATCTGTATCTTTGGGGTAAATACCCAGTAGTACAATTGCGGGGTCATAGGGTAGCTCTGTTTTTAATGCAGGACTCTGTTTTTGACCAATCACCCTGGTTTAAGCTCCACATAATTCCTGGTAGATACAGTCCCTCAAGGTTTTGAGCTTGTTATGGGTTCTTCAGGGCAAACTGCCTTCCTTGTCTTTTGTATGTCTTTGGTTTTGCATGCACTTTGGTTTTAAATCTCTCTGTTTTGTTAAGTCATGTAGCTCCCTTCTATTAGGCTGTCTCTGCTCCAGTTCTTTTTCTTTTCATGTGATAAAGCCACTGAAAAAATTCACTCACTGTCATTTAGTTAAATATTTGAAGAGAGAGTACAGAAATGCCATGGCCCAGCAGGGAGGTAATTTCAAAGCAGTGGAGAGAAGTGGGCTCTTGCAGAGGAAGGATCTGAATAAAACGGAAAGCAGCCTGGGGGCCCTAGAGAGCACACAGATGAGGAGATGAGAGAAGAGAAAGGACAGGGAAAGAGGCTGCTAAAAAAAAAAAAAAAAAAATTAACCATCTGCTTTGCCATTTTGTCTTGGTTGGGTCCTAATGCCAGGTGTCAATTCTAGTGCCAGGCAGGATTCTTGTTGGCTTAGCGAGAGGAGATTTGGGTTAATGCAGGTCACCTTGCTCCGCCACCTCCAGTGCTCAAAGCAGAAGACCTCTTTGGTGTCTCCATGTCCTCCTAACGTGATCTTGGGCCCTGGTATAATCTGGGGAGTTAACCAGGTCCTTCTTTAACCACAGAACCCTGAGGCAGCCATGTCGAATCCACAGTTATCCCAGATGACCTGGCAGTGCCAGCGGGTTCCAAGAAGGAAAAGCATTACAGTGTCCTTAGATGAGAAGAATGACAAATATGACAAATGGAATTTAGAACAACAATTCTCTAAGTGAGTTCCAAGCAACATTACCCCAGTAGGTGCTCCTTAAAAAAAAAAAAAAAAAAAAAAGAGTTCTGGATCAGTTCCACTAAAGGTCTTTCACACTGAAAAAAGTCAAGTTCATACCCATCGTGCATACCAAAATAAGCCCATTAGACTGTGGGGGAAATGCCAACAAGCCCAACAAAATTCTGACTTCCCTGGTGTTAACTTCCTTGGTGCCTCAAACGAATATTAAATATTGATAGAAGGTTTTTTCTTCCCCAATTTGCTGGTGTCCCCTCTGGTGCAGGTTCTAGAGGTCAATAATTTGGGAGAAGTGATGCATTTCCTCTAGAAGGTCCATAACGTGTGTGAGTATATTAAAGAGTCTGACAGTTCACCGGAGAGAAAAACGCGCAGCTTCACAAGCTGCTTCCAAATCTCGTTTGACCAGAGCACCCATTTTTGACAGAATACCTATTAGTATTCTACTGAACTAATGGTCTGCAGAAGGCATTTGGAGGCCACTGTTTTAGAGGACTCCAGTTGGACAAGGAAGGCATCTGGCCCACACAACCCCCATCATGTCCCACAGTCTGCACAAAGAGACATGATGGCACCAAAGAGTCCTCTCTCAAGGCATCTGTTCTTTTAATGTGGAACATAAATCCCAGCCATCTAAATATACTCCTTGCTTTTTCCAGATAAAATATTTTTCTGTACCTAACTGGATTGTAACAGTATTGGTGCTATTTTAATTGCCACTTGATATCGTCTCAGAAGCAGCTGGCTATGTTTTGATTGTGATGGAATTGACAGAAGTTGTGTGTGTGTAATGTAATTTGTAATTCTTTAAAGTTTTGATTTGTGTCTTTTTTTTAAAAGAAGCACCATGTACCTCAACAAATGATAAATCGCGCAAGAAATTTGAGATTCTAACAATCTGGTGTGGACTGGATGAAGAGAAAGTAAATTTAAATTATTTATAAATTGAAAGGTACCCCAAAAAAGTAAACATTTTCCTTTGCTTAGTAATATGACAGGCAGTAACTACACGGCCTTTGAAAATTCTAATTTTTAGGATGTGCCCATCATAACCCAATGTGCCTCAAATAAAAAGAAATATGTGCCTCTTATATACACAACGAATATAATTATCTAATAAAGGAACACCATGTTGGAAGATGAACTCAATTGCTTTATATAATAATCACTTATCGTAACAAGGAAGTCAGAAGTGACAGCACTGAATAACTCTGATGGAAATACATTTTGAGTTATTTTTTCTAGTTTAATTTATGGATATGTTGACCTATCCCTCTTCTTCCATTCCTCCTTGTTATCAAAATCCTGCATTAAAAGAAGACCAAGATACAGGATATAATCTATGCCTAGAGAAAAAACACAGCTAACTCGCCCAAATGAGGATTATAATATTAGCAAAACACTTGTCCAAATAAGTTAATGAACTGCAATATATGGTTTCACAGTGCATATGGTACAAAAGTTCTTCCTATTTCTTATCCTGTCTTTAACATTAGAGCTAAATGAACATTAAGAAATTTAAATTCACTGTGTGTCTTATAGTCAACGGAAGACTGTATTAGTGATTATAAAAACAGTATTAATAGGAATAAAGGCTTACTAGTAAGTGTTTACTATGTATAATAACCTAAGGTAAACTCATTTTTTAAACTAGACTTTTTCATAGCAGGTTGTGGATCACAGCAAAATTGGGCAAAATGCACAGAAATTCCCTTATACTTCCTGCCCCCACACAGGCATAGCCTCCATGTTATCAGCATGCTCGACCAGAATGGTGCATTAAGTATAATGGATGAACCTACAATGACACATCATGGTCACCAGAGTCCCCGGTTCACACTGTGGTTCAGTCGTGATGTTGTACATTCTAGGGTGTTGGAAAAAGCAGAATGACATGTGTCTACTAGTGACTAGTATCATACAAGGTCGTTCCATTGCCTTTCCCACAACTCCCAGCAAACATTGATCTTTTTACTTTCACCATAGTTTTTTTTAACCTTTGCCAGGATGTCATATAGTTGGAATACTATTGTCTGTAGCCTTTTCAGATTGGCTTCTTTCACTTAACAATAGACATTTAAGTTCTTCTGTGTTTTTCATAACTTGGTAGCTCATTTCCTTTTAGGGCTGAATAATATTCCATTATCTGTAAGTACCACAGTTAATGTATCCATTCACCAACCGAAGGACATCTTGGTTGCTTCCAAGTTTTGGCAATTATAAGTAAAGCTTCTGTAAACATTCATGAGTAGGTTTTGGTATGGACATAAGTTTTCAACTCCTTTGGGTAAATACCAAGGAGCACAATTGCTGGATTATATCATAAGTGTGTATTTGTTTAAAAAACAACAACAACAAAAAAACACCAGACTGTTTTCCCAAGTAGCTTCCCCATTGCTGGTGGGAGGGAATTTTGCATTCCCACCAGCAATGAATGAGAGTTCCTGTTATTTCACATTCTTGCTCACACTTGGTATTGGCAGTGTTTTGGATTTTGGTCATTCTGATAGGTGTGTGGTGGTATCTCATTTTAATTTCCATTTCCCTGATGACATACGATGTGGAGATTGTTTTTATATGCTCATGTGTCATCTGTATATCTTCTTGGGTAAGGGGCTTTTTAAGATTGTTGGCCCATTTTTTAATCAGGTTGTAGGTAAACTTTGTATGCCTAAAGTCTTAGGTATGAAGACTACCCAAACAATGTCACTGCTGCATGGTTCACTCTCTGTTTTGTGAAATAGGAGAGACCACCTATTATTTTTTTCTTAGTTGTGCAAAACAAAACAAAACAAAACAAAACAAAACTGTCTTCAAATATTGCCTAGAAAATCTCTTCCTTTTAAGCACATACCACTCAGCACTCAGTCCTCAGAGGCTGCTGGGGACTAAGATAGTTTGTTGGAATGGTCTAAAAATGGGAAGCTATAATGTTTCAGTGAACATTTCTTTTATTCAGTTTTATTCTGAATAGAAAGAATCCTCATACAGGGATAGATAGAAGGTAAGTCTGAATTTTTCTATAACGAATATGTAAAAATTATGAAACATATTTTACTAAATAAATTAGCAACAAAAGTTTTGGGGGAGGGGCACCTGGGTGGCTCAGTTGGTTGGGCTTTTGCCTTTGGAGCAGGTCATGATCTCAGGGTCCTGGAATGGAGTCCCACATCGGGCTCCCTGCTCAGTGGGGAGTCTGCTTCTCCCTCTGCCCCTACCTGTCGCTCTGTGCTTGCTCTCTTTCTCTCTCTCTCTTGCACGCGTGTGTGCAAAAATAAATAAATAATCTTTAAAAAAATGTTTTGGGGGATAAAAAGTGCAACTTATCCTAAAGAAAAACATTGACTGAATAGAACATATAGAAAAGAGTCAGGTTTTATATTATGCAATTTATCCCACTGAAAGCCTATTTTTCTAGATAAAAAATGTTTTACATGTTAAATAATCATGCTTTTGAAAATATCAATCCTTATACATACTAAAGTATCTAACACAATGTATACAGGGCACACATTATAAGTATTTGTAGATAACAGTGTTTTTCAGGAAAGCATAATTTTCCTCAAGCGATTTTAAATATACTGTTCTACTAAAGGTGATTATTATCAACCCAAACATCCAATGGAATGCCAGACCTAGTAAGCCAAGTAGAGAAAATGTGTATCATAATTCTACCTTCTTCAGACGTTTCCCTGAGAAACCTTCATTTATGATCTTCCCTTTTCCTGTTCTTATCATTCTAAATTATCATCAGTTAAGGGAACCTTTACTAAGGCATTCTCAAATTCTTTACAAATACTTCTTAATTTAGCACAGCCCATCTCCTCGTCTCATCACTCCCAGAGTCACCACAAAAGTCTCTCCCTGAGACAGCACTCAGACCTTGCCAAAGTTCTTCTTAGCCTTACAGAGGATTTTCTCACCTGACAGACCTGTTCACTTACCTCACTCTCTAATTCAAAGTCCTGTTTTACTTACTTCATCTCCTCTCTTCACTACAGTTTCTAAAATATTGCATGATATCTTCTACATTTATTCTTATAATAAAGAACTGGATTCCAGGGCACCTGGGTGACTCAGTTGGTTAAGCAGCAGACTCTTGATTTCAGTTCAGGTCATGATCTCAGGGTCGTGGGATCGAGCCCCACATTGGGCTCTGTGCTCAGTGGGGAGTCTGCTTGAGATTCTCTCCCTCTTCCTCTCCCTCTGCCCCTCCCTCCACGTGCTCTCTCTCTCTCAAAAAAATTTTTTTAAGTCTTTTTTTTTAAATTTTTTTATTGTTATGTTAATCCCCTTACATTACAACATTAGTTTTAGATGAAGTGTTCCATGATTCATTGTTTGTGCACAACACCCAGTGCTCCATGCAGAATGTGCCCTCCTAAATACCCACCACCAGGCTAAGCCATCCTCCCACCCCCCTCCCCTCTAGAACCCTGTTTGTTTTTCAGAGTCCATCGTCTCTCATGGTTCGTCTACCCCTCCGATTTCCCCCGCTTCATTCTTCCCCTCCCGCTACCTTCTTCTTCTTCTTCTTCTTTTTTTTTTTCTTAACATATATTGCATTATTTGTTTCAGAGGTACAGATCTGAGATTCAACAGTCTTGCACAATTCACAGCACTTACCAGAGCACATACACTCCCCAGTGACTATCACCCAGTCCCCCCATCCCTCCCACCCCACGCCCCACTCCAACAACACTCAGTTTGTTTCCTGCGATTAAGAATTCCTCATATCAGTGAGATCATATGATACATGTCTTTCTCTGTTTGACTTATTTCACTCAACATAATACCCTCCAGTTCCATCCACGTCATTGCAAATGGCAAGATCTCATTCCTTTTGATGGCTGCATAATATTCCATTGTATATATATACCACATCTTCTTTATCCATTCATCTGTCGATGGACATCTTGGCTCTTTCCACAGTTTGGCTATTGTGGACATTGCTGCTATAAACATTGGGGTGCACGTACCCCTTCGGATCCCTACTTTTGTATCTTTGGGGTAAATACCCAGTAGTGCAATTGCTGGATCATAGGGTAGCTCTATTTTCAACTTTTTGAGGAACCTCCATACAGTTTTCCAGAGTGGCTGCACCAGTATGCATTCCCACCAACAGTGTAGGAGGGTTCCCCTTTCTCCGCATCCCCGCCAACATCTGTCGTTTCCTGACTTGTTAATTTTAGCCATTCTGACTGGTGTGAGGTGATATCTCATTGAGGTTTTGATTTGGATTTCCCTGATGCCGAGCGATATTGAGCACTTTTTCATGTGTCTGTTGGCCATTTGGATGTCTTCTTTGGAAAAATGTCTGTTCATGTCTTCTGCCCATTTCTTAATTGGATTCTTTGTTCTTTGGGTGTTGAGTTTGATGAGTTCTTTATAGATTTTGGATACTAGCCCTTTATCTGATATGTCATTTGCAAATATCTTCTCCCATTCTGTCAGTTGTCTTTTGGTTTTGTTAACTGTTTCCTTTGCTTTGCAAAAGCTTTTTATCTTGATGAAGTCCCAATAGTTCATTTTTGCCCTTGCTTCCCTTGCCTTTGGCGATGTTTCTAGGAAGAAGTTGCTTCGGCTGAGGTCAAAGAGGTTGTTGCCTGTGTTCTCCTTTAGGATTTTGATGGACTCCTGTCTCACATTGAGGTCTTTCAACCATTTGGAGTCTATTTTTGTGTGTGGTGTAAGGAAGTGGTCCAGTTTCATTCTTCTGCATGTGTCTATCCAATTTTCCCAACACCATTTGTTGAAGAGATTGTCTTTGTTCCATTGGACATTCTTTCCTGCTTTGTCGAAGATTAGTTGACCATAGAGTTGAGGGTCCATTTCTGGGCTCTCTATTCTGTTCCATTGATCTATGTGTCTGTTTTTGTGCCAGTACCATGCTGTCTTGATGATGACAGCTTTGTAATAGAGCTGGAAGTCCGGAATTGTGATGCCACCGGCTTTGCTTTTCTTTTTCAATATTCCTCTGGCTATGCGGGGTCTTTTCTGGTTCCATACAAATTTTAGGATTATTTGTTCCATTTCTTTGAAAAAAGTGGATGGTATTTTGATGGGGATTGCATTGAATGTGTAGATTGCTCTAGGTAGCATTGACATCTTCACAATATTTGTTCTTCCAATCCATGAGCATGGAACGTTTTTCCATTTCTTTGTGTCTTCTTCAATTTCTTTCATGAGTATTTTATAGTTTTCTGAGTACAGATCCTTTGTCTCTTTGGTTAGATTTATTCCTAGGTATCTTATGGTTTTGGGTGCAATTGTAAATGGGATCGACTCCTTAATTTCTTTTTCTTCTGTCTTGTTGTTGGTGTATAGGAATGCCACTGACTTCTGTGCATTGATTTTATATCCTGCCACTTTACTGAATTCCTGTATGAGTTCTAGCAGTTTTGGGGTGGAGTCTTTTGGGTTTTCCACATAAAGTATCATATCATCTGCAAAGAGTGAGAGTTTGACTTCTTCTTTGCCAATTTGGATGCCTTTGATTTCTTTTTGTTGTCTGATTGCTGTGGCTAGGACTTCCAATACTATGTTGAATAGCAGTGGTGATAGTGGACATCCCTGCCGCGTTCCTGACCTTAGGGGGAAAACTCTCAGTTTTTCCCCATTGAGAATAATATTTGCTGTAGGTTTTTCATAGATGGCTTTTATGATACTGAGGTATGTACCCTCTATCCCTATACTCTGAAGAGTTTTGATCAAGAAAGGATGCTGTACTTTGTCAAAAGCTTTTTCTGCATCTATTGAGAGGATCATATGATTCTTGTTCTTTCCTTTGTTAATGTACTGTATCACATTGATTGATTTGCGGATGTTGAACCAACCTTGCAGCCCAGGGATAAATCCCACTTGGTCATGGTGAATAATCCTTTTAATGTTCTGTTGGATCCTATTGGCTAGTATTTTGGTGAGAATTTTTGCATCCATGTTCATCAGGGATATTGGTCTGTAATTCTCCTTTTTGATGGGGTCTTTGTCTGGTTTGGGGATCAAGGTAATGCTGGCCTCATAAAATGAGTTTGGAAGTTTTCCTTCCGTTTCTATTTTTTGGAACAGTTTCAGAAGAATAGGTATTAATTCTTCTTGAAATGTTTGGTAGAATTCCCCTGGGAAGCCATCTGGCCCTGGGCTTTTGTTTTTTGGGAGATTTTTGATGACTGCTTCAATTTCCTTAGTGGTTATAGGTCTGTTCAGGTTTTCTATTTCATCCTGGTTCAGTTTTGGTAGTTGATACATCTCTAGGAATGCATCCATCTCTTCCAGGTTATCTAATTTGCTGGCATAGAGTTGCTTATAATATGTTCTTAGAATTGTTTGTATTTCTTTGGTGTTGGTTGTGATCTCTCCTCTTTCATTCATGATTTTGTTGAAATGGGTCATTTCTCTTCTCTTTTTGATAAGTCTGGCCAGGGGTTTATCAATCTTGTTAATTCTTTCAAAGAACCAGCTCCTAGTTTCGTTGATCTGTTCTACTGTTCTTTTAGTTTCTATTTCATTGATTTCTGCTCTGATCTTTATGATATCTCTTCTCCTGCTGGGTTTAGGCTTTATTTGCTGTTCTTTCTCCAGCTCCTTTAGGTGTAGGGTTAGGTTGTGTACTTGAGACCTTTCTTGTTTCTTGAGAAAGGCTTGTATTGCTATATACTTTCCTCTTAGGACTGCCTTTGCTGCATCCCAAAGATTTTGAACAGTTGTGTTTTCATTTTCATTGGTTTCCATGTATTTTTTTAATTCTTCTTTAATTTCCTGGTTGACCCATTCATTCTTCAGTAGGATGCTCTTTAGCCTCCATGTATTTGAGTTCTTTCCGACTTTCCTCTTGGGATTGAGTTCTAGTTTCAAAGCATTGTGGTCTGAAAATAGGCAGGGAATGATCCCAATCTTTTGGTACCGGTTGAGACCTGATTTATGACCTAGGATGTGATCGATTCTGGAGAATGTTCCATGGGCACTAGAGAAGAATGTGTATTCCGTTGCTTTGGGGTGGAATGTTCTGAATAGGTCTGTGAAGTCCATTTGGTCCAGTGTGTCATTTAAAGTCTTTATTTCCTTGTTGATCTTTTGCTTAGATGATCTGTCCATTTCAGTGAGGGGGATGTTAAAGTCCCCCACTATTATTGTATTGTTGTTGATGTGTTTCTCTGCTTTTGTTATTAATTGCCTTATATACTTGGCTGCTCCCATGTTAGGGGCATAGATATTTACAATTGTTAGATCTTCTTGTTGGATAGATCCTTTAAGTATGATATAGTGTCCTTCCTCATCTCTTATTACAGTCTTTGGTTTAAAATCTAATTTGTCTGATATAAGGATTGCCACCCCAGCTTTCTTTTGGTGTCCATTAGCATGGTAAATGGTTTTCCACCCCCTCACTTTCAATCTGGGGGTGTCTTTGGGTCTAAAATGAGTCTCTTGCAGACAGCATATTGATGGATCTTGTTTTTTAATCCAGTCTGTTAGCCTGTGTCTTTTGATTGGGGCATTTAGCCCATTTACATTCAAGGTAACTATTGAAAGATAGGAATTTAGTGCCATTGTATTGTCTGTAAGGTGATTGTTACCGTATATTGTCTGTGTTCCTTTCTGGTCTATGTTGCTTTTAGGGTCTCTCTTTGCTTAGAGGACCCCTTTCAAGATTTCCTGTAGGGCTGGTTTTGTGTTTGCAAATTCCTTTAGTTTTTGTTTGTCCTGGAAGCTTTTTATCTCACCTTCAATTTTCAATGACAGCCTAGCTGGATAGAGTATTCTTGGCTGCATATTTTTCTCATTTAGTGCTCTGAATATATTCTGCCAGTCCTTTCTGGCCTGCCAGGTCTCTGTGGATAGGTCTGTTGCCAATCTAATGTTTCTACCCTTGTAGGTTACATATCTCTTCTCCCGAGCTGCTTTCAGGATTTTCTCTTTGTCTCTGAGACTCGTAAGTTTTACTATTAGATGTCGGGGAGTTGACCTATTTTTATTGATTTTGAGAGGGGTTCTCTGTGCTTCCTGGATTTTCATGCCTGTTTCTTTCCCCAAATTAGGGACGTTCTCTGCTATAATTTGCTCCATTATACCTTCTGCCCCTCTCTCTATTTCTTCTTCTTCTGGGATCCCAATTATTCTCATGTTGTTTCGTCTTATGGTATCGCTTATCTCTCGAATTCTGCCCTCATGATCCAGTAGTTGTTTATCTCTCTTTTTCTCAGCTTCTTTATTTTCCAGCATTTCATCTTCTATATTACTGATTCTCTCTTCTGCCTCATTTATTCTAGCAGTTAGCGCCCCCATTTTTGATTGCACCTCATGAATAGCCTTTTTGATTTCTACTTGGTTGGATTTTAGCTCTTTTACTTCTCCAGAAAGAGTTTCTCTAATAACTTCCATATTTTTTTCAAGCCCAGCTAGTATCTTTAAAGTGATGATTCTGAACTCTAGATCTGACATCGTACTAATGTCCGTATTGAGTAGGTCCCTGGCAGTCGGTACTGCCTCTTGTTCTTTTTGTTGAGGTGATTTTTTCCGTCTTGTCATTTTGTGCAGAGGAGAATCGATTAATGAGAGAACAAAATGCTAGCAGAGTAACCACATCCCCAGAAAATATACTCTAAACATATCAGAAAAGACCTGAAGCAGTGGGATAAGAAGGGGAAAGAGAGAAAAAAGAAAAAGAAAAAAAAAGAAAAAGATAAAGATAAAAACAAAAACAAACAAAACAAAGCAACAACAACAAAAGAAAAACCAGAATGTGATCAAATATGATCTATATGGTATATAGATCAGTGCCACACACTAGATTTGGGGTGTGTTTTGGTCTTTTAGAAGAAAGTGTCTCCCAAAATTTTAAAGAAAGAAAAACTTATATATGTACTAAAATAAGGGTTGATATGATGAAGGGATGGAAAATGACTGTAAAAATGGAAATTATAAAAAATTTTATAAAAGGAATTGATAAGAAGTTGTTTGAAAAAAGAAAGAGGATTTAAAAAAAGAAAAAAGAAAAAGAAAAAAAAGGGAGAGAATGTGATCAGGCAGGGGAGTAGAAAAAACCATATACTAGAGATTTAGGGTATATTTTAATCTGTTAGAAGAAACTATCTCAAAATTTTAAAGAGAGAACAACTTATATATATAAGCCAAAAATATGGGTAACTACTATGAAGGGATAGAATATGACTCTAAAAATGAAAAATAAAAATGTTTTTTTTTAAAAAAAGGGATTGATAAGATGTTGGTTGAAAAGGGGAAAAAGAAAAATTCAAAAAAAAAGAAAAGAAAAAAGACAGTTAAAAAAAAATTAACTTTGAAAGACTAAAGAATCATGGTAAAAAAGCCATGAATTCTATGTGCAGTATTTCCCTAGTGCTGGAGTTCTGCCGTTCTCATTGATCGGTAAACTTGGTCTTGGCCGGCTGTTCTCGCTGATCTTCTGGGGAGGGGCCTGTTGCCGTGGTTTCCAAATGTCTCTGCCGGAGGCGGAAGTGCCCCGCCCTTGCCCCCTCCCGGCTAAGTCATCTGCTCGGGTTTGCTCTCCGGGGCTTTTGTTCCCTGCGAGCTTTCCGTACGGCTTTGGAGGCGGAGAGTGAAAATGGCGGCCTCCCAATCTCCGTCCCGGAGGAGCCGAGAACTCGGGGCCCCGCTCCTTAGTGAGCCCCAGAGAAAAGCCGTCAGTCACTCCCGTCTCCCGGTCTCCGGCCGCACCCCGTGCTCACCCGGCCTGTGACCACGCGCCTCTATCTCTGGCACCCGACCCCGGGTGGAGTCTCCAAACCCAGCAGATCCCTGCGGTGCCCTCCCGCGCGGCTCCTCCCGGGGGAGGAAGGTGAGTCTCCCCGGATCTGCCGCTTGTTGGGTCCCTGCTGGAGGAGCAGGGGCCCGACTGGGCCGCGGATCCCGGTCAATGGCCACCCCGAGCTGAGAGCCCGCGCCTGGGCTCCGCCTCTGCAGCCGGCTTCCCTGCTGCGTTACCTGGGAGCTCTGCTGCCCTCAGGCACCCCCGGTCTTTCTGTGACCCCGAGGGTCCTGAGACCACACTGTCCCGGAGGGTTCCACCCCCCGCTGAGCCACCAGAGTGACGTCCCTCGGCGGAGCAGACTTTTAAAAGTTCCGATTTCGTGCTCCGTGGTTCTATCACTTGCCAGAAGCGGCCGACGGAGGCCCCTCCCCTGCCGTCTATCCTCCCGAATATTGCCTCAGATTCACTTCTCCGCACGTCCTACCTTCCAGAAAGTGGTCGCTTTTCTGATGAGAGAGTTGTTGGTCTTCTTTTCTTCGATCTCCTGTTGGGTTTGTAGGTGTTCAGAATGGTTTGATCCCTATCCAGCTGAATTCCTGAGAGGAGACGAAATCCAGGTCTCTTACTCCTCCACCATCTTGCTCCGCCCCCCCCCGCCAAATTTTTTTAAGTCTTAAAAAAAAAGAACTGGACTCCATTTTTTAAAAAATTGAAGTACAGTTGGCATAGAATGTTACACTTGTTTCTGTTGTATAGCATAATGGTTGGACAAGTTTATATGCTATGCTATGCTCACCACAGAGCAACCTACAAATTCAGTGAAATTCCTATCAAAATACCAACAGCATTTTTCACAGAACTAGAACAAATGATACTAAAATTTGTATGGAACCACTGAAGACCCCAGATAGCCAAAGCAGTCTTGAGAAAGAAGAACAAAGCTGGTGGCATCACAATTCCAGACTTCAAGATACACTACAAAGCTGCAGTCATCAAAACAGTGTAGCACCAGCATAAAAACAGATACACAGATCAATGGGACGGAATAGAAAGCCCAGAAATAAACCCATGCTTATAGGGTTAATTAATCTGTACACCACTTTTTATGTTTGCTCTGACAGCTTTTAGTTTCCCACCTATCTTTCCTGCTGCCCCACAGAGGGCAAGCACGATGAGCCCCCTGTGCCACTCATCCTGTGAGGTCAGTGACAAACCCGCCTGCAAACTCCCCCCACCCCCAAGCATGTGGACTCTTTCCCGGACCCACGCCCAAGCCACCACAAGGACCCTCTCTTTGCTTTGCTCCTTGCAGAGTTTCAACACTTCAGTTTTGGAAGTCCTTTAGTGGTTTACTGTGTGAGTAATCAATTTGATTTCATATTTATGGGTCTCTATAAGTTGTTTGTCCTGATATCTATTATAAATTCCTGGGGGGGGAGTTGGAATTTATAGCAGGAGACCCTAGTCACCCACATAAAACAATTCCTATGCATTTATTTATAGCAATAAATCTCATCCTTGTCATTAATACTTTTTTTTATTTTATTTTTTAAAGATTTTATTTATTTATTTGACAGAGAGAGACACAGCGAGAGAGGGAATACAAGCAGGGGGAGTGGGAGAGGGAGAAGCAGGCTTCCCGCAGAGCAGGGAGCCCAATACGGGGCTCGATCCCAGGACCTGGAATCATGACCTGAACCAAAGGCAGACGCTTAATGACTGAGCCACCCAGGCGCCCCGTCATTAATACTTTTCATTCAAAATGTTAAAAATGCCTTATTTTCATTGTGCCCAATGCAGATATTTATATAATATATATATGCATCATATATATAATTATATGTGTAAATATATAATTAATGTCTCCATCTACACAAATGTTCTCTGTCTTGATGTGAAAACTACTAGCAGCAAAAATGTCATCTTAGTTTTTCTGTGATTCATTTTAGTTTGGAGGTAAATGAATTTAATTAAAATAGAAATAGGGGCGCCTGGGTGGCTCAGTCAGGTAAGTGTCTGATTCTTGATTCTGACTCAGGTCATGATCTCAGGATTGTGAGATGGAGCCCCACGTTGGGCTCTGCACTTGGTGCAGAGTCTGCTTGAGATTCTCTCCTTCATCCTCTGACCCTCCCCCTGCTTTCTCTCTCTCTCTCTCAAATAAATAAATAAATCTTTTAAAAAATAAAAATAAAAGGGCGCCTGGGTGGCTCAGTCGTTAAGCGTCTGCCTTCGGCTCAGGTCATGGTCCCGGGGTCCTGGGATCGAGCCCCGCATCGGGCTCCCTGCTCTGCGGGAAGCCTGCTTCTCCCTCTCCCGCTCCCCCTGCTTGTGTTCCTGCTCTCGCTATATCTCTCTCTGTCAAAAAAATAAATAAAATCTAAAAAAATAAAAATTAAAAAAAATAAAAATAAAAATAAAAAATAGAAATAAAGAGTGAAGGAACAATTTCTCTATAGTCTCAAGACTCATATTGTGTTTTATATTTTACTATACAATACTGTATCTTGGTAATATAATATTTATGTTCAGTTTGTTTTAAATCATGTCTTAGTCCATACACAGGTTTCTAGGTCTAATACTTCATTCAGGTTATTCTTTTCAAGCTTCCTTTCCTAACTTTGGTTTCCGGATGTGCTAATCATCTGATGGGCATAGCTCTGTGTGGATTAGCAGCTAATTCTTTAACTTTACAACAAAGCCTTTTAACCTTGCCTCTTTGTACTCTGAGTTATTGTGACTTACAAACTACTTCCTGTGAAAAAATATCCTTTTACTGTTAGACTTCATGTCAGTCACACATTATTGCAAACATCTGGAATAGAGGAGAAAAGACTTGGATTCTTCCCCCAAAACGCCTCAAAGACCAAGCAACAGGATTACATAGTCAAACTAATGATATGAAAGTACAATGGGGAAAGGAATAAAAACACTGAGGTTATTTAAGGAGGTGGGAGTAAAATCAAGAATGTGATGAACCTATCAGTTATTCCATCTATCTTCCGTTAGGGATGACACAGTCACTTTTCTTTCGCCAATAGTTTGGTATTTTTTACTTTTACACAATTATTATTATTATTATTTTTAAGGCAACATCCAACTCAGATGGTGATCAAATGGCCATGGGATGAATATAAGTGCTCTGGAGCCTAAGACTAAAGTTAAAAATGATGTTGGTGCCAGAGTCTTGCCACTAGAGTCTTTCTTGAATTTGTTTAACACCATTAACACTGTCTGTCTAGTAATTTCCTTTTTAGTTACTTTACTGGAACTTTCTCCAGAATATATCCAATAACCCTATGACTTACCTAGTTATCTCAGAACCCTGAGTGCTATTTTCTGCTCTCAGCATACTTCGATAAATCTTCAAAATGCAAATAAAAGCTGCAGGCAAGTGAAAAAGAATTCTCATCTATAAAAATATACATTTCATTGATTTTACATGGTTGAAATATTTTACAGCTTCTAAATTAGCTGAAATAAGTAGTTTAACCTTACAAGGGAAAAATATTTGATAATGACTTATTGAACAAACACGCTCATAAAGAATACACTACGTAAACTCTTTAGGAGAGACTAGTGTGTCAGTGAATTTACTAGACAAAAATGACAGTTTTACATAACCATGAACTTTAGGAAAAAAGTAGAGAGGAAATGCATTCTGCTTATACAGGAACGAGCCTTAGAAATGTTGAAGATGACTTGTGCCCATTAGCGCCTTTCTATCCTATCCTTAAGGGCGTGAGAAAAGACTATAAGACATTCTGATGGCACCCTCATGTCAATGATTCCCTTTTCTCTGTAAAGGGAGAGACCCGTACCCAGGAGACCCACTAGACTCTTAACAGCCATGAGACTTCTTTTCCGTTCTCTGAAGCTTACTCCCTTAAAAACTGCCAAAATGAGCCAATGAGAGAGAGATATTATCCAAGGAATTTGAAAATTGGGCAATGTAACGTCAAGACATTCATTGGAGTAGAATACTTTGATGGGCACTCCCTAAAGAGAAGATACATGTATTCTTGTTGACATCAACACAAATTTTCTCATTTAATCTCTCTGTTGGCTTCACTTCCTCAGTTATTCCCATGATTCCTATTCTCTACCCCAGCTCTTTTTCCAAATAAACTGTCTTGTTACTGTTAGTAATTTGTCCAGAGGTGGTTTCTGTCACCTGTCAATAAAAAGGAAACTTAAATTATACAGATATTGATACCAGACAGTGAATTGTATGCAACAGATATGCAGGGACATGTGGACTATTTATTTATTTATTTATTTATTTATTTATTTAATTTTTTAAAATTTGAAATCAATTAATTAACATATAGTGTATTATTAGTTTCAGAGGTAGGGTTCAGTGATTCATTAGTTGTAGGTAACACTCATTGCTCATCACATCATGTGCCCTCCTTAATGCCCATCACCCGGTTACCCCATCCCCCAGTTACCCCATCCCCACAACTGGGACATGTGGAATATTTAGAATGGAATGTCATACCAAGAAAGACTGGAATGTATCGAGTCCTTTCCTTATTTTAGGATGGCAATCAGCTCATGGAACATGAGGTCAGAACTAGTGAACTGGGTTATTTCCTGTGATCCACTGACCTCAGTGAGGTAGAAATTCTGAAGAACTGGACAAATGATACTACAGAAAATTTAAAGCAAATATCATGGGTCTAGAGAAACATACTTTTTTATAGCATTAAATAACATAAAAGATTCAGAATCAGATTTAAAATTCTGGACTAAGTCATGGAATAAAATCCAAAATCCTGAGAGGTACTAAAAATAAGTCTACTTTTTAGAAACAGAACTTTATGGTATTCCAGCTTCTATCGTTGTGTTCTGGAAGTGCAATGGAAGAACTCTGAGGAGTGCACTTTTATTATCTACTTCATCTAGAAGAAGAGACGGACCAGCCAGTAGCTAACAGTGTGGCCCAATGGTCAGGGTTTCACATGATAGATGGAGGCTTAATGGCAATGTGATTGGAGAAAGAGTATGTGAATCAACTTTTCAGGATAGTTTTTGAACTTGAATATTCTCTAGATGCTCACCAAAAGAACCCCTCAAGGAAAGAGTCTTAAATGAAAGGAGTAAGATGACCTATTTGCGAATATCAGTTATCCTTCTTTGCCATTGTTCAATGATCCTGAAAAAGCTGCCATGGGATAGGGAAGTAGACTATGCATGGGCACAATTACACAGACTGCCTTCAACAAGGCCAACTCTACCATCACTAATGATCCCATCATTACTGCTGGAACCCCCTTTGGCTGCTGAATGTACATGTTTCTAGAAAATCAACTAGCCTTGAGATTCCTTTATAGGAACATGCATCAAGGTAAGTGGCAAGTGTTGGTGGCCAATAGATTCTATTAGATCCCTTCCATCATGAAATGAACAGTAATTTTCTTCTTCTTCTGAATAACACTAAGACACTTATTCTGAATTTACTTCTGATGGCATCATCTTTCGTGGATTTACCCAATTCCCTATATATCATGATGATATTCCACACAATTGTTCATGGGCATAATAAGCACACTTAATGAGGAAATAAATAAGCTAAGAGGCATGTGTGTTTGAGATTCACTGGTATTTTCATGCATTCAATATTTGGAAGTACTGGAAGAGAATGCCTTATTGAAGTCTCACCAGTGGCTTCACATAAAGATGAAAATTTACGAATTTGGGAGCTATCTTGAGGGATGTTGTATATGTTTTCTACTCTGGGCTGTGGCAAACTCAAGGTTTACTTATTCAGAGAAGGCATATTTTTCATCAAGTGTCTTGTATACTGTGAATGACTCACTCAGTGCCTATTCCAAACCACTTCTCATGTGCAGGGGACAGAAAAATAAAAACTTTCTTTTCAGACTCCCTTGCAGTTAAGGCTCAGTATGTTATCACTGCTTTGTCCATCAGATGTACACACACACACACAGGACTTTAACCCAGAATCTGGTTTTGTGAGAATGGGATGTATATTATGCTGGTTGTATTGTGGCAGAACCAGAACGCTCTTGGAAGCAGCAGCTTCTGTGATGGCTCATTGAAATGAGAGCAGTCTTTGTGCAAGACTGTTGAATCTCAGATCTGTACCTCTGAAACAAATAATGCAATATATGTTAAGAAAAAAAAAGAAGAAGAAGGTAGCGGGAGGGGAAGAATGAAGCGCGGGAAATCGGAGGGGTAGACGAACCATGAGAGACGATGGACTCTGAAAAACAAACAGGGTTCTAGAAGGGAGGGGGGTGGGAGGATGGGTTAGCCTGGTGATGGGTATTGAGGAGGGCACATTCTGCATGGAGCACTGGGTGTTGTGCACAAACAATGAATCATGGAACACTTCATCTAAAACTAATGATGTAATGTATAGGGATTAACATAAGAATAAAAAAAAAAGAAATGAGAGCAGTCTGAGTGTAGCAGAATCAGAAGCATCTTTGGAGAGGCTCATTCCTCAAGACTCAAAGAGAGTTGTTACTTCAGCTCTGCCAGTATTTGTAAAAGCTGTCTATACTCCTTAATATTTACCTTTCCACTGAAAGTAACCAAACTAGATTCCTTTGTTTTCAACTAAAAACCAGGACTGATAATAACTGGAAACTAAAACTATCATCTGACCATGTTGAACCATTAATGTCATGGAATCAGGCAGATAATAAGGTCACAGGGTCTAGACTAATACCCAATATCGAAGGAAATAGGCTTGGTTGTAAATATTTTAGGATGCTATAACAAATGTAGCCAGGTAGAACTCTAAATTGCTCATATTCTTGAAGAATAAAAGTGTAAGCCACTCTATTTGGCAAAAGTGTCCAAAAGTGCTAGCTAAAGAGCTGAGGAGCAGTAAAAGACATGGAAAATGGTATAATAACAGGACAAGGACCAGCTACTGCACAGGTGTATGCAATTCAGTCTTGAGGGCTCTATTTTTTCCTCTATTTCCCTCTTATTATTATCATTGTTATTGTTTTTATATTTTACACTATTACTGCATTTGGTGTTTTTCAAACGTGTGTGTGTTGTGTGTGTTAAACATGCTAATTAAAAAATTAAAAAAAATAAAATAAAAATTTAAAAACATGCTAATTGGGCTGGTATTGGTATGATTAAACTTCTGCAGTATTAAACTAGCTCAACAGAAAAGTAGACAAAGATAAATGATAAAAAATAGTTATTACTGATTATAAACTAATCTATACTTTCCTAATGATGAGAAAACTGGGCTCAAAATAGGGAAAGAGAGTTTGAAAGACAGAAGTATTTGATTTTCTATCTATCCTTTTTTAAAAGTTACCATTAGCTAGGAGAAAGTTCTCATTGCAAGGAAGATTATAGTGACATCTACATAATCTTTAATGGGTGAATAAACTCTCCTTTCATTTAAATAGATTATACCATCCCATTCCCCCTAACCACTAAACTCTCTCAAACCTTAATATCTTGTCCTTGATAGGAAGGAGTCAGAATAAATGACTTCCTATATTAATTCTACACCTGAGTGATCTCTTTTGTAGGTACAGTTTTTCTATTTTGTCTTGCCAGGTACACTTAGCAGAGACAATAAAATACTCTGATGATAATTTTGTAGAATGTTATTTTTATTCTCTCACTTTTTTTCTTAACTGCTAACACTAACAATAACATGGAAATGAAAGGAAAAAATTAAAAACTGGAAAAATAGTTCTTTATAAAAATTGCCTTATTATCCTCTATACTTTAAAATATACCATTTATTTTTCATTATTAGCTGATTACATTACATACTGATGAATTACATGAACTTTTAAGGAAAAATAATATCAACAATAATACCAGTATTATGCAAACTTTTATGCAAAGATATTTTAAGAAAGAAAATCACAGACTAAAAACCATCATAGAGAATGATGTGAAAGATCCTTAACAAAATATGAGTGGTTTAAACCCAGAAATATATAAAATGTATAACATATCACAACCAAATGGGATTTACTCCAGAAATGAAAGATTAGTTTAATACTTAAAAATTATTTATTTGCTGAAGATGGCAGAGGAGTAGGAGACCTGGATTTCATCTGGTATCAGGAATTCAGCTGGATGGGGATCAAACCATTCTGAACACCTACAAACTCAACAGGAGATCGAAGAAAAGAATAGCAACAACTCTCCGAACAGAAAAGCGACCACTTTCTGGAAGGTAGGACATGCGGAGAAGTGAATCTGAGGCGATATTCGGGAGGATAGACGGCGGGGGAGGGGCCTCCGTTGGCCGCTTCTGGCAAGTGATAGAGCCGCGGAGCACAAAATCGGAACTTTTAAAAGTCTGCTCCACTGAGGGACGTCACTCCGGTGGCTAAGCTGGGGGTGGAACCCTCGTGGGACAGTGTGGTCTCAGGACCCTCGGGGTCACAGAAAGACCGGGGGTGCCTGAGTGCAGCAGAGCTCCTGGGTATCGGAGAGGGGAAGCCGGCGGCAGAGAAGGAGCTGAGGCGCAGGCTCTCAGCTCGGGGTTCTCATAAACCGTGATTCGCGGCACAGTCGGGCCACTGCTCTTCCAGCAGGGACCCAACAAGCGGCAGATCCGGGGAGACTCCCCTTCCTCCCCTGGGAGGAGCGGCGCGGGAGGGCACCACAGGGATCTGCTGGGTTTGGAGACTCCACACAGGGTTGGGTGTCAGAGATAGAAACGCTAGAGACCAGGGAGACGGGAGTGACTGATTGCTTTTCTCTGGGGGTGCAGTGAGGAGCGGTGCCCCGAGCTCTCGGCTCCTCCAGGGCAGAGATTGGGAGGCCGCCATTTTCACTCTTGGCCTCCAAAGCTGTATGGAAAGCTTGCAGGGAACAAAAGCTCCGGAGAGCAAACCCAAGCAGATTACTTAGCCCGGACTAGGCAAGGGCGGGGCAATTCTGCCTCCGGCAAAGACATTTGGGAACCACGGCAACAGGCCCCTCCCCCAGAAGATCAGTAAGAACAGCCAGCCAAGGCCAAGTTTACTGATCAATGAGAACGGCAGAACTCCAGCGTGAGGGGAATAATGCACACAGAATCCATGGCTTTTTTACCATGATTCTTTAGTCTTTCAAAGTTAATTTTTTTAACTGTCTTTTTTTTTAAATTTTCTTTTTCCCTTTTTCAACCAATATCTTATCAATCCCTTTTTTCAAAAACATTTTTAATTTTCATTTTTAGATTCATATTCTATCCCTTCATAGTAGTTACCTGTATTTTTGGCATATATATATAAGTTCTCTCTTTAAAATTTTGAGATAGTTTCTTCTAAAAGATCAAAATATACCCTAAATCTCTAGTGTATGGCTTTGTTCTACTCTCCTGCCTGAACACATTCTCTCCCTTTTTTTTTCTTTTTTTTTAAATCATCTTCTTTCTTTTTTCAAACAACTTATCAATTCCTTTTATAAAATTTTTTATAATTTTCATCTTACAGTCATATTCCATCCCTTCATCATATCAACCCTTATTTTTGTACATATATAGGTTTTTCTTTCTTTAAAATTTTGGGAGGCAATTTCTTCTAACAGACCAAAATACACCCCAAATCTAGTGTGTGGCACTGATCTATGCACCAGCCTGATCATATTGATCATATTCTGGTTTTTTCTTTTATGCTCTGTTTTTGTTTCCTTTTATATTTTTCTTTTTCTTTTTTCTTTCTTTCCCTTTCTTTCCCCCGGCTTCAGGTCTTTTCTGATTTACTTAGAGTATATTTTCTGGGGACGTTGTTACCCTGTTAGCATTTTGTTCTCTCATTCATCTGTTCTCCTCTGGACAAAATGACAAGATGGAAAAAATCACCTGAACAAAAAGAACAAGAGGTGTACCGACTGCCAGGGACCTCCTCAATGCGGACATTAGTATGATGTCGGATGTAGAGTTCAGAATCATCACTTTAAAGACAGTAGCTGGGCTTGAAAAAAGCATGGAAGTTATTAGAGAAACCCTTCCTGGAGAAATAAAAGTACTAAAATCTAACCAAGTCGAAATCAAAAAGGCTATTAATGAGGTGCAATAAAAAATGGGGGTGCTAACTGCTAGGATAAATGAGGCAGAAGAGAGAATCAGTGATATAGAAGATGAAATGATGGAAAATAAAGAAGCTGAGAAAAAGAGAGATAAACAACTACTGGATCACGAGGGCAGAATTCGAGAGATAAGCGATACCGTAAGACGAAACAACATTAGAATAATTGGGATCCCAGAAGAAGAAGAAAGAGACAGAGGGGCAGAAGGTATAATGGACCAAATTATAGCAGAGAACTTCCCTAATTTGGGGAAGGAAACAGGCATCAAAATCCAGGAAGCACAGAGAACCCCTCTCAAAATCAATAAAAATAGGTCAACACCCCGACATCTAATAGTAAAACTTACGAGTCTCAGAGACAAAGAGAAAATCTTGAAAGCAGCTCGGGAGAAGAGATATGTAACCTACAATGGTAGAAACATTAGACTGGCAACAGACCTATCCACAGAGACCTGGCAGGCCAGAAAGGACTGGCAGGATATATTCAGAGCACTAAATGAGAAAAGTATGCAGCCAAGAATACTATATCCAGCTAGGCTGTCATTGAAAATAGAAGGAGAGATAAAAAGCTTCCAGGGCAAACAAAAACTAAAGGAATTTGCAAACATGAAACTAGCCCTACAAGAAATCTTGAAAGGGGTCCTCTAATCAATATATAGTAACAGTCACCTTACAGGCAATACAAAGGCACTAAATTCATATCTTTCAATAGTTACCCTGAATGTAAATGGGTTAAATGCCTCAATCAAAAGACACAGGCTATCAGATTGGATAAAAAAAAAAGACCCATCGATTTGCTGTCTGCAAGAGACTCATTTTAGACCCAAAGACACCCCAGATGGAAGGTGAGAGGGTGGAAAACCATTTACCATGCTAATGGACACCAAAAGAAAGCTGGGGTGGCAATCCTTATATCAGACAAATTAGATTTTAAACCAAAGACTGTAATAAGAGATGAGGAAGGACACTATATCCTACTTAAAGGGTCTATCCAACAAGAAGATCTAACAATTGTAAATATCTATGCCCCTAACATGGGAGCAGCCAAGTATATAAGCCAATTAATAACAAAAGCAAAGAAACACATCAACAACAATACAATAAGAGTGGGGGACTTTAACACCCCCCTCACTGAAATGGACAGATCGTCTAAGCAAAAGATCAACAAGAAAATAAAGACTTTAAATGACACACTGGACCAAATGGACTTCACAGACCTATTCAGAATATTCCACCCCAAAGCAACGGAATACACATTCCTCTCTAGTGCCCATGGAATATTCTCCAGAATAGATCACATCCTAGGTCACAAATCAGGTCTCAACCAGTACCAAAAGACTGGGATCATTCCCTGCCTATTTTCAGACCACAATGCTTTGAAACTAGAACTCAATCACAAGAGAAAAGTCGGAAAGAACTCAAATACATGGAGGCTAAAAAGCATCCTAATAAGGAATGAATGGGTCAACCAGGAAATTAAAGAAGAATTTAAAAAATTCATGGAAAACACAACTGTTCAAAATCTTTGGGATGCAGCAAAGGCAGTCCTAAGATGAAAGTACATAGCAATACAAGCCTTTCTCAAGAAACAAGAAAGGTCTCAAGTACACAACCTAACCCTACACCTAAAGGAGCTGGTGAAAGAACAGCAAATAAAGCCTAAACCCAGCAGGAGAAGAGAAATCATAAAGATCAGAGCAGAAATCAATGAAACAGAAACCAAAAGAACAGTAGAACAGATCAACGAAACTAGGAGCTGGTTCTTTGAAAGAATTAACAAGATTGATAAAACCCTGGCCAGACTTATCAAAAAGAAAAGAGAAATGACCCAAATCAACAAAATCATGAATGAAAGAGGAGAGTCACAACCAACACCAAAGAAATACAAACAATTATAAGAACATATTATGAGCAACTCTATGCCAGCAAATTAGATAACCTGGAAGAAATGGATGCATTCCTAGAGATGTATCAACTACCAAAACTGAACAAGGAAGAAATAGAAAACCTGAACAGACCTATAACCACTAAGAAATTGAAGCAGTCATCAAAAACCTCCCAACAAACAAAAGCCCAGGGCCAGATGCCTCCCCAGGGGAATTCTACCAAACATTTCAAGAAGAATTAATACCTATTCTTCTGAAACTATCCCAAAAAATAGAAATGGAAGGAAAACTTCCAAACTTGTTTTATGAGGCCACCATTACCTTGATTCCAAAAACAGACAAGGACCCCATCAAAAAGGAGAATTACAGACCAATATCCCTGATGAACATGGATGCAAAAATTCTCACCAAAATACTAGCCAATAGGATCCAACAGTACATTAAAAGGATTATTCACCACGACCAAGTGGGATTTATCCCTGGGCTGCAAGGTTGGTTCAACATCCGCAAATCAATCAACATGATACAATACATTAATAAAAGAAAGAACAAGAATCATATGATCCTCTCAATAGATGCAGAAAAAGCATTTGACAAAGTACAGCATCCTTTCTTGATCAAAACTCTTCAGAGTATAGGGATAGAGGGTACATACCTCAGTATCATAAAAGCCATCTATGAAAAACCTACAGCGAATATCATTCTCAATGGGGAAAAACTGAGAGGTTCCCCCTAAGGTCAGGAATGTGGCAGGGATGTCCACTATCACTTCTGGTATTCAACATAGTACTGGAAGTCCTAGCCACAGCAATCAGACAACAAAAAGAAATCAAAGGCATCCAAATCGGCAAAGAAGAAGTCAAACTCTCACTCTTTGCAGATGATATGATACTTTATGTGGAAAACCCAAAAGACTCCACCCCAAAACTGCTAGAACTCAATACAGGAATTCAGTAAAGTGGCAGGATATAAAATCAATGCACAGAAATCAGTGGCATTCCTATACACCAACAACAACAAAGAAGAAAGAGAAATTAAGGAGTCGATCCCATTTACAATTGCACCCCAAACCATAAGATATCTAGGAATAAATCTAACCAAAGAGGCAAAGGATCTGTACTCAGAAAACTATAAAATACTCATGAAAGAAATTGAGGAAGACAGAAAGAAATGGAAAAACGTTCCATGCTCATGGATTGGAAGAACAAATATTGTGAAGATGTCAATGCTACCGAGAGCAATCTACACATTCAATGCATTCCCCATCAAAATACCATCCACTTTCTTCAAAGAAATGGAACAAGTAATCCTAAAATTTGTATTGAACCAGAAAAGACCCCGAATAGCCACAGGAATGTTGAAAAAGAAAAGCAAAGCTGGCGGCATCACAATTCCAGACTTCAAGCTCTACTACAAAGCTGTCATCATCAAGACAGTATGGTCCTGGCACAAAAACAGACACATAGATCAATGGAATAGAATAGAGAGCCCAGAAATGGACCCTCAACTCTATGGTCAACTCATCTTTGACAAAGCAGCAAAGAATGTCCAATTTGGACAGCTACATGCAGAAGAATGAAACTGGACCATTGCCTTACACCACACACTAAAGTAGACTCCAAATGGTTGAAAGACCTCAATGTGAGACAGGAGTCCATCCAAATCCTAAAGGAGAACACAGGCAGCAAGCTCTTCGACCTCAGCCGCAGCAACTTCTTCCTAGAAACATCACCAAAGGCAAGGGAAGCAAGGGCAAAAATGAACTATTGGGACTTTATCAAGATAAAAAGCTTTTGCACAGCAAAAGAAACAGTCAACAAAACCAAAAGACAACCGACAGAATGGGAGAAGATATTTGCAAATGCCATATCAGATAAAGGGCTAGTATCCAAAATCTATAAAGAACTTATCAAACTCAACACCCCAAGAACAAAGAATCCAATCAAGAAATGGGCAGAAGACAGGAAGAGACATTTTTCCAAAGAAGACATCCAAATGGCCAACAGACACATGAAGAAGTGCTCAACATCACTTTGCATCAGGGAAATCCAAATCAAAACCTCAATGAGATACCACCTCACACCAGTCAGAATGGCTAAAATTAACAAGTCAGGAAATGACAGATGTTGGCGGGGATGCGGAGAAAGGGGAACCCTCCTACACTGTTGGTAGGAATGCAAGCTGGTGCAACCACTCTGGAAAACAGTATGGAGGTTCCTCAAAAAGTTGAAAATAGAGCTACCATATGATCCAGGAATTGCACTACTGGGTATTTACCCCAAAGATACAAATGTAGGGATCCGAAGGGGCACATGTACCCCGATGTTTATAGCAGCAATGTCCACAATAGCCAAACTGTGGAAAGAGCCTAGATGTCCATCATCAGATGAACGGATAAAGAAGGTGTGGTATATATATACAATGGAATATTATGCAGCCATCAAAAGGAATGAGATCTTGCCATTTGCAACAACATGGATGGAACTGGAGGGTGTTATGCTGAGCGAAGTAAGTCAATCAGAGAAAGACATGTATCATAGGACCTCACTGATATGAGGAATTCTTAATCTCAGGAAACAAACTGAGGGTTGGAGTGGGGGGTGGGGTGGGAGGGATGGGGTGGTTGGGTGATAGACACTGGGGAGGGTATGTGCTATGGTGAGTGCTGTCAATTGTGCAAGACTGTTGAATCACAGATCTGTACCTCTGAAACAAATAATGCAATATATGTTAAAAAAAAAAAGAAGAAGAAGAAGATAGCAGGAGGGGAATAATGAAGGGGGGGAAATCGGAGGGGGAGACGAACCATGAGAGACGATGGACTCTGAAAAACAAACTGAGGGTTCTAGTGGGGAGGGCGGTGGGAGGATGGGTTAGCCTGGTGATGGGTATTAAAGAGGGCACGTTCTGCATGGAGCACTGGGTGTTATGCGCAAACAATGAATCATGGAACACTACATCAAAAACTAATGATGTAATGTATGGTGATTAACATAACAAGAAAAAATTAAAATAAATAAAATTTAAAAAATTATTTATTTGCCACATTGACAGAGCAATGTAGAAAAATATCAAGTCTTTAAAATCAACTCCCATTTACAATACATAAAAGAAACTCTCAATGTATTGGCAATAAGGAGAACTTCCTCAATCCAATAATATGTATCTATGAAAATTTATAGTCATCAACATATTACTAGCCAGTACATTGAGACAAGGAAAGGAAATAAAAGAACTAAAGACTGAAAGGAAGAAATTGCCTTTATTCATAACCAATAATTATATGCATTAAAAACTCCAAGGAATCACCCAAATCTACTAGAACTAAGTGAATTTAACACATTACTGTACAGAAGGTCAAGATTCTGAAACAAACTGTGTTTCCGTATATAAGCAAGAAACAATTTAAAGTCAAATATACCACACATTTACAATAGCATCAAAAATAAAATACTTATGAAGTAATTTAACATGAGATATGCAAGATCCCCATACTGAAATCTATAGAACATTGCTAAGTGAATTAAATAATACCTAACACACGGAGAGATATATCATCTTCATGGATTGGAAGACAATAACATGCTAAGATCTAAAATTATTGTATAGGTTTAATGTAATCACAATAGAAATTTCAACAGTTTTTTTTTTTTAGAAATTTACAAATTGGTTCTAAAATTCGTACAAAAAATACAAAAGATCCTGAAATAAAAAAACAGTCTTGAAATAGAAGAAAGAGTGCAAGAGTTATACAACAGTATCAAGAATTATGCAAAAGCCACAGTAATCAAGATCATTGGGTAATAATGTAAAGCTAGATCAGTGGAAAAGGAGAGAAAGTCCACAGATAGTTCTACACATGTACAAAGGTAGTTCAATAGGAAAAGCAAAGCCTCTTCAACCAATGGTGCTGGAATTACAGATAAAAATAAGTCACTTGTTCACGAGAACTGCTGTCTGTTTAACAGTGTATCTTAATTCAGTATTGGTAATCTCACTTTAAATTAAAATAAAGGCTAGCAAAACCTCAGAAACATCTGCTGGTCTACTTCTATTTGAAATATAAAGGCCAAAATATGAACCCAGTCTTTGCCATGTGCTGGGTTGCTGTCAATGAATGAATTATATGACATCTGTCTTCAATTTTTTTCATTTATTATAACTAATTTTTATTTATCATAAATAATTATACATTTATTTAAAAAAGTATCAGGCCTTGAGCATGTGCTGGATATACAGTGATGAACACAACAAAATGGTCTTTATTTTCAAGGATTTTCAGTATATAGTGTTTAAAGGTGGAATACACACTCATTAAACACAAACATATGATGACCTATTTTTGTAACATAATACAATTTGCACAATATTTAATATATTCATTTTGGAATGGATCTCCTCTCAATATGTCAGTATAACTCCTTTCCATCAACTATGAAAGAATCTATAATTATACTTGGAAAATATAATGGTTCCTCATTAGATTGGGGATGATGATCAGATGTCACGGTTGGGCTGAGGTCTGAAGGTTGTAATGAATTACTTCAGTACTGAGTATAATGACAGAGGTGCTAGTTTTGGGAACAAGCGGAAACCTCCTGAAGTGGATGAGAATTTTGTGAGTTTGAGGAACTATCGGATGGTTTTGAATCTGTGTGTGTTTGAGGAACCAGCCAGTCAGTCTAGCAAAGAGCGTGAAGGGAGAGAAGTCACTGACCAGCTCACACAGAGCTCGGGGGCTGTGTTACAGATTTTGGAGTTTATCCCAAGTGCACCACAGTAGGTTTTTGAAAGGTTTTGAGGAAGACTGGCGCTACGTGATATTATCTAGATTTTTAAAAAGCCACTATCTCCTCTGAGGAGACTGAACAAAGAATAATACACAGATTGTACGTACGGAAGGAAACAAGAGTTGTCCCATGTCGTTAAGGGCTGTGGGCAAAAGGGGGTTCTGGCCCCTGAGAAGACCATCTCGCTTCTCAGAGAGCACAACGGGGCAGAGTATCTCCGCACACTGCCCCAGTTGCTGATTTTTAGAGTTCCTTTGAAGCTTCCTTAAACATATAGATAATTGATTCATCATGGCTCTTGGCTCTCTAGCTTACAACAGGGAAAAATTTATTCTGACTTGAAACATTTGAACGGAGATGCAAATCACCTCCACCACAGGAGGACTTCAGCGTAAGTCCTGTTAAGCTTGTGACTCAGAGCAGCGTAGCCCCCTTGGGGGCCTATAAAGGACTGGCCTACTGCAAATTCACACTTTAAAATGCCCGAAATGAAGGGGTAGAGGGTGTTATCTAACACTGTATATTTCTGTCTTCCAAGACAACAATGCTAGTATTTATAGTTAATGCCTACTTACTATTTCCGAGAGTAATTTAGAAGGTGGGCTAGAAGAGAAGCTGATTAAACACCTTTAAAGGCTGGAAATTAACCTACCCTATTACCATTCTTTTCATTTAAGAGTATTTCATGATGGAGACTCTGAAGAAGCATCAAGATCCTGCAATTGTAAGCTAAGGCAGTTTAGCTGTCAAAATAAACTTTCCATGGGTAAAAAACTTGTGTAAACACTGAAAACAAAGCACGCGCTATTTGCTGATTTCATTCTTTATTGATGTAACAGTGCATGAGAGGAACACTTCACTTGTAGCTTTCCTAGAAACTTCCTTCCCATTCATACACACCCTAGACTGCAGGACTCAAATATGCAATTTGAGAAGACATTACAGCACTTTTACAAGGCTAATAGTAGATTTACCTTGGGGACTGTAATTCAAATGCCTGTTGAAAATCCCACCTCTGATTTCATCTACAATTTTTGAGTGTACGATTTAGCTTCTTCAGGCTTCCTCTCTGCTTTGGTGATCAAAGTAGTATTTTAGAGGTGTAAAACTTATATTCTCACTTCCTCGCTGAAGTTGCAAGGAAGTTGGTATCCAACACCTTCAGGATAGGATATAAATTCTTTAATGTGGTAACAACAACACGAGCAAACCTTCTGGTTCCTGCCTCACATTTCAGTTTTTTTGTTTTTTTGTTTTTCTTGCCGTGTAGACTGAGCTCTGGATTTCAAATGGCTCGAATGAACACTCTGTGATATAATATAGCTGTGACAAATGCCAATGCTGGGACCTCTCTGAGAAAGATTTTATTTTGTCCTCCTGACTTCATTCCAACCCAATCTGACTTAGAATAGATGACGCTGTATTTTAACTAATTCCGTGTCACTCTTTCCCATTAGACTCTGAGCGACATAAACCCCAGGGTCCAACAGATTTCTTAAGATATACCACTCAATTCCTATTTGTTGAACGTTAAAGGAAGAATGAAATACACATTCATTCGGTTAAATAGTTTAGGATTAGATACTGCAGTTAAATGAAAAGGGAATATGAATTAGTAATGATGTGGCTCTCTAAACAACCCATAATATTCAAGATGAAGGTTGTATCAGAAGAACCTACAACATCTACATTTCGGGAAATAATCAATAGCCATTCTGATCTGCAGAGTCATATAAAAACTTGTATTTATTGACTCCAGATCTGAATAGTGTAACTAACAAAGGATGTAAAGAAAGTGATAGTGAAACACCAAGTTACATATAATACATAACAAGAGACTGCAGATATAAAACAAAAATTAAAAAAACATTTTGTGATTAAAAAAGATGTTTTGTCATAGTACATATGTAAGAACATCAATAAGGACTGGATAATACTGTATTATACATCACTGTGTATACCACTCAGCTTAAGAAACAGTATATTAGCAATACTAATGAAGTCCTTGGCAAATCCCTTTCTACAAATATGTAAAAACTTCCTATTATATGTAAATAGAATAGAGGTAACTGTTTGCTTCTTTTTCTCCTCTTCTTACATCATTTATTTTTTCTTATTATCTCCCTAAAGTAGTTAGATCGAATAGAATATTTTTTGAGATGATGGTGAATATCCTTATCTTCTGATGTCAAAGGAAATTACTCCAGCATTTACCAGTAAGATTCTTTCTTGAAGATCTCAGAAGCTAGCATATATGCAGTTAAGAAAATTTCCTTCAACTTCTGGTTTGACTTTTTATTATAAATATGTGGTGATTTTTTATGGAAAGGTTTTTAATCTATTGTGCAGATCTTATGGTTTTTCTCCTCTAATTGGTTAATGTTAAAACATGTCTGCATCCCTTATTAAACCATACTAGTCTAAAATGTATTATTTTTGGAGTACCTGGGGGCTAATTTGGTTAAGTGTCTGCCACCTTGGGCTCAGGTCATGATCCCAGGGTCCTGGGACTGAGCCCCGAGTTGGGCTCCCTGCCCAGTTGGGAGTCTGCTTCTCCCTCTGCCTCTGCCCTTCCCCCAAAGCTCTCACAGTCTCTCTCGCTCTCAATAAAATCTTAAAAAAAATAAAATAAAGTGTATAATTTTCTACACATCGGTGAATTCAGTTTGGTGGTATTTTTCTTCCTTTTGCTTCAAAAATAAGATTGACATAAAATTTCTCTTTTTCTTTCTGAATGTATGTGGAATTGTATCAAGAATGTATTAGCTTCATAAATTCACTTAGGAATGTATTGGTTTTCTATTACAGCTATAACAAATTACCACAAACTTAATGGTTTAAGACAATACAAATTTATTATCTTACAGTTCTACCGGTTAGAAATCTGACATGGGTCTGGCTGGGCTCCTGCAAGGATGTCAGCAGGATTGTATGATTTTCAGGCCTTTAAGAGACTATTCATTTCCTTGCTTTTTGAGCTGCTAGAGGCTACCTTCCTTTGGCTCAGAGCTCCTTCTTCCAATTCCAAAGCCAATCATGTAGCAGCTTTTTGGAACCTGCTTTCCCTGCCATATCTCTTTGACACCCCTCTTCTGCCTCCCTATCCCACTTTGAAGGACCCTGGGGATTACACTGGGTCCCTCTAAATAATCTGGTGTATTTAAGGTTCTTAGTTCATCTGCAAAGTGCCTTTTGCTGTGTAAAGTAACATGTTCACAGGCCCTGGGCTCAGGATGCAGATATCTTTGAGGGACAATCATTCTCTTTACCATAGGTACTCTGACTTCTGCTTTTTGTGGAGGAATCTAGAGGGGATTGAAATGATAATTCCTTGTACGTTTGGTAAAATTTTATGTGTACCATCAAGAGGATTGAGGGGGGCTTCCTGTGTGTGAAAAGATTTTAAAATAATGAGTTAATTTCTTCAATGATAACAAACACATTCATATTTCTTGAGTAGGTTTTGATAAATTCCAGGATATATAGAGTTAACCTACATTACACAGAGAGGACTATTACCATAATGTTTTCAAAGTGTTCTTTTACCACCTTTTAAAATGTATACTTATTTGGGGCGCCTGGGTGGCTCTTTTGGTTAAGTGTCTGCCTTCTTCAGTCAGGATCCCAGAGTCCTGGGATCAAGCCCTGCATTGGGCTCCCTGCTCCATGGGCAGTCTGCTTCTCCCTCTGCCTCTGCCCCTCCCCCTGCTTGTGCTCTCTCTCAAATAAATAAAATCTTTTTAAAAAATGTAACTTTTTCTGAATTAAGATTCTTTTTATTTATTTATTTATTTTTAAAGATTTTATTTATTTATTTGACAGAGAGAGACACAGCCAGAGAGGGAACACAAGCAGGGGGAGTCAGAGAGGGAGAAGCAGGCTTCCCGCTGAGCAGGGAGCCCCATGTGGGGCTCGATCCCGGGACTCTGGGATCATGACCTGAGCCAAAGGCAGACGCTTAACGACTGAGCCACCCAGCCGCCCCTAAGATTCTTTTTTTAATATGAGTTCGATCACCCCCAAAATTTCTGCATCTTATTAGTCTTTTCATTGTAAAGAAAAGACTCTATGCTTGTTGCAGGTGTATTTGTCTGAATCTCACTGATTTCCCAACTTGAGGTCATTATTTCTTCTCTTTTCATTGGAGTTATTTTATTTTGTTTTGTTTTCTTTTTTAAAGATTTTATTTATTTGTCAGAGAGTGTGAGAGCGCAAGCAGGGGGAGTGGCAAACAGAGGGAGAAGCAGACTCCCCGCTGAGTGGGGAGCCTGATGCGGGGTTCAATCCCAGGACCCTGGGATCATGACCTGAGCGGAAGGCAGACGCTTAACCCACTGAGCCACCCAGGTGTTCCTATTGTTTTATTTTCATTTTTAAACCCTTAAATTAGATGTTTAGTACATTTACTTATATGTAGTAAACACATTCAAGGTAATAAAATTCCTTCTAAGTACTATTTTAGCTACATCCTACAAGTGTGACATGGAGAAATTTCTTTAACATTCAATTAAATGTTTTAGTTTTAGTTTTACATTGTTTTCTTCTTTAAATTATTAGGTATTTAAAGTGTACTTTTAAAATTCTAAATGTTTGATATTTTAATCAATGTTTTTGTTATTGAGTTCAAATATAATTATAATGTGCTCAAAACGTGGACTATAATACTGAGTTTTAAAAACTATTTGTAGTCTTCAGGCTAAAACATGGCCAACTAGGTAAAACGTAAAGTGTAGTTTGAAAAGAAAGTGTAATAACTGTTAGATGAAGTCATATACAAAATTCAATATATGCACAATGAGTTTGATATTATTTATATATTATGCATAAAAATACCTACACACATTGTTCATAACTAATTTTTTATATAATTTTAAACCTATTTGATATTCCCCTTTGCTGGTGAATTTGTTCATTTCTACTGATAAGCTGTGTGTTTGTGTTAACAGATAAATCAAGTCTGTAATTAGTATATTGATCTGATAAACTAAAGCATTTTATCATTATAATTTTAATGTACTGACAATTTTTTTTTGCCTAAAGTTTATTTTGTCTGGTTCTAGAACAGCCATTCCAGTGGTTTTTTTAGTCAGCATTTGCCTAGTGTACTCTTTTCTAATATTTTTTTCTTTGTGTGCTTCACCTCCACCCCGGCTTTACAGAGATACAATGGATATAAAACACTGTGTAAGTTTAAGGTATACACCATGTTTTGTTACACTCGTATTCGCAAAATGATTACTACCATAGCATTAACTAACACCTCCAACACATCATATAATAACCATTTTTTTTTTTTTTTTGTGGTGAGAACATTTAACTTACTCTCTTAGCAACTTTCAAGTACGTAATACAGTATAATTAACTCTAATCACCCTCATACACATTATCCCTAGAATTTGTTCATCTTGTAACTAGAAATCTGTAACCTCTGGCTGACATTTCCCCATTTCCCCCACCCTTCAGCCCCTGGTAAACACCATTCTCCTCTCTACGTCTATGAATTCAACTTTCTTAGATTCCACATATAAGTGGTATCATGCAGTATTTGTCTTTTCCTGTCTGACTTATTTCACTTAGAATAATGCCCTCAAGGTCCACGTATGGTGTTGCAAATGGAAAGATTTCCTTCCTTCTCACAGCTGAATAATATTACACTATGTGTATACACACACACACACACACAAACACACACACACACCCCTTCTTTATCCATTCATCTGCTAACAGACACTTAGGTTGTTTCCATATTTTGGCTATTGTGAATAATGCCTCAATGAAGGCACATATATCTTCAAGATACTGTTATCATTTCTTTTAGAAATAAATAATGCTACAGAAGTACCACTGCTGGATCATATTGCAGTTTGTAATTTTTTGAGCAAACTCCATGCTGTTTCCCATAGTGGCTATACCAATTTATATTCCCACCAACAAGGTAGCTACGATAGGATATTCCCTTTTCTCCACATCCTCGCCAATACTTTGTCTTTTTAATAATCACCATTTTAACAGGTGTGAGGTGAAATCACATTGTGGTTTTGATTTCCATTTCCCTGGTGATTAATGATGTTGAACACTTTTTGCCTACCTGTTGGCCATTTAAATATCTTCTTTGCAAAAATACCTTTAGTTCCTCTGTCCATTTTTTAATTAAACTGCTTGTTTTTGTTTGTTTGTGTGTTTGTTTTGCTACAGGATTTCCTTATGTATTTTAGATATTAACCCCTTATTGGCTATGTGGTTTACAAATATCTTTTCCCATGCCATAGGTTTCCTCTTAATTTTGTTGTTTCCTTGCTGTTCACTAGCTTTTTTTTAGCTTAATGTAGTCCAATTATTTATTTTTGAAATCAGGAAGCATAATACCTCCAGCTTTGTTGTTCTTTCTCAGCTTTGCTTTGGCTATCTAGGTTCTTGTGTGGTTTCATATAAATTTTAAAATTGATTTTTCACTTTTTTTGGAAAATGCTATTGGAATTTTGTTAGGGATTGCACTGAATTTATACAAGAGTTTGGGTAGTAAGGATATTTTAAAAATATTAATATTAATTCTTGCATTCCATAAACACTGGATGTCTTTCCATTTGTTTGTGTCTATTTAAATTTCTTCCATCAAAGTCTTGTAGTTTTAGTTTATAAATCTTTCACTTTCTAGATTAAATTTAATTATAAATATTTTATTGTTTTTGATATAATTGTAAATGAGACTGTTTCCCCTATTTCTATTTCAGACATTGTTATTAGTGTTTAGATACAAATGATTTCTGTATGTTGCTTTTATTCCTTGAACTTTACTGAATTTGTTCATTGGTTCTAAGAGTTTTTTGGTGGACTCTTTAGAGTTTTCTAAACATATTATCATGTCATCTGCAAATAGAGTTTTACTTCTTTCTTTCAAATTTGGATGCCTTTTATTTCTTTTTCTTGCCTGATTGCTCAGGCTAGTACTACAGTACTATGTTGAATAGGAGTGGTGATAGTTGGCACTTTTGTCTTTTTCCTGATCTTAGAGGAGAAGCTTTCAATCTTTTATTGCTGGGTATAATGTTAGTTGTAGGCTTGTTGTATATGGCCTTTATTGTATTGAGGTATGTTCCTTGTATATAATCCATTTGCTGAGCATTTTATCATGAAAGGATATCGTATTTTGTCAAGTGCTTTTTTTATACATTTATTAATAGTATAATTTCTATCCATCATTCTATTAGTGTGGTGTATCACATTTATTGGTTTGTATATGTTTGAACCATCCTTGTATCCCAAGGATAAATCCCACTTAGTCATAGCATATGATCCTTTTAATGAGTTGCTAAATTTGGTTTGCTAAAATTTGTTGAGAACATTTCCATCTATATTTATCAGGGATTTTGGTCTGTAGTTTTCTTATCTTGTAGTGTCCTTATTTGGTTTTGGTATCAGGGTGATTTCCTGCCTTGTAAAATGAGTTCAGATATATCCCTTTTCATTTAATTATTTTTGAAGAGTTTGAGAAGGATTGACATTATTTTTCTTTAAATATTGGTTAGAATTCACCTGTGAAGCCATCTGTCCTGAGCTTTTCTGTGTTGGGAGGTTTTAGAATAACTGTTATAGTCTCCTTTCTCATTATTGGTCTGTTCAGACCTTCTATTTCTTCCTGATTCAGTCTTGGTAAATTGTGTGTTCTTAGAATTTATTCATTTTTCTAGATTATGTAATTTGTTGACAAGTAAGTATTCATAGTAGTCTTTTATGATGCTATGTATTTCTGGGGTCAGTTGTAATATCTCTTATTTCAGATTTTATTTGAGTTTTCTCTCTTTTTGTCTAGCTAAAGGTTTGCCAACTTTATCTTTTCAAAAAACAAGCTCTTCGTTTCATTGATATTTTTATCATTTTTCTGGTGTCTATTTCATTTATTTCTGCTCTGATCTTTGTAATATCCTTCCTTCTGTTAATTTGGCCTCAGTTTCTCTATTTCCAGTTCCTTGAGGTGTAAAGTTATGTTGTTTAGAGATCTTTCTTATTTCTTGATGTATGCATTCATCACTATAAACTTTACTCTTAAAACTGCTTTTACAGCATCCTATAGGTTTGGTATGCATGTTGTGTTTCCATTTCTCCTTGTCTCAAAACTTAAAAAAATTTCTTCTGTGACCTGTTGGCTGTTCAAGGGTATATTGTATAATTTCCACATATTTGTGAATCATCCAGCTTTTTCTCCTATTTCTAGCTTCATACCATTATGGTCAGAAACAATTTGGTGTGATTTCAATCCTCCTAAATTTGCTAAGACTTGACTTGTTACCTGACATATTATCTGTCCTTGAGAATGTTCTGTGTGTTCTTTAGAAGATTATACATTCTGCTGCTGTTAGAAGGAATGGTCTGTTGATGTCTGTTACGTCCATTTGGTCTAGATTATGTTTCAAGTCCAATGTTTCCTTGTTGATTTTCTGCCTGGTTGATCTATCCATTGTTGAAAGTGGGGTATGAAGACAATTGGTTATTATTGTACTCTATAATGATGATGATGATGATGATCTCCCTTCAGATATGTAAGTATTTGCCTTATATATTTAGGTGCTACAATGTTGGGTATATATATACTTATGATTGTTATGTCTTCTTGAATTGACCATTTTATCATTACATAATGAACTTCTTTGTCTCTTGTCACTGTTTTTGGCTGACAGTCTACTTTGCCTAATATAAGTATAGGTACTCCTGATCACTTTTGGTTTCCACTTACACAAAATATCTTCTTCTATTCCTTCACTTTGAGACTGTGTGTCTTTAAAGCTGAGGTGAATCTCTCGTAGGCAACATACAGCTGGGTCTTTTCTTTTTTTAATCCATCAAGCTATTATTCTATGTCTTTTGACTGGAGAGTTTAATCCAGTTACATTTAAAGTAATTCTTGATAAGTAAGGACTTATTAATGTCATCTTATTCACTGTTTTCTAGCTGTTTGTAATTCCCTTTTCCATTTGTTCCTCTCTTGTTTCTTTCTTTTGTGAATTGATGATTTTCTATAGTGGTGTCCTTCTTACATCTTTTGTGAATCTACTGTAAGTTTTGCTTTGTGGGTATCAAAAAGTTACATAAAACTTCTAGATATAACAGTCTATTTTACACTGATGATAACTTTGACAGTATACAAAACCTATATTCTTTTATTTTCCCTATTTATATTCTTAATATCACAATTTACCTCTTTTTATACTGTGCACTCATTAACTAATTATAGTACCTCTGATTATTTTTAATACACTTGTACTTTAACCTTATACTATAGTTTAGTGGCTAAAACATCACCATATTACAGTATTAGAATATTCTGAATTTGATTATATATTTACCTTTACCAGGTGTGTTTTATATTTTCATATATCTTCATGTTACTAATAAGCATCCTTTCATTTCAATTTGAAGGACTCCATTCAGTGTTTTTTGTAAGGCAGTCTAATAGTGTTGAATTCTCTCAGTTTTTGCTTTTCTGAAAAAGTTTTATTTCTCTTTCATTTCTGAAGGATAACTTTTCTGGATAGAATATTTGTTGTTGACAGATTCTTTTTCAGGACTTTGAATATATTATTCCAGTTTCTCCGGGCCTGTGAGGTTTCTTTTGAGAAGTCCATTGATAGCTGTATGTGGGGGGCCACTGTAATTTACAAGGTGTTTTTTTTTTTAACCTCTTCTTTCTTTTAAGATACTTTTTGTCTTTAATCGTTGACAGGTTTATTTGAGTGTCTTGAAAAAGATTTTTTTCAGTTTATTTTTTTGGTGACCTATGGGCTCATGAACTTGGACAACTACATCTCTTGCCAGATTTGGGAAGTTCTCAGCCATTGTTTCTTTAAATAAGCTTTTTGCCCCCTTCTCTCTATCTTCTCTTTCTCAATTCATAAATTGATCCTTTTGATGGTATCCAACAGATCATATAGGCTTTCTTCATTCTTTTTCATCTTTTCCTCCTTGTTATCATCTGATGAGATTATTTCAAATTTCCTGTCTTTATCCCACAGGTTCTTCTGCTTGATCCATTCTATAGTTGATACTCTCTACTGCACTTTTCATTAATTCTATTTTTTCAGCTCCAGAATTTCTGCTTTTTTATATTTATCTTTGTTAAACTTTTCATTTTGCTCAGATGTTTTTTCCCCAAATTTACTGAATTGTCTTTGCATGTTTTCTTATAGCCCACTGAGTTTCCTTAAAACAGCTATTTTGAATACTTTATTTGGTAAATCACAGCTCTGCTTGTCTTGGGTCTCAGTTACCAGAAGGTTGTTGAAATCCTTTGGTGGTGCCATGGTACCTTGATTTTTCACGTTCTTTGAAGTAGCAGTCACCTCCTCCAGTATTTACTGCCTTCCGGATAGAAAAACTTTTCATCAGCACTGCTATTCTGAGGCTATCTCAGATCTTCTGTAGTATACCTGCCTCATACTTCTTGTTCCCTCTTATGGCTGAAATCTTAGCCCTGTATGCCTTCTCTGGATGCTGCAGTGCACCAAGCCAAGTGCTGACAGCATCTCTTTTGTTTTCTAAAATGTGGTGCCAAAGCTGAAATTTGTGGTCTCTTTCTGGTCTGCAGATTTGACCAAATTTCTGTGTATGCTCACTAGTCATCTGCCAAAGCCCACTTTTGCCACTGTGGGGACTGCACATGGAGAGCTGGCCTTAGGGTGGAGTGTGGATGGGGGTGAGTCATGCAGAGCACTGGGGTGCCCACAGACCAGTTGAAGGGATTATGAGTGAGGCATTTCCAATAGCTTATGGATGGGCTTCTTGATGGAATCCATAATACAGTTAGGAACCACATCTCTTCAATGTTCTCCAGGAGTTCTAGCTATCAGTGTTGCTGCCTCCTCCTGTCCCCCAGTCATGTAGCTCATGGCTCAGTACTGTGGATTGTGTGAGAGAGAAATCAGCCACTCTGGCAGCATCCCACGTGGTTCAGAAAGCTGGTTGCTCACTCAAACACTCTCCCTTTCCCCCATGGGATAAATCATGAGCCAAGGAAAATCTTTCTTTCTTTTTTTTTTTTATTTTTTATTTTTATTTTTATTTTTTTTTAAGATTTTATTTATTTATTCATGAGAGACAGAGAGAGAGAGGCAGAGGGAGAAGCAGGCTCCCAAGGAGCAGAGAGCCCGATGCGGGACTCGATCCCAGGACCCTGGGATCATGACCTGAGCTGAAGGCAGTCACTTAACCAACTGAGCCACCCAGGCGCCCATCAAGGAAAATCTTTCTTGGCACCAAGATGTGCTGCCTTGCAGGAAGAGTGATATGGGTAACATAAAACTGCTTCTCTTACTCATTCCAATGGATCCACATATGTATTTATTTACTTCAATAACATGCTGAAACGTCTCCTCTGGAAACCCGGACTTCTACAAAGGTTCTCTTGTCCATGAATGACTAAGTTAGTGTTCTCTGGGGCCTCCTGCACCATGGCTGAGAGGGGCTAGAACTGCTTTCACAAACCACTACACGGTCCACATTTGGGATCAAGGTCTCCCTATATGTTACTGATGCACAGATGAGCAAGACTCCTCTTGGGTCCCTTTGTATATGGTGCTGGATTCCACACTTACGTCAAAGACACTTTTACCCATGGACACTGAAATTTTATTGTTGAAGACCAGGGCACAAACAGGGGACATCTTAGGCCATCATGATACTGATTTCATTCCTTTTGTGCCCATTTTTAATTATATTTCCTATATACAGCATATCTCTGAATTTTATCAATTTTATCAATCAATATCTTCATTTTTGTTTGTTTTTACCTGCAAATCTATTTCCTTCACATGTATTACAATTACAAATATGCACGAATTGATGTCTCTCTTTTGTTTTGAGCTTTTTTTGTCCTATTTTGCTTATATCATTTGTTTTTATTTTGCTTTTTTCAAGATTGATTTTTTTAAAATTCCATTTCCTCCCTGTTTCTTCTGGAAGTTGCATACATTTCAATTATTTTAGTGGCTGCCATTCTACTTTTACCACACATTATAATTCAAAGATTAATCAGAATCTTTTCTATTCTACCTAGGTAATATTTGAGGTCACTTCAACTCTTATCAATCCTCTCTTTTTGATTTATATACTGTTGCCCACAATGTTACTATCAGTATTTTTAACTTCCCAAATTAGATAATAATATTGATGATGCATATTTTCCCAGACATGTACCAATTTCTTTGTTCATTATTATTTCTTGCATCTCAGCCCTTCTTTCCTGAATAAATTTTTTCTCATTTGTTAAATACATTCTCACTATTTTCTGTAACAATGTCTGTTGTTGATAAGCTATCTCAACTTCTATGTGTCTGAAAATTATAAATTGCAGCACTTATCTGCAGGAAGCAAAACACTCTCAGTTTTCATTATAGGCACAGTCTGTGGTGTAAGCAGCCTTGTCTTTTGGCTATTTTGGTCTAGCACATTGAATGGTGTATGAAGTGTCTGTACATGATAGGGATGGTAGGCAAATTGCACTAGAGGAATCACAGTAGAGTCCTTTTTAGCTCACAACTTATTCTTGGGCTATATAGTTGAGACTGCCCTGCCATGAGCTATCAGGTAACCATGTGACTTCAACTGCCTATCATTAACTGGGTATTTTCTGATCCAACAAGCCATAAATTCTGATATAACCAGGATCATTCCATATCATTTGAAGTTGATGTGGCATAGCCATGAATGAACAAATTCTGAAGCAGATGGCTCACATTCTCAGTGTCCTCCTACTTTATTGCCCATCCTCCCTCAGACAACGTTAGCCTCATATGGAGTTTTCTAGTCTAATGAGGAGAAAAGAAAAACACACTTAGCTTGTAAATGGTTTTAGAGAGTATAGCTGCACTTGTTTGAAGGGACTACTAAGATGTTCCAGCCCTACCCTGGCATGGCTCTGAGGATAACAAAGTAGAGAAAACGTCCTTGTAGGCAGAAATTATTTTTTCTTAGTAGGAAATATATTTTAAAGTATAACTGACATTTAAACATAAGAGAATCACTGTAACCATTTTTTTCAGGATGGTCAGAGACTTGGAAGGCTGAGAGCAGACAACTGGTAAAAACTTGGAAAATTTTCCTCTTGGAATGACATCAGTCTAGGAGTAATTTTGTTCTATGTGAGTACTCATCCGGCTGCTGAATATACACTTAGTGACTAAATTGATGAAGTAAACTATTACATAGCTATCAGTCAGCCTTTTCCCCCAACCACCCCCATATTCACTTAATGATTACTAACAAAGTGCCTGTGGTAGAAAGAATGGATGTTATGTATAGATGCAAAAAACACAGGATGGCTATCACCAAAGATGGTTTTTTTTTCCCCCACCAATTTTGCCTGATTGAATGATAGCAATATCTAACTTTCCATATGGCTAAATAACTGAGTAACAAATCACCTGATGGCAGATAAAGTATATCTCTGACAGAGGGAAATTTGTTTTTATGGGAATAAACACATTTTGTATATAATTTGACTTTTTCATTTATCACACTTCTAAAAGCAGCAGTATCTATATTATGAAATATCTTGGCACTGCATTATTCTACCTAATCTTTCTGATCAAGAAATTCATATTCTTACAAAAGACATAAGGCAATGGGGCTTGTGTCCATGGGATTTATTGGTTTTGCCATGTACCTTATCACTTGCAAACAACCTGAATTATAGACCACTAGGGAGGAATAATAAAGGCGAATACAGTCCTTGCTAAGAAATACACTTAAAATGTTTTGGAATCATCCTTCGGGAGCTAGTATATTCTCTGAGTCAGCAATTAATATATGGTTCTGTTTCCTTCTTTGTCCAACCCAGAATATGTGGGTCTAGAAACATTGTTAGGCACCAAAATGAGACTGGTCCCTCTCACTATCACAACAAAGAACTCCCTCACAATATTCATTGCCCTGTAACCAATTCTTTTCATGCTCAAGCTGGCTATAGTGGATTCTGTTTTACATAAATAAGAACTCTGGCAGATATGGGTATTAATATTACCTATAAAAGTATACTGAATAAATGTTTCTGGAATCTGTGAATGGGATTCTACTAAACCTAAAAAACATACTATATACAAACTCTTTTATAGTCAGTGTGATTCACTGGTCAAAGAAAAAAATCTATTATTAGAAATTGGGAGTGCAAATCCAGTCACTAGATGATTATCTTGAGCCTTAATTTTCTCATTTTGACTTAGTTTCTTTCCAGGGTTGGAAGAATGTTAACTTCCACCATGTTTGTAAAAGAACTGGATTGTGAATTTCTTACATGCAACGACCATGACCTTCATATTTGGTTATATCCAGCATCTACCATGATATCTGACACACTGTCAATAAATAGTTGTTCAGTTAAATTACAAAGTTTATGTACTATGTTCATGTTAATTACTCATATTAATAAAGTTAGTGTTCCAAAATACCTTCATAATATTCATTTATCTAATTATAAGTATCTAGATACAGACAAAGTGTTTTTTGTATACAAAGCAACAAAATGTCAGCAGTTTTCTTGAGCTAAGGTCATTAATAAACTTACTCGGAAGTTATATGCCCAGGGATATGTGTTAGCTGGCACTTACTATGAGTAGTACATCTATGACATCAACAAGAAATTCTGCATAAGGAAAGAGGCATGCAGAAACTGGTTTAGACTTGGGGAAGGAAAGTTGAGATAAACAAGCCACAGGCAGAGAAGGAATTTATGGGATGATTAACATGTCAAAGGAGATATATTTATTAAGGTATTTTCCATTTGGAGTTTGGTTTAAACCATTTTCTCTCCTTCCTTGAACATGACACACATAATTTGGGAAAATCTACACAGCTCACTAATCACTTGGTAGTGGATTTAATTGAAAAGCCAAGTCCTATTTTAAGGTTGGGAAAAAAAGAGAGGCCCTTTAAAGGATGATACTCACATACAGATTATAAATACAAATTGTTGTTTATGAGTGGCTTCCAGAAAACCTGCTTTATAAATAGATGCAGATTTCTAATTAATACAGCCATTGGGGGAGTTTACATTTTATATCCACTGAATATACAACAGGCTATTTAAAGTTTTATTATATTTATTTTAAAATAACTTCAATGTATAACACTGAGTTAGTACTAATTTGTTCATTCATTCCTTCAATTATTTTAAACCATCTTTACTGGAACATAATTCACATGCTGTAAAATTCACCCCCTTTTTTTTAAAGGGGGAAGGGCAGAGTGAGAGGAAGAAAGAGAATCTTAGGCAGGCTCCATGCCCAGCACAGGGCTCAATGCAGGGCTTGATCTCACAACCCTAAAATCATGACCTGAGCCAAAATCAAGTCAGACACCTAACCGATGGATCCACCCAGACACTCTCAAATTTTTAAATTTGCTGACCCACCCAGACGCTTAACTGACTGACCCACCCAGACACTCCCTTAAATTTAAAGTATACAATTAAATGTTTTTTAGTATATTCACAGAGTTGTGCAAACATTACCACAAATTAAATTTAAAACATTTCTGTCCCCTGAAAAAGAAATTTCAAAACCACTGCTTCCCCTAAAATCCCCATCCATCCCTTACTGACCACTAATCTGATTTCTGACCTTATAGATTTGCCTCTTCTGGACACTTCATATAAATGGAATCAGGCAATATGTGATTATTTGTCACTGGCTTTTTTCACTTAGCATAATGTTTTCAAAGATCATCCAGTTGTACTATGTATCAGAACTTCATTTCCTCTTATTGACAAATAATATTCCTTTGTATGAATATGTAATGTTTATCTATTCTTAGGCTGATAGACATTTGGGTTGTCCCCACTTTGGGAGATTATGCATAATGTTGTTATGAATATTCACGTACAAGTTTCTGCATGGATAAATGTTTTCACTCTCTTGGATGCAATTATTGGTTCATCTGGTTTCTCTGTGCTCATATTTTTGAGGAACTGCTATACTGTTTTCCAAAGTGGTTGCATAGTTTTATATTACACCAGCAATGTTTGAGAATTCCAACTTCTCCACATCATCAACAATACTTGTTATTGTCTCTTTTTGATTATACCCATGAATGTGGGAGTGAAATGGTATCTTGTTGTGGTTTTGATGTGGATTTCACTTGTGACAAATGATGTTCATATCCTTTTTGGCCATTTGCATATCTTATATGAAAAATGTTTCTTCAATCTATTTTCTGTTTCTAATTATTTGTATTTTATTATTGAGCTGTAAGAATTTTTAATATATTCTAGATACAAGTATTCTATCAGATATATGATTCAGAAATATTCTCTTCCATTCTGTGAGTTGTCTATTTACTTTCCTGCTTGTATCATTTGAAGCACAAAACAATTTTTTAAAAATTTTGATTTAACTCGGGGCACCTGGGTGGCTCAGTGGGTTGAGCGACTGCCTTCGGCTCAGGTCATGATCCTGGAGTCCCAGGATCGAGTCCCGCATTGGGCTCCCTGCTCGGCGGGGAGTCTGCTTCTCCCTCTGACCCTCCCCGCTCTCGTGTGCTCTCTCTCTCTCTCTCAAATAAATAAATAAAATCTTTAAAAAAAAAATTTTGATTTAACTCATGTGATCTATTTTCTCTCTCTCTCTCTCTTTTTTTTTTTTTTTGCTTTTACTTTTACTGCCACATCTAAGAAACCATTGACTCACCCAGAGTAAAGTTTACCTCTGTATTTCCTTGTAAGGTGTTTATAGTTTTAACTCTTATATTTAAGTTTGTGATCCAATTTAATTTTTGTGTATGGAATGACATACACAACTTCATTTTTTTGCATATGGACATTCTGTTGTCTTTGCACCATTTATTGAAAAAATATTCTTCATTTAATTGTTTGGCACTCTTGTCAATTGACCATAAATCCAAGACTTTCTTTCTGGACTCTCACTTCTATTCTACTATTCAATGTATCTACCCTCAGGTGAGCATGATACTCTCTTGATCACTGAAGCTGTGTAGTAAATTTTCAAGTAGGAAACTGTGAGTATTCCAACTTTGTTCTTTTTCAAAATTCTTTTGGCTCTTCTGGACCCCTAGCATTTTTATAAAAATTTTATCTCTAGATTATCCACTACTGCAAAAGAAAAAAAAAAGTTAGAATTTTGATAGGGATTGCAGTGACTCTTTAGATCAGTTTGGCAAATACTGCCAGCTTAATAATATTAAGAATTCTGATCCATGAACATGGAGATCTTTCCATTTACTTAGATCTTCTTCAATTTCTTTAAACAATGTTTTGTGGTTTTCAATGTACAAGTGTTGAATTTCTTTTGTTAACTTTACTATTTTGTTCTTTTTGATGCTATTATGAATGTAATTGTTTTCTTAATTTATTTTTTCATAACTAGTATTTAGACATACTTATTTTTTATACATTCATCTTTTATCCTGAAATACTGTTAAACTCGTTTATTAGTTCTAATGCTTTTTAATGTATTATGTATAATTTATATGTTTAAGTTTCTGCCATATGCCATTTCAATCAGGATGCTTTTTATTTCTTTTTCTTGCCTAATTAACCTGTCTAGGATCTCTAGCACAATTTTAAACAGAACTGTCAGGAGTAGGTATTCTTGGCTTGTTCCTGATATTAAAGGAGAATCATTCAGTTTTTTACCACTTCGTGGCTGTAGGTTTTTTGGTAGATATGCTTTATTGGATTGAAGAAGTTACCCTCTCTATTCCTAGTTTGTTGAGCATTTATCATGAAAGAGTATTAGATCTTATCAGATGCTTTCTCTGAATCTTTTGAGATAATCATTTGATGTTTGTGCTTAATTCTATTAATATGGTGTATTACTTTGGTTTTTAACTGTTAAACCAACTTTGCATTCCTGCAATAAATCCCACTTGGTTATAGTATGAAATCCATTTTATGCATTGCTGGATTTGGTTTTATAGTTTGCTTGTTTTGGTGTTAGTATCTTTTAAAACTCATTAAATCCAGTAACAAATGCCAGTGATTCTGCTAGACAATAAGGATGAAAATGTGATCAAAATCATACATAATCCCTTCGGTCATGAGCTCCTAGTTTTTGTTTTTGTTTTTTTTAAAGATTTTATTTATTTATTTGAGAGAGAGAATGAGAGAGAGCACATGAGAGGGGGGAGGGTCAGAGGGAGAAGCAGACTCCCTGCCGAGCAGGGAGCCCGATGCGGGACTCGATCCCGGGACTCCAGGATCATGACCTGAGCCGAAGGCAGTCGCTTAACCAACTGAGCCAACCCAGGTGCCCGAGCTCCTAGTTTAGTTAGGGAGAGAGACTTTATTCAAATAGTCACACAAATTCTTACTAGTAACTAATTAAAACCAACATTATAAACAGAAAAAACATGGCTCTAGGTGATCCTACAACAAAGGAAAAGACCTGAACTGAAATGTGGTGTGGTATGTTCTGTAATTTGAAGGATATTTGGTTACTAACTAGGAAATGGAGAAGAGGGAAGCATTCTCGAAAGAAGAATAGAGTATTTGAGAAACTGAGGAGTGTGGGAGACTCCACAGTCATTTTTAAGAGAGGTCTGCAGACAGGCTCCAGATCTTGACAAGACCTACATTATCCAAGTCTTTCTGGGCCAAGTTAATATTTTCCAATTTTACTCCAAAAGCAATAAGCAGCCATTGACAAGTTTTAAGCAAGTGAAGTGACATTATTAGATTTTCAGTTTTAAAAGATAGCTCAGACTGCTTGGTGGAGAATGGACTGAACAAAGGATATAATGATTGTCAGGAAGTTATTTAGGAGGTCAATGATAGTAGTCCAGCTGAAAGATGCTGGCTGTTTTATTGGCATAGGCTGGTGGTAGAGGAGTTCCAGGTAAAAGGAACTGTGAAATTAAGATGAAATTTTACTTCTGGCTTTTTTTTTTATTATTACTTACAGATTATGAAATGGTGTAATTAAAGTTCTTCACATCTCATTTTTATGCTATTGTAAAATTCATAATTTTCATAAAATACACAAACCCAAATTATTGAAATGTTAGAGCTTTATTAACTATGGAGATAACGTAAGTTAAAAACAGGAAATACAGAAACACTCAAAAATTCATATAAATAATTGTAGAGCACCAAAACATCTAAGCCAAGCTTGCCTATCTGTTCAAAAGGTCTGATAAGGTAAATGGAGAATGAAAAACCTCTTTCAACTTCACCTGAAGGGAAAATACTCTCAAATTAATCTAATATTTTCTAAAGCACATATGTGCTAGTAAGATAATTAATAGAACTTTATACTTCTGCTTTAAAAATACTGTATATTAGATTTTTACTGCTTAAAAATCAGTTAATACTTTTATTATCGAAGTGAAGTTTTGTATTTTGTTGTTTTTTTGTTTTGTTATATAACATATTGCTGGTGCAAATTTCAATAAGCAAGAAATTAATTTTCTTGTCACAAATTCTGGTTTCTAGTATTTTCATTTTACAGAATCACATTTGCAATGATGAAAGCTCTAATTTGCACAAAAGAGCAATGGAAAATTAATTTAAAAACACATTTGGTTGCACATATGTTAGGAATAAAATTGTTGTTTTAAATGGCTTAATTAGAACAGTTTGTCATACTTAGTGGAAACTGGTATAATGGCATTATTTTAACTATTAAGTTGTGGCAGAAATTGAAAGAGTATGAGAGACACTCTTGAAGCTTTGTACTTTTATGTTTTTAAGAACCGTTCAATCTGTCTTATTATCTGCAAGGTACTTCTCACTGTAAAACTGAGATATTCAGAAGGATGTGAGACTAGAGCACAAAGAGAGATCAGCTTGAGTAAAATAATGTCTATTTCAACATTTAGTGCATGCAAACCCTTTTTATCTTTGAACGTGATAACGGCCTGAAGAGTGTGTGATTTCTAATTGTGAATTTCCTATTCAAAGCTAAATTAATTAACTACATGCCTGCAGATGGACAGAAGAGCAGGCACTTTGCCGAACATGAAAAGAAAAACACAGCTTAGGTCTTGGTGGGGGTTACAATTTCCATGGCTCCCAGAGGACTTTCACCAGGGGACTTGATGGGCACATGGTAACTAGTTGCACTCTACCTTTCTGGTTTCTGTGTCTCCCTCTTACTCTACGCACACTAAATATTCTGACCAAATGAGGCCATCTAATCTTTCTCAGACACATCCCATATTTTCCTGATTAGGTTTCAGGAGAAGTCAGCGGTCTCAACATCTCAACAACTCTTATATCCAAATTCTTCCTCAAGTAGTCGCTGTTCAAATGTCCTAAACTACCTGTGACCCAATGCCTAATGGAGGTCGTCTTGTCCCTCACCCCACTCCCCATTCCTGTGAGGAAGATTATCTTCTTCTTCACTTATGCCCTTAGAGTACAGTCACTTACACACTTGGCTAGCTTAGGTACTCCATGAGGTTATAAGCTCCCTTGAGGCCAATTCCCTCTTATCTTCTTATTTTACCTCTTTCTTTGCCTCAGACAGTTCTTGACGCATAGCATAGTACTGTCAAAATGAATTGCCTTCACAGGGTTATGGGTAGGCTCAGGCTCATGACGCACAGAATGACTGAGGGAGTGACTCACAGATCCAAAAGAGGGAGAAGAGCCTGCTGCTCTGGGTTTTTAATGGTGCCCTGGGGTTGCATTTGGAGAAAGACAGTGAAGTTTCTTATATGTCAAAAGAAAAAAAAGAAAGTAAAGGAAAGAGCCAGAGGAGTTAAGAATTTTGACCCAGAAAAGCAACAGTGGCACAAAAACAAGACTGAGCTAAGACTGGGCATGAAGGAATCAGGGCACCTCCTCAGTGAAAAGCTGAGACTTCCCACCAAACACCCCTTTCACCCTTCCTGATGGAATTCTTTGGTGCACAGCTTATTTCTGAAGACTGGGCCAACAGAGTCATTTAAAATGGTGAGTTAAAAAACATTAACTGCATATCATGGCTATTTGTTACTCTTTGCCGGAGAACAGTATCTTAACTCCTTTGCAAGTCTTCCGGAATCACCTGTCACAAACTTGTGCGCTGTGATGGGATGGTCAGAGTGTGCCTCGCACCAAAGGAGCAGAAGTTCCAGCTCAAGTTCGCAGCTCAAGTTCAGGCAAATGAACTATGTTGCTAATCAGATTTCTAGAGATGACAGACTAAATAGAAACTCTCTGGCAGAGAGGAACATTACGGCAAGGTCAAACTCCAGAAGCAGCCAGAGCAGCGGTGCTAATGTGGGTGCCGTATGTCCAGGGCTAACTGTGGATGCACCTGGCGCAGCTTTCACTATTTTGGGGAGGGGGGTGAGGTACGTGCTGGTGGTCACAAATGCATCCCATGAAGGAGCTTGGGGAATTTTTCTGGACTTCCTGTCAGTCACCTGACATTTCTGGCGACTCCATCCACAACCTAGTGTTCTTTCAGAACATTATTTGCCTTAATGTAGCAGATGACTTCAGGACCTGCCAATCAACTTCCAACCATCAGTCCCTGCTCTTTGCCTCAAGGCTGGCTCTGGCTTTCTGAGCCCACCCCACCCTGTGGGTGGAAAACAGTCTGGAAATACTGGGTGGATTCATGGTCCACAGAAGCAGCCCTTCATCAGCAATTGTTAGGAGTTGGCTTTCAATACCCAGATCTCCCCTGGAGGTCATCATCCTCTGTCATTAAGCTACAATAGCAGCCTGTTTGATAATGTACCTTTTGGGGGCTTCTTTCCCTTTTCTCTTTCATTTCCCCATTCTTCTGTTCCTGTTACTGGGATCACTTCCCAAATAACCTCTTTGCATATGAATCCTGTCTGAGAGTCTGCTCCTGGAACACAAACTAAAACACATAAAAAATATAAAATTTGGTTTATGTTGCTAATAACGCAGAAACCTGACTACCTTCCTATATTATGCAATTTCCCATCACATAAAAGTGTCTAGTCACAGGGTGAGTGATAATCTAATCTCTCATGATGTTTCTCTCTTTGCCTTTCACTCCTTTCTCATTCTAATTGAAATTTAGTAAAAATAAAAATTTAAAAAAGCATGGAGGGGTGCCTGGGTGGCTCAATCGGTCAAGCAATCCTTCTCTTGGTTTTGGTTCAGTTCACGATCTCAGGGTTCTGAGATGGAGGGAATGAGCCCCGTGTCTGGCTCAGTGCTCAGTGGGGAGTCTGCTTGAGATTTTGCTCTCTCTGCCCCTCCCCCACCTCTCTCTCTAATAAATAAATACATCTTTAAAAAAAAGCATGGAAAGTGAAATTATAGATAGTTTTTGTTAAATACCATATTTAGCTCTTACCAATAAGCAAGACACTGGACTATTTACCAATTTTTCTGAATCTCCATTTCTTCTTGGAGTGATGGTACCCGTAACTCTCTTACTATGAAAATACATAAAATAAATATTTCAAGCACCTAGACAGTACCAATCACACCAATGGGCAACATACATACATTCCTTTTTTCCTCTTTGTTCCACCTTTTGCTCCTTTCCTTGATCATCCTCCTTCTTTCTTATATAAACACTAACTAACAAAGTCAAAATACCTAAGGAAATATAGTTTTGGTGCTCTCTCTAGCTGTACAAGGCACTTAGCACCCTTAATAGAACATTTCTCTCAAGGTGGCAACTTTAATTCTACATTTAATGATATTGTCACTAAATGCAAAGCTCAGCTCAACATGGACTCACCTGAAGTTACCTCGCACTATAGCCAAACTGTGGAAGGAGCCAAGATGCCCTTCAACAGATGAATGGCTAAAGAAGATGTGGTTCATATATACAATGGAACATGACTCAGCCATCAGAAAGGATGAATACTTACCATTTGCATTGACATGGATGGAACTGGAGGGGATTATGCTAAGTGAAATAAGTCAATCAGAGAAAGACAATTTATCATATGGCTTCACTCATACATGGAACATAAGGAATAGAGCAGAGGATGGGCGCCTGGGTGGCTCAGTTGGTTAAGCGACTGCCTTCGGCTCAGGTCATGATCCTGGAGTCCCTGGATCAAGTCCCGCATCGGGCTCCCTGCTCGGCAGGGAGTCTGCTTCTCCCTCTGACCCTCCCCCCTCTCATGTGCTCTCTCTCATTCTCTCTCTCTCAAATAAATAAATAAAATCTTTAAAAAAAAAAAAAAAGAATTAGTGACTAAAAAAAAAAAAAAAGGAATAGAGCAGAGGACCATAGGGGAAGGGAAGGAAAACTGAAGGGGAAGAAATCAGAGAGACAAACCATGAGAGTCTCTGGACCCTGGGAAAGAAACTGCGCGTTGCTGGAGGGGAGGTGGGTGGGGGAAATGGGGTAACTGGGGGATGGGCATTAAGGAGGACATGTGATATAATGAGCACTGGATGTTAATATGCAACTGATGAATCACTGAACATTACGTCAAAAACTAATGATGTATTATATGTTGGCTAATTGAATTAAAAAAAAAAAAGAGTTACCTCACACAAAACACATCTCTCTAGCATCGATACAGTTCATTCAAGAACTTCTTCCTGCACCCATGACTTTTTCACAGCACACTCTTCATTCCTTCTCACATATTCAACACGTTGATCATAAATCCTTGGTGTCCTCAATATTTCTCTGGCCACTGCCTTCCTCAAAGCTGCTTGCCCTTTAAGTCTGGACAACTAACCTGGCTAATCTGATCAATAATTTAAATCAAAATACTCTTCCAAGTAACATTTGCATTTATTACTTGGGCTTTGTTAACTCTGAGGAACCAAGAGAACTTTAAGCACAGAAGCAGAATCTTTAAGGGGGATATATGTGGACAAGAAGATACTTTTCACACTTTCAAATCCTACTCCACAGGTGACTACTTCTTCCAGCAAAATAGAATACTGGCTCTGGGACTTTCTGATTATAATAAATCTCCTATTTCATTGACTTCTTACCGATTATCAACTATCCTTAAAATACTAAATACACCCTGTCTTTGAAAATGAGTAACTTTTTAAACTATTCACGTAACAAGTGCTTTTTAAACACCATTATGTTCAAAACATTGTTTAGGCATTCAAAGTCAGCAAATAAAGATACGCACAGATATTTAGATACTCCAAGAGCTTAAGTGTTAGTTGTGAAAGCAAAGTATATATGCATGAAGTTGTTACGCAGAATTTGAAGAATGTCTATGACTTCCTGTGCAAACGAATTTTTAGGCACAAAACACTGTCATGGAGTTCTAGAATGATAAGATGAAGGGGCATTACAATAGTTAAGAAAGACAGCCTGTGTGAAATTTTGAGCAACCCTTGAAGGAAGGGTGAGTATTTAGGTAAGGAAAGAGAAAGATGAGCATCCCAGGTGGGGACACAGTCCCAGAGGCTCAGAGACTAAAGGCAGTTCTACGAGAGAGTGAAGTGACCCATTGGGCTAAAGCAGTGTTCTAATGCTGAGAAATAAGTGAATAACTTGAGTATGGCTAAAGTTTCTGTTCAGCCTAAGAGGTATGTGACTACAGGTTGATATTTTATGTTAGAGTGTATGGGAAATCACTGGATATGCATTGTGTATCTTTCTGGAACAACAGTTTGACTCATATTTAAGGGACGTGTAATTGACATCAAAACAAAGAGCCATACTGAGAGTAGACTGCAAGATTAACATGAAACTCAGCAGAAAGACCCCAGGGGAAACACAGATTGGAGCTGTGTTAATATCCTATTGGTAGCTAAAGATCAGACTGAGGGTGAGGTCATCAAAGAGAGTGTTCAGGGTAAGAAAAGCAGGGTTTGGGGGCACACAGACCAAGAGCTACAAATGAAAGAGCTTGAGAGGGAAAAGTGGAAGACATAGGGGGTGATCCAAGAGGGAGCGGTTGGGAGAGCTATGATGTCAAAGAAGGGATTGTCATCCCTGTCAAATAATGCAGAGAATTCAAATGAGGGACACATTAAAAGACATCCTTTAGATTTAATTCATAATCAACAACGAGCAACATCTTGACAGTAATTTCAGGGAACGGGCATTGAGAAGCTCAAATAAGGTTAGAATTTTGGAGCGGTGACCAGGGTTCTTTCCCTATCCCCAGAAAGTGGCTCATCTGTAGGTCACAGTTTCCCTTAGGTGAAACCCTCTGGCTCCCGACAAGTGCCATTAGGAGTTTCCTTCTCAACCAGCCTAACAATCCATATGCATCCACTGTTCTTTTCAAGATGACTGTGGGACATCAAAATAGGGAGCAGATTTTTAAGATTGATCCTGTAGGAGGAAACCAACATGTAGAATAAGATTTCCAAGGCTCCTGGGGAAGGATGCTGGCATGAACTCTGCCCTACGGTGACAGATCTGTTTCCAAGGAAAAATATTATCTCCAGAAGAGTTTTAAGAGCCTTAGGTGGAAAGAAGGAACATTGTTGCTAAAGGACCCTTTTAGAAAAAAAGGCAAATACACAATCAAAGTACAATGCTTATAAGTAAGTGCTCATTAACTGTGACCTTGAGGCCTGTGGATCTTCCAATTTTTTAAGTCTTTTATTTCCTAAGATAATGTTAAGTGAGACACCTCTCCATTTTGGAAGTTGGAATCTAAATATTTTAATGATTTTCAACAGTTCAAAGGATAAACTTCCATTTTAAACACAACTGTTAAATCACTTTTTAAAAAGTATCCAAAAGGGTTATAAAAATAACCATGATGATATAATTACCTCATCATTCAGTTCAAAACATACTAACATAATCTTTTTAATCTTCAAAAAATTTGATTGCTTTTTCTTCAATGAAATCATATTTTCACTCCATTTTTTCCCTACAGATTTTTATCCTAATGTATTTTTATACTTGAATGTTTTACTGAACACTCTCTCACATTTCTTTGCAATATATAATTAAATATAAATGTGTATTAATATTTATATGACCTATGTTAACATAGGTCTTAAGTGTCTAAGGTTTCTCCTGGAATTACTCTAACAATTATTAGCAATAACCAACTGTTCAGGGCAACATTATAAATTGTTATAAACAGGGCGCCTGGGTGGCTCAGATGGTTAGGCGTCTGCCTTCAGCTCGGGTCGTGGTCCCAGGGTCCTGGGATCGAGTCCCACATCGGGCTCCCTGCTAGGCGGGGAGCCTGCTTCTCTCTCTCTCTCTCTCTCTCTCTCTGACTCTCATGAATAAATAAATAAAACATTTTAAAAAATTGTTATAAACAATATTTTTATTTTATTTTATTTTAAGATTTTATTTATTTATTTGACAGAGACAGAGCACAAGCAGGGGGAGTGGCAGGTACAGGGAGAGGGAGAAGCAGGCTCCCCGCTGAATGGAGAGCCCAATATGGGCTCGATCTCAGGGTCCAGGGATCATGACCTGAGCTGAAGGCAGACGCTTAACCGATTGAGCCACCCAGGTGCCCCATAAGTAACATTGTTAAAACATGAAAAAATTTAAAAAAGTTTTATTGGGAATGGATCTATTGATGAGATAGATGGAATCTATCTATCTACGATGCCTTGACTAATGGAGTTTCCCCCTTAGCACCTGGGAACTTCCGCATTTCTGGGTCATGCAGCGGGAAGACTTAGGATGGGGACAGGTGTGAGTAACTGCCAAAAGGGAGGCAGAAAGGAGAACGGGCATTTCCATTCAGAGCAAGCATTCTCCCAAGCAAGAGCATATACAGAAGTTGAGAATCTGAAAAATCCATTTCCTTAATCGATCTTTACTCATGCACACTTATGGTCTCTTGTTATATACATTCAGGACACAACATTTAAAGAGCATCTCAAAGAGTGAGGTTCTCCTTAAAATAGAGTTTTCTTTCCCAACCTGCCCTCCCCATTTAGGAAAAGGTCTTGTCTTTTGTGCTATAGAGTCTCTGGTCCTGGAACTCTACAGAGAGTCTGTTGTATTACAAGAGCCATTATAGGATTGATTTTAATTTGGGGAAAATAGCAGTGGGATTCCATTCCTCCTTGCTATAACTTTTCCTTTCCTTACTCAAGTGGTAACGTGGCTTTATCAAAAGGATTCTGTTGAAAAATCCCATCAAGTGCCATGCGAAAGACTTGGGTACCTTGAGGAAGGGGGTGCCAATGTTTATCACGAGAACACTGTTATGGGAATACAGGCGAATCCTATTCAAAAGCAGGGGTAGGAGTGAAGGTAGGGAGAAGAGATGGTGTTGGGATGTGAGTTAAGAATCAGAAGTCTTTTAGTATACTCTAAACAAGTTTTCAAGAAAAGCTCACATACTTAAGCTCCAAACCACTAGCTGTCAAAATGACTAAAGGGAAGTTTCCCCCTTTAAAGCAAAAAGCATGTAAAATACTGAGGAATTGTAGATTACACATAGCCACTGACATCGAAAAATTTAATTAAGTAGTAGAAGACAAATGATTGCAAGTTTGGGGAATACCATACGGGGTGGGGCACATCGACAAAACCTACAGAGGAACGACTTTACAAAAATGATTTTAATTTTTATATGACTATGTTGGACCCCATTTCAGTGACATGATGAAGAAAACATATTTATCTGGTGTTCTTTCAGACAGAGGAGCCACATAATTAATGCAAGCTGCTGTGGCTCATGTTGGAACTAACGCATCCCATACTAGTAGAAGAAAAAAAAAATCAAGCCAAAAAAAACAGAAACTAAGACATTGGGCAAGGTATGAATCACATCCTGTTCTCGTAGAACTGTGTGGTTGTATTTGATTTACACAATTTGGTTATGGGAATCAGCCACCAGAAGTCTGTATAAATGTTTTCTTGACTGAGCTGTACAGAACCAAAAAGGACAAACAGTTTCAAATAGAGGAAATTGCTACATCTTCAGAGTAAAACTCTGGCATTTACTTAAATTTGTGTTCTAAATGTCAAACGCAACACAAGACAAAGTTTGGCCGTATTTCAGGTCTAATGCTTGAGAGACACTCTCAGCACAGTGTCTGCTTGCTTACTGGACGCTCAACACCTGTTCAAGGGATAAATTAAATTAACTAATGAATGATCAGTACCCTCACAAAAAAAAAAAAAAAAAAAGCGCCATAAACTACACATTAGAAACAAGTACATCAGACTCTGACATCTGTGAAGACCTGCTGTTATTGTACTGATTCTCGGAAACAGACTCATTAAAAAAAAATTTAAACATTTAAAAAAATGGTGATTACAAAAAATTAATTCTATTTTCTTAGCTCTTTCACTTGGTCATCTCACCGATTCTTAATATATTGACGAATTATTTTCCCTCAAAGAAAGCACAGATTCTAAGGTCAAACCTAAAGGTTTTTTTTCGAAAGGACAACTTAAGCTAAAGGACGGAGATCTACTTCAAGCAAAGCCACCCAAGAGTGGCTGTTTCCTTTTGTTGCTTTAATGTGATGTTTGCCCCCGTGCTTCGCTTCTGAAGGTGGAGCGGAGTAGCCAGAGAAGTCGAACACTCCATTGTGATCTACTGCAAAGGTCTAACCGTCCACAGACATGTAAACAAATATATTCTTAGAGGTGGGTTTGGTTTCTTCCCTGGGCTGAAAAGAAGTGAAAATTGAAGAGAAGCTGATCTGGCAGCCCATACCGTGTTATACGCATTTGACAGTATTGTTATTAAAAATTACCACGAAGACAGAGCAAAGGCATTTACCATATCATATCCTGACCTCATTTTTTTCTTTGTTAAAAGATGAAATAAGAGGGGACAATTTTTCTCCCTTAGGAAATTATTAGCTAGGGAAATTATTTCTTTTAATTTTATTAAAGATTTATTTATTTGAGAGAGAGAGAGAGAGAGAATGAGCGGGGGGAGTCCAAAAGCAGAAATATGGTCATGGAGTAAATGGATGGCCAAATTGTTGCTTTATTTCCTGGGGCTGAAAATCAAATTTGACTGAGATTCTTTTTATTTCTCTCTCTACAATTGAATGTGTGTGGGAAATGGTCTTTATGCATCTGCACGTACGTGTGCATACGCGCAGGCAAACTGTTACCAACTTGCCAAATATCTTATCAGTTTAATTAGAATATTTTACAACTAACAAACAAAATGGCAGAGGTTTTAAGTGACTAACACAGGCTGGTATTTTAGCACCTCAATGGCAAATCATAACTCAAAACTCAAATTTTAGTCTGTCTTCAAAATTATCTGTAATTGTTGAGTTTTAGAGGCATTCTGTAATGCCGATTTCAAAACATAACCATTTAAAAGTGAGCAAAACATCTGCCTACTGCTAATATATGTCCCCTAGGTCTCCTATGTCATCTGAGTGATAGGGAAACACTGGGTATGCTTCGGTTTGTAATGAACAGCTTTAAGAAAATTCCCCTGTGGTTGCCTTGACCTTTCCAAATGTAATCTTCTTGGGATTAACATTTTCCTATGTTAAAAACATGCCTGCAAAAGGAAATATGTCTGCCGCACAATAGAGAATGGAGTACAATGTGCATTTTTATACATGCAAATTTTTACATTGGGATTTCAGATGAGATGAAACAGTATAGTATTAATGCTTGGAATGGATTAAGTAATATTAGAAAGAACTTGAGTATGGGAAGGAGAAAGAATAGGGTTTCTAAGCAGAGGTAGGATCAAATTCAATGGGCAGCTACTTAATTTACTTAGAAGATAATATAAGAACAGTTCAAAGAAATGTGGATGAATTTTCATCAAGGAGAATACTAAAATACATATATGTGCGTGTGTGTGCATGTATATATATATTCATTCCAGTGTAGGTTACCTACAAAATATTTATGAACATAAATTTAATAACCACTGAATTTAAGATGTGCAATCTCCTTCCTCTCATTTTAAAAAGAAATCAAAATTGACATGTAGTAAAGATAACCTCTATGATGGTACAGAAAACATGATGCTGACCTGTCTTCTGAGCTCAATGAATGGAGTCAATTGCTGACTGGATAAATTAAGCACCAGTCACATACTTTATCAACAGGCCAGGCCATGGAATCACACAACATACCTCTAATGCAACTTCTCAGAAGCAACTTCTCCGTCCCTCGGATAGCATTTTTTTTAAAAAATTAATTTCTGATCATCAGATCACCCTTGTGATGATATGCCAAGAGAGAAAACAAAAAGCCTTTGCTTTTTATGAAAAGTTCCCTAAACCTATTCTTTATTTGACTCATTAAAGTCACTTAAACCAAAACTAATTCAACAAATGGAACAGTGAAAGATAAAGCTTATTGTAGTTTTATATACGTACTGCGGAGGAAAGGCAGCTTATCTAAAACCCATTCTGCCATTTTTCTTCCCTAATAGTATGCTTCACTTTTTGTTCCCCACTCTGGTTTAAAAAAAAAAAAAAAAAAAAAAAGAGTTGTGTCTAAGTATCCACCATTGGTTTCACTGCAGGAAAAAACAAAAAACAAAGAAACTATTATTATTGTGAATGTCTACATTAAAAAAAAATAGCATGTTCACTAATTTATGTTCTTTTAGAAATCTTCCAAAAGAGAATTTTTTTCCTAACTATTCAAAAACTTATCCCTAAAGAACTTTTAAAAAGACATAAAAATGAAGGTAAATTATGAATTGTTTTCTTTATAATGGCAATTGATGGAAACTTTCCTTAATCAAAACTCAGTACGAAGTTTTCTGGTTAAAAGTTATTGTTTAGAGTCTTTGCTACCTCTACCTTCTGCTCTGAAATCAGTGCAATAAAAACAAAACAAAACAAAACCAGAAAACAGTAGAAAAGCTTTTATTTTTAATGAAACTATGGAAGAACCACTGCCAAATATAATGAAAGACTGGCCATACAGAGGGAAGATTCTAGGGATTTAAACCACTTCACATCTCAAATAGGATACAGAATATGCCCAAATTAGGTGGCATGCCCTAAAAGGTGGGCCTGGGGGCAAATCAGTGACAACTTTTTTGGAAAAAGAAGGTCAACAGGCACATAAAGGCTGCAAGAAAGTCCATGTGCCTACATGACACCATGGAGTGACAAGGGAAGCAGAGTAACATGAAGAATATCATGGACACATTATCTTTGCCTCAGGCTCTTCCCACAGTGCCAGAATGGAGGAGAGTACACTACGTGAATATCATTTCTAAAATTTCTCATCCTTCGCAACTAAGGACAAGTAAAAAACCAGCAAAGGACATGTAGGCTTCTGCTAGGAGTCAAAAATATCTTCTGCTATCAATGGGCAGAGATAGACCCAAAAGTAAAGTGTGAGTTTGCATAACTGACCCAAATTTTACAGGCGTGATTTTCCAGCTCAGTGCCCTGGCTCAAACTGAAGTACTATTGTTAAGCAGCAAGCTGGCCCAGAAATGATATCTCTCATTCCAAGATTAGCAATAATCAGAAGTGACACAGTATGTGATACAGGCAAAGAACTTATAAGAAAATATGAGCAAAGGAATGCAAGTAAGGTGTGCCTGGGTGGCTCAGTTGGTTAAGCATCCAACTCTTGATTTCAGCTCAGGTCATGATCTCAGGGTCGTGAGATCGGCCCCCGCATCGGGCTCTGTGCTCAGCACAGTCTGCTTGTCCCTCTTTCTCTGCTCCTCCTTCTTGCTCTTTCTCTCTCTCTGCCTCTCAAATAAATAAATAAAATCTTAGGGCGCCTGGGTGGCTCAGTTGGTTAAGCGACTGCCTTCGGCTCAGGTCATGATCCTGGAGTCCCAGGATCGAGTCCCGCATTGGGCTCCCCGCTCTGCGGGAAGCCTGCTTCTCCCTCTGACCCTCCTCCCTCTCATGCTCTCTGTCTCTCATTCTTTCTCTCTCAAATAAATAAATAAAATCTTAAAAATAAATAAATAAATAAATAAATAAAATCTTAAAAAATAATAAAGGAATACATCAACAAATTAAAAAAAACAACACAAAAAAAATAGCAAACAGAAGAAACTCAGAAACCATTTTTTCCCTAAAATTAATTACAGACAAAATGGCCAATAAAATGAAAACAAGCTCAAATAATAGTTAACTGCCTTCAGAGAACACATAACGATACAACAATAGGACAGTGCTGGCGCAGCTCAGAAATGAAAGGAAAAGCATTATTTACAAAATTTAAAAATAGTCACCATGTAAAAGAAAACAGACACTACCGAAAAAGTCAGTTACTGAACAAAGCAAAGAGAACAAAAAGGGGCACCTGGGTGGCTCACTCAGCTGACTGTCCAAATCTTGATTCTGGCTCAGGCAATGGTCTCAGGGTCCTGGGATTGAGCACCCCCGCCCCCGCTGGGGGGGAAGGGGCTTGATCGAGCCCTGCTTGAGATTCTCTGTCTCTGCCCCTCCTGCTCTCTTTCTCTCTCTTTAAAAAAACAAAACCAAAATGAAACAAAGGCCCCTCCCCTCCCCAAAATGAAAAGTAAATACTGAAATTCATATATGACTACACATGCATAGAATATATCTGGAAAGTAAAAAAAAAATCAATTTAACAATGGTGCTTCTGGGAAGGCTCAACATTTGGACAGAAGAAAACTATTACTTCTAGTCCCCAAGAATGGTGGACCATCTAAAAACTTTCCATGAGTTGTTTGGTTTCTTCCCTGTGTTTTGTTCTGGCTTTTTTTTTTTTTTTTTGGATATTCACCATTTCTGGGCCTGGGCAGAGCTGGCTCCGGCACTTTGTGTGAGAGTCCCAATTTTCTTTTCAAACTACCCTTCTTGCCTGCACACTATTGCTTTCATCATGTCTTCCTTTATTATGCTCATTGGTACAGGACCAGGTTTACACAATATCAGCAAATTAGCATGGCTTTACTTAGTCAAATATGTACCCATTACACATTTGGAAACAGTGCTGGAACCATGTATTCTGTCTTTTCAAAGCGCTGCCTTCCTATCACTGGGTTTCAGGGCATGTTAGGCCTTTAAGAAGTGACATTAAAGGGAATGGTGATATAAGACACACTCTTCATTTAAAAAAATTGAACATATTCAAAAGCAAGTTCTTAAAGATCACTATACTGATATGTGTTTGCATCCTAAGAAACTAGGCAAATTGGAAATATAAATATTAACATAATAAAAAAATAACATGCAAATTGGAAAAAATATACCACCAAATGATTGCATTATTTAATTGCTTTAAGTTAAACTTAGTTTTTCTTTTTCAACTAAGAATGTAATGCAATGGTAAACTTTGAAAATAAAAAATGTTGAAATCTACTAAGTAATTGGAAAAGACAATAATTAAAGGTACAAATGTAATTATTCGAAGATAAAGGATGAAGAACAATAAATCATTGAGTAGAGACAACGATACAAAGGAAGCAAACATGATTTGTGTTATTTCATGAAAAAAAGGACAATTTTCCCATTTAATCACTGTAATTAATTCTTCTAAAATTAGTTTTAAAAAAACAGAACACTCATGGATGATTGATGTGGTGACTTCTGACTGGAAAAGAGAAAAGTGCTGTGTTTTATCTCTAGTGGTTGAAAAAGAGAAGAAAAAAGAAGACAGAACCTTTCATTCCAGCTTTTGTTCTAAAACAAAAATTAAATCAATTTCCAGGGTCTAAAAAGCATTTTCAAATTAAAAAAGTCAAATTCCCTTACTTACGTGACATAACAAATAGAAGTTTAATTTAAAATGGAAAAAAAAAAACCCAAAACGAGAATCAAAACACAAAAAGAAAAACCTGAAACTAAACAAAATACAAACTTTGATTACATACTACATGGCATATTGCCAAGGATGGCATTGGCCTTTTCGGATGGGCTACCACTTCTTGAACCTTTATTTGCCTTACGTAGTTTTAGAAATTTACCTTTGCCTATAAAATCTTTCATCTTGATTTTCGATTTCTACACATTTTTGAGCAAACAAATGTAAATCTCTTTACAAATATACTACTATGGCAATGGAAACATACATTAGTTTATATTCCTGAGGATTGGCTCCCATATCAATAAACTCTACTGAACTTTATGCTTTGAATGCTTGGATCAAGCACTCTCTGGAGGATGCCTACTTTCCCAGGGCTGTGTGTACACTAGGTCCTGTAATTCCTTGACACCATCGTTCCTTCCATCTCTCAGCAGATCCTGCATTTCCTGGGCTGGGGTATGCTGTGAGTTAACCCTCATGTTTCATGTGATGATCAGAAGGCTAGGTAGGGGTACATTCTTTTTTTTTTTTTTTTTTTTTTAAGATTTTATTTATTTATTTGACAGAGAGAGACACAGCGAGAAAGGGAACACAAGCAGGGGGAGTGGAGGAGGGAGAAGCAGGCTTCCCGCAGAGCAGGGAGCCGGATGCATGGCTTGATCCCAGGACCCTGGGACCATGACCTGAGCCAAAGGCAGACGCTAAATGACTGAGCCACCCCCAGGTGCCCCTAGGCGTACATTCTTGAATGGGATCTTCAAAGGCAGGAGCCTCTGACGCTGTTTTCAAACAAGAGGGTACTGCCACCTTTTAACAGGGAGGAAGAGCCACTTCTGCAAACCCAGAGGGTTAAGGGGAACCAGGAGATTCGAGACTGTGAATGTGTAGATGCACGGAGTCGTATCACAAGGCACCGTGTACCACTCCTTCCCCAAAGGGCCTTCATCTTGGCATAGCAGACTTTCAGGTTTGAGAATTCTTGGGAACTCTATGACCTTGGTAATTAATTTCTGGGCATGATCCTCTACTTCACCCTCTAACTTAAGGATGTGAAACTCTTTTTATATGCTACTAATTTGGACTTTGGTTTCACAGTAGGCCTTAAAGGGATGAAGGATCACCTTCAACCTTCCATTGTCTTTCTTCAAGGCCTCTCTTAACCTCACTGAAGAGCCATCTGACTCCATCATTCTTATATTTACTACTTTTTCAGAATTTCTCAAATAGCCTCAGACTGTACTCACTAGTGCATTTTCTTAATCATACGTCATGACTCAGTTTTTTTTTCTTTTTTTTTTTTTTTAAAGATTTTATTTATTTATTTGACAGAGAGATAGAGAGAGAGCACAAGTAGGCAGAGTGGCAGGCAGAGGGAGAGGGAGAAGCAGGCTCTCCGCCAAGCAGGGAGCCGGACGTGGGGCTCGATCCCAGGACCCCAGGATCATGACCTGAGCCGAAGGCAGCCGCTTAACCGACTGAGCCACCCAGGTGCCCCATGACTCAGTTTTAACAATTACACCTGCACAGCACTCAAAGTACTTCCCCACCACCATTGAGAGATCCTCAGCGCAAGTCAGCCAGTGGGGAGCCCAGCGCCAGAAACCATTTTAGCCCATTGTTCTGATCACTCACTTTTGGCACTAGCAGTCATATGTGGAGTTTCCCAAGAAACAGACATCAAAATGAAGACTGTTCTCTGGGAATAATACCTACCGGGGAGTGAGAGAAGCAGGACTATATAGAGGGAGATTGGAACTGTGGTGAATTTGCCCTGGAAACCCCAGTCAATTCCAAAGGACCCCTGCTGAGAAAGATGTCCCAGATTGAGGCCAACGGGTGGGACTTTGGAGCTATCCACCCCCACAGAGTTGCCTGCAGAAAACGGGTCTCACAAGACAAGTCCCTCTTGCCAAAAGCATTTACTGGGGAGGGATTCAGCTGGTAGCCCTGCAGCTGAGAAGAAAGAGTGCCCCCCTCCTAAGAGGGGAATCTGTGTGGTGGACCACCACACCTACTACACAGACTAACACTCAAACGTCACTCTCTTTTCGTGAAGCATTCTTTAACCAGTGTAAATAATGTAATGAACACATAGTTCTGTGTGTGCTACTGTTTCTCATTCATTCATTTAGATGATAAATGATCATTTCTATATCTTTATCAACTGCAAAAATTTTAACCTTTTGCAGATATGAATCATACATCTAGCCAATGCTTTACACTTACTAAGTACTGATTAACACTGTTACGGATGATCACAGGCAGCCTCTGGAGGAAATGTATCAGAATTCCAAGTGAGCTAAATAATTTTGCAGCATGACCTCTCATCAGTGTGGTATTAGGTATGCAACAGTATGGTTAAGGAAGAGTGCTGTGCTGAGAATAATGAAGAACATAATGGAAAAACAACAGTCCTTTATTTCCACTGATTTATACATGTTTAAAGTAGGACTGCTTTTAATATTCAATTCCTCCAAGTGTTAGGTTAGTTTTACTTGTGCACACACCTAGATTTTGTTTTGATAAAGATAATTAGAAACAAGTATTATTTGGGGGGGAGCACTTCATGTTTCATAAAAGATTGTGGAAGTGATGAATTTCATATTCATATGAATGAATTCAATTCATCATGTATATGATGAATTCATATACTACCCAAAACAACCTATACATTCAATGCAATCCCAGTCAAAATAACACCAGCATTTTTCACAAAGTTAGAACAATTTTAACATTTGTATGCAATCAGAAAAGACCCTGAAAAGCCAAATTAATGTTGAAAAAGAAAAGCAAAGTGGAAGGCATCACAATACCAGACTTCAACCTGTATTACAAAGCTGTCATCAAGACAGTATGGTACTGGCATAAAAACAGACACAAAGATCAAGGGAACAGAATAGAGAGCCCAGAAATGGACCCACAACTTTAGGGTCAACTAATCTTTGACAAAGCAGGAAAGAATATCCAATGGAAACAAGTCTCTTTAACAAATGGTGTTGGAAAAACTGGACAGCCACATGCAGAAGAATGAAACTGGACCACTCTTGTACATCATACACAAAAATAAATGCAAATGGATGAAAGACCTGAATGTAAGACAGGAATCCATCAAAATCCTAGAGAAGAGAACAGGCAGCAACCTCTCTAACCTCAGCTGCAGAAACTTCTTACTAGACATGTCTCTGGAGGCAAGTGAAACAAAAGCAAAAATCAACTATTGGGACCTCATCAAGATAAAAAGCTTCTGCACAGTGAAGAAAATAATCAACAAAACTAAAGGAAACTGATGGAATGGGAGAGAAAATATTTGCAAATGACATATCTGATAAAGGGCTAGTATCCAGAATCTATAAAGAACTTATCAAGCTCACACCCAAAAGACAAATGATCCAGTCAAGAAATGTGCAGAAGACATGAATAGACACTTTTCCAAAGAAGACATCCAGGAAGGTAAAAGACACATGAAAAGATGCTCAACATCACTCATCATCAGGGAAATACAAATCAAAACCACAATGAGATCCCACCTCATACGTGTCAGAATGGCTGAAATTAACAACTCAGAAAAAATAAATAAATTAACAACTCGGGAAACAACAGATGTTGGCAAGGATGTGGAGAAAGGGAAACACTTCCACACTGTTGGTGGGAATACAAACTGTCGCAGCCACTCTGGAAAATGGTATGGAGGTTCCTCAAAAAGTTAAAAATAGAACTACCATATAAACCAGCAATTGAACTACTAGGTATTTATCCAAAGGATACAAAAATGTTGATTTGAAGGGGCACATGATTTGAAGGGGCAGTGTTTAAAGCAGCGCTATCAACAATAGCCAAATTATGGAAAGAGCCCAATGTCTACCAACCACGACTGATGAATGGATAAAGAACTCAAGTTTTTTGGAGGGCATTTCAGTTAAGGACTTCGGTCTTTGGGGCAGCCATACTCATATGAGTATCTGCATTCCTGGTCCATGTGACTCCATTTGAGGTCTCATGAGGGGTCTTGTGAGACACTTCCCAGGTGCCCACACAGAGACTTCCTTATCCTGACTCCTGGACGATGCCTTCTCCCACTTGGACGCAGTCACTCCAAGCTCTTCCCTGTCTATGTTCCCCCAGCCCAATGGTCCATAAGGAGACAGAAACCTTTTACTGGGGCTTCTGTACTGCATCTACCTGACCTTCAGCTGGCACCATCACATGGGGGAAAATGGAATATGGGGAGTTGGCACCACTTTCTGTCTCTTGCTTGGACCGTCATAATAAGTGGTAAATGCTTGCTCCTTCCAGGGTTGTCCAAATGGGTCACCTTGACATCTGATTACCTAACAGTTAAGTGTTTACCAAATTTCAGACCTTAACTCAGCGATCATGGAACTTGCTTTCTCAACGTCCAAGACCCTTTGTCTCAGAGATGTTCACTGTCAAATGTGTGACTCCTCAGCAATGTCTAGATTTTAGCAAAGTGCTTTTGAAGACAGAAACGTTTTCCGAGGCTAAAGGATAAAGAGGGTGGAATTTCGGGCACTGTGAAAACTGTTTTAGGTTTTGGGAGCACACTTTGAAGAGGTGGATTTTATTTGTAAGAGTGCTGTGGTGACACTTCACATGAGATTTACTCTCTTAGCAAATTTTTGCATGCATAATACAGTATGGGTAGCTATAGGAACAATGTTGCACAGTAAGTCTCTAGAACTTATTCATCTTTTGTAATTGAAACATTCTTTTTTTATTATTCTTATGTTAATCCCCATACATTACATCATTAGTTTCTGATGTAGTGTTCCATGATTCATTGTTTGTGCATAACACCCAGTGCTCCATGCAGAATGTGCCCTCCTCAATACCCACCACCAGGCTAACCCATCCTCCCACCCCCCTCCCCTCTAGAACCCTCAGTTTGTTTTTCAGAGTCCATCGTCTCTCATGGTTCATCTACCCCTCCGATTTCCCCCCCTTCATTCTTCCCCTCCTGCTACCTTCTTCTTCTTCTTCTTTTTTTTTTTTTCTTAACATATATTGCATTATTTGTTTCAGAGGTACAGATCTGAGATTCAACAGTCTTGCACAATTCACAGCACTCACCAGAGCACATACCCTCCCCAATGTCTATCACCCAGCCACCCCATCCCTCCCACCCCACCCCCCACTCCAGCAACCCTCAGTTTGTTTCCTGCGATTAAGAATTCCTCATATCAGTGAGATCATATGATACATGTCTTTCTCTGTTTGACTTATTTCGCTCAACATAATACCCTCCAGTTCTATCTACCTGTTGAACAGCAACTTTCCATTTCTCCCTACCCCCAGGCTCTGGCAACCACCATTCCATTCTGTGTTTCTGTGAATTTGTCTATTTTAGATCCATCAGAAGTAAGTGGAATTATGCAGTATTTATCCTTCTGTGTCTGGTTTCACTTATAATATCCTCCTGGTTTGTCCATGTTGTTGTATATGGCAGGCTTCCCTTCCATTTTTAGGCTCAATAATATTCCACTGTATGTATACACCACACCTTCTTTATCCACTCATCCACTGGTGAAGATTTAGGTTGTTTCTGTACTTTGGTTACTGTAAACTATGCTGCAATGAATATGGTAGTGCAAATACCTCTTTGAGATCCTAATTGTAATTCTTTTGGTTAAATACTCAGAAGGGCTGAAAATTGATCCATGTACCTGCAAGTGGGTAGAGACCTATTCTACCTACTGATTGGGCCACCTCCAATTCCCTTTAACAGTTAAGCTCAGAAAGGTGGCTAGATATCTGCATATCTACACAGTCTTAAACCATATGTGTAGTCCTTTCTTTCCATCTTGCAGAGATAACTTGAGTTTGTAAATAACCCAAAGTAAAAGCCAAAGTTCTTACAATGGCCTATGGGAATTTGCCCCATCTGTCTTTGTCCCTGGATATCTCTCTAATCTCCTCTCCTATACCTTCCATCCTGCTCCCATGTGAAACCACATGAAGACAGTTACATTTGACTCCAGGACTTTGCCTTTGCTTTCCCCTGTCAAGAATGCTCTTCTCCAAATATCTATTGGCTTGCTCCCTCCCCTTTTCTAATACTATCTCCTGGCCACCCTATCCAAAATTTAAACTCCTCCCTCTCTGTTCGCTGCTGAATTCCTTATACTTAAAATGATGTCTGGCACATGGAAGGTGTTCAATAAATATTTGTTGAATGAAGGAAATAAATAATTATACCTACAAATCAGGAAGTCCTGAATACATTTTAAAAGCTATTATGTATTATCATTGAAGCTCCTCTGTTGCTTGGAGATAGACAAGGGCTCTATTTGCGAAGTCCTTGGAGAGACTAAAACAGAGAGCAAATGCCTTAGTGCCTGAAGCTAAGGGAGCTGTTGAGAAGCGCAACCTCAGGAAGTAACTCACAACCCTGGATTGCTGTGTACAGCCAAGGAATCATCTTCAGATCATACCTGGCCTACATGCAACTCTCTTCCTACTTAACGCTAGAGCTGGAAAAAAAAAAATCCCTCCTACTTCGGCAGTATAGTTCAGAGAGAGACATGGCACAGATCAGAGAGTACAAAGAACAAAGAGAATGAGCAAGAACCTGCAGAACACAGAAGACATTCCTCCTAATGAGAAGCTGCAGGCAGCACTGAAAAGGGAGCAAGCCTCTTAAAACTCTGGCATTCCACGGATTCATGGAAATGATTAATAAGAACAATTATTTCAAGTTTGAACCTTCAGGAACTGCAAAGACTCCAAGAATGGTGTGGAGCTAGGGGTAAACCGATTCTTGAGGAAGTAACTGTTGAAGTGCAGGTAGTTAACTTTTTTTTTTTAGTTAACTTTTTTTTTTTTTAAAGATTTTATTTATTTATTTGAGACAGAGAGAATGAGAGAGACAGAGAGCACATGAGGGGGAGGAGGGTCAGAGGGAGAAGCAGACTCCCCGCCGAGCAGGGAGCCCGATGCGGGACTCGATCCCGGGACTCCAGGATCATGACCTGAGCCGAAGGCAGTCGTTTAACCAACTGAGCCACCCAGGCGCCCTTTTTTAGTTAACTTTTCCTGGCGCTTTGCAACCTATTGGGCATGACTGTGGTTATCCCTCACAACTTCATGTAGTTGTGTACTATTTTATACAAAAGGAAGATGAAAGTGCAGATAATCTGCTCAAAATCACAATCTAGGAAGTAGTGAGTTCAGAATTTGAACACAGAATCCTATGATGTAGCACAGTGAAAAGAGGTACCAGATGGGTGAACAGAGAAAACCAGGATCTGAGCTAGTCTTGCCAGGCTAAGCATTTCAAACATCTCCTAGCGAGGAAAAGTTATCAGGAAATACCACAATCACAATGTGTGTGTAGGTGTGTGTGTGTGCATGCGCACGTGTGTACATGTAGTATGTAGCGTGTATGTGTGTGTTCTTCTTTAGTATATCCCCAAGATGGGGTTTAACTATTTGTGATTAATAACTCTATTGCACCTATGAGGTCCTGAGTAAAACATGATATGTAGTATTTATAGAAAATTTTCCAGATTTCCTAGAGATTTTTTTTAGCAACGTTGATTTTTCTGGTGCAGTGTCTTTACTCTGAGCACAAGATTAAAAATACTAATTTGTATGTAATCAAACAAATATACAGTCATTTCATTCTGGCTTTTTTTCACTTAGCATAGTATGATTGAGGATTTCCTATGTTGCCACACCTATCATTAGTTCTTTTGTTGCTGAGTAGTATGTTATCGTATGGACATATCACAATTTGTTCAGCATTCACTAATGATGTTCATTTAGACTGTTTCCAGTTTATGTCTAATAAGAATAAAACTGCAACAAGATGTAAACATAAAAAAAAAATACTAATTTGTAACCATCAGTTATGGGATACTTACCAGGTGCCATGTACTATGACAAATGCTGTACATAAGTCATTCCAATAAATGTGCATAGTTATTACCTCCATATTACATAAGGAAATGCTGAGACTCAGAGAGACAGTATAAACTACGCAAAATCACAAAGATTAAAAATTAGTTCGCACTGACTTCTGAGCCCCAACCATTCAGCAAAATGTCATGCCACATAAAGGAAATGAACTATGTGAAGAACAATAAACTACTATACTCACTTTATAACACGCTGAATGAAGATAGTTTCAAGCCATCTTACTAGTGGTTATTAAAGCACTCATATGCCTGCATACCTTTTTATTTTATGATTTCAGTGCTCCTGCTAGTGAACACTTACCATAATTTTCCTTGTATGGTCCACTGATCATGTCCTCTGTTCCTGACTACTGAGAAATTCCAAGATCATTGGTCCACAGGTTAGGGTCAAACTCTCTCTTAGGAGTGCAGAGGAATGAGACTGTGGCTCTGAGTGAGTACAGGTGGGATAGGACACTGAGTATTAGCAGGTGGAGTCAGAATCCAGGAAGTTCAGGCAGGCAGAGATAGCTCAAGAGGGAGGATAGTGAGATACTGCTTACTGATACACAGTAAGCGGAAGATTTCCAGATACTGTAACAAATCGATTGGCTATGAATAGAAGACATCCAAGAAGATTGTATCATTATCATTTTCATTATGCTAAGCAGGAACAAACTGGTCCCTTAAACACCAAATCCATGTTTCTTATGAGAGAGTTAATTCTGAGTCTGCTTTTTTTTTTTTTTAAGATTTTATTAATTTGGGCACCTGGGTGGCTCAGTCGTTAAGCGTCTGCCTTCAGCTCAGGTCATGATCCCAGGGTCCTGGGATCGAGCCCCGCATCGGGCTCCCTGCTCGGCGGGAAGCCTGTTTCTCCCTCTCCCACTCCCCCTGCTTGTGGTTCCCTCTCTCGCTGTGTCTCTCTCTATCAAATAAATAAAATCTTAAAAAAAAAAAAAGATTTTATTAATTTATTTTATATATAGAGAGAGAGCACAAGAGGGGGCAGGAGCAGAAAGGGAGAGTGAGGGAAAGGGAAAGAATCTCAAGCAGACTCTGCGCTGAGCATGGAGCCTGACAAGGGGCTTGATCTCATTACCCTGAGATCATGACCTGAGTGGAAACCAAAAATCGGATGCTTAAACAACTGAGCCACGCAGGTGCCTTGAGTCTGCTTTTGAGATATGCTTTATCACTGGTCAGTATTTTAAGCTCCATACTCCTATTTTATTATGATAACATGGCCAATACTTTTCAGAGCAAACTCTCTATACCATAATGTAACCCATACACAACTAAGGATTCAGTTTATAAAAGAGGATCCTAAAATGGATTCAAGGTTGCAAAAGGAATTTTGATACAATTTTGATATTTCCATACACTCATTTACTCTATTTGCTTCTGGCTTATACTCATTTGTATTACCATCATGTATTAAACATACACTGTTACTTTTCTTAAAAGAACATTTAAAAGGTGAGAAAGTCTCATTTTACAAAACACTTGTATTACTTTAAGAGAAAATTTAACAAAAAAAGGAAATCAAATGATGAAATGAAAAACTTTTAACAATTATTACTGAGAGAAAGGGTATCATATCAGTAAATGAATTCATGTTTTAAAGTAGGTATAAAAGGTACGGCAATCATGAATCCATCCTGAAACATTGGGAAGTACTGCCTAAGACCTCAAAATAGTAAAAAGGACAAATATGAAAGCGCAAGTTTATCTTATGGGATCAACTGCGAAATCACATATTATTATATCAACAGGAGATATTTTCACTTCCAAGATAATGTTCATTTATAACAAGATATTCCAACAAATATGAGCTGAATCAGATAAAGAGGAAGTAGAAAGTTACTTCAGGCTGGAAGATACTGAAAGACAGGATCAGTTTTTTACTTAAACTTAATGGAATAGCTGGGGCCAAGCTAGCTTTGGTTATGAGTAGGGCATTCATATATCATCCAAACTAGGATACTCTTGTAGATTAAAGGGGCACTTTGCCAGGGTAAGAGCTGTAAACTAGGAGGATTATCCCAGGCAACTTGGAAGTTAATGTCATCTTATTTATATGGTATGACATGATGTCTATTAGAAGAACCTCAACTTTACCTTCACTTGCTTCTAAATTTACTTGGTTCTTTAAATTTATTTTTTTTAAAGATTTTATTTTAGAGAGAGACTGAGTGAGAGAGTGAGCACGAGCGAGGGAGGAGTAGAGGGAGAGGGAGAAGCAGACTTCCCACTGAGCAGGGAGCCCTGATACTGGGACTCCGGGATCATGACCTGAGTGGAAGGCAGATGCTTAACCGACTGAGCCACCGAGGCGCCCCTAAATTTACTTACTTTTTAAAATGATAGTAAGTATTGATCTATGGCTTGTGAGGTAAAGAACCCTGAATAGGATAATGCATTAAGAATTTAATATATGTGTATGCAAATTTTTAGTTTACTGTACTCTAAAGGCAGAACACAGAAGAAGTATTCAGGTATGCATCTGAATACTGAGTGCTTTGAATAAAAGAGGAGAAAAGGAATGCAAATTGTATTACATACAACCAGTATTTGTTAATTGCAACACTTGGCACTGAAAACGTGTCATTTTCAAATGGTGAAACAGTCACAGCTGTATAAGGAAATGTGTTAACCATGCTATGATTAATCATTACTTCCCATATTACTTTGCCTAGAAAAATATTTCACAGAAAAAGAAGGCAGGCGCCTGGGTGGCTCAGTCAGTTAAGCAGCCAACTCTTGATTTTGGCTCAGGTCATGATTTCAAGTCCTGAGATTGAGCCCCACGCTGGGCTCTACGTTCAGTGCAAGTCAGCTTGAGATTCGCTCTCTCCCTCTGCTCCGTCCCCCGTTGCGCTCTCTGTCTCTCAAAAAATAAATTAATAAATTTTAAAAAAAGGGGAAAAAAAGAAGACAAGTTTTTCCCATCAATAATAATAAAATGAAAAAAAAAAAGTGTTAGCCATGGGTAAATATGTTTGTTCTAAGTGCACGAGGAGGAGAGAGTCGCATACACTCTTGGAAAGCATGGGAACTGATGCAATCACCCTGGAAAACACTCTGGAAAACGATTTGACATTATCTACTAAAGCTGAATATATACTTATGTTTTGGCTCATAAGTTTCTATCCTCACAGAAATGTGTACATACATTCATCAAAAGATACACAAAACAGTAAGGGCAGCATTATTCTTAATAGTCTCAAACTAGAAACTAGTTAAATGTCCATCAGTAGGAGACTAGAGAATGATTTTGATGAGTCACACAATGAAATACTATTCATCAATAAGAATGAAAAATCTGCAACCACTCTCAACGATGTGGATCAATCTCACAAATGGAATCCTTAGTGGAAGAATCCAGACAATAGGAAGGCATATTGTAGGATTCTTCTTATGCAAAGTTCAAAAACAGGCTAACCCAATGCCTAGCATTGAGTCAGAGTGACTATTAGCCTTAGGGTGGTAGCATTGACTACAAGGGGCACAAGGGAGGGCCCAGAGGCTGGTGAGGTTTTGTTCCTTGATCTGGATGCTCATTACATGGGTGTGTGTACGATGTGAAAAGTTAATCAAACTGCAACACATTATTTGTGTACTTTCCTTATATAAATAATTCTTCAGTCAATGTTTTTGAAAAGAGGCAAGCTTCAGTCCAGCACTAGTGGAAATGATAATAAATTTCAAATTAACAAGTTCTGAACTAATTATGTTTTAAAGCATACAGAAGCATTAATTCCCTTCTAATCTCTGAGAAAAGTTGCACTACACAAAATATGTCCCAAGGTTTTATAAAATGGTTTGATGGTATTTTTTCCAATTCTAAATTTCCTTTCAAAAGAAAATCTACTCATGTTTGCAAACCTTGGGATTATAAGAAAAAAATGGAGAGTATGACCCAATTTCCTGAGTTTCATGTATCTGTACACACATAATATGTGCATTATGTATAATACATGTATATGGGTAATATCTGTATATCACATATATAATACATATACATATAACACATATATGAATTTTTTTCCTGTTTCTCTCTTTTAACAATTATATGCAATGCTTTTCTTAAGAGTTTTTTTCTTAAAATTTAAAAATATAATTGTTACAGTTTTAAGGACTGTTTTCTAGAATGCAAAAATAAGAATGTGGACCATGTGAATGCTTTCTAATGAGAAAGGAAAATTATTGTCAGCTGCATTACCTTTCACTGATAACTTATTAAAAGTAAAGAATGTAAAATACAGTTTGTATTTCTGGACTAAATTTACTAGGTAGGTTGTACTCGGTCATTCATAATATATATAGAAATGCTTACAGAGGTATTATATTGAAAAGGTTCTAGAGTTGAAATAATTCTTCTCTTTTTGCTTATAAATGTGTAAAGAACTTTTGACTTTAAACTCTCATCATTTCAATATTTGCTATGAATGCAAATCTAACAAATAAAAAACTATTATAGCAAACTATGTTTTAATTGATAAACCAGTCTTATCATGACCTTTTATATTTTACTGTTATTTGCCTTTTTTACGTGTCTTAATATTTTTCAATTTTATTTAGGTTGCAGTACATGGTTAATGCAATTTAGAAGTAAAACATAATTAGTATCTGATTCAACTTCCTATCATTGTACTTAGAACAAACACATACCACTAACAAGCTAGCTGGACATTCAATAATTACTTAGTTGGTGTTACAAACACTTTATATGGTGTGTTATTTAGACATTCAAGAGAATTTATTAATATTTGTAGAAACTGGGATTTGGGGGTAGGCAAGACATTCATTAAAATGTTTCCAAATTTAAATAATGGAATACTCATATTACACCTGAAAATTCATTATACAATATATTTTTTCAATTGGATTATAGTGAAGAAAAAGATATGGTTTTAATATGTTATATAAAAGAAGACACTAATGCTGCAAAGGTATTTGCTGTTATTTCTTGACAGTGAATGTGCATTTGTGAACTGCTTTAAAATGACAAAAATAAATAAATGTAGAAATAATTTGGGAGGTAATCCTCAACTATAAAATTTTAATGCCCTACAGTATTTTGTGAAGATTCTTCTACTTCTTGAGGGCTGGGGCAAGGATGTACTAGAAAATTTTAGGTAAAAACATTTCTGTGAGTCAGATATAGATGCCTGTTTATCTACAAAAACATACCCTGTTGTTGAAAACCGATTTCTGGGCTCTGGAGCCAAAATAAAACATCAAGACAGAGTTTGTGGATAAAGAGGAACGATAGTTTTATTGCTTTGCCAGGCGAAGGAAGCTGCAGCAGGCTAATGACCTCAAAACTGCAGACCCGAGGTGCCTGGGTGGCTTAGTCAGTTGATCATCCAACTCTTGATTTTAGCTCAGGTCGTGATCACAGGGTCCTGGGATAGAGCCCCGTGTGGGGCTCTGTGCTCAGGGTGGAGTCTGCTTCAGATTCTCTCTCCCTCTCCCTCTGCTCCTTCCCTCATTCACGCTCTCTATGTCCCTCTCTAAAATAAATAAATAAAATCTTAAAAACAAAACAAAAAACCTGCAGACCCACTGGGGTAAAAGGCTGAGGAGTGTTAGAGGAAAATACAGGATCTGGGCAGTTTAGATAGGAATCCTGTATGAGTCGTGTTCATCGTATCTTCAAGGTGGTGTCCGACTAGCCCAGGCGCTGGCCATCCAAGTCTCATGACTGAGTATACACTGAAGTCAGCACAACATCCACATCAATTCTGAGTTCCCTGAACAAAGGATTCTACAGAAAAACAAGGCAAGGGGAGGGGGAGGCTTTAAGAATGAGGAAGAGAAAAATCTGTTCCGTTTAAAGCCAAGCCTTGCTAAAGCACGAGTGTGCCCATCTGAATTTCCTTCCATCTTTATGTTTCTATAGTGATTTCAATATCCTACAAATACGTTCACTGCCTAAAATGATAGTAATGATGGATGCCAGAAAAGCTAAGCACAATTTCGTGCAGAATATTACAGATCAGAATACAGAGAATAAAGAGAAATTGAACCAAGGGTTATTCAGAAAGACAGGAGAAAATGAAACCTGAGATTTACTCATCCAAACTCTGACAATCAGGTCTGATAACCTCAGAAGAATTCATGGGTAAAATGGAACGAGACCCACCCCTCCACACCCTTCCCCAAGAGAGCAACAGAAGGACTAGCTTCCCCTGGGATTCCTCAAGGGGCAGCTCCCTTCTCTGCCCATAAGTCCCAAACAACCGCTTGGCCTCACTTCCTTTCTTATCCATGGAGAACTTCCTTCCAACCAAGAAAGAAGAGATTACTGAAGCCATGCCTTGCCTCCTCTCAACTCCTTTATTTTGATTTCTGAGTTAAGATACAAAGAATTTACAGAACAAGCCATTTGCTTTCATGTTTTGTTTCTTTTCCTTTTGAGACAAAAATCATTAAAATGGGAATGATTAGGGGTTTGAAGAATTTTCAAATCCATTTTTAAAAGACAATTATTTTAATAGATATGTAAATTATCTTAGTAACCTCTACCTAGAAAAGTCAATATTCTGGAGACCACATTGGAAAATAGCAGGTCCACCCTCACAGGCTTTGATATTAACAAAGTTAAAGTCTGGGTGTTGCACTTGTTACAAGTCTATACATAGAGATAGCAATTGGGACTGGCAACAAAGAATTTCTTCCCTGGCTATCTCCACTTGAATTGTTTCATGAGAAAACGTTCTGCTTAGAGTATTGATACTAAAGTGGATATGCTACACATTTTTTCCCCCCACATCATACAAGTAATGTGCCGAGGTCATAACAAGGTTTCAGGAAGACACAAGTCACACAATGGTGTGAACACCCCATCACACTCATGAACAACAAAATGATCAATGATATGCTAAATATTTAGTCTCTAGATTTTCTAAATTTGATACCTGCACCATCACTAGAAAGCTGTATTCCAAGCCTCTGTAGAGCTGGTTTTACCCAACTTTTCCCGAAGGCTTAAGCAGGCCTTAGGTCTTTACGGAGGCCTGCAGCAGCCCTTGGGCAGTGGCAGACTGACCATGAACTTGACGAAGTTCAACCTGCAGGGCCCCTCACTGGCACAGGGCCCTTCTGGGAGGGCCCTGAATACTGGCTTCATAAAGTCGATAATTTTGGCAAAATTTGCAAATATAAGATATTTTACTCTACACCCTGTTTGGAACACTGCCTGGGGCCATCTGCTTTCTCCTGTGACACGCTTCCCTTCTTGTTGTCTGATGGTTATCCGTATGGCTCTAAGAATGTTAGGTATCTCAGAGGAATTCGCGTTGGCCGTACATTTATTTTGGATTTACATTATGTGATGGCAATGACTTTAGTGGAAAATTAGGCTATTCTTAGTCATCCAGGCTCAGACTGTGCCATCTCTCCCCGTCCTGCTACAAAGCTGCAGGGCCTGAGGTCATAACGTGACCAGCACTGGAAGAACAAGAGTCAGGAAAGAAACAAGGCTGGAAGTGCATAGAGGCATATCTAGTTCTTCAAATACACTTCCAATTACCATAGAGGTAAAACTGTTACGGGGATTCTGCTCTCATCAGTGCTAAGTGCATAGAGAACTTTCTGCCTGTCAACAACAGACTGAGCAACGCAGTGTAAGCAATTTAAAGAACCACCATACTTTCTTTTTTCTACTTTTTCTGGAAATAGAGGGAAACAGATTTATCAGGATTCCTGTCTCGGTAGGACACAAACCTGTATCATTCCTATATACAGTGAGTCTGTGTGTGAAGTGCATATTTTATACATCCAAATGTTTCAGATTTTATCTTTGTGTATCTGACACCTTTTCTATTGCTGAAGTCTAGAACTTCCAGAGAAAATAGCAGGCAGATCATACCCAAAGCAGCAAATCCTGAAGAGGAAAAGAGAAGCTTCTTAGATTTTTTTCAATACTCTGATAAAAGAAGAGGCACACATCATGTAATTACACTGGGAATATATTAAAGTTTCTGCTCTTTTGATTTAACAAATTTACTGACATTATCAAAAATAATAAAACTCATATGCCACCATAACCAAAATATCAAAGCATAATGGCTGATGTATGTTGTCAGTCAAAGGATTTTTTTAAAGTTAGTTCTCCCAAGAGGCGCCTGGGTGGCTCAGTCGGTTAAGCGTCTGCCTTCGGCTCAGGTCATGACCCCAGGGTGCTGGGATGGAGCCCTGCATCGGGCTCCCTGCTCCGCGGGAAGCCTGCTTCTCCCCCTCCCCCTCCCCCTGCTTGTGTTCCCTCTCTCGCTGTGTCTCTCTCTGTCAAATAAATAAAATCTTAAAAATAAATAAATAAATAAAATTAGTTCTCCCAAGAAAACTTGAAATATAAATTCTCTGAAAATCTTATAGTTCATACATGGAAGAAATGGAGAGATTTCCCCAAATGTGGCAATAATTGTAAAAATTTATGTAATGTTATAGACAACTTATAAAGCTCAAATAAACTTCTTAAAACCATCTGTAATAATAAATTCTAATCAACCACGCTATTTCCTCTATAATAAAATTGTCGCCTCAAAAGAGGTATTTATTCCTAGAGTATCCAGCCAACAGATGCAGGAAAAAAAATTATTTTTTTAAAGATTTTATTTATTTATTTGAGAGAGAAAGAGAGAGACAGTGAGTGAGAAAGCACAAGCCAGGGGGAGGGGCAGAGAGAGGGAGAAACAGACTCCCCACTGAGCAGGGAGCCTGATCTGGGGCTTGATCCCAGGACTTGGAGATCATGACCTGAGCTGAAGGCAGAGGCTCAACCGACTGAGCCACCCAGGCATCCCCGGAAAAAAACAAAATTATTGAGTTACGGCAGGCTGTTAATAGTTTCTCAACTTTTAATAGTATTAATCTTTTGTGATTTACTTCACTCTAAAGAAATATTATCTTTTCTTCCTAATTTTGTATTTGTAACTTTCCATCCTGTTTCTTAAATGGGAGTCTCTAAGATAATGTAAGTTTCTGGCCTCATAAAACCTGGATCAGTTGTGTGTTTCAATGTGTTTTTCTGCCACTGTTGAAAATGACCACATAATTTATTTTCCAAACAAGGACACTTTTGAGAGTGTAAGTTTTATATAAATAATTACAGATTTTAAACTGGAAAAGCCCCTAACAAACCAGAAGTAAGTAGGTCATCCTACTTAAATAAAGACAGGATAAATTTCTGATGGATGGCACAGAGAGGGAAACACTGGTCTCTTCTGGGAAACTGGTATGATTCCTTGTTATTTATTTATTACAGCCAAATCTCATTACGTTTTTTTTCTTTCTTTGATTTCCAGGAAACTTAGAGGGAAACTTTGTGCTCAATAACTGTAGATTTCTTTAGTTTAGGATTTTCTGGATGATACCTTAGCCTAATTTATTCCTCGTGCCTTACAATATAATTCTCTCCTTCCCTTTCCTAGCTTTTACTAAATAGTTACACACTTTTAAAAAATATTTTCTATTAAATACTGCCTCAAAGTATTTTTGGAAGTTAGTATTATATAAACAAAATAGTTAATAATGACAGGGTTTTAGAATCATTTAGAATCATAGCAATAGCTACCATTTATTAAACAGTGATTCTGGTCCAGTTCTTTTATGTAAATTAATTTTCTTTTGTTTTTTCCTTTGTGCCAATAATTTCTAGGTCTCATTAAATTCTACTATCAATCATTTATCAAATACGGCATACATTTTGATAAGGACCACTTTCTCAGAACATGAATTGTCAGCTTCATAATTATGAATCAGAATCTTTCTATTGTTGAATGGGGGGAATTTTCCATACATACACACACACACACCTATCTATATATATACATAGATTCTGTTCTACATATGCATATATACGCTCATATATGTACACTGTTGTATGTGTATGTGTGTATGTGTGTGGCCTTGTTAAGTGCTTCTTCCCTGAAGACACACCATGCAGTCCTGACAATGCAGTGCGGCTGTGGCAATTTGATTCAATTATCTGCTTGACATCTTGACTTTGATAAAGCCAGTGTAACTTTCACTGCTGAATAAAAAGACTGCATTCAGTCCTGGCCATTCTGTGAGGCTCCCATTAAGCCAATGGAACCCTGTAGTCATGAAGAACAGTGGGGAGTCTCAGCAGCACGGCCAGCCCAGCAGCCCTGATTGATTTCCCCAACGAGGCAGGTACCTACCTACTCCTTAGTAACCGAAGCTGCTATCTTCAGTGAAACCTATCAACTTCTTTGATAGTGCCCATTATCTTTTCCAGATGCTGATCTTAATAGGGACTTAGAAATGATCTCAGTGAGGCAAGCCAAGCCACCAAGGACACCTGTGAACACTGTATTTCCAGCTTCGCATCTGGGGGGAGCCTGTAGTCTGTGAAGACTACATGGATATGGGCACATGTGCTGTGTGCTGGGGTGGAGTGGAATGTCAATCACACTGTCCAGTCCCTTTGTCTCTGGCAATAATGAGAACGCTGAGATTCAAGCGCATTCTGATAACTTTGATAGAGCATGTAACGACGAGGTAGAAGATACAGTGAAAGAGAAAACAGACTCTCAGTTGATGGGACTACTCCAGCAGGTGCACAGCAGGCCTGCTTTTGCTTCCCTTCACATCAGATCAAGGTTACACACTGATGGACATTTCTTGAGACCAGTCGACTTATTTTCTTTCACTATTCCTATTCAAGGTAAGAAACACAAACCAAAGATAAGAGGACTGAAATGAATGGGAAGGAAACACTGAGAGAGCATTAATATTCCTGTCCCTCTTTTAGCCTATTTAGTCCATTAACCATGATTAAAACAGAGCTTCTGTGAAGACTTTCCTATTCGTCATTTTAAAAAAGTTATTTTTCTAGGATTTAATTTTAAGACAGTGAATGAATGTCAGGATAGCAAACAAAATTTCTTTGCCAAAAAAAAAAAAAAAAAAAAGGCAAAAAAACCCCAAATAGTTAAAACAAAACACAACAAAAATATACTGGTACAAATCAAGGAAAACAATTGAAGGGCAGGAAAATAACAAGTTTCAAAATATTGATATGCCTTAGCTTGGGACAGTCCAAGCAGCTCCAAATCCTACTCAGTTTGCACTGGGAAGAGGGATGGGATTAGATCAGACAACAGTGTTCCAAAAAGCATCAATAATAATTCCTCTCAGGAGAATCACAGAAAGAGAAGCATGAGCTATGGATTCTGGAAGAGGAGGTGGACACTTGCACAAAAGTAGAAGCCCCCTCCTGCCTTCTTCTGAGTCCCTCTAAAGGACACTGAAAACCCCTGGATCTCACCATTGTGGTGATTCCCTAAGGGGCATCAAACTGTCAAGGGAAATCAAAACACTCTCAGAAACATTCAGGGTTTATTATCTCCAAGAACACACTGAAATTTAATCAAACAGAAGATGAAAGATGAAATACAGAAGGAAGAATCTGAGATTGAATGGGAGGCAGCCATTGCTCAATGGAGATCCTCAGCTGTAATTTCCCAACATCCCCCCCAACCCACCCCCTGCGTCGCAACCGGATTTTCAATACAAATGCTAAAACACCTATCATGTGTGTATTTCTTCTATTATGAGAAAGTGGAAATGACTGCAAAGATGAGAGAACATGTGAACTGGTCATAGAGCATGGCTAAGCTTCTCCAAATCGAGTGAGAAGAGTTATCCGAATTCAGGGTCCATTCTGATGCTGGACAGGGATACCTTCTAGACAAGGGGAAGGAAGAAACATTCAGGATAGTTAACAAAGCTTGAATGCCAATGAACCCTCTGGTTTTGCAGCGTCCTTCACCCCCTGTTCACACGCTGCACAAAGTCTGTCCCCAGGATGTATCTCAGAGAGAAGATAGATTTCAGATGAGGAAGAAATCAAGTAGAACCCACTGTAATGTTTCAGGGCAAATAGAGGGTCTAGAAAGAGCTGCCAAGTTATCAAATCATACAAGAACAAGATAAAAAAAAGGCGGCATTTAGACAAACTTACTGCAGCAAAAAGAGGAAATGAATAAAAGGAACACAGCATGTAATGAACAGAGGATGGTTTTATGCTGAAAGAAAACATAAGCCAAGAACTTAGAAAAACTCAAAAACCTTACCGGTCCACAAGCATTCCCTGCTAAGACACCAATTCTGAAAAGATTGGGTTTGTACCTTTAGAGAGATCACTGAAATGCTCTTTGAAACCAGAATTGTTATTGAGACAAACAACAACACAACAAATCTGTATTAAAGGATAAAAAACTACCTACAAATTTATGACAGATGTATAGTAAAAATTAATTAACAAGTTTGCTAGATAATTTCTACCATTTAAGCTGTTATTCATACTTAGGCCAGAAATAACAGCTTGTTTCTCATGGTGTCTTTGACCCAAAAAGGCCATGATTAAGGAGACATCATAGCTATCTATAACTTTCAAGTTAAAAACATCAAAGATTGACAAAGTTATGGGGCACGGGAGTTGTGTGGTCGGTTGGGCATAGGACTCTTGGTTTTGGCTCAGGTCATGATCACAGGTTTGTGGGACTGAGCCTTATGTCAGGCTCCATGCTCAGTGGGGAGTCTGCTTGATACTCTCTCTCTGCCCCTTCCCCCTGCTCTCTGTCTCTCTTAAATAAATAAATATTTTTTAAAAAAGATGGACAAAGTTATTTTTCTCACATCGTCTCTCTCAAGAAAATGAGATTTAAGAGTAGAATGAGTTTATAAATGTTGCTTTTGTAGATGTGCAACTGACATATATATAATATATATGCTTTCCATTAATTTCTGCTCATCCTTCACCTTTTCTGATACAGTAATAACACACAGTCATAGGAGTGGGAGGAAGTCAGGTCACAGAGTCCAGATCAGAAGTGTCATTAACTAACTGCCATCTTGAGAAAAGCAATTGGGCTTTCACTTTCCTCTCTTATAAAAATACAGACGTTTGACCTATAAGCTCTCTTTAAAGCATAAAAATTCCTTACTTCTTTTTTTTATTTTTATTTTTTTAAAGATTTTATTTATTTATTTGAGAGAGAGAGAATGAGAGAGAGCACATGAGAGGGGGGAGGGTCAGAGGGAGAAGCAGACTCCCTGCCAAGCAGGGAGCCCGATGTGGGGACTTGATCCAGGGACTCCAGGATCATGATCTGAGCCGAAGGCAGTCGCTTAACCAACTGAGCCACCCAGGCGCCCAATTCCTTACTTCTTAAAAAAAAAAATTCCTTACTTCTTGTTTTCTAACTCTTCTGGAAAAAAAAATATCAATGGTCCAAAATTGCCTAGGGAACATTTCCATTAGTGGAAACTGCACGAGACCTGGCGTGCAGTTCAGACTGGATTTAATCCCAATCCTGCCACTTATACATGTCATGAACCAGGAATGCTGGCAACTCTCTAAGCCTCTCTTTCCTCCTGGACAAAATTAGGCAGGCCAATAAGGAATTTTTTCTTTTTCTCCTCTTCCTCTCCTTCTTCCTCCTCTCTCTCTCTTCCTCCCCCCACTTTTCATTCTTTTAAGCTCTAAAAGACTTTTTTTTTTTTTTAGGAACTCATAAACTTATAAAACTTTTTCCCCTGAAAATGCACACAAGCACAAGGTTCTGCACATCCTGTCAGTGGGTCTCTTCAGGGAGAAGTCCATCAACCCCATATTAGGAATTCTATGGCATGGATTACTGGTTAGGTCATGCTGGTACTAACATGGTGGATACCCACTTCCCTCTCTAAAGCAGCTGGTGGGATTTCATTTTGTGATGTCAGCAGATCCTCTCAAAACATTAATAATTGAACTCTGTCTATGTTTATTTCCTTGCATATGAATTTTACTGGAGAGTTGGTTAGATGGTTATCATATTCACCAGGATCCATGTATTTAAAGATTTCAGGATATGCAAGGAGAGACAGTAGAATACAATGAATAAAATCCTTGGCTTATGAATCTATAGACCTGAGTTCTACTCTTTGATCTCAAATGTTCTCCGTCACTTTGAGTAAGTCACTTTGCAGCTCCTTTCATAATAATGATGGGGAAATTTGCCTCCATGAATTCTAAAGTGATTTCCTACTCTATATTTTTATTACGAGTAAATAGAGGACCCATAAAGACTGCTGTTTTTATTTATGTGGATATGATACCATTTGGAGTTTTAGCCAGTGGTTTACAGTGAGCCCAATTTGTGCCTATTCCCAGATGTGTTTGGCTGTGTGCACTCAGGCCTGTTTGTGTAACCAGAGTCAGGCTCACCTGAGCTGCTGCTTCAGCCTCCTCAGTGCCCAGATCAGCTGAGGCAACCCCTCAACCAGCTCCGTCCAGACCAGTGTGGCTTGCCAGGCATGCACCCCATGTAGTGAGGCTAGCCTTGTTTCCTGACAACTATGGATGCCTCAACCCTCCCAGAAATGAAGGTCAAGATTGAGCACAGCTTCTACTATAATGTCAATGGAACCATGAAGAGTTTGATCCTACTCACAAATTCCAGATCCAGAGGAGGCATCGTTCTGTGGGAAGAGAGATCTGGCTTTTTCAGTGACTGCTAGGTGGGAGTATATTAAGCAGTCTGGAATTATGGAGAAATTCATGCCCCTGGGACATACTTTGAAGAGCAAGAAACAGGAGATCAGAAGTGTCAAGAAGATAAGTTCCTAGTCCTTCCTCCTCTCTGATGGCTTCTCCGGCAACATCCAGAGTAGCCAAGAAATCAGTTGTATTTTCTTGTGAAGCTATCCTCAGTGACTTTCATTAGTTCCCGCTCTATGGTCCTTTCCCCTCACTCTTGCTACCTGGTATTGTACCACCCAATAAAGTGTAGCATGTGAGCTTCACCTGGAGTTCTGTTTTCCAATTTATGCAAGGTTCACACAGATAGTAATGCCTAGGATCTTCCTAGGCATTTGCTTCTCATCTACAGAAAATGTTGGAAAAAAAAAATGATAGCAGGGAAAGTTGAGAAAACTCAACAATATGGCCTCACTTCAGACGTGAACCTGATATAAATGTCGTCAATAGCCAAGGAATTTACAAATGGTTTCAAATGTCCATAAGGTCACTCTTCTCTTTACATTAATCTGACCCTGGTATTATTACTCTCTTCAGAATTTATTTATTTTTTGTTATTTATTTGAGAGGAGGCTGATTTTTTAAAGAATATGGAGAAAATGCAGGAGAAATAGAGAAGTAAAAGAAGGATGTCCTCTAAGAAATGGGAAAACAAAATCACTGGATGACAGGAAGATACTAATCCTACATACAAGAATGCCTGATGTCTATAGAAGCCCAAATTTAATATTTGGCCTCTCTGACCATTGAAAATACTTGCAGCTCTGCTCTGAAGAAGGCCATTTCACCAGCTGCTTTAGCAAAGCAGGAGGACAGTGCCTGCACCCAGAAGAGCTGAAAGACAAACTGCTTGACTAAGTAGTGAACAGCCCTGCTGAGAAACTGCCTTTCAAATGACCAGTGACCCACTCTCTACTTCTTATGGCTAACTGGCTGCTGAATCAACACCAAACTACAGATATCTATATCTATATCTATATCTATATCTATATCTATATCTATATCTGTAGAGAAAGAGAGAGAGAGAGAGAATAGTCCCTTCTCTTGTCTCTCCTTTCCCTTGGACTAAAAGCATTGACCAGAGATCCATACAATCTCAGAGAGAGGGAATCTGAATTGTTAATGTCAAACACCTTAGGCCTGCTTTCCTAAACTGGGAGCCAGCACCGTAAAAATCACTAGAATGAGGATAGCATTCTAGAGTTAGAAACCAAGAGACTATTCCAAGGGATGTGAGCAAATGTGCCCCCGTAAACTAGATTTATTTTTAAAAAATGGCAGAAAAGTTAAAAATAAAACTTAATTCATAATCTCAACAATATTTGGGAACACATTATTATTGATAAATTGTTTAGATGAAATAGGAAAAGTGCTTTAGGTTTAGAAACCAATTGCAGAATGTAAAATATTTTTTAGGTGTATTATTGTAACTGAGTAGGATAATGTAGTTACTCTTAGAAGGAGAATGTTAACATTTCCTGGGTTGAAGTGTCACATCTAAATGGCTAAACAAAATGTAAAAGGATAAAAGTGAAGAGAGATCAAGAAAGTGCCAGAAACAGCAATCTGGCCAAAATATAATCAAACATAAATTTATCCTTTCAACTAGTCCTTATGTTTAAAAATATTCCAATTAAAAGAGAAAATAAGGAAAATTACATCCATAAAGGCAGCTGAAGTTAAGGATGCATTCATAGTAAATAAATTAACTAGTGAACTGTGCATTTTCATGGAATAAATATCATATACAGTATATTTTTATTCTACAGTTAGCATTGTGATCCTAAATAGCCTTAGAAAGTGAGTGAAAGAAAATCAACCACTTTGGTGACTCACTCTAAAAAGAACAGCTATTTCTACTGTTAAACAAATGGATTTTAAACTACAGAGATTCTAATCTCAGCATATGTCTTCTAAACCCACCAACTACGTGCCTATATGTAGAGTTAAAACAGTTTGTTTGGCATAGAAAACCCAGAAATGAACCCACAAATTATATGGTCAATTAATCTTTGACAAAGTAGCAAAGAAATCCAATGGGAAAAAAGATGGTCTCTTCAACAAATGGTGTTGGGAAAACTGGACACCTACTTGCAAAAAAATGAAAGTGGATCACTTTCTTACACCATACACAAAAATAAACTCAGATAGATTAAAGACCTAAATGGGAGCTGAAACCATAAAAATCCTAGAAGAGAGTACAGGCAGTAATTTCCCTGATATATGCCACAGTCTCTTCCTTCTAGATATGTCTCCTAAGGCAAGGGAAGCAAAAGTAAAAATAAACTATTGGGACTACATCAAAATAAAAAGCTTCTGCACAGTGAAGGAAACAATCAACAAAACTAAAAGGCAACCAATGGAATGGGTGAAAATATTTGCAAAATATCAAAATATATAAAGAACTTATCAAACTCAACACCAAAAAAACAAATAATCCAGTTAAGAAATGGGCAGAAGACATGAACAGACATTTCTCCAAAGAAGACATTCAGATGGCCAATAGACACATGGAAAGATGCTCAACATCTCTCATCAAGAAAATACAAATCAAAACTACAATGAGATATTACCTCACACCTATCAGAATGGTGAAAATCAAAAACACAAGAAACAACAGGTATTGGCAAGGATGCGGAGAAAGGGAAATCCTCTTGTACTAGTGACAAGAATGCAAACTGGTTCAGCCACTCTGGAACATAGTCTGGAGGTTCCTCAAAAAGTTAAAAACAGAACTACCCTATGATCCAGCAATTGCACTACTCGGTATTTACCCAAGGAATACAAAAACAGTAATTCAAAGAGACACATGTACCCCAATGTTTACAGTAGCATTATCTACAGTAGCCTAATTATGGCAGCCACTGAAGTGTCCATTGACTGATGAATGGATGAAGAAGATGGGTTGTGTGTGTGTGCATGTATGTATGTATGTATGTGTGTGTGGATGGAGCTATAAAACCAATGAAATTTTTCCATCTGCAACAACATGGATGGAGCTAGAGAGTATAATGCTAACTGAAATAAGTCAGTCAGAGAAAGACAAATACCATACAATTTTACTCATATGTGAAATTTAAGGAAAAAAACAAACAAAAACAAAGGGAAAAGAGAGAGAGAGAGAGAGAGGTAAACCTAGGAAGAGACTCTTAACTCTAGATGGTTACCAGAGGGGATGTGGGGAGGGGGATGAGTGAAATAGGAGATGGGGATTAAGGAGGTGATGAGCACTGGGTGTTATAAGTAAATGGTGAGTCAGTAAATTCTACTCCTAAAATTCATATTGCACTCTACGTTAACTAACTGGAATTTAAATAAAAACTTAAAGTTTGTTTGAATATAAGGTTGATGTGTTTTTGAACTGCTACAATCAAATATCATTATTATTATTATCATCATCATCATTACTATTTTGGAATGTGAGCCTAATGGAACTCCTAACTGAAACAAAAATGATTTATGCATTTTGGCTACACTGCTATGGTATGTGAGGTACTGCTTTTTCATTTTGCAGAATATGGGGTATATAATTCCCAGCTACAGTGGAATACTTCAAATGTGAAATAATTTGTTTGATGATATTCATGACACTACAAAAACAATCCTACTCTACCCCCTCTCTACTTCAGCTTGTTATTCCCTTGATAGAAATCAAAATTATGATTTCTCTTGTGAGATGCAAATAATACAGGAAGAGATAACAAATTTTATTTAACTTCTTTTATACTACAATGTGAATTCATTGATCTGATCCTTTCTCAAAGCAGATCTTTGATAAGAGAGCAAACATAAGTAAAAAATAACAAAATTTTCAAAGAAAAAATAATTTTTCACTAACTAAAAAAAACTGTTTTAGATTGCATTAAGTGTACCTTCATGAGAAGCATTACTGAGAATAATTTCATTAAAATTTATCACTTAACATTTCTAGTTTTAAAAAATAAAACATACCTTTCCTGTATAATTAAATCCATTTTAATTGTGAAATGCTTTAAACACATTTAAAAATCAAAGACAAATACCACATTTAGTTAATATTAATGTTTCAACATATTTGTTTCAGATCTTCTAATTAAAAAACTCATTATGTGGTTATAACTACATTTGTACCTCTATCGATGCAATTTTACCCCCTCCCTTCCCTTTCCAGAGCTAAAAACTGTGCTCAGGTTGATGATTCCTCTTTCCATCCCTGTTTTGATATATTCTCTACACCTATGTGTTTTCATCAATGTATGATATTGATTTGATCTTTTTAGCATTTACCATAACAGGTGGCTTGCTTTTTTTCCCCACTCAACACTGCTTCTGAGATGAATCTATGTGTATTCATGTGGCTCTACTTCATTAATTTTGCCTACTAAATAGCTTTCCATTACCTGAATCTACCTTAGATTTTGAATCCGTCCTCTGTTTATAATCAGTGAGGCTAATTTCAATATTTTGCTGTTATACAGAAATCTTCAATAAACATCCTGGTGCACACCCCTCATGAACAGGTGTTAGATTTCCTCTAGTCTACAGAGATGAATCTATCTAGAGGTAGACATTATGGGTTGCAGATTATGTGTGTGTGCGTATCTCTGATTTTACTAAATATTCCCACTTTTGTTATGCCAAGCAGTACCAATTTACACAACCACCAGAAATAAAGGACACGTCCCACATCCTCAAAAACACTTAGAATTGTCATATTTCAAAATGTGTGACGATAAGATACACGAAGAATATGACAATGACATCTTATTAATTTTTACACTTGCAGCTCCTTTTTTACAAATGAGGATACTTCCATATATTTATGAGCTTTTATCTGTTCCCATCCTTTGATAATTTTACCCATTAGATTGTCTTTCTTAGGGATATGTACCATTTCTTTGTATATTCTAGATACTAGTCCTTTGTCAGGTATTGAGTTACAAGGAACCTCTGGTTTAATTTGTAATTTAACTTTGTTTTATGCTATCTTTTGTGTGTAAAAGTTTATGAATTTTATTATCAAATCTATCAATTTTTTCCTTTTGTCCTTTGTAAGAAATCCTTACAAATCCTAAGGTTATAAACATATGTTCCTTCATTTTCTTCTAAGGGCTTAATAATTTTACTTGGCACACTTAGCTCTTTAATGTATTTCGGATTCTTTTTTTTAAAGATTTTATTTATTTATTGACAGAGAGAAACAGAGCACAAGCAGGGGGAACGGCAGAGGGAGAGAGAGAAGCAGGCTCCCCACTGAGCAGGGAGCTGGACTCGGGGCTTGGGGCTCGATCCCAGGACCCTGGGATCATGACCTGAGCCGAAGGCTGACGCTTAACTGACTGAGCCACCCAGGCACCCCTTGGATTCTTTTTTTTTTTTCTTTTAAAGATTTATTTATCTATTTTAGACAGAGAGAAAGAGACACAGAGAGAGAGAGGGCACACACCTGAGTGCAAGTGGGGGGAGGGGCAGAGGGAAAAGGAGAGAGAGAATCTCAAGCAGACACTATGCTAAGCAGGGAGCCTGACTCGGGGCTCCATCCCACTACCCTGAGATCATGACCTGAGTGAAACCAAGAGTCGGACGTTTAACAGACTGAGCCACCCATGTGCCCCAGATTCATTCTTCCTACATGAGTGCACCAGAAACCCAGTATTTTCCCCCTGTGAACAACTACTTATCCCATAAGCACTCACTGAATAGGTCATACCTTTTCCTCCAGATATTGCCTCTGTCCTATATAATCCCCCATGGTGATTGGGACTCTCTGTGCGTCCTCTTCTGCCTATTGGCCTAACTATGGTCTTTTCCATAACTTGTAACAAACTTTTAATTACCATAGTTCCATAATAAATACCCCATCTTTATTCTTCTGTAAAGTTACCTTTGCTGTTCTTCGTCATTTAATCCTACATGAGAATTTAGAATAAGCTTGTTGAACTTTAGATTCAACTTAGGAGTGGTCCGATTTTGACCAAGAAGTGCACAAAATAATAAACCACAAGTGGTCAATAACATTTTAAAAGTTCTTCTAAAAGATATTCAAACCAAGGTTTGAGAAATCTTGATCTTCACTGGCAGTGTAAGAACATCCTTGAACCTGACATCTTTGCTGCATGTAGGTGATTTGCCTCGGAACATCAGGATCTTTCTTGTTTCATTCACAGTCTCACCGCAGAAAAAGATTTTATTTCTAGTAAAACCTCTTCAGACCCATGCCACAGTGATATCCTTGGTTTTAATCTTCAATTACGTGTATTTGCAATATTTTCCTGCTGAGAAAATGTGTGTCCAATTACCAAGCTGTATGTTTTATACATAAAGTAGTGAATCCTTTTTTCAAAGCAAAGTAATGAAACATCATGTTTATTTAAAACCTAGCCTAGTACAAAAGCCAAACATTGTATACAATGGTTGTATACAATTTTGTTTAACACTAGTTTTTTCTATTAAATTTTGTTTGTATTTTTTTAACCTTTATAAGTTGATATTTGTTCATTCATTCCAGGAATGATCATTTCTGAAAGTCAAATCAAACATGCTTTTCACACAAAATTTTCGGTTTGGCATGTCACAGCCACTTCAAGATCCTACTTTGAAAAACACATCAAAAGCATCATTATCCCAGAGCCATTAGGTTAATGCCTAATAGCAGGGATGGGGAATCTAATTCTGGACTTTCTTTAACACCAAATTTAAGTTTTGAGATAGCAACGAGAGAAGTAAGAGGAAGGTTTTGCTGACCTGCATGTCACCGTATATTTGCCTCTGCAAAATACAGGTACTTGTGTGTGGGTGGTTTTCTGGACAGATACGGAGGACTCATTTAGGGGACTGTTTCAGCAGCAAGTGCTGCCAGTTTTATCTCAGATCCTCCGAGAGAGAGCTTCGGTAAAATGAAGAAAATCTATATACAAAATATGAGAGTATATCAAAATTAATTAATTAAGCATACCACAGACATGGCCTCCAGATAGGAACTTTAGAGGAAACTGATTTCATAAGGCAAACATCCCTGACAAATGGATCGTATAGGTTCTGCTTATATAATTCCTATGATGAAATACTGACTTAAGTTTAATTAAACACTATTGAATGGTTTCTAGGTATTAGGTACTCTATTAAAAACCACAACTATAAATACAAATGGGGTGTGTGTGTGTGTGTGTGTGTGTGTTTGGGTGTGTATTAGTATTACATCTTGTTTCAGAAAGCATTTGTACCATCATGCATATAAGAATTTATAAAACACACCAAAATACCACAACAAGTTAAAAAACAGGCAAATAAAGAGGCAAAGTGAGAAAATTAAGTTTAACGATGAATAAGGCTAATATGAATGAAAAGTTATGCCCTAAAGTCCTCTTCACTTCTGCAGGCAGGTCACTAAATGGCAACAAGTCAAACATATCCATTTGCATTTAACTGATTATTTCATCAGATTAAATTTCCAGAAGAAGAATGACTGAGGAAAGGATGTGTTCATTTTGAAGGCTTTGACTCATATTGCCACGTGGCCTCTGCAAAAGTTATTCAATTTACAATCCTGCCATCATCATTTAAGAAGGTCCTGTTTCCCCAGATGTTAACTAATTCTGCATATTGTCATTCATTTAATCATTGCCATTCTAATTAAATAATATCTCATTTTTATTTTCATTCCCATGGTTCTCAAAGCAGTCAAAAATTGTCAGAATGTTGTATTTAATATTTTGTGACTTGCCTCTTGGAAATCATTATTTTTTTTTAATGAGACATCTGTCATTTTAGAGATCCCTTAAATAATAGTAAGGACATTATACAATATATAAGGACAATAACCTATATTCTGCCACATGTGTTAAGAATACTTCTTTGCTCCTGTTGTGAATACCTTTTCAACCACTTTTTATGTACTAATAGTGTTTTATTTTTTCTGTGGTTTAATTCACTCAGCATTTCAGGTGTCATTCGTGCCCTGTTGTCAAATTTTATGGGTTGTATTCAGACTAAGATTAGATAAATACATATGTATATTTTCTCTTAGGAATTTTATAATGTTATGCAATTATACATTTAGATAGCATATACATTTGGGGCAACTGGGTGGCACAGTTAGTCAAGCATCCGACTCTTGATTTCAGCTCAGGTCATGGTCTCAGTGTCGTGAGATCAAGCCCCGCGTCAGGCTTCATGCTCAGTGTGGAGTCCGCTTGAGATTCTCTTTCTCTCTCTCCCCCTCTGCCTCTCCTGCTAATGTCTCTTTGTCTCTCTCTAACATAAATAAAATCTTAAAAAAAATAAATGGCATATACATTCATGGAGAATTTATTTTGGTGTAAAATGTAATTTAGGAATCTTACTTTGTTTATATTTCCAGACAATTAGACTATTGTCCCAATGCCAATCATTAAATATTCATTTCTTCACCAAGATGGAAGACTAAATTTGCAATTGTTTTGAACTGTTTATCCCATTTAATTAACAATATTATAATGATGCTAGATTTTCTATTTTAATTTTTAGAGAGAGAATAAATTTCTCAAACTTTTATTTTATTTTCCTTTATAATATCTTTTCTTTCAGTGTCTTGAACTATTTAGTGGACAGTCATCTTACTGAGTACTAGGGATTAAGCAGTAAACAAGACAGATATCCACAGGAGGCTACATTTTAGTATAGAAAGTAATCACCATACAAACAAGTACCCAATTCTTTAATTGTAAACTCAACTAATTTATGGGGAAAAAATGCTGCCAAAATGATGTAGACAAAGTGAGTAGGAGAAAGCTTATCCGAGAAAAAGATTTTGAAGACAAACTCTAAAGGATGAAAAGGGATTAGTAATGAAAGGAATAGTAGCAGGGAATTTTTCAAGCAAGCAGGTGCAAATGTCATAAGATGATAAAAGAAGAATGGTGCACTTGAGGAATATAAAGAATATGGGGGTGGCCACAGTAGAGAAAGCCAAGAGAACAGCAGCTCAAGTTGAGAATAGTGTGTAGAAACCACATTACTCAGAATCTTAAAGGTCATGTGAGGAATTTTAACTATTTTTCTGAACAACAGTGACAAGCTACTGAGTGGATTTAAGCCAGGGAGACGTGCTACAGAATCAGTCAGGTGTCAATATCACGGAAGAATCAGGAAGGAACTAGTGTGTGGATACAGTAAAACAGGTGAGGAGGTTATTGCCATCCGCAATTGCCATCGCTGTAGGCAATAGATGACGGTGACTTAAAATAGGGTCACAGCAGTAAGGAGAGAAGAAGGTATGTGAAAGTGACCCATAAGAGGGAGAACCGAAAAGGATTTATTGATCTAGTGTACGTAGAGAGCAAGAGAGCCAAGAATCCGGGATGCCTTTTAGGACTCAGGGACTGTGAGACAAAGTAGATGCTGGTGACGTTCTCTGTGAAGGAAGAGAACCATGTTTTAGATACATTTAAACTTACTCATCTGTGAAAATCGGAAGAATAATACCTAGTGCAAGAGAGATTTCAAAAAGTGATATGATATATATTAGGGAGTCATCAGTGTCCATTAAACTATGTGGTGGATGAGACAGCTTATCTCAAGGGAGGGTACACAGGAAAGGACTAAACTCAAGGACACGCAATACTTAACAGGTTGATGTACAAAAAGATATTGGCAAAGAAATCTAATGTACAATGACCAGAAACATGGGAGATACACCAGGAGAATGCAAGAGCAGACAACAGGAACCAGAACAAAACAATAAAATACTACTAATTGAACAAAACCAGAAAATGAGAGGAAAGCATAATTATAGAGAATCAGAAATATTAAGCAGAGAGTTAAGTCAAAATTTAAAAAGAGAAAACTTACAGACCTCTAAGAAATAATTTTGTTTACTTCCATGCATAAAAAAGAAAAAGAAAAAAAAAAGAAAGAAAGAAAAAAGAAAACCTGAAAGAAATAAGCAATTTTCTAGAAAAAACATAATTGACTAAGGGCTCCTGGGTGGCTCAGTCGGTTAAGCACCTGACTCTTAGTTTTGGCTTATGTCATGATCTCAGGGTCATGAGATCAAGCCCCACCTTGGGCTCCATGCTTGGTGGGGAGTTGGCTTGAAGATTATCTACCTCTGCTCCTCCCCCTATTCGTGTGAGCACTCTTGCTCTCAAACAAATAAATGTAAAAAAAGAAAAAAAAAGTAATTGACTAAACCCAACTTTCAACAAGAACAGCATTCAAAAAGACCAATTTCTATAAAATAAATAGAAAACTATGTCAAACATTTACTAGTCTAAGATTGTTTTCCACAGGAAATTTCTATAAAATCGGAAAGAGCTGATAATTCCAAGGGTATTTAAAATGTTACAGAGCAGGCGCCTGAGTGGCTCAGTTGGTTAAGCGGCTGCCTTTGGCTCAGGTCATGATCCCAGGGTCCTGGGATCGAGTCCCATGTCAGGCTCCCCGTTCAGCGAGGAACCTGCTTCTCCCTCTGTCTCCTGGCTTGCTCTCACTCTCTCTCTCTGTCAAATAAATAAATAAATAAAATATTTAAAAATAAATAAATAAAATAAAATGTTACAGAGCATAAAACAAGAAAGAAAACTTTAAAGTTCTATGAAATAAGAACAACATTGGTATCAACACTTGTAAAAACATTGCACCAAAAGGAAAACTAGAGATAAATTTCAGATATGAACATTGGACTAAAAACTTCTACAGAAAATATTATTACAGTCCAGAGAAATATAATTATTTTGACCTTTATTCTTGCAATGCAAAGATGGTTCATATTAGGAAAACTATTATCTAAGTTCCTAATATTAAAATATTTAGTGAGAACAATAATCATTACCACAGATCCTAAAAAAGGCATTTCGCAAAACTAGCTGTTTCTTTGACAGTATACAGTTAATAAACTAGACATAGGTATATACTTTCTTAAATGAAAAATATTCTTAATTCAGCCCAAAGCCTTCTAACCAAAACCCAGAATGATGCTGTCCAAGGAAATATGAGATTCTTTTAAAGTCAAGAACAAAAAAAGCAAGTTATTTAACAATCTTAACACCCATGCTATCCTAAAATACACACACACAAAATCGGAATTATAAACTTTGAAAGTAGGACTTAAAACCATCCCTGTTTGCAAATGATATCTGGAGAAGAGAATATGGTGGGGAGGTCTCACTGTAATTAACAAATACCAATATGATCAGTAAGAGGACTCAGCATACTAGCAGGATTTAACAATACAATTAGGGGAAATGCTTTCATATATACAAACAACTCATTAAAAGTTAAAATGGAAGAAAATATCAAATTTCTAGTAGCAAAACAAAGTACTAAACACTTACTGATAAGCTTTAAGACTATGAAGAAATGTTTGGATACTTCTGACAAAGAAGACTTAAAGCAATAGCTTACTGCGTTGTTTGATAGGGAGATTTAGCATCATAAAGATATCAATTTCCCCTAAGTTAATTTATAAATTTAATATGATCCTCACAAAATCAGTTTATATTTCTTAAAATACACTGCTGACTCAAAATCATGTATGGAAATTTTTTAAAGTTAAAAAAAACCTTTAAATTTATGAAAAAAGAGAGCAACAGTGGATCATTAACATTTGTAAATAATAAAGATATAAGCTTCAGTAATTAAAACAGTGTAGTATCAGCACATGAATAAACAGTCCAAAAGAAAAAAATAGAAATGTCAAAAATAGATCTCAAACATATTAACAATTAGCATTTAATAAAGTTATTTTCTACCAGTAGGGATAAAGTGCCTGTTAAATAAATGATTTGGGTACAAAAATAAGGTCAGATCCATACCAGAGTAAATTCCAAATGGTTCAAAGATTTAAATGTAAAGAAATAAGTCCATAAAAACTATCAGAAGAAAAAAAAATGAGAACTGTTCTATAATCCCAATGTGGAAAAATCCTTTCTTGACTCAAAATTCAAAATCTAAAAACAACTGAATATCTCTACATGAAAAAAATTGCCATCATGAACATCAACAGATAATTAAATGATAAACTGGGAATAACATTCACAAGTTAACACTACATCTTATCACCCTAACAGATAGAGAATTAAAAAAAATTTTTTTTTAAAAGACAGAAAAATGAACCAAGGATTTGAACAGAGTTTTTATGAGAAATTTTAAAAATCTATAAATGGTTCTTAAACTTAGGAAAACAGACTTCTTTCACTCATAATAATGGGAAGGCAAATTATAGGTAAAGTAAGACCTCATTTTGATAGCACGTACACCAAGAACTGAAGTGATACAGAGAACATTAGAGTCGCTGTGCAAATATGACATGCAAAGTCATGAAGCATCCCATGTTCAGAGATACCATTTTAAAGCATCAGCTTGACAAATATCTAAGTTTTAAAACACACTTGGTAAGTTTTTGGGGAGTAGAGCTCTCATCATTGCTGGTCAAAGTGTAAATTGGCATAATCCCCACGAAGGGCAATTTTGAAGTATCTATCAAAAATTATAAGGTATAGACCTTGTGAGCAACCAATTTTACTTCCAGGAATTTATCTTACATAGACATATTCATAGAGACAGAAAATGATGGTAAGGACAGGTAATGCACTGCATCATAGATTGTAAAAACAAAATTTAGAAACAAAATATCTATTGATGAGGGATGTTTTAATATATTATGGTATATCCACACAAGAGAATATGATACACTGCACATCTTGATCTGGAAATATGTGCGCGATAAATTTTTTTAAGTAAAAACACAAATATGGAAGAATATGTAAAATACAGTACCACTGGCATAAAACACAGAAAAACAATTCATGCTTATTTGCTTTTACATGCACAAAAACCTGTGTGGAAAGACACATAAGAATCAAACACAGTAATATATGTTGAAGGATGTACTGGGAACTGGAGAAATGAGAAATAAAGTAGGGAGGAGACTTGGCATTGTATAGTTTTTTATACTCTTTGAAGTATGTTTGAAATATGTGCAGGTTATTTTAAAAGCAATGCATTTAAAAAAGACTGCCAGGGGTTGAAGAGAAAAAGATTTCTTGTCCTGGGTGAGAACATTTCTTGGCAATAGTCACGACAGTGAGTGAAGATGCAGATGTACAAGAATTTGTATAACAAAGGAAGCTCATGATTCCTCAGAGGTTCTGATCTTGCTAAGACTGATGGATCTACTACTGAGTGATTGTCAAGAAAATATTTAAAAGGCTTGATAAGAGAGACTCTTCCTGGACCATAATATTACTTATTATAATTGAAATTAACAAGAGGTTCATTATTCAACATGTTTTCTTAAAAAGGACAAAGAATGGTATTGTAGTGTGTGTATCCACTTAGTTGAGAACTATGTATAAAGCATACTGCTAGACTGTGAAGCCAGTTCAATGCTGGGCACTGCTTTCAAGGAGCTTACATTCTTCAAGGGCAAATATGCCATGTAGATAAATACATATAACTACAAAATCGGATAGAAACTGCAAAAGGTTTTGAGAGAAATAAAGTGCCATGAGTTTTAGAAGAGACAAAGATGGCCACCAGCTGGAGAACAGGAAGTGAAAGATCTAAGGAGACCTGGAATTTAAGTGAAGTTACAAGGCCAAAAGGATCTGTGAGTCAAACAGCATTTCAAGTGGACAGTATGACACAAAGGAAGAGAAAAAGAGGACAGGGAAAGGTTAGAAGAAATAGTTCTACAGGCTTATGATTATGATATTTGATGATATATCCAATAAGGGGTTAGTATCCAAAATGTATAAAGAACTTACACAACTCAACACCAAAACTCCCCAAATAATCCAATTAAAGAATGGGCAGAAGCACAAACAGACATTTCTCCAAAGAGGACATAGAGATGGTCAACAGAGAGATGGAAAGATGCTCAATACCAACAACCATCAGCAAAATGCAAATCAAAACCACAACAAGATATCACCTCACACCTGTTGGAATGGCTAAAATCAAAAACACAAGGAACAACCAGCGTCAGAGAGGATATGGAGAAAAAGGAACACCTGTGCATTGCTGGTGGGAAAATAAGCTTGTGTAGCCACTGTGAAAAATCATATGGAGGTTCCTGAAAAAATTAAAAATAGAATTACCATATGATCCAGTAATTCCACTACTGGGCATTTACCCCAAGAATACGAAAACACTAATTTGAAAAGATACATGCACATCTATGTTTACTGCAGCATTATTTACTATAGCCAAAATATGGAAGCAACTCAAGTGTCCATCGACAGATGAATGGATAAAGAAGATGAGGGGTGTGTGTGTGTGTGTGTGTGTGTATGCATATGCATATATATGTGTGTATATATCCCTCATCTTCTCTCTCTCTATATATACTGGACTATTACTCAGCCATAACAACATTTGAAATCTTGCCATTTGCAACGACATGGATGGATCTAGAGGATATAAGGCTAAGTGAAATAAGTCAGAGAAAGACAGATGTCATATGGTTTCACTCTTATGTGGAATTTAAGAAGCAAATGAACAAAGAAAAAAAGAAATAAACAGAAAAACACTCTTAAATATAGAGAATAAAGTGATGGTTACCAGAAGAGAGATGGTTAAGGGGATGGGTCAAATACATGAAGGGGATTAATAGTACACTTACGTGATGAACACTGAGTTATAGAATTGTTGAATCACTATATTGTACACCTGAAACTAATATAACATTACAGGTTAATTATACCAGAAGTTTTAAAATTTTTTAATTTTTTTAAAAAAGAATATGGTATTTATAAAGTGCAGTCACTGAGTCCAGATTATAGGAACCTGGATTGAAGGCTAAAGAGTTTGGGTTTTACTTCATGAAATTGGGAAGGTTCTGGAAGTGCAGGAGAATAGTAGTAACAGCATCTGAACAGCCCCTGAGCAAGGATGACCTGGCAACAAGTTTGCAGGATGGTTAGAGGTAAGGGTTGATTATGGAGAAAGGAAAACAAGTTAAGAGGGTATTGGACAAGTCTAAGTGAGACATTCTTAGAATCATGATGGAAAGTACAAGGGAACAGATACATGGCATCATGTGGAGGAGTGAGGAAATAATAGGGACCCAATAAATATCTGCTGTAAAAATAGATAATTAGATGAATGAATAAATAAATGAGGCCTGACAGATGGAAGCAAGGAACTCATTTTTATTCCTATTCTTCATTCAAGTTATTAGTCAACCTGCATCCAGTTCTTTCTCCAGAGTCCCCTTCCTGCCTGACACTCTTAGAGGAAAGGTAGGGCCAACAGTCTGTTACTGGATGGGGAAAGGAAAAATTTTGGCTATCTTGTTAAAGCTTCTGTTCTTCCCTGGTAGTTTCTCGAATCAACTTAGCAAGAGGAGAGTGCTTTGCGGAAGGGCTGTGGCTTCCGAGGTGTGCATACCGCAGACTTCTCAGTCACCACAGAAGGGATGTGACAGCTCTTTTTTCCTGTAGCCAGGGACCACTAATGACTAGATAGGTATGTTAGACAGAATCAGGAAATGATGGACAGGACACAGGACTATCTGGTTCCTCTGTGACAAACGGATTTAATCCTGGATATTCTTCAGATATGAATGGTAAAACAGATGTCTGAGGAAGGAAGAGAGGAAAGAAGGCTGTGAATAAGGAAGGAAGCATGGCAAACAGGAAGGAGGAAAGAAGGAAGAAAAAAAGAATAAGATATGAGGGGAAAGAAAGACAGGAAGATGGAAAAAAAAGAAAAAGGCAGGAAACACTCATTGTTTTTATTTTTCTGAAACTTCTCTGTTGGAAGATTTATAGACATTTACCCCTGACAGTCAAATGAAGTAAGCACTATCATTTTTAATTTTATAGATGAATCACCTGGATGATGATTACTATTATTATTATTGTTATTATTACTATTATATCTCAAGCCTTCTTATAAATTCACACCCTTGGGCAGCAGGTCACCGAGTAATAAAATTGCTTATGACAAGGAAATGCAATTATTGTGAGAATGAGGACCATTTGGGAAAAGACAGTTTAACTGATAATACAATTTACTTTTGCTTTTTAATTCAACTGATATTGCTATGGGGGAACTGTACTTTTAGCAGTCATTGTCAGACCTGGTTTCTATGGAAATTTTAGACTGCTGTCATTGGATAAAATCAATGATGCCATGGGAACAACATCCCTGAAAATGGCAAGCTTCTCTTCTGATGGTGTAGTGAGCCTTTCTCCTGAAATATGACACAACCCACTGGCAACTACAAATTCCCTCCACAGGTAAACACAATATGAATTAGCCATGCTACTGTTCTTTTCAAAATTACTGTAAAGAATTATGTACCCAAATAATGATTTTCAATTAAAGGAGGAAGAGAAAGGAAAATAACATCATAATCAAGATGGGGATGGACTGTCTCATGAACCTTAACTCAGCCATTGAAATCACATCTCATGTATAGATGTGCTCCTTATATGGACTTTCTTCCCCTTAATTTATGACATGTCCTAGTCGGGCAAAGAAAGCTTATCTTCCTCTCCATACTTTTCTTTTTTTTTTTTTTTTAAAGATTTTATTTATTTATTTGACAGAGACACAGTGAGAGAGGGAACACAAGCAGGGGGAGTGGGAGAGGGAGAAGCAGGCTTCCCACCAAGCAGGGAGCCGGACATGGGGCTTGATCCCAGGACCCCAGGATCATGACCTGAGCCGAAGGCAGCCGCTTAATGACTGAGCCACTCAGGCGCCCCTCTCCATACTTTTCCACATCTATCTGCCACTCTCCTTCTGTGCAGATTCCCCAGTGTTAAGAATCACCGGCTGTTTGCAGACATCTTAGCCTTCAGTGTGCAACTGGCCACTGCTTGGAGGGGTGAGGGCAGACGGAAACTGTGGATGATGAAGGATAGAGTGGGAAGAAGCATTTCCTTACTGAACTCTTTGGTGTGTCAGTTCACCTGAAATTCAGGTCTAAACAAATACCTGGAATTCTTCCACAATGTATCATCCACTTCTGTAACCATGGTGAACACAAAAACTGCATGGGCTCTTGGGTATCTGAAAGTTGATACACGATGATACAGAGGGTCTTGGGGGTATGAACAGGAAATGTCTTGTAGCTATCCTAGTCTATAAATGCCTTCAATAAAAGGAGGAGGAGGAAGGAGCCAAGAAACCAGACATAGTGGCCATGAGGGCAGTGGAGTCCTATGTCTTCCTCTAGGAGTCCACCTTCCGCCTGGAGTCTCCTCTTTCTGGGTAGCGGAGGCTATTTGTGGGAAACTGGAATTAACAGGAGACACATGTATTAGAATATTGCACAGCAAAACACTGCTTGAATATGCATGATGAAATTACTTAAGGTTTTTATTTTTTTTGGGGGGGGAGAATGTTAATGGATATTATGGCAAAGCTAAAGCCCTTCAAGCCACCTCCTCATACAACTAGTGCTCTTTGACCACCATGTTCCCATTTTATAAGAAAAAGGAAAGGAGTTAAACAAATTAACCTGTCATGAAATAAGACTTTTTTAGGCTTCACTGTTGGATCCAGTGGAGCTCTTCACATGCTACGGATTGACTTGTGTGCCTATTTTGGTGTCTGCCTTTCCCAAGAACACTGCTTCTGTGTGGTGAGTGTATTATTTTGTTTCCCAGTGTGAAGAAGCTCAAGGGGGATAAAACTCCTTTGGGCAATGTGTTAAGTGTGGTGATCTCTTCTGTTGTCTGAAGTATTCGTATGAGAGACTGCTACCCAAAGGTGAATGTGCCATCTTGCCATGGGCCAGAGTGAGCTATTCCACCCCAAGCAGGAGTGAAGGATACGGGCCAGGTTACCACAGTTAAGACAAGGTGCAGGACTCGGATGAACTAAGGAGAGTTATAAATCAATAGTGGTATGTGGATTCAAACATGGAGAGTCCACAACCCCCAGACTTCCCCATCAAGGTTGGTCTCAACGAACATCTATTTTCCTTATTTTCAGACCTGTTTTGTTGGCTCTGCCCTTTTGGAGTTTTGCAGGACTTGGGAGTTTTATTCTAAAACCCCTTTTCAAATTTTGTCAGAAAATAAGGCTGTATTTGTTACTTGACAGGGTAGCTTCGATGATGACAGGGGAGAAGAGAGTTTTTGTGCCACTCCTAGCTCTCCTCAGTGTCACTGCCCTGTCATATGCCCATGTATCTTCTTTGAATTTCTTCTGTCTCTGAAGGGCATAAACATGATGTTGAGCCCAATTAAAAGATCCTTCTCAATCTTTACCTCAGAAAGGGACAAACAGGAGTAAACAACAACACCCAGGAAACCATCTACCTCCACCTGCTCTCCAGAATTTAAGCCATAATATCTTGAGATGCTGCTTTCCTCAAAGCCGCATTGGCCTTGACATACAAGCCTCCCTGGGTGGTAGTCCTGGGCAGATAAAAAGGCTAATCACACTGCACTTCGGGAAAGAAAAATGGGAGCTCGATGTAGCGCCAGTCCATGTATCATCACTATTTTCAGGGCAAGTGAAATGTCAAGGCTAAAACACCCTCCAGCTATCTATAAAATAACGTAAGCCAGATACACAGTCATGGCAGAGTTTTGAAATATTACTCGATTGATTTTCCCCATCAGAAAAAAACAACAACAACAAATATATTTTTCTGCTTCACATTTATCAAAAAGGGTACTGAATTAAAGGTAAAAATACGGAAGCAGTCTGGTATCCTGTCAAATTTAATCTATGTGCAATAGTCAAATCTATCCCCCAGAAATGCATTGTACTGAAATTGGAAAGCTATTTCAGTAAGATGCTTGATTCTTCCTCCTTTAAGATTATTATTTTGCTCTGTATACTTGCATTATTAAAACTAGAGAGAGTGTTTAATATTGGTTATTGCTAATCCTGTAAGTTAACTCTTCTATTGTTCACAAAATGGTCAACTATGGCAGATTAAAGATACTTTATTTCCATTTTTCCTATTTTAATAATCTTTTAAAAGATTTACATTCCTCTGTAGTATATAAGTTTATGGAAATAGAGACACAGGTATATATGGAGTGGACTACTTTTGACAAATTAATTGAATCCCAAGTGTTAATAGTTATTGTTTTAATAGATGGTAGAATTATGAATAAAATCTCCTTTTCTTTACCCATGTGTTTAATGGCATCGCATCTTTTTATTTTTATATTATTTTAATCATAGAAGAGTATGTAGGCTTTTGTGCCAACACACATTTTAAACAGTGGTAGTACACTGGAATTTGAAATGATTTGAAATCATTTATTTTCTCAATCAACATTTAATTAATATGCCTACTTGGTTTGTACACGTTTTGAGAGCCTAACGAGAAAGAAAACATACTTTCTACCTCCATTGAACTCCCAATCTGTAACTATTACCCTAAGATTTTTTTAATGAAGACTTTTTATAAAGGGGCTGTCATATAATTATTAAAAAGTCATTTAAAACCATTACAAATTGGCATTAAAAGAAAGGCAAAGACTTCAGCACATCTTGAAGAATTTTTCTCTGTATATTCAGACGTAAACAGAGCATAAAAAAAAGAGGCTCAAGCTTTATACTGACTGGAAAAAATAATTCTGAAAAGATATTCACAATGAATCAGTGATATTCATATATATTCTACATTCTCAATCTGGCACTAAATGGACAAAACCCACAAACCTAGACAACTTACTTACTACTTCGACTTTCAAAGACATCATGTTCATAAAGTATAGTGAGCTGCCAGCCTTTTACAGCCAAGAATTACAGAAGAAGAGAGGTGAACAGTGGGAATGGTTTCATGTTCTTTCTTTTTTTCCTTCTCCACTGTAAGATCCCCATTCTCCCTGCGTGATCTGGCGCCATCACTCAGGACCTTGACTTAAAAAATATTTACAAATATTACTACAAAAACAGATCTTATCGAATTGAGACCTTTGAGAAGAGCCAACAACTATAATGCTAAGTGAAAAAAAATAGACCTGGTTATCAGAAAATAATCATGTAATTTAGGGTACCCAGATAAAGTCACAAGGTCCCTTTGTTTCTTCCACATTAACAAGGAACTCTCTTCACTCCAGAAGTGATCACATCTCCAATTAAAAAATATAAACTGTTCAGTTGGAAGGAACCTTACAGGTAAGTATACCCAATGGACACTTCCCTGTGTTGTCATGAAGAAAGTGAAATCAGAGAGATTCATCTCAGAGCTGGCAAAGCTCTCCAGGCCTCTACTGGGATGCTTTTCCAGTAGACATAATTCTTAACATCACACTAGAGTATGCCCAAAGGCATATTTACTGTGAACCTATTGAAACAAGCTATAAGGAGAGAGGCCCAGCAAATTTGAATGAGTGAATTCATAAAACTGTATTACAGAATGCTCCTCCAAATTGTATATAGTTCAAATTTCGCAAAACTTGGATCCGATCCTACTGATACAGATAGAGCAGAGTTTCATATCATTGTAACTTATTAAGTCTTTATTGGAGTTGACTAGAATACATTTTTTTTGGCAAAGGTCCAGCCAATTAAGAGTCTAGACTGGATCATGAGGGACCTTTTTTCAAAAGTGTTAATTTCAAGGGCTTCTGGGGCGGGGAGCAAGATGGCGGAGGAGTAGGAGACCTGGATTTCGTCTCCTCTCAGGAATTCAGCTGGATAGGGATCAAACCATTCTGAACACCTACAAACTCAACAGGAGACTGAAGAAAAGAAGAGCAACAACTCTCTGAACAGAAAAGCGACCACTTTCTGGAAGGTAGGACGTGCGGAGAAGTGAATCCGAGGCGATATTCGGGAGGATAGACGGCAGGGGAGGGGGCCTCCGATAGCCGCTTCTGGCAAGTGATAGAGCCACGGAGCACAAAATCGGAACGTTTAGAAGTCTGCTCCGCTGAGGGATGTCACTCCGGTGGCTAAGCGGGGGCTGGAACCCTCGTGGGACAGTGTGGTCTCAGGACCCTCGGGGTCACAGAAAGACCGGGGGAGCCTGAGTGCAGCAGAGCTCCCAGGTATCAGAGCGGGGAAGCCAGCTGCAGAGACGGAGCCGAGGCATGGGCTCTCAGCTCGGGGTTGCCATAAACCGTGATCTGGGGCACAGTCGGGCCACTGCTCCTCCAGCAGGGACCCAACAAGCGGCAGATCCAGGGAGACTCACTTTTCTCCCCGGGGAGGAGCGGCACGGGAGTGCACCGCAGGGATCTGCTGGGTTTGGAGACTCCACATGGGGTCGGGTGCCAGAGATAGAAACGCGCGGTCACAGGCCGGGTGAGCATGGAGTGCAGCCAGAGACCGGGGAGTCAGGATTGACTGACGGCTTTTCTCTGGGGGTGCACTGAGGAGCGGGGCCCCGAGTTCTTGGCTCCTCCGGGGCGGAGATTGGGAGGCCGCCATTTTCACTCTCAGCCTCCAAAGCTGTACAGAGAGCTTGAAGGGAACAAAAGCTCCAGAGAGCAACCTGAGCAGAAAACTTAACCTGGACTGGGCAAGGGCGGGGCACTTCTGCCTCCGGCAAAGACATTTGGGAACCACGGCAACAGGCCCCTCCCCAGAAGATCAGCGAGAACAGCCGGCCAAGACCAAGTTTACCGAACAATGAGAACGGCAGAACTCCAGCGCTAGGGGAATACTGCACATTGAATCCATGGCTTTTTTACCATGATTCTTTAGTCTTTCAAAGTTAATTTTTTTTAACTTTTTTTTTTTAATTTTTCTTTTTCCCTTTTTCAACCAACATTTTATCAATCCCTGTTTTAAAAAACATTTTTAATTTTCATTTTTAGAGTCATATTCTATCCCTTCATAGTAGTTACCCGTATTTTTGGCATATAAGTTGTTCACTCTTTAAAATTTTGAGATAGTTTCTTCTAACAGATCAAAATATACCCTAAATCTCTAGTGTATGGTTTTTTCCTACTCCCCTGCCTGATCACATTCTCTCCCTACTTTTTCTTTTTTTTTTTAAATCTTCTTCTTTCTTTTTTCAAACAACTTCTTATCAATTCCTTTTATAAAATTTTTTATAATTTTCATCTTTACAGTCATATTCCATCCCTTCATCATATCAACCCTTATTTTTGTACATATATAAGTTTTTCTTTCTTTAAAATTTTGGGAGGCACTTTCTTCTAACAGACCAAAATACACCAAAAATCTAGTGTGTGGCACTGATCTATGCACCAGCCTGATCACATTTGATCATATTCTGTTTTGTTTTGTTTGTTTTTATCTTTATCGTTTTCTTTTTTTCTTTTTCTTTTTTCTCTCTTTCCCTTTCTTTTCCCCCTGCTTCAGGTCTTTTCTGATTTATTTAGAGTATATTTTCTGGGGACGTTGTTACCCTGTTAGCATTTTGTTCTCTCATTAATCTGTTCTCCTCTGGACAAAATGACAAGATGGAAAAAATCACCTCAACAAAAAGAACAAGAGGTAGTACCGATGGCCAGGGACCTACTCAATACGGACATTAGTATGATGTCGGATCTAGAGTTCAGAATCATCACTTTAAAGATAGTAGCTGGGCTTGAAAAAAGCATGGAAGTTATTAGAGAAACCCTTTCTGGAGAAGTAAAAACTAAAATCTAACCAAGTCAAAATAAAAAAGGCTATTAATGAGGTGCAATCAAAAATGGGGGCGCTAACTGCTAGGATAAATGAGGCAGAAGAGAGAATCAGTGATATAGAAGACCAAATGATGGAAAATAAAGAAGCTGAGAAAAAGAGAGATAAACAACTACTGGATCATGAGGGCAGAATTCGAGAGATAAGCGATACCATAAGACGAAACAACATTAGAATAATTGGGATCCCAGAAGAAGAAAGAGAGAGAGGGGCAGAAGGTGTATTGGAGCAAATTATAGCAGAGAACTTCCCTAATTTGGGGAAGGAAACAGGCATCAAAATCCAGGAAGCACAGAGAACCCCTCTCAAAATCGATAAAAATAGGTCAACACCCTGACATCTAATAGTAAAACTTACAAGTCTCAGAGACAAAGAGAAAATCCTGAAAGCAGCTCAGGAGAAGAGATATGTAATCTACAACGGTAGAAACATTAGATTGGCAACAGACCTATCCACAGACACCTGGCAGGCCAGAAAGGACTGGCAGGATATATTCAGAGCACTAAATGAGAAAAATATGCAGCCAAGAATACTCTATCCAGCTAGGCTGTCATTGAAAATAGAAGGAGAGATAAAAAGCTTCCAGGACAAACAAAAACTAAAGGAATTTGCAAACACGAAACCAGCCCTACAAGACATCTTGAAGGGGGTCCTCTAAGCAATATATAGTAACAGTCACCTTACAGGCAATACAATGGCACTCCTATCTTTCAATAGTTACCCTGAATGTAAATGGGCTTAATGCCCCAATCAAAAGACACAGGCTATTAGATTGATTAAAAAAACAAGATCCGTCGATATGCTGTCTGTAAGAGACTCATTTTAGACCCAAAGACACCCCCAGATGGAAAGTGAGGGGGTGGAAAACCATTTACCATGCTAATGGACACCAAAAGAAAGCTGGGGTGGCAATCCTTATATCAGACAAATTAGATTTTAAACCAAAGACTGTAATAAGAGATGAGGAGGGACACTATATCCTACTTAAAGGGTCTATCCAACAAGAAGATCTAACAATTGTAAATATCTATGCCCCTAACATGGGAGCAGCCAATTATATAAGGCAATTAATAACAAAAGCAAAGAAATACACCGACAACAATACAATAATAGTGGGGGACTTTAACACCCCCCTCACTGAAATGGACAGATCGTCTAAGCAAAAGATCAACAAGGAAATAAAGACTTTAAATGACACACTGGACCAAATGGACTTCACAGACATATTCAGAACATTCCAACCCAAAGCAACGGAATACACATTCTTCTCTAGTGCCCATGGAACATTCTTCAGAATAGATCACATCCTAGGTCATAAATCAGGTCTCAACTGGTACCAAAAGATTGGGATCATTCCCTGCCTATTTTCAGACCACAATGCTTTGAAACTAGAACTCAATCACAAGAGGAAAGTCGGAAAGAACTCAAATACATGGAGGCTAAAGAGCATCCTACTAAAGAATGAATGGGTCAACCAGGAAATTAAAGAAGAATCAAGGGCTTCTCATTAGTTTTTCAGTCACAGTTTCTTCCTGTTTCATAGGAACACATTGCTTACTATCAGTCAATGAAAAAAATCTATCCAATATCAAAATAACTTCAGAGTGCACATATTTTCCAGTTGATTTAAATGGAAGCAGTAATTTTAATATGTGGGATAAAATAGGTAGATGAGGTGCATATATGTCAAGACTAAGAGTTTGTTTCAAATTTAGAGTTTTTTTTTTATCATTTTGAAATGAATTTTGACTTATGTGTGAAGGAGAATTGCAAAGGAAGTAGTTCTCTGTGTTTATTTCATTTTCTGGAGTTTCTCATTGTTCACATGAGAGAAAACCTAGAGGTCTTTGTTGAAAAGGTAATCCTAAGGGGTGCCTAAGTAGTTCAGTTGGTTAAGCCTCTGCCTTCGGCTCAGGTCATGATCTCAGGGTCCTGGGATCAAGCCCCACATCAGCAGGCTCCCTGCTCAGGGGGGTGTCTGCTTCTCCCTCTTCCTCTGCCCCTCCCCCCATGCTCTCTCTCTCAAAAAAATAAAATCTTTAAAAAAAAAGGTAATCCTGAAATATTGTTCTATAACCAAGATAAAAATATTTCTCTTCTCAACTGCCTATACTTAACATTTAATTTTAGTTCAATGATTGATAATATGCATTAATAATGAAACACTTCAGGATTTAGCACATCATGGTATGATCAGAGTATAGTATCACAAAACAAAAGAAGAAAAAGGGTTAGCATTCCTTAATGTGAATTTTTGAAACCATGAGCTATAAATTTACAAATACAGAAGATTTCCTATCTATTTGAGGAACACACACACACACACACACACATACACACACACACTAATTACTGTATCTTATTATATGTATTCTAATTATCCATGACATAAAGGATTTCTATTTGAGAAAATCATTGAGCTTTTGTTTCAGGAGTTTCTTTAGCTCGTTGAGAGTTTGGGAAAATGTACCATATCTTAAGCAAGGTAAACCAATTAAATGGAATCAGATATTATCAACTTATCAATCCCTAGATGGCAGCATCCTAGAAAAATGCACTGTTTTGGAGGAAACATAATATTTTAGGGGAAATAAAGTCTGTTTGAAGTGAAGTATCTATTTTATTCCAAAATATATCTAATACTGTCTTTGGGTAAGACTCAACTTCACCAGTCTGTAGTCACCCATCCCATAAGAGTAGATTGGTAGAGTTGACTTTTGGGAAATGGCTTTTCACAGCTAGCGTTCTTCAATATCCTGGTAAGTATTCTTGGGGTAGAAGTGTCTATGGCCATTTATACTTGGGAAATTTTTTAACACCCTGAATCCCTTCTTAGAGTTCTATCAGAACTAAAAATTCTGCAGTAAACTTTTGCCTTCTTTAATCTAAGATTCTCCAAACATTTTTACTCTTGATGCTGTTTTCTCTGAACACCTTGTAATGTAAGTTTAAATATAGGTGTTCTATCCAACAAAACTAAAGAAAAACAAAATTCAAGAATTCTTCAAGAAGTTCCACAAAGTAGATTCTCAATAAGTATTTCATGAAAAAAAAAAGACAAATATGCTGTTATAAACTAGCTTAAACAATGTGAGATTCTTCATGTCATTTATATTCTGTTCTTTGTATAGTATTTATTGGCAGTGTTGATAACATGGGTAAATTAGATTTTTCTATTATTTGGCCACAAAGAGACACTGAACTTTTATCTTGGTTGTAATAAATATGCACAGCCAATGCTAACTGTGTATTCTGAAGGTAATATTAGCCAAGAGGATACTAAACCTACCTAAAATCATGGATATTTTAGTCATAATGTTCACAAGCACTTTTGCCAATTCTGAAATGATGGATTGCTAATCCTATCCTCAAATACTTGAAATTTCTCCAAACAATCAATCTGGAATTCTAGTGGGCATATATCATTATTTTGGAGCCAAATTCAAAGTTGTTAATGAACTTTCATCTCAGATTCTAGAGCTGTCATTTCAAAAAAAATTTTTTTAATACATTTTGTAAGAATTAAATTCTAGTTGCTTAGAGTCTGGGAAATATAAACACATTTCTCTTAGGCTCTTGCTCTTGGTTTTGATCTCTTTAAATTAAAAAGAAAAAAGGAAAGAGGGAGATAAATTGTCAGTGTCGTGAATTCTGCCTTTGACATTAAACAGCTAGCTTAAATGCTGCAGAATTGATAGTTCTGTATTGGATTTACACTGTGATAATGGTAATGTAGTGTTATAACATTTATTGCCAAGCAGCTGAGATTTCAGGCTTTTTATTTATTTTTTAAATGGAGTATCTTAGTCTGTAAGCCAGGATTTTTATTTTTTACTTATTTTTTTAACAGATTAGCAGACTGAATCTGAGGAAGATGATTTTAGACCCTGTAAAGAAAGCAACCACGCCTGTAATTACTTAAGGAGTGGCAGTAAAAAATAAAAAGTTACTTAAGTCAGGCAACTCTGATGATGAATTATAATAGAAACTTTAGAATAGTTCATTTAACTTAAAATGTGACATACATTTTATGCTTGGTTAATATCTGAGTTTTAGAATAAAACATTAAAAATTAAGTCGCCTTTCTGAAGATAAATTACTGAAACTCTTTCCATATGAAATACTTAAGTATATTCTCCCAAAGTTCAAACGGGCATGATTTTCACCTTCCCTTTACACTTTCCCCATGAAACAGCACAATATGGTTTGTACAGGGATATTCCTACCAACAAATAGGCATATATCCTGTGCAAATCAGTCCCTTGGAAATTCAGAGAAATACTGAATCATTTCTCTGAATTTATCTAACAGATAATAATAGTCACCACTTAACCAGACCTAACTATATACTAGGTACTGGGATACCTAAATAGGCACTGTTTTATCATCATCCCTATTTTTTTTAAGATTTTATTTATTTATTTGTCAGAGAGAGAGAGAGAGCACAAGCAGGGGGAGCTGCAGGCAGAGGGAGAAACAGGCTCCCAGCTGAGCAGGGAGTGATGTGGAACTTGATCCCAGGACCCCCTGGGATCATGACCTGAGCTGAAGGCAGACACTGAATGGACTGAACCACCCAGGCACCCCCATCATCCTTATTTTATAGTTGAGGGGAGAGATAGTTAAGTAATTTCAAATACTGAGTAAGTAAATGCCAGAGAACCACATTTTCTATTTCTGGCTCTCTGGTCACCTGACTAACTTACTACAGCCTGGTGGTCACTGGGAAAAGACCTGGGGGGAGGGGCGGGGGAAGAGTCCAGCTAGGCTACCATGGTTATTGGCTTACTGTCCATCATCCATAGGTGGAATTTTGAAGATACGAGATGTGATAGGGCTAAAGGTTACTGCCTCCCAGGTCACTCAGAGCCTGGCTAGGACCAGGTCAGGGAAGTTCTCTGTCTCATTCCTCAAAGCCACTTTGGGGATAATTCTGGGACAAAAAGTCTCTGCTCCAAAGTCCAGTCACTGGCTCTTTGGACAGTAAAATGGAGGCTTAAACTACCCCTGATCCCATCTCTAGGCGACCTGTGCCAAAGACAACTTTCAGGTGGAAGACTTGTGTTTCCAACAGGCTGAAAGAAGAGAGACAGACAAATAAAACCTATGCATGGACCAACATCTGACCCCCTCAGGAGCTCCTGAATGCTCAGACCTAACACTTGCCCCTGGCTGAGTGGCCTGAAGTGAATACATTTTTTTTAATGGCTTCACAAACACATGCCAGATGGAGTTCTAAGGACTTCTACAAATATTAACTAATTAATTTTCATCTTCATAATCATCCCATCGAGTTCAGACTACTATGATTCCTCCTAATTAAGCAACATCCGCAAAGTTTCTGAGCTAGTAAGGGGAAGGGCCAGAGTTTCAATCCTTAAATTGGGTTCCTATCTGTGCTCTTAACCACTCTGCAATGCCGCATCTCACTGCCTGGGCAGTCTCAGCCCGCTGAGCGCCATACCCCACTCACTGGGCCGGAAACACAGCAAGTCTCTACATCACACACCGGACGCACCACACCGGCTCAAGCAGAGTAATTACTCCAGGTACGGATTGCTTCACCCTAAGATGCTGTTTTTAAGCATGTGTTTTGAACAAGGGCAATGACAGAGGCTGAGAGCAAAAGCCCAGATACAAGCAATGAATATTTGATTCCTGGGGAGGATGGAAATAAAACCCCAGAGATGATTGGGGAAACAATAACCATGTTGGTTAATAGCATGGACTTGGGACCAGTCTATCTGGGTTCAAATTCCAGTTCTACCACTCTCTAGCTGTGTGGCTTCACTGGTTACTCTTTTTGAGTATTTGATTCCTCACATTTAAAAGGGGGTGGGGGAATAATACCCACCTATGTGGATTCTTGTAAGAATTCAATGCAAAGAGGCACTTACTAAAGATTAAATAAGCGTAGCTATTGAACCTATTTCTTAGAAGAGGATGAGCAGAACCTGAGAGCGCAGGAAGAGAAATACAGACTTTGTCATCACAAAGGTATTTTCTTCAGTCACGCTGGGTCCAGTGATTTTACCGGTCCCTTGGTGAGAAGCAGCTGGATATCAATACCCATACCCCATCCCCTTTCACAGTGTTCATTAAGATTATGCCCATGTTAGATGTTCTCAACTAATTTTTATCATCTAGAGTGAATCCAAAATAGAGCCACAAGTTCTTCCCAATCCAGGATGCATCGCCGATGCTCTGTGATCTTGCCTTTCCCATTAGAACGGGAGACAATTTGCCCATTCTTTGAATCCGGGCTGGCATTTGTCTGACAGAATGAATAGAAGTGATGAGATAACACCTCCAGGGCTAGATCTTAAGAAGCTGTGCAGCATGCTGGCCTCACTTTCTTGGAATGCTGTCTTGTGATAGAGATTTAGACCATGCGAAGGAGAATGAAGGGGGACTTAGCTGACAAGAGACACACCTGCCAGTCATGTGACTGATGACATCTTCCTGCCAACCCACTCATCCCTTTACCAAGTGCAGCTACGTGAATGAGGAAAGACCAGCAGAAGAACTAGTAACAATTTTGAGAAATAATATATCACTGTTTTAAACTGTGGATTGAGCACAGCAACAAATAGCTAAAACAGCATCTTCATGAATTAAAGAATGTTTTCAGAGGGGCACCTGTGTGGATCAGTGGGTTAAAGGTCTGACTCTTGATCTCAGCTCAGGTCTAGATCTCAGGGTCATGAGTTCAAGGCCCATGTTGCGCTCCACAGTGGGTGATGAGACTACTAAAAAAAAAAAAAAAAAAAAGAATGCTTTTAGAAATTCCTCTGTCATTTCTAAGACTCTGTGGACTCCATATATGAATGCAACCAAGATTTGGGCATAGAAATGAAGGCAGAACACAAAGACATTTTGAGGAATACTGTCTTCGGTAAGTTTATTTCAGTCTGATTTGATTCTCTGATAAGTACCACTTCCCTCTGAGATCCAAGAGGGCCATTTTTCTCTGTAGGAATATTCTAGACCTATATTCTACTTCTATAGCATATATATAATATTGTAGAAATATTTATAAATAGAGCATAAGCCTGGGAGCAAAATGGTCTAAAATTGATTCCTGACTTACTAGCCACCCACCCTAGAAAGTATACTATATAAGTGCTACCAATTACAAGTACTGTGTGTGTGTCCAATACAGTGATTAAACAAGACACATTGGATACCATCACAAAAATAACTTAATTTTATATATTACTGTTCCTTTAAAAATCTCCTTGCAGGTAGTTTTTTCCTTGTCTATAGATAAAAACTCATCGTGAAACCTGTATCATATTCTTCCTGAGTATACACCCAAGTCGTAAAACTTGCCAATTTTTATTTTTTTAAAGATTTTATTTATTTATTTGACAGAAAGAGAGAGAGCACAAGCAAGGGGAGCGGGAGAGGGAGAAGCAGGCTCCCTGCCAAGCAGGGAGCCCAATGCAGGACTCAATCCCAGGACCCTGAGATCATGACCCGAGCCGAAGGCAGACAATCAACCGACTGAGCCACCCAGGTGCCCAAAACTTGCCAATTTTTAGAAAAGCAAATGTATTCTTATACAATTAAAGACAGAAAACAAAGAAACAAGCAAGTGTTAAAAACTGAAGCATGTAAAATGAGATTATAGAAGAAAGACCAAAACAAATATATTATAAGATTAATAATGGGTTTAACTCCTTCATTAAAGACAAGCCTAGTGACTTTGGATTAACAAACAAATACTATTGAGCTAGATACTTCTATGAAAGGCTCAGTAATGTCTGGGGACACACACACAAAATTTTTTAAGTAAGTATTAGCTATGAGATGCCAGAGAGATAATACTCAATATATTAATATCAAAAATATCTGAATGTTTGAAAAAAAATATTGTATGGTATACAGTTTTTTAAAGAACCAAAAGGATACAGTGCACAATAAATAAAACTTTTATATCTTTATATGTAGATAGCTTAGCACTGAAATGAAAAGAGCCACGATTTCAGACAGGTAGGAAAAGACTCCTGAGTCTTCCTATCTTCTCCAAATAAGAGCCAAAGAACTAGACACACAAAGCATGACATCAATATCTGTTGCATTTATGGCCCTGTTCTTGGCAATAGGGAGATAAAGAAATAAATTGTGGAGTCTGACCATCCAAGAGTTTACTGTCTCCTATGAGGAGACAGCCCATGTATTAAGCAATAGTAAAGTAACACTGACATTCTGGCTTTGAAATAATAGAAATAAACACTGAGGGCTTTAAGAATTCCAGGTAGAAGCAGACCCTTTGAGAGGAGGCAGAAAAGAAAGGCATCATGGGGAGGTCTGATCTGAATGAGATAAAATCTGACCTTGAAGTACAGAGTTCAGAAGTGTGTGTTGGGAGAATATATTTGAAATAAAATAGTTTTTGTTTTGTTTTGTTTTGGGGTCCTTGTTTTTCACTGCATTTAAAGACTGAGAGGAAAAATAACCTCGAAGTCTGCCTGTCTTAGGAAGATGTTATGGTGATAGTGTATGGAGGGTCTCAGATCAGTGGGGGTGCAATGGTGGACAGGTTTTATTTTTCCTGTCCACAACTTCTCTTTCTCATCCCTTAAAACTTTATCAAGTGGATTCTGTGGGGATCAGGTCACAGTCAGTTATTAAAAAGTCCTGTCTAATCTAATTGAAAACTCCAAATGGAAGCTCCCAGCTCAGGCTTCTACCCTGAGGAACGAGCAGGGCAGGAGTCTGATCCTTACCTCTTCCTTTTCTCCTCTGCTCTTTTTCTTTGAGATGAGGAAGAAAGAATGGGCAAGGCTCTAATTTTTTTTTTAAAGATTTTATTTATTTATTTGGCAGAGAGAGACACAGCGAGAGAGGGAACACAAGCAGGGGGAGTGGGAGAGGGAGAAGCAGACTCCCGCCGAGCAGGGAGCCCGATGCGGGGCTCGATCCCAGGACCCTGGGATCATGACCCGAGCCGAAGGCAGACGCTTAACGACTGAGCCACCCAGGCACCCCTGCAAGGCTCTAATTTAACAACTACTGCTGTAGCTCCTTACCTGAGTTAAACTGCCTTTTGTGAGACCAGCATTCAAAAATTGACAGTCTGTTTGGGTGTACCTGTAATTCATTCAAGGGCCCTGGTTGGGGCTCACCATCCTACAGATCCTTGATGTAGGACACCTGCAAACTCTTCACATCCCCCTTGAGCTTTGCTTCTGAGGAAACACCTTGCAGACTCATGCTCTCTGGATCCCTTTGTTGATGGCGCACCTGGTTTTCTTCCGGCTCCTGCTCAACATTTCCAATACACACTTTACGTCCTGAACTAGCTGGCGCAGCCCACAACATTTTGCTGCTACAATGTCCCCTGCCTGGATACCTTCCGGGGGAACCATGTGAACCAAAGGAAACCCATACGCGACGCCATGCTGAATATGGGAATGCAGGCTGCGCCAGTGAGGTCTCTTCTCCAAACTACCATCTCTGTTTCCTCTCTCCTTGAAGAGACATGGATTGCTGCTCTGCAATCCCCTACATGAGCAAATGCCTACATACGGATTAGGAAGCCAGGCTCATGTCTAAACCGTATGTGTGATTTTCTTGGGATGGAGAAGCACCCATTCCGCCTTGGAGAAAATGAAAAAGCAAAAAGCCACTGCATCTCTTCCTCCAAATCTGACACTCCTGACTCTGATGACTGATAAGCTACAGCTCTCCTTCCCTACTTCTTTGTCTTCTGTTTTATGGACAGGAGGCCAACAATGATATTGGTGACATCAGAACGAGTCAGGATTCCAAATGTGTTCATTTCTCTATAGAATGTGCAGGACTTGATATTCTGTCCTCAACTTCAGTACGAGTCATCAATTCTGGCCAAAAAGAAGAGCCCTCCTCAAAATCCTCTTATACTGTGACGTCCAATCCTCAAATAAATAACATTGTCAGTTTTGTTTTGCTGTTTTATTAAAATACCAGAATTACTGCAATTTTTCTTAGTCTCAGACATCTTTCATATTGATTTCCAGGAGTTTACTTTTATGTGCTTTGGAATCCTTTTTAAGAATTTTTTTTAAACTATGGTTTTAAATCTTTACATACCTGCCAAATGGCATTGTGCTTGATAAAATATTGGTTTTATATTAGGTTGCATAAATAGAAGCCAAACTCAGTACCACTGATTCTTATCCTGATAGAATATAGTTGGTTCAAATGAACACTGTGGTAAAAACTGTGATAATGAAGAGTTTTGATACACTTCCAATTTGATTAATCTCTGAAATTTTTAGGGTTTTTAAAATCTCTTTTCCTTATCAGGAAAGAAAATGTAAAAAGAAAAAAATGCGTAAGGTCTAACTCAGAACAACCTATGTGATGGCTTAGTTTTCTAAAGAAACTGTGTATACATATACTCAGGAACACAATGACCAAAACTCATCCATCCCTGAATAGTTTCAATAATAAGTGACCCGTTGTGGTTTTACATGTGGGAGATAGAGGAAAACTAATTAGCATTCACTTTATTATACTATTTTGTACTATCTAGTTGGTTCAAATGAGAACTGTAGTCATAATGTTCTGTTGCTCCAGAGAGAAAAGTATTAAAAGTAAAAGTATAATATAAAAAAAAGTATTAAAATAAAAGTATTAAAAGACCACTTGATTAATTTATTTGGCACCTTAAATATTTTGGTTTACTCAGTGGTCCCAATTTCCAAAAAAAAGTAGCCTCACACATGAATACTTAACAAAAACACTTCTAGATCAGGAACCCATGTGTAAAAGATTTGGTGTTCTGCCAGAGCCCAGGTTGAATGCATGAACCGATAAATCAATATCGGGAATTTTTAATTATCACCTTCCATCATGTCGAGTCACTCATTTTTGGTTAGTAAGCAAATCAGCTAGAGCTAAAGGAACACTTCTATGGATTAAACTTATTTGCCCCACTGTGGCTGAGTTATCTTAAATTCTTCATCATTCAAATCGGAGAGGGAGACGAACCATGAGAGACTATGGAGTCTGAAAAACAAACTGAGGGTTCTAGAGGGGAGGGGGGTGGGGGGAGGGGTTAGCCCAGTGATGGGTATTAAGGAGGGCACGTTCTGCATGGAGCACTGGGTGTTATGCACAAACAATGAATCATGGAACACTACATCAAAAGCTAATGATGTAATGTATGGTGATTAACATATAACATAATAAAAAAAAACTTCATCATTCATAGTATTTTCTGATAGTAAGGAAAGTAAAACCAAGTGAGAGGGATTTAGCTTCCCGGGGTGTGGCCGAATTATTATTTTGTGCCATCTTCATCATCACCAAATAAGTGATTCTACAATTTTGAGCCCTTTATTTCATCAATTCAGCAAATACTTTCTGAGAGCCTCGCCATGCCAGGTACTAGAGAGGCAACAGAGAGCCGTATCAGGCTAGTTTTCAGCTCTCGGGCAGACTACAGGCGACTGTGGGAGAGAAGTAATAGCTGGAAAAACTGGTAACTGCCTCAAAATGTTTTTCAGCCCTTACACCTACCAATCTACTTTCATGGTGACTCATGCCCATACACTACGTCCTTGAGATGGAGAAGAGTGGTTCTATTGTGCTTACTGCTGTAAACCTTCAATCCATCACCTAGAATACACCAGACATCCTGAGGACCGAGAAGGTAAACCTAACTAATTCCAGTGGCAAAACCTCGACTCAGGTTACTCATCACACTAAATCTACTGTTCCCTCAATTACATGGGTCATTTCTTTGACTCTCTACCTCCTTTAGTGGTTGGAATGTTACTTCTTACAATAAGATAAAATCAGATGTAGTCATTTTTTTTTTAAAGATTTATTTATTTGAGAGAGAGAGAATGAGAGACAGAGAGCATGAGAGGGAGGGTCAGAGGGAGAAGCAGACTCCCTGCTGAGCTGGGAGCCCGATGCGGGACTCGATCCCGGGACTCCAGGATCATGACCTGAGCCGAAGGCAGTCGCTTAACCAACCGAGCCACCCAGGCGCCCCCAGATGTAGTCATTTTTAAAAGATGCACGAAAAAGACACTTTTCATGTACTATAAAATCTGGTTTGGTTTTCCAAAACAAAAATAAAATAGCAGAAGGAAAAGAAACTTTTTTTTTTTTTTTTTTAAAGATCAAGACATATTATGACAATCCATACGGGTCTGTTCAGGTGTGCAAACCTAGAATACCCACCATTATGTTTCAAGTAAAATGGTGACTTTAGAAAACAAGATTTTATTAATAAATTATCTTAGTTCTAATTCTTTATTCTTTTCTTCTGCTGAGGTATTTACTAGTACATATATCTGAGATTTCAGTTAGTAGCCACATTTTTCAGGTGGGCATATATGGCTTTCAGGAAAGACAGGGTAAAGAGTAAAGGAGATGGGTTTAATTCTTAGGCTAAGTGAAGACAATGGAAACATTTTTCAAGTTATTGCTACTTACATAGAGAGTTGCATCCTGCCAACATTCGTACATTGAAATTCTAACGTGATGTGATGGTATTTGGAGATGGGGCCTTTGGAAGGTGATTAGTTCATGACGGTGGAGCCTTCACAAATGGGATCAGTGTGTTTAGGTAAGAGACTCCAAAGAGGGTGCCCACCCATTCTGCCATTTGAGGACACTACAGAGACAGCTGCTGAGGGAGACACTATATCTGCCAGTGCCCTAATCTTTGACTTCTGTCTCTATAACTGTGAGAAATAACTGTTTGTTCTTTTTAAGCTACTAGTATATGCTATTTTGTTCAAGTAGCCTGAACAATCTAAAACACACACACACACACACATACACACACACACATATACGTGTGTTCTCTTGTATTACTGATCTGTGGTTAGGTGCTATCCTCAAGGTGTTATCCTTATCATGTCCAATTTCCAAAAACAAATAGAATGGCAGACAGCTTCATTTCCACCATTCATGGAAAAAACCTATTCAACATCAAGAACATTAAACCTCAGTCTTTCTTGACTACTAACCCTAACTCATTTATAATTACAGTTCTAGGAATATGTAAAACACTCATCTATAGATGATTTTTACATAGCACATTATAATTTTTAATTTACATAAATATACATGTTATCATTGTAAAATTTCAAACAGTTCAGAAAAAAACCATCTATCTCCCTCTGTCCTTCAGTTCCAATATTAGTCTACTCTAAAAGGTAACTATGATAAATTGTTTAGTGATTAATGTTTCTAGACTTTATACCAGACATTTATGTACAGGTACACATGCACACACACGATTTTGTGTTAGCTCTTTTCATATAAATAATAGACACATATCATCTGGCAACTTTTCATTTAAGTTTTTGAGATTTCTTTATAACGTTCATTGCCATATTGGTGGACAATTAGGTAGTCTATGATGTTTTTACTTTTATAAATATGGCATCAATAAACATCTTTGTACATGCTACCTGGTCACATGATTGAATATTTCTCTTCAGTGAACACCAAGAAGTGGAAATGACAGATCATAGCGGCACTATAAATCAGTTCTCCAAAATTTTCTTCCGATGTGATTATACCAATTTACGCTACCACCAGTGGTACCAAAGAATTCTTTTGTGCCCTCATCTCACTTACATTGTGATAATATTTACAAAATGTTCAGTCTATCTAATTTTATTTTATTTTTAAAGATTTTATTTATTTATTTGGGAAAAAAAGAGTGTGTGTGCAAGAGTGGAGGGAGGAGCAGAGGGAGAGGGAGAAACAGACTCTTTGCTGAGCATGGAGCCTGTTGTAGGCCTCAATCCCACGACTCCAAGATCATGACCTGAGCCAAACTCCAGAGTCAAATGGCCAACTTCTGAGCCACCCAGGCACCCCTCTCTAATTTTATTTTAATTTACTTGTCCCAGATTATAATTGAGGTTGAACAATTCCCTTTATGTTCGTTGACCTATTATATTCCATCTTTTGTTAATTATTCATTTGGCCACTTTTTTATTAGATTATATATTTTTGCTTTTTAATTAATTTATAGAAGCTTTGTATTTTGAAATATTTATTTATCTACTATAAATGCTTAAATATACTTTCCAACTTTGTCAATTCTTTTTAACTTTGTTTTGGTTCTTTTGTGGCTTAAAAGCTTAAATTTATAAGGAGTCAATTTATTAATCACTAACTTCATGGCTATTATCTGCTGAGTATTTTGACAAAAGTTCTGCCTACAGCAAAATTTCTTCTGAGTATCTTTTTTTCCCATTCAGTCCAAAACTCATCTGGAATTCATTTTTGGGAATTCTGTAGTGAAGATCCGTAACTGCAAACGTATAGCTATCTGTTTCCACATGGTGTAGTGAATTCTATGGGAATGCTGTAATGTAGATTTATAATTCAAATGTATAGTCAACTACTCCTAAACCATTTTCTGACTTTTTCAAACAATTTATTAACTTTCCCCTTCATTAGAAAACCTACTTTTCCCATAGGGTATATTCTTATTTAGCAAACAAGTATTAATTGTCATTACTTCAGACAAAATTATCAAGTATTTCCCCACAAGCTCTAAGTTTTTAGAAATCTTGAGAAATGACTACATTCATCCATAAACATGAGAACAGTTATAAAACAGTCACTCCCTTCTCCAGCTCCAGTTTGATATGTTAGCTGTTTTGTCAGAATTAGCACATCAAACTGACATCATACTGAATGCAGCTGAGAAGGCACTGGCTTCATCTTTTCTTAGTTTCCATCTGTCTTGTTCTCTGGCCATAGTTCCTAGCTGATGACTCCCGAGTGTTAGCTGGCTTTATATCAGAGGCTAAGTCATTAAGCAGTGAGAGGAGTGATGAGCAACTTTCATCAGGGTCCACTCACCATGCGCTGTAGGCCCCCACTGCACTGATAGCACTTCTCTGGGTCGACTGCATTATCCATGACTCAGTACAAAGACTCCGGCCTTTTATGCAAACACATGTTTCTTCTATAAAAGAACACCCCTCCCTGTCTTTTCCTTTAATGTCCTATAACAAAATGTTCAGCGACTTTGAGATTGTAGTTTTGATCACGACTGTCTTTTATATGTGAATTTCTAAGAGCATATAAATTAAAAGAGCTCATTACATAGTTTAGTGTCTTCTTTGTCTCCCATATCTTTCTTCTCCAAATCCAACATGTCATTAAGTCCAATTGACTACTCTCCTGAAATATCATGTAAATTTGTTTCATCTTTTCTATTCCAAATGACACTGCTTTTACTCAGCATCGTATCAAATTTCACTTATGGCAACTATTTCAACACTCTCTTCAATAATTTCTCCAATTTTAATGTCGCTCTCCTTTTCTTTGTATTTTGTAAAAGTCATGTCTTTCTAAACCACAGAGGGATGATTACAGTTTTATGATCTTAACCTAACTTATGTGAGTCATGTAACTCCTCATTTTGTATGAAATAAAACCCTAGCCACTTGAGGGCAGTCAATAAGCCCTATAAATGTACATCCACTTGGTTTTTCTAGTATCCACTGCATCGCTCATTCTTCCTCAAACTAATATATTCTAGATGGCAACCACAAAGAAAAATGTGGCATTAGACATCTTAATGTTCTTACTATGTTGGCATTAGACACATTAATGTTCTTACTATGGAACATAGTAAAAATATTATCAGACAACTTTACTGTTCATTTACAATGAAAATATGCTCAAGTTCGGAAAAGATTACAACCCAATTTTTTCTCTTGTGAAAAGAGACAATTTTCTCCCATTTCTTTGTGTTAAGTAAAATGTCTGGCATAGTTGGAGACTCAATCCTTACTCCAAAAAAGACCATCTAGACTTTTACTTCTATGATTGAAAAGCCAGTAACAGAAAAACTCTCCATCTTAGAGCAAATTAAATGGGCTAAAGTTTTAAAATCTACTATTTAGAGGCACGAGGAAACAACCCACCCAAAACTAGTGAGTCAAAAATCCTGGAAAGGAGGATATGGATTGAGGTAAGAACGTTTCTGTTGATTTTTCCCTTAAGGCATTTGCCATCCATGTGCTTCCCAACACTGCCCAAGCAAGGGCCCACATTAAGGTGTAAAGAGAGCAATCAAGAGTGATAATGTATTGTGTGAGACCTATGCATATTCTAACTTCTCTTTCTAGAAAGAAATAATAATTGAAAATTCCAAACCTCACCAAACCACTTTATTATTAAACATAACAAAAACAAAACAAAATTTCCCACCTAAACTGGGTAAAAGATCAAGAAATCAGGCTGAAAAACTAAGCAGAGTACATGGACGTCTCAGTGTTATGGACTAAAAATTATAGTATAGGCCTCAGGAGAAAGGCCTCAGAAACACTGTGGGCTTTCAGTTGAGGCTCCTCTAAGACTATGCTATGGGATGAAAGCAAACTTCAGTTCTTACAAAATCGAAACTCAGCCCAATCTCTGAATGGTACAAGGTCACCTGTCCTACTAGAGCTTCCTTCTAGAAGAAAAAAAAATTTTTAAAGATTTATTTATTTTAGAGGGAGTGAGAGAGAGAGCGTGGGCAGGGGGAGGGGCAAAGGGAGGGAGATAATCGTAAGCAGACTCCACACCCAGCTCAGAGCCAATGCAGGCTCAATCTCACAACTCTGAAATCACGCCGTGAGTTAAAATCTAGAGTCCAACGCTTAACTGACTGCACCACCCAAGCACCCTTGGAAGAAAATGTAAAAACAAAACATCATCCACAGCCTTTTCAATTTTCTATACATAGTGCCTATCATGCAATCCAAAACTATTAGGCATGCCAGAAGACAGGAAAAATTCTCAAAATTCAGAGTACAAACAAATAGATAATAGAAGTTATCCCTCAGGTAATCCAGATATTGTGTTAAAATTATTATGATTAATATGACCAAGGAAATGTATGATAAACTAGATTATGTCACCAAAAATAAGCAAATGAAAACTACACAACTATAACAAAGAATCAGATTATTAGTTAAGAATCAAATGAATCATTGATCCTGCCCCCATCAAATTTTGCTACATAGAGTCAAGGATACAAGCAATCAAAAGGTTTAGACAAAAGAAAAAGAAGCTCCTGGGGCATCAATGATGACTCTCACAGGTCTTTCTTTCTTGTGTCAGACATGAACCATCAGCTCAGATAGAGGAAGCCTCTAAGTAATATTCATGGGGTTTCTCACACAGTAGGGAGCATTTCATACCTACACATTTCCATATAGCAGTCCATGGAGTTGTATAACTTCTGTGATTTTTCTCCAGGGAACTATTTTATATCCTGGATTTCATTTTATATAGGTTATCTTTGGCTAGAGAGAGCCAGGGAAGGGTGTTTTAGACATAGAGTCTCTTGTATCTGGTAAATATCATGAGTCCTTTGACCTGCATGTCCAGGTTACCCAGTTAGACTAGGTTACCTTCGTTGCTTTTTTTTTTTTTTTTTTTTTTTAATTTTTTTATTCTTATGTTAATCCCCTTACATTACAACATTAGTTTTAGATGAAGTGTTCCATGATTCATTGTTTGTGCACAACACCCAGTGCTCCATGCAGAATGTGCCCTCCTAAATACCCACCACCAGGCTAACCCATCCTCCCACCCCCCTCCCCTCTAGAACCCTGTTTGTTTTTCAGAGTCCATCGTCTCTCATGGTTCGTCTACCCCTCCGATTTCCCCCGCTTCATTCTTCCCCTCCCGCTACCTTCTTCTTCTTCTTCTTTTTTTTTTTCTTAACATATATTGCATTATTTGTTTCAGAGGTACAGATCTGAGATTCAACAGTCTTGCACAATTCACAGCGCTTACCAGAGCACATACACTCCCCAGTGTCTATCACCCAGTCCCCCCATCCCTCCCACCCCACCCCCCACTCCAACAACACTCAGTTTGTTTCCTGCGATTAAGAATTCCTCATATCAGTGAGATCATATGATACATGTCTTTCTCTGTTTGACTTATTTCACTCAACATAATACCCTCCAGTTCCATCCACATCGTTGCAAATGGCAAGATCTCATTCCTTTTGATGGCTGCATAATATTCCATTGTATATATATACCACATCTTCTTTATCCATTCATCTGTCGATGGACATCTTGGCTCTTTCCACAGTTTGGCTATTGTGGACATTGCTGCTATAAACATCGGGGTGCACGTAGCCCTTTGGATCCCTACTTTTGTATCTTTGGGGTAAATACCCAGTAGTGCAATTGCTGGATCATATGGTAGCTCTATTTTCAACTTTTTGAGGAACCTCCATACAGTTTTCCAGAGTGGCTGCACCAGCTTGCATTCCCACCAACAGTGTAGGAGGGTTCCCCTTTCTCCGCATCCCCGCCAACATCTGTCGTTTCCTGACTTGTTAATTTTAGCCATTCTGACTGGTGTGAGGTGATATCTCATTGAGGTTTTGATTTGGATTTCCCTGATGCCGAGCGATATTGAGCACTTTTTCATGTGTCTGTTGGCCATTTGGATGTCTTCTTTGGAAAAATGTCTGTTCATGTCTTCTGCCCATTTCTTAATTGGATTCTTTGTTCTTTGGGTGTTGAGTTTGATGAGTTCTTTATAGATTTTGGATACTAGCCCTTTATCTGATATTTCATTTGCAAATATCTTCTCCCATTCTGTCGGTTGTCTTTTGGTTTTGTTAACTGTTTCCTTTGCTTTGCAAAAGCTTCTTATCTTGATGAAGTCCCAATAGTTCATTTTTGCCCTTGCTTCCCTTGCCTTTGGCGATGTTTCTAGGAAGAAGTTGCTTCGGCTGAGGTCAAAGAGGTTGTTGCCTGTGTTCTCCTTTAGGATTTTGATGGACTCCTGTCTCACATTGAGGTCTTTCAACCATTTGGAGTCTATTTTTGTGTGTGGTGTAAGGAAGTGGTCCAGTTTCATTCTTCTGCATGTGTCTATCCAATTTTCCCAACACCATTTGTTGAAGAGACTGTCTTTGTTCCATTGGACATTCTTTCCCGCTTTGTCGAAGATTAGTTGACCATAGAGTTGAGGGTCCATTTCTGGGCTCTCTATTCTGTTCCATTGATCGATGTGTCTGTTTTTGTGCCAGTACCATGCTGTCTTGATGATGACAGCTTTGTAATAGAGCTTGAAGTCCGGAATTGTGATGCCACCGGCTTTGCTTTTCTTTTTCAATATTCCTCTGGCTATGCGGGGTCTTTTCTGGTTCCATACAAATTTTAGGATTATTTGTTCCATTTCTTTGAAAAAAGTGGATGGTATTTTGATGGGGATTGCATTGAATGTGTAGATTGCTCTAGGTAGCATTGACATCTTCACAATATTTGTTCTTCCAATCCATGAGCATGGAACGTTTTTCCATTTCTTTGTGTCTTCCTCAATTTCTTTCATGAGTATTTTATAGTTTTCTGAGTACAGATCCTTTGTCTCTTTGGTTAGATTTATTCCTAGGTATCTTATGGTTTTGGGTGCAATTGTAAATGGGATCGACTCCTTAATTTCTCTTTCTTCTGTCTTGTTGTTGGTGTATAGGAATGCCACTGACTTCTGTGCATTGATTTTATATCCTGCCACTTTACTGAATTCCTGTATGAGTTCTAGCAGTTTTGGGGTGGAGTCTTTTGGGTTTTCCACATAAAGTATCATATCATCTGCAAAGAGTGAGAGTTTGACTTCTTCTTTGCCAATTTGGATGCCTTTGATTTCTTTTTGTTGTCTGATTGCTGTGGCTAGGACTTCCAATACTATGTTGAATAGCAGTGGTGATAGTGGACATCCCTGCCGCGTTCCTGACCTTAGGGGGAAAGCTCTCAGTTTTTCCCCATTGAGAATAATATTTGCTGTAGGTTTTTCATAGATGGCTTTTATGATATTGAGGTATGTACCCTCTATCCCTATACTCTGAAGAGTTTTGATCAAGAAAGGATGCTGTACTTTGTCAAAAGCTTTTTCGGCATCTATCGAGAGGATCATATGATTCTTGTTCTTTCCTTTGTTAATGTACTGTATCACATTGATTGATTTGCGGATGTTGAACCAACCTTGCAGCCCAGGGATAAATCCCACTTGGTCATGGTGAATAATCCTTTTAATGTACTGTTGGATCCTATTGGCTAGTATTTTGGTGAGAATTTTTGCATCCATGTTCATCAGGGATATTGGTCTGTAATTCTCCTTTTTGATGGGGTCTTTGTCTGGTTTGGGGATCAAGGTAATGCTGGCCTCATAAAATGAGTTTGGAAGTTTTCCTTCCGTTTCAATTTTTTGGAACAGTTTCAGAAGAATAGGTATTAATTCTTCTTGAAATGTTTGGTAGAATTCCCCTGGGAAGCCATCTGGCCCTGGGCTTTTGTTTTTTGGGAGATTTTTGATGACTGCTTCAATTTCCTTAGTGGTTATAGGTCTGTTCAGGTTTTCTATTTCATCCTGGTTCAGTTTTGGTAGTTGATACATCTCTAGGAATGCATCCATCTCTTCCAGGTTATCTAATTTGCTGGCATAGAGTTGCTCATAATATGTTCTTATAATTGTTTGTATTTCTTTGGTGTTGGTTGTGATCTCTCCTCTTTCATTCATGATTTTGTTGATTTGGGTCATTTCTCTTCTCTTTTTGATAAGTCTGGCCAGGGGTTTATCAATCTTGTTAATTCTTTCAAAGAACCAGCTCCTAGTTTCGTTGATCTGTTCTACTGTTCTTTTAGTTTCTATTTCATTGATTTCTGCTCTGATCTTTATGATTTCTCTTCTCCTGCTGGGTTTAGGCTTTATTTGCTGTTCTTTCTCCAGCTCCTTTAGGTGTAGGGTTAGGTTGTGTACTTGAGACCTTTCTTGTTTCTTGAGAAAGGCTTGTATTGCTATATACTTTCCTCTTAGGACTGCCTTTGCTGCATCCCAAAGATTTTGAACAGTTGTGTTTTCATTTTCATTAGTTTCCATGTATTTTTTTAATTCTTCTTTAATTTCCTGGTTGACCCATTCATTCTTCAGTAGGATGCTCTTTAGCCTCCATGTATTTGAGTTCTTTCCGACTTTCCTCTTGGGATTGAGTTCTAGTTTCAAAGCATTGTGGTCTGAAAATAGGCAGGGAATGATCCCAATCTTTTGGTACCGGTTGAGACCTGACTTATGACCTAGGATGTGGTCGATTCTGGAGAATGTTCCATGGGCAGTAGAGAAGAATGTGTATTCTATTGCTTTGGGGTGGAATGTTCTGAATATGTCTGTGAAGTCCATTTGGTCCAGTGTGTCATTTAAAGTCTTTATTTCCTTGTTGATCTTTTGCTTAGATGATCTGTCCATTTCAGTGAGGGGGATGTTAAAGTCCCCCACTATTATTGTATTGTTGTTGATGTGTTTCTTTGCTTTTGTTATTAATTGCCTTATATAATTGGCTGCTCCCATGTTAGGGGCATAGATATTTACAATTGTTAGATCTTCTTGTTGGATAGATCCTTTAAGTATGATATAGTGTCCTTCCTCATCTCTTATTACAGTCTTTGGTTTAAAATCTAATTTGTCTGATATAAGGATTGCCACCCCAGCTTTCTTTTGGTGTCCATTAGCATGGTAAATGGTTTTCCACCCCCTCACTTTCAATCTGGGGGTGTCTTTGGGTCTAAAATGAGTCTCTTGCAGACAGCATATCGATGGATCTTGTTTTTTAATCCAGTCTGTTAGCCTGTGTCTTTTGATTGGGGCATTTAGCCCATTTACATTCAAGGTAACTATTGAAAGATAGGAATTTAGTGCCATTGTATTGCCTGTAAGGTGACTGTTACCATATATTGTCTGTGTTCCTTTCTGGTCTATGTTGCTTTTAGGGTCTCTCTTTGCTTAGAGGACCCCTTTCAAGATTTCCTGTAGGGCTGGTTTTGTGTTTGCAAATTCCTTTAGTTTTTTTTTGTCCTGGAAACTTTTTATCTCTCCTTCAATTTTCAATGACAGCCTAGCTGGATAGAGTATTCTTGGCTGCATATTTTTCTCATTTAGTGCTCTGAATATATCCTGCCAGTCCTTTCTGGCCTGCCAGGTCTCTGTGGATAGGTCTGTTGCCAATCTAATGTTTCTACCATTGTAGGTTACATATCTCTTCTCCCGAGCTGCTTTCAGGATTTTCTCTTTGTCTGTGAGACTTGTAAGTTTTACTATTAGATGTCGGGGAGTTGACCTATTTTTATTGATTTTGAGAGGGGTTCTCTGTGCTTCCTGGATTTTCATGCCTGTTTCTTTCCCCAAATTAGGGAAGTTCTCTGCTATAATTTGCTCCATTATACCTTCTGCCCCCCTCTCTCTTTCTTCTTCTTCTGGGATCCCAATTATTCTAATGTTGTTTCGTCTTATGGTATCACTTATCTCTCGAATTCTGCCCTCATGATCCAGTAGTTGTTTATCTCTCTTTTTCTCAGCTTCTTTATTTTCCAGCATTTCATCTTCTATATTACTGATTCTCTCTTCTGCCTCATTTATTCTAGCAGTTAGTGCCCCCATTTTTGATTGCACCTCATTAATAGCCTTTTTGATTTCTACTTGGTTGGATTTTAGCTCTTTTACTTCTCCAGAAAGAGTTTCTCTAATAACTTCCATATTTTTTTCAAGCCCAGCTAGTATCTTTAAAGTGATGATTCTGAACTCTAGATCTGACATCGTACTAATGTCCGTATTGAGTAGGTCCCTGGCAGTCGGTACTGCCTCTTGTTCTTTTTGTTGAGGTGATTTTTTCCGTCTCGTCATTTTGTGCAGAGGAGAATAGATTAATGAGAGAACAAAATGCTAGCAGAGTAACCACGTCCCCAGAAAATATACTTTAAACAAATCAGAAAAGACCTGAAGCAGTGGGATAAGAAGGGGAAAGAGAGGAAAAAAAAAGAAAAAAAAAGAAAAAAAAAGAAAAAGATAAAGATAAAAACAACAACAAACAAAACAAAAGAACAACAACAAAAGAAAAACCAGAATGTGATCAAATATGATCTATATGGTATATAGATCAGTGCCAAACACTAGATTTGGGGTGTGTTTTGGTCTTTTAGAAGAAAGTGTCTCCCAAAATTTTAAAGAAAGAAAAACTTATATATGTACAAAAATAAGGGTTGATATGATGAAGGGATGGAAAATGACTGTAAAAATGGAAATTATAAAAAATTTTATAAAAGGAATTGATAAGAAGTTGTTTGAAAAAAGAAAGAGGATTTAAAAAAAGAAAAAAGAAAAAGAAAAAAAAAGGGAGAGGATGTGATCAGGCAGGGGAATAGAGAACACCATATACTAGAGATTTAGGGTATATTTTAATCTGTTAGAAGAAACTATCTCAAAATTTTAAAGAGAGAACAACTTATATATATAAGCCAAAAATATGGGTAACTACTATGAAGGGATAGAATATGACTCTAAAAATGAAAAATAAAAATGTTTTTTTTTAAAAAAAGGGATTGATAAGATGTTGTTTGAAAAAGGGAAAAAGAAAAATTCAAAAAGAAATAAAAAGACAAAAAGACAGTTAAAAAAAAAATTAACTTTAAAAGACTAAGGAATCATGGTAAAAAAGCCATGAATTCTATGTGCAGTATTCCCCTAGCGCTGGAGTTCTGCCGTTCTCATTGATCGGTAAACTTGGTCTTGGCTGGCTCTTCTCGCTGGTCTTCTGGGGAGGGGCCTGTTGCCGTGGTTTCCAAATGTCTCTGCCGGAGGCGGAATAGCCCCGCCCTTGCCCCCTCCCGGCTAAGTAATCTGCTCGGGTTTGCTCTCCGGGGCTTTTGTTCCCTGCGAGCTTTCCGTACAGCTTTGGAGGCGGAGAGTGAAAATGGCGGCCTCCCAATCTCCGCCCCGGAGGAGCCGAGAACTCGGGGCCCGCTCCTCAGTGAGCCCCCAGAGAAAAGCCGTCAGTCACTCCCGTCTCCCCGGTCTGCAGCTGCACTCCGTGCTCAACCGGCCTGTGACCGCGCGTTTCTCTCTCTGGCACCCGACCCCGGGTGGAGTCTCCAAACCCAGCAGATCCCTGCGGTGCCCTCCCGCGCGGCTCCTCCCGGGGGAGGAAGGTGAGTCTCCCCGGATCGGCTGCTTGTTGGGTCCCTGCTGGAGGAGCAGGGGCCCGACTGGGCCGCGGATCGCGGTTAATGGCAACCCCAGCTGAGAGCCCGCGCCTGGGCTCCGCCTCTGCAGCCGGCTTCCCTGCTTCGATCCCTGGGAGCTCTGCCGCCCTCAGGCACCCCCGGTCTTTCTGTGACCCCGAGGGTCCTGAGACCACACTGTCCCGGAGGGTTCCACCCCCGCTTAGCCACCAGAGTGACCTCCCTCGGCGGAGCGGACTTTTAAAAGTTCCGGTTTTGTGCCCCGCGGCTCTATCACTTGCCAGAAGCGGCCGACGGAGGCCCCTCCCCCGCCGTCTATCCTCCCGAATATCGCCTCGGATTCACTTCTCCGCACGTCCTACCTTCCAGAAAGTGGTCGCTTTTCTGCTGAGACAGTTGTTGCTCTTCTTTTCTTCGATCTCCTGTTGAGTTTGTAGGTGTTCAGAATGGTTTGATCCCTATCCAGCTGAATTCCTGAGAGGAGACGAAATCCAGGTCTCCTACTCCTCCGCCATCTTGCTCCGCCCCCACCTTCGTTGCTTTTGTTCCTTTTTCCATAGGTATTCCCCCAGTAAAGGGAGTGAATGAATCACAGGCCAGCTTCTTTATCCCTTTATCCCAAGCTTTAAAATAACAACTTAAATAAAAATTTTATCAGTGCACTTAACACTAAATCAGACATAGCAGGAAAGGAGATTCACGGTCTGGAGAAGTGTAGAGTAGGTCAGTAGGGTATCACATATGTGGACTACAGGTCAGAGAAAAGAGATGAGCATACAAAACAATAGGCACACAGTGATACATTTTATTAGAGTAAGTCCTGGAAAGACAAGAGAAAGAGAGAATGAACAGAATCTGTATTTGAAGGCATATTAGCAGCTTCTGCTTTGGGGTAAATGTAATCACTGCAACAGGTGTCACTGCTATGAACAACTCAAAGCCTTAAAGGGCCTGAAAACAATGAAGACTAAATTGGCTAACTCCAGAGAGTTGAGAAAAACTTTAAGTAGGCTGAGAAGCACTAGCTCTTTTTCCCTAGGGATATTTAGGAATCATAGACAAGCTAGAGCACGAGAGGATAGAGCCTTAGTCAAAGCAAAAGGCGAACAACAGATTTCCGTGGTTGCACAGGGCTGCAGTAATAAAATTGGAAATGTGAGGGTCCTCAAACATTTGATGTATCTTCCCCTATATACAGTGCCAAATTTTAAAACTGTACATGACAGGAAGCTAAAGAGACAAGACAAAAGTTGTGGAAGGGCAGAATTAAGTTTACTAAAGTTCTCCAGAAGTGAATATAAAACAACCAGGCAACAAGTGTGAATCATACATAAACTCAGTCTTAATAAAATTTAAAGCAGCTTAAAGCAGTCCTTGCTGAATTGAGCTGGTCTCCTCTCAAACCCCACTCAACACCACAACTCTGTTGTTGTTTTTTGTTTGTTTTTTTTTTCAGTGGAGGATAAAGTAAAACCTTTGCAGTAGGAGATTTCTTCATCTGAAACCTCTACATTTCTATCATACACAATATCTGGAATATGATGAAAAAATTAAGAGTGATGAGAAGAGGCAAGACAATGTAGCCAATTACTAAGAAGAAGAAAAAAAAACTATAGAAGCAGACCCACAAGTGATCCATACGTTAGTCATCTTGAGATACCTATGACTAATAAGCTCATGAAAACAGAAACAAGAAGGATAAAATGGATGAAAGGATAGAAATTTTAAAGGTACAATTTGTAAACAAAAAAAAAGATCAGATGGACATTGAAGTATTGAAAAATACAATAGCTAACATTAGTAACTTCACAGATGACTTTAACAGATTAGATATAGTAAAAGAAAGGACTGGTGAACTCAAATACAAATCAAAAGAAAAGATCCACATGATGTGCAGAAGACAGTGGGGTGTGATGGCATGACAGATAAGAGAGCTGTGGGATTCAGTACCTGGAAGTAACTGGAGTTCTAGAAGGAGAAGAAGGAGAGAATGGGGCTAAAGCAACATTGTGCTTGAGAATTTTCCAAAACAGATGAAATGTATCTACCTACCCACAGATTCAAGAAATCTGGCATAATCCAAACAATATAAATGCAAAGTGAACCAAACAAAGACTCATTTTGGTAAAACTGTTGAAAAACACAACTAAAAAGACAGACTTAAAAACAACTAGAGAAAAAAGAAAAGGTATATTATATTCAAAAAAGGAGCAACAAGACTGAGTTACAAAAAGATGAACGTCAAAAGATATTCATTGTCTGTTGGTATGGTACCTTTAATACACTGATTGTAGAATAAATGCCCCCCAAATTTCGATTTCCACTGAAAATATTTTTGAAATATGAAGATAAAAGTAGCTCATTTTAAGACAACAAAAATGAATTATTTATTACATGAAAGCCTACCCTAGAAAAAAAGAACAGAGTTCTTGAAGTAGAAGAAAAATAATCCAATTTGAAAACAGAAAATACAGGATGGAATAAATAACAAAGAAAGGGGTAAACACGTAAGTATAAATATAGTGAATATGGGTCAAACAAAATCATGACGAGAATTTCTTACGGTATTTTAAATGTATATACAACTAAAACACAGGCAAAGAGAATACAAAAGGAGGTAAGCAAAATTACTATTTTCTATGGTTTTGGAATTATTGGTGAAAAGATAAATCCGAGAGTTTTTAGTAGATTGAAAGAGTTATGTATGTTATAACCTCTAGGGTAACCACTAAGAAAATAGAATAATTAATAAATAACACATTAATAGATGGAAATGAAATACAATTTAAAAATTAAATAATCCAAAACGAGGCAGTTAAAGAAAGTAAAAGAATATAAAGCAAGAGTATGAAAATGAAAACAAAGAGAAAGACAACAGATATAAGCTTAAATAGGCAAATGGACTGAATAATACAAGTAAAAGTCTATGATCCACAGCATAAAAATGCCATTCTTTAACTATAAAGACACAGAAATCTGAAAATAAAGCATGGAAAACAAACGTCCTGGTTATTTATTATACAACAGCCCTCAAATGTGGCAACTTCACACAACACACCCTTATTTTCTCAGAGCTTCTGTGGGTGAGGAGTAGGAGATGGCTTGGCTACCAGATTCTGACTTGGGGTCTCTCACGAGGCTGCAATCAAGGCTGAGCTGGGGCTCCCTTCATCTCAAGACTCAAGGGACAAAGTACCCGCTCCCAAGCAATTCACATGATCTCTTCCAAAAGGCTGCTTTGAATGGCTAAAGAAGATGTGGTTCATATATACAATGGAATATTACTCAGCCATCAGAAAGGATGAATCCCAACTTTTACATCAACATGGATGGCACTGGAGGAGATTATGCTAAGTGAAATAAGTCAAGCAGAGAAAGTCACTTATCATATGGTTTCACTTATTTGTGGAACATAAGGAATAGCATGGAGGACATTAGGAGAAGGAAGGGAAAAATGAAGGGGGGAAATCGGAGGTAGAGATGAACCATGAGAGACTATGGACTCCGAGAAACAAACTGAGGGTTTTAGAGGGGAGGGGGGTGGGGGGGATGGGTTAGCCCGGTGATGGGTATTAAGGAGGGCACGTACTGCATGGAGCACTGGGTGTTATATGAAAACAATGAATCGTGGATCACTACATCAAAAACTAATGATGTAATATATGGTGACTAACATAACATTAAAAAAAAAAAAAAAAAAAGGCTGCTTTACGACATAAGACCTGGCTTCCTCTAGGGCATAGGGTTCTAGACCAGAGTGAGAGAGCACAGACTACATTCTTGTTAGAACTTAATATTGGAATTGACAACCTATCACTTGTGCTGCATTCTATTCCTTAGAAGTGAGTCACTAAATCCAGCCCACAAAGAGCAGAAATTACACAAAAAATACTCATCTACAGCAGATTCTGATAAATTATGTATTCACATTGAATCCCCAAAATGGGAGTTCTCAAAGCAGAACCTTTCAGGAGGTCTGTGCAGTGACAATTATTTTCATACAAACTAAGATATTGTTTATTGCTTGCTCTCATGTTCACACAAGTGTACGGTGGGTTTTTCCAGAGGTAACACGACATGTGATGTCATCCTTACTCTGGTGACGAATGGGATTATGTGACTGTGTATTCCTGTGTTTTAAAACTTTCTCAGTTTTAATTTGTAATAGAATAAATATCAAAATATGTATCCTGCATTATCAGAAGATCTTTGGGAGCCTCAGTTTTTAAGAATGTGGAAGAATCCTGAAACATGTTTAAGACCAAGATTTAGGGTTAAGTCACTAAATAAATGCAGAAAAAATAATTAAAAGGAGTAATGATTTTTTAAATGCTTGATTATTCAGTAAGGAGGAAAAAATGAGAAAAAAAAAGATGAAAAGGTTGACAGAAAACAGTCAGCTTAAGATCAAATACATTACTTATTACAATTCTAGATATTATAAGTCACATAAATATCATGTTAAGTGAAAAAAGCAAGAATATAGTCCTAATGTATGATTCCATTTATAGAAGTTCAAAAACCAGCAGAGTAATCTATTGTGCTGGAAGTCAGAATACGTGTTGCCTTTGGGGTGGGTAACATCTGGGGTGGTTATCAGGGGGTGCTGGAAATGGCTCTGTAGGGATGGTAATAATCCTTGTCCTTATTCCTAGCAGGGGCTTATGTATGTACATTCACTGTGCAAAATGTCGCTGAGCTGCCAACTTTGTTATGGACATTTTTCTATATCTTTCTTATTCATACACAAGAGTTAAAGAAAACAGAGAGTAACCCCCGCTTGGTTGGCTGCATCAGAGACTTGCCCACAGCTGCACCTATGTGCGGTGTGAAGCTCTGTCATTTCATCTTACCTGTCCCCTTATGCACTTCTATGTACACTGAGACAGAAAATGTAAAGTTTATTCTACTTCCATTAAATTTTCTTTAACCTCTGTTTCATCTCATCAGTCTAATTCAAACTGCAGCCATGCTATGGCATCGTGGAGTGTCGAGTTCAAAACAGCCTTAACTTTTATGTCCCCACAACAAATTTTCAGAAAGACTGTCTCCTATCTAGTTCAGATGTTTACCATCCATTCAAAAATGCCTTCTTGCCCAAACTCCTACAGATCCAAGTAGTCACCTCATTGGAAAACCATGATTTTAAATGAGGAAACTAAGACCCAAAAGGTCTAAGCAAATTTTTTTTAATCTAGTCATTTCCCCTATGAATCTTCTCTTGATCAACTAGCTCCAGTTTCCCTTAGTCTGAATGACATTAGCACACAGTTCCCATACCAATGAAAAGATATGTACTGGCTCTGTATTATTAGATGTTTTCTTGTGGACATTTGATAGGTTTGACTACTTTATGTGTCCTTTTGGGTCAGTGGCTGTCTTACTTTTTTTGTTTGTTTTATAATCCTGGGGACCTGTCATTATTCTTTTGCTCCAGCAATTAGTAAATGTCCATTCATGCATACATTCATTCAACAAATATTTGTTGAATACCTATTATGAATCAAGCAGTTAAAAAAGTCCTTCCTCTTCATACAACACAGATCCCAATGTAAATTAATTAGTAAGTAAAAAAATAAAATAAAATATTGTATGTAGTATGTTACATAGTGATAAATGCTCTGGAAGAAAAAATAGCCCATGGATTAACCTTCAAATACAGCGGGTTTCATGCTGCTTTGAGATCCCTGGGCTTACTGCGGAGATCCCTTTAGAGCGTCTGCAGTGAAAAGCAGTTCAAATGGCTAACCTCCTCAACCTGGCTTCGTTCACAACACAGGCTTTTATCTCTTTTACATAAAATGTTTCCACATACAATTCCACTCGAACAGAACACTCCACGGTCAAAAATTAATTCAATAGATTTTTCTGGTTCTAAAACATTTCAGCTTCTCAAAAGGACAAATGGTGTTTCTGGTTACAGACCACTGTAGAGTTACTTAGTGAAACTCATTTTGTGTTTTCTATTTTGGCTCTCGAATTATAGGTTGTATATAAGCAGGTAAATTTATATGGTGCTGAGAAGGACAGTATAACCCTCATTTACTCGACTCTAATGACTGCTGAGCGACCTTCCTAAAGATAATGGGGTGTCCTGTGTGCATTTGTCTGTATATAAGTAACGGAACCATTAGATGATTAAGAGAGTGGCTGTATTTCAATGATGATTTACTTTTGTGCAAAACTGGTTAGCCAAGTGGAAACAGGTTAACATTCTCATGCTGAACCCAACACTTACTTTCATCAGTAAGTGCTAGCTCATTTCAATTAACTTCTCCGTTGCTAATCTGGAGGTACCGCCATTAGAGGTATGAAAGGCACACAAAAATTACTTGAAAGGGAGCAGATGTATTTTTAAAAGGGAAGCCGTCAGGGTTGAATAGCAACCAGAGACATAAGAGAAGATCCGTTTTTAATCTATGTCTAATTGAACCAGCGCTGAGACAGCTTCCATGATTGATGACGATGGTAAAAGTGATGGTGATGTAAAGGTTATTAAGCACCCAGCGTGTTCTAGAAGTCACATGGGACATGTTCCTCTGAAAGATAATATCTTTGCCATCAGAGGTTTTTACCTTCCGAAAACAGATGGGCAAGACTACGCATATGCATGTATACATTCATCAAAAATATATTTGAGTATCTTCCTTTTTTGTAAAAGTTGAATAGTTAGAAGCAGGCTAATGACCAAGAAAACAACAGATAAGTGGGGGGAAAAAGATATGGTGTATACTTGGTAATCACATTTAGGAAGTGGGAGGTGACAGTAATTCAAGGAGAGGTAACAAAAACATATTTAAAGACAGGTCTTAATCTATGTGTAGGACACCTCTGTAAACGTGAAATTAAATAATCAGCCCATTCCATGCATCACTGGCTTTCTTTCGAATAAAGTAGACATGGATAAGGGTTTTGAATGAGTATCTAGGGAAACATCAGGGTATTTGGTCTATTTAATGTTTTTCGAAGTAGGTAAATTGTCATTATTTTTCAGAAATGTTAACGTAAGCCAGTACAATTCTTAAGTTTCAAAAGAAACAGTGTAAATTAACAGGCACAGATAGAGAGATGTACTTTTCACTTGGAATACATTTCATCCAGATGCACGAAATACTAATTTCAGGTGTGGAAGTGGTAATTACCTAAAATTTAATTTGAAAAATATTACATTTCTGACTTTTTAAGAACTATAGTTTTTAATAGTATTCCATTTCTGTTGGTGCCAAAAGCACTGAACTGAATCATTGAATATTTCTGAATAATTTCAAAGACTTAACAATCCAGGACATGATAAAAGGGAATGAAATTTAGCAACCGTGTTATTTAGATTTTTTTACTCCAAGAGGACACAGACAGAAGCCAAACGGTTGATTTAAAGTTCAAGAAGATATTGCTCAAAAGGTTATTTAGAAGATGCAAGTCTGCTGAAATCCAAATTACCTGGTCACTTCTAATGGCTATGCAGTGGGCTGAATTTGCTCCCCCCACCAGCAACATCGGCATCCCATGGGGACTTGTTAGAAATGCAAACTCTTAGGCCCCAATCTATACCCAATTAACAACAAACTCTGCGATTAAGGCTCAGCAATCCGTTTTCACAAGCCTTCAAAGTGATTCTGATGCAAGCTTAATTTTGAGAACAGCTCACTCTACTAACAAAAAAATGTCTTGAAGAAACAACTCCCTCAGAAGTCTCTAAATTCATTAAAATCATTCTGAGAAATGCCTCAGGGATATCCCAAACCAGCTGAGTCCCCTTGATGTCTCATGACAATCAACTCCACATTCACCTATCTACTCAACTTGAACAATTTTTGGACAATTAGTTAACGCATTCTGTTTTTGCTCTCTTCCATGATATAATCAAGACCTTGAAGCAGGCTCACTTTTTTAAAGCTCTTTAATAAACAAATCTTTTACTCTGTTGGGGTCAGGGAGAAGAAAGGGAGGTACAAGAATTTTAACAATATATTCAGTAAAAGATTTGGGGGAGAATGTGACAGAACTTCTCTCACTGACTTAAGCAAATTAGAATTGCATTTCAGATCCTTGTCCTTCAACTGCTATCAGTTACCAATACAAGAAATCAGCAAAACGTAATGCTCAAATCAAGTAATAATTTATTCAAATTCCTTCTTTTATTTTATGAGACTTTATACTTTTATGAGAAGATTTTGTTAGGTCAACACGCAATCCCTTTCAAATCTCCCAGAGCATTGCCCATGGGAAATAATGGCAAGCTGGGAATTTATCTTTCTTTGGTTTGTAATGTTATGTATGTAATGTTCAATGGAGGAAAACTGGAACTTCTAGTGTATTCTGGCTTTCCGCAGCCAGCACTTCCGGAGTCTGGGTTGAGGGGAGTAGACCGAAACTATTTCAGCACTTGGATCTATGTAGAGGATTTGAAGTTCTTTTTCCTTTTGGACCTGCATCATATAGTCTGAGTCACTGACATGCAGTATTGTAACAACAGCACCGTGACAGAGAGAGAACCAAGAAGGCAGATTTCTACTCTAACACAGTCAAGGGCTTAGTGAAGGTAGAAAAATATAAGTGAATTTCTTAATATTTGTAACTTACATAAAACAAGTCTATGTAATAGGGGTTAAGTATGATTATTTTTAAACGATATACTTTCATTAGGTTTTAGAATTAAATACAAAGTCCCTGATGAATTAAATCCAAGTAATTTATTCAATGTCCTAATCAGAGCAGAGTTAGAGATGGTGAGGCGTGCATTCTGAAATTATTTTCTAAGCAAAAAAGTAGTTCATATACTGTGAACCAACCACCATGCTGAAATTAAAGTGGAACAATCCTGAAAAAGTTTAGAAGTTCAGAGTTTGAATACTGACTTTTAATAGACTGAAAGTAGGCATTTTAGACTTTAAGTTGAACAGTGAAATCTCACAGAAATAAAGAGACTGTAGTTTTAAAAGTTCCCTTGAATTCAGGAAAGTCTCTTTTCTAAATTTTGTTTCCTCTCAATTTAACTGTCAATAGGTTAATTAGCAGTCAGACACCCACAAAAGCTTTGTTCTTTCACTACTTACATTCCTCTCATCAGGCAACTGTACCTCCCTCCCAAGACCCCTGCTCATTACATGAGGCTTCTTTACCTCCTCAGCTCTGAGGCCCTACCTCATGGTAAATCACTTGGACTAATTTTTTGGGTGGATCACTATTACTATTCATTAGATATTCAATTAATGTCCCAAGAATCTGTGGAAGTTAAATTGCATTAAAAAAAGGCCAGTTGAGCAAATTTTAATGTATATGAGAAAATCCCTATATATTCCTGCTTAATAATTTTTTTCAAATAACAGATACTTCTAGAGAAGAGCCATACCCTTCCCTTCTTAGAAAAAGAATTTACATATTACGTCATTAAAAAGTGAAAGAAAGCATGGGGCATCCAAGTGACAGGACGTTTTTGTTCATAAGTTTGGGTTCAAGTCATATCGACTGTATCTCAATAATTCATTAATTAATGCTTTGTATTTAATTAATAATTACCAAATATATACATAGCTTTATCTTAAATGATAAAACTGCACTCTAGTTTTAGAAGGTTGTAATCCAAATAAAAGTACGACATATTAATCATTTAGCATTTTAACTGAAGGAGGAAAAAGTGTGTTTTTGAATAATTTTACTTAAAGATACTAAATATATTTTGATCCCCAATGGTTGGCAATTACAGGTCAACATCAAACATTCAACTTTCTACCTCTGTCATGAGCCACTGCCTGCAGAGTGTCCCATGACACAGTTACTATCATCTTCAAGACTTGACATATGCTGTCTTCCCTCTGGAACCACTAGTCTCTCTCTTCTTCTGCATTATTTTATTTTATTTTATTCTATTTATTTTTATTTTACTTTACTTATTTTATTTAATTTATTTAAAGTAATCTCTATACCCAACGTTAGACTTGAACTCATGACCCTCAAGAGTTGTATACTCTACTGACTGAGCCAGCCAGGCAGCCCTGCTTCTGCACAACTTCTAATACCTTCTAGTCACTCAATGGACCACTGCAGTCAATCCTTATCCAAACTAATTATTTCACACAAATTCACAAGGCACCTCAGTATTTCCATATAGTGCTTGTGGATGATCAGTTTCATCATTGGATTTCATTATTCACACCAAATGGTCAAAGATGGAACAAAATTATTAGGGACCTAACACCAGCTTTTTAAAACATTACAGACTATTTTTTAGTGAAGTTTCAGGTTTACAGAAAATTGAGTGAACAATACAGAATTTCCATACCCCACCCCACTTCTCACAGTTCCTGTATATTCATATCTTGCATCAGTGCAGCATATTTGTTATAACTGATGAACCAATATTGATACATTATTAATACTGACACATTTTTGAATAAAGGCTACAGTTTACAGTATGATTCTTTGTGTTATACAGTACTAAAGAATAGGTAAAATATCATGAATCCACCATTACAGTATTATACACAATAGTTCTACTGTCCTAAAATCCCCTGTGCTCCACATAAAACCCACCCCAATTTCCTGAACTCCTGGCCACCACAATTTTTTTTTTTTCACTCTCTACAATTTTGCCTTTCCAGAAAGTCATATACTCGGAATCATACAATATGTAGCTTTATCAGACTGACATCTTTTACCTAGCAATATCTATTTAAAGTTCCTCCACGTCTTTACATGGTCTGAGACTTCATTTCCTTTTTTTTTTTTTAAAGATTTTATTTATTTATTCAGAGAGAGAGAGACATGTGTGAGTGGGGTGAGAGGGAGAGAGAGAGAATCCCAAGCAGACTCCACAGTGAGCACAGAGCCCAACATGAGACTTAATCTCACAATCCTGAGATCATGACCTGAGGCAAAATCAAGTCAGCTGCTCAACTGAGCCACCCTGGCCCCCTACCTCATTTCTTTTTATATCTTTTAATCTCATGACTGGGATGAACCAGAGGTTTTTTTTATCCACTCGCCTACAGAAGGACATGTTGGTTTCTTCCACTTTGTGGCAATTACAAATAAAGCTGTGATCAATATTTGTGTAGATCCTTGTGTGGACACAACTTTTTAACTCACTGGAGTATGTGGGAGTGTTGGGTCCTATGACAAAATTATGGTTAGTTTTGTAAGAAACGTCCCAACTGTCTTCCAAAGTAGCTATACGATTTTGCATTCCCGCCAACAGTGAATGAGAGTTCTTGTTGCTCTACATTCTCATCAGGATTTGCTATTGTTAATTTTTTGGATTTTAGCAATGCTAATAGATGTGTCCGGTATTTCCTTGTTTCATTTTTGTAATTTCCTGATGAATGTCTTTTCATGTGTTTATCTGCCATCTGTACATCTTTAGTAAGATGTCTGTTCAGATCTTTTGCCCTTTATCTGAATTGTTTTTTTCCCCATATTATTAAGCTTTTAGGGTTTTAAGTGCTCTCTATATAGTTCCAATCCAAGGGCCATCATCAGTTTTGTGGTTTTTTGGTAAATGTTTTCTCCCAGTCCGTGGGTATCCTTTTCTTTTCTCAAAAGTGTCTTTCACAGAGCAAAGGTTTTAATTTTAATGAGGTCCAACTTGTCAATTTTTTTCTTTCATAGATCATACTTACAGTGTCGTATGTAGAAACTCATCATCAAATTCAAGGTCACCCAGACCTTGAAGCCTATGTTATCTTGTAGTGATTTTATTGTTTGGCATTTACATTTAGGTTTATGATACAGTTTGAGTTACATTTTGTCAAAGATGTGAGAGCTGTGTTTATATTCTTTTTGTTTTTGCTGTTGTTGGGCATGTGGAGGTCTAGCTGATCCACCATCCTTTCTTTAAAAGACTATTCTTTCTCCAATGAACTGCTGTTGCTCCTTTGTCACAGAGCAGCTGACTGTATATGGCAGGTGTCTCGCTAGGCTCTCTATTCTTTTCTACTGATCTATGTGTCCATTCTGTCACCAACGCCATGCTGTCTTGATTACAGAAGTTTTTTGTTTTTTTTTTTACTAATTTATTTATTTGACAGAGAGAGACACAGCGAGAGAAGGAACACAAGGAGGGGGAGTGGGAGAGGGAGAAGCAGGCTTCCCGTGGAGCAGGGAGCCCGATGCGGGGCTCGATCGCAGGACCCTGGGATCATGACCTGAGCCGAAGTCAGATGCTTAACGACTGAGCCACCCGGGCGCCCCTTGATTACAGAAGTTTTATCGCAAGTCTTAAAGTCAGATAATTTCAGTCCTTTTACTTTTGCCTTTTCATATAATCTTTAGAATCAGGTGATCAACATACACAAAACAACTTGCCATGATTTTAATTGGAATGACATTTGAATCAGTGCATAAAGTTGGGAAGAACAGACATCTTAACAATATTGACTATTTCTAACAACAAACATAGGATAGTTTCCCATTTATCTGGACCTTTATCAGAACTTCATAATTTTTTACAAATAGATCTTGTACGACATTTGTTAGATTAGTATCTAAGCATGTAATTTGGGGGTATTAATGTAAACACTCTGTGTCTTTAATTTCAAATTCTAATTGTTCATTGCTGGTACACAGGAAAGCAACTGACTTTTGTATATAAATCTTGAATTGTGCAACCATGCTATAACCAATTATTAGTTCCAAGAATATTTGTATAAATTCTTTGTATTTTCTACATAGACAATCAGGTAATTTGTGGACAGTTTTATTTCTTTTGTCTTGCGTTATTCCTTTACTTAAAAATATCTGGTATGATGCCGAATAGGACTGGTGAAAGAAGACATCCTTGTCTTGTTCTCAATGTGAGGGAGAAAGCACCTAGTTTCTTACCATTAAGTATAATGTTAACTACAGGTTTTGGTTCTGTTCTATTTTTATAGAGGAAATGCTATTTATCAAATTGAGGAATTTCCTCTCTATTCATAGACTGCTGGAGGTTTTTGTCAAGAATGTGGGTTAGGTTTTGTCAAATGTCTTTTTCTGTAGCCACTGATATGACCATAAGAGTTTTTTTTTTTTATCTGCTGATGTAATGATTACATTCATTTTTAAAAATTAATTGATTTTTTAAGATTGAATCAGCCTTGCATTCTTGGTGAATGCTATCTAACATTTAGAGGAAAAATTATAGAAATTCTCTACAATCTCTTTCTGCAAATACATGCAAAGGGAAGCTTCCAAATTCATCTTGACAACATCACTACCATCTTATTAGTCCCAGAGTCTCAAAACCAAAGCATCATTCACCTCTCCTATCGTTTTCCTGCTACACTTTAATATTTCACATATCATACTGACAAAATCACTCAGCTTTCTTATACTTAAAGCCAACCCTAAGCCTTTTACTTCTACTCCCAAATATCACTGCTTCTATCCTCTTCCTTGCAGTCTCATTTCTCCTGGGATGTTCAGTCCTCCAGAACTTTTGCAATAGCCACTTGGAGATCCTCCTCCAGTTTCTCGCCTCCTCCAACAATCCTTCCTGCATCAAAGTAGAAATGCCTTAATGCACAACTGTGATCATTTTACTTCCTCTCTTAAAAAGTTCCATAGAAATAGAAATAAAAACTAGCTTTGATACTCATGACTTTTTACATCTGGGTATGAGTTCTATGTACAGACTCTGCTAATTCTTCCATTCAGACAGCCACTTCCCAATCATTCCCTCAAGTCTCCATTTAATTAAAACCACCTTTTCCAGAAACCTTTCTGACAATGAACATGTGCATGCATAAATGAATAACAGTAGTAGGAAACAGTAAGTCTTTCCTCAAACAAAATTTCTGTGGCACATGTCTCCTTCTATTGTGTATGACAAAGTTTTAAAATACACTTAATTATTACCTCTAGTAGACAGTGAAAGTCTTTGGGTAGATTCATTTCTGTTGTTAGTAGTTACCAAGTAAAATTAGAATAATCAGGATAATTGTAAAAAGCACTATGAATATTAATGTTGTGTGAGCTGACGAGCCTTTTCAATACTACTTCACATCCGGACCCAAGTCCAAACTTTCCTTCAGGAAATCCCTCTCTCTTCCCTGGTCAACATGTTAAGAAAGCAACCCTCTTTCCACTCTACTCCTAGTAACTTTCTATTCCATTCCCTTGCTTTATTTCCATAATAACCTCATCCCTACTTCAAATCATCTATTTCCTGGCTTAACTGCTCTTTCTCCCACTCTAAACTAAAAGCCCCTTGAAAACAGAAATGATGTATGTTTCATCGTCTCACACGATGCCCAACACATAGTTGGCAGTGAGTAACAGCTGAAGAAAGAACTAAATGAATATCTACCTATGTGTTCTATTCTAAATGGGAAATAGAAAATGCAAAGAAAAGAAGGATAAGGCAACTTCTTGAAAGTGAAAAAGAAAAGATGATCCTGTAGTAGGTACAAGTGGCCTAAAGTGCTGTGAATTCTGCATCAAGGAAGGTAAACAGTCCCTGGTCATGGCTCACGGCATGGCTCACCCTTTCTAAGAAGCCAGTAAGTTCTAGAGGTGGCACGGTTACTCTTCATTTTCCCTGCTGATATCATCACTTCCCGGCTTAAGACATAATGTAAGCAGCTACTGTTAGCAAATGAAATCCAGCTGAGGAAAACCAATGGGAAGTGACTTGGCAAAGAAAATGACAGCAATAATGGGGAGTAAGAAACCCCAGGCATAGGAGAGAAAGGGTTTGGGAGGCGAACTCCCAGGAAAGGCTTTATTACTAAAATAATAAATTGATTCTCTTTCCAGAACTGCTATTTAACAAGCAGAAACAATGCTAGGCCACATTTATCAGCCAAGTGAATCTAAACTGTTTAGTCTTATTTCCTTAAACTCCATATCCTAATAAATCAGTAGTCCTTAAACTTTGGTAGTGTATCTAGGAAACTCGTGAAAAGTAAACACATGTGTATAGAGTATGCATGTATTTATATATGCCAACAGGTATATATGGAGTAGATATACAGACATATACATTTAAAACCTCAGTAAGTTATATATAGTCAATTCTCACCGTTTGTGGTCGTCATGGTCTATAAAGTCACCACAAACAATGAGTTAGTGAATAATGAATTACTGCTGCCAGGGGAAATACAGGGTTAGGCTCTGGCAAGCCTCTGCCCATATTGTCTTCAGCTAATCAATACATAACCTTATTTTATGTGTGTTTCTGTTTAAAAACATCTTATTTAATATATAGTTGATTCCTTACCATTGAACTCATGGTCAACACCACTATAACTCATGCCTGAATGAAGCTTATCTTACACATTTCCTTCATGAGGCACATTGGAGCCTTGGTGCATTAAGGAACACTAGACAGCATTTCAGCATTATATTTGGAGGCCACGTTAAACAGTGAAATTGTCAACAAAAAGTACAAAAATGTGAAAAATGTTGCCACTAAATGGATTGCAAAATGGACACTTATTTACAGTATGAGAGCCAAAGGAATAAGGCAAAGTGATGTCTTATGATATCAGCTGTGGGGGGACACCCCCAACTTTTCCCCTCCCTGCACAGGTCCAAGACAAAAGCACCACAAATACTGATGTGGGAGTTATAAATAAATTTTAGCAGGTAGGTGAATTCACACACATGCAAAATCCACAAATAACAAGGCTTCAGTGTGTGTACGTGTGTTTACTATATACATTATCTATACATATTGCAGTGTGTGCATGTAAAAATTCAGAGAAAGAAAGAATGAAAGATACATCTGAAAGTTGGCAACTTGACAGATGGATAAAACAGGGAGCACTAATTTTCTTTTAAAATTCTGTTCCTGATTAATTAAGTAAGCCTTGTTTTTAGCTTAATTAGATATAAAAGTGACTTGAGAAATTCACAAAATGTAAGTAACTAAGGGCATGAAATCATGATTATCTCCAAAATTACTCTCCACTTCCAGAAATAGAAAGAGGTAAAAATGGTAATAAGTAGCTATAGCCCTGCCAAGAACCAATCCTATCATTGTCAGTCTTTGTCAATTTTCTTTTTCTTCAAGCTTTCATGTCACTGAATTTCTGCTTTTCTTAATACTTTGGATAGACTGTTATGACACATATTTCTAACTTAAGATGACAATTTTAGAAACTGGACCACAGAGTTGAGAATCTACTAAAATCAGTAGGCAAGAACTAAAAGGAAAAGCAAGCAACAGATCATAATGTAGCAGATGAAGATCAAAGAGATAATGCTTTATTCACGCAACACAAACGAAAGGCCCAGCCTTTGGTTTGAATGGGTGGTGGAAATGGGTCCTTTTAGGAGTACAGTAAGAAAACAAATGAGAAGAAGGAGAGAGGATGGAATGCATCACTTCCTTCTCAGTTGCAAAGCAACCTCACAGTTTTTTAGAAAAATAAAAAGCTATTTTAAACTCACGTATCAAAAAATGAAAGAACTCTGGAAGACAGTTTTTCAGTTTCTTATAAAACTGAACATAATCTGACCATACCATCCAGCAATTGCACCCCTTGGTATTTACCCCAAAAGAGTTGAAAACTTATGTCCACAAAAAACCTGCACACGTTTGTTTTTATCGGCTTTGTTCATAACTGGCAAAACTCAAAAGCAACCAAGACATCCTTCAGGAGGTGAATGGATAAACTGGGGTGCATCCAGACAATGGAGTATTATCCAGCACTGAAACAAAATGAGCTATCAAGCTGTAAAAACACATGGAAGAAAGTTAAATGCATATTACTAAGTTAAAGAAGCCAATCTGGAAAGGCTACAAACTTATGATTTAAACTCTATGACATTCTAGAAAAGGCAAGAATAAGAGAAGGTAAAAAGGTCAGTGTTTACCAGTTGGCTCAGAGGAGGGATGAATATGTAGAGCACGAAGGGTTTTTAGGGCACTGAAAATACTCTGATACCATAATAATGGATACGTGTCTATATACATTTGTCCCAAACCACAGAATATACCAACATCAAAAATGAACTATACTGTAAATTATGGACTTTGGTGATTATAGTATGTCAGTGTAGGTCCAGAAATTGTTACAAATGTATCATTCTGGTGAGGGATGTTGATAATGAGGGAAACTATGTCATTGTGGAGGGGGGCGGAGGGCATAAGGGAAATCTCTGGAACCTTCCTCTCAATTTTGTTGTTAACCTGAAACCACACTAGAAATAAAGTCTTCAAAATCTTTTCTCACTAAAAAAAATGCAAGGCTAATAAAAGTGCTTCCAAATGAAGATATAATATCACTGGGGAGTTAAATTACTTTGTCGGGTATTAGGTAAGAACACTGTTTTTCTGGAGAGCTTATGTCGATTCTTTAAAAGGAAATTAAATAATTAAAGAATTTAGTAAATCTACCAAGCATGCGCTGAAAAAAATCCTCTTAAACAATTCATGACAACTCCTTTATTACTGTTAAAAATGCCACTTAGAGGCTCCATCATTGCCATCCAGCAGTGATCTGAACTTTGCCAGGATCAGTAAACATCAGAAAGAAAATGGTCTAGCCAAGGGAGACCTGTAATTAACCATGGAACTAATCGTTCCAAATTGAATGCCTGTGTAGAACTACACAATCTAGAAGCTGGTAGAGAAAATAAACACTGCCAGACAATGACCTGATCATACAGTTTTCTGGTTCTTGTATTACAAAATTAAATACACAAATTAATTCTGTGGAAAGAAGTATGCCCAAAGCAGAGTGACACAGTGACATCAACTACTGACATTCTGATTGCAGACGGATCTCATTAAGAAAACCTTAAACACACACACACACACACACACACATTATTCCTTTTTTCACTTCAGAGGTCTTTAGAGAGGCTTGAGGGTGGGGAGCTGCTTTTAAAAAATAAAATCTGAGACAAAATTGAAACAAAACTGAAACATAGTGAAGAAATTCACCAAGGTAAAATCCTCACTGTTAACTATAGCTTAATTTTCAAGAATTATAATAATGGTAATATTTGTTGATGGTTTATAACACCTAAGACATTGTTTCAGGCACTTTACAAATCATTACCAGATTTGACTCCTAAAAAAAAAACTCCACCATAATGTAGATGCTGTTGTGATCCCAGTTGCACACCTCTAAGGGCACCGAGGTTTAGAGTTTAGATAACTTGCCCATGCTCGCAGGGCATGATGCTGGAGTCACCAATTGAACCACAGAGTTCACACTCTTAACCACTGCCAGGACCACAAAAATCAGCTCTGATATACCAACTAGCAAAAGTATTTTTCTTCTAATTCTCTCAGCCAGGACATTTGACCCTCACTCTGGGATCATCTACCCTTTCTCTTTCCTTGCATTCTTTCTTACTCTCACCATTTTCTCTAAGACCACTCTTTTTCTCCTCCGTCTCTTTTTCATCCTGATTACTTTCCAATGGTTTTCTTTCCCAGGAGATGCTTAGTTAGTGACCTTTGTCAGGAAAATATTTCAAGGCCTTATTCTACATAAATTGTGGTCACACGTTAGACTGAGCAGAGCCTACACATAATTAGCACTAATAATCATAGAGCCCACTCATAGATATACTGGTTTAACAGAACAAATTAAAAACTGGTCCAGGGGTACCTGGATGGCTCAGTCAGTTAGGCATCTGACTCTTGATTGTGGCTCAGGTCATGACCTCAGGGTCGTGAGATTGAGCCCCGCATCAGGCTCCATACTGGACGTGGAGCCTGCTTAAGATTCTCTCTCTTCTTCTCCCTCTGTCCCTTCCCCGTCTCTAAAATAAATAAATAAATCTTTTAAATAAATAACAAAAACTGGTCTAATTTAGGCCAGCTTTGGCTCACAGAAGTTTTTGTTTGGCCCATGCTATACTTTAAACTTTGTTAAACTACCTGGAAATATTTATAACGCAAAGAAATACATAAGAATATCTGAGAATACATAAGAAAATCTGAATTTCTGGTTTCTTTTGATAAGTTAAATCTGGTAATGCTATTCCTGATTTTTCAGGACAATAATCAGATGATGTTGAGTAACAATTTCTATCTTCCTTACACAAGCTTAGGACTCTACAACGGTGTTCCTACACATAGCCCTGTTCATTCATTTACACCTGCTGGCCCCGTTAGGCAGTTGATACTGCAGGACCCCGATTTAAAAATATTAGTAAGCTACAGACCTACCTCTAAGGTCGGAGTAGGGAAATTAAAAACTTGCTTCTGATTTGGTTTGTAAATTCCTATTTTCTAACCAATCATTTCAAACTAGTTCTAAAACTGACCTAGTTTGGAAATTCACTAGTCCTTTTTTAAATACCAAGAATTTAAATATATGACACCTAAGACCACTGGAATTGACATTTTGTATAAAATAAGAAAAATCCAGATGTCAGCCCAGAAGACACTGTGACTATATCAAATCCAGAGCAGACATAAGTCTTTTAAGAAAGAAATGTCATTCCCAAATAATAAAAGTGAGTCAGTGAAGGGCAGTGATTACAAATTCTCAAACTTTTTTGATATAGATAAAATTCTCTTTGTTTACCCCAAATGCGTTTGTCTAAAAAGCATAGTTGAATAGCAGCTTCCACATTTTTGAATGGGTAAAGTTTAGAGGTGATAACCCAGGCGACAGAGGGGAGGATGGTGGACCTGTCCAAAAGATGCATTTTAAGAACAAGCTCATGTTTTAATTTAGATGGCATGTTACAGATCCATAAAAACGGCAAAATCTGTAACACTGCCTTTATATTTCAGGTAAGGATGATTGATCTGACTTTGGATAGGGAGAGGAGTATTAGAGGATGTTTAAAAAAGAATCCATCCTCAAATTACCTACCTGGTGCACCACTGCCCAGGATTTAGAATTAATCTGAAACACAGTCAGGTATTAATTTCACAATATTGGGGAAATGACTCAAAACTATGAGTCACAGTTCTTCACCTGCCATTTTGGAGTGAAACCTAAACTAATGTGTAAGTTTTTTTGAGTGTCTGATAAGATAATAAACATAAATCTCGTAGCGTAGTACCCAGGCTACATAAGAAAATGTATTATATTTCACAAATGCACCTTCTGTGCCTCTCACTCACAGCTGAGACCAGCAGGCCTCGAAAAGCAGAGCTGGATGTGGAGGCAAAGCAGTTGAGCTCAGAGGCAGACAGGTTGACTGCGAGTCTTCCTAGTGTCATCTATTAGGATATTTTAGAGACGAACATTAAAAATTCAAATCATGGCCACTAGAGGAGGTTGCTGTGGCTTTCAGAACTCCTATAAAACAAAATTTAAAAAGTAAGTAATTTAACAACTGCTGACATTTCCAATTAACCTTGCATTTTTCTGTGGTTCTTCAGAAAAATTACTGGTGAGGAGCTCAAATGTAGCTCCTGGCTGATGTAAGCGTGCTCCTCCCCTTGGGACTGACATTGGATGACAGTGGCCACTGAGAGTGGTACCATTTTTTTCATTTTCAGTAGTATTTCACTACCACTGTGCTGCCTTGGATATTTGCTTGAAGTCCTGTACCTCTACTTGCTACTGGCATTAATCCTTTGCACTCTTTTGTTCTATACTAACCTCTTATTGAGTCGGGTCATTTTTGTCCCCCGGGACTGCTGAAAAATCTTGCGCCCAGGCAATTACTTTCTTTCCCTCTGACAATCAGCAAATTTAGTTTTCCTGATGTTCATGAACTTTGGAAAGAACCCAGGTCTGTAAGACACCTCCCAGAGCAAATAGAGCTCAACACAGAGCGGAAGCCTCTTCTCCGGTCTCTGCTTCAGGGATCCCCAGTTGCCCACGGGGCCTAAGGTTTCTTAATCCCATTTTCAGGGCTTTATGGCCTTATAGTCATTGGATTTCCATGAGCCAATATTTACTTTTCCAATGCCTTCAATTTTAACACTCCACAGTGTTAGTCCATTATTATAGACAAATCCTATATAAGAGATGCTCCCAAAGCCAGCTCCTGTGGTAGACCTCCTGGCCTCATAGGCAGGCAAGGTATCCAGAAAAAGACTGTGAAAAAATAGAAGGTAAAAAAGGATAAACATGAAGGCAGATTAGAACCCAGCAAAGATCAGGGCAGAGGGAATAGAAAGCATTAGGCACAAAGATAAAGAACTGACCTCTGCTCAGTCTTCTGTTGTCAAAATCAGTGCTGGGAGTTTGTGTGTGTATCTACACATACATCTCAGTCAAGTGTCACAACAGCCCAGAAGAAAATATTTTACCTCCTTGAGGATAAATAAACTGAGACTTAAAGAGATTAAAAAACCTACCCAAGATTATATACCCACCAAGTTAAAGAACTATTCAAAATCAGATCTGGCTACATTTTCTACTGAAGCACAGAGCTGCCTTAACATCATTTTTTTCATCAATTTTAATGATGTAGGTCTTGGGTTGGATCCCTGAGAAGCAGAGCCTGAGACCGTGCTTTGAGTGAATGGATTGAGGGAGTGCTCTAAGTAGAAAGAGACTGAGGGGCGCCTGGGTGGCTCAGTTGGTTAAGCAACTGCCTTCGGCTCAGGTCATGATTCTGGAGTCCCGGGATCGAGTCCCGCATCGGGCTCCCTGCTCAGCGAGGAGCCTGCTTCTCCCTCTGACCCTCCCCCCTCTCATGTACTCTCTCTCATTCTCGCTCTCTCAAATAAATAAATAAAATCTTTAAAAAAAAAAAAAAGAAAGAAAGAGACTGAGGGAGGGAGGATGGGGCAAGTAAAGAAGCTAAGAGGAAAAAAAAATGTGTTCTTAGCTGGGCTCTGGCTACAGCCTGGTCCCATGGAAAGGACTCTGAGCAGTTAGTAGCACCTGGAGGATGGGCACTCTTGCGACTGGCATTTGGACAGGCACAGACAACCGACTCCTAAGAGGACATACTTGCAAATAGTTCATACAAATGTAAGTTCTTCTTTTACCTTCCTTCTGGAACACAGATACAATACTCTCAATGTGAATTTACCCTGGAGAATGCATAAAATTACGCTTCTAAATTAGTTAGGAAACCAGAAAATAAATGTCATAAAGCTCCAACCTTGAAGTGATAGAAAAAACCCTTGTAAATTAGAAAAAGCTTTTTTTTTTTTTTAAATGATGGAAGAAACCGAGACTCAAATGGTTGAAATACCCTACAATTGCAGAGACTAAGTAGGAGAGCCAACATTGGGACACAGTTTATCCAACTCTGAAGTTAGTTTTCATCCTAAGTAGGCTGTAAATTTCCATTACAATAACATACTGAAAAATCACCTTTTGGACTAGCTAAAGAGAAATACTGATTTCCTAGCTGAGATCATTATTTCAGGTCATGGAGCCAAATCATAGCTGATTCACATTATTGAATTTGTTTTTCAAAATGGAACTCCAGGACATATATTAACTAACTGTTTTAAAGAATGCTGGAACTCCACATTTAAAATAATAGCTTAAATTTTGTTTTCTTTCTACATTTGCTAGATAATGAAATTGTTAATAGCAGAGCTTCAGTGCCCATTTAAGTCTTCAGTTCACTTTTGCTAATTATAAGCAAATCAATTGTTATAAGAAGTAGAATATGATATGATATATATATATTTTCTTTAGTGAAGAGAATCATCTTCTGGATAGTTAGATTCCAAATGACTTGGCAAGACAGAAAGTCAATGAAATACAATAAATAGACCCAGCGGAAACATTTTTCCTAAACAGCCCAGGCTAAAACACTCATTCTTCAGATAATGTCAAGATTGGATTAGCCTGGTTAGGGAATCACATTTTCTAAATGAAATTTTGCAGCTGAAATGCCAAAGTTTTTATCATGCTATTATACCCCTGAGAAAAATAACAAGCAGACTATTTCCCTCATTTCAGGGTATTTGGTAGGAAGTGTAAGTCATTTCCATAGAAGAACCAGATTTCTCCCTGACTCTCCAGTACTACCAATTGGGATTAGCAGAGTATCAAAAAGTAATTGAAGCATAAAGAATAAAAATTGTGGGGGTGCCTGGGTGGCTCAGTCGTTAAGTGTCTGCCTTCGGCTCAGGTCATGATCCCAGTGTCCTGGGATCGAGCCCCGCATCGGGCTCCCTGCTTGGCCAGGAGCCTGCTTCTTCTCCCTCTCCCACTCCACCTGCTTGTGTTCCCTCTCTAGCTGTCTCTCTCTCTGTCAAATAAACAAAATAAAATCTTTAAAAAAAAAAAAGAATAAAAATTGTTGCCTCAGTCACAAACCTGCACAGTCTTCAATAGTGAATATATCTCCATTTCGGGCTTCAGAACACTAATATGCAAAGACTTTGTGAAGAGACAACTCAATCAACCAAACCAAAGTGATAAGTGCTCCTACCCCTCACCACCAGCCACACACTGAAGCAAGCCATGGTCAAGTGAGTCCGAAGACAGTGAATAACCCCTTCTATCTTCAAGTCCAGAGTTAAGTCTTACTGATGCTGACAAATTCCCTGAGTATTTTGAAAAACCACGGTCAGTTGCAGTCACTTTAGAGACAGGTATAGATGACAAGCGGTTTTCAGGGGAGTCTGGTGCCTTCAAGGTCAACAGTAACTGGATTGACAAAATACAACAGGTGAGGAGGGTGTGGAAATATTCATTTATGGATGATCCACACCCCACCACCCTGTATTTCATGAAAGCAACAAACAAAGGATTGTATGACCCCTATTTTATGCTGACTTGTCAAGTCTTATAAAGTATTTGATTCTAGACTGTTAACTTCTGAGGGTCAGCTCTCTGATATAAAGAAACTCTAAAACCAGTATTGTGAAATCATCTTCCCAGGGGAAAAAACAGCAGCTTTTCCTTAAGACAAAATGAAAATGTGAGATCTTTGATAATAACTGGATAGAAATTGTCTGTCTTGAACTACCGTGGGTAAAGCAGATACGTGAACAACGAGGGAATTCCTTGTTCTCAGCTTCTCCTACCCTCATGGCACAACTATGCCACATTTAGATTTTCGGAGTGCACTTCCAAGGCTGCCTTTTCCACGCATTTGTCCTGATCCCTTCAGTCTGAAGTAACCTCTCATGACAGTCTGGTTTCTTATTCCATACCATCTCTTCTGCTATCTAACCAGCTCTTTAAAATCTGGGAGAATGTCTTAACTCTTCCTTATAACCCAGCACCTGCTGAAATTTGTAATAGCTGCCCACTGATAGATTTTGCAGAAGGCAGACCAATTACAGAAAAAAGAAACTGAAGTTGCAGTTTGACGTATTACTATATATTCTGTCTTTCAGAGTGTGGTAAAGATCCGTGTGGGGGCGCCTGGGTGGCTCAGTTGGTTAAGCGACTGACTTCGGCTCGGGTCATGATCCTGGAGTCCCGGGATCGAGTCCCACGTCAGGCTCCCTGCTCAGCGGGGAGTCTGCTTCTCCCTCTGACCCTCCTCCCTCTCATGCTCTCTGTCTCTCATTCTCTCCCTCGCAAATGAATAAAATCTTAAAAAAAAAAATTAAAACAAAACAAAACAAAAAAAGATCGGTGTGATAATGAACAAAACGTCCCAGTAAATGCATAGAGCTCTAAAGCATATAATGTGGTTTTGCCATTATCATCATTATTAGCACCATAATGCTCACCCTTGAGTCAGAAAAAGAATCCTAAATGTACTGTAGAAAAAAATCAAGCTGCCCTGACAAGAGAAATTGAATGGGCGGATTATTTCTGAAATCCCATTTGATCAAGAGACATTGCTTTTAATCACTTCTTACATCTCTTATCATGAGGTACAGTAAAGACATTTCCTTGAATTAATTTCAAGGGAAATGATTACCTTACGTACTTACAGCCTCACACTCATACAGTTTTATAGTTGTAGGCTATTTCAGAGAGGACAGCAGCGACTTCTCAAGCTAATTAATAGAGCAGACCTCCTGGAGAGGCAAAGAACTGAACTGTGAGACAGGAGTCCAAAATGCGAGTTCCAACTTGTAACGAACACACTGTGAGATTTTACCCCTCAAGCCTTCTGTTCTTTCATCTCTAAAATGAGATCTTTAGCAGTTCTTGCCTAATTGAAGTAATCTGTGTGCATGAGGCCTGATGTAGGAACACTGGATGTATAGTCAGAAGGAGGAACACATCATTTCTGCTTCCAAGGAATATGTAAACACCAGGGAACACCGATAGGGGAGGGACAAACACACACACACACGCATGCACACACACAAATAAAAATGCACCTAGACAACAAACATAGGCATAAGCAGTGATAAGCTTGAAGGTTACAGTTGATCCATATGAGATAGGGAAGGCACACTACAAATGCTAGAGAATCAGGAATGTAGAGATCGAAGAGTTTGCCTCAATTAAAACCAAGTAGAATGCATAATGTGAACTGTGGACTTTGAGTAATTGTAATGTGTGAATGCAGGTCCATCAATGGCAACAAATGGAGTGCTCTGGTGCTAAGAAGGAGGCTGTGCATGGGTGGGGGCCAGGGCGGACTTGGGAAATCTCTGTAACTTCCCCCCAGTTTTGCTGTAAACATAAATCTGCTCTAAAAAAACAAAGTCTTAATAAACACAAACAGTGTGTGTCTTCAAAAGTTCATGGGAGGAGACGGGATTTAAAAGACAAGAGTAGAGATGGACTCTGAAAGTTACTTAGGTTTGCTCCCTAAATTTTATTCAATATGAAATGGTAATGAGGATGTGAGTCTTTGTATTACAAGAGGATTTTCTGAAGTGCTTACTTGCCCTTGTGTAATCATTTCTTGTTTTCACTGATGCTTTTCAAAATTACTGAATTGTCTCCCACAGAGAGTACAATAAATGCAGACATTCAGAATAATTTCTATTTCTTTTATAGAAAAAGATCTGGCCTTATCAAATGAATTGTCTTAAAACAGAGGCCTAATAATCATAATCATTCATTAGATATATTTATTATTAGATATATAGAGATATAGTATTACATATAGTTCATGTATATGAGATATATAATTATATACATATATATTCATATACATATATATACACACATACATGTAGTTGAAATTTTGCAATCACTGGAAATGATGCTCTTTTAGAAAAGTTTATTGAAAAATCAACATGGCATAAGAGGGAAAAGTATTATTTAAAGAGAAGATGACCTTTATTTTCATCAGTTATGTCCTGAGTGACAAGAAAATTTTCTGGGCCAGTTTTCCCTCCTAAAAATTTCTTTCATTCTTTCCTCCTCTTCCCTCCTCCTCCTTTCTTCCTTTTCTTCCTTCCTTCTGTCTGCTCTCCCTCCCTCGCCTTTCCTTTCTTTCTTCTTCCTTTTCCTTCTCTCTTTTGCTCCTCCTCCCTCACCCCTCTCTTTCCCTTTCCTTTTTCTACCATTATATTTATGAAGTTTTAAGTACCATCTTGAAATATGGAGACAAAAGAATCAGTCATGGCCCTAAGAAAATTATTTGCTGGTTAGAAAGCAAGTAAACAAATTAATAAAATTCAGAAAATTCACCTCAAGTAATTTTAAGAACAAACAGGAATTAACCAGTTATTAACCAGGAGACAAAGAGGCACACACAACACAGGATGTAATAAAGATGGATAAGGTGAGGCACATGGAGGAACTCTGTGGATAAAGTAGTATTTGAAAGTGAAGGACAGGTACAGATTCAATAAGCTTGGGGTGGGAGTAGGGGTGAAAATGTGTAAAGATGTAGGGAACATGTGGAATAGCTTTAAAATGAAAATGAGCACGGGGGTACAGAAGTTCAAGGTAAGATGAGAGACAGTGTAGGAAATAAGGGTGCAGAGTTAGAGGAAGGCTGCATTATGGGGATCAGTGTGAGCTAAGTTTGGTTATGGGTGCTCTCTGAAGAAATGCAAAAACTACAATACTTGATCAGTTTGCCTTTTAAGAAAGAACATTCTAGCAAGCGTGAGGAGAATGAGTTGGGAGAGGACCATGGTAAAGCAAAGGAAATCAGTAATAAAATACAGAGGAGTTCATTCAAAAGATGGTAAGGGATTTGAGGTCATAGAGAGAAAATGAGTATTCCAAGAGATACTGAGAAAACGAAATAGTAAGATTTAAATATTATTCCATGTGACTGTCAACAGAGGAAGGAGGGTCAGTCATGGCTGCCATGTGTCTCATTTGAGCTCTGTATGACTTGGCTTTGGCTAAAGAACAACCACTAACTCTCACTGGTGAACAACAAGACACAGTCATTTCTTGTTTGTGCTACAGTGGCCAAGCCCAACTGGGCTTGACTCTAAACCACACGTTGGATCCAAGTCTGCTCCACATGTCTCTCATCCTCCTTGGACTAACAGCTACCTGAAGCATCAACTGCTTATCAGGAAAGGCAGAAAGTCATATGGACATCCATCCAATGGCCTTTAAACCTTAAATTTTGCCATATACATCGCCATTGTCCTGGCCAAAGCAAGTCATATGGTAAGGAGCAGAACTGTACCTACCATGAAGCTATGGTGTGTGCACATGTTATAATCATCCAGGGCAGTGAGCAACTGAGACTAATAATTCAGTGTACCACAAGCCCTTGGTGGATGGAGGGGTATCCTTAAAATAAGGAATTAAAGATAAAGAGCATAATCTGGATATAGACAAAGAGAATTTGGGTAACTGAAATGCTCCTACCACTTAAAAATCACTGGTGTTTAGTAGGTAATATGGCATACAGAACTGTCGGGAGAATTATACCTGGGCTGGGAACAGAGATGAGAAGCTGTCAGTATTGAAATTCAGAAGGCACTGTGGACCGAATGATGAAGAAACTCTAGGGGAAAAAATTCCAACATTTAAGGGATGAGCTGCAGCAGAAGACCCATAAAGGAAAATGAGATAAATGTAGAGCCATAAACCAAAGGAAAGAGTGATTTTATATGCTAAAAGCTACACAGGGGTCCAGGGAGGAAAGGACTCAGAATTCTTAATTGGATTTAAAATTTAAAAGAGTATTAATGGCCTTTACCAGGACCATTTCAAAAACATGGTAAAGTTAGAATCCAAAGTCATCTCAGGAAAGATGACTGTTCTCTTTCCAGCTGTTCCAGTATGATTTCCTTCCCTTACCCCTATCATTCACATCCCCTCCTCTTCAGTACAAAAGCAACTCCGTCTCTTAAACACGTCCTGTGTTGATACAATTCTCTACATCTCCATGGAGGCCACTACAATAACTACCACGTCCTACCAGGGCTTCCTGGCAGGTCTCTGGCCTCCACTCCTGCCTCCACAATCCATTTCCACATCATAAACACACTAATCTTTAAAAAAAAAAAAAATCAGATCCTCGTAGTATATGTTTCCCTATGTAGAATACCACTCCCACCACTAAAATCCTGCCATGGGAAATTCCACATAGCTTGACCTCTAACAGTCACTTCTACTGCTCTCTCTCAGGATAATATATTTTACTCCCATTGTCCTTCACCTATCTCGATCACCTCAAAATCGTTCCTTTCTTAGGGTCTTTGCCCTAGCTATTTCCTAGTTCTGTAGCAGCTCCTGTCAGCTAACTGACTTCTTAAAATCTGGGATACTGTCTACCTGGATTTCTCTTTCCACTAGTTTCCTTGCTACACTTTCTAATAATGAAGATTTTAGCTTAACTTAAACCTTCCTTGAACACCGAAATGAGGAACCTTTTAGTCACTTTCCGTTGCAGAAACCTACTTGAATTCCCTACATTGTACTTGTCAGTATCTGATCTTTTTGAGTATTTATGTTCTGTCTCCTAACATCACTACAAATATAGTGTCCTCCTGATAAGTCATTTCCATATCTTGCAGACATGGAACTGGACCTCAGAAGGAGATGTTAGGAACTATTGGCTGAATAAATGCATAATATTTTGGATTAACTTCAGTGAGTCGAAGAAGAAATAGGATGAAAACCCTGAAGGTAAAAAATAAATTCTAAACCATGATCAATAAAAGGAGAAAGGATACAGTACTTAGATGGCATGGGCCTTATTAATTTTACACACGCACACACGGGTGTGTGTGTGTGTGTATTTTCCTGCAGTGACTTCAGCATTGTTAAATACCGATGGGAATAGAAGTTGGGAATGTAAATAAAGCAGACGTCACAGGAAATAATGGAGAGTGGGTGCTGATAAATTCATGAATTGGAAGGTATGGAAGGTGGTATGTTTCCGAGTGGGAGCGGAGTTATTAGCCACTGAGAGAAAAAGAGACACTTCTTCCACTTCAACTGGCAAAAAGTATGGATGATCAATGCTTGCTTTTTTTCTCCCTCAAAATGACTATACCTACTACTGTATAAGCTACTCTGCCCATTTGGTATTTCATGCATATTTTCCTCTCTGTTTAGAGATTCTGATATAGCATTACTTCTACTCGCTCTATAAACACTCCCTATAAGCAAGGACCATGCTTATTGAACCACTAGCTTTTTTATTTGACAATGGGAATTTTTTTTAATTTTTTCATTATTATAAATCAAATTGCTGTACATACATATATAGAATACATATATAAATCTTTGTGCAGGTGTCTGAATATTTCTATGGCAAAAAATTCCTAGAGTAACTATATTTGAAGACTTAAATCTTATGAAATACATTGCAAAATTGGCCTCCAAAATGGCTTCTACCACCTACTCCATTTCCTTCTACTCTCATGAACAAAAGAAATCATGTACTCAAAATTTTTAGTTTGATAGGGAAAAAATGGAAACTTCTTTTAAGGTAAATTTCTTTGATTTCCAGTGTAGTTGAAGTTTTTGTATATGTATTTTCCATTAAGATTGCTTTTGTGAGTTGTCTGTTCACCTGTCTAATGTCATATTAGGGATGTTTGTGTTTTATTCATGAATTCTGATAGCTCTTTGTATGCTTACATGATATTTAAGGTTAGCATAAAATAAATTACAATCCATAGATTCTAACATATCATGGTAACATGTATCATTATATGATACAGAAAAACCAGTAATATATACAATATGTATATTATATATGGCAGGAGAGATTCCTGCCCATTAGATTATGACACAGTATTTTTTTTAAAGATTTATTTATTTATTTGAGAGAGAGAAAGAGAAGACATGCTCGCAAGTGAGGGGAGGGGCATAGGGTGGGAATTTTCAAGCAGACTCCCTGCTGAGCACGGAGCCTGACCCAGGGCTCCATCTCATGACCCTGCGGTCATGACCTGAGCTGAAACCAGAAGTTGGACCCTTAACCGACTGAGTCACTCAGGCGCCCCAGATTATAACATACTTTTGATTTAAAAACTCATCTCATCTCAGGGATGTTAAGTTGTAAAAACAAAAAACAAAAAACAGTGCACTTCTGTAGTACAAAGATTAATGAGCTTCAAAGATGCCCATACCCTTATCCCGAGAAAGTGTGAATATATTATGTTACCTGGAGAAAAGGACTTTGCACATGTGATTAAGATCACTGCATTTAAAATACAGAGATTATTTTGGATTATCCAGGTGGGCCTAAGCTAATCACCTGAGACATTAAGAACACAGAACTTTCCCTGGCTGGGAACAAATGGTAGGTGGTAAAACGGGATGTCAGAAATACTCCCAGGGTGGAAAACAGCCTATGGGCCATCAGTGGTACACAGACCCACGTGCAGTAAGAGAGAGAGAAAGACCTCTTGGAGCTGAGGGCAGCTCCCAGCTGACAGCCACAGGAAATGAGGATCAAGTTCCTCCAAGTGCATGCAGCAGTATTCTGCCAACAACCCGAACAACTCTGGAAGCCTCCAGAAGAGAGCATAGGTTGATGAGTGCCTTGATTTTGGCCTTGTAAAACCCAGATCAGAGATAATAGCTAAACCCACCAGATTTCTAATCTATAGAACTATGAGACAACAAATATATGTTCTTTGAAGCTATGAAGTGTGCTAATTTGTGGCGGCAGCATTGAAAACGAATACAATTACAGAACAAAATCAGGTCTCTGAATTCAGGAAGACAGTTGAGTTCTTTTATTTTTTTTTTAAAGATTTTTTTTTTTTTTTACTTGACAGAGAGACACAGCGAGAGAGGAAACACAAGCAGGGGGAGTGGGAGAGGGAGAAGCAGGCTTCCTGATGAGCAGGGAGCCCGATATGGGGCTCGATCCCAGGACCCTGAGATCATGACCTGAGCCGAAGGCAGACACTTAATGACTGAGCCACCCAGGCGCCCCCAAGACAGTTGAGGTCTAAAATCTAACATTCCCCAGATTTAGAACTACCTAATTTTATGAAACTAGACAAGAGAAAGAATACATACTACATGAAAGTAAATGAAAGAAAACTTCTGGAGTTTTTAAATCAAAACACAACATTGTCAGTTGTGAAGTTCTAATTTATATGCTAGAACTGCACTGGAAACTGGGAGCTTGTATACTCTTGATATTTTTTTTTTGGCTTCTTTTTCATCATTTTGAAAACTATTCAGGGGTCTCTGTAAAATATGTCTTGCTGCTAATTGCATATTTCTGACAATCTAAACTAATAAGCGAAAGGCTGTGCATTCTTGCTTTGCCAGATGAAACACAGGAAAAAAGTAGAAAATAAACTTACTTCTGATACAAAATCCTAAGGACATAATTAAAACAACCAGCCACTATTACAAATTTCTTTTCCAGGTTATAACTTTTAAGGTTGAGAAAAATTATTCTGAGATTGTAAGCCAAATAAAGTAAGTGCTCATAAAAATATGAATGTGTGAGTATCTAACTTGATTAACAGACCCAAGCAGTGATAAAATTTTCCAAATATCATTGCATCATACTGTTTAATAACTACATTACTCAACTCGAGAAGTTGCAAGACAATTTTTCCTCTATTTCTCCCTATAATCTTAGTTTAATAGTATGATTTTAAATATGCACTGCTTATCCCACTGTATCTTATATTTGATGGTAACCTAAAGACATGGAATAGTGTTGTCGGAAGCACATTTAGTACACCTGAACCTATCATTAAAATGATTGTCAAAGGTCCAAATTGACAAGAGACAAGACCATAGCCTGTCAATGTGGAATTACTTAGAAAAAGAAGGTCTATACACAGGACAATGATTCTACCCTAGAATGTGGGATAAGGATGGTATTAACACTCTCTAGTTTGATTATTATTCTAAGAACCTACCATTACACTAAACTTCTGCCTATTTGTTGGATGAGCTATGCATTTTATTTTCACTCTTGTGTTGTACTTTTCTCTCAAGGCAGCTCAGGAGTGTATACAAAGCAGGGAGTGATGGTGTCCTGTCTTTTTTTTTTCCTCTTAAAGTCAAGGATCTGATGGGGCAACTTTGATAAATACAGCTGGTAATTACAAAATTACTTCCAGCATGTTCAGTCTTAGTAAAAATACTAATAGATTAAGGAGTTCAATGGTTCTTTCAGGTAATTTATTTAACATAGAGCGAATGTTTACTGGAGATGATCTGAAACTATTTTGTAACTAAAATATAAGATTACTAGAAAGCAAACACACTGAGGTAAATTTCTTCCAGTCAAAAGATTTGTCAAAATATTTGCATACCATTATTTCTTTGGTAATGACACTTAGAGCAAGGCAAATGGGAAAACTGTTTTAACCACACAAAACTATATAATCTTAATGTAATTTTAAGTATTTCCTTCTTTGATAACTTACTTATCCATCATTTTATCATTAGCACTTAAACAGCATACCTACCATATATTAGATGATCGACACATGACTATTGAATAAATGAAGAAATATACTGCTATAGTCCTCCCTGTACTTAAGGAAATAAATATTATAAGCAATAGCAGGAACAGAGGATACCATGTGGGACAGGTCTTCCTCATTGTTGACTTTCTAGATCTACAAGTGGAAAACGAACTAGAGCAGAGAAGAAAAAGGATAGAAGAAAGAAGACCAACAGAAGCAGTAGATGGCAAGGTCAGAGGGTATCTGCTGGAAGTCAGAGATCCGTTTCTATTTTTTTCTCTGCCCCTTACTGTTGGGTGATCTTGGGTAAGTAATTTAGCTCCTCAAGATTTATTTTCCTCATATGTAAATGGTGATAAAATTATTCAATTTATAAGGCTGTTGTGAGGATTAAATAGAGTGATACCACCATTGCCTTGCACTGTGTCTAGCACAGAAGATCAGACTAAATGGCAGTTATTATTATGAATATTTTGAACTAAAGCAGTAAAAATAGTTTTCAGCTTAGTTACTTTAGAATGAATATTTAAGGACTTATCTTTCATTTCTTTTCCTTGTTAAGTGGAATTCTTTCATTAACTTCTCTTGGATCCTCACTGATTTGCATTATGTCTCACTAATATAAGATGAAACCAACCATCACTGATTGCATTATGATTAAGTTCGCTAGTTTGTCATTTTCAAACAGTGAAGGATGACATGGCAATGATATCCTTTAATTAGTTAAACATTTCTCATTTGTAAACTGGAAAGGATATTATATCTCAATGAATTTAAATGTGTTTTGACCCAAAGAAGCTAATTCTCCTGTTCATGGATATGGGCTGTTTAATACTGCATTTAGTGAGGGGTTATCAGGTCAGGGAGAATTACCACTTTCCTCAAAGGCAGACCAAGTAGTTCTATGAAAGACTCTATCTGTCTCTGTGGTCTGAATTACTTAGTCAATCGCAAAGAAAAAAAGAAAGATATAATCCACGGTAAAAATATCACCAAGGTAAAATTAGCTAAATTATGCTATGAGCCTTCATTCATTTTCCCTCCACGTTTCCCTCCTATTTTATTCCCCAAGAGTAAAAGAAAAAATAGAATTCCACCTCTCTATTATTGAAAAGATCTGCCTTCTATTAGCCTAAACCTACTTTCATGGAACATCTGCCTTACAGCAAGTTTTGTTTCTAGAGTTACATGACTCCAAGTGCTGGACAAAATATTTTATCTAAAAAAAATCTGAAGCACTTTATTCACTCTTACTCATTGGATGTGTTTTATCCTCTATAAATACATATATATGTGTATATATATAAATCTGTAATTATATGTGTATATATCACATATAGACTATATTATGTATTATATATCACCTATATATACAGATAGATATAAGACTTTCAGATATTTCTAACTAGAAGGTAGAAGAAGTGTGGGTTTGCAGAGAGGAGTCAGGCCATGTGGATACATATTTTCCACTTAAATATGGTGACACCATCCTAGACCCAGAAGTCAAGAGCCGATTCATTAAGACAAAATAAACTTGCTTAGAAAAGAACATTTAAAAAGTGTTAATTATACTGTCAAAACAAAGAATGGTTTTCCTTTTACGTACACTGCTTACAAAAGTGGAATACATATGAAGAAAAGAGCTCCTTGACTAGTTAGAAGCACTGATTAAACACATTGGCACAGCCTCACTCCGTAAACTTGTCAGGTTCTGATATGATGTTTGCCTATTCCGTCTATTTGTAGCTTTCATTTGTTGGAGTTAATTTCCATATATAAACAAATAAAACTAAAAGGAACAACAGAGTGCGATGCCATATGACTCTTCTGTAAGAAGTCTGCAGTGTTTCCAGGATCTTTTCTGTCTACAAAAATGTAACCCTGAGATATTAAAAGCCTATTGATTCAAACATCTTATGTGATTGTATTCCAAAGTCCAATGAAAATGGTAAGCCAGAATTCTTAATTATTAACTGTCCATTAAAATTGTCTACCGTAAACCAAGTTATCTTGGGAGGAATGTACTATATATAAGAAATGATACATTTTAATGAGTGAAGGAATGTAATTGTTACTACATTTAAAAACTAAATCATACACTAGATTTATATGGAAATGGATAAGTAATCCGAGCCTCAAGGTCTTGGACATAACTTGTTATGGCCCTTTTCATGCATCACATATCTGATCTCACTGACTACCTCTCATCAGTCCAGCAGGGTTCTGATTTGGGCATTAGGGTATCCAGCATAATTAGGGCTTTGTCAAGTTAGATAACTATTTAAGAGTGCATGATACTAATTCCACGAATTTATTCATCAAGTTGCCTACACTGTCAGTATCTGTGTTCAGTCTTCAGCCTCCATTTTATAGAGACTGAAACTTCGTTATTTTTCCCTCACAAAATTGAAATACTTAAAAGATTACTGCGTTCCTCACTGTAACTTCATCTCCTGAGCACAGAAACATATTTCCTGCAGGTTTTAACTAAATTGAGATCAGGAATTCCAGTACAGCACTAACATTTAATAAGGATTTACTGGAGAATTTAATGTTGAATTAAGATGTGATTTATCTAAAATTTATAGAGAAAATTATAAGAAGTTGGAAGACAAATGTAATGACCTCAGAAATGAGTTGTGATACACAGACTTAATTTTTTAAGGATTATATGTGATACTACTTTGATATACATTGTAAGAAAGAAGCAACATAAAAAAAAGATGTAGATGAGGTTTTACCTATCTGCACAACAAGGGCTGCCTGCACCTCTGATTTTATTCATGGCTGCAATGAGTCTACTCACTGTTTATTTGTAATTTCTAAATTGCTCCTGTCAGTGATAATTTAATCACATCCACAGAAATTAATTATTTAGGATCACTATAAAGAGAATTTGGGAGGAGACTGATAGGTTTAAGAGGTCTCAACTATTAATTAGGCATTTGAGGCTTTTCTAATGGAGCCTCTGCATGAACACGAACAATACTACGTTGTCAAGTGACAACAATGCTTCTTACAGAGAGAGAGCGGGGACTACAGGACAATATTAGTCATCCCCCAGAAACTGATAAATAGCCTACTGAAATGTAGATTCTTAGGGATATATTGTCCCTTCTTTGAATGCCTCGTAAAATTGGAGACACTCTTCTGACAGTTGAAAGGTATTAGAAGACCAGTTTCTCAGGCTTCATACTGCATTCGACACTGGGGGGAACCTGCTTGTCTCCTCCCGTGCGCAAACTCGAATACACTCTGCCCAGTTCCTGCTTCCAGTAACTCAGCACCTGAGAAGGGCTTTGGACAGGACTTTTTTTGGGGTGTTGGGGCTGCTCCTTGCTAAGGTCTGTCTCTTGCTCGGCAATCTCTACCTTTAGTCCCATATAGTTGGGAGTACGTTTCATCTCTTACAGTGAAAAAGGCCACTTCTGCATTATTCTCCTCATTTAGCAATCGTTCCCTCACCTTTTTCCTCGCTAAGTGCATCATGCTTCAGCTTTTTTTTTTAAAAGATTTTATTTATTTATTTGACAGAGAGAAACACAGAGAGAGAGGAAACACAAGCAGGGGGAGCGGGAGAGGGAGAAGCAGGCTTCCCGCCGAACAGGGAGCCGGATGTGGGACTCAGTCCCAAGACCCTGGGATCATGACCCAAGCCGAGCCGAAGGCAGATGCTTAACAGACTGAGCCACCCAGACGCCCAATGTTTCAGCTTTCTTAAAGCGATTATTTTACATCAATAATACACATAAGCACTCTCCTCCTAGCCCCCACTAACACAGTGTTTCTAAAACAGTAGACACCTCGCCGGTTAGCTGCACAGTGGAGCTCCCCTCTTTCTCTCTTCTGCAAATTTTAGTGAGCATCTGTATTACATTCTGGAAATAGTTCTGTGCCCTTAGCTATAAGAGGGTGAAAATCCAGAGCTTACAGTTTCTTGGTTTAGACAGCCTGAGTCTGACAGAGAGTCTTTTTCCCAGGCTAACTGGGCCCAGCTAGCCAGGAAGGAAAAAAAAAACAGCTTTTTACGCCTTTAATGGCTTCATAAGGAGATAGCGGAAATATCAAGATGAAAACAACAAGAAATATAGGAGAGAAATGTTAATGAAATATAGGAAGAGATTAAAACCTCTTAATTTAAAAAAATTCCTGATACATTTAACATGTGAAGAATTGTGTAAAATGAGCACTGGGTGTTATATGTCAGTGATGAATCACGGAATTCTACTCCTGAAGCCAGTATTAGGGATGTATGTTAACTAACTAGAATTTAAATAAATACTTGAAACAAAAACCAAAAACAAACAAAAAAGAATTCTGTAATAATTTTTTTGACCCAGAGATAGGTTTTCCCCAATTTTAAAAAGGGATATCATGCAAGAGGAGAACCCTGGTACATGTTCAATGATTATACATATCTTTCTTCTGAGCGTGAAAATATGTCCTTGGCAAACATAATTAAGGAACTCTTTCCACATTTTAGGCAGAACGTTCAGCTTTGATTGTTTTTCTAGCACTATAAAATGGTCTAGGTGCATCTCGTATATTTCTTGTCCCAATCTTACAGGCAGCAATTTCTCCAAAGGGTCCTGGAGACTTTTATTGGAAAAGGTATTAGAAAGCCAGATTAGGGGCAGCTGGGTGGCTCAGTCGTTCGTTAGGCATTTGCCTTCAGCTCAGGTCATGATCCCAGAGTCCTGGGATGGAGCCCTGCATAGGGCTCCCTGCTCCATGGGAAGCCTGCTTCTCCCTCTCCCACTCCCCCTGGTTGTGTTCCCTCTCTCGCTGTGTCTCTCTCTGTCAAATAAATAAATAAAATCTTAAAAAAAAAAAAAAAAGCCAGATTAGAGTTGTAATTGTACACACTGATACCGGGTGGTATTGCTTCCAGAAATTTCTTTTTTTTTTTTTTTAAGATTTTATTTATTTATTCATGAGAGACAGAGAGAGAGAGGCAGAGGGAGAAGCAGGCTCCCAAGGAGCAGGGAGCCCGATGTGGGACTTGATCCCAGGACCCTGGGACCATGATCTGAGCCGAAGGCAGACGCTTAACCATCTGAGCCACCCAGGTGCCCGCTTCCAGAAATTTCTATGTGTATACTATCTCATGTATATGCATGTAACTATAAAGATTGCTGTGTGTAACCATTAGTATATATCTATTAAGCTAATTGTGACTTCATACTGATGTTTCTGACTGCATTCCATTACCATATAGATCCCTCTAGTTTCCTCCGCTTTTTATCTCTAACCTCCCACACCAACAGTGAGAAACCTGGCTCCATCCTTTGTCAAACATTTACTTAATTGTTCAATTCCATTATACATATATAATGATACCAAACTTTCAGCATAGCCCCATGGAGAAGCTTTATCAGTTCAGATAGAAGTTTATATACAGGTTTGTGTGCCTTTAATCTTTTTTTTTTTTTTTAAGATTTTATTTATTTGAGAGACAGAGAATGAGAGACAGAGAGCATGAGAGAAAGGAGGGTCAGAGGGAGAAGCAGACTCCTTGCTGAGCAGGGAGCCCGATGTGGGACTCGATCCTGGGACTCCAGGATCATGACCTGAGCCGAAGGCAGTCGCTTAACCAACTGAGCCACCCACGCGCCCCTGTGTGCCTTTAATCTTATAGACTCCACTGGGTCAGCATCTTTTCCACCACTCCCCTCAGGGAGACTGTTTCATATATTTGTAACACAATTAGATTCTCTTGTCACAGTTGGTATCCTTTTCTGGGATCCCCTGACCTCCTAAAGGACTTTTAAAATTTGCATACATTAAGGTTCACTCTTCATTCTATAAAGTTCTACTGGTTTTGACAAACGCATGATGTCATCTATCCATCATCACAGTATCACACAAAATAATTTCACTATCCTGAAAAATCCTCTGAGCACCACCCATTCAACCTTGTCTCCAGGGCTCTGGTTATCACAGATCATTTAAATATATCTATTTGCCTTTTCTGGAATGTCATATAATTTGAATTATACAGCATATAGCCTTTACAGACAGGGCTCTTTCACTTAGAAGCTATGATTTTATATTAACCTGTGTACCTAAGGTGAATATAATTTTTTTTTTCCATCTGCACAGATGATGTGTAGATTCTCTACTGACGCTGACACTTGTCAGATGGCCTGGGAGGAGTTACAGCTATAATCGGTATCTAGTAGTATTGCTACAAGTTGTTTGAAACTAGCAGGCTATCTTTAAGAACCTTCAGAGGAGAAGGATGGAAGGAGAATAAGTGAAAGAAAGAGAAATAGACAGACTGAGAGACTGATTCAACTTAAATACTAAAAGATGAGCTGTATAATCCAAATACCTCATCTCTCACTAGTGTGCATAAATCGTTTTATTGTCCTGTTAGTATATAAATGAAAACATTCCCAGGCCGCACAGTGTGTTTGCATGGCTATATCTTTATTTAAAAAGCTACCAATGAGCAGTGGCAGAAAACTTATTTCCACTGTCTTGCCATCTAGAACTAAAATATATCAACACTGGGTAGTGGGGAAAATGCGGAGAGTGGGTGGAAGGAGGCTGCCACCAGCATGGTCTGAACTTTTCTAAAAAGTTCAGTAAAAATGGGGTCCTCCCAGAAAGGGTGATGTCCATTATCTATCTAGCCACATATGATTAACCAACATGCATGGAGCCTCATCATTAGTATCACTTCATCACCATCTTTAAAAGGTTATGTTTGAAGATAGTAGCATTTTCCTCCCATTCCTGAAAATCACACAAAAGAAATGAAGAGAATGAGAAATTTAAAAAAATGAACTGTATTTTGATACAATTAAGAGAAATATAAAAATCACAAAGAAGGAAACAGGTGTTACAGTTACACAAAATTACTGAAGACTAACTAGGGGTAGGATAAATGGAAGTAGAGAGAGAAAGCTGTGGTTTCAGATCATACAAAAAGCTAAAAAGTACATTTCTTAAAGGTGAGGTGCATACCCTAAAGCATAAAACTAAACCCTCCCTGCAGGAAGAGACTGCACAAGTTGGCCATAGGACATTTTCTAGAATGACTTTTGTTCTAAAAAGCAAATATAAGAAATCATCCAGGAAAGCCATACTTTAAAGCATGTCTGTCTCTGACATGACATTCTGTCTCTGAATCAGTGAGGGAGAAGAGAAACTTTGTATTGTTGAAATTCTGATAGGTCTCTTGATTTCATTAGTGAGACAGTGAAAATTAAAGGAACTCACACAAAACTAAGTTTTAAAGAAAATCTTTTCTAGATCAACACATGACCATGATTCCTCCTACATATAAACCACAGGCCAACATTGGGAACAAAATTGTGCTCCATCACAAATAAGAAATTTAAAAATATATGTACCATCATAAGATGGGTATAAAAATAATACAAGAAAATTGGACAGAACAGCCAACCAACCAAACAAAAAACCAGAATATATTGATGAGAAAATGCAGTCATGGAATAGATAAAATCTTACATCAAATATTTCACCATGAATATTATGCAAAACTAACTTACTAAATTAGTCATCTATATGAAAATATAAAAAAAAAATCTATGGAGAAAATGACAGATGAGCTAATAAAGCCTAGAATGAAGTAGGAAAAAATTTACTAGGTAAATAAAGGGAAAATTAAAAGAATACAAAGAAAATGAATACTCCTTGAAAAGCAGTAAGATACATAGGGACTGTAATTAGGAAAGTGAATAAAAAACATGTAAAAATAAATATTAAAAACAAAGGATGAACAGAGTGAACCTCTGAATGCCAGCATGAGCTGTTCTGCAGATCTTCTCCCCAGTGAAACACAGTTAGTGAAAATAGTCTAAAAACAAACAAACAACCATTTAGTGTCAGGAAATTGTCCTAAGGGCAGGCAGAAAATTAAGAAACATTTATTCAGGGTGGCTCAGTCGGTTAAGCAGTGGAGTCTTGATTTTGCCTCAGGTCATGATCTCAGTGTCGCAAGACTAATCTCCCCATTGGGGTCCGCGCTGAGTATGGGGACTGCTTGATAATTCTCTCTCTCCCTCTCCCTTTATCCCTCCCCACCCCCACTCACACACTCTCTCTCTCAAAAAAAAAAAAAAAGAAGAGAAACATTTATTCAAAAAAACCTATTAAATCTCTATAAGAACAGTAAGATTCTGTGGTGCTTGAACCAGCACCCGCTACACATGTCCGCACAACAAGTTTCACTGGAATGGGTGGGGCCAAGAAGATGGCCCTCTTTCCTCTCAGCTCCCAGTCGAGGACTCAGGTCTCTCCCCAGAAAGAGAAGATCACCATCACTTCTCACCTTCCCTCCCAGCTCTGTACTGTAGAGGCTACATTCCAGGGAAGTGCAGCTGAGAGTCTGTGCGTACCTCTCGTCCACCAAGCCTCCTTCACAGGGTGAAGGATCTACTCCAGATGAGGGAGACCAGGAGTACTGAGGACCAGATCACCCTCACCCCAGCTGGGCTGCAGGGTAGAGGTTCCAAGCTTAGAAAGGCAAGCCAGAAAGAGCAGAGGCTACCAGCACACTCAATGCTTTGCTCGTGAAGCAGGATGGCCATTCAAGACAAGCAGGTCATTCACTGCTCCTTTCTCCACTTCTGAGACACCGGGGAGAGCAGCAGGCCAGGAGAACAGAGAACTCCAAAGTTTTCCACAACAGATGATTTAAGTCCCTAAGGGAAACTTAGCTGAGATTTTAAACGGCTATTGGGTACTATTTTAGTTTTTGTTTTGTTTTGTTTTTTTAAATAAATTCCTTAGAATATAGGGAAATTCAAGCCTAAGGGAACTTGCAAAAACAATGGAGATGAAGGGTTTGTTCTGTTAGGGAATATAAATCCTTCAAGTATAGGCACAGACTAGGTAACTATAAAAGAAGTCACACTCATTCCACCTTTCTGCTCATATTTTTTAACGAATAACTTTCATTCTCAACATCACCTCATGGTCCAAGAGGACTCTTGGGAGCCCCTGCCATCATGCCTACATCCCAGATGGAAGGTATAAATAAAAAGGTAAAGGGCAGAGGCCCTATGAGTTAGCTCCTTTAAGGGAAGCATCACTGAAATCCCATAATTACAGTTCATTGACAATTATTTAGTAATATGGCCATACTTTGCTACATAGGAGCAAGGAAAATGATATATATTTCACTGGGTACATGTCAACATTTTTTATGAAATCCTCAAGTGAGTCAAAACACACAAATCTGAGAAAAATGAAAGTCTGATTAAATAAAAATACTCTTCTGTATGGCAAATACCACGCTGAGTAAAGTCAGAGACAAACAACAAACTAAGAAAGTACATTTCAACCCATACCCCAGACAAGGAATAAATTCAAGTATATAGAGAGAGCACTTCAAAGATAATACAAAAGAGGCAAGTGATTCAAATTTTTAAATGAGCAAATTATATCAACAGTTGATAGAAAAATACAAAGAGTGGGCTCTTAAACATAAGGACACAATTAACTTTAAAGAAAATACAAATGCAAATTTAAACTATAGTGAAGTACCGTCTTCCACTTATAAGACTGGCATAATAAAAAACTGGTTTTTTTTTAAATGGATTGTCAAAGAAGATATACAAATGGGCAACAGGTACGTGAAAAGATGCTCAACATCAGATGAAATTATCAGTGAGCTGCAAATCAAAACCACAAAGAGGTATCAGTCCACATCTGTTAGAATGGCTGTCATCAAAAAGACAGGAAATAACAAATGTTCATGAGGATGTGGAGAAAAGGGACCCTCGTGCACTGTTGGTGGGAATGTAAATTGGTACAGGAAAACAGTATGGAGGTTCCTCAAAAATTAAAAATAAAGCTACCATATGCTCCAGCAATTCCACTTCTGGGAATGTACTGGAAGGAAATAAGATCACTGTCTTGAAAAGATCTCTGCTCTCCCACGTTCACTGCAGCATTATTCATAATAACCAAGACATGAAAACAAACAAAGTGTCCATCAGTGGATGAATGGATGAGCAAATGTGGTACATACAGACAAGGGAGTATTATTCAGCCATAAAAGAGAAGGAAATCCTTCCATTTGTGACAACATGGATGGACTTAGAAGGCATTATGCTAAGTGAAATGAGACTGTGTGATCACACTTATGTGTGGAATCATTAAAACAAACAAACAAACAACTCATAAGTATGGAGAATATTATGGCGGTTGCAGGGCAGGGTGAAGAATGAGTAAAGAGGGTCAAAGGCACAAACTTCCAGTTCTAAGATAATAAATTCCGGGGATATAATGTACGGCATCGTAGGTATTACCAAGAAATGCTGTACTCTAGAGCTGAAAGTTGCTAAAAGAGTAGATCTTAAAAGATCTCATCATAAGATAACAAAATTTTTGATCATGTGCAGTGAATGAAGAGTCATTTGCCCACTGAGCATGCTGCTAACAGAGTAGAAGAGTTACTAACTGGACCTTGGCACTGCCCATAATTTATTACTCACAAATGGTATAAAATGGATTAGAACTGTTTTCTTCTCTTCCTATCACAATGTGTGTCTACCCCTGAAAACACCAAGGGTAGGACTCAGATTTGCAAAAGCTGAGTAAGATTAGAGCACTGTTTAAAATGGTTAGGATAGGGGTGCCTGGGTGGCTCAGTTGGTTAAGTGTCATCCTTCAGCTCAGGTCACGCTCCCAGGGTCCTGGGATCGAGCCCCACATCGGGCTCCCTGCTCAGCAGGAAGCCTGCTTCTCCCTCTCCCACTCCCCCTGCTTGTGTTCCCTCTCTCGCTGTGTCTCTCTCTGTAAAATAAATAAAATCTTTAAAAAAAATAAATAATAAATAAAAGTCATATTCTGGGGCCCCTGGGTGGCTCAGTCGTTTAGGGTCTGCCTTTGGCTCAGGTCATGATCCCAGGGTTCTGGGATCGAGCCCTGCATCGGGTTCCTTGTTCAGCGGGGAGCCTGCTTCTCCCTCTGCCTGCCGCTCCCCCTGCTTGTGCATTCTCTCTCTGTTGAATAAATAAAATCTTTAAAAAAAATTTAAAGAAGAAAATAAAAAAAGAAAAAAAGGGACTTTCTGAAAAACTCCTTTTGCCAGATTTTTATCTCCCAGCATTCTGAAAGTCTTTTACCAAAAGCCAATAAATTAATTAGAACCTGAAAAAGAGAAGGGGGTCATCTCGATCCAGAAAAGTGTTCTAACAATATAGTTGTATCTTCTTTATTACAGAATAGTTTATCTAACTAATTCTTTGATCACTTCTTATCTTTTATTAAGGGACAAAATATGGAACTGGGGATTGGTGAACTGTGATAGGTAAAAAGAGGGTGAGGATTAGCAGCAGGTGTAAATATACCTGTGAAATTCTCACTAATTTCAGAAGTTTCCGCAAGAAAAACCAGATAGAGTTTTGAAAAAAGGAGGTGACCTTCAGAGTAACTAGGAATGTTCTAGGAGAAAGGGTTAAGGGAATTTTTATTGAAGAAAACGATAACCCCAAAAACTTAAAAAGAATGGAAGGGACAATCTCTTCTCTCTGATTTTGGTATGGTGTGTTTTTAAAAAATCAGTTTTTTGCTGGAAAGAAATCTTCAATGCTGCAGAAAAATATTTTTAACGTATGTGAAGTTTTTTTCCAGTGAACTTTTATTTTCTCGATGGTATGGATAACCTTTCTTGCTACTCAAAGATCTAAATTAGTTGGATGGTTTTTTAAAATATTATTACCATAAATATTCCAAAGAATATTCTTATTCTCATGATGATAAACTTTGATTAGAGAGGGAAAATCAAGAGAAAAAAATGAAGAGCATCTAATAATAATAATTAACAACAATGTGAAAAGGGGCAATATTCTTTGACACAGAGGAGGATGCTTCATAATTAAAAGTCCATCCACTGAGCTGACAGAGATTAAGTTTTTATGCAACCACTTCTATCCTTTTATTTAGTATAAATCATGAATACTAATGAGGAAACTCAATTCTTTATAAAACACCATGAAATGTAAGGTTAGCTTGCTAATTAGATCTAAATTTTGGATAGTCTTTGCAACTTGCAAGGACAAATTTATTATATTTTCACCTTAAAATGGTCAGATTTAATGGAGATATAACTTGTAAAGATTTTGTTATAAAGTGACTGATCCTGTTAGAATGGGTTTGTGAACGACCAAGGCATTTATAAAGCCAAACACAGGTGAATTTGGATTTCAGAACTGGGGCAGAGGCAACACCAGGCCAGTGGGAAAGTAAACTCTGCTCACTGCACATACCTGCCTGACATACAACAGAAATGTATCTTCCTGAACTCTGCACACTTCACCTGCTTCACTGGTGGCCCTAAAGCCACCAATACGTCTGATAATATTTGATGGGGAGACAAGAAGGGAACATCACCTTCTTCCCATTCCCCCTTGGCTCAAAAGAAGACATGTGGAATGAGACTTTCTGGAAGTTCTGGCTGAGATGATTTACAAGGAGCTTTATTCCAGGGGCTCAATGAGTGTCTAAAGCCCAACTCTGGGAGCCCCAAGGTAAAGAACAGAAAGACATGGAATCCAATGATCCGTGATATCTTTAAGAAAAGTCAACATTGCCCCTTCCCCTTCCCTGTGTTCCTGATCTCCCATTACTCACAAGATGCCAAGAAGGAAATTAAAAAGGGCTTAACTTCTCTCTGTACACCAAGAACAGAAGGAACTGGGAAAGCAGAAAAGCTTTCACTAAGTGCCTCAGCCAACACCTGGGAACCTGCCTATTCCTATAGCTGCAGCCTGTCCTGACAAAGTCATCTACCTCTGCTTAGGAGGCTACATCTCAAGGTACTCCAGCAAGTGAATCTGAGCCCCAGGGAACCACAAGAGAAAGAGCAGTCCATCCCTAGGTACTCAGGAGTTTACAGAGTCAATAAAATCAATCAGAACTCTAAGTAGAGGTTTTGGCCTACCCAGGTGGGAGATGCATTTAACAAAATTCAAGTGTATAATTACCACACAGGAAAAAAAAAAAAAAAAGGCTTTGAAGAACATGGATTCCCAAATGATTCAAAAAATTAAAGAAGAGCAGCATAACTTGTTGGACAACTTTGGATTGCCAAGTACAAAAAAAAAAAAAAGCCATTTCATAGCAAACAGAAAAATCCTGATATAGTAAACAAGAGGGAAAAGATAAAGAGTTGAGAGAATGAATCCAGGAGACCTAGCATGTACATACAGTAGTAAGAGACATGAAAGCTAGTGGCTCAGTTGGTTAAGTATCTGCCTTCAGGTCATTATTTCAGGGTCCTGGGATTGAGCCCCTCAGTGGGGAGTCTGCTTCTCCCTCTCCCTCTGTGCTCGCACTCAGTCTATCTCTCTCTCTCTCGCTCTTTCTCACAAATAAATAAATAAAAATCTTAAAAAAGAGAGACATGAAAGCTGGAGGAGAGTCAATATTGCATGGAAAAGTATGAGGAGCTTTAAAACTAAGAAAAAATTAAAAGCATAGTAATCAATAAAATCAACAATGAGAAAAAGTTAACAAAAAGCTGCAATGTAAAATAATATAGCAAACTCACAGTAAGAAGATATAAAGCATACCAGTCAATATCCTGAAATCGAGGCATCTAAAGTCTTCAATTAAAATACAGAGATTATCAGATTATCAAATTATGTTTAAAAGAAACATTTAAAATAAAAAGACAAACAGAAAATGCAAATAAAAAGAAGCATAAAACAAGGGAGAATTTATGGTTCAAGGAACTGAAGATCAAACTGAAGACTAATAAGAAATTCGCAACTGCTGAAAAAAGGCAACAGATTCATAAAACTGTGTGTGCCAAAGAGAGCAGCAGGTAAATATGTAAAGAAAAAGTTATCACAAATGCAAAAAATGAAAAAGCCTTTGATTAAAATTAGAGGAGGAAACTTAAATATCCCTCTTCCTGTCTTGGATTTAACTAAGAGGCAAAAATCAGCAAGGGTCGTTATGATCTGAATGTTTGTGCCGCCCACCCCCCCTAAAAAAAATTCTTACTTTGAAATCCTAATGCCCATTGTGATAGTATTAGGAGGTGGGGACTTTGGGGAGAGACTAGGTCATGAGGGCAAAGCCTCGTAAATGAGATTAATGCCTTTATAAAAGAGTCCAGGGGAGCTCCTTCACCCTTACCACCTTAGGAGGACACAGAGAGGCTGGCAATTGGCAACCAGGAGGGGGACAGTCAGCTGACCTCCTGGCATCCTGATGTCCAGTTTCCAGCCTCCAGGACTTTGAGAAATGAATTTCTATTGTTTATAAGCTACCTGGTCTATGGTATTTTGGTATAGCAGCTGGAACTAAGCAAAGGGTATATAAGAATTGAACTCAAAAATCCAATAACCTCGAACAGACACCCATACCCATGCATGTATATAAAAACTTACATCCCTCTCATGGAGAATAAATATGGTTTTTTTCTTACGTTTACGCAACATGAAAATATGTAATCCTTTCCTTGGACATGTAGAGACTACACAAATTAAAAAGTAGAAAACTAAACCAGACTCTCTGATCAAAATCCAACAAAATTAGAATAATAAAAAAGGATGAATCTTCTTAATTCATTAGCAATTAAGAAACACACCCCTAGGGGCGCCTGGGTGGCTCAGTTGGTTAAGCGACTGCCTTCGGCTCAGGTCGTGATCCTGGAGTCCCTGGATCGAGTCCCGCATCGGGCTCCCTGCTCGGCAGGGAGTCTGCTTCGTCCTCTGACCCTATCCCCTCTCATGTATTCTCTCTCTCTCATTCTCTCTCTCTCAAATAAATAAATAAAATCTCAAAAAAAAAAAAAAAAGAAACACACCCCTAGGTAATCCATGTGTCAAAGAGGAAATCAATAGAAAATTGCAACATCTTGAAGTCATTGAAAAGACAGTACTTCATACTGATAATGTATGGGACATAATAAAAACTGTGCTCAGAAACTAGGCATTTAATTATTTCAACATTAAAGAAGGAAGATTAAAAACAAAGCAAATTTTACATAAATGTCAGAAAAAAAGAACATAATTGAAAGAAATGATGAAATTAATAACAATAAAAGCAGAAATTAATAAAGCAGAAAATAACCAAAATTAATTTTAAAAATTCTAAAGGTGGTCCTCTGTAATGATGAATAAAGTCGTTAACCCTCTTCATACTCCAACAAGACAGAAAAGGGGAAAGAGAGTGAGAGAGAGAACAAGAGGACGAGAAGGACACAAAATTAAGAGAAAGGAGGTACCGGCACAGAAGAGGTAAAATTAAAGTAAAATTTGCAACTCTGCGGAAAGGTGTTTGAAAAGTTAGAATAAATTATTTCCTTACAAAAATCTAAAAGACCAAAACTGAAAATCCCAACAAATGGAAAACATGAACAGATTAATTAAAAAAATTGTTGTTCTTTTCTATTAAGTTACACAGAGCTTTTTAACAGAAAAATAGTGGGGCATACCAGCTGAAGAGCTCTCTCTGGCTTTGGGAATCTACAGATGGCCCGTTATAGGAGCCAGTCCTGTAAACAAGTAGTATTCAGTATAACAGAAAATGTGAAAGCCACAATCCCCAGCCAAGGGGATCTATTCTTCCAGGTAGAGCCAAGAGCTCAAAGTCTTTGATAGAAATCATAGTGAAGTATGTAGTTTAAATAAATGCAAAGTAAGTGCCAACTGGAAATACCCAGGTCCTAATTTGTGTACATGTGTTCTACTCATGTTTTTCTGAAATTAAAGGGCTATTCAATTGTTAGTCCAGGTCATGACTGGTTTAATTTGAAATGAACTTACTTTGATGCTGGCGGGAGATAATTTTCCTCACCCCACGAAGCAGACTGACTTACTTGTTTCTACTGGGTAGATAAAAACATGTTAATATTTCTCTCTGCTGTGCTCAGTCCTCAGCTGAATAAAGCTGTAGGCCAATCACTAAAGAAGATGAATACTACTATTCATTACGGAAATGGAATAATCAAGCACAGCATGCAAATTTTAAACCTATATTGCTAGAATGGCACCTTGTTCTAAAAAGAAATAGTATTTATAAGTCTGTATTTTCTCTTACTAAGAACCTAACTTAAATAGCTATTCAGTGCCTCCAACTCAATAAGCAGCCATTACATTAGTAATAGTTAAACATTACACCTGATGAAAGCATGTTGTCTTTATTACCTCTTTAATAATACATTCTAAGCAAAAAAAACAAATTTTAAATTCCTGCAAAAAATGCAGCCCCTATATACAGGAATACGAACATGCAACAGCCTATGTTTTGATTTATCTGTTGTCAAATCCAATTTTGGTACATATTTGGTAATGCTTACCCCTACTATTTAAAATATATCTCATTTCATTTATCATAGGCGTATATATTTTTAAGTGCTAACCAGCTTGGCATTGATATTTTTCTGTAAGGTCTACATTGTAAAACACATAAACCAAAACAAAATTTTAAAGGTATAGGGATAAAAATAAATCCTGGTACTTCAGGCCCTTGACTTGTTTGTATTCCCTACTCTGAAGAACCACATTTCTTGAAAAGTGGAGGGAAAATAGTTCCCCTTCTTGACAGAAAGTCTTGAGTATACCCATGAGGAAGAATTCTCTATGCAAATATGCCCTTGATAGAAACAAGCTAACAGGTTTCCTCGGAAAATACTCCAGTCTTACCTATTAGTTTAACTAAAGGAAACACCAAGAGAACTAGTGTCGAAAGAAAGAAAAAGAAAGAAAGAAAGAAAGAAAGAAAGAAAGAAAGAAAGAAAGAAAGAAAGAAAGAAAGAAAGAAAGAAAGAAAGAAAGAAAGAAAGAAAGAAAGAAAGAAAAGGAAGGAAGGAAGGAAGAAAGGAAGAGAAAGAAAAAGAAAGGAAGGAAGGAAGGAAGAAAGGAAGAGAAAGAAAAAGAAAGGAAGGAAGGAAGAAAATTAAATCCATTTTCTTAAGAAGAAATACTACCTAATTTCAGCCACCTTTTCATTTATTTCAGCATGGGAAACTTCTGGATTCTAGATAACATTAGAGAAGGTCAAGCTCAGCAGAAGAAATTTTGCACACTTATGTAAATATTCTTAATCTGTGCCTGTTACATATCTGTAATAGACCTAAATTATTAGTTACATGATACAGTACATTTCAGTGTGACGAAGTGAAAATACTTTGTCTCTTTCCAGCGTATGACTTGGTGACATATTACACCCAATTTAGGATATTTTAAAGTGCCACAGGCTGCAGCACTTTTCAGTAGGCAGCTGACTATAAAGAAATGGGAGGCAAAAAGAAAAATTTGTCTAGACATAAAGATTGGCCAATGCTTGCTTCAGTACAAAGGGTAGAGTGGAATGGACGGGAGGGGAAGATACTAGAAGGTGTGATGGTAAATGTTAGTGAAATTTTTCTTCTCTTTACTTTTCTACTCTGTCTACAATGATCACGTCTAATTATAAAAAAAAAAACTAGACTAAATTTTAATTAAAAATCTTGTTCTAAAATTAATGTAATTTGAATTAAGTCAATTATAAATCCACTTTCAATTATTACCAGTGTTTCTTTTCTATCAATGCCTTTGTTTACAATTCAGACCTTCTGTGTTGGGCACATTAATTGTATGAATCTATTTTCATCCATGAGCTACCATTATTACATTTCAATTATTAAATGGCATTCTGTTGTTCTTCAGTCTCAGAACTAGGAATTACCTATCTACATTAGTTATGTAAGATTCTAGATCCTGAAAATTTCACTTTGAATCCATATTGTTACATGTCATCTACTGAATTACTCAAAGGTCTGAATCAACTATAAAGCTTTACAGTTAAAATCTATAATATTGACTATTTCTTATGCAAGAACTTTCCTATGCAAAATTTATGTGCCCAATGTGGGAAAAAAATTCTATTGTAAAGATGAAGGAAAATTATTCTTACATAAGCATGCAAAAACAATAGTTTCCAGTTGTGAAGGAACAGCATTTAATCCACAGTTTAATAAGCATATATATAAAAGTTATTTTAATGATTAATGGCAGTAAAAGTGACATTTTCCTTATACTTGTCCTCACTTTTATTGTTTATGAAAAGTTATGTTTATCCCCTTAAAAGAGTTCACAGTTATTAGAAAAACATGAATAAGTAAGTAATTAAGAGTGACAAGTTACGGTAGTTTCTAGAAGTACTAGGGGAATTCAAAGGGAAAGCAATAAATTCTATGCATAGACAAGACACTTGGTAGAATTCAAAGGGAGAGGGTGATACTTGATCTGGTTGGGTCTGGCAAGATGAAAGGAAATGGTGTTGTCTCTTCTGATCCTCATAATAACCCCATGTGGTAGGTTCCACTGAGTTCAAGCAACTTTGGCAAGGTCCCAGACTTTGGACCGGCACACAGGGAGAGGGTGTGGAAAAATAGTAGCCTAAACTGACACATAAATATAACAGGGGGCTACCGAGATGTTGTTACCTAAGACAGTAATGTTCACTGACATTAATAAACAGAGCAATCATTTGGGAAATAGCCTGTTGCTTTAACACTGAAAAGGGGTAAATACAGAAAAAACTCTCGGCCTCAAATGTCTACACGGAACAATTACGACAGGAAGTTCCTCCAGCCTTTGGGTGCATGGCGTACTGCTGTGAGCTACGGATGACAGACACTGGTGGTAAAGATGGTAAAGTTCATGACCAGTAAACATCACATGCATAAAGGTAACCAACTCCTTGCTACCAGTGTTAGACAGGCAATCGGACTCTTCAGCAAGTCACTCTTCATCCAAGGTTAGATGGTATCATCTAAGTCATGTTCTTAGCTACTGACCCTCTGCTCTGCTGGATATGACTTGCCTTTGCAGATGGTTTCTGCCAATTCTTTTATATGAGGGAGGAAACAAGGCTCTGCTCTGGGATATGTTCCCCAAATATTATTAGAGGCAGCTATTCAAAGAGCCAAGCATGTCAACTTCAGAGTTTCTACAGGGCTCTCAGGTAGCTTCTAAATATCAGGGGTAATTATACTCACATCCCAACTCTTTGACCACTTGAAGCATATGGCGTCTCTAGGTCCACGGGGCTTCTGACTGCAGTATCAATTCCCTTTTGTCACCTCTGTGACTCCAAACAAGATCAATGGGCAGACACCTGATTTATAACTACAAAACTAAAAGTTCTACTACCTCAAAGCTAAAAATCCTACCACAGCCTTTCTCATCCTGAGAAATAAATTCCCCTAAAGGAATTTAACAAGTTAATTCTTTATCCTAAAGGCAAACATTGCTTATAAGTTTGAAAGGTGAAGTTTTACAAACATAGAATAAAAATATCAAGATCCAGTCAACTTGGTCACCACATAAAAACATCAGATTTTGAAGAAGGCGATTGGTGTTTAGGTCTCTAATTAATCAAATATTAAACATTTCCTCTCCTTTGGAGTCTACAGTTTATTGACAAACATTATGATCCTCTTACAAAACTGGTCTTGTTGTTAAGACAGAAATTTTTTAAAGCTCAAGATAGTATAATTTAGTGAAGTGGTGTCTAAAGGTTATTTGAATATTTATATCTGTAAGAATTGAATCTTCGTGTTTACATAGTTATTCAACTTTTTTTCAAGATTTTATTTATTTATTTGACAGAGAGAGAGAGACAGCTAGAGAGGGAACACAAGCAGGGGGAGTGGGAGAGGGAGTCTGATGCGGGGCTCGATCCCAGGACCCTGGGATCATGACCCAAGCCAACTTTTTACACTGTTTTCACACCTAGAAATCAACACATTTGACTAAAGAACTAGTTAAAATATAACTTAACATAATTTCCCATGGCAATAATGGATCATGATGTTCCTTCGAGTGATTGATCACCTGATGATTATGAATACTTTACAGATAAGTATATTATTCAAAACATTTTTCAATTCATTTTTAACTTTTAAAATTACTGTGAAAATATATCAGTATTTTAATATCCTGATAAGAGCTCCAGGTATGTTTAAAGCATATTTTTTATATACTTTAAAATATTTCACAGGACAGATTTTTAGTTTTGCTTATTTATTCTACAATGCCACAGAAAAGCAAAAATTTTTTGATCCTCTACTTTTTGTAGACGTCAAATATAGGCCAGATGCCCATGTAGACTAGTCTGCATGTATTGGTATGTTCAAAGACCTCCAGATCAAAAGCAGGACAGTATGTTATAAAACCCTCTGGGCCTCTCATCTCCAATTCTCTCATTGCTTTTAATTGCTTCTGAGTTTCTCAATCTTTAAGATTGTCTTCATGAATTTTCTCTCTGCAGCTCTCCCAAATACTCCACTCATGGAGACTCTTATCTCCTCTTTCCCGCATGCAATGAGTATCACTTTCCTGTCAGTTGCTTCACTAGAATTCTGGAATACATTCATAAATTGTCAGGCCAAAAGAGTGGGTGCCTGTATGACCACCAATACTCCATTTCTCCTCACAGAAATACATTTACACTATGGGGAAGAGGTTCTCTCCTTGTAACTGCTCTTCTACTATGAAATCTCAGGGGAGCAGTGCTAGAGAATAAAAGTGACTACCTCTGCATTATTTAACTCAGTAGGTTCTTTCATGCACCTAATTGTTGGTGCTTTGTGATTAGAAATGCACAGTATTTGCAGACACATATACCGACAAACATCCTCAATGTTCCTAGCATCCTGATAGAGTCTTTGAGCTAGGGTAGTAAAGTCTATTCACACTGCTCTTCCCTTAGCTCAAGTTCTAAGGAGCAAAAGGAGGACTTGATCTCTCTCAAGCTAGTCCACACTCAGCCTCCTGGAATCCATCAAGTGTGTTTACCAGTATATGAATCCAGCAGCTCTGTGCGTGGTCAGAATTCTTACATCCCACACTTTCATGGGTTTTACCTGCAGAAACCTCACTAGGTTTTTAAGGTAAAGAGCCAAGAAAAACCACTGTGTGCTTCTGGCAAGGAGAGGGCAAAAATAACCGCTTTGAAATATGCCTAGAATGTTCTCCACTAACAAAGGTCTACTCTATAAAGTAAAAGACTTTACCAGAATCTTACCCAACCTGAATGAAAGGCAATTAGTCAAATCAGGCTACTAGTTTACATGTCTCTTAAATGGGGGGAGAGTCAGAGTTCAGAAATTCAAGCCCCCCTAAAAAAGTGAGATTTAATTATAACATTATAGACTGCTTCCCTTCCCCCAAATTTTCCAGTAACACGGCTCCTATAGTAACAATGGATTATATTTAAAATAGCTGTGAGACATACTCCAAGATTTATTTCTAGGGGGCCCAAATACAACAAGGATAAACAAGGATATTGGAGGAATCTAAAGCCTCTGGTAGCTACAGCTAGAGCAAACATTAAACTGAGCCAGACTCCCAGTGAGATTAACATAAAGCCTCACATAAGGGGGGCGCCTGGGTGGCTCAGTCGGTTAAGCGTCTGCCTTCGGCTCAGGTCATGATCCCAGGGCCCTGGGATCGAGCCCCACATCAGGCTCCCTGCTTCATGGGAAGCCTGCTTCTTCCTCTCCCATTCCCCCTGCCTGTGTTCCCTCTCTCGCTGTGTCTCTCCCTGTCAAATAAATAAATGAAATCTTTAAAACAAACAAACAAACAAACAAAAACCTGACATAAGTGCTTATGTATCAGTCTTTATCACCTAATAGATCATGCCTGGCTTTCCACCAGAAAGTTATTAGGTACACTAAAAGGTATGAAACATAGTCTGAAGAGACAAATCAAGCATCAGAAGGTGACTTATACATGGCATCTATTTTGGAATTATTATATAGGGAATTTAAAGTAACTATGATTAATATATTATATTACAAAGGTGTAATGATCAAGACAGTATGGTACTGGCACAAAAACAGACACGGATCAATGGAACAAAACAGAAAACCCAGGAATGGACCCTCAACTCTATGGTCAACTAATCTTTGACAAAGTGGGAAAGAATATTCGATGGAAAAAAAGACAGTCTCTTCAACAAATTGTGTTGGGAAAACTGGGCAGCCACATGCAGAAGAGTGAAACTGGACCACTTTGTTACAAAAAAATAAATTCAAATTGGATGAACGACCTAAATGTGAGACAAGAAACCATCAAAATCCTACAGGAGAACACAGGCAACAACCTCTTTGACCTTGGCCATAGCAACTTCTCCCTAGACACATCTCCTGAGGCAAGCAAAACAAAAGAAAATGAAATATTGGGACATTATCAAGATAAAAAGATTCTACACAGTGACGGAAACAATTAACAAAACTAAAAGTCAGCCTAGGAAATGGGAGAACATATTTGCAAATGACATATCCAATAAAGGATTAGTTCCCAAAATCTGTAAAGAACTTACCAAACTCAACACCCAAAAACTAAATAATCCAGTTAGGAAATGGGCAGAGGACATGAATAGGCAGTTTTCAAAAGAAGATATACAGATGGCTAATAGACACAATGAAAAGATGCTCAACATCACTCATCATCAGGGAAATACAAACCAAAACCACAATGAGACATCACCTCACACCAGTCAGAATGGCTAAAACTAACAACACAGGAACCAACAAGTGTTGGCAAGGATGCTGAGAAAAGGGAACCATCCTATACTGTTGGTGGGAATGCAAACTGGTGTAGCCACTGGGGAAAACAGTATGGAGGTACCTCAAAAAGTTAAAAACAGAACTACCTTATGACCCAGCAATTGCACTACTAGGCATTTACCCAAAGGATACAGAAATACTGATTCAAAGGGACACATGCACCCCAATGTTTATAGCAGCATTATCAACAATAGTCAAATTATGGAAAGAGACCAAATGTCCATCGACTGATGAATGGATAAAGAAGTTGTGGTACACACACACACACACACACACACAATGGAGTATTACTCAGCCATAAAAAAGAATGAAATCTTGTCATTTGCAATGATGTGGATGGAGCTAGGGTATATTATGCTAAGTGAAATAAGTCAGAGAAAGACAATACCATATGATTTCACTCATATGTGTAACTTAAGTAACAAAACAGATGAGCATATGGGGAAAAAAAAAGAAAGAGACAAACCATAAAACAGACTCTTAAGTATAGACTACATACTGAGGGTTGCTGGAGGGGAGGTGGGCAGGGGCATGGGTTAAATGGGTGATGGGGATTAGGCAGGGCACTTGTTGTGATGAGCACTGCTGTAGATGAGTGATGAATCATTGAATTCTACTCCCAAAACTAATTAATTAACTAACTGACTAAATAAATAAATAAAGTAACTAGGATTAATATGTAAAGATTTCTAACGGAAAATGTAATAACATTCAAGGAGAGGTAAATAATGTAAGCAGATAAAGGAAAACTCTAAGGAAATATCAAACTGGAATGTTATAATCAACACCATCAGAAATGAAGAATGCATTTGATAAACATATCAGTAGGATGAACTGGCTAAAGAAAGAATCATTAAACTTGAAGACATGTAAATGCAAGCTGTTCAAGCTGAAATGCAAAAAGAAAGAATTAAAAAGATTAATAAATAAAGAGAAAAAGCAACAGAAATATCTGAGGTCAAAATAGCTGAGAATTTTTCAAAATTAATTATTTTTTTCAAATTTCAAAATTAATGACATGCACCAAAGCACAGACAAGGAAACTCAGATAACAATTAGAAGGATAGATAACAAAAAATCTACACCAAAATCTATCATATTCAAACCAGAGAAAACCAAAGGCAGGGAGAAAAATCTTGAAAGAAACCAGATGGAACAATTAACACATTCCCTACAGAGGAATAAAGATTAGAGTTACATCAGACTTCTTGTCACAAAGCATGCAAGCAAGAAGGTAGTGAACTGACATATTTAGTGTTTAAAAAAAAAATGCACCAGCCCAGAATTCTATAACCTGTCAAAGTATCTTTCAAAAGTAGAAGAGAAATAAAGACTTTCTCAGACAAATAATAACTGAGGAAATTTGTTTCCAGTGAATTTGCCCACAATTAACATTTAAAGACTTTCTTCCTACAGTAGGAAAATGGCATAGGTCAAAAACTCAGAACTACATAAAGAAAGTAAATGGGTCAGAGAAGGGCTGAACAGGGGAAATTAAATATTTTATTCGTATTGTTCTTAACTGATCTAATACACAACTGTTTGTCCAAAGCATATGTAATAGCAGCAGGTTAGTGGGTGGTTAAAGCACATGGTTAAGGGAACTAAATGACAGTCATGTTTTAAGGGACAGAAAGGAGAAACTGGAAACATTAAGTAGTAAAACGCCTGCACTATCAGTGAAGCAGTATACTGTTATTTGAAAGTGAATTAGATTAGTCGTAAATATATACTGTAAGCTCTAAAGCAAGCACTCAAACAAGTAAAATAAAGGAGTCTAGTTGATAGGCTAAAAGAGGAGAGAAAATGGAATCAAATAAAATGCTCAAATGAAACCAGAAAGGGCAGAAAATGTAACATAGAAAGGAAACAAAGAACAAATACAATGGACAGAAAACAGGCACAAATATGGTTGATATTATTAACAATAATCACTTTAAATGTGAATGGTCTAAATACACCACTTAAAAGTCATAGACTGCCCAAATGCATAAAAAACAATATGCAATTACATGTTGTCTACTGAAAAATCTACTCTAAATACAGAGACAGTGGTCTCCACTATTGCAGTTAGAGACTTCAGCATCCCTCTTTCAGTCATTGATAGATCCAGCAGGAAGAAAATCAGTAAGGATATAGTTGAACTGAAGAATACCAAGACCATCTAGTAGTGTCTTACAAAACCAAACAGAGTTTTCCAATATGATCTAGTAATTGTTATCCTAGGTCTTTACTCAACTGAGTCGAAAAGTTGTATACACACAAAGGCCTGCACATGAATATTTATTCCAGCTTCATTCATATTGCCAAAAAGTAGAAGTAACCAAAATATCCACCAGTAGGAGAGTGGGTAAACTGCAATATATCAGCAAAATGGAGTATTATTTTGTAAAAAAAGAAATGAGGTATCATGCAACAAAAAGACATGGGAAAATTAAATGCATCCTGAGTAAAAGAAACCATTCTGAGAAGACTGCCTACTTTATGATTCAAATTATATGACACTGTGGAAAAGGCAAAATAATACAGACAATAAAAATATCAGTGGTTGCCATAGGTTCAGGGGGAGGGTGGAGAGATGACTAGGTAAAACACAGGGGATTTTTTTTAAGGCAATGAAACTATTCTATGTATTCTGGAATGAATATATGCCATTATGCATTATGCCATGGAAATTTGTTGCACAAAGAATAAACCTTAGTTCATGCCAGTTTTTAAAAAAATCACTGAGGTTGTTGGAGGAATCTCAGAAAAGCATGCAGATTGTGACAAGAGAATCTAATGCTATTACAAATGTATGGAACACCCTCAATGAAGGGAGTATGGGAAAGGAGGTGACCTGAGTAACTTTGGAAATGAGTGAAATATGTAAGACCACAGGCAAAAGGGACTGCATATAAGAAATGTACTCTGGTTCAAAAGGTTGTATGCCACAGAGGTATGGGTGGACAATTCTTATATTACTGCTTTATATATAAACTGGAATTAAATGATTAGGTAATGGATGGCAGGTGATAGGATTCAAGTTTCTCACTGTTGGAGTGGAAATTTACAAATGAGCTAGAATATTCACATAGTAATGTATTAGAGTTGGGAATATCAGTAACACTTGATGCTTAACTTAATATAGATACAGGTGGTTTTACATATAGACATGTTTATTGATACATGCATATACTTGAGTTAATATACACACATATCTTTCTTTGCTCCATCAGCTGAGCTGAGAGGGCTTAAAATAAGTGACACCCACTAACAACAAACACATCTAGTGCCCAGACCCCCAGACCCTGATTTCTAATACCATTCTCTAGTACAAAGAACAAGACATCCTTGGAGAATTGGCTGACTCTAGGGCTAGGGCTGGACATATCTAACATGAGCCTACAGCATCTTCCAATGCCATAAAACAACAAAGTGCCCAAAGACACATACAGACACACACACAAAGAAAAGGTATGTCAAAGGGTATGGGCACTAATGGAAAGACTCCCAAATGGGCCAAAGATGGAAAAATTTGAGCAAAAAAGTAGGCATTACAATCCTAAGTATAAAGTGAATATATACAACTCCACACTAATTTATAGAAAAGGTTAAATAATCAATAAATGAACAAAGAAAAAATGTCCATTCAGAAGAACTTCACATAAATTATGTAGATATCCCATCCTAGAAGTGACTTTCTTCCAAACAGTACAGTATGGAAAGGAGAAAATAAAAGTTCAACATTATAGAGGAGAAATCTGACAAGTACTACTTTAGTGATCAAGGAAAATGTCCACAGTCATAAATCATGTCCTCAGTTTGTACCTTTGATATGATGTGATAAAAATGGGATTTTGCCTCTGTGGTCTTGCTCCCCAAAACCTATTTTCTCAGTCTAACCATGAAAAAGCATAAAACAGTTTCCAGTAAAAGGATGTTCTACAGCGTCCTTGACCGATATCCCTCAAAACTGTCAAGGTCATCAAAAACAAGGAAAATCTGAAAAACTGTCACACCCAAGACAAACCTGAAGGGAAATGATGATCAAATGTAATATAACATCATGGATAGAATCCTACAATAAACAAGGGGATCAGGTATAAATTAAGGAAAACTGAAACAACTATAGACTTTAGTTAATAATAATTTACCAATATTGGTTCACTGTTACAAATGTAAGATACTCATGTAAGATATCAATAATAGTAAAGACTGTGGGGGGGTTTATAGGAAACCTATTATCTGCCCTTCTTTTCTGTAAATATAAAACTGTTCTAAAAAATAAAGTCTAGTAATATAAAAACAAACAAATGAGGGATAAGTTCAAGGCCATGATATAAAGATGACTATTTTTCTCACCATCTAAATGAAAATAATGCTTTTAATAGTGCCCCTTATTTTAACAACAAGGCTAGAGATTTAATATATAATTAAATGCATGATATTAGGGCCAAATTAACATGAACACAGTTATAATTCTGGATGTGCATAACTGAGGAGAAACTGAAATAACTGAAATTATCCTTTTTGGTCAAGAATATAGCTTACTTGTGTTCCATCAAAAAAATTCAGCAGCTGGAAAATGACCTAGAATAATTTAATAACAATTCAGACAAACTATGTTATCAAATATAATTAAACTTCAAAAAGGCAATATTAAGATTCAATGAGGGCATCTAATATGTATATGTAAATTTTGTAAGAAATTACACTACCCCCAATAATCTCTTACATTATACTAAGATAAGATATTGTGACTATTTCAGTATTAACTACTCCAGGGCTTTATAACATGGGTGATTAGGAAATTCAAGAATTAAAATCAAGCTGAGACTTTAGCAACTTTAAGGAATAAATCTGATGAACTGGTCTGTAAGCACTCCAAGCTCTATGCTGATTCAAGTGTGACAAAAATTAGTGCTGTTGAATGAAAGAATGTATTTTTTTCATTAAAATAACATATTTTGCAATACTTTACATTTAATAATGACTGCCTGAACCAGTGAGGCCTTTAACTCTCAAAAAACCTTTTCAGAGTGATATCAGCATGGTGGCAGCAAAATACATCACTTTGTTTTGTCCCCTATCTCAAAAACAAAAATTCAGCATCCAACCCTAGACAAAACTGCCTTTGAGTGAGCCATCGAACCCAGCACCATATGTCAAGGAAGATGGGAAGACTCTAGCTCACCCATGCATCAGGAAATAGGCAGACAGGACTCTGTTCCAGCTAGGCACCCTGTTGTAGCCCATGAACCAACTCCACCTACTCTAAGCCGTGATCTGTAAGCCCCTGAAGAACATAGATTTCAAAAATCACCAACAGACAACGTAGCCTCTGTGGAAATTCAGGTGTTCAGAGAAGTTCCAGTACTGTTGTTGGACAAATATATATATATATATTTGACTTTGAAAGTATCAGAGTAAGTAATAGAAACAGGCTGACCCTACCTAAGTCATCCCTTCCCCAAGGTCACACAGCTTAGAGCCAGGAGAGATTTCCTTGGTCATTTCTTCTGTGGGGGAAAATGAAAGCTAGCAGTGAGCACCCACCTTCCCCAGTGTGCTGGATGCTGCCAAAGGAGACATTTCTCTCTTGCCCCATCCAGAGTACTGAATCATAAACTAAATGGCCCACATGGGACAAGTGGTGGGGAGGACAGAAGATAGGATACTCATGGGGACATTAAAATGATGTGGACACTACTAACCATGTCACTGATTGCCTCCAGAAGCCTGCCCGTGAGTCAAACAGAATACCTTGCCCATGGATCCCCACAACTGGTCTATGGGCAACCCCAGTGCTCCAAAACCCCCACTCACATGCAGCCCACCCTATGGCTGGCTTCTTGTGCATTCTCCCAATGGCAGTGGCAAGAGCAGACTTTGGCAGGCAGCTAGTGAGTACATGTTAAAGCTGGACAAATCTTCAGGCCAGAAAAAGATCACAAACTTGAGCTTTACTGTCATCTTTGGGAAAGCAAAAGACAGGCTATCAGCAGTGGGCCTGATGCATTACAGGTTAAAAAGAAGATATGCAAGCTTAAGAATTAAACCAAAAATGAACAAGATGTGTAAGGCAGTTGTACTGACAGAAGGTCTGAGAAAGCCTGATAATCTCTAGCAGGGCTGACAAAAGGCATTTTACCCAAAGTCAATTAGTAAAAACTGTAGGAGGTGACTACTACTTCATGTGAAGGCAACGTGCAAAACATCAAGGAACATGAAAAATCAAGGTAACATGACACTATCAAAGGATCACAATAAACTTCTGGTAACCACACCAAAACACATGGAGATCTGTAATTTATCAACTAAAAAAAAAAAAAAATCAAAATAGCTGTTTTAAAAAAGCTCAATGTAAAACAAAAAAAGCTTAATGAGCTACAAGAAAATACAAAAGGACAATTCAACAAAATCAAGAAAACAATACAAGAACAAAATGTGTTTAACAGGGCACCTGGGTGGCTCAGTCCTTAAGCGTCTGCCTTCGGCTCAGGTCATGATCCCAGGGTCCTGGGAAGGAGCCCCGCATCGGGCTCCCTGCTCGGCGGGGAGTCTGCTTCTCCCTCTCCCACTCCCCTTGCTTGTGTTCCCTCTCTCGCTGTGTCTCTCTCTGTCAAATAAATAAATAAAATCTTGAAAAAGTGAGTTTAACAAAAAAGGAGAAATCATAAAAAAGAACCAAAGAGAAGTTCTGCAGCTGAGGAAAACAATGAATGAGATAAAAAATACAAAGAAAGAGCATAAGCATCAGAACCAATCAAGCAGATTAATCCAAAGGATGTATGAGATTGAAAAAAAGACTTTAAAATTATGTAGTCAGAAAAAAAAAAAAGAATGAAAAAGGTAAAGAAAGCCTACCTGATTTATGGGATATCATTAAAAGAAAAACTTTGTGAATCACTGGCGTTCTAGGAAAAGATAAAGAGAAGTGGGCAGAAAGCTTTTACAAAGAAATAATAGCTGACATAAAAAAAGGATGAGATTGTACCATTTGTGACAACATGGATGGACCTAGAAGGTATTATGCTAAAGAGCCAAGATACAGAAGCAACATAAATGTCCACTGACAAATGGATAAGGAAGATAATACATAATGGAATATTACACAGCCATAAAAATGTGATCATGCCTTTTCTGAGAACATGATGGACCTAGAGGTTATCCTGTTAAGTGAAGACTTAGAAGACTAAGAAAGACAAATACCATATGATTTCACTCATGTACAGAATCTCAAAAATAAATAAATGAATAAATAAACAAAAAGCAGAACCAGACCTATAAATACAGAGAACAAACTGATGATTGATGGTTCTAGAGGGAAGGGGGTTAGGGGATGGGCAAAATGTATGAAGGGAAGTAGGAGGTATAGGATTCCAGATACTAAGTGAATAAGTCATAAGAATAAAAGGCACAGCATAGGAAATATAGTCAATTCAATGGTATTATAACAGTTGTATGGTGACAGGTGGTCACTACATTTGTGGTGAACACAGCATAATGTATAGCTTATCAAATCACTATGTTGTAACCTGAAACTAATTTAACATCATGTCAACTATACTCAAATTTTAAAAATTAAAATGAAAATTAAAAAGGGAAAAAAGAATTTAGGTGTAATTATGGAAGAGGCAAAATTATTTTTTCCTTTATTGAGAGAAACTGCAATTGCTTAAAGCCAAAGGAATGCTCACAGCAAAAAACTTCCCCTAATAATTTCCTACAGCTTTCACTTTGTTTCACTAAACATGCTAAATGAGCTCATGATATTTCTCAAGACAAAAAGTAATTAGAAAAAAAAAAAAAAAAAAAAGATGGCTGAGAACTTACCATTCCTGAGAGAGATTTGGATATCTAGGCTCATGAAGTTCATAACTCACCAAAAAAAATCAACTCAAAGACATCCTCTGCAAGGCATATTGTAAAAAAGCCATCAAAAATCAAAAACAAAAAGAGAACCTTAAAAGCCACTAGAGACAAAAAAGCTTTCAACTTACAAGAGAACTCCCATGAGGCTGTTAACAGATTGACTGATTGATTGACTGATTATATGAGTGATAGCTACACCCAATGTGCGGCTTGAGCTTGTAACCCTGAGATCAAGAGTTGCATTCTCTTCCAACTGAGCCAGCTAGGCACCCCAAAGCTGTTCACAGATTTCACAGCAGAACTATTACAGGCCAGGAGAGTTTAGGATGGCATATTTAAAGTGCTAAAAGAAAAAAACTGCCAACCAGGAACATTTAACTCGGCAAAGATTTACTTCAGAAATGAAGGAGAGTTAAAGACTTTCTCAGACAAATACAACCTGAGGAAATGCATTACCACTTGACCTATATGACAAAAAATGTTAAAAGGAGTCCTTCAGGTTAAAATAAGACTAATTAGTAACATTACATCATATGAAAATATACAGCACAATATATAGGTTAAAATAAGACTAATTAGTAACATAACATCATATGAAAATATACAGGTAAAGGTAAGAATATACTCAATTAAGAACTCTAGTACTGTAATGTGCAATGTTAAACACTTAACTAGCATAAAGATTAAAGGACAAGTATATTACAAAATAACCAGTCACAATAATATGTTAGTGAATACACAGTATGACGAGAGCTAAACAGTGACATCAAAAACATAAAAGGAGTAGGGTAGAGCCTTGCTAGGCAACCTAAGTTGCTATCAACATAAAATAGACTGTTATATTTGTAAGATGCACAAAAAATATTCCATGGAAGTGGCAACCAACAGAGAGCAGAGATAGCTATACTTACATACATATTATGTAAAATAGGCTTTAAGCCAAAAATAGTAACACGAGACAAGAAAAGGTCATGATGTAATGATAAAGGGGACAATTCAAGATTATAGCCAATTGTAAATATATATGTAGCCAATATTAGAGCAACCAAATATGTTAAGCAAATATTAACAGATCTGAAGGGAGAAATAGACAACCATCTATTAATAGTAGATACCCTACTTTCAACAATGGATCATCCAGAAAAAAAATCAACAAAAAAACCATTGGATTTGAACCACACTTTAGACCAAAAAGAACTAATAAACATGCACAGAACCTCTCATCCAACAGCATTCTTTTCAAGTACACAGGAAATATTCTACAGGATACATCACATCATAAGTCACAAAAAAAGTCTTAGCAAAGGTAAAAAGGCTGAAATCATACCAAGTTTCTTTTCTAAATCTCAATGATGTGAAACTAAAAATCATTAACAGGAGGAGAGCTGGAAAGTACACTGATATGTGGAGAATGAATAACATGCCCCAGAACAACAGGCCCAAGAAGAAATCAAAAAATATCTTGAAACAAACACACATGGAAACTTAACATTCCAAATTTGGGAATTCAGCAAAAGCTGTGCTAAGAGAGAAGTTTACAGTGATACATATTCATACTAAGAAAAACAAAAGAACTCAACCTAATTTTACACCCCAAGGAACTAAAAAAGAACTAACTAAGCCTAATGTTGGCAAAAGTAAGGAAACAACAAAGATCAGAGCATAAATAAAAGAGACCAAAAAAACAAACAAGCAAACAAAAACACCACACAATAGAAAATATCAGTAAAACTAAGAGCTAGTTTCTTGAAAATATTTCAATAATCAACAAAACTAACTTTACGAAGACTAACCAAGAAAAAAGAGAGAACTTCAATACATAAAATCAGCAATGAAAGAAGAGATATTACAACTGTTACTACAGAAAGACAAAAGATCATGAGAGACTAGTATGAACAATCATACACCAACAAATTGAGTAACCTCAAAGAAATGGATAAATTCCTAGCAACACACAACCTATCAAGATGCAATTATGATGATACAGAAAATCTGAATAGACCAATAATGAACAAGGAGATTTAATCAGTTACTAAAACCTCCCAACAAAAGAATGCCCTGGACTCGATGGTTTCAGTGGTGAATTTTACTAAACATTTAAAGAAGAAATAATTCCAATCCGAAAAAATAAGTGTTAATCCTTTTCAACCTATTTCAAAACACTGAAGAAGGAACACTCCTAAATGCTTTTTATGAAGCCAGTAATATTCTGACAGCAAAGCCAGACAAGGACATTACAAGAAAACTACCACACAATATCCCTGATGAATATAGATAGAAAAATTCTTGACAAGATACCAGCAAACTGAATTCAACAACACATGAAAAGGATCATACAACATCATCAAGGAAATTTTTTCCAGGAATGCAAGGATGACTCAGCATATGTAAATCCATAAATGTAAGAAACCATATTAATAGAATGAAGATAAAAATCATGTGATCATCTCAATAAACACAGAAAAAGCATGTGACAAAATACAACATCCTTTTGGAATAAAAACACTCAACATATTGAAAAACATCCTTCAACATAATCAAGACCACGTATGACAATCTCACAGCTAACATTGTACTCACTTCTGAGAAGGATGAAAGCTTTTCATCTAAGATCAGGAACAAGACAAGTGTGCCCACTCTTACTTACGACTGCTATTCAATACAATACTAGAAGTGCTGTCCAGAACAATCAGGCATGAAAAAGAAAAGGGCATCCAAATCAGAAAGGGTGAAGTAAAATTGTCCTTGTTTGCAAATATATAATCTTTTATATAAAAATCCCAGACTCCACCAAAAAATTGTCAGAACTAATCAATGAATTCAATGAATTTGCAGGATACAAAATCCATATACTGAAATCTGTTGCATCTCCAAAATGGTACAATGAAATATCTGGAAAAAAAAATTTTTAATCCCATTCACAATACCATCAAAAACAAAATATTTTAAAATAAATTTAACCAAGGGAGTAAGAGACCTGTACAGCGAAAACTAAAGACTCTGATGAAAGAAATTAAAGACAACACATACAATTGGGAAGATATCCCCATACCCTGTTCATGGATAGAAAGAATTAATATTGTCAAAATATCTATACTATCATTAGATTCAATGTAATCCCTGTTAAGATTCCAATGGCATTTTCCAAAAAAATAGAAAATCAATCCTCAAATTTGTACAGAAGCACAAAGACCCCAAATAGCCAAAGCAGTTCTGAGAAAGAAGAAAAAAGTGGGAAGAATTTCACTTCCTGACATCAAAGTATACTATAAAGCTGTAGTAATCAAATCAGTATGGTACTGGCATAAAAACAGACATGTAGACCAAAGGAATAATATTAAGAGCCCAGAAATAAATCCCCACATGTGGAGTCAATGAGTACTTGACAAGGGAGCCAAGAAAGAAGACTTAATGAAAACAGGACAGCTTGTCCAATTGACAGTGCTGGGAAACTGGATGACTATATGCCGAGGAATGAAAGTGGACCTGTGTCTTGTATCACTCACAACAATTTACTTGAAATGGATTAAAGACTTAAATATAAGGCTTGAAAATGTAAAACTCATAAAAGAAAACAGGGGGGAAAGCTCCTTGACAATAGTCTCAGCAACGATTTTTTGGATATGACATCAAAAGCGCAAGCAGCAAAAGTAAAAATTACTGGGTGGGACCATAGAAAACTAAAAAGTTTCTGCATAGTGATAGAAAAAAAATATTCATGAACAGACTACTGAATGGGAGAAAATATTGGCAAACCCTTTATCTGATAAGAGGTTAATATTTGAGATATATAAAAAGCACATACAATTCAATAGCCAAAAAAAAAAAAAAAAAAAAAAACTGATGAAAAAAATAGGCAAGAGCACTAAGTAGACATTCCTCCAAAGAAAATACACAGATTAAAAAAAGAAAGAAAATATACCGGTGGCCACCAGGACATGAGAAGGTGCTCAACACCACTAATCATCAGGGAAATGCAAATTAAAACCACAATGAGATATTACCTCACACCTTTTAGAATGGCTATCATTAAAAAGATAAGACAACTGTTAGGATGTAGAGAAAAGAACCCATGGAAAACAGTATGGTGGTTTCTGAAAAAATTCAACAGAGAACTACCATATAATCCAGCATTTCCACTCCTGGGTATATATTCAACGGAAATGAAAATATGATCTTGAAGATCTAGCTGCAGTCCCATGTTCATTGCAGCATTATTCACAATAGCCAAGATAGGGAAACAACCTAAGTGTTCATCAACAGACGAATGGATAAAGAAGATGTGAAATTACATATATATGTGTGTATGTGTATGTGTGTGTGTGTATACAGACACACAAATAATTCAAGGCAATATTATTCAGCAATAAGAATGAAGAAAATCCTGCCATTTGCAACACATGGATGGACACTGAGGACAAAATACCAAATGAAATGTCAGAAAGCAAAAGACAAACACTATGATATTGCTTATATATGCAATCCAAAAAAAGCTGAACTCAGATATTAATAAACAGATATGCAAATGATGGTTACCAGGGGCTAGGGATTGGTGAAATGCAGTTTGTACCCTGTCAAAGAGTACAAACTTATAGCTATAAGACAAATAAGTTCTGGCAATATAATGTTCAGCATGGCGATTATAGTTAATAATACTGTTTTATATACTTCACAGTTGATAATAACACTACATCTTAAATGTTCTCACCACACAAAAGAAACCCTAATTATAGACGAGGTGATGGAGTTACTAGCTAATGTGGTAATCATTGTTCAATACATAAATGGTTCAAATCAGCACATTGTACACTTTTAATTTTTACAGTGTTGTATACCAGTTAAAAATCAGTAAAACCATGGGCGGGGGAAGAAAATAATCTTTTCCAATGGGAGGAGAATTATTTCTGTTTTATATAGTTGAGGTAACTAAGATTTCAAAAACTATTACTTATTTAATACTGAACCAAAAGCTGAAACCAAATCCCCACTATCCCAGCACATGGTGTGTGCTCACTCCATACCTATGATTCCCTCTGTGGAGCCCAGTGTTCCAAACCATTTACTTCAGTAGAAAGCACATCGCTGCATGCTTACTACATGTTAGGCACTGTGCCATTTGCTAGGAATACAGAGATACATAAAATGCAGAATTTGTTTATCTCTGCATGGCCTTACCATCTGGCATAAATGTTTGTTGAATGATGAAAGAAAAATAATGAGTTTCAGATAATATGGATTCCTGAATTACAAGTTTCTTGATTCAGATACAGGCAATGTGATGCTTCTCACGTTACATCAATTTTATTATAGTTTACACTGCAGACACATTACTCTGTATACTGCTTGTTGAAGTTATGTTTACTAATAAATAATCAAAACAATATTTCTGCAACATCATCCAATTAAAAATTTACAATCCAATACCCGGTGCTAGGAAAAGAAAATTGCTTCTGACACTTAAGAGAGTATCTGTATTCCTTGGATGAGAAAACAACAACAACAAAAAAACTAATGAATTTTCTGGTAATCCATTTAGAATTTTTAGTAACTATTTAAATGTTTAAATAGCATAATATATGCATTTGGATTACAGCATTTTTGTGATTAAATGTATACCTTCAGCCACCCCACCAAAAAATAAATGTGTACCTTCATTTGGTGATACAGTGAAAGAAATGGTTAATCAGGTTAAATTCCATTCAAAATATGGAACTCTTGGTGCCTTTGTATGATTTCAGAAGGTTTTTATACAGGAACACACATGATCTCAATAAAACAACAACAAAAAAAGACTATTATATTCTTAGAGTAGCCAAAAGCTCTCTATCAGAAGTGTATCTTAACCCAAAACACTCAGTTTTTCTATTGCCTAGGAAATGAACAATGCAGGGCCATCCTTTTATCACAGACATAGTGAGAACATTTAGGAAGGTGGAAAGGAATAGGATAAATTGGATTATTTATTACAGAACAATTTACTGATATATATGGAGTGTTACATGCCCCACCCCCACTCCAAAGAGCGCTAATAAGGAATATGTGACTGAACAAAATAGATGTTCCCTTCTCTGCATTTTACTGCCCCATACATTGAAGCAGAAATTTTATGAGACCTCACACCCATGCACATCTCTGCTTGGGCCGCCACAGAATTAGCCGGCATTTTTTTCATTCCACACGCTAATGACTGAATGGCATTAGCAATAACCTAGCAGATTTGGAAGGTTTTCTTCATCCATTTTGGCTGATGTGTCCTCAAAGACTTAGCCTATTGTGGCGAACGCTCTTCTGCTGGCCAGAAGATGTCTAGATTTCTCTGGGCGTGAATTCTTACTTTCTGTTCCCATCTGTTCTCTTGTCTTCCCACTCGAGCTGGCAGATGCTGTGGGACCGCCTTGTCACTCCTCTGTGCATTTTCTTTCTGAAACTAAGTTGGATCATTTCTTTTTCGGGGGCAGCCAGGGGGAGGGGAGCTTGGCTGCCCCTACTTCCTGGAAAACTCTTAGAGGCTTTACCTTACCAATAATTCAGATATCCTTCCAAAAGTCTTTAAAACTAGCTAATTAGTGTCAATTGACTTCCCTATTTTCAGAAGCAGAGATAGGTTGCTTTGTTTTGTGCGAACATGGCACGTGTGATAAAATTCATCTGTTTGTGTTTTAATAATGCATTCTAAATTTTCAACCACCAACTCTTTTAGTGCTTTCACTTTGGCTGAAATCAGATGCAATTTAAGTATGTTGGTGTGTTGGGATAATTTGCCAAACATGTCATTATCTACATATAGGACCAGTGACATAATTCACAAGGCCTCCCATGCAAAATGAAAATGCAAGACCCCCTTTTCAAAACAAATTAAGAATCATGCTCTGGTGACATTAAAGCATTCAACAAAGTGTGTGGTTCCTCTAAGCACAGAGTCCTGTCTGATTTCACAGGCTGCCTACCACGAAGCCAGCCCTGTCTAAACATTTTTTTTGATACAAGTGCTCACATCAGAAATAATCAAATTTTCACTATTTTTTATATTTATGATACTTACATTTATATTTATAATCAGCCTGATATGACCTCAGAAATATGCTAAATCTTTCCTAGAACCTATTTCCTAATTCTCTAATATCCTGACTTGTAAATTTTTTTTCTGCTAAAACAATGTTGTTTGATTTATTGAATTATGTTTTAATTCCTTATTTTGGATTCCTGGTTGTTGAGACAAAGAGCTCTGGAGACAGACGGAAGGTGTATTACTCCTGTCCCACTCACTGGCTTCGTGACCCTAGCAGGATTTTTTAACCTCCACGGGTCTCTATTTCCTGGTCTATAAGATGCAGGTGGGAATTTTATGGTTTTTGCTTTTGTTTTCTAATGGGGGATTAAACAAGTTAAATCAGCAATAACCCTAACATAGTGTCTGACACCTAAAAGAAGTTTACCAATGTTATAATAAATACCAGCTGTTTATTTAAACTTAGTTCTTTCCTTTTTTAGCAACCACTTACCTGTAATTCCTGGTCCTGACTTCTTTCCCTATTAACTCTTACCCTAATTACAGCTTTTGCCTTTGTTCCCTCTCTTTTCCTTCTCCAAGTATTCTATCATACTACCTGGAACAGCTGTTTTATTCCCTGCCTGCTTATTTCAGAAGATCATTAGTCAGGAGTTCCCAACTCTCAAAATCCTTCTCCATTTGTCCTACCAATAAATTTTTTGGGATCATTAGGAGATCCTAAAGATGGTGACAATGGATTCAGTTTTCACGACAGTGTGAACCTTACAAGCTGCCCTTCCTGGTCTCTCAGGTGAGGCATCCCTCTTCTTTCTACATATTATGACCTCATGTATGTTGTTTAGGCTATACCCATTAGGCTATGCATAAACTCAAAAGACATCGTTTGTATTCTGAAAGCAGTAATTTGAAATTTGAAAAGGCAAAATCACTTTCTCCTTTATGTAATGAACTTTGGTCTCTCATGGCTCTATACCAAAATAACTAAATATGGAAAACTCTAGCTTACACAGATTGTCAACACTCTCAAACTCTCAGATCAATCCATCTTCAGAGAGAACTGAAGTAAATATTTACATTTTCTCTCATTGTTCCAAATCCCCATGCCATCTGGTGTCATTGGATTTGCTCACCCTTACTCAATTAGGACATCCCTAATCCTATCCAAACCCCTTCCTCTCCATCCTCCCAAATGTTTTTACTATGTCCTCTAGAACACCCAATTGGTGATTAAAAGATTCCTCTACATTTTCAGTTTCTTCTTAACTATGACCTTGATGGACTTTGAGGATTCAGCTTCTAATAGAGCCCCTGGAATAAGATGCTGTATCTCTCAGATACCTCAGTTGTGTGAGACAAACAGCCTGGAAGAGGGATGGCTGTTCTCATTAGGTTCTGATCCACTATTACCTGATAAACAGTAAGCTTTCTTATTAGTAAATAGGCAGTCTATCTTTGAGTCCCTTACCAAATCCTTGGATTGGGAGTGTTCCACGTTCAGACTTACCTAGATGATGCTAAGACTCCCACACAGTTCAGTGAGTTAAAGACAAGGAAGAGCACATTGGTTTAACTCCAAGACAGTGAGCGGACAGTGTTGGCATCACCTGAGATGTGAAGTGATTACCTACACAGGAGCTATGGAGGACCGGAGATGACTAATTCAGGTTCCAGAAATTCAGTTTCTGAACTACTTGCCTCTTTCTTTCTTCAAAAACACAATCCCACTCAACTCCTCTTTTTTCTTTTTTTCCTCATCTCTACGGCCTTCCAGGAAACTGCCCCTAATCACCAAAGATTTTAGTTCCTAGGCCACACTGTCTCTCTCTCTCTCTAAACTTAACATTCTTTGGACTTAACATGAACATGTATGACCCACGTAACGTCTTGGCTCTTCATTTCTTTGATCTGTTTAATGTATTTTTTTTTCAATGTTCCCTTTCCAGTCATACTCTCCCAAAATCAGATGATAGGCCCTCTAATTTCTGCCAAACTTAGGTTATTCTCCCAGTTTGCTTACTCTAGCACTTTGAAGATAATTTTATTTAATCGAGACCTTTAAGCCATTAGTACTGGTACTTATCCATTATTTATCACCCATAACCTATTGTCCCCCCCCAGCTTCATAGCTTAGATTGACTGAGCTTTCAACTTATTTACTTCCTGGCAAGCACCCTCAACTCCCTTACCCCCTCTCTGTAATACTGATTTGCAAATATCCCAGCCTTGGTTGAACCTAAGCCTTCACATCCTTTGTTCCAATACCCTAGTACTTAACATCCCAGTAAAAAAATGACACAATTAGGCCAACAGGCTAATCTTTATATTTTCATGTCTCAAATGGACACACTGTACTGCTTGAAAATCCCATTACATGTCCCTGGAAAGTGTTCTTTTCTATGCTCACAGTTCAATATTCTGCAGCTTTTTATCAATTTGCAAATGAAATTTATAACCAGCCCCACTTTTTAGCTGAGTTTTTTTACTTCATAGGATAAAACAAAAATTCCTACATTGTCCCATGACTAAATCTATACATCCACGAGCTTATAGCCATATTCTCTGCCTTTCTGCTGTTACAGTGGACAATGACACTTTCTTCTAAAAATGTTAATCCCCAAACATGTGCTCTGGGCCCATCCTTTCCCACCCTTTCAAAAGGGCTTTCCTTCTTAGTTACTCGCCCTCTCTAGAAGGTCATCACTCACTTCATCTCTACCGGGCCATTCTAAACTACATAGAAACTCAACATACTCTTTCCCATTTTAATAAAAAATGACTGTCTTAATGTACAAGCCCTTCCAGATACTAATAATTTCTCTCCTTCTTTTCACAAAATCCTTACCCATACCTGCTGAATGGCTCTTTAACCCATTCCAATCTGGCTTCTTACCCCCATCACATACTACAACTGATCTTCACTAGGCTCTTCTCAGGGACATCAGTGTGGCCAAATCCACTGGACATTTTTCTACTTTATCAACAATATTTAGCCCAATAGAATATGCTTTACTCATTTAAAAAAACCCTGTTATTTTATGGCTTTTGTAACATCAGGTTGTCCTGTGTTCTTTTGTCTTCTTGATATCCTTCAGCCATCTTGATGGCCTTTTTCTTTTCCAAACATTCCCTACATTTGAGGAGTCCAGGTCTCAGCCCTTAGCTAGCTACATTCTCCCCTTAAGTGATCTTATTTAATCTCTTGGCTTTAATAGCCATATTTATTTTTATGATTGTCCAAATTTCTTTCTCCAGCATTAATTCATCATTTAAGCTTCAAATATATTTATCCAGCGATCTTACCTGACATGTTCAAAGACGTAATCACCATTCTGCATTTAGTACATCCAAAATTTCTTTCCCTGTTACTAATATCAGTAGATGACAGCAGCCAAAACCCTAAGAGTATTCCTTGATAATTCCTTTTCCCTCTTCCCCATTTTCAACCTGTGAGCAAGACCTGTGAGTTGTCAACCAAAATATGTTTTAAATGTATCCATTCCCCTCCATCTCCATTCCACCACACTATTTTAAGCAAGTACTGGAAATTATATCCTATCCATCATTCTGTCCCTCCCTCCTACACTCTAAGTTCTGTCAAGGTAAAAACTTGTATGTCTTCACTTCTCTACCTTCAGCACCTAGAGGAGGGTTGGAAATATTCTAAGCACTTAGTAAATCAAGAAGTAATGGACACTCATATCCCCCCCTTGATTATTCAATAAAGTCTCTTTTTTCTTCCTGAATGTCATCTCTACTTCTTATTTTCCATTTAATCTGTTTTTGTTTCAATTCTCTACTTCTACCCTTATTAGGTGACCGGGAATGCTATTTTTCTAAGTAAGATATTATTTCAGAAGATACCTATGTTCTTTAGTTTTTTTTTTTTTAAGTCAGAAAATGTATGTACACAGGGGGATAATTCAGGACACATAGATCAGCATTGTTAGTTTGATACCTATATTCTAAACTTTCTTCTGTGCATATATACAGAATGTATTTCAAAGGTTTATTCTTGTACATATTATTTTGTAACCTGTCTATATACAACATATATAACATGAACATATTTCCAAATTAATAAGTATAGCTAATTATAGTTTAGTTAATTGAGTTTAAATAACTTTAATTGTTTTAATGCATGGATATTATTTCATTACATGAATTTATTCAGTGACCCTAATATTGCTAAATACTTAGGTTGTTTTAGCTTATTCCTAAAAAAACAGGTATGTATCCAGCAGTTGGTATATATTCTCAAACATTCTTTCAGACTGAAATCACAGGAATATACACATCCTCAGGGTCTATTCTATTTTCAAATTGGTCTGAAGACAAGTTTCAGATACTTGCTTTTCTTCCATAGTGCACTGTAATTCCTATTCTTTCCAATCCTGATTTTTTCTTCTTTTAGATCACTGTTAATTTATTACATACAAGATATATCTAATTAATATTTTAATATGTAATTTTGGAATCCCACTGGAGTTGAATATTTTATTCAATAATATTATTTTGAATAAATTTATTTTTGAATATTTATTGAATATTATTAAAAATGTTTTTCTACATGTTTTATCTTACTTTTCTAATGGAATTTTAATCATTTGCCTTACTGAATGCTGCCATATTGTCCTGAGACATGCTGAATTTTTTTTTCAATTTTGAGTTTATCTGTAGCTTTATTTTATTAATCATAAAAATTTGAAATATTTAAGTAAATCAAATCAGTACTTTCCTTTGTGGTTCTTAACTTTCATGTCATGTACATAAGGTTCTCCTTCACACTTAGATATAGGTTCTTCCCCTTCCTTTCAACTATTTCATATATTCCTTTTTTTCGCCATTTAAAATCATTGCTGTATCTGGAATTTACTTTGGTATGTGGTTGGACCTAATATTTTTGTTTTCCTAATGACTAACCTGGTTGATGCAGTACAGTTACAACTTTTTTTTCAGTTTTACTGAAAAATAATTGACATACATCACTATATAAGGTTAAAGTGTACAGCAGAATAGCTTGACTTACATATGCTCTGACATGATTACAGTGGGTTTGGTGAACATCCATCTTCTCATATAGATACAATAAAAAGTTTTTTAAAAAGGGGAAAAAAGAGTTTTCCTTACATTGAGAACTCTTAGGATTTACTCTAACAACCTCCCTTTGTATTAAATTCAGTGTCAGCCGTGGTCATCATGTTGTACATTACATCTCAAAGTGCTTACTTACCTCACAACTGCAAGTTTATACCATTCGACCACCCTCCTCCATTTCTCCCTCTCCATACCCTCCACCTCTGGTAACCAAAAGTCTAATATGTTTGTCTATGAGTTTTGTCTCATTTGTTTTACATTCCATATATATTTTTATTTCACACATATTTATAAGATCATACAGTATTTCTTTCTCTGACTTACTTCACTTAGCATAATTCCTTCAAGTTCCACCCATGTTTTGCAAATGATAGGATTTCTTCATTTTTTATGGCTGAGCACCGTCCTGTTTCCAATTTTGCAGATGATGATAATGAGGATAATGATTTCAGTATCTGAGGAGCCAAGACCTTTCATTGGTCTCTTTTCCTAAATAATCTGAGCTATTGTTATTTTATGACTCTGTCACATCTGTGAATCAATGCCCGGATGATACACATTTTGGTCAGAAGTGCAGTAATTGTATTGATTGCTAAACAATTAACAGCATCACAGTATTCTGTGTTTCTACCAAAGAAAACAGACCACACACTCCATTTACTTAGGTCTTCTTCTGTATCTTTAGTGAGGTTTTATAATTTTCCTTATTATATATTGACAATTACTATTTATTTTATGTAATATTATATGTTTTATACTTTCTTGTTACTGTATATGTGATTCTTCATCCACTGTATTTCTACCTGGTAATTAGTATTTAGGAAAGCTATAAACTTTTAAAATATATGTTATATTATCCCCTCATTAATTCAGATATATTCCAACTGATAATTTTGATTATCTCAATGAGAACATATGCTAAAATGGTAAACTTATACCTTCTAAGATTACTTACTGGCTACTATGCTGTTCTCATGACTCCCACTTTCCCTGGGAAATCCTTTCCATTCACATGCTAGGTTAGTCAGCTTGGGCTACCATAACAAAATACCACAGACTATTAAACAACAGAAGCTTATTTCTCACTGTTCTGGAGGCTGGAAGTCTAAGATAAAGATTCTGGATACTCAGTTTCTGGTGAGAGCTCTCTCCCTGGCTTGCAGATGGCTGCCTTCTTATTATGTCCTCACATGGCCTTTGGACTGGGAGGATGTGCAGGAGGGGAGCAAGAGCAAGAGAGGGAGCTCTCTGGCAACTCTTCTTATAAGGACACTCAACACTAGTGTATCAGGAGCTCACCTTCATTACCTCATTTAACCTTTGTTACTTCTTTGTAGACACTACCTCCAAATATAGGCCCGTTGGGAATTATGGTTTCCAGATATGAATTTTTTTAATATATTTTAAGATTTTATTTATTTACTTTATTTATTTTTTAGCATTTTTTTATTATGTTATGTTAGTCACCATACAGTACATCATTAGTTTTTGATGTAGTGTTCCATGATTCATTGTTTGCGCATAACACCCAGTGCTCCATTCAGTATGTGCCCTCTTTAATACCCATCACCAGGTTAACCCATCCCCCCACGTCCCTCCCCTCTAGAACCCTCAGTTTGTTTCTCAGAGTCCATAGTCTCTCATGGTTCGTCTCCCCCTCCTATTTCCCCGCTTCATTTTTCCCTTCCTGCTATCTTCTTCTTCTTTTTTTTCCCCTTAACATATAATGTATTATTTGTTTCAGAGGTACAGGTCTGTGATTCAACAGTCTTACACAATTCACAGTGCTCACCATAGCACATACCCTCCCCAATGTCTATCACCCAGCCATGCCATCCTTCCCACCCCCCACCACTCCAGCAACCCTCAGTTTGTTTCCTGAGATTAAAATTCCTCATATCAGTGAGGTCATATGATACATGTCTTTCTCTGATTGACTTAACTGGAGGTTATTATCCAAATATGAATTTTGAGGGGACATAATTAAGTCCAGAGCACATACCATATAATTTAAGCCTTAAATTTAACATATCATCTGTATGTGAGTAACTTCCCACACTTATTGGAGGAGGTCAAAAAGAAGACAAGACCTAAAAGCTGGACCTGGCCAATGAGAGGCTCCTCATTCCCTTCCCCATCTTTGGAATATGCATTCTGCTTGCCTTCCCTGCTCCTAGACGCTGCCCCAAGGACACAGCCTCCAGGTAGTAAAGTGATGATGAGACCATCTGAATGGTGTATGTGACTGAACCCAGTGAAGGCCTCTATATAAACTTTTTTTTTTTTAATTTAAAGATTTTATTTATTTGAGAGAGAGAGAGCGCGCGCATAAGCAGGGGGAGCAGCAGAGGGAGAGGGAGAAGCGGGCTCCCCGCTCAGGAAGCCTGATGCAGGGCTCGATTCCAGGATCCTGGGATCATGACCTGAGCTGAAGGCAGACGCTTAACCACCCAGAGACCCCTAAACTTTTAAGAATCTGGTGGCACATGCACAAATGTGCTCATCTTGGGTAGCCCCAGACAAACCTTGTAAATACGCTCCCTTGCTGCTTAAACTGACAGCTACCAATTCGGAGTGTTCTGCCTCTTTCTTTGGCTTCTATCTGGCCTCAGCATAAGGCAATGGCTTTCAGATCACACCAGGGAAGCTCCTGGGCTTTCAAAGTAACAGCTCGGGACACCTGGGTGGCTCAGTTGTTAAGCGTCTGCCTTCGGCTCAGGTCATGATCCCAGGATCCTGGGATCGAGTCCCACATCGGGCTCCTTGCTCAGCGGGGAGCCTCCTTCTCCCTCTGCTTGCCACTCCCCTTGCTTGTGCTCTCTCTCTCTGACAAATAAATAAAATCTTTAAAAAAAAAAAAAAAGCAACAACTCTTCAGAGATCTCTCCATCCCTTCTTCTGAGCTCCAGATTGGTATCTCCAATTCCCAATTAAATGAGGGATTTACATTTATCTTCGCCCCCGCCCAAGTATACTAGAGCCAGTTTTGTTTCATTTTGCTTTCTTCCTTATCCCCCCAAATCTTCACATCCATTCTTCCCCTGTGGCTCACTTCCCATGACTTTATTTGGGCCTCATTATGTTCTCCTAGATGGGGAAATGTGTCTTCCTCTATTTCAACGTGCTCGAAGCTCCCTTCCCTTAAGAGACTAGATTAGTTCTCATTAACTTTTCAGATGTCACTCTCTAAAGGACTGAGCCTGTGGGATAAATGCTAGAGTGCCTATCTGAGAAAAGTTAACTCCAGAATTAGCCAGAACCATAATTATCAGAATTTTCTTTATCTTCTTTGGAAGTTTTAAAAAGTGTTATAGTACTTATTCTGAGTCTCCAAATCACATGATCCAAATTAAAAACAAAAACAACAGAAGCAAAAACAAAACACTGATTAAAGAACTGGATTATGGGTTTTGCTTAATCACTGCATATCTTGAGACTTTCTTTCAGACACCCTACTTCCTTAGGGATGTATTAGTTTTCATTAAATTAAGTACAGGACTAGGTAGTGTATTTCTAGTGCTCCTGGATATGAGAATCTAAGTCTCTGTATTTATTAATAATATAAGCTAAAAATGTGACATTCTCAGATATGTCAATGAAGTCTGATTTACATGATTTTTTTTTTAAATGAAACCATGGCTGTGAGCACATGAAAATCCTGCCAAGCTCAGGTTTCTGGGACTTCCTATCTATTGGTTTAGTTCTGAAGCTACAATACTAATCACACACAAAAAAAAACAATACTATTTTTTGTTGTTTTTAAAGTACAGCACTAAAGCACTCAGAGATCAGAGGAGAAAAAAATCTGAGACCCTAACTTTGCCTCAATATACTATAATTCATTATTTGATTGCCAGGCAAAACATTTAAACATGCTCATTGTCTTGCAAGGTCAAATAAAGCCAGTCTGTAAGTCAGAAAACTAACAAGCAGGATGAAATTTGAAAAATAACAGAGAAAAATAAAACTTAGTTACCAGAAGATGTGTTAACAGAATCAAGTAGAAAGGCACAATTTTTCCAACTCTGACTTTTTTGGTATACTCGTTCTTTTCCAGTGAGAGTCTCCCCTCTTCCCAAACTCCTTTCTGTCTTTTAAAATGTTACCCAGAGACTCTGGAAACACTAATCTGACTCCATTCTTCCTATGTCTTCCCTCTTGTACTAAAATACCCTGGACCAAAGCACAACAAATACAGGGAGTATCTGGAATGTGGAAAGAAGAATGTGGACTGCCTAGGGACTTCAGGTTTCCAGAACAACACATGAGTTCTCTGGACTTCCTGTTTCTCGTATATCTCAGACAAGGCACTACAGAAGTCTCCAATCAGGAACCACAGAAAGCAGAGAGCAAAATACTCCAAATGCTGGTTCCTCCCAGCCAAAGACTCAGAAAAAGAGGACCTAAGAAAAAATGACCTTTTTGGTAATTCCTGTCCTTCTCCAGCCAAATACCAACAGAAGAAAATCCCTGTCTCCCTCCCTCTCACTCTCTTAATGAGATGCCTGGAAGTAGTGATAGTAAACACTCCACTTTCCTCTTCTTTGGGGTCCATGGGGTTTAACAGGGAGCTGAGTTTCCACCTTAAATCAGAGGCAACAAGTCCATGCAAGTCCCCTGGCTGCTTTCACCCAAAGAGTGTAAGCGAGGCTGAGTGGGGAGGTGGCCTTTAAACCCACCCATAGGAAACAAGGCTGTGCCCCACTTCCGCCTGAGTGGTTCTGGCAGGACAAGTGACATTGAACATACACACCTGCGCAGCCCACAGACAACCCCTCAACAAATGAACTGCCTATAATACATATATACATATATATAATATATAATATAACATAAAATATAATATATATACACATATTTATGTTTATATACTTATAAATATGTTTTATATATATTTATGTTTACACATATATTATATATTTATAATATATATACATATATAATTATATATTATATACATATATATTATATATAGTATATGCTTAAATATATTAAAAATGAAATATATATTATATACAAATATATGTTACATATTTATAATTATATAAATTTATGTATTTATTATTATATAAACAAATTACATATATTTTTAAATAGAAAACACTGTGGAAATGACAAAATTACAGAAATGGAGAACAGATTAATGGTTGCCAAGGGGTGGGGCTCTGAGTATAAAAGGTCAACCTAAGAGCCTTCTTGCTGGTAAAAGCATCAGACAGCACTTGAGCACTATGCTGGGGAGCCATTAAACAGCTAAATTACCAAAAAAAGCACAAAAATGTGAGAAGTATGGCACTAAATATACCTTGAAAAAGGCACTTGATTAGTATGAAAAATGAATAGTAAGTATGACCTTGTTTGGTCCCAGCTGGGAATATGTGCACTCGGCAACCCCAATTTTTTGCTTCCCTGTGCTTGCTCAGGAACAACAGTGAAAGCACCATGTACATAGATTTGGGGGCTACAAATAAGTTCTAGCAGGTAGGGTGAATTCTCAAATATGGAATCCATGAATAACGAGAACTGACTGTCATTCTCAGGAACCCCTTGGGTGTGGGCAAACTAAGTGATCGTAATCACAGTCCAGATTAAGAGATGAAATCATATTCACAGCCACTATTTATAAGCAGCGGCTTCTGAACCCAGCCTATTTACAATGTTCTCTTTTAAAGGATTACCACTTCGATCAAAGCAACTCAAGATCTACATCCCACCTCCATGATGCATTGTGAAAATGTCCTTCAACGTTGAAACTCTGCCATGTCATTTTTCCTTTCATGATGTGCCTTTGTTCATAGTTTATGCATTTTCCCATATTCTGATACCATAGTTTCTATTTCTTGCCTGTCATTTTATACCACTCAAACAATAAAAAGTTGCATATCTTCCATTGTTTCTGCTGTTCTTATGTATCTGGGAGATCTGGAAATGATTATTTATGTCTCTAAATTTACAGGGTAATTCTCTAGGATTCCTAGAGGCCAACTCATCTTAGAGTTTGTTGTAAACTGAGAAGGTTTTGTTCTTTATACCACGACAATTGCCAAGGAGACATTTTACAGAAAAATGGTGAACAAAGAGAGACTCTCTTATACAGCATGAGATCAGTCCAACAAAGAAATTGTACACCCTTGAGTCTGTGGTGTTGGCATGGAGCAAAATAGCTTCTAGCTTTGTCAACAGAAATGGCAATAATAAAATACTGGCATTATAAGAGAAGACCCAAACTGCTTTTCTTTGTCCCCTAAATTTTTCTCATTGCTTGTAAGAGAATAAGGACAACATAATTGCTAACCTTCTTAGTTTTCGATATACATATTTTTTTTCAACCGTCCCTTTCTTACTGATCTGTAACATTTTTAAGAGAGTAGCTTGCAGTGCACGTTGGAGTTGACTCTACACCATCCAGCTCAATTCTCCCTTTGTGTAGTAGCAATGTGGTTTGGGGACTGACCCTCCAAGGGTAACTCTGGGTAGTCGAAGCCAGTCAGCTGCACAATGGAGTCACCTGTGCAGCTTTTAAAAAAATATAATGTCTAGGTTTTGATCCAGATACTCTGATTTAATTGGTCTAAGGTAGAGCCCAGACTTTTAACACTCCCCAGATGACTCTAAACTGCAGCCCAAGTTGAGAACCACTGGTTTAAACCAACCATGCTAATCCCAGCTCCCTTGACAATGACTGATTCAAAACAAGGGTCGAAACCACCAAAACATGGTATTTGTATCAGTTGTGATTAGTGTCAACTGTCAACTTAAAACACTTCTGAAGATAGACCAACCAGGCATACCAGAGCAGTTCTATAAAGTCTGCAGAGATCCAGTTTATGTCCTTATTTCCATTCATTAAAATTCTATTTGAACCAGAAAGAAGGAGAGTAAGAATAAGGGTTCAAAACCCTTTCTTTTAAAGATCATTCCTAGCAATCCCAAGTATTACCAATATTGACAGGACTTAGAAACCGTGAACGCTCAATCTCCATAGACAGTTTGCTTTGAAGCTCCACATATCTCTTGTGCTTGGCAAAAACTTAATCACATACCTAAACTATCTACAAGGAGGAATGTAATTTTTAAGCCAAGTGCATTGTAGCCCTAAATAAAATCATATTTTTGTTATTTAGAGGCTAGACTAAGAAAGGACAAAGAGCAGTATTATTATATCATTTTTATTAGCTGGGACTGGTTCAGAAATGACCCAAGCTAGGCAAAAGCAGAGAATAAAAGGAAACATAGAAAGGTAGAAAGAACCTTAGTTCTTGGCTACATCATTAAGCCACTGAATTCACCAACCTGAAGACCTCTTAAGTTAAATTCATACGGTCAATAAATTCTCTTATTGATTCTGATATGAACAAGTTTTCTGCTACTTGCAATTCAAAGCATCCTCATGCTTAGAAGGGCTAAAGATAGTTCACAGTTACTCACTTTAATTTACCAAAAGGGTGAATGTATTTGCTTCACTGGAAAACAAAAGTAGCAATTTACCATTCTTAGATTGTGTCAAATCCATTTGCAATTCAACCTTTTGGTCTAGAAAAAGTAAATCCATTTATTTTCCTATAGTAATCTAGTTGCTACAAGTTGAAAAATATGCATAAACTCAGTGTATAATAAGTTAAACTGGGAAATCAAAATATTTGGGTTCAGTATTGTTTTCTGTAAATGAATTCAGGGTGAGAAAACAATATTTGTTTCTACTGGACCCAAAGAAGAAAGAGACTCAATGTTTCCAAGCTCTCTATGAATTTCCTTTTAGTAAAATGGAAAATATCATGTGGAAATTAATCCCAAAACACTCTCTATCCTTCTTTCTCTTTCCTTAATTTTTTGTGTCACTTTGGATCTGGGAGCATGCAAGGAAAATCTAAATGATTTTATAGCACGTCCTTTAATTACAAAGACGTCAATCAGATTTCCTACCTTGTCTTCAACTTCAATTCACAGGAAGGTGTAATGATCTAAAAGGGGTCCAAGTCTAGAACAAATAATCAGGAAAAAAGATACTCATTAGGTCTCTCCTGGAGTATCACAAGTAAACAAACCATTTACTCTTATCTCAAGTCAAAAACTTATCTAGGAGTCAGGAATATTAACATCAAGATGGGTTCTATTCCTTGTTGTGTGGCATTAAGCAAATAATTCCACTCTCCTGGTCTTGATATAATCACATAGAAAATTATTAGCTCTGTTTGACGGTCTTACAAGTCTGCTCCTATGCCAAAGTTGTCTAATTTAGTCTCAGTTTTAGTTCCTTATTCGGAAAACAGTGTTGGGCCAATTCATGTCCAGTCTCCCTCATAGTGATTCATTCTCTCTCTCTTCCTCCCTCCAAGATTGAAACTTCTTTGACTAAAGAGGATGGTTTTCATATACAAAGGGCTGGGAGACAGCATTTGTTAAAAATGATATATGGAATACATAGTTGGTCTATTAAATCAGCCAAAATAAGTAAGATACAGCCAGAAAACAGCCTGTTTTTCCTGGTCACTCTCTTCGCCTTGTTCCATGGTATCATTTCAATAGATCCCACAGCTTTCTGGTTACTTGTAGGTAAAGAGAATTCACTTCCAGCTGGTAAGAATCCAGTGCAATCTATTTCAATACTACTATCCCACACCCAGTACAAAGTTCTCCTCTTATCCTCAGACTAGACACAAGACTGAGCATCTATGTTAGAGAAGAGGGATATGTCCTGTTCTCCCTCTTCTCTTGCTTCAAATGTACCCCTAAGAAATGCCACTTATGGCTTCGCCTGGATAAGGGATAAAGATAGAATTAGACGAAAGAGGGAAAATCTGACCTGTGCTTTTACAATGTGATCGTCAGCCCTCCGTGAGGCAAATGCCCCAATGTGTTTCCCTGTGGGACACACAAGTGAGAATATCTGAGATTCTCCACTGAGAAGCCCTCACTGTACCTTTGCCTGATGTAGGCTATAGACTCACCATCTGATTGCTCAGCACACCCATAACTTCTGACTTCCAACAGGAAACCTCACACTCTCTCTTTCTCCTGGGGTCCCACCACACCAGGAGACATTCCTCTTTAAGGTGGTTGTAGTCTGGCTATGTTTTAAGCATTCACTTGGACCATAAGAAGGTATATATCCCTTCCCAGCTCATAAATGAAATTTGTTCCAAAGATGGATATTCTTCTTGCCTTAAAATCAGAGGTGGCTTCGGTCAACCACCTTCCTTCAGTTTTCTCCAGATGAAATACAGCCTTTTCTTTAACCGACAAACTGTAAGGGATATGTGTCTAATTTTCCAGTAATTTCTTCCTACCCTCCTACAGCAGCAGGTCAGAACAGGCCTACATGAGTGTGTGCTGTGGTAGCATCCAGCTGGAAAATAAGCGAAGTCATCTGGAAAGCTAAGAAATGCCATCTGGCTAATGGGTTCTTCAGCCACTCCTGTTTTTTGCATGAGAAGCACAGCTCTTTTCCCCACACCCACCCAAATGAAAGAACAGAAAATATTACAGTGCTCTTATTGCACAAATTCCCGTGAAAGGATCTTCCTCTTTACCCACTGTCTGGGCTTTACCTATGTACGCTGGAAATAGATGATGTGACCATGATCTCAGAGATGGTTATGGTACTTATTAATAAGACTTTAATGTGTCATTGCAAGTGTTTCCTTTTAAAACATGGAAAGAATTATTACCCATTTCCTCAGCTATAAAGAAAGATTTAGTCAAAATTCTGAAACAAATGGAATATATCTAGATAAATGATTGATATATAGAATGAACATGAAAGAGAGAGAGAGAAGGAAGGAAGGATGAAAGGGAGGAAGGAAGGGAGGGAGGGGGAAGGAGAAGAGAAGAGAAGAGAAGAGAAGAGAAGAGAAGAGAAGAGAAGAGAAGAGAAGAGAAAGGGGGGAGGGAAAGGGAGAGGGAGAGAGGGAGAGGGAAAAGAGAAAAGAAAAGAAAAGAAAAAAAGAAGAGAAGAAACACTTCATAGTGAACAGAGCCACAAAGGCTGGTATTTTATGAATAAGGCTTAGAAACAGGAATTTTCTTTGAAAGAATATTTTGAGAAAATATTTTTTAAATTACTCATAAATTTAGCCTGTGTTGCAATAAAATCCATGTGTGAAATATTCAAAATGTTCCTGCTTTTCTCGGGATGACATGTTTTATGTACACCTCTGTGTAATAGAACATGGAAACTATTTTATGTTTTAATCACTTTCTTTTTCAGAAACAGAAAGTTTGCTAAAACTCTGCTATTAAGTTCTCCAGGGTACATGTGAATTATACTGCAGCCAAACAAATAAAACTGCGGTTGAATTATCACTGTGACATTTATTTTATTTGGGATATGGGCTTTCTGGGAATTCCCCTTTATCCTGCTTCCTGTTACAGCGACATTCTCCTGCATGGTAGTCGCTGGTTATTAGAATTAATCCTATCATCTTCACCATAATTAATATTAAATTTATTTTCATTAACTTCCTAGACACAGGGGAGCTATGCAGGTTATTCTCTAAGCCAAGGAAATTGGCACGTGTTCTCCTTCAGGGTTTTCCACTCGAAGCCAACCAGTTCAAATAACAGAGTCATTGGAATGGAGAGTATCTTACAGCCATAATTATCCCCATAATCACCATCATCAACATGAGTGCCTATAATGTGCTGAGTTTATAGTAAGTGCTTTAATTATATCATCTGTAACCATCAAGTAACCTGGGGGGATTGCTGTGGGGGCCTCTCTATTTTCTCCTCTTAAAAGGGTGTGGGGGTAGTTTGAAAATTGAGCCTCAATGGGTCTTGATCCAAAGTCCTCTCTGGGGCTTTCTGAGAAAGGGTTCACTGATGCTATTAGGCTCCCCATTGTCTGACAGAGCTTAGAACAGATGACATGCAACAGACATTCTCCCTGGGACTTGTGAATCATCATTGGACCAATATAATTAACCAATTTAGGATTAACTACACTGCTTGTCAGGTATATTGGGCCATTTTTTAAAGTAAGGCAAGGTAATCTCACATGGGTATAAAATGCAAGCTAACCAAGAGAAAAAATACAGTTAACATAGCTATTCTTCTCTATAGGGCAAAAGGTATGGACACACTTTCATCTCCATGGGAGGGTCTCCTCAGATGGAGTTTTATTCCATCCCCACCCCTGTTAGCTTTTCACTAGAAAGTACAGCAGCTCCCAGGAAAACTCCAACCCTTCCAGTGAAAATGTGAGTAGTGTCTCTTACTTCAAGAAGTTGCACACTGTTTATTTTCTGACCCTATTCACAGGCTTAGAGGGGTGAGTACCTTTCCCATCGAGAAGAGGTGAGTGAAAAACCCACTGTCCTAGTTCAGACTCCCTAGCGCAGTCAGGAAGAGGTTAGCATATTTACAAAGGCCAAAAAATTTCTCAGAGACCACAGAGTCTAATCTCATAGAGGAAACAATACATTACCATGGTTTGACCTTGCACTTGAGCAATGAGAACCTTTCCACTCTGTGCCCTCCTCCCCTCCACCCCCCACTCTTATACTAAGAATCACTTGACTCTCACTTGCCTATCTCAAAGTCAAGCACCAAGAACCCAAACACTCTGGATATTAATTTCTCTCTTTATTCCTTGTTGCCCAGAGGAACTGTACTAAAGTGAGGCAATCACTGCCTACCTAAAGTCATACAGCCATTAAGTAGCAGAGATAGGATTCATACACTCAGGCTCTTTCAACTACACTGCAAAATCCCCACTAACAACACAACCAAAGTAACTAAAGCCATCAATAACATCCAAAACCATTCCAGAAAAAGAGGTTCCACAGCCTCCATCAGTAATTTTCCAAGTACTTCTAAATAATATCTGACCTTCTCACAGAGGTATGAGATGAGAGAGAGGGAAACTAGATACCACCATCCTCAGGCATGATCCTCAAAGCAAATAATGGAAATTGGAGTATCCATTTTAGAAGGTTTCTGACGATAGCCTTTATGCTACAAGAGATTTCTTTATAGGCATGAAACCAGCAAATCCTTCAGTAAGGGTGAATAATAGTCAATTTCATGACTTTCATTTTTACATCTGATAAAAGGCTACTACCAGAAATCCTTTAATTATTAAAAGTTAAGAAATACTAATATTCATAACAAATATTAATAGATTAACAGATTTGATGGCTCTTTCCAGCTCAGTATTCTAAGAAGACCTATTATCTTTTAGCACTTAGATAAGATGTAGAAATCCTACTGGGCATACCCACACATGCATTTAATTGGAATTCCTACAACTTGGGGGGGAAGACAGTTTTCTTCCAATCATCGATGTTATCTTGAATTATGTCCTACTACTGATACCATTTTGACTTTTTAAAATTATGAATTAGCTACAGTAGCCTCTTTATTATAAAATTGTTTTTCTATTATTCTCCTATAGATATATCTGGAATAATTTTCTATGATTTTCTAACAACTAGACTTTATGATACATATACACTTAGGTTTCAGAAGTATTTATACTTAGCCCTGTCATTAAGGCAAAGATATGCGTAATCCACCCACCCCTCCAAATTTTATTATATGGCTATATTTCCTTATGAATGTGCTGCCTAGGAACATTGGTTTTTTTAAATTACAATTTACCTTAAAATTAAATATAATTATATTAACTTCTTTAGGTTTTAGAATACAAAATCACAAGAATAAGATCATATTACTCTGTGCTTAAGTACATAACAGGAGATTCATATTGCCTGATGTCAACATTTTTGCTGAAATATGCTGGTATGTTTTTTAATAATGCTGTGTTATTACAGAGTTCTTTTATCTTCTGGAAGTGGGAAGGTGTATGTGTTAGCATCCTTGAGCTGCCATAACAAATTACGGAAACCCGGGTGGCTTAAAACAACAGCAATGTATTGTCTCATAACTCTGAATGCCAAAAATCCAAAATCAGTAGAGTTACTTCCTTCTGTGGGCTCTGAGGGAAGAACTGTCCCATGCCCTTGTTCTAGCTTCTGGTGATGGCTGGCAGGGCTTGGTGCTGCTTGACTTTTAGATGCATCATTCCCATCTCTGCCTCCATCATCATGGCATCTTTGTCTCTCTTCTTTTTTTTTTTTCCTAAGGCCCCACCAGAATTGCCTTTAACATCTTTATTCCTGCCCACCGTCCTTTCAGGGTCTATTGTAAATCTTTAAAACTTCCTCTTCCCCTGATGCCTCAGCATCCCTCCAAGCAGGCTATGAGTACTGTGCCCAGGTGACGAGATGCATCCGTGTGATCAAGCTGGTCCCTGCTACATGTGCCCCTTCCTGAACTCCCCTGTGACCCAGTTACATTCAGATACACCCTTGAAAGTCCCTCATGACTTTTGCTTATGTGCTCCACCCAGATCCCCAGTAAAAGGCTTCACCCTGGTCCTCACTCTCTTGGCTCCCCGCCTACTAGAGTCCATTCTTGGCATGCCTCACCTCTTCCAGGATCTAGGAGTTAATATTAATCTTTTAATATCATAAGTCTCCTCAAGTGTGGTTTAAAATCCCACCATGACAACTTACTCCCCCAGTTACAACACACAGGGTAATCTACACTTTTCCTATCATGTGCCACAGAATCCTTCCTGCCTCTACTCATTATCCAATTTCAAAGCCACTTCCACAGATTTAAGAATTTTTTTCTTTTTTTAAAAAATTTAATTTAACTTTATTAGGTTATGTTAGTCACCATACAATACATCAATAGTTTTTGATGTAGTGATCCACGATTCACTGATTTCATATAACACCCAGTGCTCCATGCAGTACATGCCCTCCTTAATACCCACCCCAGGGCTAACCCATCCCTCCCTTCCCCTCTAAAACCCTCAGTTTGTTTCTCGGAGTCCATAGTCTCTCATGGTTCATCTCTCCCTCCAATTCCCCCCCCCATTTTTCCCTTCCTTCTCCTAATGTCCTCCATGCTATTCCTTATGTTCCACAAATAAGTGAAACCATATGATAATTGACTTTCTCTGCTTGACTTATTTCACTTAGCATAATCTCCTCCAGTCCCATCCATGTTGATGTAAAAGTTGGTATTCATCCTTTCTGATGGCTGAGTAATATTCCATTGTATATATGGACCACATCTTCTTTATCCATTCATCTGTTGAAGGGCATCTCGGCTCTTTCCACAGTTTGGCTATTGTGGACATTGCTGCTATGAACATTGGGGTGCATATGGCCCTTCTTTTCACTACATCTGTGTCTTTAGGGTAAATACCCAGGAGTGCAACTGCTGGGTCATAGGGTAGCTCTATTTTTAAATTTTTGAGGAACCTCCACACTGTTTTCCAAAGTGGCTGTACCAACTTGCATTCCCACCAATGGTGTAAGAGGGTTCCCCTTTCTCCACAACCTCTCCAACATTTGTTGTTTCTTGCCTTGTCAATTTTTGCCATTCTAACTGGTATAAGGTGGTATCTCAACGTGGTTTTGATTTGAATTTCCCTGATGGCTAATGATGATGAACACTTTTACATGTGTTTGTTAGCCATTTGTATGTCTTCTTTGGAGAAGTGTCTGTTCATGTCTTCTGCCCATTTTTAGACTTGATTATTTGTTTTTTGGGTGTTGAGTTTTGAGAAGTTCTTTATAGATCTTGGAAATCAGCGCTTTGTCTGTAGTGTCATTTGCAAATATCTTCCCCCATTCTGTGGGTTGCCTCTTTGTTTTGTTGACTGTTTCCTTTGCTGTGCAGAAGCTTTTTATCTTGATGAAGTCCCAAAAGTTCATTTTTGCTTTTGTTTCACTAGCCTTTGGAGATGTATCCTGAAAGAAGTTGCTGTGAGCGATGTCAAAGAGGTTACTGCCTATGTTCTCCTCTAGGATTTTGATGGATTCCTGTTTCACATTGAGGTCTTTCATCCATTTTGAGTTTATCTTTGTGTATGGTGTTAGAGAATGGTCTGGTTTCATTCTTCTTTATATAGCTGTCCAATTTTCACCATTTATTGAAGAGACTTTTTTCCATTGCATATTTTGTCCTGCTTTGTCGAAGATTATTTGACCATGGAGTTGAGGGTCCATATCTGGGCTCTCTATTCTATTCCATTGGTCTGTATGTCTGTTTTTGTGCCAGTACCATGCTGTCTTGGTGATCACAGCTTTATAGTATAGCTTGAAATATCGGGCAACGTGATGCCCCCAGCTTTGTTTTTCTTTTTCAACATCTCCTTTGTGATTCAGGGTCTTTTCTGATTCCATACAAATTTTAGGATTGTTTGTTCCAGCACTTTGAAAAATGTCATTGGAATTTTGATCGGGATGGCACTGAAGGTATAGATTGCTCTGGGTAGCACAGACATTTTAACAATGTTTATTCTTCCAATCCATGAGCATGGAATGTTTTTCCATCTTTTTGTGTCTTCTTCAATTTTTTTCATGAGTGTTCCGTAGTTCCTAGAGTATAGATCCTTTACCTCTTTGGTTAGGTTTATTCCGAGGTATCTTATGGTTTTTGGTGCTATTATAAATGGAACAGTTTCTCCAATTTCTCTTTCTACAATTGCATTGTTAGTGTATAAGAAAGCAACTGAATTATGTGCATTGATTTCGTATCCTTCCACATTACTGAACTGCTGTATGAGTTCTAGTAATTTGGGGGTGGAGTCTTCTGGATTTTCCACATAAAATATCATGTCATCTGCGAAGAGAGAGAGTTTGACTTCTTCTTTGCCAATCTGAATACCTTTTATTTCTTTTTGTTGTCTGATTGCTGTTGCTAGGACTTCTAGTACTATGTTGAACAATAGTGGCGAGAGTGGGCATCCTTGTCGTGTTTCTGATCTTAAGGGAAAGGCTCCCAGCTTTTCCCCATTGAGGATGATATTTGCTCTGGGTTTCTCATAGATGGATTTTATGAACTTGAGGAATGTTCCCTCTATCCCTAGACTCTGAAGAGTTTTAATCAGGAAAGGATGCTGTATTTTGTCAAATGCTTTTTCTGCATCAATTGAGAGGACCATATGGTTCTTCTCCCTCCTCTTATTAATGTGTTCTATCACATTGATTTGTGAATGTTGAACCATCCTTACATTCCAGGCATAAATCCCACTTGGTCGTGGGGGATGATCCTTTTAATGTATTGTTGGATCCTATAAGCTAAGATTTTGTTGAGAATTTTGGAATCCATATTAATCAGGGATATCACTCTGAAATTCTCCTTTTTGATGGGGTCTTTGCCTGGCTTGGGGATCAAGATAATGCTGACCTCATAGAATGAGTCTGGAAGCTTTCCTTCCGTTTCTATTTTTTGAAACAGCTTCAGTAGAATAGGTATTATTTCTTCTTTGAATGTTTGGTAGAATTCCCCAGGGAATCCATCAGGCCCTGGACTCTTGTTTTTTGGGAGGTTTTTGATCACTGCTTCAATCTCGTTACTGGTTATTGGCCTATTCAGGTTGTCAGTTTCTCCTGTTTCAGTCTTGGCAGTTTATAGTTTCCAGGAAGGCATCCATTTCTTCCACGTTGCTCAATTTATTGGCATATAGTCGTTGATAATAATTTCTAAAAATTGTTTCTATTTCCTTGGTGTTAGTCGTGATATCTCCCCTTTCATTCATAATTTTATTAATTTGGGTCCTTTCTCTTTTCTTCTGGATAAGTCTGGCCAGTGGGTTATCAATCTTATTAATTCTTTCAAAGAACCAGCTTCTAGTTTCGTTGATCTGATCTACTGTGTTTCTGGTTTCTAATACATTGATCTCTGCTCTAATCTTAATTATTTCTCTTCTAATGTGTAGCTTAGGCATCATTTGTTGTTTTTTCTCTAGTTCTTTAAGGGGTAGAGTTAGTTGGTGAATTCGGGATTTTTCTATTTTTTTGAGTGAGGCTTGGATGGCTATGTATTTTCCTCTTAGGACCGCCTTTGCAGTATCCCACAGGTTTTGGACCGATGTGTTTTTGCTCTCATTGGTTTCCATGAATTGTTTAAGTTCTTCTTTGATTTCCTGGTTGAACCAAACATTCTTGAGCAGAGTGGTCTTCAGCTTCCAAGTGTTTGAATTTCTTCCAAATTTTTTCTTGTGATTGAGTTCCAGTTTTAAAGCATTATGGGCTGAGAATATGCAGGGAATAATCTCAGTCTTTCGGTATCGGTTGAGACCTGATTTGTGACCCAGTATGTGGTCTATTCTGGAGAAAGTTCCATGTGCACTCAAGAAGAATGAGTATTCTATTGTTTTAGGGCACAATGTTCTGTATATATCTATGAGGTTCATCTGGTCCAGTGTGTCATTCAAAGCTCTTGTTTCTTTGTTGATTTTCTGCTTAGATGATCTGTCTATTGCTGAGAGTGGAGTATTGAGGTCTCCTACAATTAACGTATTGTTATCAATATGACTCTTTATTTTGGTGAACAGTTGGCTTATGTAGATGGCTGCTCCCATGTTGGGGCTGTAGATGTTTACAATTGTTAGATCTTCTTGTTGGATAGACCCTTTAAGAATGATAAAGTGTCCTTCTGTGTCTCTAATTACAGTCTTTAGCTTAAAATCTAATTTGTCTTATATAAGAATTAGTACCCCAGCTTTCTTTTGAGGTCCGTTGGCATGGAAGATGGATCTCCATCCCTTCACTTTCAGTCTGGATGTATCTTTAGGTTCAAAATGAGTCTCTTGTAGACAGCATATGGATGGGTCCTGTCTTTTTATCCAATCTGCAACCCTGTGCCATTTTATGGGAACATTTAGGCCATTCATGTTGAGAGGGATTATTGAAAGATATGAATTTATTGTCATCATGTTGCCTGTGAAGACCTTGTTTTCATAGATTGTCTCTGTAAATTTCTGTTCTATATCACTGTTGGGGTGTTTCTCCTTTTATAGAACCCTCCTTAATATTTCTTGCAGGGACGGCTTAGTGGTCACATATTCTTTCAGTTTCTGCCAGTCGTGGAAGCTCTGCATCTCTCCGTCCATTCTAAATGACAGCCTTACTGGATAAAGTATTCTTGGCTGCATGTTCTTCTCATTTAGTACCCTGAATATGTCTTGCCAGCCCTTTCTGGCTTGCCAGGTCTCTGTGTAGAGGTCTGACATTATTCTGATGTTCCTCCCTCTGTAGGTAAGGAATCTCTTCCCCCTAACTGCCCTTAAGATGGTTTCCTTGTTTCTAAGATTTGTGAGTTTTACTATTACATGCCGTGGTGTTGGCCTGTTTTCCTTGATCTTGGGAGGGGTCCTCTCTGCCTCTCGGATGTGAATGTTTGTTTCATTCCCCAGATTAGGGAAGTTCTCAGCTATGATTTGCTCAAATATATCTTCTAGTCCTCTCTCTCTCTCCACCCCCTCAGGGATCCCAATAATTATGACATTGGAACGTTTCATGGTGTCACTTATTTCTGTGATTCTATTTTCATGGATTTTGAGTTGTTTTTCCCTGGCCTCCTCTTTTTCTTTCTTGTCTATTATTTGGTCTTCTAGATCACTAATTCATTTTTCTGCCTCACTTACCCTAGCTATTAGATTATCTAGATTAGATTGGATCTCATTGATAGCATTTTTAAGTTCTCCCAGTTCAGCTTTCATTTCTGCCCTTAGAGACTCTATGTTGCCATTAATCGATTTCTCCATTCTAGCTATTGACTTCACAACTGCTAGCCTGAATTCCATCTCTGACATCTTGGTTATATCTTGTATCCATTTGTAAATCTGCGGCATAAGTCATAATCTCTGAGTCTTTCCTATTTTGAGGGTTCTTCCTCCTAGTCATTCTGTTGAGGGGTGGTTGAGGGAATGTACAGAGTCCAAATTATTGACCACAACCCAAGCAAGATGCACCTGTTTTCTAGGGACCTTAGGCTTGCTGGCCTCTTGTCTGTCTTCTGGCCTCTTGTCTGGCCTCTTGCCAGCCTGTCTTCTGGGGGAGGGATCTGCTGCACTGTTATTCAGGCAAACCTGTTTGGGCAGAGTTGCCCTGCCCCCTGTGGTAGGGGATGGGCTCAGTGGGAACAGGTTTTTTGGGGCTTTTGTTCTCTGGTGGCTTTCCTGGTGGCTTTCCGCGTCTCTTCCAAGAGTCAGAGCAGAAGAGACCATTTCCAACCCTCTGCCTCAGAGCAGAGAGATCTCAGACTGTTCTTCAGTGAGCTCTCCAGGCCACACTATCTCTGTTTCTGTCTATGCTGCTATAAACTGGAGCATCCTGGGTTGTGCGCCCCTCAGCAGCGCTCCTGGTCCTCGCCTCCAGGTCGGGGCATGTCTCTGCCCTTTGTGCTTCTAAAACCGCCAGCCACCCCCAGTTCACATGTGCAGGACTGCCGCTTGGTTTCCGCCTGGGGGGCCGCCATAAAGTCCTTTCCCCACCACTACCGGTTTGCGAGTCTGTGCCCCGTCCCGAGCGCAGGAGGCTATCGCTCACCGGCGGTGTAGGGTCCCTACACCCAGGCTCCCTCCCAGTGCCACTTATCCTCCGATATCTGCCCGCGGAATCATGGCTCCCTGCTTCATACCTTGAAACCAACCGCCTGCAATCTTCTATTTGTAGAGGTCCAGACCTATCTTCTTACATCTCAGGCTGATTTAGTGGGTGTTCAGAGTGGTCTGCTAGAAATCCAGCTCAAGGGCGCCTGGGTGGCTCAGTCATTAAGCATCTGCCTTTGGCTCAGGTCATGATTCCAGGGTCCTGGGATCGAGTCCCACATCAGGCTCCCTGCTCAGCGGGAAGCCTGCTTCTCCCTCTCCCACTCCCCCTGCTTGTGTTCCCTCTCTCACTGTCTCTCTCTCTCTGTTGAAAAATAAATAAAATCTTAAAAAAAAAAAAAAAGAGATCCAGCTCAATTATAATAGGGTCCCCTATTCCTCCGCCACCTTTTCCTCTACCCACAGTTTTAGAATTTGTAACAGCAGCACCCCACTTCCGGGTACCAAAGTCTGTATCAATCAGGGTTCTTCAGAGAAAGAGAATATGTTAAAACAAAAAGTTGGGGAGAGAGAGGAATGGGGTGCGGGGGAGGGGAGAGAGAAAGGGAGATTTATTTATATTAAGGAATTGGCTCAGGGGATGATGAGGGCTGGCAAATCCCAAGTCTGTAAGGCAGGCCAGTGAGTAGGAGACTCAGGAAAGAGTTGAAATTGCAGTCATAATCTTCACAGCAGGCCAGCAGGATGGAAACTTATACAGGATCTCTGTGTTACCGTCTCCAGGCAGAATTCCTTTTTTTCCCCTGGAAAACCTCAATATTTGCTCTTAAAGACTTCAATTGATTGGATGAGGGCTATTCATGTTATCGAGAGTAATCTCTTTTACTTCATGTCAACTGAATGAAAATGTGAATCACATCTACAAAATACCCATATAGAAACATCTACACTAGTATCTGAGCAAACAAGTAGGGACCACAATCCACCCAAGCTAACCTTGCAGAATTACCATCACAGGGTAAAATACAGGCTATGAGGATTTTATGAAAGGACTAAAAACCTTGGTTAGAAGTCTAGAATTTGAGGGGTGCCTGGGTGGCTCAGATGGTTAAGCATCTGCCTTTGGCTCAGGTCATGATCCCAGGGTCCTGGGATCGAGCCCCATGTCGGACTCCTGGCTCAGCGGGGAGCCTGCTTCTCCCTCTCCCTCTGCCTCTCCCCCTGCTCATGCTCTCTTTCTCTCTGTATCTCTGTGTCTCAAATGAATAAATAAAAATTAAAAAAAAAAAGTCTTGAATTTGAATGCAAGTTTATTTAGCGACTAGTTTACACACCCGCAGTGTATATGTGGTTAATTTGGGTTTCTCTCCAAGAGCTAGAGCAGAAAAGACAGAGAAGAGAAATAAAGATTGCATAAATCACAAAAGAGAGATTAATCAATTGCTCAAGGTAGTCCTGAAAGAAACGATAATTATCTACATGGACACATGTCAATTGCCTTAGCCTCTAGCCACATTAACTAATGATCTAAATAGAGTCTAAATCTGTCCAAGGAGAAATGTACATGAGAAAATATTTCCAATTTTCCTGTGAAATACTAAACAATGCTTAGTTTTAAGGAGTGGTCCAGGGCTGAGGCACTGCACAATTTGGAAACATGCTGCTGCTTCATGATGGAGCCAAGGAGAGAGATTAAAAATAAAGTATGGAGAGAAAAAACCAGAGCCAAGAAGACCAAATGAACCGTCAATACTGTGGGATGAATAGATAGGAAGACCAGGCTCCCTACCTTCTACCTTCCATTTCAGACTTCATCCCTACTAGCTTTGTGACCTTGGAGAAGTCCCTTAAACTTTCCAGGTAGGAAATAGGCAGGTGTGAACCAAGGAAACCAGATCTTAGGGATGCAGTCTGAAGTGGAAGGTTGAAGGTAGGGAGCCTGGTGAAAGGTAAAGCCTCCAGCAGAGATTTGGCATGGTATCCAGAGGCTTCTAGAAGGACTAGGTAAGAGCCTTTAAAATATAGAGACATAAACACAGGCAATATACAGACATAATAGAATAACAATTATGCCAACAATAATGATTAACAGTTATTGATCACTTCTCAGTGTTCTTCACAACAAAATCAAGAATGATTACCATTATTGTCTTTATTATCCATTTGTAAGAGGAAACTGAGGCAAAGAAAGGTTAAATGACTTCTCCAAGGTTACAAAGCTAGTAGGTGGCAGAGGTAGGATTTAAACCTAGGCAGTTTGGCTCCAGAGCCAATGCTCCTAACCACTAAATCATTTGTTACGCAGATAGCTCCAAGTTATGCCTCCTTTTCAATTTCTTTTAGCTTCTCAAGAAGCTGCTATCTGACTTTCTACTTCCTTCACCCAGCTGGCCAATGATCAGCAAGAGAGGGAAGCTAATTTAATCCAAATTCACAACTCAAGCTATTTACAGATACTGGAAAATAAGAAGTAACACAAAAGGCACGAATTCATTTTACAGTATTAGGCAGAAATGAGGGCCTTGGGGGGAAAAGCTACAATAAAAAGAACATAAGGAAAACCATACTTTGGACATCTGAACATGTGTAGCTCAGCAGGTCTAAAGTGTCTACAGTCAAGGTTAATAAATAAATTACAAACTCACGTTATGAACCAATGAAGTACTTCAGTAATGTGTGGGAGGAAAAAAATCAGAATAATAATGAATTTGAAAACAAAAGCAAAAAGAAAGGTTGGGTTCTAAACACCAAGAAAAACTAGCACTAAAAGTGATAGTTTTCTAGGCTTAGAAGGAGCAATATGAGAAATGGTTGAAAAGCATCTAGACATAATAGAAAAGTAAACCATGTCAAGTAAGTCTGGTAGCTTTTGGGGGAAAGGATGAACTTGCGGGAACAAGTGCTCTCTCAGAGATTACTTGCAGTTTTGAGGAAGTAGAACTATCAAACCAAAAAAAAAAGGTCATCTTGAGTAAATGGCTATCTAGATTTACCTTAGTTAATTTTATATCTAGCCTAATGAAACTCATTATTTCAATTTTTTTAATTTTAAAAAATATGTATTTATTGGGATGCCTGGATGGCTCAGTCAGTTAAGCATCTGCTTTCAGCTCAGGTCATGATCCCTGGGTCCTGGGATCAAGTCCCGCATTGGGCTCCCTGCTCAGCTGGGAGTCTGCTTCTCCCTCTCCCTCTTCCTGCTGCTCCCCTTGCTTGGGTGCTTGCTCTCTCTCTCTCTGTCTGACAAATAAATAAATAAAATCTTTATACATAATATATATGTATGTATGTATATATAACATCCACTTGTTCCAGACCTGTTGTAGATGCTGTGAAAATTCAGAGAAAAATCACTATCCTCATATAGCTCATATTACAGAGACAACAATAAAAAAATAAATAAAATATATGGTGGTGATAAGATTATGGTAAATAATAAAAGCTAAAAAGAAACCATGGGAAGTAGAGTGGAAAGGACTCATGGGAATCTGACTGGAGCTCCAGAAAAGCAGCAAGAAAATGAGAAAAGGAAAACTGAACATATAATGGCTGTGACTCTTCTAGAATTGCTGGAAGACACCCATCTTTATGTACAGAAGACTCAAATCTTGCCAAACAAACAGCATCTAAGTTGGGAGGAGAGCTGGTAATCAGAGATCAGTGTCCTATGGCCCTTGCCTTATTCACTATTGATGAGGAGGAGCTTTAGCATTTGATAACCAAGTTTTCTAAGATCATTACTAACAAGTTCACACGTAATACAGTAGCTACCCAGAGTAGACTTAACCTCTCAAGACAATCAATCAGTGGTGTGTTGTTATAGCTGGTTCCAGCCTGTTCAATGGGGCCAACTGTTCAATTCTCAGGAATTTTGGCAGCAGTTATTAAATCATTAGCAGCTTTAAATCAAACAAGGAGGACTATGGATACCAAGAGTAATCAGCAAAACTACCACCAAGCGCTAGTTCTTAAACATTTACCAGCATACCACACATCTGAAGGCTGTCATCCTATCTTTCTGACATGCTGTTTCATTTTGCCATTGTGACAGAAGGTCACTGAAGGCAAAGACAAATTCCTTAAATGCTTTTGTGGACCCTGGAGCACCTGGCACGTGTCCCTCAAATACTGGATTGTCTACTCTCTAGGTAAGACCAGGAGCAGTTCTTAATTCCTAGGAAGAAATACAAGTCTGTATTAGCTTAATGAGTCACCATCAGAAAACTACCCATCTCTAGAATTCCAAGAGGAAATGAATTACTAAAAGCTCAAAATAGAGTTAATATACATATCCCTTATTTAGGAAAAGAATTAGGTCAGATAATTTTTAGATGTTCCAGTGTGAAAATACTAGAGATACTAATAATTTCAAAGTAAGTACATAATAGAATGAGAGTCTACTAACTTTTTTTGAATGGTAAATAAATGCCTTCCTAAACTTGGGAAAATGTCATGGAAAAGGTAGGGCCTATGTTCCCAGCATGAGTACCCTCTCAAGCCAGAGAAACGGCATTATTGATATGTTTAGAGAAGAAAAAGAAAGCATCCAGTGCAAAATGTGGGGGAAGATAGAGTCAAGATTCAATTAATCTGGGCGCCTGGGTGGCTCAGTTGGTTAAGCGACTGCCTTCGGCTCAGGTCATGATCCTGGAGTCCCGGGATCGAGTCCCACATCGGGCTACCTGCTCAGCAGGGAGTCTGCTTCTCCCTCTCCCGCTCCCCGCTCTTGTGCTCTTTCTCTCTCTCACTCTCTCTAATAAATAAATAAAATCTTTAAAAAAAAAGATTCAATTAATCTGCTAAAATAGAAATCCCTGGAAACAAGTTTTTTTGACATTTGCACGATAAAGGTACCACAGTGCATGACAAAATACAAAGTGTACTCAAATATAATCAATCAATCTATCTGTCTCTCTGGTGTAATGCCAATTCTATTTTGAAACACAGCCAAGGTGACAATACTTGAGACAACAGTATGAGATCATTTTTGAACTCTCATCCAGTTTTTTAAAAAGTATACATTGAAGGAAATCTGATGTATATTGAGGCAAAAACCATTTTTTGAGAAGAGTACAAAGAAATATTTACAGTTCAGTTTGATGAGAACAAATGAAACAGTGGAAAACATGGTTAGGATTCTGGAGGAATTTTAATCCGACTCAAAAAGAAAATTTAAAATTGAGGAGTAGGAAAAATTTCCTTAGTCTGTCTCTTTAAGCTTGCGATGAGAAAATCTATCTCAAGACGTAAAACTTAGGTGGTGAACAACTCTACCTGGCAAGGTTGGATTAGAAAAGGTTTGGCATGACCCCTCTCTCCCCCTCCAATCTCCTTCTATAATTCATCAGTACCCATAAGCTTCAACTAAAACCATAATCATTGTATGAGGATACCAAGTTACCCTTTCTTCCCATTTTCCATCTTTACACACTGACACTTTGTGATTTCAGAAAATAGTATTTGGAACTTAGGCCAAGTTGAACAATTGATAATAAAATTTAAGGGTTTATGTCTATCCTTTACAGAAGAGGATCCTTTCATTTTTTTATGAAATAACAGAGGTAATGCTAAAATTAAAGGTGAAAGAGCCATTCCACCTAAATAGTTCTTTTTATATGCTTTGAAGTCACCTGTGTAGTGTTTATAGGAACTAAAACTTCTTTTTCATCTTAACATTAAAGACATTTTTCTTTTAATCCTAAAAAAAAAATCTTTCTGTTGCTTTTGAATTAAGGAAGCATAAAAAAGAGATTCATTTTGTCCCTATAAAAAATGGTTTCAACCTTTACTCAGACATCTCCAAACCAATATTTTTAGAATTCAAAGTAAGAACATACAATGAAAAATGATATTATTTCCAAACCAGAAATAATTTATTTTTGAAATAAAATTTTCTTTACAAAGGTCAAATACTTACTGTGGAATTCAGTGTTCTTTTCCTCAGTGATTGGGCCCCACCCCAGAGTGTGACTCCCTGAAAAATTATATTAAAAAAACATGGTTGCGGTGTAAGGAAATGGTCCAGTTTCATTCTTCTGCATGTGGCTGTCCAATTTTCCCAACATCTTTTGTCGAAGAGACTGTCTTTTTTCCACTGGACATTCTTTCCTGCTTTGTCAAAGATGAGTTGACCATAGAGTTGAGGGTCCATTTCTGGGCTCTCTATTCTGTTCCACTGATCTATGTGTCTGTTTTTTTACCAGTACCATACTGTCTTGATGATGACAGCTTTGTAATAGAGCTGGAAGTCCGGAATTGTGATGCCACCAGCTTTGCTTTTCTTTTTCAACATTCCTCTGGCTATGCGGGGTCTTTTCTGGTTCCATACAAATTTTAAGATTATTTTCTACATTTCTTTGAAAAAAGTGGATGGTATTTTGATAGGGATTGCACTGAATGTGTAGATTGCTCTGGGTAGCATTGACATCTTCACAATATTTGTTCTTCCAATCCATGAGCATGGAACGTTTTTCCATTTCTTTGTGTCTTCCTCAATTTCTTTCATGAGTATTTTATAGTTTTCTGAGTACAGATCCTTTGCCTCTTTGTTTAGTTTTATGCCCAGGTATCTTATGGTTTTGGGTGCAATTGTAAATGGGATCGACTCCTTAATTTCTCTTTCTTCTGTCTTGTTGTTGGTGTATAGGAATGCCACTGACTTCTGTGCATTGATTTTATATCCTGCCACTTGACTGAATTCCTGTATGAGTTCTAGCAGTTTTGGGATGGAATCTTTTGGGTTTTCCATATAAAGTATCATATCATCTGCAAAGAGTGAGAGTTTGACTTCTTTGCTGATTCGGATGCCTTTGATTTCTTTTTGTTGTCTGATTGCTGTGGCTAGGACTTCTAGTACTATATTGAATAGCAGTGGTGATAGTGGACATCCCTGCCGTGTTCCTGGACCATTTCCTTAAACCACACACAAAAATAGACTCAAAATGGTTGAAAGACCTAAATGTGAGACAGGAGTCCATCAAAATCCTAGAGGCAGCAACCTCTTCGACCTCTGCCGCAGCAACTTCTAGAAACATCGCCAAAGGCAAGGGAAGCAAGGGCAAAAATGAACTATTGGGACTTCATCAAGATAAAAAGCTTTTGCACAGCAAAGGAAAGTCAACAAAACCAAAAGACAACTGACAGAATGGGAGAAGATATTTGCAAGTGACATATCAGATAAAGGGCTAGTATCAAAAATGTATAAAGAACTTATTGAACTCAACATTCAAAGAACAAATGATCCAATCAAGAAATGGGCAGAAGACATGAACAGACATTTTGCCAAAGAAGACATCCAAATGGCCAACAGACACATGAAAAAGTGTTCAACATCACTTGGCATCAGGGAAATCGAAATCAAAACTCAATGAGATATCACCTCACGCCAGTCAGAATGGCTGAAATTAGCAAGTCAGGAAATGACAGATGTTGGTGGGGATGCACAGAAAGGGGAACCGTTCTACACTGTTGGTGGGAATGCAAGCTGGTGCAGCCGCTCTGGAAACAGTATGGAGGTTCCTCAAAAAGTTGAAAATAGAGCTACCATATGATCCAGCAATTACACTACTGGGTATTTACCCCAAAGATACAAATGTAGGGATCCAAAGGGATACATGCACCTCGATGTTTATAGCAGCAATGTCCAAAATAGCCAAACTATGGAAAGAGCCAAGATGTCCATTGACAGATGAATGGATAAAGAAGAAGTGGTATATATATACAATGGAATATTATGCAGCCATCAAAAAACACCCCAAAATCTTGCCATTTGCAACAACATGGATAGAACTAGAGGGTATTATGCTAAGCAAAATAAGTCAATCAGAGAAAGACATGTATCATATGATCTCACTGATATGAGGAATTCTTAATCTCAGGAAACAAACTGAGGGTTGCTGGAGTGGGGGGGGGTGGGAGGGATGGGGTGGCTGGGTGATAGACATTGGGGAGGGTATGTGCTATGGTGAGCGCTGTGAATTGTGTAAGACTGATGAATCACAGACCCGTACCTCTGAAACAATACATTATATGTTTAAAAAAAAAAAAAAAGAAGAAGAAGAAGATAGTAGGAGGGGAAGAATGAAGGGGGGGAAATAGGAGGGGGAGATGAACCATGAGAGACTATGGACTCTGAGAAACAAACTGAGGGTTCTAGAAGGGAGGGGGTGAGGGGATGGGTTAGCCTGGTGATGGGTATTAAAGAGGGCACGTATTGAATGGAGCACTGGGTGTTATATGCAAACAATAAATCATGGAACACTAGATTAAAAAATAAATAGGGAAAAAAATAAAACAATGTGGTTATATATATTTCTATTTGCATGCAAAATGGATTCCACTGGGACCTCAAGTTATGGATGTAGACAGTATATTAATTTGATTTAAGTCATGACAGCCCCAAGACAGGACTTTAGGAGATTTTATCATACCATTACCTTCATCTCACCCAAAACCACAAATCTTCTGGAAGAACAACTGGCTTGCTGTGCAAGTGAAGTCTCTAGATACATTCCCTTGTTGTCCCATTATACTCCTCCACCTAAAATTTAGCCAGACTCCTACTCTGAAAACCTTCCTATTAAGTCCTTCAGCTTGACTTCAAGAGCATTTCAAATCGCCAGCAGTTTTTTCTATTACAAGGAAAGCCAGAACATTCTATGAAATTAGAGCTTTTCAGACTCATCCAGGCAGCTGGTGCACGATCACACAGTCATGGAAACAGGTACACTGATTTGCAATGAATTAAGACAAGTGAGGTTATGTGTTAAGTGTGTGCAGGTATCAGCTAATAGTCATATTTACTTTTTAACTAGATAAATGGCAAGAGATAATATTTTTGAATGTCTCTCCTTGAAAAATAAAATTTGGCAAAAAAATGAAAGAAAGAAAGAGAAAGAAAGGAAGGAAGGAAGGAAGGAAGGAAGGAAGGAAGAAAGAAAGAAAGAAAGAAAGAAAGAAAGAAAGAAAGAAAGAAAGAGAGAAAGAAAAAGAGACAATTTGGCAACTTAGGGTGAAACACTTTCCTAAAGAATTCAGTTTTCACTTTGGACATTCGATTCTCTCCAAGAAGAATCACTTTTTTTTTTTTTTAAAGTGTTTTACTTTATGTCAGTGAACATTTTCCAGTAATATACTTTCAGCTATTTGCTGTGAATAAATATCAAATTGCTCCTAGTTGTGTGGGGAAATCATTGTTAAAAAAAAAGCTGACCTTATGGAGGTCTGGGTTTATTTACTTTGAGTTGTTAGTTATGAGTAGGCAGAAAAGTATGTCATGAGTACTTTCTCCCCAACTTTCCCTTTCTTCTCCTCCTGCCTAAGCAGACTCATAGTCCAAGTTCCAAAGATCTGCTCCTCTTTTACTGAGAAGGACACCCACTTCCCCATCTACATATTTCCGATCTCATGATGTCCTGAGTGTAATCAGCTCTGCTGCTACCAAAGGAGAGCACTAAACCAGTAATAAAGGACTGTGGCACAGATTATCTTTTATGGATACAAAAGGGAGTTGTAAGATGTACAAACCACCACTTTACAAAGGAACTGGGCTTGGGGCGCCTGGGTGGCTCAGTTAGTTAAGCGACTGCCTTCGGCTCAGGTCATGATCCTGGAGTCCCGGGATCGAGTCCCGCATCGGGCTCCCCGCTCAGCGGGGAGTCTGCTTCTCCCTCTGACCCTCCTCCCTCTCATGCTCTCTGTCTCTCATTCTCTCTGTCTCAAATAAATGAATAAAATCTTTAAAAAAAAAAAAAAAAAAAGGAACTGGGCTTAACCAGAAGGGAGGAATCCAAAGTATTCTTCAAATAACCCACATGTTAACCCTAAGTCAAAGTTCACCAATGCCCTGTTGAGCAGAAGTGTTATAGTGAACAAGTGTTGCACAGCGAATTCCTGTGTCTCTGCCATGGAAAAGGTGGGGTCATTAATGCCCTCATTTCTTTCCAGTTCTCTTCTGCTCAGAGAGGCACAAGGGAAAGTTCCAAATCATGAAGTTCCCTGAGAAAAAATTCCATCTGGGAAAAAATGGTCAGTCTCCTTATCTTGGGTACCCTCATCCCTTGGAAGCAATTCTCTTGAAGTCCACTCCCTTGAATACAGGTAGATGAGGGAATAAATACCTTTCTCCAATAACGCTGTATTCCCTAAAGGACCAAGAATACCCAATTTTCCCACCAGGACTCTTCTTATATTGACTGTAAGAGTCAGTTCTATAGTGGTGCATTCCAGGAATCCCTTCATGGACATAAATGCCTGGTATGTAGGGCATTTGTCTGCAGCTTTGGATGTTGGCCATTATTTCAAGAGAAGAGAAAAAAAAATGCCTGGTATCTTGTTACAGTCTATGGAAACTCAGCTGGTGATTTATCAGAAATTACAAATTAAAGGTTCAATGGGGGAGGGTCAAATAGCCTTGGGTACAAGCTAAAAAATTGTAGGAGTGGTTGAAAGCAGCCACAGCTACCTAACTACATGAACCATATACTCTTTGGTATATTTTAGAAGGAATGGGAAGTTGTGTTGATAAAGGGTTAGCAAGTCTTCTTTCGTTTATTTTCTCTCTCTCTTTTTTAAAGATTTTATTCATTTGACAGACACAGCGAGAGAAGGAACACAAACAGGGTGAGTGGGAGAGGGAAAGCAGGCTTCATGCGGAGCAGGGAGCCTGATGCGGGGCTCGAACCCAGGACCCTGGGATCGTGACCTGAGCTGAAGGCAGACGCTCTACGACTGAGCCACCCAGGTGCCCCTATTTTCTTTTTTATAGCCCAAAGCCACTAAGGAAAAAGTCCTTCATGTTCAGGCTAGAATACAACTGAATCCAAAATAATTCAAATTAAAAACTTGATTTCACATCTTTTGCTGCCCACACCATCTATCCTATACACCCAACTACTGGAGTGATGTAAAATATTTCTATCTCTACTCTGCCTAGGAGATATCCTAATCCTTGAATAAGCTGATGAGTCCCAGATTTATATATTTATTTATAATCTCAAATGTATCAGGCTTAGGAATTTTGATCACTCTACTAATTCCTAAGGATGCCCCACAGATGTTAAGATCATCATGAATTTGCTTAAACCAAAAACTTGCAATTCATCTCTGATTCCTCTCATTCCTTCACATCCACATTTAATCTATCAGCAAATACCAACAGCTCTATTCACACATACATCACAAACCTGACTAGTTCCGACCACAATCAATACAATTTCCTGCTAAGATTATTTCAAACACATCCAGGTTCTGTTCATGCTTATAAAAATCCCCTTCTCATCATCAGTAACTACAAAGCATTTCTAACTCATCCATTGCATAGAGTGTCTTCCTTGTCCTAAAACCACACAAAGGTATAACAGGATGTCTCAGAGCTCAGACATTCACTAAGAAGATTTTGATTTAAAAATAAGCAACTTAGAAGTTTACATCTACTTTGTTCATTAATTTCTTCATTTGGGACACCTGGGTGGCTCAGTCGGTTAAGCGTCGGCCTTCAGCTCAGGTCATGATCCCAGGGTCCTGGGATCAAGTCCCATATCAGGCTCCTTGCTCAGTGGTGCGTCTGCTTCTCCCTCTGCCTGCTGCTTCACCTGCTTGTGCTCTCTCTCTCTCTGACAAATAAATAAATAAAATCTTTTTTAAAAATTTCTTCATTTAACATTATTTATTCAGGACTCGCTATAAGCTCTCATTCTTATCTGACTAAAAAGGAAACAAAGCCAAGGAAATACTAAGAGTACTCTCTGCTATATAGAAAATAAGTCAAAATGATGTGATAACGCCTGGAGACCTACTTTGATCTGGAGGATCTTCACTGAGGGATATTTAAACTTAGATCTGAATGACCCACAGAGACCTGCCATACTAAAATCTTGAGGAGAAATGTCCCAAGCAGAAACAGCTATTAGTACCCAGCCATAAGGCAGGAAAGAACTTAGTGTGTTCCTGGAACCCAAAAAAGGACTGAGTGCCTGAAGCTTAATGACAAAGGAGTAGAATGAGGGAAAACAAAGTCACAAACTTAGGCAAGATGAGATAAGCTGAGTCCTTTTTGGTCTTGGTTAGCTAAGTCCACTTTATGTTGTGTGAGATGAGAAACCATTAAATAGACTGAAAGAGAATAGTGACACTATCTGATTTTTGTTCTTGAAAGATCAAAGGTTTCCAGTAGCAATTCTTCAAGTGCTGAGACATCAAATATTGGCTTTTGCTTTCCCCATGACTATGCTTATATTCCAAAAGCAATGCTAATCCATGATTCTGTGGCTTCAGTATGTGCTTATGACCCATAATTTAGGGAATGTTCTAGAACTCTTTTATGCTGTCCTGGAAGGAGGAAAAATGGAAGTCAGCTTCCATTACCGAGCTGTGACCAATGAGCTGCGAATGCCCTTAACTGGGAAAAGAGCAAGTCTTATTACACCATAAACCCACTAATGTGTCTCCCTCCTAAAGCACAGATTATTTTATGGTTCTACTGTCAGGCCATAGATACTGGTTCTCAGTACTGAGCGAGTTCATTCCAAGTATTAATTTACCTAAAACTAGAGGTTCTTGGGAATCGAGGTACTCCAAGCTGGAAAACACAGGTAAATTGGACACAAATTAGAAAATCCCCTCAAATTTGAGGCTGTCTTTTATCATACCCTAGTTTTAAAGATCATTCATCTCTTAGACTGCCCACATAATCCAGAAATCAAGGGCTAAGGTAAATGTCCACGCCATCGATAACCCTTCACACTGGTAATCATTAGGATAGCTAAATCTGAATAGTCCTGTGATGGTGGCCTGCACGTTCAGTGCCACTGTGATATGAGCAGAGAATACAGAACAAATTCTCCAAAATTCTCCTAGAATCATACCAATTGCCAATCTAAGAAACCCTTTCCATTCAGGAACCAGTCACCTGCCAAGGCAAAATATCAAGCCCTCACACAGAGGATGCATTCTATTCTAAGACGACTCTCCATTTGGTCTTAAGTCAAAGGCCAAGACAATGAAATAAAGCAAAGCCAAGCAAGCCCAAAAGACACACACTGTGGGAGAATTTATTTCTTAAAAGCTACACAAGGCAGTTACTGTCCAAGTCACTATGGTCAAATAGCGATATAATTTTTAGGAGTTAGATTTTAAATGGGGGTGAAATACATTTATTTGTTGCATTAGACAAATCTTACAAATCATCTGGCCCAGCTATCTGGCCCAGAAAGAAAATAAAAACCCAAGAGTTTCAGTATTTTTTTAAAAGGTAGAGCAAGGGAGGGCCAGAGATGATGCCCAGGTATGTGACCCCTGGTCCAGTGGTGGTTCTACTACGTGGCAAAGCAGAATTAGAAAAATGAAGGGAGGCTAGCTCTTTTCACACAATGGAAGAGGGAGAAATGACACATTTTTTGTTGAGTTTTCTTAGAGCTACGTTTTGCATAGCCAAACTAGAAACTAAGCATTTTCTGTGAAAGGCCTCATGTGGCTTTGTCCTTATGTTAACTATAAGTTGGACTACACAGGTACTTTGTGGTTACCAAGATAGCTCCAGGGCAGAAGTGCCCAACTCTATAAACATTTCATTGTTCTGTGTGGGCAGCCCACCAATGCTCAGATATGTTGGGTGTGTAGATTTGAAATCATAAAACAGACCCTTAGGGACGTGGTCATTCTCCAGTCTTCCAGAGTAGAGACAGATTGTGTATCACCCGAGGACATCCCTGCTTGCCAAAAACAACACCATGGACGGAGATGAAATAAAATCACCCAACTGGAATCAACTAGAGGAGGTGCGCACAATGCTGGTATGTCTTGCCCAGTGCCCTCCGACCAGGGCAACTTTGGTTCTCATTCCAACTACTAGGAGTCCGGGTACCTTTGCTAGGCATTTTTTGTCCTTAAATGAAAATGTCAAAAAGAACTTGATGTCAAAAATATCAAGCACGGTGCCATGTCAAAGGCCATTTCATAATTTAAATTTCATAATGTTCAAATCAAACAACATTAATCTCTTCATTAAAATGTACTTCGGAGAGGAATGAGAGCTTCATCTTTATTTTATTTCCATAATCTGCTTAATTCCACTTTTTTGTAGGATGTGTCTATTAATTCCACATAAAAATAGAAACCTCTCTATCATCTTTAACAACTTTGTCACTCTCGCATCATTGGAAGAGATGTGTAAAGAGTTCATCAGCATTATTTAAATACAACGGTTAACTCATAAGATATAATTCTTGAAAACTTTATTTTTTAATTTTTCTTTCTAATAACTCTTTTTTGGGGCCTGAATTGAGTATACACAGGGGCTGAAGGAAGACACTGGTTCATTGAATACACATGCATTTCCAATGAAATCTGATAGATTCTGACTTTCAAACTGCAGCCCTAGAGAAGACATGCTTTTGCATAACTTTGATTCCAAAAATGTGGTAGCACAGTAATTACGGAATAGAGAGATTTTTTTTTTTAATTTCTTTTTCTTTCTTTCTTCCTTGCATGCAAGTGGGGGGAGGGGAAGATGGAAAGGGAGAGAGAGAATCTCAAGCAGCCTCTGCAGCATGGAGCCCAACAGAGGGACTCAATCCCATGAACCTGAGATCACAACATGAGCCAAAATCAAGTCGGACACCCAACCAACTGAGCTACCCAGGTGCCCCATTAGAGATATCTTATAAAATACTGCTAACTGAAGAATAACTGTTTTTTAGGGTTGAACAATCTCTAAAATTTTAAATTTTCAGTTTGTGTGCACAGAGCAATTAAGTTACCTCAGCATAAGGCCTATTTAGGACCCAGTTCTGTAAATTTGATAACTTTGGTACCCTACAGGTTAAGATAGGTGTAAAGAAGAATATCAAACATAGATTGTTCATGGAAACAACCATCAAAGGATAAATGAATAAAGAAGTTGTGATATATATATATAGATAGATTTGCAAATGTATATATGAATAAAGAACAAATATATATATGAATAAAGAAGTTACGTGTGTGTGTGCATATGCACACACATGTGTAAGGGAATATTATTCAGCCAAGAAAAATGAGGAAATCCTACTATTTGTAACAACAAGGATGGATCATGAAGGCATTATGATTAGTGAAGTGAAACAGAGAAAAAGAAATACTCTTTGATCTCACATGTGGAATCTAAAAAACAAAAACAAAAAATCAAACTCACAGAAACAGGAGCATAATTATGGTTATTCAAGCAGAGGGAGTGGGGAGGGGGGACTGGAAGAAGGTGGTCAAAAGGCACAAACTTCCAGTTACAAGATAAGTAACTATTAGGGATGTAACATACACCACAATGATACAGCTAACACTCCTGTAGGATATAAAAGTTGTTAAGAAATAAAAAGTTGCTTAAGAGAGTAAATACTAAGAGTTCTCATCACAAGGAGAAAAAATTTTCCCTTTTCTTTGTCTTTCTTTTTATTGTATCTATATGAGAAGATGGATGTTAGCTGAGCCGACTGTGGTAATCATTTTCATCATGTCTGTATATCAAGGTAGAATGCTATGCACCTTAAACTTACACAGTGATGTATGTCAATTACTCCTCACTAACACTGAAAAAAATGTAGATCCTTGTCTAACTGTGTTTATTTGAAAAGAAGAGTGACATCTCCTATCTCTCCCATCATATTTCAAATCATAGCAGTTCAATGGAAATGAGAAAAGAAAGCATGAAAATTGGCAAAGAATCACTTTGAAAGTATGTGACGCATATTGTTGTACCAAAATATCATTCATCCATATGCTGTCAATATTGAGTTGTCATTAATATTATGCTTTGTTTTCTAACTAGATTTTAAGCTTAAGTAGCCACTGTGTCTGTTTTTTTATTTCTCAAAATGCCTGTCCCAGTACTTAAGAGAAAGAGTGCTCACTAAGTACTGTTGAAAGATTGATTATTGGTCGTCAGTGCTGAGAGGAGTCTCCTCACCCGGTATGTAATGCCCGTGGTAAAAGATGGGGTAAGATGGAAATGTTTGTGTGAGTTTGAAAAGTCTAGTCCCTGCCCTGTGATACATAAAGGTGACTATTTAAAGCTTTTAGTAGTTTAAAATTGCACTGTAGTTTACATAAAATTATTGGAATTTCTTCTGCTTCCAAATGGATACTACTTTACAGTATTGTCTTATCCTAAATTTCATGGTTCTCTATCTCAGCAAGAATCAGAATGTGTTAAAATATGTAAGGCATCCTTTATTCCTTTGAAAATAAAGTGAAAATGGGGCGCCTGGGTGGCTCAGTTGCTTGGGCGACTGCCTTCGGCTCAGGTCATGATCCTGGAGTCGCGGGATCGAGTCCCGCATCGGGCTCCCTGCTCGGCGGGGAGTCTGCTTCTCCCTCTGACCCTCCCCCCTCTCATGTGCTCTCTCTCATTCTCTCTCTCTCAAATAAATAAATAAAATCTTTAAAAAAAATAATAAAAAGAAAATAAAGTGAAAGTGATCAAAAATTATCTAAATAGAGTTTGAGCTGTTCAGTTCTAGCTTCTCCGATTAATCTTCATCCAAGGACACAAAAATACATGAAGGGCTGGAGATGAAAACACAAGTCTCACAGCCACAGAAGAAAAAGAAAAGGGGGAAATGCACAAATTGTGACTTGTTTGTGCACTTCTGCTCTCCGAGCTCATCATTTGTTTTTTGGACGAAACTTGCAGACTTCTGTGAAATGCAGGATCCTTCTAATTCAAAACTACTCAATTGTCTCTGAAACATTCTACGAATAAGAGAGAGACTCTTATTCAAGTTAACAATTAACAGTAAGCAGAGAATCATAAACAGAAACACAAATCTTGAATAAACTAATGGACATGAGCTAGCATTCAAACATTGTATACTAAATCAGAAGGCTTTGGAAGTTAAAAAACAAACAAACAAACAAAACAGTATTTTATATGCTTGACCATACAGCTCATGCTATAAAATCAGAGTTTACTATATATATAGTATGAAATTAATGCTAGAGAGATAACTAGTTATCTCTCTAGCATTATATATGTACTCACACACATATATGCATACATATGTACAAAGTTCTGCAAGGGGTTTTAGTTACTGAGTAATTCTGGAGCTAAGTCCCAAGCGAGCAATTTTATTCCAGGGAGAGCAAGTATCTAATGTTTGTTTAATGACCCAACAGAACTTGGATAATGAGACAACTGAGGGTTGAGAAAGGTATACCATCCATCACAATGAGTCTAATGCTAGTGACATACTGTTTATTTACAGTACAATATAGGAAGACCTAAGGCTCACACTGCCAACAAAACAGAACAACAAAAAGTACTTAAAGCCATTTATATTCATTTTAAAATGAAACCCACGGGGTGATGTCAAGATTTCTACCCTTTCTGACAGAGATATAGTATTTATCAACAGCAGTGTGCCTCATTCTTCAAACAGTGCACAGTGGGGGCTTGGATTTCTATAACTTATGTTCCACTCTAATGGAAAAACAATGAAATTGGGAGGAAGAGAAGAGTTATTCGATCATCTACGTTATCTCCATAGTTATGTCTATGAGACAAGCTGTCTCAATTTTTTCCCAGGCCTGACACTGATGGTTTCCAATGAAAATTCTCTCTACTTTTCTACATCGTGGTACAATACAACTTAGCTGTCACTGATTCCTTTTCCTCTTTTTAAGGTTATCACATTATACTTAGTCAATTCTTTAAACTATTTGTGATTCTTTTCGTTGGCAATCATTTTGCTCTTTGTAAAAAATGATGTGCGTATTAAATCTTGACTTACTAAGCCTCTCACGTGAGATCTCATCTTCTACTACCTCCATGGTCTTGCTTTTTCCCTTCAGGTTTTTAATTGTTGCTGTACCAGTGACTCACACTTTCCCAAAGATCATTTATCAAGTCAGGAATATAATTCTACTCTTCCTTACACGATTTGGAAATGAGGGAACATGTATCCAGCTACCTTAGGAACACATGTCCAGAGGCACAAAGTTGTATCTAAAGTAAGTCACGGTGAGGAGGGTTCAGAGTTTCTGACTGTCTTTCCACATGGAGAGCAGTTCAATTACATAAACTAGAGGACGATTCCATTATAATTTTAGGACAAAGAATTAGCTCCTTGTCAGCCTTGCTCACTGATGTAGCACCACCACTAAGCATAGTGCCTGGCATGTGGCTGATGATGCTTGCTAGAAATATTTTCTTGTTAGAAATACTTTGCTAATTTAAAACTGCCAGGTGTCAGTGATAATAGAAATATTTCTGATAATTTTACTCCATAAATATGAAGATTCAGCCTACTGCCATCCCTTTATGTTCTTCAGTAATATTTTCAGTAGTACCTACATTCAAATTGATGGAAAACACAGACACAAACCATTTTTGAACTCACCTGTAAACCACTAACTTTATTAGTTCTCTCCCAACAAACTTACCTAATTTCCCCATTTTTAAATTTGATTTTCTATAATACTTTTCATAGCCAGAACAATTTGAAAAAAAACAAATGAGAATCCATGATATCCACTATTCAAGCTATTTTTTAAAGCACTGATATATATTCACTCCCTTTGTACTCACTGATCAAAAGAACCATAAAACTTTTCCTTAGAGATATTTAACCTAATAAACTTTTGCTAGTGAAAGATATAATTTTATTTGCTAGAATTCGTATCTCTAATACCGTACTTATATAGGGACTTTCACCTCATGATAATCTTCAACATAGACTGTGTTAACATAATTTCATCTTTGGTCCTATTTCTCATTTTGCTTTAAAAATCATTACCACAAAAAAAAAAAAAATCATTACCATGGTTATATCACCCACATCTTCAAATACTTTTCAAATACTTCCTATACTGGTTCAGTAATCAGCAAAATCCAAATATAAAAATCAAGTAACAATGTGACTAAATCTTATTGATATGTATCCTCTGAGTACTTTAAATTAATTCATGCTTAGCCATTACTACATAATTGCAGCAATGATCTTATTATTTGGAAAAATGTCCATATATTGGTAATAAATTTTTAAGGACTCTAATAATTAGTGATTTTGCTGGGAAAGTTTGAGATCCCATGGCCCTTTTTCAGCAACTAGTATTCTGACTCACGCATCATGCTTTTATTCATCAGTTCATCAGTTCTACGCTGAGCACCTACTACTTGCCTAGTCCTCTCCCAGTGCTGCAGGTCCGGAGGTAAAGAAAGACAAGGTCCCTGATTTCTTGGAGTTAGAATCTACCATGATCTTACATCTCTCATTCTTTTTTCTGTATACCTTGACTGTGGTGTCATGTTTTTACAAGTTTCCCCTTCTATTTAGTAACTTTCAAGTCAATTAACATAAACTGAGTATTTCTTGGAACATTTTGGTTCTAAAAGCACACACAAAATTCAGATTGATATAAATGTCCATGTTCAAGTATCATACTATGATCCAAGTATACTTTAAAAAGACTAATACGACAATCACTAGAAATGGGTACGTTTTAATTTTTCCTATAATGCAGTAGAATAAAATCTCCTTCCACATATTCTCTTCAGACTTTTATCTCATGATTCATTTAAAACAAAAATATCCATTTGGTTTTTCATATAAAATTTACATACATAAATGGCAAGAAGAGCTTACTTATACAACTCAAAACAGGGAACTACCTGAAAAATTTCCAGACAGAGCCCTCAGTAAAAATTCCAGGTTTGGCATAATAACATGACAGGAAATAAATAAATGTACATACTAAATCCATGAGAATCTGTGACAGAGTCCACTATGCCCTCACCAATATCTACTTCCTTTTCTTTCTGGGCCCATAGCTAGATTACATTTCCCAGACTCCATGCAGTTAATTCTGGACATGAGAATGAGTATTTCACAAAGAAATGTGAACCAGAGTGAAAGCTTCCAACCTTGGTCTGAAACTCTCTCTAGGGTACTTCCATTCTCTTTCTTACTTATGACAGACTGGAATGAGGGGAGTGTTGTGTTCCCGAAGTCCACTACTTTGAAAATGGCAGCAATAAGTGGGTAAGAAACACCTACGGGATGCCAAAATGGTGAAGAACTTTTATTTGTGGCTAAATAGGTGCTGAAACTGTTGCTTATGAAAATTCTGAAGACAGACCCAGGCATTGACCAAATCTCTAGCTCAGGAAATGGTAAGGAAAATGCCAGGGAATTGCTTTGTACTGGCTGGTGCTCGATGTTGGTCAAAGTACCATGAGGAAGAAATGAGCTCAGGAAAAGTACCAGCTGGTTTGCAGGCAGGTATTAGGGTCGTGTAATGTTGGAGAAGCAAATTTCTTCAAACCCCCTAGTAAAAGAGTTAAAACTGAAAAAAGGCTTAAAACTCAAAGTCATGTTCTCCATTAGACAAAGAAGTCAGCCCTACAGCAAAAATTAAGATTAAGGATGTTGCTTTCCTACCAAAACCTCTTTCTCAAATGGCAGCTACTATTACGTTGAAAGAAATAAGCACTGAAGTAAAGAAGCAAAGAAATACAACAAGCTTAAAAAGTAAATCCAGAAAACAATACAAAAAAAAATCAAAAGACAATGTCTGTGATTACTAGCACTTGAAATACACTGTAAACCACTAAATTAGAACCCTAGAAAGTTTTCTGAGGCATAGCTAAAGAAGTAGAAGCTTAGCCCCCCAAAAAAAATTAAAAAAAAAAAAGACTGAATGTAAGACAAAGCTTGGGCTCCTATTTGTATAAGAATTGGACTTTGAGGGCGCCTGGGTGGCTCAGTTGGTTAAGCGACTGCCTTCGGCTCAGGTCATGATCCTGGAGTCCCGGGATCGAGTCCCGCATCGGGCTCCCTGCTCGGCGGGGAGTCTGCTTCTCCCTCTGACCCTCCCCACTCTCATGTGCTCTCTCTCTCATTCTCTCTCTCAGATAAATAAATAAAATCTTTAAAAAAAAAAAAAAGAATTGGACTTTGAAAGCTGCACAGCTCCCTAAGAGAACGATATTCTCCAGGACCCATTTTAAAAGTGCCTGCAGACATTAAATATAGAAGGAAGATCTTTCAAGAGGGTGGCAGCTAAGTCCACGGAGATCAGTGGATAAGAAATTTATTCCAGAACACAGAACCAAGATCTAATTATGAAACTTCCTCTCCTGCCACTGTAGACATGTCCCAAAATTGCCTTACCAGAAGGATTCCAGCATTTTCCTATGCTAGAGCTGGCCATGAGTTACCCATTCACACACTCTCAAAATAGATGTTTCTTACAATTACTGTGTACTTGCTTTACTAGAGTATGCTATCCTCTAGTCCATCGGAATTAAAATATAGTAACATAGAACTGGTCCTGATTGAGAGGACTGAACACCTTCCAGATATCCTGGACTTTGAAAGGGGTACAGATATGGAAAGGGGTTGTAGGTTGTTTTACTTGGAAATGGATGGGTCTGCTTTAAATATAGAGCAAAGGCTACCAATTAATATTTCAGGAGCAGGAGGGAAACTGTGGCAAAAATTTCTTTCTATTCACAAATATATATATTCTCTTTTTCAGGGCACAAAATCAGACAAAACTTTTCAGCCTTCCTTGCATTACTATGTGCCCATGGGATGGGATGGAAGTGCAATTTCCAGGCTGCACCAAGGAAAATGTCTCAAAAATCTCTACTTCTTCCAGTTCCCTGGGATTAGACAACCACCATGTCTTGGATACCTCATCAGAGTTTCCATCAATATGAGTCCCTGTGTGAAAGACAACAGAGAAGACAGCTGTTCCTGACAACAAGTAACATCTACCTTGGATTTCTTGGTTGGGAAAAAAAAAATTAACTTACGTTGGCTAAGGGTTTTTGGTAATAGCATTATGCTAAACCAAAAGCTAAATTTTCAAGTGCAATTTTCAAAGTCATTCACCTATAGATTTATTAATGCTCAACACATTACAATTCCTCCTTTAATGTGTACTACTGGACAAGCCAACAGAACCTACTTGTTTTTTTCTCAAGTTCTTCCAACTTTTCAATCAGCTGTCTTATTTTCAGATCCCCTATTATTGGTTTGCATGAGACCTATATAATAGAACATCTATTAAATGGTCCACTAACAGTTAGGTGCCATCATTTTTTGTGTTATACAGATTTGGAAATTGAGGCACAAAGAGGAAAACTGAAAACCTTCCTCAAGATCACATTTCAGAACTGCTGGACACAGGATTCAGCAAAGGCAATCTGACTCCAGAGACGTCATATACAGATACTCATTGGGGCCATGGTTATGAGGAAATGCAAACCTGGTGGGACACTTAGTCCTCCGCATGACTGCCTTGAGTGGCTACTAATAGTGTTAGAGATAACTGCTATCATTTGGGAAATACAGGTAAGATTTGGGAAATTCACATGACAGAAGAATTTCTTTTTTAGAAAAGAATTCAACAAAGAATTCCTATAAACTAAGAGCTCACAGTGATCTTCAAGCAGGGTGTACCTCAGAGAAATGTAAAGATTCATAACATCACAGGGGCACATTTATTAGATGACAGTGAAGGGCAGCGCTTAATCCTCTCTACCCCAAATATACAGTTTGTGGAGGCAAGGTTTCCAATTTTTCAAATATTTTCACGAAATGAAAACATTATTTCCTTCTAGTAAAATGAGACGGTTTCCAGAGCTCATAAAATAAAGCACTATGTTGTTCCTCAGTTTTCTCATAAAATATCTTACATTCGTACCATGAAGAGGTTTAAGTTCCTTCCTAGAGAATTTGTAATAACAGAGGATGTGGAATTTCTACTTGCTCTAGATACATAACTACATTTTTAGTCCCTTATTACAGTGTGTTTCATTTCTATGTGTATGCCCTTTCTCACTTACTTACTTACAAATTCCATCACTCATTCATGTAGGATGTGTTTATTGGCTGTCTATGAATTGATTCCAGTGGTCGATATAAACTACTAAAATCTATCTCCAGCATTCACAGCAATGCCTGGAACACAACAGACACTACACAAATATTTAGACAACGAATGAATGAATGAGTTAATAATGAGCGAATGAAAGATCTTAGTTTAACATCTAAAGCAAACTTAAACCTAAATATAAAACAGTAACAGCAAGTCTTTGGATCTGTCTATATTCAATACCCAAATCTGGGCTAGAGTGTCTGGAAGGCAATTAGATGGGAGGTGGATCTGAAGGTTAGACTCAAGCATGGGCACAATGAGTTCAGAAAGATCTGAAATGGTACAAACAATGAACAAACTGCAAAGATATGGAAATAATCTTTGGATTAATAGGAAAATCAGTCTTTATTAGCCAGATTCTTTTCTTATCAAAACCACATGGCCTCAGTACCCTGAAATGCTCCCAGCAAACAGGCCTCCTAATACCTACAAGTAAGTACTCAGGGGCTATTTTGTTGCCCAGGGCATTCCGAGGCATGAGTCTAAGCCTAAGCACCGAACGTGTCTCCTACCTGCCTTCCTGGAAGAGAGATGCAAGTGTGGAATTAAATGGCTTACTCAAGACCTGACGGACATATAAAAAAAAAAAAAAACCCTTCTTTGCTTAAAGTAAGAGTACTGCATCTAAAACCTAGAAATACCACCATTAACTAAGTTTCAGATTGCACCATGAGAATCTAATTTGTTAAGTATGGAAAGCATAATTAAAATTAAAACATTTAACTTAAAAAAATTAAAAAATATTTAAAATTAAATAAAATTTAATTAATTAAAAGTAAAAAAAAAAAAAAAAAGACCTGAGAGAAATCACTGTGAGTTAAATGAGACCACATAAAATTGAGGGAGGAAACCGCAGATGTTAAATACACATGGTTTGAGAGAACTGTTTGTCCTCGGAATCCCATGTATTCTTTTTCTTCAGTATTATTCATTTCAGAAAATAATCAATTCTAGTCTTAGGTCCTAAGTCGAAGGTCTATGTTAGTTCCTCTGATAAAGAGAAATGCTGAGGAAAGATACCCATTTATTTCAAGCACTTAGATGTTAAGGGGGCAAAACATGTAAAAAGTAAACTTACATAAATTTTTTACTGGCATAATTGAGTGTTAAAATTATTATTTTTTACAATTTCGTCCATAGCAGTTCTCAGGCCTAAGTATTACCGCCAGCACTATCTACAAGACTTCACTCTGCCTTTCTTTGTGGTAGCTCTGTAATTCCTTAACTCCTTGTCTGATTAGCTTTCGAGACCCTAGTTTCACAGTCTCATGTCGTAGAAAACATGTCATATATGTTGTCATACGTATACAATACATATTACATATAAAATTTAAAAATCTGGTGATTTTTTTCAAGTTTATTTTTTTTCTTTCTTCAGATTTATAAAATGAATCTATTTAAAGGAAAACACTGTTACAAGTTATTGAATATTATTACTAAATAGACTTTGGATATTTACAAATGGTGATATCTGAATATAAAAATTTTTTTTTTTTTTTAAGATTTTAATTATTTATTTGACAGAGAGAGATACAGCGAGAGAGGAAACACAACCAGGGGGAGTGGGAGAGGGAGAACCAGGCTTCCTGCTGAAGAGGGAGCCTGATGTGGGGCTCGATCCCAGGACCCTGGGACCATGACCTGAGCTGAAGGCAGACCCCCAACGACTGAGCCACCCAGGCGCCCCTGAATATAAAAAATTTAATAAAAATTCTAAACTCAAGAATGCTACAATAATACATGTATAATTGCATACGTGTGGTTTAAAGGAAGAAGGAAACCCCCCATTTCATGGAATGTAATTGTTACGCTATGGGTGCCAGGTAGAATTGGAAAGACCATAATGAATAGTGGCACTTGCTGTCCACAGAAATTTAATGTTTAATCACAGCCTTAGTGTAGGTCACTTATTTTAACATGTAAATTCTCATGTTTGGTGTCTCATCAATATTCAGACCACAGGGGGGACAGTTTTTTTTTTTTCTTTTTAAAAACAAACTGAAATTTTCATTAAAGAGAGAATGAAAGTAGTTTTACATGCATTCTTAATCTTGGTAGTGTATTTGTACCATCTTCTCTCTGAAACTAAACTCTTATCAAAAGCTGACATGATAGAATGAATCTATGCACATATGAGTCTATACAACGAGTCTGTACCCATACCCATATATCACTCCTTGCAGAAAGATCCAGGTTTTCAGATCTATATGTATTGTAATCCTACAAAGTATGTATTTTGGATACAAGTGAAGGACACTCTTGAAAAATGCATAAAATTACAAATACAATTAATGCATAGGACCTTGGGAGGGGCCCTTGCAAGTGAGAGGCCCTGACACTTAAGTTTCATTAACATAACGCTAAAGCTTCCTCCAGGTGGACACCGTGGTTGTCTTCCACACCAGCCATGAACACTCACACAATTCTGGGAATACCTTGGGTTTCCAACACTGACATCTGGACAGTCCTCTCAGCTGAGTTTTAAAGAAATAGGCCATTAAGAACATGCACAGCCTATTTGGATCTCCTAAAAATGATGTTCAGAAATCTCATTTTGTATATGTCTTTAAAAGTCTTATGATAATTCTGTGTTTTAACCCTTTCCATCATACTGTGACCCTTTAAACAAGCAGGATACGATGAGGTGGGGAGGAGAAATATTAGGAAAATAATAGTATGCTTAGTCATGTAAACTTTATAGAGGCACATTTTTGGAAAGTGTTATAATCAACCATTAATAAGAGGTTTATGCAATATGAGTAGTCTTAATCACAGTCATGGAAATTATGTAGTTTCAGTTCTAGAAGGCACCTGTCAGTTCATTTTTTTGTCCAAATAAAAAATTAATTCATGCTACTTCACCCCAACACGATTCAGCTCATTTAATTCTTGCCTGTTTATCTTTGCCAACTCACAGGATGACATGGCACAGTAAGACTTGCATTTTTTACTTTGCATTAAAAGTATCTCTTGCTAAATGTGTAAGTCATGGTGATGTAATGCAATGTACAGCATGGCCACTATAGTAAATAATACTGTATCACATATTTCAAAGTAGCTAAGAGAGTGGATCTTGAAAGTTCTCACCATAACAAAAAAAAAATTGTGACTATGTCTGGTTACTGGTCTTTACTGAATTTACTGTGGTAGTCATTTCGCATTATGTACAAATATCAAATCATTATGTTGCGCACCTGACGCTAATGTTATGTCAATTTTGCCTCAATAAATTTTTTTACGCACCTCTTCTTCAATGTTTAGAAATGCAATGAGTAAATGTGCATAAATTTGCCTCCATCTTTATGACAGTAAAACTGATCAAAGCAGCTATGGGAGGGTACACCATATGGTTTTTGGAGTCCAGGAGAGTTAAATATGAATTCCAGTTCTGCTAATGACTTGCTGTGTGATCTCTCTGAGCCTCACCTTCTACATCTATCAAATGAAGATAAATCAGTTGCACTGGAATGACTGCCTACAGGGAGCAGGAAGATGAGAGAGGGGGAAACAGGGTTAAAATGGAATAAGTAAGCACATAAAACAAGAGAAAGGCCTTGGACAGACCAATGATGATAACGTGCACTGAATATGATTAACTCAGCCCTCCGAACCTGGGAACTACGTAAGTAGAAAATACACAAATATAAAATGAAACAAAGACCTCACAGAATACCAGATCTGTGTGTGTGTGTGTGTGTGTGTGTGTATTAAGAAGCTGGTATGATTATGGTGCCACTTAGTTTTATGTGTGCATGTTCTGGAAACCATCTGGTCCTATTTTCCTAATATACCACAGTTGGGGAATATCTGACTTTATCAATCTGCCACTGGAGAACAACGAGGAGAAGCAAACTCCAGTAAGGCAGACTATTAGCACGAAGGAAAAGGCAGAAGAAACCTCAAGGGGAAAAGAGATAGTATTTGTGGCAAATGCAAAGAACATGGTCTTTGATATATGTGGGAACAGAAGACCAAGGAGAAATGTATCTTACGGCTCATGTTTTGTGGCTCTGAGAACATGGGCAAAAGAGACACACACAGACCCCAGAACAAAACGAACCACTGCCGGGGCGCCTGGGTGGCTCAGTCATTAGGTGTCTGCCTTCGACTTGGGTCATGTTCCCAGGGTCCTGGAATCGAGCCCCAAGTCGGGCTCCCTGCTCGGCGGGAAGCCTGCTTCTCCCTCTCGCACTCCACCTGCTTGTGGTTTCCTCTCTCGCTGTCTCTCTCTCTGTCAAATAAATAAATATAATCTTAAAAAAAACACAAAACAAAAAAAAGGAACCACTGCCTACGTTTATTATAAAACCAGTGTCACCAACATCAGTTACACTTGCTAATTCAAGAGTCCCATTGTATTTCACTTGTTATTACCCAGGGTTATCCCCTTGCCTTTATGGTCTCTGTTTCTCTTTCTGAGAATGATAATTTGGCTGGTGTATCAGTCAGGACTCCAGGAGGAAATAAATGGCATACCCAAATTAGTATAATTTGAGGAAGATTCAATAAGGAGAATAATGGCGAAGGTATAGAAACTGCAAGAGATGCCGTAGTGCCCTGGGGCTACTGGTAAAATCCCCAGGCCTAAGGGAATGGGGAGAGGAAGATATCCTAAGCGAGAAAGAAAGAGATTTTGAATAGAGCAAGCCACCTGGAGAGGAAAGGTGGCATTTAGTAGTGTAACAGCTCTTCCGATGCACCTGATGGGCCAGCAGAAGAAGTGGTCAAACCTCACTCTCTTCCCTGCCTTCAGCATCTCCACTGGCTTGAGGGTCTGTTGACAAAGGCCATGCAGATCACCCTAGTAAGGAGGGAGTCATAAGGAACCGTGGGAAATCGATGTGGACAGACAGATAGAAGGCACCCAGCACAGCTGATGAAACATGGCCAAGGAGGAAGGTTTTTATTTTTAAATAAAATATATTGTTTGCCAAAGTAATACGTGCACACAAACAATCGAGGAATACATAGGTATTTACGAATGAAAAGCAATAACCTTTGGTCAATCTTCCATCTCAAAGTCTGGACCGTGAAGTTACCACTTTAAACCACTTCAGGCTTTGGCTCTTCCAACGATTACCTCTAAACATTTAAGTAAGATGCTCAAAATTCTATTCCTTGATTTACTAACTTTAGAAACTGCCAACTTTTAAAAAAAATTTTATTTGTTTATTTGAGAAAGAGAGAGCATGAATGTGGGGGATGCAGAGGCAGAGGGAGCAGACTCCCCGTTGAGCAGGGAGCCCGATGCGGAACTCTATCCCAGGACCCTGAGATCATGACCTGAACCTAAGGCAGACGCTTAACCTACTGAGCCACCCAGGCATCCCAGCCTACTTGCTTTCTGCTACGGAAAAGGATTTAGCTTACTTAAACCAACATGCTTTCCGAGGCACCTCCCAGGTGTTATTTTAGTTCTCTTAAAGTTAACCCTGCAAATTTTTTAAAAAGCTGGTTTTGTTCAAGATGCTGAACTGTCCTTCTAATTATAAAGAAAGTTTCTTTTATTTGATGAGACAGCTAATTAAGAAAGTATACCTTCTAGAAACATCCACAAAAGTTTACAAAATTCACCCATGAGCAAACTGGTTTTATGACAGCCTCACTGAGATATAACTTATATGCAGTAAATAGTGTATAATTCTAAGAGTTTTGACAAATGCATACATATCGAAAAATAAAGTATTTCCATCACTCCAAAAACATCCCTGTGCCCTTCTCTAAACAAATTCTTTCTCCTGACCCCAACCCATGGCAACCACTGACCTTATTTCTATCTCTGCAACTCTGCCTTTTCTAGAATGGCATGTAAATGGAATCATAAAGTATATAGTATTTCTTTATCTAGTTTCTTCACTTAGCATAATGCTTTTAAGAATCATCTATGATGCTAAATATGTCAGCAGCATATTTCTTTTTGTTCCCATTGTGTGAATAAATCACTATTTATCCATTCAACTATTGAACATGCTAAGCTTTTTAAGAAAAAAAAATACACAAAACAGAGTCTACAATATATTCCTGATATAAATATGTGTGATATAGTACATGGCCCTGTTTTTCAATTACAATTTCTCTTCCCGATAATTTCCCTTCATTTAGATCTAGTGTATTCTTTCAAAAATCAGGTCATTGCTTAATTTTTTTATTGCTTTTGTGCTTATTTTTTTTTTTAAGGAAGAAGACATAATTTTCTTTTTTTAAAAAAAGATTTTATTTATTTGAGAGAAAGAGGGAGCACAAACAGGGGGAGTGGCAGGCAGAGGGAGAGGGAGAAGCAGGCTCCCCGCTGAGCAGAGAGCCCGATGTGGGGCTCGATCCCAGGACCCCAGGATCATGACCTGAGCTAAAGGCAGATGCTCAACCAATTGAGCCACCCAGGCGCCCTGGAAGTATAATTTTCAAATGTCATTTAGGGAAAAAAAATTTGTAAGACTCCACAAATTCATGGAAAAAAAACACTAATTCTGGGAGTTATAAAAATAGAGACTACAGGAAAAATTTTGTAAGCCTCTAATATAATTCATATAATAAAAATATAGCAAATCACACTTCCATTAAACATTTTAAGAACTGAGAGCTAATTTTTATGTATAGTTTTACAATACACTAAGTATATTTTCATCAGTCAATAACCTTTTAATTTATCAATCATGATTAAAAAAACAGAGCTCTAATAGTCACTACTGCTGTCTAGAAGGCAAAAATGTAACCTTTTGTGGCAGAGCCAACCTATGACATCTGAAAGCAATTTAACAAAAATGACAGGATAAGTAACAAATGGGATGGATTTGCTAACAACTCATAAATACGAGAAATGGAGAATCATTTTATCAAATATCACTAAAATACACAAGGGAGAAAAGCAGCTTTTATTTAGACTTCATAAAAGCTCCTGATACATTATGATATGAAATTTCCTTTGGCATAAATTTTTATTTGTATGTCACGATTTTGTATGTCATAATCAAAAGAAAATGAAAAACAGCAATTACTCAACTAGGACCGTAAGCAAGACTAATATTTCATCTAGAGCTCTTGAAATTTTGGGAAGGAATTTCTGGGAGAGAGAGATGAAACATAATTTGGTCTAATATGAAGATGAAAGAAACAGCTTGCTAACTACTGATGAAGTCAAAACATAACTATAGGAAGAATACAGGAGCCAAGAGGAATTTTTTTTTTTTTTAAATAGAAAAGGCAATCACTTTTTTACACTACTTCAGCGTTTTTTGTTTCAAATTTTATCCTGAGGTCATGTTATTTCTAATGGTATCTTATCTACTAATGAGTCCATCTTCAACTTCACCAGGAAATTCATCCAGCCAGGTTTCAGGTACAATTCAACTCGATGCACATGATGTCTTTGTCAGATCCCCAAAGACTTAGCTTTGATTTCATTGAACCAGCAGACAATAAAACAGCATTTGGGAAGTTGAGCCAGACATAATAAAAAGATAGTTTCCCCAGAATAAGAGAGGTTTATATATTTACAGACTTCATAATAAAGAAGAGCCATATGTGAAGCAATAATGCCAAAGAAATTAATAATAAGAGAAAGAAATGTGAAAGTTACATGGCATAAAATAAAAAAAAATTAGAGACCAAGTTTTGCTTCGTTTATTCACTGTCATACCCAAAAATAAAGGAGAAAACACGACGACAAGCACATGGAGACATGCTATCTAGAGGGAATCAAAATGCAAACATGAGTTCAAAGTTCTGTGAGTGAAAAGGGATCCTAGGTATTTATAAATCATGATTTTAAAAAAAAAGAGAATGAGGGAAAATACAAAGGGGAACTTCATGTCTTCTCCAACTACCTTCATTTAAGTGCAAATCATGCCATGTGATTGAAAAGGGTGGAGGGCATCATAGTTGTTTATTTCACAGTTGTTTTCAGTACCACTGTAATGAAATAAAAATGTCAGTTCCTCCTGTATTGGATCAGTTTATGTCTCCAAGAGAAACTTTCCTCTTGTGGCCACAGATTGTACCTTTTGAGCATAATCATCCATAAAAGTATTCCTCTGATGATGTGCGTGGGCTGACTGGCAACAGTAGCAATGGAAAAATTATACAAGATTAAGGTCACAAGAGACTGGACATTGTTCTTAAGCAGTAAAATGAGTAGGCAGACAGGCTTTTGCTAAGGATCCATTAGCATGGCAAGAGGAGACACATCTGAGATTCATCAATGGGTTAGAGCCACTGTCCAAAGTATTCAAGGTGGTGTCAGAATCTGGGTCCCCAGGGTTTATGCAGAAAAATAATCTTCAGAGTCACTAACAGACATCTGTTGAAGTAGTTGCTCTCACAACCCTGGAGAGGGCTACTGGTTGCCTTGTAAAATAGGGCAACCTGAGTGTATTCGTTTGTCCAAACACAGTCATACGATGCACAGTGCTAGAAGCTGGGAATACAACAGTCAAGAGGACGAGCAAGTTACATTCTGCCTTGGAACTCAAAAAAGGCAGAGGTGATACATTCTATGATGGAAATAATGTTACCATGAGTGCCTTGAGCTCAGGAAGCAAGTGGAATTACTTAAATGGAGCAAAGAAATTGTGACCTTAAACGGGAACCTGAATGCTGAATAAGTAAGAGTCAGCCTTGAGAAGTGAGGGCATTCTAAGTATGTTACTTAACCTCTCAAGGCCTCTTTCCTACGTCCATGAAAAGGTAACAAAGGCTGTGCTGAAGGGCACTTACAGAAAATGAGTCTGGCACTGAGGGCCCTATACCCGCTATCATAACTCCTCTCTGAGTTGCTGTCTCTTTCCCTCGGACTGGAAACCACCCCCTCCTTGACACATCCTCAGTGTCAGAATTGTGTATCTTACAGTGAGTGAGCACTATCAACATTGTCTGAGGATAGCACAGTTTTAAGAGGAAAAAAAATACCGGGCGCCTGGGTGGCTCAGTTGGTTAAGCGACTGCCTTCGGCTCAAGTCATGATCCTGGAGTCCCTGGATCGAGTCCCGCATCGGGCTCCCTGCTCTGCAGGGAGCCTGCTTCTCCCTCTGACCCTCCCCCCTCTCATGTGCTCTCTGTCTCTCTCATTCTCTCTGTCTCAAATAAATAAATAAAATCTTAAAAAAAAAAAAATACCAAGAAATTAGGTATGCATTCTAGGTAATTGATAAGGAAGGTGTTTTATCAAAAATGTAACAATGTAGTCATTGAAACTACAAAGTTGAGGTCAATGTCCAGAGCAAGAGTCCTCTCAAGGTGCACGAACAAAGACAGCCTCATGCAAAGAGAATATTGGCTTACCTCCAGAACGTCACCTGCCTGAAGCCAAATCTCAATTCTCTCTATCCTATACTGATTACCACACACATTTATCAGGTAAGAAAGCAAACTACTTTTCCTATTGTATTTTTTTTCTTCCCAGAAAAATCAATATCTTTTTTTTTTCCCCCTGAGAGCACATCATGGCCTTTTTTAAATGACATGCTACAAATACAGACAGGATAAAACAGAAGGAACGGGAAGAGCGTAAGTCTATAGGATCACACTGGGACAGAGAAGAGGGTGGTTTTCTTCCAAGCTTCCTTACCCCCACTTCTCCCCTTGCCCTGCCCCAGAGAGTTCGGGGCAGACTAAAATGACTGAGATCCAAGTAGTGAATTTCACGTAGTTAATACCAAGTAGAAGAGCTGCAACAAAACAGGTAAGCAAGATAAAAAAATTCAAGATAAGAAAAAGGAAGGGGTAAGGAAGCCAGGTATTAGGATTCAGAGTGCCTTTGATGAAGAAGCCGAATCATCTAGTAGGATCCGGTAAAAAAAAATGTAGTCTAAGTATCAAGCAAATTGACAAAAGACATACATTCCCACAGAAGTAAGTTCACCATAAGTGTGATTATTTGGGTTTTGAAATGACAACTAGAGTACCTGAACACAACAGTAAATGAAATATGATTTGGGAAGTACTAAATGAAAAATTCATCATTTCCCTTTAATTGAAACTATATTTTTAAAATACTGTATTAAAGTGGAGATAGCAGGAGGGTCTGAGGTTTTTTCAGTGAGATTTATACAAGCACATTAAAAAAAAACACACAAGAATACATGATATTCTTAAAAACAAAACAACAACAAAAGAACACTGATTACGGGGCACCTGGGTGGTTCAGCTGCTTAAGCAGCCAACTCTGGATTTCCACCCAGATCATGAGGCCAGGGTCTTGGGACTGAGCCCTGTGTGGGGCTCTGTGCTCAGGGTGGAGTCTGCTTGAGGATTCTCTCTCTCCCTCTGCCGTTCCCCCTGCCTGCTCGCTCTCTCCCTCTTAAATAAATAAATCTTTAAAAAGAAAACATTCATTACGATTGGTCTGAAAGAGATACTTATTAAATTCCATTCAGACTTACTCTGGTTTGCTCGCTTGTTGATTTCCAGGAAAAGACAACTTGTGACATTAACAAGAAGCAGGTCTCTGTTTCCCAGGAACTGTTGGAAAACATCATGACTCATTTATGGGAGTAAACAAAAGGATTAAGGAGAGAAGAACTATTTCACAACTATAAATACATACTAAGTTACAGAGCTCTTTCCCAGACAAATCTATAAAGAAAATGGGGGAAGAAATGAAAATGGCTTTTGCTGAAAGTAAACATAAAGGAAAGCAGTAAAAGAAAGTTGAGTAACTTTAATATGTGCTAAGTGCAATAAGTCAGACAGAGACGGACAAAAACTGTACCATTTCACTCATATGCAGAATCTCAAAAACAAAACAAATAAAACAGAAACAGACTCCTAGACACAGAGAAGAAACAGGTGGTCCCCAGAAGGAAGGGAAGTTGGGGGATGGGTACAATAGGTGAAGGGGATTAAAAGGTGCAAACTTCCAGTTATAAAATAAATAAGTCATGGGGAGTAAATAAGTAAAGCACAGGGAATATAGTCAATAATATTGTAATAACTTTGTAGGGTGACAGATGACAACTAGACCTATCGAGGGGATAATTTCATAATGCATAAAAATACTGAATATACTATGCTGTATACCCGAAACTAATACAATATTGTATGTCAATTATAAGTCCATAAAATAAAAACTTTAGTCTAGGGGCACCTGGGTGGCTCAGTCGTTGAGCGTCTGCCTTCCACTCAGGTCATGATCCCAGCGTCCTGGGATCGAGCCCCGCATCGGGCTCCCTGCTCCGCGGGAAGCCTTGCTTCTCCCTCTCCCACTCCCCCTGCTTGTGTTCCCTCTCTTGCTGTCTCTCTCTCTGTCAAATAAATAAATAAATAAATCTTTAAAAAAAAAAAAAAACTTTAATCTAGATTGAAAACATGTGGCTTCCAAAGAAAACCAGGAGAATATTAGAATTTTGGCTTTGTTTTTGCTTTTGTGCCAGCTTCCTTTGGCCTTTGGGCTTCTTTGTATTCAGCGTTAGAAAATGGCCATTAACATCACCTACCATATTGATTTAACCAAAGTACCATTACCTGAGATAGGTAATTCTTAGCACTAACAGATTTTTTGTTCATTAGGTTTAACTCTTCACCAAAGATTATGCATAGACTATGGTCTTTAAGCACAATGTACAATATTTGAAATAAGCTACGCAGGGGTAAGGATTCTTCTGATACAACAATAAATCTTAGGCAAAAAGATAATCTTATTTTGAAAATTCATGTTTAAATTTTGAAATAATGGCAAATATATCTAACAAATTGCAAGAATAGTAAAAGCAAGCCCTGTATCCTCTTTACCTAAATCCCCAAATGGTCACGGTTTACTACATTTGATGATTATCCTTTCATTCTCTGTTGATATAGTCTTCTTTTTTCTTTTTTTTTTTTTACAGCTTGCACTATCACCTTTAAATACTGCAGTGTTTTCTCCAAAAACAAAGAGACCTCTATACATTATTACCACACACCCTTCCCATTCAGTTAAATAACAGTGGTAACAACACTGACTCAACTCATAGATCCCAAAGTTTAACAAAACCTAATAAAATCTCTGTAACCACTCTGGCCCAGCAACCCACCCAAGAATATGTACTGCATTTAGCCAACACGCCTCATCAGATTCTGCAATCTCATCAGTTTTTCCCCATTTCTCCAACCCCTGATGGTCTTCAAGAGTACAGGTTTTCATGCTATAGGATAACCCTTAGTGTCTGATGTTCCCTCACAACAAGACTGAGGCCATGCATTATGTACATCACATGAGGATGCACACTCGGGTAACATCCCACCAATGATGATATTCAAGTTGTCACCTGGTTTCTGCCAGTTTTCTTCAATGGAAACCCACTTTTGGACAGAGGGTTGGGCCATAAAGATAAAGAGATATGGGAAAGTTGGTAGACTCGAATGGGGTCCCAGAGTTGGATGGTAGTGCTGTTCTCAGCATCACGCACTGTAGTAAAACTTCCTCCCCTTGTTTTGGTTACTATATTACTGGGAGCTATTCTGATTACATCGATCCTCTGTTCCTCATCAAACCCCTACAAGACAGCATTTACATAATTAATGATTCTCGCCTGTGCCAACTACCCCAGTGATGGCTGCCAAAAAATGATTGCCTATCTCATCATTTTTTCTGTTTCTGTCACTCAGTAAACTACTCTGAGGAAGTTCTTTTCCTTCTTCCTTATTTATCTACTTATGTAAGTGTGGAGTGGTGGATTTCTATTTCATTCATTGGCTTGCAATCTAATACTGTCATGATCTATTCTGACACCCAAATTGTCATAGATTTGGTGACGCTCCTTCAAACTTGCATCCATGTGGGGCTTTTTTTTTTTGCCGTATCCCCAACAGCCTTTAAGCATTTACTTATTTTTGGGCACAACAATATGTTACACATTAATCTTTTTTTATATAAAATTTTTTTAAAAGATTTTATTTATTTATTTGACAGAGAGAGACACAGCGAGAGAGGGAACACCAGCAGGGGGAGTGGGAGAGGGAGAAGCAGGCTTCCCGCTGAGCAGGCAGCCCGATGCGGGGCTTGATCCCAGGACCTGGGATCATGACCTGAGCCGAAGGCAGACACTTAACGACTGAGCCACTCAGGTGCCCCAAGTTACATACTCATCTTAATACTCCTGTTATATGCTCACTGGCCCCAGCTCTATAATCTAAGGAGACTTGGTTCCTCTTAGGGGGAGATTGTTTCTAGGAATTAAATCCAAGTGTTTGGCATGTACATTACTACTGGAGGTCATAGTTCACAGTCTCTCAGCAAAGAGAGCTACAAAATATAGAAAGCTATAGATATTTATGTATATATCATTTATATATGTATATAATCTATTTGTGAAGCTATATAGGTATAAAATCCATATTCATATACAAATATGTATGTTTACATAAATACACACAATAATGCACATATACCTGTAACTCTCAGTATCTGTGTATTCACAGTCCTGGTTCTTAAAGGGGCACTAAGATATAGCACAAGTCCCACTCAACTTTAAATTACAGCTGTCTCCCTCCTACTTAGAGTTCTTTGTGCCAAGGGATGAAGGGGCAAGGGCAAGAGTCATCCTACTTTCAGGGATCCCTGGCTCTTGCCAGAAGATAGAGCTTCTGTTAGCTAAGGAGGGTGAGGAGTAATTCTTTGGCACCAATGAGAACTATGTGAGCATCTCTTGGTATTCCCCTGCTCATTTTTTTTAAGTTGAATGGAAAAGTTCAAGAGCCTGAGAAGAGCTCTCAGTGTAGAGGGTCTGGATCACACCACCAAGGAAACTACTTAGGACAGCAAAATGCTGAGAGTGAAGGCAATCCAGAATGGAGAGTAGAGGGAGATGGTAAGTACAAGTTGCAGCCCTGAGACCTTCTTGAGTTGTGTGAATTATTGTGTCTACCACTGACCTCCCTCGCAGACATTTTTCCCCAGGAAAAGAGGCCTGCCAGAATGCTGGAGTGACTGCACCGAGACCTTGCATGAAGAAGTGGTAGACTGTACCAGACACTATGCTCTGCCCTAGAGATGCCCCATACAGGACCTGAAGGTTAATTTCCTACTTTGGGGAGTACTGCTCACTCCTAGGCATCAGCTATCAGTCCTCCCCAGGAACTGCCCTTGGCTGAAAGGAGCTATCTATTACCCTCCAAAACCTGTCAAATGTATTATTTTTATTCTAAAATTTGAATTACATACATTAATATATGAATACATTCTCCTCATTAAATGCAGTTACAAATAAGGTAATTAAGTTCCTGGAGCACTACCCTCATGCTGGTCACCTTTCTTCTCCACAAGAACTACTGCTCTCAGATTGGGATTATCCTTCAAGACCTTTTTCTATACATGTGCAATTATTTCAGTTCTTATCAGTGACCAATGTAAAATTATACCTATATAAAGGGATTAGAGCTGATTTCAGGCATGGTTGGTAAGGTGAAGTCTATGTTCCTATTTTTTAATACTTTTTGGATGCATTTTCTCATGTTTGACAGCATCTATCCTCATCTTTTTAGAGACGTACATTATGTTTGAGGCATTGTATTGATGTTCTAGCTTGCATATTTTTCTCCCACTCTAAGGAATAATTATTATGATAATTTCATAAGGATTTTTTATAAACCCTGAGCAGTTTACAATATATAATTCAGCTAACATTCCAGAAGTCTAAAATAAGGGTGTAATTTCACAATTTACAAAAACATTTGAAATCACTACATTAATGTTAATTGCTTCTGATCATAAAAGACAGGATTACATTAACAAGTTAAAAAAGAAGTCACTTATAATCCAATGATTCTTTCATAATGTTTTAGATGTATATAACAGTAAGGAAAAAAATCTCCTTTCTTTCTCCAGTATGATAAAGGTACCAATACCTTATTTATTTATGTATCTATGTATCTGCTCACATATCAACACGTTTTGTGCTTAATCTCATAGCTAGAAAGACAAGAACAGACACAGACATATGCACACGCTAATTTTGTTTAGCTTTGTACCCAAACAATGGAATTTTACAACCCGCTTTGCTACAGATTAAGCATACATCATGAACAATCTTTACGAGTCAGCATATATCTATGTATGCCATTTTCACATGAATAGCATTCATTCCATTGTATAAATGCATTAATCCCCCAAGACCGATGTCAATAATGTTTAAACTTGTTTTTGCATTTTTGATAGATGGAAAACAACTGTCATTTTAATTTCCCTTTTATAATGTTTATCTATTTTTATCAGATTTTTTTAGTCATTACAATTCAAATGTGTATTATTATTCCTTATCTACTGTCTAATTCTATTCTAGGTAGTGGAGTTTCTTTCTTGTATATTTTGTTGTACTTTTTCTATATAGTCAAAGTATTAAACTTTTTTTTATTTAAATACATTGTAAATGTTTCTTCCCATTTTCCCTTCTAACTTTTTTAACAGTGTCTTTAATCATTCACTGTTTTTCAAGCTAATGTATCCAAACCTGTCCATCTCAGCCTTTATGGCTTTTGAGGTTTACATCAGGGCTAGCAAAGCTTTCCCTACTACAATATATACAGTTTCTGTTTTGGTCTGCTTTTAGTAATTTTTTGATAATGTGAAATATGCACAAAGTTTATCTTTTTTCCAAGGAAATGAACAACTGTACCAATCCAGTGATGTGAAAAGTAATTATTTTTCCCAATGATATAAAATACTTTATCATATCCTAAAGTACCCTTCTATATCTTTTTTTAATATAAAACAGTAACACAGGGTCTCTGGGATTAATAATGGTATGATGGTAAAAGCAAAAATTTTACAGTTGAAACACCTGCATCATGTGTTATCATAGTGAATTCATAATTTGAACTAAATCTCTGTTTCCACATCTTCAAAATGGGGATAATGGCTTCCTTCTAGGGTTGTCTTAAAGATTCAATGACATAAAAGTCAACTGTCTGACATGTATCATATGATCTCATTGATATGAGGAATTCTTAATTGTAGGAAACAAACTGAGGGTTGCTGGAGTGGGGGGTGGGGTGGGAGGGATGGGGTGACTGGGTGATAGACACTAGGGAGGGTATGTGCTCTGGTAAGTGCTGTGAATTGTGCAAGACTGTTGAATCTCAGATCTGTACCTCTGAAACAAATAATGCAATATATGTTAAGAAAAAAAAAAAAGAAGAAGAAGAAGGTAGCAGGAGGGGAAGAATGAAGCGGGGGAAATCGGAGGGGTAGATGAACCATGAGAGACGATGGACTCTGAAAAACAAACTGAGGGTTCTAGAGGGGAGGGGGGTGGGAGGATGGGTTAGCCTGGTGGTGGGTATTGAGGAGGGCACATTCTGCATGGAGCACTGGGTGTTATGCACAAACAATGAATCATGGAACACTTCATCTAAAACTAATGATGTAATGTATGGGAATTAACATAAGAATAAAAAAAATAAAAAAAAATAAAAAAAGTCAACTGAGTATGATGTGTGCTAGGAAATTAATTCCTGTGTCCCCTTTTCTTTCTATTCATTCTTATCAACAGCTTTTATTAGGTTCTCCCAGGTAATATACTTCACTTTGGCTCATTCTAGTGCAACACTTGAGGTACAAATAATACACACCAAAGTTTAGAAATTCTACGAGCCCCCACCTCCAAATTTAATTTTCCTTTGAAGTTGCCACTCCACTAAGGTAATTTTTAAAGCACCTTGTCTCTGGGGAATGACAGGAGCTTACTGTAAGTGAATTTAAAGAGTGGATGACTTTTAGTTCAGCATACCTGTCACTTCATTCTGAAGTATAGTAGGCTTCTTAACAGACTTTCACTGTAATAATATTCCATTTCTGCTAAGAAGTAAGTTTTCTCCAAACTGTTCTACTGAAAGTACTAGGAATCTCAATGTTCAAGATGCTGAAATAGAGTGGGAGTTTTCAGAGGAATAAATGATGGCAAATATATAGCATTTCAATAATACTGGTGGTGTTCATAATGGTATAAAGAAGTTCTTATTAAGTAACAGGAAAAATTGTTATTAGACTTTCAATAATGGATGTAAGGTGGCTTTTAGTATTAAAAAACATAGAGAACATGAGGTTACATATTCAACAGGCAATTAAAAACAGAAGGAAAACCAACAGTAGACATCTTTGTTCCACATTTTAAAGAGGTTAAAGTCAACATTTATTTTATGAATTACCTGCTATTTCCAGGTACTGGACCAGGCTCTACAAGTTATGTCTTAGAAAAAATATGCTTTTACTGGATTTTTCTAGAAATATTATAAATGACAATTTCATATTAGTTTCCAAGGCTTGGAAAAGCTTCTATGCAAGACAAAATATATGTGATGTAACTGAATACACAATGAAGCTAACAATTTTTAAAATTTTGATAATGGTATCATAGTTCTCTATTTTTTGAGGTAAGATACTATAATATTTTGGATTTCTTTAAAGTAATTCAGTTTTCCCATATGGATGGGAGTACAGATCAAACAAGACTGGGTTATTACTGAAGCAGCATAATGGGTATGAAGAGATTCCCTCTACTTTTGCAAGTATTTGAAAAATTCTATAATAAAAAGTTTTGTGTGTTTTTTGGTTTTTGTTTTTTTTTTTTTTAACAGAGAAAGAAAGAGTTGGGGGAGGGGCAGAGAGAGAGACAGAGAAAAAGTTCTTAAGTAAGCTCAATGCTGAATGCAAAGCCCAACGTGAGGCTCAATCTCAGGACTCTTAGAGCATGACCTAAGCCAAAGTCAAGAGTCAGACTCTCAACCAACTGAGCCACGCTGGGGCCCCTATAATAAAAAGCTTTTTAATGACATGTGATAATCAAATAAATCCATAAATATCAGTGGCTGGAGCACCTACCATAACATAGTCCATATAGAAGAGCATTTCCCTGGTCTCATCAGATGAGTTCACTCTAATTCAGATTTTTTAGGTTCAAATCCCAAACCCTATCACTTACTAATATGTTTTATTAGCCAGGTCAGTTAACCATTTTGTGCCTTGATTTTATTATTTGTAAAAATCATTATAAGAGTACTGTGACAATTGGGCACCTGGGTGGCTCAGATGGTTAAGTGTCTGCCTTCGGCTCGGGTCATGATCCCAGGGTCCTGGGATCGAGTCCCACATCGGGCTCCCGGCTCAGCGGGGAGCCTGCTTCTCCCTCTGACCCTCTCCCCTCTCATGCTGTTTCCCTCTCGCTCGCTCTCTAAAAAATAAATAAAATCTTTAAAAAAAAAAAAAAGAGTACTGTGACAATTAAATCAGTTCATCCCATTTAATTGCTTAGAAGTACTTAGAACATTATAAATAATAAATACTTGTTTGCTATTTTTATTATATACTGGGAATAGTTCTATTTGGTCTCCAGGTTCATCACTCCAATAAGAAATGCCTACAGATTACTTCCTGGATTACTGGCCTTCCAACAGTAACAATTTACCTGTCTGGTTAAATCTCATCTGGTTACTCAAGGTCTTGTTCTATTTAACAGTAAGAAGTAATATATCCCTAAGTTTATAGTTACTGAGTTATCAAGCTCAATTCTTGAAATATTGGCAAAAGATTAAAAGCACTTTAAACAGTTTGAGAAAAGAAAAACACTAATTTAAGCTCTTACATTGGCTAAATAAATTTTTAAAAAGGAAAACAAAATATATGATATAAACATAGATATGATTACTGTACTATGATACCATTATCAAAATTTTTAAAATTGTTAATATCATTATATATTCAGTTGCATCACATATATTTTGAATTGCATGGAAGCTTTCCCAAGCCTTGAAAACTAATATGAAATTATTATTTATAGTATTTCTGGTATTTCTGGAAAAATCTATTAAAGTATATTTTTTCTAAGACTGTAACTTGTAGAACCTGGCCCAGTAACCAAAAAACATACAGAAATAATCTCAAAGCTCCCAAATGGTAATATTTCATGTCAAAATAACTTATCAAAGAAAATACTTTATTACTTATTGATAAATATATCCCAACAGGATATATTAGGCTATGCAGAAATTATTTTTATAATTATAATAAAAGCCTAGACTTAAAATGTGATCAAATTTGTCAAATAATTTCAAATATGTCATTGTTAATGGTAAGCCTAATCATAAAAATTACTTTAAAAATCAGGAGAACAGGGACACCTGGGTGGCTCAGTCAGTTCAGCATCAGACTCTTGATTTCCACTCAGGTCATGATCTCAGGTTTGTGAGACAGAACCCCTCATTGGGCTCCACGCTCAGTGGGGAGTCTGCTTAAAGATTCTCTCCTTCTGCCCCTCCATCTCGTGTGCACGCACACACTCTTTCTCTCTCCCAAATAAATAAAATCTTTAAAAAAAATAAATAAATAAAAATCAGAACATATAAAGAAAGGATGAACCAAATCAAGGGGATGCATACAAAAAGTATAATGTGACATCCAAAATTAATAGTTAGGACTACCTTTAAATGAGTGCTTACAAACTCACATGGTTCAACTCTAAGTGGGCATGATGGTAACCTCAGGAATTAATAATCAAGGGGTAGAGACTGTGACAAACTGGGTTTCATATTACCTGGTGAATCTAAACACATTCAAACTCACTTATTTTAAACAGAAGGAACCAGTAGATGGTTGGAAAAAGAATGCTTATTAAGTCATTTAGCAATCTATGTCTTAGACCAATATATTGATATAAAAGCAACCATTATCCATAGAATTCGGATGTTTCTTTCAAAGGATAAAATATCTGTATTGTTCCCATGGTGGATAATGAAACCACTCACATGAATCTCCTCCCTGCATTTTTTTTTTAATAATTTAGCGGGTTCCTAATTGGTTTCTCTGCTTACAATTGCATGGGCTGCAAATCTCTCCCCAGTACAGCCCCAGGGTGCTATTTCTTAGAACCCACCTCTGATTGCACCAAGTCGCTTTAAATGCTGAGAACAACCTAGAGAATGCTGCAAAAATGGTCTTGATCAACATGGTAGCTATTTCTCCAGCATTCCCTACACCTGTTCCCATCCTTTCACTCATGGCGAAGCACTTATTTTGCAATTCTCCTAATGTCTCAGGCTCACACCTTGGTGTTCTCCACACTGTTCCTTTTCCCTTCCCTACCTGGTTCCATCCTATATTATTCAAGCTCCAAGGCAAGAGCCCTGTCTTAGCTGAGATAGAAGCCGCTCCTGAACACTCCCACCATTCCCTATTCTTACTTCTTCCATGACCTTTATTAGGTTGTTTTATACTCACTTAAGATTACCAAGGGAAGATAACTTTTATGTCTCTATCTTTTTATTTCCTATCTTTTGTTTCTGTGTTCTCAGTTTTATGCACAATACCAGGCACAGAGCATATACTTAATTTATTTTTCTTGAATAAATGAATTCATTAATGAAGTGGAACACACACCAAGTCTGCTCTATTTCATACCCTGTTCTCTTTTATTGAATTGTGCTAAACACATAGTATGGTTCTCATTTTTACTTTGGGGCATAGATACCACATCTTAAAACTAACCAAGGAGGGACACCAGGGTGGCTCAGTCGGTTGACTGTCTGACTCTTGATCTCAGCTCAGGTCTTGAGCTCCGGGTTATGAGTTCAAGGCCCGCATTGGGCTCCATACTGGGTGGGGAGCCTACTTAAAAAAATAGTAATAAAAATAAATAAACTAACCAGGTACATACTACAAAAGGAAGGAATTAATAATTCTACCTCATTGGAAACAAAACTACCACCAACAAATTGAATACTGATTTTCTGGATCTACAGAAATGCCAAAGGGAAAAGGGAAAAGGTTTTATGTAAGGATTTGACATGAGAACAATGCACGTGTACTGGCTGAGGTGTCTTCTAATTTTAAAAAACTCCCTATGATAAAATCTACTAATTAAGAGATTTTCTCCTAACTCCAAAGGCAATGACATATTGTCATTTCACGGGTGTTTTATTGCATCTTTTTCCCCCCACAGTGAGCCTTGAACTTCATTATTCTATTTCCAAAGAAGTTTTTTCCCCCAGATTATTTTATATGCACCTTTCCATTATCACATGACAAACCCTAACAGGTTTTTTTTTTTTAACTCTTCAGAAGATACAAAAATATGTCTAATTAAGTCACTCACTGGCATTTTGGGTTGAATTCAGGAGCACCTCATATTTGTGATCAGGAAGGTGGCAGGATTGTGGGTGCTTATGGATGTCAATGCCCTCAGGGCTATCTCTGTTTAGTTCACCTTTGTATCTCCATGGAAATGATGTGTTGTGTTTTTTTTTTTCTCCATTTCTAGAAAATAAATCATGGGAAACACTTATTGTGTTCCCATGGAGATCTGGAAGCCCATATTAATCTTCTCCTTTGAATAATAGCCAAATATGAGATTCTCCCTCTCTTTTAAAAGGTAAATGAGCATCCATGAATTTTACAGAAATTAACAATCACTGGTAGCTTAGAAATGAAAATAATTAACAGATAAAACAAAGATGTGATTTTATACTAGAAAAAGTTGAAGTTAAAAAAAGTTGGGGAAAAAAAGGAAATCAGAGTCTACCTAAAAATCGTCTAGTTAAAAACAAAAAAACACACATAGAACATCAAGTTGATATTTATAGGCCAGAAGATGGAAGAGAAGTTATCACGGAAACAGAAATAGAGAATTTCTCTGAAATACTGAAAAGTAATAATTTACTCCTTATGAGACTAGTTCCAGAAAAGAAACACTCCTTTAGGGAATAAGGAATCAAATAGTTAACTTCCTGGTTATACACAAATTCAACATCTTTAACTTTTCTTTTCTTCTCTCACAACATATTTTATTTAACCCTCTAATCCTCACCTTCAAAACCTTGAGTGAAAGTTTACAAGTTACTTGTTTAAAAGAGGCTCTTAAATTTACTCTATATATTAGGCACAATTTCAGGTAATAGGAAGAGTCTTCGGGGGTTAAACAAAACAGGTTCAGTAACTCATTTTATTATACACTGTAATTAACATCTATCAGTTATCGGCCAATTTTTATGAAAGGCACTATAATCTTTAATTAAGGATCACCTCATTCTTACCTTCAGTTCAAGAGGAGCTGTCTCCACCCAGGCAGACAATATGAGGAGGCTTATGATGCAGTCATAGCAATTTCGAGAACCACATACACACCCTAGTCTGGTCTAACGTGAACATGCAACTCAGGCAGCAAAAACGAGAACTGGGCTCAGATGTTTTAAATCCTAAAGGAAGTAAAGTACTGGAAGAAGTGAACTGTATTACTGGTATATCAGTGTTCAGAAGACAAAGTAGAATGGAGGTATTTCGATTCCTATCCTGTGTCCATTATGTATGTGTCCCCAAATTCTCAGTGTACGTCCTAAGATTGTTGAGTGGACAAGCTCAAGTTTTACGTTTGGAGGCACCGTGGAATCAACCTCTCTGGAATCACAGGACACCTGGTCAAATCAGCAATGCTAGAAAGGGGGAACATTGCAGTGGATAATGGGAAAATAACCAAAAGAGAGCCTCTCTGCCTCCCAGAGTTAGGCATTCTTTCCTCTAGGTTCCTAAAGCACCCCATGCGGATGTCTAGAGCTGCAGAAAACACACTGTATTATAATGATTTGCTTACTGCTTCCTTCAGGGACCCATGAACTCCTTGGTGGGAGTGACTTTATTGCATATCTGTAACAGCTAGGATAGTGGTAGACACAGAGTAGAGGGGGGCAGAAAGAGTTAATGCTACTGAATAATACATTTTTAGAAGTCAAAATGTCCTTAGAGTTTATTTAAGCTCCTTATGTTTTTCTAAGCGTGGATATAAAGAGATCGGAAGTGAAACTTTGAACCTGAAGCCACAGTTAATTCCAGAGGGGAATTTAGAAGCAAGTTGTACCAAAAAAAAAAAGTTGTATTACCCTTCATTTTGTATTGATTAAACATTACCCCTTACACATATAATAATATTTTTCATTTTCCCAGGTACAAAGGCACATCAGTAGGATTCACATGCATTCTAACATGATGGTGAACTGGTGGTTTAGGCAATGAAAAAACACCTTTACATGCAGAGACTTCTAAATAAGGACTCATCCTAGAGAAACAGCACAGCAAACTGAATGTAGTAATAAAACTGAAGTAAGGAGCTGTCAATCATCTAAATTTGTTCCTTTTCCAGCCCTCCATGTATTTATGCCTTAGCTCTAGATGAAGCATTGAGAAAAGTTTAAATAAATTTTTTACTTTTTGAAGATTTAACAAATAAATTATAATATTTACAATGTACAATCATGTAAGTTTTAACATATAGACAACATCCCTCCCCCAAAGTTTCTTCATTCGTGTTCAATTATCATCATCCCTCATGTCTCTCTCCCCCTTTGCCCCAGGGAAACACTGATGTGCATATCACCACTATAAATTAATTTGTATTTTCTATAATTTTGATTGTTTGCAGTTTGAGAATTCCATACTAACAAAAGCAGACAGTATTTACTTTGGGGGGGGTATTTTTCCAATCAACCAAATTATTTTTAGATTCCTCCATGTTATTTCTAGTATCAAGAGTTCGTTCCCTTTACTGTTGTATTTCACATGTTTTTTTTACCTAGTTGTTGATGAACATCTAAGGTGTTTCCAAGTTTTGGCAATCCAAATAAAATTGCTGTGAACATTTGCGTATCAATCTTGGTCCAGACATATGCCATTTTCTTACTTTCATATCTAAAGGTGAAATGGCTGCACCATATTAGTAATGTATATTTAACTTTTTAAGTAACTTCCAAACTTTTTTCCTCAGTGATTGTACTACTTTATATTCCCACCATCAACATACAAGAATTCCAATTGCTACACATTCTTGTTAACGCTTAATAGGATCAGTCTTATTTTTAGGCATTTTGATGGTTGTGAAATGTTATCGCCTTCCTTTTTTGGTCTGTTTCATACACTCTGCCACTGATGTTTGGTACATACATATTTAAAATTGTTTTATCTTCGTGGAGAATGGACCCCTTAATCATAATGTAATGTCCCTCATTATCTCTGATCATGTTCCTCTTTCTGAAGGTTACATGTCTGATATAAATATATCTACCCTGGCATTATTTTATGTTTACATAGTTTATCTTTTTTCATCCTTATACCTGTCAACTATTTATGTCTTTATATTTAAGTTAGTTTTCCTACAGGCAACATAAACTTGGTCCATACTTTTTTAAAGTCTAATTTCATAATCTGCATCTTTACATTGGTGTATTTAGATTCTGTATTTAACATGAATATTAATATGGTTGATCAAAATTTACCATTTTCCTAGCTATTTTTTTCCAATGTGTTCTTTTTTTCTGCCTTTTGAATTAATTGAGCATTTTTTAAGATTTAATTTTATTTCCTCTATTGGCTTTTATTTATACCACTTTAAAAATTGTGTTTGGAGGCTAACCTATAGGTTTATAATGTGTATCTTTAATTAATATATTACTTTGCATAGAGTGTAAAAACCCTAAAAATATATTTCCAGTTCTCCCTTTCCATTCTTTGTACTGTTATTGCCATGTATCTTACGTTTGCATATATGATAAATACACAACACTTTGCTACTGTTTTCCTTCAGAGAGTCCATGAATTTTTAGAGCAGTTAATAAGCCATTTCATCTCTCCCTGCATCTGAAAAGCACCCAACATGGCCTTGTTAGAAAGTGTCTTTCTAACATGTACCTGACACATGGGAGGCACATAAATAAATACTTGAATAAGTAAATTAATATATTCTTGCCTGAAAATATAATTTTTGTAGTTTTTGCAGAACGAAGAAAAACCAGGAAATAATTCACAAGCCTATACATTACGTCAATTAAGAAAATATTCACACAACAAGGAAGTACGGTTATCCAAACTTACAGGAGGGGTGGGAAGGGGTGGTGACGACAGAGAGACAGAAAGGGAGAGTGGGAGACAGGCTATTTCAACTCCTACTAAATGATACATCAGAGTTAACATCTATCTAAGGAGCAGGTTTATATCCAAGTAAGCCATATTAACAGAAAAAGCTTATTTTCAATTCTGGGTGTGTATATTTTCTCAGGATAACTTTTTTAATCTGGAGGAGGGCTAACTGAAAGAAGGAAAGGAATCCAATCATATACTGTTGGTCTCTTACTGCCCATTTTGCATTTTAAAATTAATATAATACCAATTATTATTCTATATTATTACTTCTGCCAAATATTTAAGTGCTTATAATGTTTCATTCAGCACAGAATATTGCTAGGTATTTTGTACATACTGTGTCATGTGGGTCCTACTCAAGAGCACTGCTTCTTATACTGAATAGCATTGCACATAACTCACAATATTTTGACAATCATTGTCTTATTTGATCCTTTCAGTAATCCTGTGAAGTATGATAATTCCCATTTAATGGATTTGTAAATCTGAGGCTCAGAGATTTTACTGTGCAAGTCATAGACTTCATCAATGAACAAGAACTCCAAGACCAAATCTGATCGCTGCACCCTGCTGTCTCTGGGATATGTATCATCCCAGTCATCCCTTGATGTCCTGTTGCCATTTTGGCCTTGATTCTTCCTATTATTATCAGTCATGGGACCAATCAAAACAAAATCAATTTTTAACATAAAAACACAGCATCCTATCTCCATATAATTAAGGATATCTCAGTTTAGGTCTGTTTGACTTACTATATGATGATACCCTTTTCTTTTGAATCTTGAGGAATTAAAAACTCCACAGATCTGTGAAGTTCATTTTTTTCTCCGAAGTCAGATAGGACTCTGCACTGTTAAAGATAGGATTAAAAATGAGAAAGAGAAAAGTGAGGATGCTCATGCTCTAAGTGAATATACTCATATGGCTATGGTTTATTAAAGAGTTTTTAAGACCATACTATCACCTAGGTAGTGACTGTAAGCAAACTGTGTGCAGTGAACATTAACATAAATGTTAATGATGAAAATTACTTAAATGTAATAAATATTTCATTTAATGAAGTGATAGGAACATAAAACATTAAGCTGAAGATTATTCTGTAGCACATTCACTGACCATATGATCTAATTAAAGCATGTAAATTATCAGAGATGATCTAGCTCAGGATCATTTCCAATGAAGGTACTCTATCATTTCCTATCATTAGGAAATAGGGTTTGTGAATGACCTTGAATGTCACCTACTGCAGAGGATTCCGAAAGTATGGGTGTAGCCAGAAATTTTATATTGTGATAGAGAGGAACAGAGACTCATAACTCAAAATGTGTATAATATTGCCTTTAGCTACATTTGAATGACAATAAATAATGCCAAGTTTAGAAGAACTGTTTCTCATGATAATGAAATCATTTAAGACAGAAGAAATTGTCACTTCCAGAACAGTTTGAACTCAGTTTGCACGGCTAAATCTAGATTGCTTCTCAAGGAATCTTAAAATAAAAGCTCTTCTGATAAAATACTGTTTTTACTGATTACCCTTATCCAATCATTGATTCTTAAAAATTTAAGTATTTGACTTCTCCTTTGTATGTATAGAAACAAAAAGGTAAACTAATCTCTGAATTAACTACACAGCAGAATGTGAGAATACACTTTCTCTGGCATTTCGCAAAAGCTCTCAGTGGTTTTGCAAATGTGTGTTTCTGTATTAGAAGTTTCAACTATCCTGAAAATATTTCCCAAAATCCAAATAATGAGTACACATCATTAAGAAGGCAACAGCATGGCTTATTCATGTGTCCTCTAATAAAATACCTGATTCAGTAAGAGAATGGTTAACAAAAGGAACCAGATAACACAGGTCTTTAATGGATGCACAACCCTTAAAAACTGGCCATGATATTTATGTTTTAAAGCTCAAAGGAATTTGTAATGATTTTCTTCTTCATGAGTGAAAAATTCCTCCTTATCTATCTTACAAGGCCAGGGATTGCTTTGCCTTCAACAGTTGCCCAAATGAGAACAGGGTGGGGAAAGGAGGACACAAAGGAGGATGTTGTTTGAGTGATAAATAGAGGAAGGGGATAGAGCCAGAGAAAGATGGAAAGCAAAAGAACGAGAGAAAATTCTAAGAAATACTTAGGCTCTAGGCAATTATTTGTGATGCCCTGTCCCCCATATAATATCAGACATCAAAATGTATTCACATCCTCACTAAATACTGTTTGTATATATGACCATCTAAAACTGGAGTCTATTGCAACCAACTAGATGCAGTTGCTATGCATTGCGTGCCTTTAATATGAATTTTAACTTTAAATGTACAATTTTCTTTTTGTATTTTGGAGCCAATAATTTTTAGATCTCCAGTATTTTCAGTCTCTTGAAAAGCCAATAGGACCAAAGAATTGTGACAGTAGGAGCCAAAGGAGAATGAGACCCTGCTAAGCCCTAATTTCCCTATTGGCCATGAAGCTACCTATTTTGAATTGCTCATCTTAGGGAAAATATTCAATGTTTTCTACTACTTGTCTTTGAAAGTTTTTAATGGAACTGAATGCAGATATTGGAATATTGTCAAGGTATACATTCTTAGCACCTGTTTTAGGATACTAGGTGAGTTTAAGTTTAGTTTTGATATTTTATTCAATTCTTTATAAGATAATGAAGGCATTCTTATTAATAATAATTGCCTAGTGAGTTCACCTTGACTTCCAGAGCTATCCTTACACGATTTGCTCATTTCCATATAATCCCTTCCATCTTCCAACTGAAATAAAAAGCACTGTTAAAGATAAGAAATGAGAAAGAGAAAAGTGAAGATTTGGGAAATAACATAGTCCTCACTAATATTACAATAGTATAAGATTATGTGGCAGGGTCCGTGGCCCTGTTCTCAGAATAATTATCTTTGTTTTAAACACCAATAAGCTCTCCTAAATTTTAATTCTCCCTCTCCCAAATAAATGACAATTCTTCCGTGTCTGTTAACTAAGCTGCCAATGGTTTAACAAAATGAAAAGTCAAGGATCATTTAAATATCCAAACTTGGTTTTATCTTTGACCTTCCCTGACCTCACCACCAGCCTCCCAGGTTTCAATATGCTCTTCATCTTACTCCTTAAGGTCCTGATAGGGGCACTCCTCTTCAAACCTTTGTGTGGAGGCCCAGCTCTACTTCCTGATAAAAGCTGAACAAATAAATTCCTTTTAATATACTACTTTTTGACAGATAACAATACTTTCGGCTAGGGATCCCATGAACTTAAATGCCTTGAGGGGCCAGGCACGCATCACAAACATATGAAGGAATCTGGTATAAGACGGAGAATCAGAAGAGCCTAAATTCCAAATTGTACCTATGTTCAAAAACATTCTTACAGCCAAACAAAACTGCTGCCGTCATTAATGTTCAGACCCTACAGTAACCCTGTATACACATTCATTACAGAATATCTTCTTATATGGTAATTATTCAGTAAATAGATAGGTGGATACATTGATGGATCAGTACAGGGATGATAGAATGATTGAGTGAATGACTGGATTTAAACAGTTTTGTTTTTTTTTTCCCTGAGTATAGACACCCAAAATTAAACAGGTAAATTACATGTTTTGCCTTTCAGTGAAACCAATTCTGATTAGAAGTTTATTTCATGCCAATGCTGTTGATAACACAATAAGCTTTTCTCAGAAAAGCCAAAGAAAATCACGAAGCACCCTTTCCCAGAACCACTGCCTAAGCTCAACTGGAAAACTTTCCAAACACCCTACGTATTTCCACTAAGACCAAGGAACACATGAAAATATGGAGCTGAAGCATTCACTGGGACCATCAGTCCAAATGTCTAATTCATAAGAAGAAAACTGAAGCCCAAAAAACAAATACTTTTCCATAAACTATATAAGTTTAACAGGATAAAAACTAGATTCTCTGTCTCGGATTCTTTCCAGAGCATCTCACTCTTCGAGGAAGAAGGATAATCTCCCGTTGTAACTCATTTTCTCCCATGAGAAATGAATTTCCTCAACAGGAGCATAAACAAATCATATTTTAATTAGTACAAGGAATTATACCTATGTTAATTTGCTTGCCATGGAATCTTTGGAGGTGTTTGGAACTAATGTCAGTAATTTGAAAAGTGCTGGATTACATCCTAACAGGCATTTATAAAAACTGTCAACTTTCATATTATTTAATTCCCATCCGAGCCATTGTTTAGATTATTTCATTAGTGGACCACAATGAACCACATATCCTTATATTCATGCCTTTATAAGCCACTCCAGACACTGACTCTGAGCCCTACCTTAGGACTTGCATTGGCCAATGGTACAGTACCAAGCATGATACAAGAAACGGGATTGATAATCACTATCTCACCAGGTCAGGTTGAACTCTCTGTCTCAGAGTCCAACCATGCTCTAAGCAAATCAAGGCCAAACCGTGGTAGAAAGAGAAAGAAGCCACATGGCAGAGCACTGAGACACCAGACAAGCCAATGACCCCAGATTACCAAATCCCCAGCAGAGCCCTGTTCTAGGACCTGATGCACAGTAACATGGGAAATAATAGTGTAGCTTTAACTCACTTTAAGTTCCGGAGTGACACGTTATACAGCAATACCTATACACCAGTCAAAAACTGGGTAGAGGTATTAATTGGACAAAAGATCAAAGGCATGTACAGTGGGGGCAGGTAAGAGAACAACCTAAAAATATGCCAAAAGATGACTGAAAGACACAGGGTAGCATTGTTAAAAGAACCTCTATCACACAAGCACCAAGAAAACAGCCAAAAGCCTAGACTCATCAGACAAAATACAGGAATACACGAAGTTTTAAAACCTTAAAATCATGACTTCAATGATTTTTATATTAAATATAATAAAGATCAGTTGTGACAAAAACTTATAACAACCTTCTAACAGTGTATCTTATTATCTCCGTTATACAGACAAGGGAATGGAAATCCAGAGGAATGAAGCAATTGGCCTCCGGTCTCTTGGGTGTTAGCAGAAAGGATTCCAAGACGCCACAGATGAATATATAAAGATTACATAGCTTTCCTACTAGCTACTGGACAGATAAATGAAGGCACTTCTTCTAAATGAGTATTTCTCTTAGAAGATTGTATTCAACTTTTGTGAAAGTATCAATATACTGTCTGAAAGAAATATTGGGTTTGAGGGTCAGATTAATTTAGATAATATCATTATATTACTTTCATATTGGTACATTATTAAAATTACTCTTTCTCTTTTTAAAATGTTAAACCCTTTTTCATTTGTGATTCTTTATGAATAAATTTTTATTAAGATATTAGAGCAATTTAAGTTTCACAGGAAAATTGAGGGGAAAGTACAGAGATGTGCCATAAGTCCCCTGCCCCCACACATGCATAGCCTCCCCTATTATCAACATCCCCCAAAATGAGACATTTGTTAGAAGCAATGAACCCACACTGACACATCATAACCACCCAGAGTCCATAGTTCACATTACAGTTCACTCCTGGTGGTGTGTATTCTATGGGCTTGGGACAAATGTATAATGACATATACCCATTATTGTGGTATGATACATAGTATTTTAGCTGCTCTAAAAACCCTCTGTGCCCTAGCTCTTCATCTTGCCCAGCCCTCACCCCTCATCATATTGTGGTGATCACTTATCTTTTTACTGTCTCCATACTTTTGCTTTTCCAGAATGTCATGTCATAGAGTTGGAATGATACAGCATGTAGCCTTTTCAGCTTGGCTTCTTTCACTTTGCAATATGCATTTAAGGCATCTCCCTGTCCTTCATAGCTAGATAACTCATTTCCTTTTATCGCTGAAAGGTATTCCATTGTTTAGAGGTACTCTGGTTAATTTCTCAATTCACCTCCTGAAAGACATCTTCATTGCTTCCAGGTTTTGCCAATCATGAATACAAGTGCTATTAATATCCATGGGCAGGTTTTTGTGTGGATATAATTTTCCAAATCCTCTGGGTAAATACCAAGGAGTGTCATTGCTATATCTTTCTTTTTAAAATATTTATTTATTTGACAGAGAGAGAGAGAAAGCATGCACAAGCAGGGGGAGTGGCAGGCAGAGGGAGAGGGAGAAGCAGGCTCCCAGCCAAGCAAAGAGCCCAATGCGGGGCTCCACCCCAGGACCCTGGGATCATGACCTGAGCCGAAGGCAGACGCTTAACCGACTGAGCCACCCAAGCACCCCTGTCATTGCTATATCTTAAGAGTAGGTTTAGTTTTCTAAGAAACTGCCAAACTGTCTTCCAAAGTGGCTGTACCATTTTGCATTCACATGAGCAATGAATGAGAGTTCCTGTTGCTTCGCATCCTCACCAGCATTTGGTGTTGTCAGCATCCGAGATTTGCTAGACAGGTCTCCCGAGGCAAGGAAAATAAAAGCAAAATTAAACTACTGAAACTCAGTCAAAATAAAAAGCTTCTGCAGAGTGAAGAAACTGGAAGGCAAAACTAAAAGTCAACAAAACTAAAAGGCAGCCTACGGAAAGGAGGAAGATACCTGCAGAGCTCCAGGTGGGGACAGAAGCCTTCCAGCCCCTGTCCCTCGGTGCCCTCCTTCAAGGGAGGGAAGCAGCTCTTGTCTGGTGCTCTAAATGAGCTCCCAGGGCCCACACAGGGCCTGGTGTTCTGTCGGTCGCAGGGTGCCCTTGGCTCTCAGAATTGCCACGAAGTACACGGCCAGCAGCCCCATCTGTTCTGGGTAGCACAGCTTCGTCTCCAGCAAGTCCCGGCAGGCAGCCCGCTGCTCTTGCACTTGGCACCGTGTGCCGGAGCCCAGACTCTCCATGGCGGGCTGAGGGGGTTGAAGCTCTAATCTAGAAAAGTCGTGCTGCCTGGATGGCTTTCTCACTTTCCAAACTTATTTTTTTTTTTACATGTGTGCAGATTTTTCTCAGTAGGAGATTCAGTCTCAAAGGGTTTCTCAATCTCAGCACTACAGACATTTTGGGTCAGATCACTTAATGAAGAGGACCGTTTTATGCACTGCAGGACGGCAGCAGCTTGCATGACTTCCATCCACTGGATGCCAGTATCACTTCCCCAGTTCTGACAACCAAAAACGTCTCCAGACATTGCCAAATAGCCCCTCGGGCCAATATTGCCCCAGTTGAGAACTCCTGGTAAAATGTAACTACTGTGTCATTCCCAGAAGAGGCAACTGCACACATATTTAAATTCCTTGAATTCTGGTTATTTTTATGCAAAAAAATAAAATATAGTGTTATAAAAGGATTATATAACATACGCAATGGTCGGCTTAGTGTTTTGTATATAAGGCGCTCTTTTGGAGAGCTAGAAAGGTGCCTAAAAGTACCTAAAGACATATAAAAATAGTTATTAATATATTTAGGCTAGGTCAGTAAACAGTAATGACTAAATTTGCATATGTCCCAGGCTTGTTAATAATTTTAAGTTATTACATGTTTTGAAGTTACAGGGATTTTTCTAAGTTTTATTTTACATGTATTCTCCTATTTCATCCTCAGAATAATGCAAGGAGATAGGGATAGTTGTTATCCTCATCTTCAACATGCAGAAACTGAGGCACAAAGATGTTAAACACTGACAGGAGGTAAGTGACAGAGCCAGGATTTAAACTGAAGCCTTCAGTCTCTAGAGACTGAGCTTTCATCATCTGCTTTTTTTTTTTTTAAGATTTTATTTATTTATTTGACCCAGAGAGAAAGACAGCGAGAGAGGGAACACAAGCAGGGGGAGTGGGAGAGGAAGAAGCAGGCTTCCTGCCAAGCAGGAGCCCGATGCAGGGCTCGATCCCAGGACCCTGGGACCATGACCTGAGCCAAAGGCAGACACTTAACGACTGAGCCAACCAGGTGCCCCATCATCTGCTATTTTTAAAGGAATGAAATTTAATAATGAAAATGTGCTTTGAATTCCTGGTTGCATCCAGGATTTCTGGATGTGATAGATTTTATTGAATCAGTCACTGTGTTTCTCTTCAGGGTTCTTCTAATGCTTGCCCATACCTCTTTTAAAAAGGATGAAGACAGAGTTCATTTTTTTTTTATTCTTATGTTAATCCCCATACATTACATCATTAGTTTTAGATGAAGTGTTCCATGATTCATTGTTTGTGCACAACACCCAGTGCTCCATGCAGAATGTGCCCTCCTCAATACCCACCACCAAGCTAACCCATCCTCCCACCCCCCTCCCCTCTAGAACCCTCAGTTTGTTTTTCAGAGTCTATCGTCTCTCATGGTTCATCTACCCCTCCGATTTCCCCCGCTTCATTCTTCCCCTCCCGCTACCTTCTTCTTCTTCTTCTTTTTTTTTTTTCTTAACATATATTGCATTATTTGTTTCAGAGGTACAGATCTGAGATTCAACAGTCTTGCACAATTCACAGCGCTTACCAGAGCACACACCCTCCCCAGTGTCTATCACCCAGTCACCCTATCCCTCCCACCCCACCCCCCACTCCAACAACACTCAGTTTGTTTCCTGCGATTAAGAATTCCTCATATCAGTGAGATCATATGATACATAAGACAGAGTTCATTTAAGACCATTTTGTTCAGTACTTAAATAAGCTGAATAAGGTTCATAATAATAAGAGTGTGGATTATATGTGCAGGGATTTAAAATGTCCCAGGAGGAATTTAGTAGAGAATTTGTAAAATATTTCCTGACAGCGATAGCTCTCAAGCATCATGGCCAAAACACAGAATTTCCAAAACTGGAAAAATAAAAAACGGCTAACAACATGCATGCTAAAATGTACCAGCATAGCTTCTTAATGGGATTTAGGTCATAAATGTAATTTCTAGGTGAAAGTCACTATTAAAAGTTGTTGAAAACCAAGCCAAGATTACTAGATGATATAGAAAAGGTACAGATACAGGAGAAGAGCAAACATTTTTAATATTCTCTGTCCTAAAAATCAACTGTACTATTAGTTAAAAAATTAATATATACAATTCTTATACAATTGTGAATTGTGTAAGACTGTTGAATCACAGACCTGTACCTCTGAAACAAATAATACACTATATGTTAAAAAAAAGAAGATAGTAGGAAGGGAAAAATGAAGGGGGGAAATCGGAGGGGGAGACGAACCAGGAGAGACTATGGACTCTGAGAAACAAACTGAGGGTTCTAGAGGGGAGGGGGGTGGGGGATGGGTTAGCCCGGTGATGGGTATTAAAGAGGGCACATTCTGCATGGAGCACTGGGTGTTATACGCAAACAATGGATCATGGAACACCACATCAAAAACTAATGATGTACTGTATGGTGACTAACAAAACATAATAAAATTTAAAAAATTAAAAAAATTAATATATTAAAAAACTGTAGGGTATCCATACTACTATAAAATTTGGAGATCAAAGTTTCAGATAAATGGTCATGTACCTGAGGTGAAGTAGAGAAGATATGATGCAAAAAGGAGAGAATGTAAAGAAACTAATCTTTATTCGTGCCTAAACAATTAGAAATAGGTATATCTGGGTACACATGTACATGTATTTGCATGTATGTTCATATACATTTTTTGTCGGTCTACTTTATTAACCTCTCTGTTTATTATGACCTAAAGATTCATTGAACAAGCCCAGAAAAATCTGTCTAGTTATGGTCTTAACATAATCTATTCCCCCAAATTACACACTGAAACCTTGAGTTTAACAGCAGTTAGAGTGAAACCTGAGCACAAACGTGAGTTATTCATGTTTAACATGGAGAAACCTTATGTCACATTCAAATTGCATATGAGATGCTATTAGGTGGCTCTCTCATTAACAAATTATTGTTTTGTTTCTCTAAGTAAAACACATAAAGATAATTAAGGGAAGGAGCCTACATTTTAAGAAAAAGACAACTATTTAGGGTTTTCCCAAAGCTCTGTAGCCTAGATGGAATTATGAAAATATAATTTGACATGGTCCTAGCCATGACGATGTGGCAAGTACTAGCCTAGCCCTTCAAAAATAAAATAGAAAGCTCTATGAGGCCACTGTTTGCAAACAGTGGACAAAGGGATGCAGGATTGCAGTTATTAATAGTATGGGAATATATGAAGTAAGACCCATAATAGCCCTGGGCTTTCTGTCTGGAGGCACCTTCTAGAATACAGGAAAGCAAAAGATAAATAGAGGACAGTAGTCTTTCTAACTGAGGAAACACAGATTGGAAATATAAACTACTAAACTCACTGCAGGTCAGGTTAGGATACCAGAAAAAAGGGAGCTGAAGAAAAAAGCCACCCCAAAATCTACATGGAGGTCTCCTTAATTCGTTAGTTAAATACTAAGCTGTGTGTACTGTGAGTGAGACTCTGCAAGGTCTGGAAGAGAAGAAGACCTGGTACTCGGCTGACTCCCAGGAAGTCACTTACTAGTCCTAGAATAAAAGAAAATAAAAACTCACTCTAACAAAGCTTTTTAAAAGCCTCAAGGTAAACATGGTTACCAATAAGGTGATGCCTGCAAGAGTGAAAGTCAACACTTCCCAGACAAAGACAACAGAAACTTACCACAAGAAAGCCTAGATGTTGGAATTAGTACTCAAGGTGTATATGTATTTACATATATTCAGAAACTTAAATGTGCATAATAAATGAACAGATGGACCTGCACAGTAAAATATGTGGGGAAAAAAGGGCCAATGAATGGGTTAATACAGTTTGGAAATAAGAAAAGAAAAAAAGAGACTCAAAGATCTGTGAGTTCAAATTAAGTGGTATAATATAAATATAAATGGTGTCCCAGATAGAGAATGTCAAGGGGACAGAAAGAGTACTTGAAAAAATGATGGCTCAAACCCACCTGATCTAGGAAGGTCAGCAAATCCCAAAAAAGATGTACAGAAATAAAACACATCTGGATATATCATAACCTAACAGCTGAAAATCTTAACTCAAGATAAAATAATGAAAGCAGGAAGAAAAACAAACACATAACATAGGAGAACAATGAAATAAATGACAATTGACCTCTAATCAAACAGTACAGACCAAAAAGAACATAATCTTAAAAGTTAAAAAAAATTGTCAACTCAGAATTTTATACCAAATGAAAATATTCTTCAAATGTGAATATGATATAAAAACATTTTAAGATAAAAAAACATGAAGAAAATTCATGTTATCCAAACTGAAGGAAAGTGACAAACATGGCAACTTCAATATACAGGAAGAAACAAAGAACATAAGAAATAGAAATATGTGGATAAATATAAAAGACTACATTTTTATTCTATTTCTTTAAAATACATGTAAATGAAAACAACAGTTTTAACACTTTATCATAAGGCTTATAGGTGGATGTATCATATTTGACAATGATAGCACAAATTTAGTAAGAAATCAAGACAGTAGACTATTGCAAGGGTCTTAAACTTCACATATAGCCATGTAATAAATAATGATGCATATTGAAAACCAAGAGGAACCATTAAATATTACACATACACACAGAGTCAGAGAGAGAGAGAAAGACCTTACAAAGCCAATAGGAGAATGAGGATGGAATACTCTAGTGTATCTGATTAACTCGAAATAAAGCTCAATGATTGAACAGATCTCAAAAAAAAAAAGTTTCTCCAAGTCTGGCATCACCATTTCATAGTGAAAATTAAACTCATTTTTTGTTTAAACTGAAATTAAAAAATCAAGTATATTTGACAATGAAGACCATGAGGAATGCCAAAAAAAACCCAGTTCTAAACACTTAAAACCACTGTTCAATGATCAACACGTAAAAGATGAATATTAGAAGTCATTTAAAAATCAAGTCACAAATCTTAGATTTCAGGTGTTCCTTCTTTAAACAAATATGTATTACATGCCCACTTTGTGTCATGCATTGTTCCAGGGGCTAGGAACACAGAAACAGAGAAGAGAAAGAGGATGGGGTATGGAGGAAGGGTACCAGGTGAGGGAGAAAGCGAGAGTCGATATCTGGTAGTAAGTTCTATGAAGATAAAGAAGCAGGGGTGCCTGGGTGGCTCAGGAGGTTAAGTGGTAGACTCTTGGTTTTGGCTCAGGTCCTTATCTCACGGTCGTGAGATCGAGCCCCACATTGGGCTCTGTGCTCAGTGTGGAGTCTGCTTAATACTCTCTCTCCCTCTGCCCTCCCCCGCTTCTCTAAAGAAATAAATAAATCTTTAAAAATAAAAAAGAAGCAAGGGGTTGAGAGAGGGCTCAGAGTGAAGAGGAAGGGGATTATCATCTTAAATATCAGAAGAGTCCTCTCTTGGACAGTAACATATGGACAAAGATCTGAAGTTGGTGAGGGAAGAAGCCATGTGAATAAAGGAGAAAAAAAAAATTCCAGGCAGAGGAAAAAACAAATGTAAAAATGGCCTTAGGCAGCGATTTGTCCGGTGTGTTCTATAAACAACAAATAGACCAGAGTAACTAGAGTGTTGTCAACAAGAGGCCTAAAGAGTAGAAATGAAACCAGATATATAGAGGGAAGTCCACTTTTTAGACCACTGGAAGACTTTAACTTTTGTTATCTTACTATCAATTACTTTGGGGGTACATTTTTATCAAATTAAGATACAATAAAATGAAAATTTATATAGCTCTACAAAAATTCTCTGCACATTTAGTGGGCATAGTCATGGTGAGTTTTGAGATAATTTGATCTGTTTCTACTTTTTGAAAATTACTATTATGTTGAAAGGAGAACATGATGGGAGGAGGTTGACCGTGGTGATCAGTGAAGAGACTATTATAACAATCCAGGTGAGAGGTAATGGGGATTTGGATAATGATCACACAAGTGCTAAGAAGTGATTATCTTAAGAATATATTTTTAAGGTAGAGCCTACAAGATAAGTAAATGGATTTTCAGTAGAATGTCGGAGGAAAAAAGGAATCAAGGATATCTAAGGTTATAATCTACACAATGGAAGTAGAGATTTATCATCAAATGAGCTGAGGAAGAATGTGAGAAACCTTGGTTTATGGGGGTAAGATTGTGAACATTTTGGAACAAGTCTGATGTTAGTAAACACAACTATGAGACAGAAATTTGGCAGCTGATGGCATCTAAATGGTATTCAAAGCTGTAAGACTGAATGAGATCACTAAGCGATGGCTGGCAAGGGAGGGAGGTGGGGGTACAAAGAGAAAGAAAGAGAATAAGAAGTGAAAAAAAAATTAAAAACTGAGCATTGGAGCAGTTTCAAATTGCAGACCAGTCATTAAATGAGGAAACTATTAGCTTTTCAGTAAGTCAGAAGAATACTATTTAGAATGAATTATGGGTAAAAAAGGGAAGAAGCTGTACACTAAATTCCCTTAACAGTTATGACACAGACATGTGACAAAAAATTTCGCTTTTCGAATATGATGCTGTGATTGCAAGGAAATTCTTAGAAAATCTCAAATTGGCTGTCATCCCACAATATACAGAATTTCAGAGTTTACATCAGTTCAGTAGTTCTTTATATGGTGTCTACTAAATAAAAGGCAGAGAAATGTGCTGAGTGAAGGATCGGGTTGACTGTCCCTATACCTAGGAAGTTAATGCACTAGCAAGAGTAGAGCTCTATCTAGATCTCTACATGAAATTGTTTAATTCAGTATGAGAATGGTGACTAACAAATGAATGCATTGTTAGAGGGATGTTGAATCCCTTTTAATTCAATGATTTAAGTGTACCTATCTTGGAAAAAAAGAAGGAAGGAACGAAAGAACGAACGAAGTTAAAAAGATTCCGTGGTGTTACTGACTTCAGTCTAAAGCATTGTTCTAAGAATCTAGATTCTTAGCTCTCCTTCCTTTCTGTTGAGGCTTTGCCTACGGATAAATGTTCACTTGGGGCTCCCCACAACTCCCGGTTTTTATCTTCCTTGATTAAATTCCAGCAGAAGAAAAGAGAATCTTTTCCCCAAAAGTTCTAACTCGTACTCTGGGCCTGAGTCTGAATGGTTTTGATTAGGTTCTACTGATATCTATGACGGAATCATTATGGCTGGGTCGGGGAGGGAAGAATATGGAGTGTGTTGTTGGGATTAACCAGATGTCACAAGTACATGAGCTAAGGGTAGGAAGAGAATGGTTTCAAAAAAACATCAGATTATTCTTATGAGAAGAGGAAATACTTATGCTAAACAGAGCCACCAAAAAACCCCAAAATATATACACAATATATGTATATATAAAATATATAATATGTATGTATATATTATATGTGAGTTATTGTCTGCATGTGAGCAGATAAAGAAGACATCAAGGGGAGTTGTGTAATTTCAGGTAGGACCTTTCGAGTTTAAGTAAAGGCACCTAGAACAAAGAAGACATTACAGATTGAAGGAATGACAAAGCAGAGAGATGGTGGCAAAAAGACTGAATGAATGATCAAAAATAATCAAGACCTAAGTTTGACTAGGGGACTTATATATGAGGTGGGGGGGAGTCAGGGGACAGGCAAACAAGACAACTCAAGCAAAATGCTGCTAAAAAGCCCTAAATGCCAGGGTAGAGAGCTGACACTTCAACTGTTAATGGGAATCCCTTGCCATTTGCGGAGAATGGGATGTATTATTTAAAATGCATTTGCAACCAATTACAGAATACCCAATTAATAGTTGCTTATGCTGAAGAGTATTTATTGTTTACTAAGAGTCCAGATGTAGGCACTTCCAAGCCTTAAGCTGTTAACATCCTCTATGCTTTGATCTTTGATATGGTGACATTTGTCTTAGGGCTTCATATTCCCAAACATCACAACAATGAACTCCTCTTTATGCAGCTTTCTCTTTCTCCAGAAGGAAAATCTATTCCCAAAGTTCCCAGCGTAAGTTGATTACATCTCTTTGACCAACACATCGCCACATGCCCACCCTAGAGCGATCGCCAGCAAAGGAGAACAGTCTGCCAATATCAGACTAGACCTATCATGATTTAGATTCTTCATTGGGCATTTTGCTACTGTTACTCAATCATGGTTTTATTGGTTTAAAAAAAGGGATGGGGAGGCACTGGCTACTGAATAGATAACCAATAGAATGCATAGAAGATATCATGTTCAGAGAGACAAAATGAATCTGGAATTTGTGTACAGAACAGATGAGGTAGTGAGTTATAAAGGGAGGGATGGACAGCATATGGATGCAGGGCATCAACCAGAGCACGGCCACTGAGAAACTGGCCCAAACAGGAAAGGAATGTAACCTTGGAGGACATAAACCACCATCTAATGTGAAGTTATAAAAAAGAGAGAAAACGAGAGATCCTATTTGGTTTGTACTCTGCATTACCAGATTGTTTAATTGCTTTAATTTCCTCATATCCCCAGGAGACCACTTAAAATTGTCTCATGTGTCTCCCAATTTAATTTCGATCGAATACTCTTAAACCTCCTTCCTATACCCTTCACCTACCCTCTGGCTTTTCTGGCAAAGGAATACTGGCGGTCTTATTGCCATCTTTTACTTATTAAAATTTCTTCACTTGCACCAGCTTAATACAACATTCAGCCCTTGGCAATCTGCCACGTGGGTTATTCCTTTTGGCTTGGGTTTTCAATTCCTTCTTTAAAAGAAGTTAATACCCACTGGGCAATATGGAGATTTCAAGTAGCAAATGGCAGGACAAGGGCAAAAACATAGTGGTACAAATATTATTAATTTCCCTGTGAGGGTATGAGTAGCAAGCAAAGTAAACACAGATAATAATCCCTCCGCTTCATTCTGATTCCTAGGTCATATATATATATATATACATATATATATATATTTTTTTTTCCATCTATGATTATGGCTGTGCCTAGATCCCATCTGCCTGTTGTCAACCCACAGAGCTACAATTCAAAGAACATCACTCAAACAGGACACCTGCGGTTTTCTAATCCAATGGGAATAAGGCTTCCGGAACCAGTGCTTGCTGATTTGTCCAGAAGTCTGGATTATATGTCTACATTGCAGCACAATCAACCCATTATTTTTTTTAATCTTATTTATTTGAGAGAGAACGTGAGCACGAGCAAGAGGAGAGGGAGGGAAGGGGCAGAAGCAGACTCTCCACTGAGCAGGGAGCCAGACGAGGGACTCAATCCCAGAATCCTGATCATGACCTGAGCTGAAGGCAGACACTTAACCAACTGAGCCACCCGGGGAGCCCAACCCATTTATTTTTCAAACCATTCCTCATGTGGTCAAATACAGCTTCCTAAAATAAATGCCATCTTTGACCAAAACTTGATTAATAGAAGTAATCAGGTTTCACTATTAAGTTTATGGAGCATGTCATTTATAGGCACAAGCCATAGCCGATATTGCAGGTGTGGCAAAATAACTTTCAATAATAAAAAATTAACAACCAGAGATTAAAACATGCAATGGTAGCAGTCACATTACCATAAATTGTAACCTACATTTCTCGGTTGATAATATTAAGTGCTCCCTCATTCTCTAAAGTAATATCTGCTCATCTTCTTTTTTTTCCTTTTTTTTTTTTTTTTTTAATTAAGAAGTTTCTTCTAGGGGCGCCTGGGTGGCTCAGTTGGTTAAGCAACTGCCTCCGGCTCAGGTCATGATCCCAGAGTCCTGGGATCAAGCCCCGCATCGGGCTCCCTGCGCAGTGAGGAGCCTGCTTCTCCCTCTCCCTCTACCTGCTACTCCATCTGCTTGTGTTCTCTCTGACAAATAAATAAATAAAAAATCTTTAAAAAAAAAAAGTTTCTTCATAATTTCATGACAAGGGAGACTGACCAAAACCCTCCTATCTACTCTGGAATGTTCACTTAAAACAAAGGCAAAAAATTCTAGGTAGGTAATGCTCAGCTCTTCAAAGTTCTTATGTTTCATATAATACAGGAATGCTAAAAAACAAAACAAAACCAAAAGACTTAGGTTCACTGTTGAAGTCTCTTCCAATTATTTAAAAATTAGGTATCTCTTTTTTTGTTTTTTTAGTTTCCTGACAGCACAAGAAATGAGCTCTGAAAAAATTTATAACAATTATTAATTTAAAATATATAGTCTTACATAAAGATGGACTAACATACTTAATATAATCATTTCCTTTGCTATTTGACTTTATACATATTTAATATATAGTTCATGATTTTAATAAATTTTATTTAATGTTTTACTCTAGGAATTGGAAGACACTATGTCCTAAGTGGCTGTACTGATTAATTTTTTGGCCAACAAATGGAAAACAGAAGACAGAATAAAATATGTCTTATGTAGCCACTTTTGGCCATATCCTGGGTTGAAGTATTTGTCCTTTTTTTTTTAAAGCAGTACTAATGACTAATAAAGGGTTTTATATGTTATCAACAGGTTGGCAACCCAAAGCTTTCATCAAGTTACCTTTTCCCAACTCCAATTAAAATACGAAAATATAGATAATATACAAATTAAAAAGCTCTTCATGCAACAAGAAATACCTATTTCTAAATACACAGCACCAAGACTAAATATCTAACATTTACTAAAGGTTAAGGAGATAGCTTCTATTTTTCCCTTGTTGACAAAATACTCAGTCTGCTGGTTTGTATCATCAAAACAGCTGTGAGACGATTCATTTCTTGCTAAGTGTTCTACTTCCATCCACAGATCCACTGATTCCTCCAGCACAGTGTCCCTGGGCACCTAAACATTATTCAAGTTCTTTATATGGTGCATGTTTAAACAAAGGTATCTACTAGTCTAACCATTTCCCATCAGAATTCACAAACCATTTCACTTTAGCAATTAGAAAGTAAAATGGAAGAGCAATAAAAGACATTGGCCATGTGATCTTACAAGACCCACAGTAAAAAGACGAAGTTTAAACAGAATGTGACTTAGACCCTAAGAGACAGTTTATTCTTCCTCCCTATGCACCATGTTTTCTATTTTAGAAAAGAAGCCTCAACTTCAAAACTATAATCAAAATGCTAAAATGAATTTAATGTTAAATTTAAAAAAATATGTTGGATTACTTCAAAACTCAGGATGCAGCAGAGATTACGCACAAAAAAGCATACTTTTATTCACATGGTTTATTCATTTAAGATGTATTTATCGTGCAACCAACACTGAAAAATATAGAGGCCTGGGGAGAAGATACTGATGAATAGGCATGACAATTGCTCTCAAAGGACTTCTAAACTTGCCCTCAACTTTATACAGACCCCTTTCACGCATTCCTAAAGTTCACGGTTTGAATTCCTTGAGGCACTAGCCAAAAAGCTGTCTTTGTTAGCATAAAATTATTGTTCTAGCAATAAAAAAAATTAAAACAATTACTTTTTGAAAATTACCTGTTTCCCCTTCTTGGGTGACCAGGGACTACGGAATCCATCTAGTGCTTCCTTTTGCAGTTTCCAGCAGCCCCCCAAATCATCCTCTCGGTTCTCATGCTATTTTTGTGATAGTTCTTTTTAAACTCCTACCTCAGATTCTCTACACCAAATGTACTCCTCTAATGTTGTTGTCTCGTGGCTCAAGACTGATTTGCTACACCTTTCCTTTGAACAAGTTCTGAAATTCAGGCGGTTCATGATCTTAAACCAAATAGCTGTCCACATACCTGCCCTGCTGGAAGCCATGACCATCACTTTCTAGGAAGTTGGTTTTTGTCGCTTTCAAAATAATCTGATATTTGGTTTTCCGAAGACCTATATACCTCAATTTAAAGTAAGTTAGTGTGGCGCCGGGGTTAAGCGTCTGCCTTCGGCTCAGGTCATGATCCCAGGGTCCTGGGATCGAGCCCCACATCGGGCTCCCTGCTCAGCAGGAAGCCTGCCTCTCCCTCTCCCACTCCCCCTGCTTGTGTTCCTGCTCTAGCTATCTCTCTCTCTGTCAAATAAATAAAATCTTTAAAGTTAAAAATAAAGTTAGTAAGTTGAATAAGAGACTTCTGATGCCTAAATGTCAGACATGTGGTCCTTTTTATATAGAAAATAGAGTATTTCAATGGAATGATAATTCACTTTATATAGAAAATAAGCAAACATGAAGTTCTTGTAAGCAACTGAGTGAGTGAGGTTTCAGTGGTAAATAAAATTATTTTAAATTGCTCAGATTTATTTTAAGTCAGCTTTGGAATCATTTAAAAATCATAAAATATGCAAGTCCTGGCCTGGTCCAGCTGCTTAATTTTCCAGGATTATTTATAAATCGCTTTTGTTTAATAAGTAAAACTACCTTCCCTGCTAAATTTGAATTACCAGACACTTCCAAAATATTTCTGAAACCAGCAACCGTTTTCTCATTTGCAACTTGGCTTGTCTTCAAAAACTTATTTAACACTTGTAAGCGGCATCTCAGAGATTGGATCCACCACGTTTTAGTGATTTGTTTTCCCACTGTCGCAGCGTCTGATTTCCAGCAGACGCTATTTCTGCAAATAAGCTTCGCAAGTGCCGAGCGACTTCATCACAGTCCTGCACCAATGTGCCCCAAGCTCAAGGGCAGGAAATGGTTAAATAGCAAAGCCCTGAGCAGCTGCAGCTAACAGGGACACATGTTCTGGTTCAAGAAACCACCTTAGAGACATTTCTTTGATTAAAAGACTGAGAGATACTGAAAGAGTCGCTCTCTTTGTGCCAAAAGCCAGAGTGGTCTAAGACTGATGGGCCAACTCCAGTGATCATCAGAATCACCTAGGCAGTGTTTTAAATCTAGAGATTCTTGGCCTCCATGCCCAGCAATTTTGTTCAGTAGTCTTGGGGAAAAAAAAAAAAAAATCTCTATTTTTTATGAAGTTCCCCGGTTAGGAAACTTTCTCTAATCTCCTCTGCTCAGGCAGGATCAGAATAAATGATAGAACCATGTATGCATACCAACTTTCTATGTAAGTACCTATTTTATTTGCTGTATTTACTTTCAGATATCATTCGTGTGTGTGTGTGTGTGTGTATACACGCTTAGTTTAGTGATCTTAATTACAGTTCATTTAATTATGTGTCTAGATTTAATTTTTTTAACTGACACTTTTGGTTGTCTTTATCATGACCACGCAGAGGAGGAGTTCAGATATTCTTACACAGAAATTCTTGAACTCAGTGGACCCAAATGATGCATATTCTCACCCAAGAGTAAGTAGATCATGTCATCAGCAACCCTCATGAAAAAGACAGCAACAGAGTCTATTGGGATGTTAATTGTCTTCATGTGAAATGCAATGAAAGAACCATCTGAGCTGAGACCATATGGAAACCACTCATCTAAACTTCTCCTTCCCCCTGCCCCTCACCATTCCTTCTACGGAGAGGAAACTGCATTCCCAGGCAACTGTACTAGGCCATTTTGCAAAGTGGAAAGTGTCAGCACTTCCTTACCTCCTAAATTCATATGGATAATTGCCATAGCATCCAGGAGCAGGAAGAACCAAAGTTGTATATATGTGACAGGCAAACCCACACAGTGTAGAGTTTGGGTAAGGGGTGGTTAGTGCCCATACTCTAGACCCAGGTCCAATCCTTGTGATGCCACTTACACACTTTTTATTTTGGTCTGTGTTTTTAACCTCTCTTTGTTTACTTTCCTTTATCTGGAGAAATGGGGTAAATTTCTATATCTACCTCATTATTACTGGATCCATGACTCCTACTTTACTATTCAGAGGATCAGAAGACCAGCAGCAGAGGCACTACCTGAAGCCTGTCCGAAAAGCAGCATCTCAGGCCCTGTACCAGAATCTGCATTTGTAATAGGATTTTCACATGGGGCAGGTGATGGTTTGAGAAGCACTGATTTAAGACACACGAGGATCTTAGAACTATAAGGAACTTACAAACTTGCTATTATTACTTAATTTAAAACTGAACATTAAAATTAAAGCCAAGAACTAAAAACTCTGCCAATAGGTATATAGACCAAGAAGCAGTACTAAGTCCAATCTGTGGGGGACACATCAGGACCAGTGGAGATCAGTTTTGACCAGAGAAGAATGTGTGTGGCTGATGCAAAACTCAGAACTGAGAAAGATGATGTAGGAAGAACTACAATAGAAATGTATCTCTGGGGTGCCTAGGTGGCTCAGTGGGTTAACGGTCTGCCTTCAGCTCAGATCATGATCTCAGGGTCCTGGGATCGAGTCCCACATCGGGCTCCCTATTCAGCAAGAAGTTTACTTCTCCCTCTGCCTCTCCCCCTGCTCCTCCCCACCGCTCATGCTCTCCCTCTCTCTCAAATAAATAAAATGTTAAAAAAAAAAAAAGAAGAAACATATCTTTGATACATTTTCTCTCAAGGTTGTGTCTCTGGGAAGGGAGATAGAAAAGTCCGTTAAGTAATCACACTGTAGTGAAGGTTTGATAATGCATGCACATAGAACAGAGATAAGGCAAAAAATAAAAATGAAAGCAGTCGTGCAAGCTGCCTAGAGAAGTCAGAGAACGCTTTTCCAGGGGCCCCACATCTGAACTGGGTTTTAAAGAAGACACGTCGAGAAGGAAGAAGGCTTTTTGAGTTTTGGAAAATCTCAAATACAAATGCCTGAGGTCTTGACTGCATGATCGCTGAATTTCAAAGTCCCTGCACCTTGCACGTGGATGGTAGTGGCTCTGTGTTTATAAAGGGCAAAACCAGGAGAGGGTATTGAAATGCTGCTAGATGCCGGGCCTGTCTGAGACACAGTTCTGTTGTTCAGGGTGGGCCCAGGAATCTGCATTTATAGGCCCTCCATCATTCTGATATGTTTGAATGGACATGATGGAATTAGGAAATGTGTTCTGCTTCTTTCTGATCATCATAAATTGTGTCCTGGAACAAGTGAGTTGCCAATGAAAGGTTAACTAAGGGAGTGAAGGAATCAACACTACTTTTTAAGTGGTAATCTTGGGGAAATGATATTAAATGGTTTGGCTCTGGAGCCAGGTGCTCCAAATGTACTCTGCAGTCTTGTGCAAGTCACTTCAATGCTCTGTGCCTCAGTGGACTTACCTCTGAAATGGGACACATAATGGGGCAGTTGAGAGGATCGTGAAACGCTATGAACATTGCTTAACACGCACTAAACATGTAGTGACAATACATGTTCAATCATGATCACCATCATAATCATGCTACACCAGACTTCACACAGCAATGCATCTGTCCCAAGGACAGATTACAGAGGATTTATTTTCAAATGCTGTTAACAATTAGTGCCTGATGCATAGATGTAAATTCATACTTATTTCAAAACCTCTCAGTACCAGTGGAAATATTTACTTGCACAAGTCTTCTTGTTTTCTGAGGTGTATACGGATGGTGGGTCAGTGATGTCACATCTAATCAGAAAGATGAATGCTTGGCTACTAGAAAGCAGCAATATATGAAATACTTCTTGTGGCCAAAAGTGTTCTTTCTCAAACCAGACTCACTGAAACAATGCGCAGACTCCAGACTTAGACCAAGATCTGGGCAGAGACGAGTCTGAAGTACTTTATTTAATAGAGTTACTGCATCACACAGAATTCAATCTCTCCCTTCTTTTTTTTTTTTTTAAAGATTTTATTTATTTATTTGAGAGAGAGAGACTGAGAGAGAGAGCACATGAGAGGGGGGAGGGTTGGGAGGGTCAGAGGGAGAAGCAGACTCCCTGCTGAGCAGGGAGCCCGATGCGGGACTCGATCCAGGGACTCCAGGATCATGACCTGAGCCGAAGGCAGTCGCTTAACCAACTGAGCCACCCAGGCGCCCCAATCTCTCCCTTCTTAAAAATAATCTAATACAAGAATAGGTTCCACAAGCCCTGGCTCATTATAACAACAGATACTAGGAATTCACAATCTGTACATTCACTCTTTTTTGGCAACTTGCACTTAACACAATATTGTTGAAAGACATTGAGCTTTGGTGGATTTAAAATACTTGGTGATAGGCATGGTCATTCTTTATTAGCAGTACTATTAATCATTAATGATTGATACATTATCAAAACTTTCAAATAATTTCTTTTCCAGTTATTATAGGTATTAAGCTAAAATGCATTAAAAGGTCAATATAACTTTCTCTTGATAGCTCTGCCTTTGAAACAAGTGTATAACAAGATATGAATATGTAGAACTATGAAAATACACATATATAAATTGAAACTAATGTTTACTGATTTAACGCAGGCCTTTTTGAGGACACAATTTTTCCTGGATTTGTTGCTTTTTCTGGGTATTAAACAGAAGCTGAATATATGCATATTCTGTAGAGCTGGTATTCCAGTAGCTGGAAAATCTTAAAGTAAAAGGAATATAAAATGATGTTGTTTGGGTAACAGGTTGAAAATTCAATGGTTTTTACCTTTTATTCAATGTTGAGGATATCCACAGTAGTTGCTATATACTCCTTTCAAAACAGACAATTTTAAAATAGTAACTGAATAGGGGATGCCTGGTGGCTCAGTTAGTAAGCGTCTGCCTTTGGCTCAGGTCATGATCTCAGGGTCTTGGAATTGAGCCCAGCCTAGAGCCTCTGCACTCAGTGGCGAGTCTGCTTCTCCCTCTCCCTTTGCCCCTCCCCCTCACTTGTGCTCTGTCTCTCTCTCTCTCAAATTAATAAAATCTTTAATAAAGAAACAGCAACAATAAATTGAACTCAACCATTCTATTCTATTCTGCAGTCCTCCCACGTGTCCCCTCCCGGGGCCCCCTCCCACTAGTCCTTACACAGCTGGTATCTCTGCTTTCTCCCCCTGACTGCTGTGTGATCCTGCCTTGTCCTCAGCACTCAACGTGAAGACCACTTCCTCAGATGAGCCTCCCTGAACTAGGTTAAATCCTCCACTACAGACTCCCTTCCCATGAAGCATTTCTCCATTCTAGCCTTTGTCAATATGTCAAGGTACACTCGTGTGTGTGTGTGTGTGTGTGTGTGTGTTTAAAGGCTGCCTCTCAAATGGCTCCATGAAGGTAGAAACCGGACTTACGAGGGCCAGCCTCAGTGCCTATCACATAAAAGACACTTGAATACTGGTTGAATGCATGAATACATTTTTTTAAATTAACAACGGTCAAACACCAAAGGGACAAGAGTGTCCTAAAGCCAGTATCACCTGAACTGTTTTGTTTTGTTTTGTTTTTAATATTTTTATTTATTTGACAGAGAGAGAGAGAGACTGCTAGAGAGGGAACACAAGCAGGGGGAGTGGGAGAGGGAGAAGCAGGCTTCCCGCAGAGCAGGGAGCCCGATGCGGGGCTCGATCGCAGGACCCTGGGATCATGACCTGAGCCGAAGGCAGACGCTTCACCAACTGAGCCACCCAGGCGCCCCACCTGAACTGTTTTGAGAGCCTTAGCAACCCGGATCCTACCCACCTGAGGCCACACCACAACAGCTACTAACTCCTCCTCTCCTCTTCCTCCTTAACATTTTCATCATAAACACCATTTCTGTGATAATATCCTAGGTTTCAAGCTTTGTGCAAGTATTTCAGTTTCAATATCTTATTTAACCCTGACTACAGCTCTCCAGATAGGTACAGTCTGATCCCCATTTTACAGGTGAGGAAACTGAAACTCTAATAAGCTAAGTAACTTGCCTTGAAGGAAGGTCTGCATTTTTTAGCCTCTTGTCACTCATCCCGCACTGGCTCTTCCATACCATGGCCGGTAATGTTAGCCTAGGAAATGGCAAACTCTTTCTGGCTTTCTGTTAGTATGAACTAAACCATGGAAAGAACACACAATCATGTGCTATGATAGATGTTATCTGTACTTTTATCCCCAACATTGTTTTGAAATATCAGAACACAGATGCGGAGACATCACTACTCATGTGCATTCACTTGTCTTGAGAAATGTCCATACAAGTGCCCTATGAAGTACCTAATTTAAAATAAAATACGTATTTAGAGAGAATTCAAATTAACAACACTTAACCACATTTAGAGCTTCTGAGGCTGTTTCTACTTCAAGAAGCAGAATTTGGCATTTGTGGAATCATATCAAAAGTGAATTCCTGATACAAAGGATAAAAATACGCCACTTTAAATGTCAACAGGTGAAATGAAAGTTAAGATTCCATAATGCAGACACTGGATTTGGGCGCAAATAAGTAATGTAACACTAAAACAGCAAATCTGGATTTCTTCAGAAGTGTTCACCATTCAGGACCTGAATGACGAAATTCTGAAGAAGGAATCTGACATAGAATATTTGCTTAGTGGGAAGAAGGTACTACGAGGGTAACTTGATCCTTCTCTTTGGTGTGCATGTGAGGAAGTTGGTTTAAGAGAGATGAAATGATTATATCCTTTAATGAAATATCAAACTAGATCAGTCTTTACATATATGTTAGGAAATCCAAAGCCTAACTATCTTCTCTAACCTGTCACATGTCTGATGCCACCACTTAGATACTAGGTCACCCTTCCTTGAAAAGCAGCAAAAATCAATGGGTTCCTTAAATGCTTCTACATGTGTTGAACTAAAAAATTAAATATACACTCTTTCCTGGACACTCAGTTTATAGAAAGACCAACTCTTCTATTACACTAAAACTCCCTGGTTGTCTTCAGATTTTTCCAACATTAACATGACAATGGGAAATGGTGAGTGATCCCTCCAATAACACCCCGTTTCCATTTTGTTGTATATCATATGACAAATGGCACAAACAGAGCCACCTCTCATTTCAAACAGTATGGATCTTGGAAACAGAACAAGAACCATCTTAAGTTCACAAGGACATTATGGTCTTTTTGTTTTGTTTTGTTTTACATTTGGTACAAGTAAATTCAGTTTAGATTTTAGTTTATTTTAAGATCCCAGATGCAATCACTTTTGATTTATTTTTTCCAATATTCTATAATTACACCCTGGACTTTAGCCAGTTTATTGAAGGGGAATAATACTCTATCCTCAGATGAAAAAATATCAAGAACCACCTTACCTCTCTAATACACAACAATATATTGAATCCCTGAAATCACAGGCATGTGTGTGAATATTCATATGCTCACACACACATAATGACACACAATCATACAGTCATACAGAAAATTGTTGTCAACCTAGTCAAAACTTCTGGTTGGACACCTCCGAGTACACACTAGAGAAAATAAATTCCTACACTGTACAGGCTCTTTGTTGTCCTACAGAGCATCAACAGTCTGCGATAAGAATGATTATGGGGCGCCTGGGTGGCTCAGTCGGTTAAGCGTCTGCCTTCGGCTCAGGTCATGATCCCAGGGTCCTGGGATCAAGTCCCGCATCGGGCTCCCTGCTCTGTGGGGAGGCTGCTTCTCCCTCTCCTCCCCACTTGTGCTCTCTATCTCACTCTCTCTGTCTCTCTCAAATAAATAAAATCTAAAAAAAAAAAAAATTAAAAAAAAAGGATTATGTTTTCATTTCCCTCTACCTATAAATAATATTGTAAACTAAGATAGAGATAAAGTTAATACATATTAGTAGAATCACACTGTTTTTTCATCAATAATCACTTTGAGGCCAAAAAAATAAGTTTGTGGGATTCATTTTATAAATCATTTTAGTGTCATAATTTGAATCAAATCAATGCCAGAAAGTTCACTCCCAAGATGGTTCAGTTTCAACTGTGATAGCACATATAACAGTGCTAAAATAATCTTTTGTTTTAACTGACTAGAGTTAAATCATTTCCACTAGATGGAAATTAAAAAAATGTTGTGGGATCATATGGCATTTACCTTTCTCTGACTTATTTCATCCAGCATAATACCCTCTAGGTTTACCCATGTTGTTGCAAATAGCAAGACCTCATTTTTTATGGCTGAATAATATTCCATATATATATATATATATATATACATATATGTATATATATATATTACTCATTCATCTGTCGGTAGACACTTGGGTTGATTTCATATATTGGCTATTGTAAATAATGCTGCAATAGACACTGGGGTGCATGTATCTTTTCAAATTAGTATCTTTTTCCTTTGTGTAAATACCCAGTAGTGCAATTATTGGATCATATGGTTTTTCTATTTTTAATTTTTTTGAGAAAATCTCCACCTCATTGTCCACAGTGGTTGCACCAATTTACATACATAGCATCTAAAAAAAACAAATGAACACACAAGCAAACAAAAAAATCTACAGACTCTTAAATACAGAGAACAAACTGGTGGTTAACAGAAGGGAGGTGGTGGGGGGATTGGTGAAATAGGTTAAAGAGAGTGAAAGAGATACAAAGTTCCAGTAATAACATAAGTAAATCATGGAGATGAAAAGTCCAGCATAGGGAATATAGTCAATAATACTGTAATAACACTGTATGGTGACAGACGGTGACTGCACTTACCATGGTGAACACTAGTAATGTACAGAACTACTGAATCACTGCATTGTACACCTGAAACTAACAGATATGTCAAATATACTTCAATAATAAATATGTATGCACATACATACATCAAACAAAAACAAAAACACTGTGGGTCCTGCCAGATGACAGAAAATTGAGTTGTCCATTTGCAGAAAATGTTTCAGGCTTATTTGAATTGAACCAAACTTCTGACAATCAAATCAAGAACAATTTTTAGCTGTAGCTAAGAAGCTGTGAAAGAATTATTTTCTATCTAGTGTTTCCTTACTCCTTGACATAGGCTGGTTTTTATACTGAGGGAAAGCAAAAGCTAAGCATATCAGGCTAGTTCTTCACCATGGTGTCAAGATTCCAGTTCCCTCCTTCCTCTGCCATCCCACATAAGCAGAATTTTCTAGTCACCTTTAGGTGATGGCTTCTGTTATTCCAAATCCTGAAAGAGTAGCGAGAGGTAGCAAACACAGAATGTTTTCATGCACTGGACTTAACCATATTTACCCTCAAGGAAAAGAAAATCACAGGACCTTCTATAATATTTCTCTATTTCTCTTTGATACAGATATATAATCTTAGAGATAAACTGTTCCCTCCCTTCTACACCAAGCCCATGGAGCTTCACTACCACAGCTAAGACTTGAACATATTCCCAAGATTTAGTCATGCTGCTTTAGTTATGAACCTTTTATGAAAAAGTTAGCTTGTTGTCAATCAGACCTTCCCACACAAGGCCACAAAAATGTGTGAGTTCATTTTTGAGTAAAATATTTAGCTTAGTTAGGGTTGGTTTGCTTGTATCTCATATAACACATGAGAACAGAAATCTTATTTTTTAAACAAGTGATCCATGATTTTTGCTTATCATATTGTAATAAGCTTTGCAGATGAGTAGATCTAACTCATTTTTTCATGCTTTTCTTCTTGGTAACTTCCTACAGGTTATCAAACAAAGTTTAAAAAAAGCAACCTACAGAATGCGAGAAGATATTTGCAACTGACATATCAGATAAAGGGCTAGTATCCAAGATCTATAAAGAATTTATCAAACTCAACACCCAAAAAAACAAAGAATCCAGTCAAGAAATGGGCAGAAGACATGAACAGACATTTCTCCAAAGAAGATATCCAAATGGCCAACAGACACAGGAAAAAATGCTCCACATCACTTAACATTAAGGAAATACAAATCAAAACCACAATGAGATACCACCTTACACCAGTCAGAATGGCTAAAATTGACAAGTCAGGAAACAACAAATGTTGGTGTGGATGCGGAGAAAGGGGAACCCTCTTATGCTGTTGGGAGGAATGCAAGCTGGTATGGCCACTCTGGAAAACAGTATGGAGGTTCCTCAAGAAGGTAAAAATAGAACTACCCTATGACCCAGCAATTGCACTACTGGGTATTTACCCCAAAGATACAAAAGTAGGGATCCAAAAGGGTACGTGCACCCCGATATTTATAGCAGCAATGTCCACAGTAGCCAAACTGTGGAAGGAGCCGAGATGTCCATCGACAGATGAATGGATAAAGAAGATGTGGTATACATACACAATGGAATACCACGCGGCCATCAAAAAAAATGAAATCCTGCCATTTATATCAATGTGGATGGAACTGGAGGATATTATGCTGAGCAAAATAAGTCAATCAGAGAAGGACAATTATCATATGGTTTCACTCATATGTGGAGTATAAAGTACAGCACAGAGGATCATAGGGGAAGGAAGGGAAAACTAAATGGGAAGTCATCAAGAGGGAGAAAAACCATGAGAGATTCTTAACTACAGGAAACAAACTGAGGGTTGCTAGAGAGGAGGTAGGTGAGGGGAATGGGGTAACCGGGTGTTGGGCATTAAGGAGGGCAGGAGATGTGATGAGCACTGGGTGTTATACACAACTGATGAATTATTGAACTCTACATCTGAAACTAATGATGTGCTATATGTTGGCTAATTGAATTTAAATGAAAAATAACAACTTCTTTGATTCTAATTCTCACATGGGAGAGGAGAGCCCATGTTGCTCTATTCTAAAAAATTGTATAGAAGGATAATGTTCTATGTCAAATGGCTGAAGCCCACACACAAAACGCCCTATTGCCAGTGAGCCCATAGTGGCCATGCAACCAGCTTATGCTTCTGAGTCAGCATTGAAGGGCCTGCTCTGGTGCTGGTCGTGGTGCCTGGTCAGCATGGACCTTTACCAAGGTCAAATGAGGTTTTATTCTCGAAGGACAATGACATCAGTCTTACTCATGACCTGATGTTTTTCTGCTCCACAAGGTAATTCACACACTCAAAAATGAGTATTTCAATTTATAAACACTTAACATAGTTTCACATCTTTAAAGGGGATTTTGAATGGAGTACACACACATACACACCACTTTTAGCTTCCAGGACTCAGCAGAGCAGATAAAGAACAAGGAAAAAAAAGTCTTGACAAAAATGGGTATTTGCAGCTTTCTGGTCTCCTACCTGCTTAGGAAGAGGGCTTTTTATGAAGTGCAAGTCTTCAGAAACATACAAGAGTGGCCAGAACTCAGGACTTTTTGAGGCTCTATACTCAGCTTTCCTAAGCAAGGCTGTCTTACTCGAGAGGTTTGTGATGGAAATCTAATTATTTAGAGACAAATGCTGTACCTCAGGCTACGAAGTATGGCAATTGCTTTAGAGTATTTCACATGTACTCTCTCACAACAAAGCCAATTCAAGTAAACATTTAAATGACCATTTCCTCTGGATTCATACTTTACAACTAAAATTCAACACTGGCAGTTGTTGCATTATCTGACATGAAAAACCTTCTCGGAGTAATCAACAAGAATCAGTTCCTTCCAATACAATTTTAACCACCTCTTCAAAAAATGATGAGGTTAATCACACCTGATAATGACTCTCATGCAATCTCACCTCTAGGAAAGCCCCACAGTCTCCCAGGACACCGCATAAGGGATCTTCTAGTCTGGTCCAACTAAAAGCACTAAAATTTGAAATTGAAGTCCTCCAAACACTGAGAAACCAAAGAACCAGTTCAGGGACAGAAAACTCCTCAAACTTCTTAGATATAAGGTCCAAAACAGTGTGTCTGAGAGACTAAATGCCAGTACTAAGAACTGTTGCAAATGCATTTTTAGGGAGTCCTAGCTCACCTCTCTCCCCTTATTTACCTTGATGTTTTACAAAAAGTCTCTTAAGCAATCTGAGCTTCAATTTCCTCAGATGTAAAATGTAGAGAACAAAGCCTAGCTCACCAAGATGTGAAAATTAAAACAAACTGAACACTTTAAAGGTCTTTAAAAATGTTAAATCCTCATGTTATGGTGAGATACTGCTTATGAAATGGGGTTGCAAGAAAGGGAAAGACTTAAATGATCATGAAATGTTCCACAACTTGCCACAAAATAGCCAGAAATACTTCCATGAAAATATATATCCACCCTCTACATCAATTAAATAGGCTCCAAAATATTCTACACTGGAGAGAAAGAAGCCAGTTTTATGATGTTGATAGATATAAACCCTATTATCAAAAGTATACAATTCCATACAGACAGTATTATGAAATACTCATGGGAACCAAAGCTAATATAACATTTATAAGGATCGGGCAGAGAAATCTGGTTCTAACTAGACTTGTTTCTTGCCTTAAGCCCTCATAGCTACTGCCAAACATTTGTTTACAAATCTAAAGATCTTACATTCACAGATCTCAGTACATTTTTATTTCTATATTGAAATAGGAACTCAGCCTTCTGAAACCTATAAGCCATAAAGGTATAAATCAGAAACCCACATACAGACTGAATAATAAATAAATGTTTGATCTCCTGTGTTTTTTCCTTAACTAAATATATTAATTTTTTTAACCCATCACTGTGTTGTGAACTAAAAGCAATGTAATTTCATCCTTCAACTATATGGAAATAACTTTCAGTCATCCAAGTTGAGACTCTAAAGTTAAATCTGGGGTGGGGGGGAGGTGAGGAATAATTATGTAACTTTGAAATAGTGTCATCTGTGCAGAATAACTTTAATCATAATGTTTATACAAGTGTAGTTTACTGGCTTAAAAATTTATTAGACTCTATTCTGTGGTCTGTGATAAGCAATACATGGTTAAAGCTGTGACAGCTGTATATAAAAGCCATTATCAAGATCATCTCAGCCATGTGCACATGAGTCTTGTGTTATCTCCTGGCTCCCTTGACCCAGAACACCCCTGCTACACTCTTTCATGATGTACAGTGCCTTTGGCACTTCCTCATTTAATTAAAAGATTCTTCTGGAACAGAGCTGATTCCTTCCCTCTACCTACAAATGTCCCCTAAGAGTCCCATCAAGTCAGTCCTTCACACAGCAGGTTAACTTCTTGAGATATCCCAACAGTTAATGATGTAGCTCCATCTTTTGCCTGCTTTAGAATCATGGGAAACCTGGTCTCTTATCTCCCCAACACTTGCCCCATAAGAAATACAGGAGAGAAGGAAAAGGTTGTTACGCCATTCAGCAATCTCCTGACATTTCTTTCTCCAGTGGCACAAGGATGGGTCCAGAGATTCTGGACCTCAAAAAGTACCCTGTGAAAAAATAAGATTCCAGTCTCTGCATTTTGCAGAAATCTCCCAACATGACTTGGAAAAGGGGGGATAACAGAGATGTCTTTTAATATGTACTTTTTTTTTTTTTTACCTTTTCTCCATAAAATTCAATTATTTATTTCATTGGTTATTTTTGCCCTCTTAATGAAGGTTAAAAAAAACCCACAAATAGGCTAGGCCTCCTTCAAAACCTGATGCAATGAAGAGGGTCTCAAACTATGAATCACTCTCATTTGGATTTGCTTTCTTTTCCTTTAGGAGCTATCTCTGTACTATTCCCTACCAGGTGTAGACAAATCACCCTTTCTGTTGTTCCCATATAGTTGTTCACATAACAACTGAACATATGATAAATGGTAATCCTTCTATTAGCCTACTTGATACAGGGTGATGTCAAGAGAAAAAAAACACCCTGGGATTCCGAGCATTATGGAAAACCTAATCTTGGAGAAGCAAGCCTCTACATTCTACAATTACTTTTGCTCTTGAAATTTTCAAGCTGTTATCCAAATTACTCATTACAGAGGGTCAGTCTTTTGGGCTCCATTGGCATTGATATCCTACATTAGGTAATCAGAAGATCAAGTAAAAATAAAGATGTAAAAGCTTTGGCTTCAGTAAGTCCCACAGGTCAACCCTGAATGCTGGTAAGGTTCTGAGCCAAGAGAAAAAGATGTAAGGGTTAACATGTCCCAACCAATTTTGCACAGGTTGGCCTTCTGCAGAATTCCCCAGAAGCCAGCCCCTGCCAAATTCTTGAGGCAATCAGTCCTAGTAAAAGCTGAGATGGCAGCTCAGCCCACAGGTTCAGCCCAGCTACATGCGCAAGTCTCAAATCCCATCCTTCTAATCAAGCAAACAGAAGGGCCTCAATCAATAAAAGCTGAGAGAGGAGAAGAGGGATAGAGGACAAGCTCTGGCACATCATACTGCTGCTATAACATGGGGCTTGGACCCAAGGCCTTGAATGTGGCTCAACAAGGACTGGTACTTCTTCAATGATGTTGCATAAAAACTCCAGAGCACAAAGGCCAGGATTTCTGTATCAGAATCTGATGACCAGCCTTGCTAGATCCTTGTCCCAGCTTTTGTAGACAACTGAGTACCTGGAGACCCAGCAAATGTTGCAGATGACTTGGTCTTGTCATCAAGCCAACTGCCCTTTTGTGCTCAACACACACACAGTTTGTCCATTGTTGGTAGAGGTATACACTTACACAGTTACCAAATTAGAGAACAACTTTTGTGTAAGAGATTTTATCAAAACTATAATATATATCTTGACCCAGAATTTCAACTTCTAGAAATTTATCATATACACATATTTGCAAAATGATGTGTGTACAAAGTATTCATAGCAGCACTGCTATTTTATAGCAGATTATAAAGAATGTAATGTTCATCAACAAGGTACTGGTTAATCATGTAACACTACATCCACAGGATGGAATACCCTACAGCAGTTTAAAATAAAATCTAAAAAAAGACAAGAAAGCTGGTTTTGTGTTGATTTAAAAATACCCCAAAATACACTGTTCAAGTTGTATATGGTGGGAAATGGACTATGCATTTTTTCCTTCCTAATATTTGAATGATAGGGACATAATGTAAATTATTAAATACATAAAGACTAAAAGTGAAGTAAATGAAGTGAAGTAAATCTTTAAAAGTATAGTATTGGGTGCCTGGGTGGCTCAGTGGTTAAGCATCTGCCTTTGGCTCAGGTCATGATCCCAGGGTCCTGGGACTGAGCCCTGTGTCAGGCTCCCTGCTCAGCGGGGAGGCCGCTTCTCCCTCTCCTCCCCTCTTGTGCTCTCTCTCAAATATATAAAATTTTAAAATAAAAATTTTGAAAAAAGCATAGTATTTATTAATATCCACAAAATAAGATAATAAAATTCAGTATCATTTTTAATTCTGAGTTTTCAAGATGAAGTTCAAGTGATGCCTTATGTGATTTCTGTAGCCAAGGCTCAATTAATTAGAAGTACTCAATATATGAAAACATGAGAAATGATATAAGTAAGGTCAGTCTATTGACTGATTCACTAAGATTTTTCAGATTATATCCCAGGATTAGCCATAGACAACCAGTCAGCTAACTTTTTAAACTTTTTAATTTTACTTCTACCATTATAAAATGGAAAGTGATGGTCAGAAATATGGTCTTGTGGTATGTGGCAAAATAAACAGGATAGAACTGGAGAGTATCTGGTTTAAATCAAAGCTCTGATTATTGACGAATCATTTCATTTCTGAGGACCTCAGTTTCCTAATAAGCTATAAAATAAAAGTGAGGCATAATAATCACCAAGATTCCTTCCAGCTTTACTATTTTTTAATTCTATTCGTTATTATTGTAATATAGTAAAAACTCAAGCTTTTGAAAATACCTTAAAGAATTGTGATGCGAACCACAGAGTGAAGTCAGCAATCATACAGTAAAGAAAAATATGCAGACAAAATACAGCAAATAAAGGTTTCAATTGTGCTGTCTTGACTATTTTTGAATTTGACTATTGAGAGGTCTGCATGATGAAGAACCTACTATGAAATCAAGCCTAGTATTTTCTCAAAGCTGCTCAGTGATTCAGAGTGAATATTAGCGCCCTCTGTAGACAGACCATGAGACTAGTGTCTCAAGACCCAAAATGGTCACCATTTTGACTGAGCTATGGAGGTTCCAAAGAGTTCCATCTTGCAACATGAAACATCATTCAAGAAGTGCTAGCTGCCTGATACATATGGTATTTGGAACTCAAATATTTGGCGGGGTGGGGGGGGAGAAGCAATAAGTGAGATCAATATCATTTGCTTTCGTCTGAGTTTTTTAAAGTCCCGTTACTATATCCTAGATAATTTTCACCAAAGATGCTTTTTAATACAATATTGGACAAATGAGAATGCAAAACAAAAACAAAACCCCAAACCAAACAAAAGCAAAACAAAAAAACCAATTAAATACCCACAATGGAAAAGTCAACTAAAACTTAAAAGGTAAGCAAACAGGTAGCCTTGGGGCATATGCCTTATCAGGACAGGGAAATGAATAAAAGCCTTGAGCTTCTGCAAAACCAGGGAGCTGAGTTTTAGTTCATCATATTAAGCCAGAATTATCTAAGGGGGCTAAATTGAAAATGTAAGCGAAAACATTCCTAAAAAAATATACTTATTTTTACCAAATATGATTCGAGAAGAAATAAAAATCTTGACTAGATCTACAACTATTAAAGAGATCTGATAATTGAAATATTTCCACAAAAATATTACATCAAATAATATATATCCAATGAACTATCAAATAATACTATATCATTCAATTTTATTCGTCCACAGGCTAGGAAATTCTTTCTATTAAAAAAAAAAATGCTACATGTTCACTATGGCCCTAATTTTCTCTAGTAAGTAGGCCTAGGAGAGAAGTTTTTGGACCATGGGATGTGTACATCTTTGGTTGAGTGAGATAATGCTAAATTATTTTCCAAAATGCTTACACCTGTTTATATTCCATTCAGTGGTATGGAAGAGTTCCAGTTGTGTTATCTTCTTGGCAACATCTAATATCATAAGCACTTTTAATTTTGCCCATCTATTGCATTTAAATTATTTATTCTGGACTTCCTTTCCTTCGGTTTCTCCAAGTTTAGAGTCATGTGAAAGCTTTTGCTAATAATCTACCACCATCTACACTTCCATTAGCTCTCCTTTGAGCCTTTATCCTTTCCTTCCTGTCCAACAACAACCAACCACCCTTCAATTTTAAGCTTTTTTCAAATAATACATCTGAAAGTTATTACTGTCAGGACCTGGATATGTGGTGTTATTGATAACTAAGATATTTATTGGCTGTCATGTAGACCTGGTAGCTCTCCAATATCATCCACTGAAGCCAAGTATCAGCAACCATGTGATAAAATTGGATGGTTAGCTTTGCCATATGTTTATTTTGAAAATGCAAATTTGTTCTAAACGACTGATATATTAGAGAACTATTTGAGCCCAGCACACATTTTGCATTTGCTTATGCACAAATTCATTTGTGAAAAATGTTAGGTGAAGAAAGAAAGCTGTATTCTGCTGAAATAAGCCCCGTAGGAATACATAAAAACCAATCTCAGTTTCAAAGCTTCACGCTGGTATGCCCACCCTCACTTTTACACTACCTACTTTAAAATCAGATTTAACAAGTAATTATTGTGCTCTTTTTATCAGGCACTGTGGTAGGCACTAGTGATCAGAGTTCTCTGTGGTCCTCAAACTCGTAGACTGATGCACAACCTCATAGAAGCTCTTTTTGCAATAACTACTAAATTATAATCGTATTAAGTGCTGCCAGAATAACTGTATGATGTTGTGAGGATGTGTTACGTGAATGAAGCTCTAACCTAACCTGGAGGCTACTATTCAAGGATAGCAGAGAAAGCTGCCTTGAGAAATTGACCTTGAAAATAAAATGGTAAAGGTGAATTAAAGTTAGCATGACAGCAGATATGAATGAAAAGAAGGGAAGGCTACATGGAAGGCTATGAAATAAAAAGAAATTTGTCCCTAACAAGGAGTAGAGAGAAGGCCAGGAAGCACAGCAAGAGAGAAGAATAATGATACCATAAGAGGATGCAGTGGGTTGGGTGGTAGCCCCCCAAAAGCTATGTGTATCTGGAACCTGTGAATGTGATCTTGTTTGTAAAACGGGTCTCTGCATATTTAATTATGCAAAATATCTTCAAGATGAGATCATCCTCGATTAACTGCATGGGCCCTGAATCCAATGACACACAACCTTCTTAGAGACAGTAAAGGAGAAAAAAGAGACACAAAAAGAAGGTGATCTGAAAATGGAGGTAGAGGTGGAATGACAAGATCTACGAGCCAAGAATGCCAAGGATTTCCAGAAGTTACCAGAAGCTAGGAGCAGGGCATGAAAAGATTTTTTTCTCAGAACCCACAGAAGAAACCAACAGTGGTCACACTGTGATTCTGGACATCCTCAGAACTCCAGGTGAATAAACTTCCATTTTTTGAAGTCATCCAGCTTGTGACAGAAAACTGATACAGAGGCCGTGTCAGTTAAGCACCTTACAACTGGTGTGCCTGGGTGGCTCAGTTGTTAAGTGTCTGCCTTCGGCTCAGGTCATGATCCCAGGGTCCTTGGATTGAGCCCTGCATCGGGCTCCCTGCTCCGCAGGAAGCCTGCTTCTCCCTCTCCCGCTCCCCCTGCTTGTGTTCCCTCTCTCGCTGTGTCTCTTTCTGTCAAATAAATAAATAAAACCTTTTTTTTTTTTTTTTTAAAAAGCACCTTACAACTAAAGTCACTGTGGCAGGCAGCTTCTAAGAGGGCTCCCACTAATTGCTGTCTCCAGGTATTCACACTTGTGTGTCATCTGCTGCCGTGGAATGTGCCTTGACATCAGGTATATTGCTCAGGGTTTTTTGGCTCTCTGTTTTGTATTTTTCATTTTATTATTTCCAGAGCTTGGCATAGTACCTAGAATATAATAAAAGCCCAACAAATATTTAAGAAATGACTACCTGATCACTTTAATTTAGAGAACTAGAGAGTTGGAGGACTGTGCAGTTGGGAGAGGGTCTAAAGAAAGGATAATTAAAATCACCAATGTTCCAAGGAGAGAAAATCTTTTTAAAAAGAGAGAGTATACAAAAATAAAGAGTCACCATGGTATTGTGACATGCTATTGGATCAAATGATAAACTGCAATTTTACTTCTAAAAGATGGCAAGGAATTCACTTTGTTAACTGTGCTATGTGAACTTGAACATGTAACTTAACCTCTCTGTTGATTCTCATCTGAAAAATGTATATAACTGTCTGAGCCTCAGAGGGTATAGCGAAGATAAAAAGGCAATGTAGATATAAAGAGCTTAGAATGATACTCAAAATATTGTATAAATTCAATAAATCTTTTTATTAACACTAGTATAGAGAACATTCCATTCAACAGCAGCAGAATACATACTCTTCTCAAGTGCAAAGGGAACATTCTCCAGGAGCGATCTTATGTTAGAACACAAACAAGTCTTGACAAACACAAGGAGACTGCAATAATATCAAGGATCTTTTCTAATCACAGTGATAGGAAAGTAGAAATCATTAACAAGAGGAGTATCAGAAAATCCACAAATATATGGAAATTAAACAACACATTTCAGAACAACCAACAGGTCAAAGAAGGAAATCAAAAAGGAAATTAAAGGTACAGATCTGAGATTCAACAGTCTGAAGGTAGCAGGAGGGGAAGAATGAAGGGGGGGAAATCGGAGGGGTAGACGAACCATGAGAGACGATGGACTCTGAAAAACAAACTGAGGGTTCTAGAGGGGAGGGGGGTGGGAGGATGGGTTAGCCTGGTGATGGGTATTGAGGAGGGCACGTTCTGCATGGAGCACTGGGTGTTATGCACAAACAATGAATCATGGAACACTACATCTAAAACTAATGATGTAATGTATGGGGATTAACATAACAATAAAAAAGTAAAAAATAAATAAGGAAATTAAAAAAAAAAATATCTTGAGACAAATGAAGATAGAAACTCAACATACCAAAATTTATGCAATGCAACAAAAGGAGATCTAAGAGTAAAGTTTATAGTAATAAACACTTACATTAAGAAAAAAGAGAGGCGCCTGGGTGGCTCAGTCATTAAGCGTCTGCCTTCGGCTCAGGTCATGATCCCAGGGTCCTGGGATCGAGCCCCACAAGGAGCCTGCTTCTTCCTCTCCAGCCTGCTTCTCCCTCTCCAGCTCCCCCATGCTTGTGTTCCCTCTCTCGCTATCTCTATCAAATAAATAAATAAAATCTTAAAAAAAAGAAAAAGGATATCAAAAAATAACCTCAGTTTACAATTCAAGGAAGTAGAAAAAGAACAAATGAGACACAACGGTAGCAGAAGTAAAGAAATAATAAATATCAAAGTAGAAATAAACAGTGTAGACAACAGAAAGAAAAATAGTAAAGAACAAAAACACTGATTTCTTGAAAAGTTAAACAAAATTTACAAACCTTCAACCAGACTAACCAAGAAAAAAAAAGAAGGAAGACTCAAGTAAAATTATAAATGCAAGAGGAGACATTACACCTGAAATACTAAGGACCATAAGAAACTAGTATGAAAAATTATATGCTGACAAACTGGGTAATCTGGAAGAAATGGATAAATTTCTGGCAACATACAACCTATCAAGAAGGAAACATGAAGAAATAGAAAATTTTGACAGACAAATATCAAGTAAGAGGACTGGAAAAAAAAAAAGATTGAATCAGTAATCAGAAATCTCCCAACACACGCACACACACACACACACACACACAGGACCAGATGGTTTCAGTGGTGAATTCTACCAAACAAGTATTACCCTCATACCAAAGCCAGATAAGGATACTACAAGAAAATAAAATGATAGGTCAATATTCCTAATGAGTATATATGCAAAATATATATGTGAAAATTCTCAACAAAATGCTAGCAAATAGAATTCACACATTAAGAGGATGATACACCATTAAAAAATGAGATTTATTCATAGGATACAGGATGGTTCAAAATATGCCAATCAATGAATGTGCTATACCACATTAACCAGAATGAAGGATAAAAATCTTATGATCATCTCAATAGATGCAGAAAAAAGCATTTGACAATATTCACCATGCTTACTTGATAAAAACTTTCAACAAACTGAGTACAGATGGAATTTATGTCAATATTTTCAAAGTCCATATATACAAACTCACACAGCTAAGGTTACATTCAATAGTAAAAAGCTGAAGGCTTCTCTTCAAAGATTAGGAACGCAATGGTGGCCACGCCTCCTACTCTTATTCAACATATTACTTGAAGTTCTACCCAGAGATATTAAGCAAGTTGTAAAGGGTATCCAAATCAGCAAAGAATTAAAATTGTCCCTGTTTGCAGGTAACATGACATCATATATAGAAAACCATTTTACATACACACACACATATATACATGGATACACAAACATAATGGATTCTTATTCAACTATAAATAATAAGGAAATCCTGTCATTTGTAAAACGAATGAACCCAGAGGGCATCATGCTAAATGAAATACCATAGAAAGGGACAAATACTGTATGGTATCACTTACATGCGGAATCTAAAAAAGTTGAATTCATGGCAAAGGAAAGTCGATTGATGGTTGCCAGGGCCTTAGGGGTGGGGAAAATGGGGAGATGAGAGGCCTAAGTCCTGGGGATCTAATGTATGGCATGGTGACTATGATTAATAATACTTTATTCTATACTTAAAATGTGCTAAGAAGCAGATCTTTAGGGGTGCCTGGGTGGCTCAGTCATTAAGCTAAGAGTCTGCCTTCGGCTCAGGTCATGATCTCAGGGTCCTGGGACTGAGCCCCACATGGGGCTCCCTGCTCCGTGGGAAGCCTGCTTCTCCCTCTCCCATTCCCCCTGCTTGTGTTCCCTCTCTCGCTGTGTTTCTCTCTGTCAAATAAGTAAATAAAATCTTAAAAAAAAAAAAGTAGATCTTTAGTGTTCTCACCACCAAAAAAAGGGGGGGGGGATATAACTGTGAGGTGATAGATGTGTTAACTTGATTGCAATAATCATCTCACAATGCAAACGTATATCCAATCATCATGCTGCACATCCTAAATACAATTTTGTGTCTCAACTATACCTTAGAAAAGCAAGGGGGAGAAAAAGTAGTAATTTTTTGTGAAATGATGTGTATGAAAACATTTAATGAAAAATAAAGTGCAATACACATATCAGGGATTACTACCTTAAAAAAATCACTAAACTTATGATCGCTATTTCTTGAGTTTCAGATAGTCACAGTTTTTATTAGCTGTTCTTCAGTCTTCTTCAATGTCCTCACACCGCCAACCTCACCTCTTCTGCTTCTTCGCAACCTGAGACTCTTAGCATGTGACCTGTCCTCTACTTCAGAAAGAAAACAAAAGTTCTTATATGAAATTACTTAAGAGGCCACCATATCTGTAACTTCCTCAACTACCCTTTTCTTCTCCATAGTGTCCAGTTTCTCCAAAATGTTCTCTTACAGTTTATGCCATGTCAGAAAGCACATGCTAGGGATTAGTCCACCTCTTGTGCACCCTGAAACTTTATTTCCAGGTTTGGTCATTCTTACCAGGATTTAAGAATATTCTGGCTCCTTGTCATCAATACAACCATAACCAGAACAGTAATTTAAGATCACAATGAAAACCTCTCTCCCTGGAATGATGTTTCCCATCCATGCACCTCTATACTTACTCCTCTACAGTGTCAAACTTCTCAAAAGAGCTGTCTTGTCAGTTTCTCCAATTTTGTGACTCTCTTTCAGTCTGCCTTATAACCCTACCACTGGAGTAGCTACTGCCCTCTCTTACAAAGGTCACCAATGGCCACCATGCTGCCATCAAAAATAGAGCCTGTTATAATCCATAAAGCTCATTTCTCATCTCACCTAACCTCTAAGAAGTCTTAAAGACACACTCTTCTTGCCTTCTGTTCTTCACTTTTAGGGAGGGGGAAGAAGTAGGTATCTGCTTTTCTCAATCAAAACACCAAACAATAAAACTATACTTCACCACGTAAAACTACCATAGACAAGAACAGAACAGACATTTTTTACTCTTGTTTTTATATGTAAGTAGGCTGAGACTGAGAAAGTTTAAGTCACTTTCCCAAGATTACAAAATATGTGAATAGCTCAGAAGCAAACATTTCTGATATTTGAGTCTAACTCAGCTAACGTTTATAAACTTACATGATTTGTGATTTAGCAGAACTTCAGTATACTTCTACTCAGCAGTCTGCAGAATCTCATTTCCTCCTAACCTAATCACCACATATTGACTAAAAGAATGACTACCAATCTGTACAAATCAATGATGAACCCATAAAATTTTCAAAATCTATTTTCACAGTTAACTATAATGACACTAACCTTAAGAAGGATACACCAACTAATGCTGTTGGTCAATTAAGCACTTGTGGATGTCCAAAAACTACTCATTCTTATAAACGTATCTTGTTGCTATGGTAAGCACTACCAATCCACAAAAAAAGAAAGCTAATTATTGCAGGTATTAAGCCAGTTTACAAAATGGCACAAGATTCCAAATAGAATCATCTGTGGAAAATGTAATCTCAGCAGTTAAAGCTGGACATTTTTTCACAAATTGGTAATACTAGGATCTGGATTAGAGTTTTGATACCTGGCTATTAGACAGTCTTTTAAAAATTGTAACAACATTTTGGGGTGCCTGGCTGGCGCAGTTGGTTAAGCCTCTGACTCTTCGTTTTGGCTCAGATCGTAAACTCAGTGTCGTGAGATCAAGTCCTGCATCAGGCTCCGCACTCAGCACAGAATCTGCTTGGGATTCTCTCTCCCTCTCCCACTCGTGCACTCCCTCTCTCTAAAATAAGTAAATAAATCTTAAAAAAAAAAAAAAAAAACAACTTTAACAACATTCCAAGGGCATAACATGGTGTCACAGCCTCAGTAGCTAAAGGGAGCTGGACGTGGCCCCAGACACAGCACTACACAAACCAGCTACATGAAGAACGTGAGAGTGTAGTCTGATAAAATCAATGTCCAGAGGAAAAGAGCACACGGCCGGTGAAACATGCCAGAGGTCCAGGGTGAGGTATGTGTGTGCAGCTCTGTGAACCTAACAGAGCCCATGATCAACTGTTAGCAGCTTTCACATGAACCATTTCCTCAAACTGTACCTTTCGTTTATCTTGTTGCATTAGTTGGATGCATTCCCCTTGAAACAGTTATTAAAGTTAAGTGCATCCTTTTAAAACGTGAAAGAATAAACGTTTACAGAACTGAACCAATTCTAAACCAATTCAAAATCAGTAGAAAAAGGTGTATAATGAAGGTTAAAATAGCAGATTTTTTGCTGTTCAAGACTAGGTTGGAGAAAATGACTTAGGCGTGTAGTTAAAAGGGGTTTTCTAGGGCTGAACTGAAATTTCATTGGTTAAACCCTGAAAAGAGGAAAGCCACATTCAAAACGTAATTTTCTGATTATGTATCATGAGCTCAGTACTAGCTTGCAAAAAACGTCCACTCTCTGCTTTTTTCATAGAAATATCTCACCAAGGAAGAAAAAGCTAACAGAGTGACCAATAAGTTCACAAGCAACCAAGGCAGAAGCAGTCCTTTCTGGCTTCCTGCCACAATCTGAGGCCAGCCTCGCATGATCCCACTTGACATCAGTTTCAATCAGTATCAAAGTGTAATTTCGAACACAAAGCGCATGGGATTCACAGGGTGGATTCCCCTTGGCGCTGCTTAGAACTGAGGATCCTTGCTCAGAAAAGATAAAGGCAGGTATATACCCTTCTAAAGACCATCTGAAGATGCCCATCTCTCTCATGTCAGTCAGCTCATCATGCAATTTGATATTTTAATAAGGCACAGAATTTTACTTTTTGAAGAAAAAAAAAAAGGCAGCAGTCACCTTAAAGTAGGGTGCCTTCAAGTGTTGTTAAGCCAGAGAGAACTGTTGGCCTCCCTTCTCAATTCCACATGGCCCAGGAGCTCAGAGGTTGAACTTCTGATTTGGATTCGGAGTTCCCCATAGGGCGAGGCAATGTTAGCTCTTAAAGTGGCCAACTGTAAGTTTCTTTAGTAAGTTTTCTTAATTCTATAAACATCACAGAATTTTTTAAAATAAAGAAAACATTATATTCCAATTTCATCTCACTTCTGCATCATTTTTATTATTTGGGGGGAACAGTCCATACAGGTCATGAGCGATTTCTAAAACTCTGGCTCCAGACATCTGCAAGTAACAAGGCCATAGGTATGCAGCCATTTATCCCTTGCAAGAAAGCATAGCATCTGGTTCCAGAGGCCTCTACTCTGTGCTTCTATGTTCTCCTCCTGGATAACTATGAACTCCTCGAACCCTGATAAATCCCTTTCTCGGGAAACCTCTTCAAAGTCCCATACCCCTGTCTTTCCTTTTACAGTTAACCTAAATTCTCAAAGGAATGGGACATTTTTTTTTTTCCATTTTATTGCAAGACAATCCTTACCACCATATTTTATTGATGTCCTGCCTAATTCAAAAGTGGCTTTTAGAAAATGTACCTACAAAGAGCACAGACATAAGTATAATAACATTTCTAAAAATAAGGACCAAGGACAGAGAGAATACTAATACTATAAACCGCTCTGTTATTCTTCCAGATGGGAGAGAAATGGAAGGCTAAGTGACTGTATTTCCATTATCAAAACAAAGGGTAAATCCTGGCTCTAGGTAGTTGTTCTGCTGTCTACGAATAAATTACCTTACACAATCAGAAGTCTACCTTTGTTTTGTCTCCTGACAGAATCACTATGATGTACCTGAATGGTACGCTCTTGGTTTGTCTCATGGTTATTTACAAAAGTGCCCTCACAAAAAGAGCTTCTTTTACGATCTATCACGCTACTAGGTGCTGAGTATTCAAAGATAAATGTAAGAAGTTTATTTTAGATTTCAGTATCATGAAAGTCCTTTTATATGAGAAGGGTCTTAATAAATCAGTATGGTCCTTGAGTTTAGAAATGAAAGGATTGGATATTGATGGCATTCCATTATCTATATTGTATATTCATATACCATTAACCACATTTTATAGTCCTATTCCATTTTCACTGGGTTATCATGAAAACTTGTAAAAGAGGTTAATGGGCTTCCGTTTCCAAAGGTTAGCCAGCATCACTAAAGTTAGAGTTTCCTAAGAAAAACATTTAGTGTATTAAAAAAAACACTGCAGAGTGGAAGAGAAAAGAGAATTCCTAAAGGAATAAGATTCTAATACATAGCTAGTATAGAGTGATGCTATTTGTCTTGATATTTCCAGACTCAGAGAATATTTTTGCTATAAGGGATCTTAAAATATGCAGACTATCTCCTCAATTTACAGAAGAGGAAAAAAAAAAAAACACTTGCCCAAGTTCCGTAAGTGACCAGAAGTCAAGTCCAGAGTAGACCGCAACTCCCTATATTGAGGATTAATATCTTTCCCACTGTAAAATTCTCAACTCATCCCTGCCCCAAATTACTTGCAGGACAAATCTTCTGTCCCCCCAGAATGATCCCATGCAACTCTAAGTATAAAGCACCCCTGGGTTATGTACCTTTTTTTTTTTTTTTTTTTCAAATTTTAAAGTGGGTCTGTTTACTAACCGTGGTAGATAGCTATTTTTAACAACTTGGAGATTCAGTTTTGGAGGCTCCTAGATTTTCATATTTAATACGGTTCAAAATTAATATGCTATCTTCTTTGTAGCTGAACAACAAGATCAATATGTTCTCTTTCTCTTTCATGAGTCAGAGAACACCAGGAGAGTACAGTGGTAACTCATTCATTGATTTTTATCAAATTACATTAAGTCATCAGATGACTCAGTCAATGTGACTGCTCCATTTCACTCATCATTGAAAGGAGTAAAATGGATTTATCACAACATGTATACAGCCTTTCCTGTGATCTCTTTCACAGAGTTGTTCCTTGGTACTGGCACATGCACCTACTAGGTACCTATCACACTGGTTTGTAAATTTTTGTTTATCATTCTACTACAAATAAAATAATATTTAAAGAATCACGTCATATTTTTTCAGTCTGATTTTGCTTAATAAAATATTTAAACAGTGCCTACCTCACCTTGGGCACCCTATTAGCTATTGAGTTTATGAGGTTATGGGGGAGACATATATGATCTTATTTATAATATCATTACAGAGGGGTGCACAGGAAGTACTGAGGAAGACCATGTGGGGCTCAGAGGTCATGACAAAAGCAATAATTATATCTGACCTCAATGTGAGCAAACAGAACTAGGTAGCTAGGATATAAAGGTAGGGATAATGAAGGAGAGCATTCCGGGGAAAGAAAAGGTACACATAAAAAAAAGCAAAGAAGCATGAAAAATCATTTTATGGTGCAAGGTGGGATAGCTTAGAAAGGCAAAACATGAGGCGCCTGGATGGCTCAGTCAGTTAAGCCTTGAGTCTTGATTTCAGCTCAGGTCATGATCTCAGGGTCACAAGATGGAGCCCTGGGTCAGGCTCTGTGCTGAGCATGGAGCCTGCTTAAGACTGCTCCCCTCTCCCCCAACCCTTCCCTACCCACTGCTGACTCACTCTCTCTAAAAAAAAAATTAAAGAAAATTTTTAAAAAATTAAAATTAAATAAGGCAAAAAGTTATCGTTAGTATTAGAATAAAAATGCTCAGTCTTTGATATACCAGAATCATCTGGAGTACTAAAAAAGAATGCAGAAGACCAAAGGCTATCTAAGTAGAAGAGGTATTTTATCAAATCCTTAGGTGATTCTAACACACACTGAAGTTCAAGAACTATTGTATTAGAGCATCAAGTGCTAGATGAGGAAGGTGTGTGAAAGGACAAAGTAGAAAAATCAGGCTAGAGAGAGGTAAAGATTACATTCTAGGTTACACAAAGTCAGAAGTCAATCCCCAGGTTAAAAAGAAGTCTACCTACAGCATAGGTAATAGGGAGTGACACAAACATGCCTGCATTTTAGCATAACTACTGTCAACACAAAATAAAATACACATAAAATGAAAAGAAAACTCAGAGGTTTTCTATTAATATTAGTTAATTAATATTCCTTTCGATTAGCACAGGTGGGAAGAGGATAAGGGCCTACACTAGAGTTCAGGTGGTACGGATGACAAAGGTGGAAAATATTACACCACCAAGTCATCAACTTGTATTTAGTAAGACCCACAACAGGTTCACGTAATACATGTCGTGATTAGGTGTCAGTCCATGAGAAGAAGAATCTCTCACTTTACCCCATCATAGACAACTAAAACTAAAAATATACCAAGAGAACAGATGATTAAAAATTCTTGAATCCATTATAGCCTGTAAGAGACATTGGACTGCAATGTGAAGTGACTGAGTGGAAACTATTTTTAAAACTGATTTTATTAAGAAATATTTAATGCAAAGAGTATGTCTTGACTGTATAAAGAACAATGAAACAGAGATCCACACAGATCCACCACTCCACTTATTACCAATACACTTGAGGACTGTGCTCTTCCCCAACCACATTCTTCCACTTTCCTACTACCTAAAAGGTCATCATTCTTCTAAAACATATTTATCATTTTCTCTCCTCCGTGGCTTAAGTACAGTGGAGGTATCCTATATAATGCTCTTTAGTTTTATTTGTTTTACAAAACTATGGTCTTGGGGCACCTGGGTGGCTCAGTCGGTTAAGTGGCTGCCTTCGGCTCAGGTCATGATCCCAGGATCCTGGGATCGAGCCCCGCGTCCCTCAGCGGGGAGCCTTCTTCTCCCTCTCCCTCTGCCTGCCACTCTGTCTACTTGTGCTTTCTCTCTATCTCTCTGTCAAATAAATAAATAAAATCTTAAAAAAAAAAAAAACTACAGCCTTAATGTCTTCTGCAGCCTGCTCTTTTCCCACATGTGTTTGAGACGATTATTTTTTAGGTGCAATGCTTCAGTTCATTTTCTTTTTGTTGAGTGGTCTCCTCTAACAGGAGACCACTATTTAACCATTTTCCCGCCAGTAGACATGAGTTGTTTTCAATTTTTCCTCATCATAAACAATACTATTTTTTTTATTTTTTCAAAGAATACTATTTTTAATATTCTTGCACACGTGTCTTAGGGAACAAATCAAGTTTGCTCTAGGATGGTGGCTCTTTTCTAAATGGAGACCCATTACATGGCAGCCCAGTACACATATATGTACACACAGACACATGCATGTGCGTGCATGCGTGCACACACACACACACCCCCTAAGCAAATGTTTCCTGAAACAATATTTACCCTATTAATACATACCAATATTCTTTCACTTATTACATTCTATTATATTGCATTATATTATATTTCATTTCAACAGGTTGGTATTCAGTTGGATTAACTTTAAAATGCCCTAAAAATCGGCAACCTAGGCTTTGAAAAATCACTGCTCTAAGGGTATAAACCTAGAAAAGGAACTGCTGGGAGGTAAACATATGTACATCCTTGGCTTCCTAAGATAAGGCCAAATTGTTTTCCAAAGGCTTGTAGCAATTTACTCTCCCATCACTGATACCTGTTATTGCTCCAAATATACACCAAAACTTACCCAGTTTATTTACTGTAAAATATCATCAATTTGTAGTTATGGTAGAGGTTAATTGTATTTTCCTATTTTCATTGGCAATTTGTGTTTCTTCTTTCAAACGCCAAATCCATGTTTTCCCCTACTTTGCACCGGGTTGCTCACTGGGCTCTCCTTCATCTGTAGAAATTTGTTTTAAATACATAGTCTTGATATAAATCTTTTGTTGGTCATCTTCACTTAATATGGTTTATCTTTTTTATGGTGAGCTTAAATTTAAGAAGTTTTCATTGTAAAGTGGTTAAATTTACTTATCTTTCATTATTATCATCTTTTCATTAGTGCTAATGTTATGTCTATGTTAGAGCTATTAAAGGCAAAATTATTAATGATCACAACAGGACAGATAACCTTAGCCATATTCAGAAGTAATTCTACCTAAGTGAGACTTGGTTACCACCAAAGAAATGTGTAAACTTAATCATTTATAAAGCTATCAATCTTAGTTCCAACATATTAACCTAAGAGTGGTCTTTGGCATGGGTCTAGAAAAGTACATGGATAATAAGATTTTGTGTGAGCTTACTGAACACTGTTAGAGAAACAGACTCTATATTCAACAGCTATTGGTCCATTAGTCAACATAGGGGTGACCCTTGTGGGAAAACCGCCCTTTTCACAGTTTGCCTAACAGATTTCATGACTATCAAATTCTCTTGGGATAAATCATTGTTTACTCAAGGAATTTATGCATAATTATTTCATTTCCTGATATCTTAATAGCATAGACAGGGTATCAGGGTATCTTGAATTACCAACACCAATTGTCTGAATAATAGATAAATACATGCCCCAATGCAAGGTTAACAGACTATTTTCTGGTATAAGAACTTCCACCAAGTTCATGTTCATCCCAAAAGTGTGATCGAGGTGGGATTCAGTGATAAAGCTGAGTAGATTTGGGAAACAAAGACTCAATTCACCAAGCACTATACCCCCATAAAACTCTTTCTGGAGAGCTGCTAACCACTATTTCTGACATTTCTAAGGTTTATAGAGGCTCACAACTAAATTGCCATTTGAGACCAGCACATGACTTAGAAGTGTGAAGAATTGTGTAAGGATCTAAGACACAACAATTATTTGGAGATGCAGGTCCCATCTAAATATGTTAAAATTATTGTTTTAGCCTTCTGCTTTCCAAAGAGAAAAAAAAATCTGCAGCCTAGGTTCCTGTCCCAATCCCCCATTTTCCCACCTCTATTTTAAATGTAACACCACAAAAGTTGGGAGACGCATATATACTCTTAAACATCTATGGTTTTACAGAATTAGAAGACCTATTTCTAATGACAAGTTAGTTTTTATTTGCATTTAAAAAATAGGTTTCGGCATAGCTCCTAAATTTTTTTTGTCCCAAAGTTAGAATTTGTCAGTAAATGTTTTGTTGTGTATTGCATTTTTTTATTATGTTAATCATCATACATTATATCATTAGTTTTTGATGTAGTGTTCCATGATTCATTGTTTGCGTATAACACCCAGTGCTCCATGCAGTACGTGCCCTCTTTAATACCCATCACCAGGCTAACCCATCCCCGCACCCCCTCCCCTCTAGAACCCTCAGTTTGTTTCTCAGAGTCCATAGTCTCTCATGGTTCATCTTCCCCTCCGATTTCCCCCCCTTCATTTTTCCCTTCCTACTATCTTCTCTTTTTTTTAACATATAATTGTATTATTTGTTTCAGAAGTACATGCATTTTAAGTACTTGACTTTTTAAAATTACATATTGTACATGTTTTATAGTGAACTTCTATATTTCACAAAACTGCGTATCTCAGAATGCTCAAAGTCTATCACTTATATCATTTATAACTCTCTGGAAGAGAAGAGGATTTGTGTATAAATATGTAACTGTTACTCTGTACCATATAAAAATTACTGCAGCCATTTTATAAACTTAATCTCTAACACATGTTTAACTAAATGAAACTACAAATATCGCTCATATGATTTGATGAGGATTCTTTTTGTTTGCTTTGGTTTACAATTACATACCATGCTATCTTCATATTTAGCTTTTCATAATCTGCTGGGAAATACATATTTCGTATTTGTAAATAAAATTTTGCCTTAGTCTCTCAGACTATGTAAATGTGTGCTTATGTGTGTGTGTGTTTTCAAATAGCAATCTTTTGAATAAGGTAGAAATAAAAATCTACTTGGGAGTATTTAATTGTTTTAATATCCTTAAAATTATAATTTTAAAACTCCTCTTTCTCAGTAGTTTTTCCCCATATTTCTCTTCTTTTCATAATGGAGCCTTATGCCCCCACATCAACATTCTGGCACATCTCTAATTATAAGGAAGACTACTGTTCTTTCTTTCTTCATATTTAGAAACTATTTTTAGATGCTGGCTTTCACATGCATGTCTTTCTTTTTCTAAGTGATTCTTTCATCTATAAATCAGAGATAAAATTTCAAGCTAATGTTGCCTAGCTAAAAATACAGTGGAATGCAGTACTTTATATTTACATCATTTGAAGTAGCAGAAAACATTTCATTGGATGGAAAGTGACTGGGACCCAAGTAAGAAAACCAGGAGAGAAAATGTTTCAGATTTTCTAAAACTATACTGTGTTCAGGTACACTGACCTTTTTTCTTTGGGAAATGCAGGTTTGTAAGTTCCAAATCAAAATACCCAAGTGAAATTTTGAAATTGAAAGTGTGCCTTAACAAAGAATAGTTTCACATTTCTGGATTCAGAAATTCACTTCTGGATTCTGGATATTGACTGCTTTTCTCATTTCCAAAAATATTGTATTTTATTGAAGGTTCAAATTGCTTCCTAACATGACTGAGGAGTGCTCCTGAGGGCATGGCAGGCTCAGGAATCAACCAAAAGCAAAGACTCTCTACATGTGGATTAGAACAAAGGAAAAAGGAGAATTATCTGCCTGCATCTAAGAATACTTGTAATCTAACTAAATTCCTCTCTAGTGCAAAAGTTAGATTTGCTTCCTAGTTTATGGCAGAATTCTAAGCCATTGTTTTCCATTGTTTAGTTCATTGTATAGTTTCCATCAACTTTATACTCATCTCCTTCAATGGCTGTACCTACTGGGCAGCCTTTGAAGACCCTTGTCAGGACAGAACGGGGTCAGAGAAACATGCTAGAAAGACACAGGGCAGTGATCAATAGTTTAAACAAAGAAATGAAACTGGGACAAGAAAAAAAAGTCTAAATTTAATCAGTTCAGTTTAATTTATTAGATGAAAATTCCAATAGCAATTGAGTTAAATTCCATCACTATCAATGAACCTTAAAAAAGTTCTCCAGGTTCAATATGCAATCTAAGCTTCAGGCCAGAACATAAATTAAATTAATGGTATTCTTTTCTCATTGCATTAGTTTGATTTAAGAGAGATGTGAAGTATTTCTTATAGCAGATAATTCCAGTTCATCTTCTCAATGTGCAAACAGAACTGAGTTCTTTTGTCAACCTACAGCCACGGACACATTTATGGTCATCATACATTATTCAACTCATGTTTCTTTGTTCAAATATTAAATCATCCCCTATTACCTAGCATAAAATAGATGTTGGCCTTATTTTGACTGTAGGGTGGCAAATTAGTATAAAAGCAAGTTATCAATTCTCCTGACAGGTGTCTCACTTCCAAAGGAAAGCAGAATACTTTTCAAAACACTTATTTCAAACTTGTTTTATCAGTTTCTAAAAGTACCATCTCCTTAATTTAAGGCAATTATTTCAATGACCATTTGTCAGCTCTCCCTTTCCGGCAGAAAGTCTAGTAACACTTGCTGGGCCTGATCACAGCCCTGTATCCTTACAGCATATGTTTCTCTGACCCCATTCTGTCCTTCCAAGGGTCCTCAACAGCTGCCCAGCAGGATACAGACACTGAAGAGCCCAATATGAAGGTGATTGAAACATACTTGTGCTCTAAGGAAACCAAAATAAAACAGTATTTTCCACTAAAAATGATCCTGTCCTTGTCTCCAACTTTTTTTAGGTTTAATTTGATGTGGAAGAAAGGTGTGTAACTACAACCTAACTAATGGTATCACTTAATGCCGAAGTGATAAGATTTAAAATGTCCTCTTTCCTGTAAAGGAAAAGAAAATCATGAACAAATCAGAGGCCTAACTGGCATAATAAAGCAAAGACACTTACTAAAACCAGGCTACTTGGCATTCAAAACATTCTTTAGTTTAAGAATCCTACAGGAGCTCCTCAAATGAAAGCAACGGCAACAACAAAGCATATCTTTAGCAAAAGTCCTTAAAGATACCATTTTTATTCATCATGAGAAAACAGGTCATCATGACTGATTTTCTTCAGTTGTTAACTCTTCTTGCAACATTCTGCACAGTTCTATAAATACAAAGTGTGTATTTTTTTTAGCCAACATGTATTTTCTAAATGTGTAGAAATTTTCATGACTCAAGTAGAGGGAAAACAATGTTGGATGTATAACTACTTTTTCAAACAGGCCATTTTGTTGCTACCAGATCTCCTATGGTTGCCCTTCTCCATTACTAAGACCGCCTTATGGACTCCAGAATCAAAACTAATACAGTATGTCCAGAACTAAGCTACTTAGAATTTTTACTGTCAATACTGTCTTGCATATGACTCATTAAGAAAGCTCATTAGAATTTTCATATTAAATATTATCCTATGGCATATCCATTATTTCCTAGTAGCAAAGCCAGAAATACAGACGTAGGGAGATATTCATGTTGGTCCAGCTCTCCTCTTCTCTATTCTCTTCAATTCACCATATGACCTCAGAACCATCAACTCTGGACCTAGTCCTCCCTCACCAGAGCCTAGTCTAATCCTCACGAAGCCCTTTCTCATCCCACTACATTATACTTTAAACTAAACACTGAGATACTTGTTTACTTGTCTTGAATCTGTTCTGTCTTCCCATTGTCCACAATTCAGATTCCTCCTTATGACCTCCTTTTTCTTCCTTCTGCCCAACCCCAAAAATACCCCCCTACCCATCTTCAGAAAAATCCCACTCAACCTTATTCAAGACAGCCTGACAGATCTCCATAGCAGCTTACTATCTCAAGCAATTCTGAGGACAAAACCTAAGAAAAAATGGGGTCCCTATCTTATATAACAAGGTCTAAGGCTCATGGAGGGCCACAGACTCCATCAATTGCCTACACAGTAAGATTTAAGAACATTCTACAAAATTTTCCCTAGCCAAGAATATCCCCGTCAAATCCATGAGGCCAGCTGACCAGTTTGTCTTGAGGAAGAGGAAACTCTGTGTAATGGAGAAAGCCTGACGTTGAAGCTAGTTCTGGTTGAGTTTGAATACCAGCTGTTTTGCCTCCCAGCTGAGCAACTTTGGAAAAGTTACTAAACTTTTGAGCCCAGATTTGTTTTTCAAAAACTGGAGATTATAATCCCTCAGTTGTGAGATTAGTGTAAATGTAGGCAGTATGCGTAAGTGTGAGGCAGACACAGTACCCAGTAAAGTGAAGCTCTCACTATTACATCTAGCATCCGAAATGGATTTGGGGTAGTGTAAGATCCCTTGGCAAATGGTAGTTGGAGCAAAGTGGGTAATAGTGAGGAAAAGGGAAGTAAAATACCTCAGAAAGTATATTGGAGAAATACCAAAGGCTATAACATCTACTGTATTGATCTTACAATCATAAGTAGAAGTAAAACAACATTGACAAAGTTCCTAATACAAGCCACCCATGGTCCTAGGAATTTTTCTTATATTAAAATACATGAATGCATTAATTAATTACCTCCATAATCATCTAAGGTACATGTTATCTACATTTTACAAATAAAAATGTCTTCTATCTCAGAAAATTTACTTAACTTTACAAGTTCACACAGCTGCTAACAGTCCAACTCTAAAACTCACTATCTTTCTGCTCTGTCACACTTCCTTCCAGCTTGGAATCAAGTGCTGGCTCTGTGTGAACTTCTGCAAATCATCTACGATGGTGTTTCCTTTGCCTGTAAAATATCTATAATACCAGCTTACCTCAGTGCGGTGATTAAAGAACATTATATACAGTACATGAAATACAAAGTTATTATTAAAGAAAATACTAACTTAATACCATTAACATAAAAACTAAATTGCCAGATTCATCAAACCCCATAGTCCCCTGATCTTCTGTTTGATGTTGTGATCCTAACCCTCCTATCCCATTTTAATCCTGCTATGTTGACCTGTTCATTTAGCAAATATATTGTGACCACCTACTACATTCTAAGGAATTGCCTCAATACTACCAATCTGCCTTCAGGGAGTTCAAATCCACTAATGGAAGGAAATACAGAATTACAAATTACAGCTCAAAACGATAAGAGACATAAAGAGGCATGAACGATACTTTGTGTGAGCACAGTAAAGGTACAATCTCTGCCTGAGGAAAATGCAGAAGCCTCTCAGAGAGGGAGACATACATGAACTGTCATTGAAGGAAGATTAAGTATTTGCCACACAGATAAGAAAAGGACATTTCTGAGTTAAAATGAGGAAATCTCTTCTCAAGAACCATTTTGCCCCTGGCAAGAAATTCAGTGATACTTTCCCTGGTGATTAGCTGGAAAAGGTGATTACTTTTGAAATAGCCTAAAAACTAAAATCCAAGTATTTCATGTGGATGATTAATACTAAATATTTAATTACTTTATACTAGTGAAAATGATTGGTTCTTCCTTTATTGGGAGGGCTAAGTGGCAGAGCACATATCCTGTCCCAAGTGATAATCAGCAAAGATCATAACATATGCACAGGAATAGCCAATAGGGTCTCTCCTCTTCCAGCCAAATGGATGTGATTTAGAGTCTGGGAGCCCAAGACTCTCTGGTCTAACATCATCCACTTTTCTTCACTTGCTATACCAGAAATGCAAGGTTCAAATCTGTTGGAGGTGGAGACTCTTGGTTCCAGTATATGTAACTCAGTGAATTTTGCCATAGAAATCACCAGGTTACAATGCCTTGGCAAGCAGAACACAATCACAAGCTTCAACAGACACGTGGATTGTGCTTAGATTCTCCCTGTGAGGAAGCCTAAGACACAGAAGAAAATTTCAACAGATGAATGGATAAAGAAGATGTGGTCCATAAATACAATGGGATATTACTCAGTCATCAGAAAGGATGAATACCCAACTTTTGCATCAACATGGTTGGGACTGGAGGAGATTATGCTAAGTGAAATAAGTCAAGCAGAGAAAGTCAATTATCATATGGTTTCACTTATTTGTGGAACATAAGGAATAGCATGGAGGACATTAGGAGAAGGAAGGGAAAAATGAAGGGGGGGAAATCGGAGGGAGAGACAAACCATGAGAGACTACGGACTCTGAGAAACAAACTGAGGGTTTTAGAGGGGAGGGCGTGGGGGGGATGGGTTAGCCCGGTGATGGGTATTAAGGAGGGCACGTACTGCATGGAGCACTGGGTGTTATACGAAAACATTGAATCAGGGATCACTACAGCAAAAACTAATGATGTATTGTATGGTGACTAACATAATAAAATAAAATTTAAAAAATCTTAGGTAAAGGAAACAAAATAAGGAAAGCACACAAATGATCAAAAAAATATATTCTTGTAGAATTTTAAGAAACTAGAATGGGATGTGGGTAAGAGGATAAGAAATGAGGTCAATGAGATGGCCAAGGAGCCAGATCATGCAGGTCTTGAAAAGCCAGAGAGTCATAGCATCTGATTTTATTTAAATATAGCATTCTGGCCATAGTAAGGGATTTTCTTTTCTTTCTTTCTTTTTTTTTTTTTTAAATCAAGAGGGACAAGAATGGAAACAAGATAAGTAAGAGTCTATCACAACCATCCAGATGAGAAATAATGTTGACTTGATCTAGGGTGTTTGAAGCGACTAGAGTAGTCTCATTCAAGATGTATTTTGAAGGCAGATCTAAAACTATTTGGTCCTGATCAGTACTGCCCCTCATACCTCTCCAGCAATCCTGCTGAGGGTATACAGCAAGAGAGATGGACTAGAGAGTATGACCCCAGCCTGAGGACACCACTGATGATTTCTGTACATGGGACAAGGAGAGCTAGAACTAATAAAATTTAATTTCATTCTTTCAGGCCACCCTAAATCTTGCCTTACTTTTTCTAAGAAAATAGCTAACATGTGGTGTTACCTGTCTCCCTTCTGTGAGTCACATAATGAAGACTTGCCCATACTTCCCAATTGGCAATTTGTTTTTCAGTGACAAGGTGACAGTTTTGGTTCATTTAACCAACAACTAATTCCCAACCACCGAAAAACCACCCAGGAATGTTGTTCTCGTGAGATAAGGTGATTTTCTAATTGGTCTGTTTTATAGAAAATTTGTTCCCTCAAGCTACACTGTGCTCACGTCTGTCTTGTGGCCAGAAAGATGCTACAGGCTGACCTCCAAGATACTCACTTTGGCTGCGCATGCAAAATAATGAAAGGCTACTGTTGGGCATTCCAAAAGGCCGCTGAACTCATTAGCTTTTAACATACTCTATGGGGAAACACTTAAACACACATAAAACCAACTGCAAAATACACCTTTAGTGATTAAAGCCTTTAAGTCATGAAGCACTATTCTTCATGTTGACTTTTAGAGATGATAATTAAATATAATTTCAAGTCTATTTTAAGCTCAGTATTTACATTTCAGTTTCACATGAAAATGTTTTACCATTTTAAATGTATTAAGAGATTGATAGCAATTCATGTCTAGGGATTAAAATGTGTGATTTTTCTCCTTGCCTTATTCCCTTATTTATTTGTCCACACACTCATTTAAAAATATGAAGTACCCACCATTTGCCCTGAAATCAGTCAGGAGAAAGAGGTGAACACCAAGATAAGGACCCTACTCTAATATAGCTTGTAGTCTAATGAGTTTGATGCAACAATGTTGCAAAAGAGAACTGTATTTGGAATCACCAGATATGCCTTATGTTAATATCACAACTCTTCCATTTTAGGCCCTAGAGTTTCTTCACCTTTCTGAGCCCCACAGTGGAAGAAGCGCAAAGCAGAGAGCTGGGACAAGAAATCACAACCGTGAACGCTCGTTCTTTCACAGCTTTACCTTGGATCCAGCAGAGCTCCCGTAAAGCAAAGAGTGTGGCAACTTCCCTTAGAAATTTGCCTGACACCTCATTTGCTGCTCCTGCCACTATACCCAAAAGCCTCCTACTACTAGAGTCCTCTCATCACCACCCCCCAAGTGATGTTTGGGAAGAAGTTCCTCAAGACACTTCCAGCCAAGTTAGCTCCTTTGCCCATTTGGCTTGTGATAAACTCGCCTATCTTCTCAACCCCAGTTGGTAGTAATGCAGATTTGCTCTACAGCTCCTTTATCTCCTTATTGTGCCTTCAGGATGCTCCAGCAAGAGACAGGCTTCTGTGTCTGTGTTTGTGAGCCCCACATCTCCAGGTAATTCATTAACATTCTCGCCGAAGAAATCTTGGTGCCATGGCTGAACCAGGTCCTGTCTAGGGAATACTGAGCTGAGGAGTGAGCTAATGATCTCCTCTTTTTGCAGACTCCTCATAAAACAGAGAGGTCTTCTAGAAATACACACTGATGATTGGCCTGAGGAGAAGAGGGTCCCTTTACCCTCCCCCAAGGTAAAGAATAGATAAAAGACATTGTTCTACACAAGACCCCAATCTCTCCACTCTCTATCACACAGACTACCTCCTCCTGAAGTCTAGTCTCCTCTGATATACCCTGAAGGGGGAGGTGGGTGCACTTGAGGTTGCTGGGCTAGTTCTTCTCTATTTTAGTAACCCAATGTAAGAATTACAGGCATCTCTCTTCAGAAACTAAACACTTACATTTATTTTCAGTTTGGAGGCTTTATTAAAAACTCAAAAACCTCAAGAAAAACAATTCAAACTCCAAGTGTGTGCGTGTGTGTGTCTGAACATCAGCATCTAGGGTGGGAAAGATATGCATTTTTCATCATAAATTCTTTTACCCTGTTTAATGAAGTGGTAGTATTTTTAATTTAAAAAGTCAGGGGTTTTTTTTAGATAAAGGAGATTGGGATTTCACTGGAACTCCTTTTTACTGAGTTACAAGAAATATCCTTAGTCATTTCATGTTATCCAAAGAGATTAAGCACTTAGAAAATCACTGCTGTATCCAAGTTTTTATCTAATGGTAGGTTTGGTTGTTGTTTTCTCCCAAAACTGAATATGAAACTGGTAGTGACTATGTGACCAGAGCTGTCCCATAATATTGTGGAAAACATCTGAAGAGGCCCATTGGGAGTCTGTCCTCCAGAAAATCTGACAACTAGACAGGGGGCGGAGCAAGATGGCGGAGGAGTAGGAGACCTGGATTTCGTCTCCTCTCAGGAATTCAGCTGCAGAGTGATCAAACCATTCTGAACACCTACAAACTCAACAGGAGATCGAAGAAAAGAAGAGCAACAACTCTCTCATCAGAAAAGCGACCACTTTCTGGAAGGTAGGACGTGCGGAGAAGTGAATCCGAGGCGATATTCGGGAGGATAGACGGCGGGGGAGGGGCCTCCGTCGGCCGCTTCTGGCAAGTGATAGAGCCGCGGAGCACAAAATCGGAACTTTTAAAAGTCGGCTCTGCCGACGGACGTCACTCTGGTGGCTAAGCGGGGGGTGGCACCCTCGCGGGACAGTGTGGTCTCAGGACCCTCGGGGTCACAGAAAGACCGGGGTGCCTGAGTGCGGCAGAGCTCCCAGGTAACGGAGCAGGGAAGGCGGCTGCAGAGGCGGAGCCCAGGCGCGGGCTCCCAGCTCGGGGTGGCCATAGACCGTGATCCGCGGCACAGTCGGGCCCCTGCTCCTCCAGCAGGGACCCAACAAGCGGCAGATCCGGGGAGACTCACCTTCCTCCCCCGGGAGGAGCCGCGCGGGAGTGCACCGCAGGGCTCTGCTGGGTTTGGAGACTCCACCCGGGGTCGGGGGCCAGAGATAGAGGCGCGCGGTCACAGGCCGGGTGAGCACGGAGTGCGGCCGGAGACCGGGGAGACGGGAGTGACTGACGGCTTTTCTCTGGGGCTCACTGAGGAGCGGGGCCCCGAGTTCTCGGCTCCTCCGGGGCGGAGATTGGGAGGCCGCCGTTTTCACTCTCCGCCTCCAAAGCTCTACAGGAAGCTCGCAGGGAACAAAAGCCCCGGAGAGCAAACCCGAGCAGATGACTTAGCCGGGAGGGGGCGAGGGCGGGGCAATTCCGCCTCCGGCAGAGACATTTGGAAACCACGGCAACAGGCCCCTCCCCAGAAGATCAGCGAGAACAGCTGGCCAAGACCAAGTTTACCGATCAATGAGAACAGCAGAACTCCAGCGCTAAGGGACTACTGCACATAGAATTCACGGCTTTTTTACCATGATTCTTTAGTCTTTTAAAGTTAATTTTTTTTAACTGTCTTTTTGTCTTATTATTTCTTTTTGAATTTTTCTTTTTCCCTTTTTCAACCAACATCTTATCAATCCCTTTTTAAAAAAAAAAAAAACATTTTTATTTTTCATTTTTAGAGTCATATTCTATCCCTTCATAGTAGTTACCCATACTTTTGGCTTATATATATAAGTTGTTCTCTCTTTAAAATTTTGAGACAGTTTCTTCTAACAGATTAAAATATGCCCTAAATCTCTAGTATATGGTGTTTTCTATTCCCCTGCCTGATCACATCCTCTCCCTTTTTTTTTTCTTTTTCTTTTTTCTTTTTATAAATCCTCTTCTTTCTTTTTTCAAACAACTTCTTATCAATTCCTTTTATAACATTTTTTATAATTTCCATTTTTACAGTCATATTCCATCCCTTCATCATATCAACCCTTATTTTTGTACATATATAAGTTTTTCTTTTTTTAAAATTTTGGGAGGCACTTTCTCCTAAAAGAACAAAATACACCCCAAATCTAGTGTGTGGCACTGATCTATATACCAGCCTGATCATATTTGATCACATTCTGGTTTTTTTGTTGTTGTTGTTGTTTTGTTTTGTTTGTTTTTGTTTTTGTTTTTATCTTTATCTTTTTCTTTTTTTTCTTTTTCTTTTTTCTCTCTTTCCCTTTCTTATCCCACTGCTTCAGGTCTTTTCTGATTTGTTTAGAGTATATTTTCTGGGGACGTGGTTACTCTGCGAGCATTTTGTTCTCTCATTAATCTATCCTCCTCTGCACAAAATGACAAGATGGAAAAAATCACCTCAACAAAAAGAACAAGAGGTAGTACCGACTGCCAGGGACCTACTCAATACGGACATTAGTACGATGTCAGATCTGGAGTTCAGCATCATCACTTTAAAGATACTAGCTGGGCTTGAAAAAAAATATGGAAGTTATTAGAGAAACCCTTCCTGGAGAAGTAAAAGAGCTAAAATCTAACCAAGTAGAAATCAAAAAGGCTATTAATGAGGTGCAATAAAAAATGGGGGCGCTAAGTGCTAGAATAAATGAGGCAGAAGAGAGAATCAGTAATATAGAAGATGAAATGATGGAAAATAAAGAAGCTGAGAAAAAGAGAGATAAACAACTACTGGATCATGAGGGCAGAATTCGAGAGATAAGCGATACCATAAGACGAAACAACATTAGAATAATTGGGATCCCAGAAGAAGAAGAAAGAGAGAGAGGGGCAGAAGGTATAATGGAGCAAATTATAGCAGAGAACTTCCCTAATTTGGGGAAAGAAACAGGCATGAAAATCCAGGAAGCACAGAGAAACCCTCTCAAAATCAATAAAAATAGGTCAACACCCCGACATCTAATAGTAAAACTTACGAGTCTCATAGACAAAGAGAAAATCCTGAAAGCAGCTCGGGAGAAGAGATATGTAACCTACAAGGGTAGAAACATTAGATTGGCAACAGACCTATCCACAGAGACCTGGCAGGCCAGAAAGGACTGGCAGGATATATTCAGAGCACTAAATGAGAAAAATATGCAGCCAAGAATACTCTATCCAGCTAGGCTGTCATTGAAAATTGAAGGAGAGATAAAAAGCTTCCAGGACAAACAAAAACTAAAGGAATTTGCAAACACAAAACCAGCCCTACAGGAAATCTTGAAAGGGGTCCTCTAAGCAAAGAGAGAGCCTAAAAGCAACATAGACCAGAAAGGAACACAGACAATATACGGTAACAGTCACCTTACAGGCAATACAATGGCACTAAATTCCTATCTTTCAATAGTTACCCTGAATGTAAATGGGCTAAATGCCCCAATCAAATGACACAGGCTAACAGACTGGATTAAAAAACAAGATCCATCGATATGCTGTCTGCAAGAGACTCATTTTAGACCCAAAGACACCCCCAGATGGAAAGTGAGGGGGTGGAAAACCATTTACCATGCTAATGGACATCAAAAGAAAGCTGGGGTGGCAATCCTTATATCAGACAAATTAGATTTTAAACCAAAGACTGTAATAAGAGATGAGGAAGGACACTATATCATACTTAAAGGATCTATCCAACAAGAAGATCTAACAATTGTAAATATCTATGCCCCTAACATGGGAGCAGCCAATTATATAAGGCAATTAATAACAAAAGCAAAGAAACACATCGACAACAATACAATAATAGTGGGGGACTTTAACATTCCCCTCACTGAAATGGACAGATCGTCTAAGCAAAAGATCAACAAGGAAATAAAGACTTTAAATGACACACTGGACCAAATGGACTTCACAGACATATTCAGAACATTCCACCCCAAAGCAACGGAATACACATTCTTCTCTAGTGCCCATGGAACATTCTCCAGAATAGATCACATCCTAGGTCATAAATCAGGTCTCAACCGGTACCAAAAGATTGGGATCATTCCCTGCCTATTTTCAGACCACAATGCTTTGAAACTAGAACTCAATCACAAGAGGAAAGTCGGAAAGAACTCAAATACATGGAGGCTAAAGAGCATCCTACTGAAGAATGAATGGGTCAACCAGGAAATTAAAGAAGAATTAAAAAAATACATGGAAACCAATGAAAATGAGAACACAACTCTTCAAAATCTTTGGGATGCAGCAAAGGCAGTCCTAAGAGGAAAGTATATAGCAATACAAGCCTTTCTCAAGAAACAAGAAAGGTCTCAAGTACACAACCTAACTCTACACCTAAAGGAGCTGGAGAAAGAACAGCAAATAAAGCCTAAACCCAGCAGGAGAAGAGAAATAATAAAGATCAGAGCAGAAATCAATGAAATAGAAACTAAAAGAACAGTAGAACAGATCAACGAAACTAGGAGCTGGTTCTTTGAAAGAATTAACTAGATTGATAAACCCCTGGCCAGACTTATCAAAAAGAGAAGAGAAATGACCCAAATCAACAAAATCATGAATGAAAGAGGAGAGATCACAACCAACACCAAAGAAACAAACAATTATAAGAACATATTATGAGCAACTCTATGGCAGCAAATTAGATAACCTGGAAGAGATGGATGCATTCCTAGAGATGTATCAACTACCAAAACTGAACCAGGATGAAATAGAAAACCTGAACAGACCTATAACCACTAAGGAAATTGAAGCAGTCATCAAAAATCTCCCAACAAACAAAAGCCCAGGGCCAGATGGCTTCCCAGGGGAATTCTACCAAACATTTCAAGAAGAATTAATACCTATTCTTCTGAAACTGTTCCAAAAAATAGAAACGGAAGGAAAACTTCCAAACTCATTTTATGAGGCCAGCATTACCTTGATCCCCAAACCAGACAAAGACCCCATCAAAAAGGAGAATTACAGACCAATATCCCTGATGAACATGGATGCAAAAATTCTCACCAAAATACTAGCCAATAGGATCCAACAGTACATTAAAAGGATTATTCACCATGACCAAGTGGGATTTATCCCTGGGCTGCAAGGTTGGTTCAACATCCGCAAATCAATCAATGTGATACAATACATTAACAAAAGAAAGAACAAGAATCATATGATCCTCTCAATAGATGCAGAAAAAGCTTTTGACAAAGTACAGCATCCTTTCTTGATCAAAACTCTTCAGAGTATAGGGATAGAGAGTACAGACCTCAATATCATAAAAGCCATCTATGAAAAACCTACAGCGAATATTATTCTCAATGGGGAAAAACTGAGAGCTTTCCCCCTAAGGTCAGGAACACGGCAGGGATGTCCACTATCACCACTGCTATTCAATATAGTATTAGAAGTCCTAGCCACAGCCATCAGACAACAAAAAGAAATCAAAGGCATCCAAATTGGCAAAGAAGAAGTCAAACTCTCACTCTTTGCAGATGATATGATACTTTATGTGGAAAACCCAAAAGACTCCACCCCAAAACTGCTAGAACTCATACAGGAATTCAGTAAAGTGGCAGGATATAAAATCAATGCACAGAAGTCAGTGGCATTCCTATACACCAACAACAAGACAGAAGAAAGAGAAATTAAGGAGTCGATCCCATTTACAATTGCACCCAAAACCATAAGATACCTAGGAATAAATCTAACCAAAGAGACAAAGGATCTGTACTCAGAAAACTATAAAATACTCATGAAAGAAATTGAGGAAGACACAAAGAAATGGAAAAACGTTCCATGCTCATGGATTGGAAGAACAAATATTGTGAAGATGTCAATGCTACCTAGAGCAATCTACACATTTAATGCAATCCCCATCAAAATACCATCCACTTTTTTCAAAGAAATGGAACAAATAATCCTAAAATTTGTATGGAACCAGAAAAGACCCCGAATAGCCAAAGGAATGTTGAAAAAGAAAAGCAAAGCCGGCGGCATCACAATTCCGGACTTCAAGCTCTATTACAAAGCTGTCATCATCAAGACAGCATGGTACTGGCACAAAAACAGACACATCGATCAATGGAACAGAATAGAGAGCCCAGAAATGGACCCTCAACTCTATGGTCAACTAATCTTCGACAAAGCAGGAAAGAATGTCCAATGGAACAAAGACAGTCTCTTCAACAAATGGTGTTGGGAAAATTGGATAGCCACATGCAGAAGAATGAAACTGGACCATTTCCTTACACCACACACAAAAATAGACTCCAAATGGTTGAAAGACCTCAATGTGAGACAGGAGTCCATCAAAATCCTAAAGGAGAACACAGGCAGCAACCTCTTTGACCTCAGCCGAAGCAACCTCTTCCTAGAAACAGCGCCAAAGGCAAGGGAAGCAAGGGCAAAAATGAACTATTGGGACTTCATCAAGATAAAAAGCTTTTGCAAAGCAAAGGAAACAGTCAACAAAATCAAAAGACAACCGACAGAATGGGAGAAGATATTTGCAAATGACATATCAGATAAAGGGCTAGTATCCAAAATCTATAAAGAACTCATCAAACTCAACACCCAAAAAACAAAGAATCCAATCAAGAAATGGGCAGAAGACATGAACAGACATTTTTCCAAAGAAGACATCCAAATGGCCAACAGACACATGAAAAAGTGCTCAATATCGCTCGGCATCAGGGAAATCCAAATCAAAACCTCAATGAGATACCACCTCACACCAGTCAGAATGGCTAAAATTAACAAGTCAGGAAACGACAGATGTTGGCGGGGATGCGGAGAAAGGGGAACCCTCCTACACCGTTGGTGGGAATGCAAGCTGGTGCAGCCACTCTGGAAAACTGTATGGAGGTTCCTCAAAAAGTTGAAAATAGAGCTACCATATGATCCAGCAATTGTACTACTGGGTATTTACCCCAAAGATACAAAAGTAGAGATCCGAAGGGGTACGTGCACCCCGATGTTTATAGCAGCAATGTCCACAATAGCCAAACTGTGGAAAGAGCCAAGATGTCCATCGACAGATGAATGGATAAAGAAGAAGTGGTATATATATACAATGGAATATTATGCAGCCATCAAAAGGAATGAGATCTTGCCATTTGCAACAACGTGGATGGAACTGGAGGGTATTATGTTGAGTGAAATAAGTCAAACAGAGAAAGACATGTATCATATGATCTCACTGATATGAGGAATTCTTAATCGCAGGAAACAAACTGAGTGTTGTTGGAGTGGGGGTTGGGGTGGGAGGGATAGGGTGACTGGGTGATAGACACTGGGGAGGGTATGTGCTCTGGTAAGCGCTGTGAATTGTGCAAGACTGTTGAATCTCAGATCTGTACCTCTGAAACAAATAATGCAATATGTGTTAAGAAAAAAAAAAAAGAAGAAGAAGGTAGCGGGAGGGGAAGAATGAAGCGGGGGAGATCGGAGGGGTAGACAAACCATGAGAGATGATGGACTCTGAAAAACAAACTGAGGGTTATAGAGGGGAGGGGGGTGGGAGGATGGGTTAGCCTGGTGGTGGGTATTGAGGAGGGCACATTCTGCATGGAGCACTGGGTGTTATGCACAAACAATGAATCATGGAACACTTCATCTAAAACTAATGATGTAATATATGAGGATTAACATAAGAATAAAAAAAAAAATAAAAAAAAAAAATCTGACAACTACATTCTCCACTCCTGCCAAAGCAGGGTACACCCTTTATAAAAGTAACTGTTTATTGTTTTATTCCCTTCTACCAAGGTGCCAGGCCAAAGAACAGTAGAGGAAGTGGCACTGACAATCTCCTTATCTCGTGTCATCAGACCTCACAGCTTCAGGTGTCATCCATTTGGAACAACACATTTGACTGAGTTTTTCAGCTAAAAATAGCTTGTACTCTAAAATTTGGAACATACTGACATTTTTGTAATGAAGTACAATTTTGTCATTGACTCTACTAGAAGATTCAATTATTTCTTAGTTTCTTTGATATTACTGTACTATTTTGGAAATTAGCCTAAAGTCTGTGCAGAAATGTACATGCACACATGTTCATATACACACATGCAACATAATTTAATTTGTAATCTATAATAGCAAAAGAGCTCCATGGTGGAACTTTCACTTCTCAAGAGAATATAACTAATAGGCAGCAGGTCCTAGGAAGTCACAAAAATAATTACAAGGATTTATGGTGCCTGGGTGGCTCAGTCAGTTAAGCGGCCAACTCTCGATCTCAGCTCAGGTTTTGATCTCAGAGTCATGAGTTCAAGCCCCACGTTGGGCTCCATGTTGGGTGTGGAGCCTATTTAAAAAAGAAGGAAAAAATCCTTGTCCTTTTTGGGCACCTGAGTGACTCAGTCGATTAACTGTCCAACTCTTGATTTCGACTCGGTTTGTGACCTCAAGGTCGTGGGATCAAGCCCTGCATCAGACTTAGCGATTGGTGCAGAGTCCGCTTGAGATTCTCTCTCTTCCTCTCCCTCTGCCCTTCCCCCTGCTCAGGCTCTAAATAAATAAATAAATAGATAAATAAAAAATTAGTCTTTAAGAAATAATAAAAATAATAATTACAAAGATTTAGAAGAAAGGCTTAAAAATAACACCAAATACTAAATCTGAAAATTAATCCATTGCTCTACTTTAGGTGGCCTTAAAGCTGAGACGTAGGAAACAAAATGTACAACACACATACTTAAGAAGGTAGGAAAAAACCTTTGTTTACTAATTCCTCATACCTAATAACTCACAGCAAACAAAAGGAAGGTGGGCCTTAGTTGCTGGTAGTTGACCACTATATCGTAGGATGGGAAATCCACGCCAGGCAAGAGCTGGGGGCGGGGCAAAGAGGAGACCCTCAATCCTAGCTCAGGCTCATGGCTGTAATTGTTTTCCTATCCCAAAGGGTACATATTATTAGCCAGCAAACCAGATGTGTTTTGTTTGGTTCACACAGAACGGGTGTGTTGTTTAGCTGCCTTAACTGACACTTAGACATCAGAAGTTCCCATAAAAAAACTGGCTTCACCATAAAATGAGAGAACTCTGATGAAAATCGAATGCTTTGAAGCAGTACTTTATAAAACTGCATGGTGATATTATGATTAGAAACTTACTTTAGGGTTTCCTAACAGTAAAAAGGAAAAATGGTACCTACTGTTCCCTACTACATTTTATTTGGCTGAAACACATAGAAAACGGGAAGGTAACAAGCAAAAATGCATTGCTTTTTCAACCTGTGTTATCAAAAGACATGTAAAGACATTGCCAAAGATGTAAAAGTATCAGTACTCAAACAGGTTGTATGCTATATGGAAAAACTGATGTGCAGTTGGAGAAAAAATACTGTCCTTTCTAACTCCTCAGCTTCTATTATTTGCCAAGTTCTATCTCCACTGTACTTTGAGAACTTCATAAGGATGGTAGAGAAGACACATGCTCAACAACAAATACAAAAAATATATTTTTTAAGAAAAAATAAACAATGCTTTATGAAAGTCATTGTAAATACAGTCAATGATGGAATAACTACTCTGACATACATATATTAAATAATTTAAAGAGAAGTCCAAGTTTAAAGAAAAGTGCTTATAGACAAAATTCATTACTGCATCAGATTAAGCTACTAAGCTAAAGATACAAAAACTAGGAGTCCCCAAAGTCTTATGGGAGGACATCAAATGGTTAATTTCATGTACATAAACACTAGCAGTAATTCTAGTTACAGTCTTGATAAATGCAGTGAACTGTCCATCCCACTCTGTATTTCTATAGGCGTTGGTAACAATGTGGATGCAGAAATAATGGGCCTTAACCCAAAGAAATGATGATATTCTGATATTAGAGACCAGACATTTCAACAGCTTTCTCTCTAAAGTGAGAAAGTTTTTACCAAAAAGTGCACAGCAATTTCCTCTTTGGTTCCATGTCCTAAACAAATCATCTGTGCATTCCTGGCCTGTCCTTGTGTCCAGGACAATGCTGCCATTAAAGACTTAGGCTTAAGAGCTTGAGCCAAGGAGCCTAAAACTAATAAATGCCTAAGGTTCATTGGTCTCAACTCTGGCTGCACTTAAAACTCACCTGTGAAATTAAAAAAATAAAACAAAACAAAAAATAAAAACCTATCTCCATAATCAGGCCTTATCTGTTTGAGTGGTGCTAAAGTATCTGTAATTTCAGCAAACTCCCCAAGTGATTCTAACTTAACCACTAGAATTAGAACCACTGGCTTATAGTCCTTAAGACCCACCAGTAGAGGTAGGTATCAGCTCCCAAACTGCATGGTTACTAAAGCAAGGAATAAAATGGTGCTTGGACATCAACTTCTGTATCCAAAAAAATACACACAGAATGGTGAAAACCTTATTACATTTCAAAAAACAGAACTATACACCAGAATGAATGTAGGATTGCCAAATTACATACGGTTTAGGATAAACTATGTTACATCGGTGTCCTAGGTAAATATTTAAGAAAGAAAACAGAAATCTAAATACAAATAGACCATCAGGAAAACAATGAGTATTAGAAAGAATTACATATCAAATCAACTTTATCTATCTGAAGTTGAAATTGGTGCATGTATGTAAAAAGTTCTAAATTGATGACTTCCCCCAAAAAAGCTGTTATTTTCCAACATGATACAGCATTCACAAAATATTCTTTCCTGTTTCTCTGCTCCCTTCCAATAGAAGCTAAAGAATCTTATGTTTTACATTTAGTACATTTACTGTACATTCCCATTTTGGGGTAATTCAGATTCATCATTTATAATTTTGATAGATAGTAGTTTTTTGTTCCCATTGTGTGCTGTAGTTATTAGGTAATAATTATTTAATAATTATTGAGAAAAAGAGGGAAATAGATAAGAAAGGAAAAAAAAAAAAAAACCAAGGAGGGAGGGATGAATAAGAAATCCTGAGTAATTACAGTGACATGGCATCTGTTCATCATTTTAATAACACTTAATAATTCTGCCATAGCCAACAGAAGACTAGTTCAAAAATACTTCTCAGGGCCGTCAGCTTCCAGACCTTAGGTCTCCTTGGATAATGAGTGAAATTAACAAAGAAGGGTCGAGAAGAAATGCAATGCTTCCCAAACTGTTCTTTACAACAAACTTGAGGACTGTGTAAAAACTGTATGTACCATACAGCAGACATCAAAGTAGGAAAGTTGTCAGAGATAAAGAAGGGTATTCATTATATTAAATGGGTCAATTCTCCAAGAAGACATAGTAATTCTTAATGTGAATGCACTAATAAAAGAGCCTCAAACTCCATGAGGCAAAACCCATAGAAATGCAAGGAGAAATAAATAAATCTACTACTACAGTTAGAGACTTCAACAATTCTCTGTCAAAAACGGACAGAGTCAGCAGGCATAACATCAGTAAGGATACAGTTGAACTGAACAACATCATGAATCACTTGTGTGTAAGTGACATCTATAGATTACCTCATCCAAAAAACAACAGAATACACACTTTTCACTAGCCTCCATCAAACATTCACCAAGATAAATTACATTTGGGCCATAACACACACCAGTAACAAATTTAACAATGAACAAATTTAAAATACAGAAATCATAAGCAGTAACTGTTGTCCGACAACAATGGAGTTAAATTAGAAATCAGTTAGGATAATCCCCAAATACATCAAGATTCAAGAACACAGTTTTAAGTAACCACATGAGTCAAAGAAAAAACCTCAAGAGAAATTTAAGAGTATCTTCAACTAAGTGACAATGAAAACACAACTTATGGTGGTTGACATCAACATCATAGTAGTATTATACATCCCTTATTCCATCCCTCACTTGACAACAAAAATTTGGCATGATTCATGGACAAAACTGCCTTTAAGGGAGAGGTGAGATCTATTACAACATGCAAAGGAACATGGAAGTAATGTCACCCATCCATTTGACAGGTAACAGTCAAATAGACCTCAATCCTGGATGTGGGCCATAAACCAGGTTTAGCCCCTCACTGTGCTTGCAGGAGCCCTGGAAAACCCCAACTTAGACAATCACCCACAAATGAGAGAGACTTTGTGGAAGTCCAAGTTTTCAGAAAGCTCCAGCACACCAATGGAACAAAAAATACATATATGAGTTCAGACACATTGGAGTAGGCAAAAGAAACAGTTAGACTTTACCTGCATCACCCCTTGCCCAAGGTGGCACAGCTTTGAGCCAAGAGAGATCTTCCTCAGGCTGTAACTTCTCCTGTGGGGAAAAGGGAAACCGTATGAGTGAGCATCTGGCTTCCTCAGCTCTGTAGGATGCCGTCAAAGGGGCTCATTTCTCTCTTATTCCATCCAGAGTAATGAATCACGAGCTGTATGATGATAGAGTAAGTAGAGCAACAGATAAGATGCTTAGAAGACATTAGAGGAACACAGATCCTATTAACTACATGACAGACTCCATAAAGAAGCCCAAGAATGAGCCACTGGAAATGCCCCAACCCATTAAATCCCCAAATTGTCTATATGCACCTTCAGCACTCTGCATGCCTCACCACACATGCCCTCACCCAGTGCATGCTCCCAATGGCAGCAGTGAAAGTAGGCTTTGGCAGATGGCTAGAGAGTATGCTGAAATCCAGTTGAATCTGTGCGACAGGGAGAGATAACAAACTTAAGCTCCAGCACCATGTTTGAGAAAACAAAAGAGAGGCTGTCAACACTTGGCCATGGGCATTTCAGGTCCTACACAAGGCAGGCAAGCTTAAGAATTCTCCTCAAGACAGAGCAAGAAGAATGGAGTATATGTGCCCATAAAAGTTCTGAGACACCCTCAAAACATCCATTAAGGTTGACAGAAGGTGTCTCTCTCCCAAAGGCAGGCAGTAAAGACTAGAGGAGGTAACTGTTACTTCAAATGCTAAGAGGGAAAAACAAAACCTCAAGAAACATGAAAAACTAAGGTAACAGGACACAACCAAAGTACCAAAATATCTTCCATTAACTTAATCCAAAAGAAATGGAGATCTATCATTTACCAGATAAAGAATACAAAAAAAGTTGTTTTAAGGAACCCAATCAGCTTCAAGAACACAGAGAAAGACAATTTCACAAACTCAGAAAAATACACTAACAAAATGAGAAGTTAACCAAGAGAAAGAAATCATGAAAGAGCCATACAAAAATCTGGAGCTCGAGAACACAATGAATGGAATAAAAAATGTGGTAAGGAACATCAACATCAGACTTAAACAAGAAGAAAGAATCAAGGAGATTGAAGACGAAAACCTCAAAGTTATTCATTTAGAGAGGAACAAATGATAAAGAATGCAGAAAATGGTCAGTAAGACAAAAACAATAACTAGAGACAAAGAAGATCATTGCATAATGATAAAGGCATCAAATCAAGAAAATATATCATAAATTTATAAGCACCCAGTATCAGAGCACCTATATATATCAAGCAAATACTAACAGATCTGAAGGGATAGATAACAACACAATAATAATAGAAAACTTTAATACCCCACATTCAACAATGGAAAGATCACCCAGTCATAAAAAGAATTAAGAAACACTGGACTAGAACCATACTTTAGACCAAATGGACCTAACAAATATGTACAGAACATTCCATCCAACAATGAAGGAATATACATTATTCTCAAGTGCACATGAAATCTCCATCATGGTAGGTCACACAAATCTTAGCAAATTTAAGGAGACTGAAGTCATACCAAATTCTGACCACAATGGTATGAAACTAGAAATCAGTAACAAAAGGAGTGCTGGAAAATCAACCACTATATGCAATTTAAACACAATCCTGTACAAGCGATGGCTCAAAGAATGACAAGGGAAACAAAAGAACATGACGAACAAATTAAAGCATCAACACACATACCAAAACATATAGGATGCTGAAAAAGCAATTCTAGGAGGTAAGTTTATAGTGATAAATACTACATTAAGAAAAAAAGGAATATTTCAAGTGAACAGTCTAACTTTATACCTCAAAGGAGTAGAAGAAAAAGAACAAATCAAGTCAAAATTTACTAGGTGGAAGGAAATAACAATGATCAGAGCAGAAATAAAATAGGCCAGAGAAACAATAAGAAAGATTAATAAAAATACGAGCTTTTTGAAAAGACAGGTGACATTACAACTGTTACCAGAGAAATACAAAGGACTATGAGAGACTACTATGAACAATGATAAACCAACCAACTGTATAGCCTAAAAGTAATTAAATTCTTATAAACATACAACCTATCATGAGGGAATATGAAGAAGTAGAAAATCTGATCAGACCAATCATAAGTAAGATGTAAACAGTAACCAAAAGTTTCCCAACAAAGAAAAGCCCAGGATTAGATGGTTTTGCTGTAAATTCTACCCAACATTTAAAGAAGAATTAGTGCCAATCCTTTCTCAAACTCTTTAAAAAAAAAAAAAAACTGAAGAGGAGAGAACCCTCCCAAATTCATTTTACAAGACCAGTAATACCCTGATACCAAAGCAAGATAAGGCTATTACAACTAAGTAAACCTAAAGACCAATATCCCTAATATACATGCAAACCTTCTCAATAAAATGTTAGCAAACTGAACTCAACATCACATTAAAACAATCATACACCATGATCAAGTGATTTATCCCTGAAATACAGGATGGTTCCATATATGCAAATCAATAAATATAATACACTGCATTAGTAGAATGAAAGATTAGAAGTGATCTGATCATCTAATTAGGTTCAGGGAAAGCATCTGACAAAATGCTAACAGCCTTTCATAATAAAAACAGACAACAAATTGGGAACAGAGGAACACACCTCAACATAATGAAGCCTACATAGGAGAACCCCATACTTACCACCATACTCAACAGTGAAAGATTGAAATCCTTTCCTCTAAGATCAGGAATAAGACAAAGGTGCCCACTCTCACCCCCATTTCTATTCCATACAGTACTGGAAGTCCTAGCCAGAGAATTGAGGAAAAAAAAAAAAAAAGTAAAAGATATCCAAACCAGAAAGTAGTAAGTGCAACTGTCTTTGTTTGCAAGCAATATGATCTCATATGTAGAGAACCCTAAACTGTCCACCAAAAATACTATTAAAACTGACAAATTCAGTAAAGTTGAAGGATAGGAAATTCATACAGAAATCAGTTAAATTCTATACACTAATAATGCAATATCTGAAACAAAAATAAAGAAAGCCTCCTTATGATAGTACCAAAAAATAATAAAATAGGAATAAATTTAACCAAGTACATTAGATATTAGTACACTGAAAACTAAAAGACCCTGATGAAAGATAATGAAGAAGACACAAATAGAAAGCTATCCCATGTTCATGGACTGGAATAGTTATTATTTTAAGAATTTCCAAAGTAGCCAAAGCAATCCTCAGATGCAATCCAACTCCTATCAAAATTCTAATAGCATTTTCAAAATGTTGGAAGAAGGAAGGAAGGAAGAAAGGAAGGGAGGGAGGGAGGGAGGAGAGGAGGGAGGGAGGGAGGGAAATCCTAAAATTTGTATGAAACCATTAAATAACCTGAATTGCCAAAATAATCCTAAGAGAGAAGAGCAAGCCTGGAGGATTGATACTTCTTGATTTTGTACCATATAACAAAGCTATAGTAATCAGAACAGTATGGTACTGGCATAAAACAACACAGAGATGAATGAAACTAAATCGAGAGCCCCAAAATAAACCCTCACATATACAGTCAATTGATATGTGACAAAGGTGCTCAGAATAGTCAATAGGGAAAGGAAAATCTCTTCAACAAATAATGTTGAAAAAAATAGATAAATCACATGCACAAGAATAAAACTGGATCCTTATCTTATATCACTTAAAAAATTAACTCAAATGGATAAAAGACTAAAATTTAAGTCCTGAAACCATAAAACTCCTGTAATAAAACAAACAAAAAGTCCTATGGCGCTAGCCTTGGCAATGATTTTTTGGATATGACACCCAAAGCACAGGGATTAAAGAAAGTTAATTAGTGAAACTACATTTAAAAAAGCATCTGCACAGCCAATTTTTAAAAATCCCATCAATAAAATCAAAAGACAACCCACGGTAGGGGGGGAAACATATGCAAATCATATCTGTTAAGGGGTTAATACCCAAAATACATTAAGAACTCATAGAACTCAATAACAAAATTGCAATCCAATTAAAAAATGGGCAAAGGACCTGAACAGACATTTTCAAAAGGAGACATGCAAATAGCTAACAGGTACATAAAAAAGAGCTCAACATTACTAATCATCAGGGAAATGCAAATCAAAACCACCATGAGGTATCACTTCATACCTATCAAGATGGCTATTATCAAAAAAAGGGAAGATACAAGTAATGGCAAGGATGTGGAGAAAAGGGAACTTTGTTGCTAGGAACATAAATTGGTACAGCCACCAAAGAAAACTGTATGGAGGGTCCTCAAAAAATTAAAAGTAGAACCACCGTGTGATCTAGCCATCCCACTTCTGGGTGTATATCCAAAGGAAATGAAAACAGGATCTAGAAAACATCTGCATTTCCATGTTCATAGGAGCATTATTCACAATAGCCAAGACATGGAAACACGTTAAGTGTCCATTAACAGACAAATGGATAAAGAATATGTGAGATACATACACACACACATATATACAAACACACATACATATACACAATGGAATATTATTCAGTCATGACAAAGAAGGACATCTTGCCATTTCCAACAACACAGATGAACCTTGAGGACATTACACTAATTGAAATAAGCCAAACAGAAAAAGGCAGGTATTGCATGGTATCACTTATATGGGCAATCCAAAAATGTTTCGCACAGACACAGAGAGTAGAGTGGTGTTTACCAGGGGCTGAGGGTGGAGGGAATGGAGAAATATTGTTCACAGTACAAACCTCCTGGGCCACCTGGGTGGCTCAGTCCGTTAAGTGTCTGACTCTTGGTTTTAGCTCAGGTAATGATCTCGGGGTCATGGGATCAAGCCCCACAGCAGGCTCCACACTCGGCGGGGAGTCTACATGAGATTCTCTCCCTCTGCCCCTCCCCCTCCTCACATGCTTGCGTGCTCGCTCTCTCTCCAATAAAATTTTTTTTTAAAGTACAAACTTCTAGTTAAAACACAAGTTCTGGAGATCTAAAGTACAGCATGATGATTACTCTTAGTAATACTGTATTATAAACAGGTTGTTAAAAAAAAAAAATGATCTCAATTGTTCTCACCACAAAAAGAAGTGGTAATTACGTGAGGAAAATATCAGCTAACATTATGGTGGTACTCATTTTGCAATATGTAAGTATCAAATTAACACATCTTACACCTGAAATTTACACAGTGTTATATATCAATTTTATGTCAAAACTGGGGGCAAACTCAACAGTTCTTAAAATTCAACAGGAAGCAAATAGCCCAATTTAAAAATTGGTCAAAAGACCTTAACCTCATCAAAGGTGATAAACAGACTGCAAATAGACAAATGAAAGGGTAGTCCACATCATATGCCATAAGGCAAATGTAAATTAAAACAAGGAGACACCTCTAGAAACCTATTAGAATGCCAAAATCGCAGACAACAATACCAAATGTTGATGAGGATGTGGAGCAACAAGCAGGAACTCTCATCCATTGCTGGTGGGAATGCAAAGTGGTCCAGCCACTCTGGATGACAATCTGGTGGTTCCTTACAACTAGGCATACTTTTACTGTATGATCCAGCAATTATGCTCCTTGGCATTAACCCAAAGGAGCTAAAATCTTATGTCTACACAAAACCTGTACACGAATGTTTATAGCAGCTTTATTCATAATTGCCAAAACTTGGAAGCAACCAAGTTGTCCTTCAGTACGTGAACAATACACAAACCAGGGTCCACCTAGACAATGGAATATTATTGAATGCTAAAAAGATATGAGCTGTCAAGCCATTAAAGCACATGGAGGACCCATAAATGCATATTACTAAAGTCAAATAAGCCAATGTGAAAAGGCTACACACCATGCAATTCCAACTACATGACATCCTGAAAAAGGCAAAACTATGGATACAATAAAAAGATTGGTGGTTGCCAGGGAGCAAGGTGGCAAAGAAACTAGTTGGCAGAGCAGAGAGTATATTTAGGGAAGTGAAATTGCTCTGTATAATACCATAATAATGGATATAAGTCATTATACATTTGTCCCAAACCCACAGAATATACACCATCAAGAGTAAACCCTGTATCCCTGAAACAAATACATTATATGTTAATAAAAAAAATTTCTTTTTTAAAAGAGTAAACCCTAAAGTAAACTTGTAGACTTTGGATGATTATAATGTGTCAATGTAGGTTAAACCTAAGTTTAAAATAAATAAATGAAAGTACAATTCTGGTAAGTGATATTGGTAATACGGGAGACTATGTATTGGGTCAAAGGTATATGGATGGGAAATCTGTTCCTTCTTCTTAAACACTGTTATAAACCTAAAACTTCTCTTAAAAAATTACATCTTTAAAACAGTATGTACTTGTTGGAGCGCCTGGGTCGTTAAGCGTCTGCCTTTGGCTCAGGTCATGATCCCAGGGTCCTGGGATCGAGCCCCGCATTGGGCTCCCTGCTCAGCGGGAAGCCTGCTTCTCCCTCTCTCCCTCCCCCTGCTTGTGTTCCCTCTCTCGCTGTGTCTCTCTCTGTCAAACAAATAAAATCTTAAAAAAAAAAAACAAAAAAAACCCCAATACTATCCCTTTAAAAAAAAAAAAACAGTATGTACTTGTTAATTTAGGTAAGCCTCAAAGTTTTCTCCTCTCCCCCCATTCAACAAACTAAATTAGACTTAGTCTGTTTCTATTCAACCTTTATTCCAATTTGAGCCCTTCTTGCCAATTAATTTTCACCTTGTCTCCTTTCCTTTTTGCCCAAGTACTCATATTTTTTTCAGTAATTCTTGCTGCTCAAATATGCAAAGATTCTTCCCTGGTGTAAAGCAAATAAAAGCATATTTTCCCAATGTTGAATTATTTATTAAGCAGGGTATTCTATATTCAGTTTTTAATAACCTTTGCCCATCATATTCATTATAGGACAAATTCAGCTATTTCATTTAACAAGTGTGTATTAAATACTTGAATTCATTAATGGATGGAGTTTTGAAAGTTGCAAGAGGATTGAGGAGGCCATTTAGTCACACCAGGTACGAAATTTCGCACTTACAAAGTCAGTGGCTGGGACAAGATGGAATCAACACCTAACGTTTTATGTTAGAAATCTAACTTTGGTGATGCTGAGTTATTGGAATGAAATCAACCAAGAACTGATGACTATAGTCCCCTAATTCAGTCTGAGAGGCAGAATATAATTAAAGTGATTTAAAACACACTACACATGGAAGAAACATTAGTTTGCCTGGAAGATAACCAGTCCAGGAAGGTCAAAGAGAACAAAAGGTGCTAGGAACCGTACTTAATAAAAATCTAACCCCATAAATGCAATAGGATAAAATGAGGGTATGATGCTATCAGGTAAACCCTAAAGTTTTAAAGTAACCTGATCATTTTTTATTCCAAGAATTAGTTAAAGAGAAAATGCTTTAAACTTTTGAAGTACATTAGAAATAGTTAGAAATACATGTAGGGGCACGTGGGAGGCTCAGTCGATTAAGCGTCGGACTCTTGATTTCAGTTCAAGTCACGATCTCAGGGTTATGAGATCAAGCCCTACATTGGGCTCTGTGATGGGCATGGAGTTGCTTAAGATTCTCTCTCTCCCTATCCCTCTCCACCGCCCCCCAATGTTCACTCGCTCACTCTCTCTCAAAAAAAAAAAAAAATTTAGATATGTAGTTTCTCTAAATAAGCCCTAGTACCTGTAAATTTAGCACTCCTATCTTCATATGGCCAACTCATGAGTGCTTGCTTTATTATAGTAACAGGTTTGTACATCTCTAAAAATTACAACAGCAAAATTTTATACCTTTCTTATAATGCTGTATCGTCCATCAAACTGCAGAGCAAGTGAGGAATATTTTGAAAATCTGAAGGATGGTTCGACTATCACTTTTCTAGTTGGTTCCAATGTTTTTCAAGGATAGTTTTTTTTTCGTTTAGAAAAGTTGACTTCAGGATGCTACTCTTTGCCTATTCTACTGTATGAAGTATTGTCATTTCTTCAATTTCTTATCCCTGTATCATTTTCAACAATTCAAAAACCAAATGACACAGTTTACTATATTTCCCTTCTGAATTCTTAAAGTACTTTTTTTCCTCTTCTCTTTTTTTCTTAAAGGAAGGTACCAGCCTGACCAAATGGCCAACAACCCACAAAACAGGTAACTAAATTGGACAATTAATCTGGATAAAGTCACATTTCTGCTATCTTGGAGATAACATTTTCATTAACTACTACACTTAGGTAACATAGCAATTCTTTACATAAATTTTAGTTTAGTGTGCTTTAAGAAGATTACAAACCATTTTGAATTTTATGCAAAATTGAGTTGGTACAGAAATCCCATAGCTTTCACCAGACTCAGTCATTCCCAAATCCCATGAAAAAATTAAGAAGCACAATGCAAGGAAATGTATACCATTAATTTTTAAAATTTAATAACACTTTCAAGTTTATACTAGACTAGGCCAGCACAACTGAAAAAACAAAACATACAAATGGTATTCTAAAAACAATAGATTCAACAAGATGAATTGTTACATGTTAATGCTGATGAAATAATAAACTACAGTAATTTCAAATCTGTGGGAAGGTTAGGTCATTTGTGGAAAGTACATATTGGTATCAAAGGGAAAAGAGATGAGAAGTTATAAAGAATAAGGGAAAGCACAGGGTAGGCATTTTAAAATATACCCGGGTTAAAAAATATTTTCCCACTGCTCAAAAAAGGACCAACTTCACCATTCATGAATAACTTAACTCAATTGTCCCACCTAATTGCCTTGACATTCCTGCAGCAGGTCCTTATTCCCACTTCACAAATGAGTAAGGCCAGCGATGGTAAATTTCTTGTCCGAGATCATACATATCACCGTCCTGTAAATCACCAATGACATTTCCCAGGCTAGTGAGACTCTCTGGGGTCCTTCCTCTAATCTCCACATTTTAAATGGTGCTGTCAAGCTTATCACTGGGATATGTATTACCATGCACTGCTCTCTAGTGATACCCTCTCAGGCCCGTATACAGTAGGGGGCACAGTTAGAGCGGCTTCACGAGCCTGTGACCCATACACTCTGACAGGACCCTGTATAGATGGGCGCTGTGCTTGGTTTAATGCTCTGCTGTAGCTATCAAGAGAGGCCTGATAATTTTTGCACTAATGACTCTACACTTTCATTTTGCACTGGCCCTGCAAATTTTTAGCTAGGCCTGGGCACAATGCAAGTATTTGTGTGTATATAACTGTGTGTGTATGAAAAAGGATTACTGATAAACATTGAAGCTTTCAATGATTATTACCCACATGAGCTGACATGGCTGGGAGGAGAGTTAATATGCTGTTACCAGTTGTCCTTAAAAAAAAAACCAAAAAAAACAGGGAAAATGAGAATATTCTCCTCTCCCCTACAAATGATTTAGATTTTCCTATGCCAAGAAATGTATATTAATCTGCAAAGAGACTGTTACTCCAATTTAAGACAAAGTTTATTTTTCAATACATCAGAGTGAATATGCATGAAGCTACATCACATAATAGCTTTTTTATTACATGTGATCAACTTTACAGGTTTATGGGGAAATTAAATATTCTCATTTTTTAACAAAATATTCTTGGTGCAAACCGGTTTAGTGAATAAAATTAACTTCATCACAAACACTGGATGCAGACATTTCACGTCATCTTGTGAAATTCATACGTGAAATAGGACAGGCCAAAAGTAGTGTCACAACTTTAGAAACTCAGAAAATGAACACCTAACAGAATCTTATTTATACAGCAGTTTCCCGCAGAGTCTATTTTACTACCTTTTTAAGACTGTATGACAATACAGGTGGAGGAAACAGTGGTGAGACAATTATCTGGTAAGGATTTTTTTTTTCCCATCAGAATGTTCTAATTATAACAAGTAAGATTCAATGCAACAATTCTGAAATTTAGATGAAGTCAATAGAAGGCTTTGGAAGCTTTGGAAAAGTATCACTGCTTGGGTACTACTCATCAAACTCTGACTTAAGTGGTCAGAAATGCAGGCTGAGAATCAGTGTATTTTAAAACCTGTGTCTAAGTATGGCTAAGAAACTGCTTTGAGTGCTATGATGAATAAAAGAAAAGGAGATGCTGCTCCAGTTTACATAAAAATCCAGCTCATGCTGAAACGGCTAAAACTAGAACTAACTCCTTATAGATGTGTCTGAAATGAACAAATGCTCAACACCAGTCACACCCATTGCCGGGACATACTCAAATGTATACTTCAAATTAATAATACCCCCTTAAATGCACTCTAATACCTCTAAGATGTAATCCATCACTGACTTTAGTAAATTCTTTTGTAAATTCTTTTAACTTTATTTCCCAAGGATTAGTTGTCCCTAAGAATTTAAACTAGTTCTAGTTACTAGAATATTATTTCTAGGAAGACAAAGGAAATTTGGAAAAATAAAAACTAGCATTATCATTCACTAAAAGGTTGTACATATCAATTTTAAGCCAAGATAAGAGAAACTAGTTATTGCCGGACTCAGCCTAATTCTTTTGACAAAACCCAGGAACAGAAGCTCACATTCCATTTGTTCCAAAGGGCCTTCTGGGTTGCTTAAAATACCTTTATTATTCTTGGGCCTGGTTTAAGACACATTCGTTTGTCTCATATTACCATGAGATTAATTTTTGCAATACAAAGACCCACTCACTGAAATCTATAAATAAAACAGTACTAATAGACAATGTACAATAGTTTAAATTTGAGTAATATTGCTTCAAAATGACCTAAAGATTTGAAATTTCACCAGATTTCACCAATTTGTTCAAACATCTTGTATCTGACCAATTTCAAAAAGTTTTCGTTCATATAACCTACAGTTTTTCCTAACCTTGAATATTCTTAGAGAATTGAACCTCCTCATATTTCTGTGCTTCTATCTTGATTCAAATGTGCTCAGTCAAGCTTCCCCTGCATTGAAGAGGTAAATCCCCATTTTTCCCCTTGGAAAATTCCAGGCATATTTATAGTTCTCTTTAGTGGAAAGAGGAGCAGTGACAACAGTTACCTGGTTGAGAAGAGAAAGGAAGGGAGGAGATAAAGGAAGAGGATCGAGAACAATATAATTTAGTTCCCTCCACACAGTTAGAAAGGATAGAAATGGATGACAAGCGTCTCGAAGGACGGGCAGAAGGGGGGACATCCAAGGAACCTGACCAACAGAAGGCCTGGCCATTGCAGATGCAGTTTAACACTAAGTGCCCTATAATCTTAGGTTGGCCTGGCTCTCCACAACTTCAGAGACCAAGACAGTGCATCTAAATCCAACGCTTTGCACACATACGCACGAAACCCATTGAACTGTATTCCCACATCTTGTGGGGAAACAATGCTTCTCTGCAACGGAAAGGCTTGTACGCTCTGTGGTATGTTAACAGGACAAAAGAACATAGTTACTGAGAAGTGCACAGAAATGGTACAAGGGGGGCTTTTTATTTCCTGTAAGTGACCCAATCGTCCTCCTCCTGAGAAAGGTGGGCAGGACTGACGTGTGCTTAATGATTTCAGCCCTTTCCCATTACAACCTTCTCCGCCAGGCTCTTTTGGACAAAGTCTTCATGGTTTAGATGGTCTTTCCCTCCCCCTTGTTCTCTCTATGAGGAGCCTAGGAGGGGCTCAGATAAGCTCAGGATGCCAGGAGAGGGAGCCTCATCTTCTGTGCTGACCAATTTTCTAAGACGGATTATAAATTATACATGATTTCAAATTTTAAACACTTTCTTAGGGCACAGGAGGAAAGAACATTCAACATTGGTTGAAGGGATTACAACTCCTATTTCTATTAATTTCTATGTAAAAAGACTTATAAACCTCACCTGTGCTCTATCAAAAGGTGCCAGAGTCATTGTGTGCCACTCACCTCCTTGCCGACTTCCATTTATTCCACCACAAATTCCGTGGAAGCAGCAACCAGTATCTCCCTGAAAATGTTTTTATTTCTGCCATGTTGGAAATGGGTGCTGATGAAAAATTTTAATTTGTGTGCTAGGGGTACATCTCACCATCTACGAGGTGTCATTATGAAAAATAAGGTGCAATTACCCAGAATTGACCCTTCCAGGCTCATGAAAAAGTTTCTGTCCCTATATCAGTCACAAGAGATGTGAAATGCTGATTCTGAAAAAGCATCAAGTTCTCAAAGCCAGGAAAAACCTTCCTCTCAAACGGATTCAAAAGCAGATGACAGATAAAAGAAAGTTGCAACAAACTGACAACTTAAATGGAGTTCTAGACAATTTCTAAAGTCTACAACCTCAAAATGATGGTTTCTCGTCGGAAGTTTCTACTTAAGAGAGAACGTAGCAAGGATGAACTGGCACAGAAAAGGACGGAAATGACACATAACAGGCCACATCAATACATCCCTTGGGTCAGATTAAAATGTAATGCTACAAATAAATAATGCTTTTAAAATGTATTCTACTTGGGGCACCTGGGTGGCTCTGTCGGTAAAACATCTGTCTTCGGCTCAGGTCATGATCCCAGGGTCCTGGGATGGAGCCACTCTGGGCTCCTTGCTCAGCGGGGAGACTGCTTCTCACTCTCCCTCTCCCTCTGCCCATCACCTACCCCACCTACCCTCATGCTCGCACACTTTCTCTCTCTCTGAAATAAAATCTCTTAAAAATTTAAGAAAATTTAAGAAAATTTTTTTAATAACATAAAATGTTTTCTACTAACAGATTTATTGCCTTAAGGGATTGTCCTAAGAAAGGGATTGATCAAATACTTTTATTTCTTTGAGAGCCTAAGAATCTGCATTAACCAACTGACAAACAACAACTGGCATTAGTTGAAGCTCTCCCAAATAGGAAATCAAGATTTTTACATAGCTTAGATGACAGCTTCTGAAGACAACTGAAAGTTCTATTAATATTATAGCATACATTTCAACAATGACTTTGAAATCAGAGTATTTGAAAATTCATTTCAATTTCAAAACAAGTACCAGATACATGACATTCGTTTTTATTATTTAACTTCATATCATAACCTTAACATGAAATTAAAATATCAACAATCTCTTCTCAGTTTCTTATTTTTTTATTATGTTATGTTAATCAGTTTCTGCACTTATTAAAATAATATGAGTTGTCTTGTTGCAGCAGCTACAGTGAACAATAAAAATCTGTTCCCCTTCCCCAGTGGACAATAGCAGTGTTACATCAGTGGTGTCTCTGTGGCTTTTACTTAATAAAGGTGATAAATTTAGCTTTGCACTGGGTCAGTTTACTGCACCATGCATGCTGTTTAAAAAAAAATGATCTGTGGGTTACCACTCTAATTTATATTTTTCACAATGTTTCTTTCTCTAATTGGGCATTTTATGTTTTTGCGTTTAGTCTTTTTCTATCTCTGCTTAGGTCTTTTCTTTTCAGGGGAGACGTGTGTATGTATTTATGCCTACACACACACACACACAGACACACACACACACACACACACACACACACACCCCCCTTCTGATTCCTAAAACACAAACCATGGTCAATCTAGAGAAATTACAGATCATAGACAGAATTTGAAATTAAGATCCCACCTCACTTTCTCTATGATGGCTCTGTCTACAGCCATAAAAGGCTTTAGAAAACTGCAACCTCCATCCTACCTGGCAACTCCTGTTAACTACTTCAAGGGAAGTATGGGGGAAATCTCTTCAATTATAAATAAAGAACTTGTTTATGTCAATAGAGACATGTGCACTATCATTTCAGAAAATGTTTTCTTTCCCTCCTAAATTTTTCTAGTTACAGAGTGACCACACCATTTTATTTGATTTAAAAATGCAACATTTTTTTATAAACTTCAAGTTCCCTGTAAGTTCCCTATCCAGAAGAAAGCCCACATATTAGCATACTGTGTGTTTTTATAATCCTTATTTTAATTGCATTATGCATTTACTTATATACTTATAGGAATACTGAGTACTATTTTCTATTTCAAAATTGTATTTAGTTATAAGCCTCACATATTATTTTTCATATTGCTTTTTCCATTCTATTTGTTTTTGAAGATTATTCCATGTTCATGCATAAACCCATCTCATCTCTAAACCTAATGTGCTATCTTCCAGAACATGGAGGAACCATACTTTACTTCACCATTCTACTACGGTAAATATCTTTGTAGCTTTCAAATTACTGTTATTTTCAAGAGCACAACAATAAACCTTCATATGTTTTGTGTACTTACGGAAATGTTGCATTCTAGGTTTTATATGGAAAACTGGAATTACTGGATTCTAATTTGTGAACATTTTTATAAATTTTAATAGAGGACGACAAATTGCTCTCCATAGTGGCTGTACCGGTTTTCACTCCCGCCAACAGTAAAGACTTGTGTTTCCCAACACAAGTACGAAACTGGCAGCTCAATGTCTTTACTCACTTTAAACCACAGGGATTTTTTTTTTTTAATTAGAATATGAATTCCTGTCGGCAGGACATATTTAAATTTTCCACAAATGCCAATTCTCCCTATTATCTTATACCTTCCTCACATGTACAGTCATTTCAAGATGTTACCTACGCCCAGAATTATCATCCAAACCAGGACACATTTGAAAAAAAAGGAAGGAGCTGGGGTGGACTCAAGAGTAACAGACAAAAACCTCACTGCCCCAAGTAAACTGAAAAATATGGCCATCTGATGTATTTTTAATAGCTATCTTATTTTTAATCCCCCCCCCCCAGTACTAGAGGTATTGAGTATCTCCACATACATTTGCCATCTGCATTTCCTGTCCTATAAATTGCTTATAATGTGTGCCCATTTTTCTATTGGTTCATGTTTTTTCCTTACTTACTTTTAGGGATTCTTTTCATATAATGTGTCTTATTTTATCAGTTTTATATGTTGTTCAATTTCTTTCTTTCTCTGGTGCTTGCCTTTTTCTCTAGCTTTATGATGACTTATATCAAATTCGAATTTTAATGTCTAATGTTATATTATTTACATACTTTACACACACACATATGTACACACATATACATATATAGAGAATTTCTGGAAAGGTGTATACCAAATATCAGTTGTTGCTATTTCAATCTAGTAAGGTGATTTTTATCCTCCTTAATATCACTATTTTTCAAGTTTCATAAAATAAACATATCCTATGAAAAAAATAACCAATCTACAGGTCCTAGTGTTTAATACTAGGTCTCCGGACACAATGGTATAACCCTTACAACCTCGAGATTTCCACCTGAAATCATCTTTGTCCAGCTCCTTCCTAATTATTCACTCCTACCAAGATTTGTTATCTACCTGAGGACATTGAACACAACACTTGCTTTAAATCTGATGTCATCAGCAACCTTCTGTGTCATTCTCCCCCACCTTTCTTCGCATTGATGCTACTTGCTCTCAGGCAGATCCTATGTAATTTAGCTCTCACGGCTCAGGATTTCATGGTTTGTTTGTTTTTTCCATTAAATCAGCCTATCTTTAACCTAATTTTCCTCCAATATAATCAACACATATGTTGGATCTAGTTTAATTTGTCTTTGTTTTTCCTCAGATTAATTACTCCAGAAAGACAAATGCTTCTACATCCCCCCCCCCACACACACACATACAATTCAATTGCTCATTCTGTCTCCACCTAGTGTCAGTAATCTGAGGTTAGGGAATCCCGTAACCCCAGATCTCAAATGGTAACAACTGTACCCATTTTACTTAAAGGCATTCACTGCAACATTTTATAGCTAAATTCCAAGAGGCCAGACTGGGAAGCAAATACAAATACTCTTAATCTCTAACATTCTTGCCTGCCTTGTTATCCATTTGGGTAGGTAACCAAATTAAACATGAATGCTCCCATTTTCACTATTTGAGGTCCATTTTAAATATAGCTATCTGGCCACATAAGTGGGTACATTCAGGGTTGGCCTAGCCACTGGAGTTATAATAATCACTAAAGGATAAATCTGGGAGTACCATGGAAACAATGATATATCTAATTCTATATCCTGATCAAACCAATCTTGAATCACCTAATGCATGTATGTATGTATTGTTATATTGACAAATTTCCCTCAGATGTGTGAAACTTACACAATTGCTTTTCAAATACCATTTGCCCTATCACTCCATCAGTCATTTCTGAGGGGTGAATTCAGCAAAATTAGTAAGCATTCCTTGGCATCATTTATAGAGAGTCTGATTTGGAAAAACTATTCCTGCCTAGTCCATCTTGTAGTGATAAATTTCTAGGAAAGACAACATCCAGTAAAACTCATTTATCACCAAGGCCTTATAATGAAAAATGGCAACCCTGGGAAAAAAGTTTCTGAAGAAGGTAATTTCTGGAACTACAGAGCTACTTCTAAGACATCTAACAATGCAAGCCTTCCTCACTTTTCTAGCCAAGGATTCTGAACTGAGTTGAAAGTGCTAATACCCCTCATTAAATGGTCTTGAAACTACAATGTCATTGGCCCTGACCATACACAACAGAATTCTGAGACTATGTGGGTAAAGATATTAAAGTTCCGGATTAATCTTCATATGGCTAAGAACACGACAGCAGTTAACTCATATAGAAGTTTAGAACCAATCTTGCCCTCTCTCTGTAGGACAGTAGAAAGTAATTATGCCCAAACTGTCCCTTCCCTCAGTAAGAGAGAGTGAGGGAGACTGAAACAGTGAAAAGACAAAGGAGCTAGCTATTTAATGATCATCAATAACCAAATTCATAAAGATAACTTATCAAGTTACTATAAACTGCAGTGATTCAATGTCTTCTAATACTCCATACTTTGTCAAAATAACTTCAAGTAGGTTAAGAACAATTCTTGTTTTCCAAAGAGACTGTAAGCCACTGGTGTGTTATTTGCAAAGACAGGTTTCCATTAAATAGGATTATAAATAATAATTAAGTCCAGTACGTTCAATTCAAACCTGTTTGAGCCACTATGTACAGAAGTCTATTAGGAATAACATTCTACCATCTATGTAGCTGATGTAAACATGTTTCTCTTTGGAAAGTGTATTAAAAATTTAATCTTGGCTACCAGAAGGCATTCTTCTTTCTCCACTTCCCTCACCAGTCAACATCCGAGGCACATCACAATGGCCCACTAAGCAACACAGCTCTGATTTCTTGGGGTAAAAATGTCATTTAGCTGGACAGAGCCCAGAGGTGAGAAGAATAAACACTGTGGCTGGATAGATGAAGAGAGGAAAGAGCTGATACGAGTTTTAAAGAGTTAAGGGACTTAAACTGCTACTTCAGTGAGAGAGTTTTTCAATGCACAGAAGAAACGAACTTCTTCGTTCCTTCTCTCTCTCCCTTTATCTTGAGGTGAACACACTCATACAGTAAATCCCAATCCAAGATTTGTTTCATTTATGTTTACCACATAATATTTCAATATTGTATTAAAAAAATTACCCCCAATTTACCCAGAGGTAAGTCCTATTACATATTTGATAGGTCACTCAATAGTGTTCCTATTTATATCCCTTATTTATGTACAGAATGTGTATTTAATGGTTGACAGATGTGAAATTATATTCCAAACACAACTTCTATTATCTGGGAGTAATGATCATCTTTTCTATTCTTCTAATTTTAATTTATATATTGCATTCTACAATATACTAGATATTTACATCATGCCCCATTTGCACTATAACCTTAATGAAATTCTTATAAACATTTGTGTACAACCTAGTTTTACTCCTATAACAGCAGACACAATGAGTCCATATATATGTTAAAGTTATTTATCTATTAATATTTTTCAATTCTGAACACCTGTCAGAATTATTCGGAGAGCTTTGAAAAATACTGGCACCTGGGGTCTACCACTGAAGATTCTAATTTGATCCAGTACGAAACCTAAGTTTCTCTTGCTTTTAAAAGTTCCCTAGGTGATTCAAGTGAGGAGTCAAGGTAGAGGCTGATACACGTATTACCAAATTGACATCTTTAATCATAATACTAATTCACAAACCTCCAGCATTATGAACAAATGTCTACCAACAGTGCAAATTGGCCTCATGTGAATCTTTGTCCCATAGGTGACCATGGATACCTCATTTTCTTAATTCTCACCTTGATTCCTAGTGAGACTAAACATTTTTCAAGTACTTACCATCCATTTGTCATTTTCCTTTTATGAATTGCCTCTTTATATTCCCTGCCCATTTGTTCAATTGCAATGCTCATGTCTTTATTATTGTAAATAATCATTCATGAGAATCAATTTTTCTGCCAGAGAGAGCAAATTTACCATTTATCTTTTCGTTTTGTTGCTGTAGGTTGCATGAAAATGTGAAATAATTAAATCTATTTTTAAATAGTTCCTCATTATTCTTATCCTCTTTAAGTCAAATGCCAGCTAATATCATTTTACTTCTTAAAAATAAAAATAAAAGCACACATCTGGAAATTCATTTTTTAGTCCCTTCAGACTCCAGTTTCTACTGAATTAGTTCAGTGATTATGTTACCATCTCACTTGGGCCATTGTTGTTCTGCACTACATTTAACCGGACCTAATACCCAGCCTCTCTCTTTATTACTAACTATTCACACATGGCAATTTTGTGTAGGAACTTTTAGAGTTTCGGGGAAAATCACGTGGCGGTATCCCAGGTTAAGATGCCCATCTTCTTAAAACTCTCTCGTCTCTATTTGATGGGATAACATCTCCTACACAGGGCTACCACTTCATTCTCCTCTAATCCATGTACCTTTTTCTACAAACACCTAATTAATATTAACACAGAATATCTTCAGTATTTCTTTTGTGGTCTCAGATCCAACCAAGTCCTTTAACTTTGTTTTGACCCGAGTAGACTATCAACTGTAATGGACACTGCCCAAAACTCAGTGGCTCAGTGCAACCATTTCTTCAGCTACTATCTAGTGCTCTGCTAGAGGCAGACAGAGAGGTATGTTCAGTTGTTCACGAGCCCAGTATCCCATCTTCTTGTGTTTCCATCACCTTCTTTGCTTGCAAACAGGTTCAAACAAAGAAAGAGAGCTTAGGAAAGGCAAAAATGCCCTGAGTTCCCTTGGTCTTAAAAATAACACATCTCGGGTGCTTGAGTGGCTCAGTCATTAAGCATCTGCCTTCAGCTCAGGTCATGGTCCTAGGTCCTAGGTCCTGCTTGGCAGGAAGCCTGCAGGAAGCCTGCTTCTCCCTCTCCCGCTCCCCCTGCTCATTTCCCTCTCTCGCTGCCAAATAAATAAATAAATAATCTTAAAAAAAAAAAAAAAAACTAACACATCTCACTGATACAGGTACTCAACTGGCCAGAAAAAGTCACATGGTTGCATCAGGAGACAAAGGGGCAGGAGTATGTGGTCTTTGTGGTGAGGAAAAAGAGACCCAAATATTGGTGTGCAGTAGTAAATTTCACATGCCTAGAAGGACATTTTCCTCAATAATGAGGGTTTCCTTCAGAAACAAATTCTCATCTAAGATAAGAAAATAAGTTGTTCCTATGCTACACTGAAAGACATTCCATACTCTGAAATCAAAAAACTATTCAACAATCTTTTATCTAGTTATTTCATAATTTCATTATTAGTATTTAAATATCAATACCCCTAGAATTTATTTTAGTGTGCAGTAGATTAAACTTTATTCCAAAAAGGAGACCAACTTTCCAACATATTTAGTCAATAATATACTTTTAACAATTCACATGTTACTTTGATCATATGAGAAAGAATGCTTCTGGAATATCAATTCTATTTATCTAATTATCGTTGGAAAAAGGGTTACTGTAGCCTTATAATTTATTTTAACATAGACCATCAAATTTCCCCTTTGTCATACTTGCTTATAAAATGTTTTCTTTTTCGAACTGCTTATTTGCCATACGACTGAGCCACCCAGGTGCCCTGCCATATATACTCTATATAGATTCCGTTCTCTGTCCAGAATCATATTCCTTCTGCCTGAAGAACTTCTTTTAGTATTTCCTGTAGCGTAGTCCTTTATTCACCCTTATTTTTTTTAACACAACTGCTTTTGTTGGGTTTTTTTTTGTGGGGGGGTTATTTTGCTATTTTTAACTCAAATTTTGATTGACTGTAATTGTAGGTTCGCATGCATTTATAATAAATACAGCGAGCTCTCTTATACACTTTGCCCAGTTTCCTACAATGGTAACATTCTGGAAACTAGTACAGTATAGCAACCAGGATATTGACTTGAATACAATGCACTGGACCTTACTCACAATTTCCTCAGTTTTACTTACACTCATTTGTTTGTCTCTATGTCTCTGTGTGTTGGACTCTATGTGTGTATTAAGTTCTAGAGAATTTTGTCAGTTGTGTAGGCTTGTGGATTTCTCTTCTGTTTTTGAAAGGTATTTTTTTCTGGATACAAATGACTTTTTTTCCTCCAATCTTTAAACTTATCACTGCATTTTCTCCTGGTTTGTCTCATTTTTTTATTACAAGCCAGTTATTAATCTTATAATATTCCTCTGTATATAACTTGTCTTTTTTTTTCTCTGCCTGCCTTCAAGGTGTTCTTTAGGTTTGATTTTCAACAGTTTGAACATGGTATGTCTACAGGGGTAAGGGTGTGTGTGTGTTCATAAAGAAGGATAAATTCCACACTGTGGACTTTGGGAAGGAATAGAAATTCATGAGTAGATTTAAGTTGCTCAGAGGAACAGAAAGCATCAAAGCTTCCCCCTGTGAGAAGACTGTCATTCTTTGACCAAATAGCAAATGGGGCTTTATAATAGAGGAGGCTGTGTATTTTGCAGTTGGGGATTTATTTCACTTCATTCTAGTTTACTTCACATCCATCACTATCACAGTTACCCTTTGGGGAATTTTCTTTCATCTGATCAGGAGTACCTTCACCATAAGACGTCCACCCTGGATAAATTACTCTTTCTTTCTTGTTCTGAGCAGACTAAACAAACAGCCTATATGTAATGACATTTTTACACTCCCCATGACATTACACAAATGCGTAAATACAGAGTACAATTATGGACCGATAAGTGCATTATGTTGTGATTAATGTGTACCTGTACAAATGTATACTTTTTGTTTTCAATATTCTAAGTTGCATTCCAAAGCAGCTCAAAGTACCTATGAACCACTGAACTCTCAAAGCATTGTAGTGTCAATATTCCTAGGTCTATAGTCAATAAAGAAAAATATAACTTAGCAGCACCCAGTACCAGCCACGATTTTGAGAAAATCATCATGAAGCCACAAGTCCCAACTGCCCACATGGTGAGTGCTGAAGATACCATAAACTCCTCTGAAAGGAATAGTGATCCATCCCTGGAACCTCCATTTCCATAAACAAGGACTACTAAGTCCCAACATTCATTCACTCATTCAAAAAATATTTATACATGTGAAGGACACCTGGGTGGCTCAGTCAGTTAAGCATCTGCCTCTGGATCAGTCCCGCATTGGGCTCCTTGCATGGCTTGGAGACTGCTTCTCCCTCTGCCTGCCGCTCCCCCTGCTTGTCTCTCTTTCTCTCATACATAAATACAATCTTTAAAAAATATTTATAGATGTGATCATCAATTTATTTATGAGGTTGGTACTGAGTAAGGTGATCCTTGGTAAGCAGTGAACTGCAGAATCAAGGTGACTTCTCCCACTTATTTAACATGTAGTAGGGAATTTTCCTAAGATTATAAAGCAAAAACCTAAGTATGTACATTTTAAGGACTCTTTCTCTGCTATTCTAATCCAGACCAATCACTCCAGAGCACTATCTCCATTCCGAAAGAATGCAGTCTTTACCCACCAAGTCCTCCCCTCTGATCATCACAAATACAGAGATCCCTACACTGCAGTTACCCAGTGAGCAGGATGGGAGAACAGGGCCCATTTCTGTCTTTCTGATGTCTGCTTTGGTATATGGTTGGTGGCTACATTTTTGCTGACAAGGATCCATGAGATACATAGATTAGCACAAGAAGAGAACCACAGGACTACTGCTTGGGAAGAGTCTGATGTTAGAGAACAAAAGCAAAAAAGCAATTAAGACCCACCTACACTGCATACCAATCCAAGTGTTTTTAAGACCCTGAGTTTACAAACCAAGTATAAAAACAAAATGCTCTCCCATCATCTACAAATATTACTAATCAAAACAGCAAAGTAGAGAAGTTCTCTCAAACTTATACTTGTTGGCAATGCCTAAAAAGCAGCATTCATAGGCACATCTACTGGGAATTCAGATTTTGAAGGCCATTTCTTCTTTGAATAATCCTTCTCCTCAGAAAGCTTTATACTCCTTTATACTCCTAGGTATAAAGTATACCTATACTCCTAGGTATAAAAGTATAAACCTTTATACTCCTAGGTATAAAGAAACTATCATAATGGGAAAATGTCTTTAACTGTAATTTTACACTAAATAATACATATTACATTTGACTAATATTTTTAAAAAGTCTTTTACATTTTACATATTTTTTTGTAACAATCCTGTGAGGTATTATTAACCTTTCTCAGATAAGAGAAATGAGGTCAAATTAGCCCAATCATTTGTCCAAGTTTACATGGCTAGTAAGAGTGAAACAGGATTTAAATTTAGGTGTAATTTACAATCAAAATTCTGAACTTTCTGCATTACCTGAACATGAACCCAGGATGGGTTTTGTGCCACTATTTGTAAACATTAATACAAAAAATCATTTTATCTCCTAATAATTATTCACATTGTTCTTTCATATAAAGCATAGTTCAGTCAATTTTTTAAAAACCTTCACACTAGAAAATTTAGTTAGTTCATCCAAATTTGAGATTAAGGAAACCAGCATGGAGGATTGCCCTGAGAGAAGGACCTGCTACAGGCAGGCTGCCTAAGGACTCCTAAGGATACCCAGGTTCTCATCCCTACAACCTGTGATTACTAACTTATATGGCAAAAGGAACTTTGCAGATATGAAGTTAAAGATCTTCATATAGGGAAATTATTCTGTATTACCTGGACAAGCCGTAAATGCAATCCCGAGTGTTCTTATGAGAGAAGGATATTTGATCACAGAGGAGAAGGCAATGTGACAAAAGCCAAGAGATTTGAAGATGCTATGCTGCTAACTTCGAAGATTGAGGAAGAAGCCATGAAACAAAGAATAAAGCTTTAGAATCTAGGCAAAATAAGACACTATCGAGGGAGAGTTTGTTAGGAATTAAGCCAGGTAAAGAATCCATATTATATTCTAAGACACATAACCTCCCACATTAATTGGCACACCCACCATGCAAAACATTAAGGACATTCCTCTACTAATAGATCCAGCAATTCCATTCCTGGGTATGTATCTGAAAATCTCAAAGCATAGTCACAATAGCCAAGACATGGAAGCAACATAAGTGGTCACTAATGATGAAGAGGTAAAATGTGACATATGTTAATGGAACATTACTCAGCCATCAGAAATAAAGAAATCCTGCCATTTTGTGACAACATGGATGAACCTGGTAGACATTATGCTAAATGAAAGATGCCAGGCAGAAAAAGATCAATACTGTAGGAACTCACTGACAGGTGGAATCTAAAAAAAAAAAAAAAATCAAACTCATAGAAACAGAGTTGGTGGTTGCTCCTGGGAAGTGAGAAAGGAGAGAGTAGGGGGAAAATGGATGAAGGCAGTAAAAACCTCTCCTTAAAAGATGAGTAAGTTCTGGGGATATAACGTTTAGCATGGTTACGACATTTAACAATACTGTATTATATATTTGAAAACTTTAGATAGGTTTTAAAAGTTCTCATCACAAAAAATTTTAATTATGTTAGGTGATGTATGTGCAAAATAACTATTGTGATTATCATTTTGCAAGATAGATATGGATAAAATCACCACATTGTATACCTTAAACTTAAAAAAAGTATAATTTTAATAGTAAGCATATTTTATTCTTGCCTATTTATATTGAGTTCACACTGAAAAAGAATATGTATAACTGGTTGGGGTAACACATTAACCACTGACATCCCACAGCACCGGAGCCCACCCTGTAGGTAATTTGGGACCCTGGTGTGGCCTCCACCCTGAGGCAGTCAACACAACAAGGTCCCATCACAGCTGTGGTCCACTTCCAACCCAATGATAAGTACAGCTGCTTAAACCAGGAAGTCACAGCTGGAACAACATCAACTTACCGAAATTTCAGGGTAGCAGTTTACCCAAATTGCAGGCTATGGTCCTCCAAGTAAACAAACAGCCTCAGGAACATAATTTGTTAAATACAAATGTAAGAAAAGACAGCCAATAACAAGTAATCTTGGGTTATTTGGCATAATTTGTCGACTTACTGAGTGCCTCATGGGAATAAACTCCAAGAAGAGAACCTTGATCTAACGGCCAGCTACAGCTTCTTAGGAAAAGGTGCCAAACCCTCCTTTGTGCTCTGGAGTGAGATTTCAAGCATGTGGAGACTCTGCTGAAGGATTGGTCATTCTGTTTAACACGGAGTAAAGGCTGGGCACCAACAAAGACCTTACAATGATTTTGAGACTGGATGACTAAGCAATCGCATGAAGGTAAGTGATGACCTATAAGAGTTAGAAAGTTGACACTTGACTTATCTGTGGAACAAGGCTGGGCTGTTCACACTGTTACAAAGACTGACCCCCAAATTGGAGAATGGTGCTATTGTGTTAAAGGTTAAAGAACTACCTTTTCTATATGCTTTTTTCCTCCAAAATATTCATTTCCTGCCCAAATTAACTCAGCAACCTCCTACTGTTCTTGCTGCCAGTCCTGTCCTGCTGTAGTATATTCTCTGCACTTCAGACAGTGAACTTTCTGAAATGTAAATCAGATCACATATTTTCCCCTGCTTTAAAATTCATAATTGGCTCCCTGTGGCCTTGAAAATCAAGTCTACACTTCATGATTGGGTCTTACTTTGAAACAAGTATCTCAGCGCGGGTTGGTTCCTCAGAGGTGTCCTAGGAAGCACAAATGATGGAATGGAAAAAGTGAGATGGGGAAGGGAGAAAAGTCTAGAAAGCATGAGTTGGGAAGTGGGTAACCTCTGTGGGTGTTGGGTCTCCGTCTATCACAGGACGGAGAATACACCGGAAGACTGTTGGGGTTGGCTGGGGCATTCACCGACCACCACTCCCATTTGTGGAGAGGGCCACAAGGCCTAAGACACCTCACCCAATTTGCCCTGAGGGAAGGAAAGCCATCTTTCCTAGTACTAGAGAAAGATCTCAGTCACCAGAGAGAAGCAGATAGTTCTGTGGAAGAAAGGTGTCAGTGCTCCAGAAACGGTATCATCCTTCAGCTGCAGGTGAGCCCAGGAAGGCTGAAAGGACAGGGGTAGGCCATTCATGAGTATGCTTCACGTTGCATAACAGACCCTCATGTTCTGGAATGAAACTCAGTTCACAAAACTTCTCTCTGGCTACCTCATCTCGTAACTCACCTACATTGAACCTCCTTGGCAGGATATTCGTCTGGGTACCAGTAGTTTTCTGTCACAGGATTCTTCTATTTCCCTTTGGACAATTCAAGATGTATGCTGTAAAGCTGTACAAACAAGCTATGTAGATGGCAGAGTTTCGTGAGGGTAAATACTCAAGATTTTAGAATTGATGGATCTTAGATACATATTTAGCAGAAGTGAGGGCAAGCTGTCAAAGCCAGGCTTTTTAGCCAGTAAACTAGAACTTCTTTTTCTGCTGTTGTATATAGAAATAAAACCTCCTTCTGCTACATAGGCCCCAGTATGTTCACAAATAGGCAACTTGGGGCCAGAGTCCAGAGCTATCCATTACACAGGATTGTTCAAGATTTCTTTGAGCAAACCAAAGTAAGGTACCTGGACTCTTTTTGCAATGGTACGTGTCCAAGAGCTACCTAACAATTCTAGGAAACACTGCTGAAAATCCACTCCCGACACACAGCAATCACAAGCAAAACGTAGCTGATGAAGGTAGCAAGGGGACCCACGGATGACGCCGAAGAGCAAGGCCAAGACCTGCACATCAAGCGAAATCTTTTATTCGACACTGCACAGATGAGAAAGTAAACGGGAAACAAATAACTTGATCTTTCTGCGAAGCACATGAAAGAATACACAAAATCAGTGCAAATGACTGCTTTTCCAGCTTTGGAAGGTTTGGGAGTTACAGAACAAAAGGTCAACAGAGAAAATTGTTTTACCAATATGCCACTTAATGTTCAAATGAATGCTAATCATCCTCATTTATAGAATCTCATAAATGCATATGACCAAAAAGGAACAGAATGTGTTAATGACTAAACTCTGACTCATTTTTTACTGTGCATATGGAGTCTACTGCCAAAACCTGTCACTTCTTTCCTCAAAACCTCTCCTGTAATTATACCTTCCCTACCTACTGGCTGTTTTACGGCACATCTGAGTGGAGTCTTATAGAAACAATGGGACACCATTTTACAAATTATTAAAATTGGCCATCAGCAATTTAAAAAAAAAAAAAAAAAAACCTGGTCCAATGTCACTGGAACAGTAGATGGTATAGTTGCAATTTCTCATTTGGAAGAATATCTTTAAGGCACCATCCAGCTCTACAAGGCTATGGTTTGATGATTACACACCATCCTTTGCTTCATTTGTCTACCACTGCCTTAGCCTAAGACTGGACCATTTCTCACCTAGGCAACTACAATTCGCTTGACAGCAATAATCTCAGGGAGCAAATCTTTTCTCCCACCACGTCACACTCTACTCTAAAGCATGATAATAGCTCTCTTTGCACTTGTGATCATACCCGAGATATTTAGACTATTTTCTCAAGTCTCCTATTAAAGACTAAATGTATGAGTTTGGCACCACCCTGCTCAGGCCTAGGCTGCTCCTACTTGGTTTATCATTGGCTCATTTACATAGCCCCAGCCCCCATCCCCGCAAGTCCTGCGCTACCATCGCCCTGAGGTTTCCCAACACCCTCTGGTGTGCGAACATAAGTACTGGATTTCACTCCACCCAGCAGCAGCTGGCAGCTTTCTCTGCCTCTGTCCTCATTTCAACAATATTTCATGTACCCCCTAAAAAAGTTTCCATCCCTTTTTATGGATGAGTAATATGCCATAAAGAAGAATGTAATCTTGACATTTGCAACAACTTGGACGGACCTAGACGGTATTAATGCCAAGTGAAGTAAGTCAGAGAAAGACAAATACTGTGTGATTTCACTCATATGTGGAATTTAAGAAACAAAACAAACGAACAAAGAAAAACAGAGAAATGGACAAAAACAGACTCTTAGAACAAACTAGTGGGTGTCCGAAGGGAGGTGATAGGGGGATGGGTAACATAGATGAAGGGGATTAAGAATATATTTATCATGATGAGCACTGAGGAATGTACCAATTTGTTTAATCATTATATTGCGCACCTTGCAACTAATATAATACTGCATGTTAATTGCATTTCAAGAAAATTTTTTAAAAAAATGTGTTAAGAGGGTAAAAAAAAATTGCATGTTAATGTTAACTGCCACAGATGGCCAAGTCCTGCAGGGCAACACAGAGCCGGATTATCTGTGCTTTGTAAAACACAGGAAATTAACACTCAGTGTGTTTCCTTTATTTATAAAGGAAAACATTTTCATTTTTGCTGCTATCTGATATTTTCATATGTCATGTTTTGAAATTATTTTGCTCAAAATACAAACTGGAACCAATCTCAAGAGGCTTTATAAAAGTTACCCTAAAAACAGGCTCCCACACCCCCCTGAAAATGAAGCCTCGGGGTGTTTTATTTCAGTGACTTGACATTTAAGGGAAATTTGTGGACACTTTATATAGGGATACATTAGCTGTATTTACTTTTACTCTTTGGGATTTATGAAGAACAATATGAAAGTGATAACATTTTTAACATTCATAAATGTATATTTTTTAAAGATTTTATTTATTTATTTGACAGAGAGAGAGACAGCGAGAGAGGGAACACAAGCAGGGGGAGTGGGAGAGGGAGAAGCAGACTCCCCGCTGAGCAGGGAGCCCGATGCAGGGCTCGATCCCGGGACTCCAGGATCATGACCTGAGCCGAGGCAGTCGCTTAACCAACTGAGCCACCCAGGCGCCCCCATTCATATATGTTCTTTCTGTTTGCACTGTGGGTCTGTGCATCACAAAATACAAAGTGCAAAGAATCTTCCAGAGCATAAGTAGAGCCACATGTGGGCAGTAATTTAGCATTGCTTTTGCCACTATTATATCCCTGGCACCTCACTGACTTAGAATAAGCCCTCAATAAGTATTTATTAAATTGAACTTTAATAGAAAACACACTTTTCATTTGTAAGTCATAAGCAGGACATGAGTTTTAATTGTGCAATTTCAATTCTGTGCATGATACATTCTTAAAGGCCTGAGTGTTCATGTGAAGATGGATGGTCCAAGACACTGGGTTCAGCCCTAAGAGTTTATTTATCTTCTAGAAACAGAATAGAAATCATCAATGATTACAAACTGCATCTGGGTCACACAAATGATTGCACAGCTTTCTTAGGTATGCCTTTCAATTAATTTCTCATTTCCAGTATGCTTCAAAGACAGAAATTTTCCTTAAAAATATCCCTGTGGCCATGTTTTCCTTTCTAATCCCAAAGCCATCTGCCTTATACAAGCTCCCCAACTTCTCACACAGGAGTCCCTACAAACAGACTCCTTAAAGACTTCCTGGCTCTTGGACTTTATAATTCTGATTCATTATTCCCAGTACCGTCAAACACATCTTTCTCAAACAAGCATCCTCTATCACTACACTTACCCAAATTATTGTTTCATGATTTTCCTGTTCATGCACACAAACCTTCTCTGACTTGAGATGCTCTCTATCAGCCACGAGAAGACATCTAGACACCAGTCTTGACTACTCTCTACTGCCACCCCTCCCCCCACCCCCCACCCCCACCGGCTCAACTCTAACCAACCACCGAGTCCCATCAGTCCTACTCTCCAGTCCAAGGTAGTAGGTTCTCCCTCACCAACTACAGCAAAGCCTCTACCACTTCCTGGTTCCTACTGACAGGACAGCACAGTGATCAGTCTGGCCATCTACTAACATGAATGCATGGCCAAAGTAACTGACCTCCAAGTACTATCTTAGTACCTTTACCTCTAAAAGAGGGGATTAATAATACTATCTACCTCACAGAGTTGTTATGAGGATTAAATGAGACCGTAATTATAAAGCATTTATAATACTTTGTGATACATACTTGAGTGCTGTGTAGGTACGATCTTGATGAGGATGATGGTGATGATTATCCCCCTCAATTTGCTATATACACAAGAACCAGAATAGCCTTTAAATTATACATCATATTTGATCATATTCTTACTTAAAACTCTCCCAAGAATTTCTACTCATTGCACTTAGAACAAAATCCAAATTCTCTACTTTGCCCCTTGATGTCCAACATGACCTGGGTCCTATTTACCTGCTTAGTTCATCTTGAGCCCTTGCCCCTCTTCCTTACTTTGTTCCAGGCTTCAAAATCTGTTAGTTTTTTAAACTTATCCATCTTTTTCTGTGCTACCTGTTCTCTCCCCGTCCCCCCTTACCTAGCTGGCTCCTCAACCTTTAGATCTTGGCTTGCAAGTCAACTCCTTAGAGATGTTTTCCCTGACTACACTACCTAAATTAGCACCCATCTCCAGTATTCACTGCCTTAGCATCTAGCTCTTATCCCCTTCGCCATATTAATAGTAGTATTACTGATGTTATTCCTTACCACAAACCTGCTTCTTTTATTTATTTGCTTGTTTATTTGCTGCACCCAACTAGAATGTCAGTCGCCTGATGGTAGGTACTCCATTGGTCTTGTCCATCACTGAATCTCCAGTACTAGACAGAACCTAGCACATGGTGTGGATATCATCAATTGTGGAATATTCTATTATTGGTTTTATTTTACTCAGCTAACTATTTGTCTCTATTCCCAGATTCCTGCTCTCCCCCATGTTCAGGCCAATTGCCTTCCCTTTGTGTCTGAGCTCACACAGCCCCCTGGACAGAAACACTCTACCCTTTCATCGTGCTCTATCAGAATTCTGAAGGGGAAGTCTCAAAAGACTTCTGTGAACACTCTGGCCCTCACTGATCTTCTGCTCCTTAGCATTTCTCTATCATTTAAAATTTCTCCACACAATCCTAATCATTATGCATATACAACAATATTATAATTCCTTAATATACATTGCTATCATTTCCTCAACAAAACTTTATATGTTTTTATATTTATTTATTCCTATAGCATATAACATCAAAGAACACTGATAAAGAAAGCAAGGGCCCTATGCATACACTAAAATTCTAAATACCCCAGGAAAGCTTTCATTTTAACACCTCAACATCTATTTTTTTAAATAAATTCATTTCTCTAACCAAAAAGATTTTTTAAGTTTAAGAATTTGGTTTTGCTTGGGTGGTGATGACACCTAGGCTTCCCAAAGTATTGCAGGCTCTAAAAATTGCAAGAACAAAACATACTGGAGACCATATGGAAACAAGTTCAGCAAGAATTCTGTGTAGTTAGCATCTGCTTCTATCAAAATTGGTACAGAAACTGATAACCTTGCCTTTCTATTTCTTCTCTCAGGCTAATGGTTAAAAGGGTAGTTTAATCATGGGCTACTTTTAAAAAGGGTTTTGCCAAGATCTTAACTGTTGAGTTATTAAAAAAAGAAAAAGTTCAGGGAAAACTTGGGCTTGGTTTTCATTTAGTTCCAGCTGGTTGAATTGTTTTGTCAAGGCCAGTTTCAGTACAAACTCCTGCAAACCTGAGTATCAGCACTGATGACTCAAGCTTCTTTGTCTAACACAAACTCAGAGATGAAGCCTAAGAGTAACTTTTATAAATATTTTGAACCCTCGGAGCCGAAGAAGGACTTACATTTGTGACAAGTGATGTTTCTGAAGCTTTTCAAGTCAACATAAAAGGCCGCATGACCACAGCTTCTCCTATGTACCCACCTTGCTCTGGAGACCACTTATCCTCATGCTCAACAAAGAAATTATGGGCAGCCAGCTCTGTTCCAGGCATGGAACACGGAGGACTTACAGGATCAGGGTGTCTGGGTGACTCAAGTCAGTTAAGCATCTGACTCTTGGTCTCAGCTCAGGGCTGTGAGTTCAAGCCCAGCATGGAGCCCACTTAAAAAAAAAAATTAAAAATAAAAACAAAAACAAAAACAAACAAGCAAACAAAAAAACACAGACAGGCTCAATGTTCTTCCAGGGGCTTAATATTATTACATTCCACTGGTGATCTTAGCTCACTTCTCTCTGACAGAAGTATGCATCAAGGTCTCAATGTACTTTTCTCATCCTTTACCTGACTCAGTGCTGAAAGGCAAAATAAAACCTCCTTTTGCCCTAATTTACCTCCTCATTCTTTTTATAATTCATAATTTTTTCTTCTAAATTCTCAAACATTTCCTACCTTCATAGTAGTAGCGTGTTTATAAATCTAAGATGTCATCAATTACAAGAACACACTGTTACTTTATGTGCCACTAAGAACAAAAATACACCACTGCTTGGGGCGCCTGGGTGGCTCAGTTGGTTAAGCGACTGCCTTCGGCTCAGGTCATGATCCTGGAGTCCCTGGATCGAGTCCCGCATCGGGCTCCCTGCTCGGCGGGGAGCCTGCTTCTCCCTCTGACCCTCCCCCCTCTCATGTGCTCTCTCTCATTCTCTCTCTCTCAAATAAATAAATAAAATCTTTAAAAAAAAATACACCACTGCCAATTAAATTATGTCAATACTTTTGATCACTTACCATTTTGGGTTGCAAAAAGAGCTCACTAAAACTTTATTGGACCTAAATTGTTATTCCCCCCACCCCATATCATTAGTGTGCATGTAAAAAGAAATACAAATTATTACCAAAATTTCTTCGCATTCAGATTCAAAATTACTGATCAATTCAGAGTCAGTAAGGTCCATAATTTTCTAGAAAACTGTTCTCAGTGCCATCAAGATCCCTGGTGAAACGGCATTTTTTTTTTTTCTTTTGGATAGTTGACATAGAACGTTACATTAGTTTCTGGAGTGCAACAGTGACTTGACAATGAAGACGCATTTCTAAACTGTGCTTCACTAACTGTTCTCAGGATTCCCTTGCGGGCTTCGGATTATACGATATCAATAGCAATACTTAGCTATATGTCTATACAGTGCTACAAGTTTTGATGCCCAAATACAGTAACTCCTTCACAATTGCTACCTAAATGACAGTAATTGTGTGAAAAATATTTTGATTTCATAAATGTTATAATGTAAAAAGAAAGGGGACTCTAAGAAAGAACGAAATACATCACACGAAAAATAGGAGCCATTTTTTAAAAAAATATTCATTATAGCTACCAATTTTAAAAGAAAAATACTCCTGCTTTTACCCACAAATGTCCTCAAGAGCAAGGTCGGCCTCATGCAGGTAAGCAGGGAATATATGCGGAGTTCCAACCCTGGTTTTAAAACTGCCCACGAAGGCGTTACTTCTCATCAGTTCCTAAGGCTGAAACAAGAAGTGTGGTCTCCTTCAAAAGTTACTGGTGTCTGCTATTTGTTCTGAGGAACATGGCTTACAAGTGCAACATGGAGATCTGAGGCTGCCTACAGAATCAGCCTTGCCAAGAACCTTAATTTAGCATCATAAAATCCTGGAGCTGGTAAAAATTCATGCAATTCTCATCCCAGTATCCTCCTTTGCTACCGAGGAAACCAAGGCCTGTGGTCCCAGATGCACAGTAGACCTCCAGCTTCCCCAATCTTGTGCCAGGGCTCTGTCTAGCACATACTGTAGATGCTCTCTGGGGGGGAACATCAGCTCTTCCAGGGGGGACCCAGTACCGCACTCTCCCTATGTGATACATCAGGGGACTTTAAAACACTTACTGCAATACAGCTCTTCTGACTGCCTTGAAAGGGACTGAAAAATACCTTTAAAAACATTCTTCAGGCAGAATGTGAAACGACCCAAGAACCTCTCTGAGAGAAACGTGTAGTAACGAGCAAGACTCAGACACCCAGAACAAAGGTAATCGACTAGAGTTCGTGGGCAAAATCCCACCTGCCCCTTCTTTTTGGAAATAAAGTGTTACTGAAACACAGTAACACCCATTTGTTTCTGTATCTTCCTGTTTGTTTTCAAGCAAAGCTGCGTAGTTACAATGGAGACCACATGGGCCACAAAGCCGAAAATAACTACTATCTGGCCTTCTACAGCCCAAGTTCACCGTCTCCTTACCTGAAAGAAAGGCTCCCAGAGGCCAGCCGCCGGAGTAGCAAAAGCCTGGAGCTTCAAGGTCCAGAGGAGATTTTATGACTTGATGGTACGGAAAAGACTATTCCCTTTAAACACATGTGTAACCACGGCGCTCATTATTCATAATTCATCATCTCCTAGAACATGCACACACACTCAGAAAGAAGGTGGCTTTTATGCATTATCTCTCCTAGCTAAACTTATCACACTGTAATTACATGATACATTTATTTCTGCAGCTATAAAAAACTTCCAGTAATCAATTAACCTCTTGACTCATTTACATGTTTCCCAAAACCCTTGCCCAGCATGCTTGAGCTAGAACTTGAAACTTTCAATACTCTCACTTCGGAGTCATCCGAAAGAGTATTCTGTCCCTCTGCGATGATTCTACAATAAAATTCTTTTCTGACAGACATTGATACTTTGCTGAATACCTCCTGCAAATAGTAACTCTCCACAAACATAAGCAGGCTGTAAAAGTTCTATTAATAAAAAATATTGTAAATTAAAGTACTGCTTTTATTTTTATCCAAAAACTTGATGAATATGTATGATCCTTTTTTAGAATGAACTTCTATAGTTATCAGGAGCTGAGACTTTTGGAATAAACTGTGCTCCTCACTTAGCACAAAAATATCCACTTATGCTAAGCAAATCAAGGGACTGCCTTGATGGTGAAAACAAAAGGACTCAGCATTATCAACACAAATGAAACAAGAATTTAGCTCACAAAAAGAAGAATCACTGGATTTATTCATAAATTGATTTAGATAGTGATTCTATGTGAAACGCAAAGGTTACTCTTTGGAAAACTCTGTGGGATTTGTAAAATTAGGATTTGAGGAACAATACAACTTCCAAACTGATGTGCCACCTACTAGATGGAAAATGCATACCTACAGGAGTGCCTCTTGAAGTGTAAAATCTCCCATGGTCTTCAGTGCCACCTGCTAATATTTTACAGGCAGTCCCTATAAGAATAGAAACATCCTGAAATGCAATTCATTAAATGAGTCCCTCAACCATGCTTGTAAAAAAATATTCTGAACTCTAATTGATTCTGTAAATTTTCCAACAGAGAGCTTTATGTATGCTAATAACATTGGCCAACAAGTATTCCCAACAATCTTGCCTGGGTAAGTAAACCAGAGAGAGAAGTTGGCAGCCATCCCCACTGAGGTTCTCCTAAGTCTGCAAGAATGCGTTTATATCCTGCATTTGGTGAAAACAGTCCTTTAGGTATTCACACTTTCTAATCCCTCATTTTCCTCCCAGCTTGATTTGTTAACATTTGGGTTCATTTGCTCTCAATCCAAAATACACTTACTGAGGATTCAGGAGAAAACAGAAAGACCTGGAGATGCCGACAAGAACTACAGGGACAACAAACGTGGCAGCAGAATATTCGACAAAACCTGGACTAGGGATGCAAGGAAGAAGGAAAACAGATGTACTTGAATAAAGGAAAACAGGATTCAAAAGAGAGGAAGCCACATGAAATGGGAGAAGAAATACATGGTGGGAACAGAGGAATGAGGGCAAATACAATGCCCATGTGGAACAGAACTCCTAGCTGTTAAGGCTTATAAACATTAGAATGATTTAACAGTCTCCTTGGGGAAGTTGTAAAATGTTTTGTTCCTGGGAATGTTTACACACAAGGTAGTGAGTTGATGCAGGGAAGTAATTCAGCTGATGTCTCTAGATGTCCTTCCAACTCTGATTCTGTGATTTTCTAACTTAAGAATGACTAAGGTAATGCCAAAAAATAAAAATCAAAGAACCCATGCTCATGTGCATCATCGGCACAAGATTTATGGTCTGCCTCACAACTTTGTTCCAGAGTAACATGGGCTGAATGTCAAATGCATCGTTCTGCTGGTAATCATTTGTTTAAGTGCTAAGAGTGACTCGGTACATTTGTATAACAATATTCAATCTATACACGTAATGGCCCTTCTGGCTCCCTTTACGTTTTAGGCCCAATTTTCTTACATGCCAAATCAAATAGATGTCTAATCAGCTTTCCAACAGTCTTCTTAAAAATACCACAGTTTCTGCGGACTCTACTAGATTATTTCCATGTTCTTATAATGACAAGCCTAGTCTAAATTAAACCAGCTAAAGACCTTTCTTTTTTTTTTTTTTCCTTCCAAATTCTGCCAAGATGTTGACTCCATTCTAATGCAATGTTATTCTACATGATGAGGTAGGCTTTCCTGAGAGGGAGCGTACTTACGGTTTCATTTCAATGTGTTCCAATGGGTTCTATTTGCAGAACAAGAGAATCATTTATTCTGTATTTATCTGCATTTTCAACAGAATGTATATTTTTCCTTCGGGTCTGTCCCCCACCCCACCCACCCACACACACGAAAAGTTCATGTTAATTTACCACCATGCACATCAAAGCGAGGCTCTAACCATCAAGCTTCATGGGAGCAGCATTCTTCAGAATCATGCCTTTAATACTCTCTCATGTATAGGCCCCCTTCATCAGGAGTAACATTGTGTTTTGAAGGCTCACATTCATATTTACAGAGGGTATTCAAAAGCTTTGCAGTATCAAACCTGGCTGAAATTTCCACCAGCATTGTATTGATGCTACTATTTCCCCACTATTATTTTCATGGAGCCATTTTTTTTTTTTTAATCTACTCTGCATGACACTGACCTACCCATTCATTACTTCTGTTTTCTGTTCCCCTTTCCTTTTACTCCAGTAATTACTTGCTTTGGGGTCTTTTTATATGCCAACCAATTCATCACATGTATTTGGTATTTTCTCATAATTTTCGCTCTAAATATGGTCTCTGTCATCTCACCAATATTCTGTTGGATCCCACTATTTCTGCTTTTATTTGAATGCTAATTATTTCAGTCTTGGGCACTTTGGAAGGATTAATGAGTACATGGGAAAACCGGTGGCCTTAAAAATTTTAAGGTCATTAACACAGCTAGTTATCAACTCAAAAAAGATCCTTATAAGAAGGCATTTTTGTTCTTGTAGAATCTTTAATTTGAGGGGGAAAGGGGGGGTAAGAAACTACTTTCCATGGTACAATGGTTTTCAGACATAATAGGATTTCATGAATGTAGAGCAAACTTAGGAAATGGCAAAAAAGCATTTTGAGACATTTATCAGTATACTATTTTATATACTAGAGAAACCAATTAATAGATTAATTTCGTTAATGAAAGACAAAAACAGAGAAGGAAAAGACACAATATGAGGACAGCAGACCATTGCTTTTCCTTGGGAAAGCAGCAACTAGCTAACAGTCCATCAGAATATTCCCAAAGAAACAATTTCACCAATTTATGGATTCTCTGAAAAGCAGGGCGAGGACTGCAGGGAAAAGCATGCCACCAACTGTCCCTGTATGGCTGTCTGTGCCCTCTTTTAGGCACATCCATATTAGGCTGGCTCTACAGCATTCCTCTTATGAAAATTTCTCAGTGCCCCTGATTTTGATTCAACTCCACTCCCAAACCAACTTGGCCATCAGAAGGATCTGACAGAGTTATGAAGTGAACACTGCTTTGTATTAGCACTTGAGTATATGAATATACACAGTGAAGTAGGACAGAAAGCTTTAGGACCTATCCTTACATGTCCTTTTGATAGGATCCCATTAGTCTTTGAGCCCACGAGTGAGTCTGGCACCAAGAGGCTAGGTGATCTCCCTCTTTGTACTTTTCCAGCTCAGACCTGGAGACAACCATTTTCCAGGATCATTTCATTCATCTCTGTTGGGGAATGTATTAGGAAACACATTGTGAGCAGGAGGTGTGCTCATTGCTAGAAGGCTATGCTTGTCTCTAGGCCTTTCCACCATATAAAGCAAGAAAACCGTATAAATAAAACTGTATAAAGTCAAATTCAACACCACTAGATTTGAGAAACATTTACTATGAGGCTAATGAGCTCTTTTCCAGGTTCTATACCTAATTCTTTTTTTATTTCTCCTTAATGAGATCCTCCAAAATTTTAACTCTTCAAATCTCACAAAAACTCTATACCCCCATGCCCTAACACAGGGTTTCCTCAGATCCTACAATACCCTTTTTGTCATCTGCCTTCTTCCACAGCGAAGACTCAGATTCGCAGAAGATCAGTATCTTAATTCATTTGCTCTATCTTCTGACAGACAGAAAATGTTTCAGAATTACAATACCACTAACAATACTTACAATGAAACTGCTAAGTCAAGTTTAAGATGTCATCGCCACATAGGATACATCCCATCAAGGGTTAAGTTACTTAAATTTTTATTTTGTGTGGCTGTGTTTTCAACTCTGATAATGTACTAGGTTCATTTATGCATGTTTATGTTGAATCTTAGGTTTTTTTCATTCTTGTAATTTATTTAAGAAGAATATTTACAGGCCTCAAAATATCAAAGTAGTAAAACTAGAGATATCACCCCTATCCTCATTCCCTCCAATCTGTTCCCACCAACCTCCAGCTTCTGTTCCAAAGTCACTTTATCCTTGTCTCTTGCGGGGAAGAGCAACCAAAGTCCCTGATTCTCCCTCTCACACTTCACTTGCATTACTGCATTTAACACTATCTGTCACTATGTAACGTAATGATACATTTTTCACTATCTGTCTGCTTCCACTCAAGTATAAATTCCATGAGAATACTTCGTTTCACTTAGCACTATAGCCAAGCACCTAGAATAGTCCCACACACAGTAGGTACCCTATACTTATTTGTTGTATAAATTTCATGACAGAGTAACATTTTTATTTATACAAATGGGAGCCACCCTATAAAAGCTATTCCAAACCTTGTCATTTTCACACGGTACCTCCTGGAGGTCACTGCACATACATTTTCCCCTCACGATGGAATGGCTGCATAATATTCTCTGGTAGGGCTATGGTTTATTCAACCTGCCCTCTACAGAAGGGTATCTAGATTGTTGACAGCCTTCTTCTGCTGTGGACCCTGCTATGATCGACACCCTTTAACAACCCTTTAACAACCTGGACTTAAGTTCATTTTTCTATTTAACATATTTAAATACAAATACGAAACAAAATTTGGTATGTAGTGAAGGAAGAAACTTAGATTTATTTTTTGAAAATAAACATGATTCCAAAGATACTTCCTACTTACAGGAGCCTCTTCAGATTAAGCTATAGACTTACAGAGATATATATTGGCTCTCTGCATTCAAAATGGTCTGTATGTAGGTACAAACACTTGACAATAGAATGAAGTAATTTCTTATGTCCTCTGTAACCCCAATACTCACTCCCTGGTACTCCATGGTACCCTATGCTTTTTGGTTTTCTAGAACACACTAGACTTGCTTTACCAATTTTTCCCTCACCTTTTAAGGTATTAGTACCAAAGACAATAGAAGTTTTCTGAAATACAGTTTTTACATCTACATGTAGTATTGCAATTCCTTAATTTACTCAGATGTTTACACAAAAATAATGACAATAACAGATAATGCAGAGGAGCAAAATCTGCCATCCCAAAACGGGACTTTTGAGCGTGTGTCTCATTTTAAGCTGATTATTTTTGAGGAACAGAGGATGCACAATGTTTTTCTTGCCTCTCCCCCAACTACCTCAATGAACTTAGGTAGCTCTAGGAAGTGAGCTACCCCCACAGATAACCACAGTCTAATAGAAACTAGGAGGGGTAGACAGGGAAGAACCCAGCAAGGCCTGTCTGATCAAAGTCCTCTCTCTGTTCCATTGGTTCTCAATGGCCCAGCACTCATCTGTTCACCAAACATTTCTCTTTCCATTAAGCCTCAGACCCCTACCCCTTCTCCTTAGTCCAGAATGACATAGATACCTCATCTTGCCTGTCTTTACAATCTGTCATGTTTATGTGGATTCCCCATATGTACATAATTAAATTTGATTTTCTGTTAATCTCTCTCATGTCAATTTATTTCTTAGAACAGCCATGGTAAATGGCTAAAGTTTTTCCTCCCAAACAGTAACATACTGAGTTTACTAAAACTCTCTAAGTCTATAATAATACTGCAAGAAAAGGAGGTGGGTAGGTAGGGAAGAAGGACAAGCTGTGTGTGTGTGTGTGTGTGTGTGTGTGTATGCACGTGTAAATCAATGTATAAAATGTTCATTTGAAAATCTAGGGGAAAGTATTCAAATGTTCTTTAGAATTTTTCAAATTAAAAAAAATTTCAGGAAAAGGAAAAAAACGAATGGAAGTCTGAAAAGCAAGGAGCAGATACGATGTGAGATGTACAGACACATCCTACCTCTCTCACCTTATAAAACCACTACATTCCCTCCAATAAAATAAATTACAGTAAATGACCTGCTCTGACAAAACCAAGCATAACTGCATATACAGTTCGTTATGAATAATGTGTTTGAAACAAGTATTTTATTTTGAAAATACAAAATGTTGCATTCTGGAATTTCCTGGGTCATGCAGTTGACATTTGATACTAATTGAAGCATAAATGTAAATACTATAAACGCAGGGTATTTCACTTGTCTATATGATGGGCAAACTAAAACACTGTCCTAATTAAAAGCAGTTCCTAGAGAAATACGTACTGAACACCCAATAGGAATAACTTTAACAAGACATTAGCATTTACTCCAAAATCCAAAGGTCATTTAGGTAATGTTACATGTTTGGTAATGTAACATATGTTCCAGGAAAGTGTCAAATTAAACCAAGCAGGGCGCCTGGGTGGCTCAGTTGGTTAAGCGACTGCCTTCGGCTCAGGTCATGCTCCCAGAGTCCTGGGATCGAGTCCCACATCGGGCTCCCGGCTCAGCGGGGAGCCTGCTTCTCCCTCTGACCCTCTCCCCTCTCATGCTGTTTCTCTCTCCCAAATAAATAAATAAAATCTTTAAAAAAAAAAATTAAACCAAGCAGGACCAGCCTCAGGCGAAGCTGTAACATGGAAAGGTTTATCCTTCATGCCCAGTGTTTCTCCCCACTTCTAGATGATTCCCACAGCCCCTTTGGATTGCCATCTAAAGCAGGTGTTACTTCTTCATTCAATTTGTTTCGCCTCTCCCAGAAAGATTATCTCTGCCTCCTGCCTGCTCTACGTAACCTTCTGCTCCCCAATTCCCACAGCATTGTACCGAGTTTCACCTTCTGTATCCATTTCCTTCATGGTTCACAGTATTTGCTAAGTAGCATTAGAAATCATTCCTGTTTAGCATGCTAACGAGAACTAGGCAACCATCCCATACATGTGTGACCTGAAGCCCTCAGAAGACAATACCATGTGAGAAGACAATACTTTTTCCTCAAATGCCTCAGGTATAAAGTTATTTAACTTCCTCTGTAAACCTACAGCACTGTGTAGGCCTTTGAACATGCAATACTTAATAGTGGAATTATTACTCTAGGTCTTTATCTCCTCCCAATTAGACCAAGTTCCTTTCGGGCAAATAGCCTATCTTGAACACTTTTGTATCCTGACATGTAGCCCAATACCTAGCTCATTACAGAGGCTCACGAAAAGGCTACTGAACTTAATAATCAAGTTGAAGACAATTTACTTGTGCAGTCCAGAAACAGAAATCACATTTCAGAGGGAATTCTTCTGGGAAAGACCAAACTAAGAAGAGGAGTAATAGTGAGAAAAGGCAAAGGTACAGCTTTCCCCAGTTCAGGGGAAAACTCCCCATTGTTGGCAGTAGGGAGATTCACAATAGCCTTTTAGTTGAAATAAGGGTAACCCTGTGGGAGAAGAATGCCTTAGGGTTCAACCTTCACTCTGTCAGGGAAAGAATCCATTTCAAAAAACAAAGCGAAATTGGGTGACTTACTGTTGAATTTCCACTTTTACCCAGGTAAAATTCTCATTGTTTGTTGAACTCAGTAAAAAAGAAACTTTACCCAAAACAAGTTTTCAACAATAAAAGTACAATATATTATCAAAGACCACCAATCGCCCTCCGGAGCTTAAAACCTTCACCTATGTAATAACCTGGTCCTACAAAAAGAAACAATGCCTCCAGAAAATGAGGGGAAACAAACTGTCTTTGGAGTCAACAGCATGTTGCAGTAGAAACCTGATTCTCAAACCTTCAATTATGGGAAATGACCCATAATATTAGCATTCTCGAGACGTGCCACATTCTACGAGGGAACAAACATGGGGTGATGGCAGGGAACCTGAACTCAAGACTCAGCATCAGTATCTTCTGATCCCCTCACAAGTCACTTGACTTACCTGCACCCCCAATTCTTTGCCTGAAAACCGGGAATGTTGAAGTTGATGTGATTTTAACGTTCTTTCAAGGCATATTATTAAATAATTCCACCTCTGATTTCTTCTTTTGGGTAGCAAAAATAATATGGGACAAAACTGGCCATAAACTGTGTAAGTTTATACAGGCTTGGAGGGACAACCGCACGACCCACAACTCGTGCTGAAAACCAAGCCTCAGATCTCAGCAGCTTTATTTTCAAAGCTGGTGGGCCTGCAGGATGCAGAGGGCTCCCAGCTGAGTCCCGTTCAGTGAATTACCTCCGGTGCAGGGAGCTGACAGGTAACAAACACTTCTTCCCAAGAAAGCTTGCCTCCAGTTCCTGATCGATGCTGAGATACAAGGGCTCAGGGGTCTCCCTATTTGGGACAACTCTGAAAGATCATCCTAGCTCCAGAGCAAGCTAAGGATTTGGCGCCTGCTACAGCCCCATGTCCCAGCAGATGTTCCCATACAGAGCAGCTCCCCCCACCCCCAGCCCAGGCCTGCTTCCCTCACTCCCTTACAGGTACTGTGCCCAAGAGGATTCCCCCATATCCTCCTGCCAACACATCTCCACCTCAAGTCTGTGTTCCAGGGATTCCAACATCAGATAAAAAGTTGGTACTAAAGATGGTCCTAGGAAGCAAATTATAAGATGGAATTTTAGAGAGCTTATAATGAGGGTCCTTCAGTGGTAGTAGCTGGAATATTTATCATTCCTGAATCTGTGGTGGCACAATTATTAAAACTTCTACCTGTGATAAACTGGAACGAGTCATCGTTGTGTCAGAAAGCAGTGACAAGTGCAGGGCCTTGGATATTGGAGAGGCTGAGGGAAAATGAAATTATAAAAACCAAAGAATGAAACAACATTTGCCAGCTGCTATTGATGCCCTGTAGAAATTTAATGACACGCAGAGGGGATTCTCTCAAAAAAAGAAACAGGCACTTGATAAAAGTCAGAGGGCCTCCTTGACTTCCCAGCAGGTATGCCACTCAAGGTGGGGACATCGGGGTTGAGAGACTTGAGAATCTTGACCCCTCAGATCTCACTGAACTCTCTTTCCCTGCTGAGTGGCTTATCCTCTCAAACCCTAGCACTCTGCCCTCGCTTGCAGATGATGCAAAGTCTTGAGAAAGAACATATACCCTCCTAAGGTTCTCTGCCATCTCCACTCATGGCTACAAGACTATTAATGAGGCTCAAATCAAACAGAACCCAGCCAAGCAAGTCCTGATCCTGCTAGGGGAGAAGGGGGATGCAGAAGGAGCTACAGGCTAGTGAACGTGATTCATCAGGGGCCAGGGCGGTATGTATGGGACTAGATGCCAAGGGCACCGGAGCAAAGAGTATGGAGCATGAAAGTCGGGAAAGAGAGAGCTTATCAATATGGGACACTCCCCTCTGACACAAGAGTTAATAATCTGGCAAGAATCCTGAAGAGATGGTGCTAACACACTAGCTAGGATAGCTCTTAGAAGCCTGGAAAAAGCAATGGCCTGCACTAAGAAAACAAGAAATGTCAGAATAGTTATGACAGTGGAGAAGGGCTCAAAATGATCAGGAACAGAAATATGCCAGGGATCATATTTGCAAAAAAAAAGAGGGGAGGAGAGGGGAGGAGAGGGGAGGCGAGGAGAGGAGAGGAGAGGAGAGGAGAGGAGAGGAGAGGAAAAGAAGGGGGAAAAAAGGAAAAAAGGAAAGAAAAGAAAGAAAAGAAAAAAGAAAAGAAAAGAAAAGCCAACTGGCCAACTATACTCTATGGACAGGCTTGAAGGTCAATATTCTGTTTACTGAAGCAATGGGAAAAAAAACACCAGAAATGGTGAGAAACCTCATGGTGGCTATTCTTTCTGAGACAGGGCTACGTGCAGGAGATGCTGTACAGTATTGGCCTACTGGATAGTCATAGGAATTTTATAATCCTAAAATAATAAAGGCCGAATTCAATACTTCAGAAGCAAGGGGTATGCAGTCATCAAAATGAGTGACAAGGTGGAGTGGGGTGCATTTTGCTTTATCAGGTGTCAGATATTCTTATATATTCAAAAAGTATTCCTAGTCTCTTTTCTGTGGCACAATTAAATTACTTTGAAATAGTGTGAACTTTGTAAGGATGTCTTATGAGGGACAAGAGCAAAAGCTTCAGAGCTAATTCTGCCTCTCTCATGAGGCAATAAGCATCCTTTGAGGATCCTACCCCACTCTCCATCGGACTGGTGGGAATACCAACAATGCCTGCCCTTCTCTGTGCTCAGGGGACTGCTCTGACTCTTCCCTCTGGAAGTTCTTTTCCCAGCCTTGAGCAGTCAGCTCCAGACCCCAAGGACCCTCACAGGTATCTGGAGCTCTCCTTCTATGCAGCTCTCTGCTTGCCAGTTCTCTTCCCTGAGAACCCCGACTATGTTGGCCCTCCCAGACTGCCAACTTGTGTCTGCTCAGTTCAAAATATTTACAACTGGGGGCACCTGGGTGGCTCAGTCGGTTAAGTGTCTGCCTTCAGCTCAGGTCATGATACCAGGGTCCTGGGATGGAGTCCCATGTTGGGTTCCCTGCTCAGCAGGGAGTCTGCTTCTCCCTCTGTCTGCCACTCCCTCTGCTTATGTGTGTGCGCTCTCTCTCTCATATAAAATAAAACTAAATTAAATTAAAATAAAATCTCAAAATATTCACAACTGGGAGCAAGACTCTATTAAGAAAATGTAGCAAAATGATCAAATGGACCAAGATTACACATCAACTCATGCAAACTTGTATAAACCTTCTCAGATAACTGGAGGGTGATGTGTTCCCCTTTCCCAGAAATCTCAGACATATCTGAAATACAGAATAAGTATACTTCCCAGGGAGTTTTATTAAGATGTTTAATTAGCAGAAAATACTACAAAACACATAAGCAATATAGCAAATACATATAACCATTGAAATTTCTTATGAGATTTCAGTCTACAAAACCTAATGCTCTTCTACCCCAGATGAACTGCTAATACCCGAGCTCCTAGCATTCTTCCTATGGCCGCTATATGAAGATGGACTTCCTGACCAACCAATGGCCCTATTTCCAGAGAACGTGTTGCTCATTCACACTGGTGGGTCCCTGCAGTCATGTTGGAATGACATACCCATGTACCCACAAGGGGGAGTTATATAAGATAAGCACAGAAAATTCTCTACCTACCAGAAATTTAGAATGGGACCTAGAGACACCACTTAATGTCTTTGGTGCCTGAACTGAAATGATCTGTAGGGCTGCCTGCACCTGTCATGTGGAAAAGCAGAGCAGGTTGATCTGCACAGAGGGTGAAGATGAGATGCAAAGAGAAACAAGAGAAGACCTAAGAGAAAGTAAACAGTAACATCCCATTCTCGGTAACGTCCCTGTGTGAGATTCAACTACGTTTGCTGGCACTGAGTTCCAGTGAGAAACCATGTCATAAATTCTCCTTTTCCATTTAAACTAGTATCACAGAAAAACTAATCTAGCATGACTTGTGGGATACAATCAAAATGCAACTTTGACTCCCATTATCCCTTTAAAATTTACTCAGTGAAGGAAAACCTTTCTCGCCCTTGGAAGAAACTCTCCAGTAAGCCCCCTAAGTTTTTGTTCTCATTTAAAGTAAAAAATATCCTCCAATCACTTTCACCTCCAAAAACTGTCTCAGTTCTCTAACTAAGATTACACAGAGTCAACTCTGCTCTCAGGTTGTAGCAGAAGGTCCGCCACTTGCAAATGGCAAAGGGGGGAAACAAAGGAGATATGTTATCTTTCCTTCTCTACTTAACCAAGTCTCTCTGATAACAGCTCTGATAGAACACCCTTCCTCTGTGTGCAGCATCCACTGCATCTCAGTGATAGTCAAAAGTTAAATTTTATCATGTAACATTAATGTTAGTAGGTTTCTGTTACTATCCCTCCCCCTTGCACCAAAGAACAAGGAATGAAACCCTCCTCCAGTTTCTTAGTAAATACCTGCACTGTAGCCTATATGAGCCTGAAGGTAAATCTCACTGTTGAATGATTATGCAGGTTCATGGGACATAACAATTTGCTGAGTCAAGAATATGAATCACATTAGCTAACAAATGAGCTAGCGAAAATTCTACATCCTTATCCATCTGTGATTTTTATTTTCTTTGCCCATAGCGGCGCATAAAATAACTCCTGTGAAATAGTTTAAGAAAAAGATCATCTTCACGTAAAAAACAGAACTTTAAAAAAAATGTAAAAGTATCAAAAGCTAGAGTATAAAACATGACTGTGGCTTACATCTATGATTTTTAGAACCACCAGCTACTTCATTCATTGAAGACATACCAATTGAACACCTAGCATGTGCAAGCTATCGTGATGGGTGCTAAGTAGAGATGCTGAATAAAATGGGCATGATTCCTGCTCCTTTGAAGCTTACTGTCTATATTTGCTCCAGCTCAAAGAAAAGAAGATTCATCAAATTATTTCCACCAACGCCCTCCTTACTCATCAAGGGAGAAAGAAAATTGTGATGAAAGGTAAAATCTGCTTAATTTATGGTGTGAAAATAGGCACAGGAGACGTGTGCCTTCAGTCAAAGATGTGGATCTTTAGAAAGCCAGCTGCCTGTACCCATTCTTTTTATGAGGCAAACCTAAAAGAACTAAACTTTAGCAGCATGATGATAAAGAAAGGTAAAGAAATACTTTATGCTGTGTATAATATGAAGTTAACAGGAAAAACACATTAAAAAATAATAATAAGGTAACCGTATTTCTGTAGAATTGCTCTCTCCCGATCTGAACAACTCACGGAAAGCAGGGTTGGGGCTCAGAATGAGTGCTCAGTGTCTGTTGGGGGAAAATACAGAAAAGACCTTCACACACACACACACACACACACGTCGTGGTTTCTACCCAGCCACAGCCCTACTCATTCATCAGCACTTTCACTCTGTACATTCAAGGAGGTTGAAGGTTAATATTATAATAATGATGAAATGTAAGACACTAGAAGATTTATGTTGCTAGCAGCAATCTGATTTTAAACTTCATAAACTACCTTATTCCTTTATTTATGGGGTTCCTTGGACATTTCATTTACATTTTGTTTTATTAGAGAGATATATATGGCATGGAGATTCTGAAGAATTAGCACTAAGATTGTCAAGAGACCTAGAAGTTGCACAAACATATTGCCGGTAAATTCTGACTTCCACCAACGCAGATACCTAAGAACAGTCAGGCAAACGTGTAAGTCAGGAATATTTAGAAACCCACTTTAAAAAGCCTTACCAAAACTGAGTGCTAGTAACCTGCATTGATATTTCTGGGTATTTTGCATGTACCTTGCCAGGGCCCGCTATGAGTTAGTACTCATTAGTGACTCCTTTCTAGATTTTGGAAACCAGAGCGGCCTCTTGAGGAATGACTCCCTATTAGGACTAATTTATAATCCAGCCTAGGATACTCTTGAGACCAAAAGGAGGAGCTATTAATAAATATGCCAAAGCAAGAGTTAGAAATGGCCAAGCATCAACTTATGGTCACCCTAACTGAGCTTTCAAACTACCTGAAATGCAGACTCTAGGATATCTGTTTCTCTTTTGCAACTCCAAAAGAGAGGGAAAAAAAAAAAAACTGCTGCCACAATGTGAGCAGATACATTCAATGTGTACAGGCTCATCGCTGAGCCATGTGTATCCTTAACTGCTCAAGCTGCTAAGAGATGGTAGCCACTGAGGAAAGAGACTCGAGCTGACATGTCTCTGACACACACCGTTCCCCTCCGCCAGATGCAGGCAGATCACTCATAGCTCTGGCTCAAAATTGTTATGAGAGACTTCCGAACACTAAACAAAGCATCTGCAACATCGGGTCTAGGCATACAACGGTATTTCTAATCATTTTATGTGACCACTTCAACACATTCATTAAGCTGTACCCAGTGGGAAATGTAAGTATAGCCCTTGTCCCTCTGAGCTCACAGGCTAGCAGAGCAATTTGCTTTCATTATTATGTAACACAAATTTATCCAGGCTTCATTAGTCTATTGGTAATAAAGGGCATTCATATTAACGGTAATACCTCTAATTTCACAAATTCTTATCTGATTACTGAAGCGCGGCCTTCAACTCCATGCTGAGCTCCCACCAATAATTCTGCAGGGGTGTCTGCCAGGCACTCTATTCTGTCCTTCCCAGGGGACGCTGGGGTTCTGCGGGTTCCGGCAGGCGTTGCCATCTCACACAGGGAACATGGTTGCTTCAGTTTTTTTGTATAACCTACTCCCTTCCTAGTACCAGAGTTTGTTACTGATCTCGTTTATTGTGTCTGGCTCCTTCTCTCCTCAGCAGGAGCCCTCTCCACAGAGGTACCTCAGGCCCCAGGCAAGCAGATGTGGCTGTCAGGTCATCTAATCGGTTAGCTACACGTGACTGAACCCAGCATGGTTAGTCTTTGTTCTATTCTGACCAGGGCACCTCCAGGCCTTTTAGAGCTGTCATCAGGAGTTAAGGGAGCCGGAGGCGGGGGGGGGGGGGGGGGGGAGGGGGGGGTGTTGCAACACAGAGTGATGCTCAGTGTCTCCAGGATTATCAGTCTCATGAACAGGGTTAAGGTAGAGCCTCTCATTCCTCAACTAAATGACTGGAAATAAGATCATACCTCTTCTACCTACATCTTCCACGCCCTTTAGCAAAGGTCAAGGGGAAGACTATATAATGAGGCTAAGACCACATCTCAAGATGGCTTATAAGCACCATCTTGACCCTCTACCAGTGGGTCCACAAGGAAACCCCAAATTCCAAACAGTCCCTTCTACCAAGACTCACACCCTTGCCACTATCTGTGTTGACTGATCGCATTATCCCTTTATCCTTTATAGTGTTATTGTGGAAGCCAGATTCCCAGGGTATCATCCATCACCTGCACCCTGATCTCCACTAGGAGGTGGAAATAGCATCCCCTAATTCTTTCCCCCACCTCCACCTCAACGTCGAAAACTCTTCCACTCTGCCCTCTGAAGTTCACCATTCATCATCATCAAACCCCCTGCCTTAGTATTTCTGAATGTTTACTTCATTTTCTGGCTCTAATGAAGAACTGATTATCCCCTCGGGATACTCTTTCCCTCACAAGCGTAAAGTGCTTGAATTTTTTTCTTCCTACAGTCTTTTTCTTTTTTTTTTTTAAGATTTTATTTATTTATTTTTAAAGAGACAGAGAATGTACACAAGTGGGCAGGGAGGGAGGGGCAGAGGGAGAGAATGTGCTGAGTGCAGAGCCTGACATGGTGCTGGATCTCAGGACCCTGATATCATGACCTGAACTAAAATCAAGAGTCAGACGCTTAACCAGCTGAACCACCCAGGCACCTCTTTCCTAAAGTCTTTATAGCATTGGACGTGGAGATTTTCCTGGTTCTCATTGCCACTTCTATGTCATTCTCCCTGTGACCTCATGTTAGTAAATCCAGTGCTCATTCTTAGTCTTCATCTTCTGTCATCTCTCGGCCATACTTGGTGTCGGTTTTTTGCTCTTTGTCAACGTACTTATTTCACTTGGAATCCAAAATGTCATCTTCCCCTGGTTTTCCTCCAACATCATCGATCATTTCTTCTCCATTTCCATTGATTTTTTTTTCTTTTCATCAGTCGCTTACTGTAGAAAAGTCCCAGGGTCTCTTCTCTACAACACTCATATTCTTGATTTCACTGAGTTTTGTGGCTGTAAATTACGGATATATCTCTCTGTCTCAGCTCAGATCTCTGCATTCCAATCTTGTATATTCAATAATCCTCTCAACAGCTTTACTTGGTTGTCTAATAGATATTGGATCTCAAAGTTACCATACCCAGAATCAAACTGTGGATCTTATCCTCCATATTTACTCTATCTACAACTTCTGCAGTTGAAGGCAACTCCATACTTATAGTTACTCAGTTCAACATTCCTGGAGTCATGGTTGCTTCCTTCCTTTCTTTCACAGCCCATATCCAAAACTCCAGCATGTTCTATTGGCTCTGCCTTCAAAATATAACTAGACTCTGACCACTTCTACCTTAATTTATTGCTACCGCCCCCGTTCCATTCTGTATCATTCCTAGCATGGTTTTCTGTTTTTCCCTTTGCTCCTCTGTCTGTTCTCAATCCAGGAGCCAGAATGATCCTTGTAAAACATAAGTCACGTAACACCTGTTATTCCTCTGCTCAAAATCCTCCAGTGGTTCCCCACTTTTCTCAGAGCAAAATCCAGTGTCCCTGATGGCCTCTACAGACTTACATGGCATAGCCCCCATATCTCTCTGACATCATCTCCTAATTTTTTGTCCCTTGTTACAAGACAGACAGACTCCAAACTAGGGTCTTGTGCGCTCTGTTCCCTTTCCCTAGAAGTTCACAAGGCTAATCCCCCACTTCCTTCATATTTTTCTCAAATTATCTCCTCAATGAGGCCTATCTTACAATCTTATTTCAAATTTAATCTGCTTCCCAATACCAGAGCAGACTTCTGATTCCCTTTGCCCTGGCCTTGTTTTTTACTTCTCCTCACTATACATCTTCTAAGGTATCATGTAACTAAGTTATTTATCATGTGTATTACTTATTATCTGTCTCCCCTCCCAAGGATTTTTGTTTTTTTCACTGATATACCCCAAACTCTCTTCACAATGCCTAGCATATCATACATGCTCAACAAATATCTGTTCAACTGAGTTAAATCTGGGATCCTAAAAAAATTATACTATCATGGTATGTATTTTTTTTAAGGCTAAATAGAATATTCCAGAGACAAGGACAAATGAGATTTCTCCCAGAAGTATTGACTGAAGCTTTATAAAGAGGTAGAAAGTGAGGCAGAGTTTAACAGATGGGTAAAATTTTTTAGTAAGTGGTGGTGATGGGAAGAAAACATTCCAGAATTAAGATAAAAGATTCATAAAAAATTGGACAACAAAAAGAAAAAAACACAGAATATACATATGAGGTGGAAAGTATTTGGGGTAGGCTAGAATGTAGACTCTGGGAGCAGGAAAACTTGAGACATATTGCTGGAAAAACAGAATAGGATTTTATAGCCAATGGATTTTAAAGTAACAAGCAAAGTTCAGACAATATTCTATATACAGTATGGAGCTGATAAAGGATTTTAAAAACAGAAAAGATAAAACTAAACTGGGATTATATACTGGAGTATGTAGAAAAGAGAAACAAAGAGAGTATTGTGGAAAGTTGTTGCAATTTTCTGTATGAGAGATTATGTGGTACTTAACTGTAAGAGTTTTTTTTTAAAGAGGTATAAACTTGATATAGTCAGAGAAAGAGGAATTAAAAAATCTTAGTGTTAAATAATTAGAAAGTACAAGATAAATGGCGAAGATAGTGTTTCTATTCTGAGTGACTTTAAGCAAAATAGAGAAAACAAGATGGAGAAGATTTATGAGAGATCTTTGATTTGGAAGTTTATTTGAGAAATCTAGGAAAAATTTGGATATATATGTGTGTGGCTCAGGAGAGAAGTTTAAGCTGGAGCTATATATTCATGACTTTACAGTTAAGGAGCACAACTACAAATTGTTCAGGATTTACATGGGTTCAGAATTTACAAAGGGAAGCAAATAATGGTAGAAGGAAATATGTTGGAAGTACTCAGGCAGGGAGAATGATATCATGATGCACCCGAAGAAGAGGGAGTATAGTCAGGGAGGAAACGTCAGTGTTCCAGATCTTTCATGGGTGACATCTGAGTGACAAGCTCTGGATGCTGAATGAAGAACAGACTGAGATGATTAGAGTGGAAGACCTGAGAGACCAATGGGATCAGAGGACCATGAGTCATTAACAGGAATGCTGACATTTGAAAGAACAACGGCAAGGGTTTGGGTAAAGAGTAAGACCTCTACATCCATGATGTATCAGGGCTATGAATGCAGATGGTCCCATGCAAAGTGACACAAAAATTGGTTCATATCTCTGTAATTGCTTAAGCAGATGATACAGAAGATCAAACAGCTTTTACATCTTTAGATTAATGGTCTGACAAATATATTAAATGATGATGCTCTGAATGGGTTGCAGGGTCCTATAATAAGTCAAGTATATGAGAAAATAATAAATTAGCTACCTGTAGAATCATAAGGAAAAATTATCATCCACTGGCCTTGAGTGATCATATATTCAAAAGTCGAAGTTTTGTTTCATATGATTTAAAGTCTTATTATTTGTGTTTCATTTATATGAAATAATGAGACTTTCTTAGTGGGATAGGAATAACTGATATGAATATTACTTGCTATAAAAATAAAAGGATGATAAATGGACATAGAGGATATTATGATAAGTGAAATAAGTCAGACAGAGAAAGACAAATAATATATGATTTCACTGATATGTGGAATCTAAGAAAACAAAACAAACCAACAAAACAGAAACAGACTCATAGATGCAAGAAATAAACTGCTGGTTTATGGAAGGGAAATGGGAGGAGGGGCTGGAGAAACAGGTAAAGGGGATTAAGGGGTACAAACTTCCAGCTATAAAATAAATAAATCATGGGGATTTAATATACTCAATAATGTTGTAATAACTTTGTGTGGTGACAGATGGTAACCAGATTTATTATGGGGAATATTTTATAATGTATAAAATTATTAAATCATGATCATGTACACCTGAAACTAGTAGGATATTATATGTCGATTATACTTCAATAAAAAAAGAAAAGAAAGTGATGAATTTGATAATGATTAATGCCTTCCATTACATTCAAAACCAAGGTGCAATTACTAGCTCTAGAGATAGAAGCATATGTCTACAAAAGATGAACTAATATTTTAACATGTTTTAGAAGTCCCAGATTTGGATTATATGAGCACTTCACTTTCACTTCCCTTCTCTATATCTATTTTAAATTATTAGGTCATTTTTAAGTAGAGAATTTTATTTTATTTTTTTTAAGATTTTATTTATTTGTTAGAGAGAAAGAGCGTGGGTGATAGAGAGTGAGCAAGGGTACAAGAAGGGGGAGCTGCAGGAAGAGGGAGAAGCAGGCTCCCTGCTGAGCAAGGAGCCTGATGCAGGACTCGATCCCAGGGCACTGGGATCATGACCTGAACCGAAGGTAGACGCTTAACCAACTGAGCCACCCAGGCGTCCCTAAGTAGAGAATTTTAAAAATAAATCTTTCATCTTTGCTCTCCATAAAAGTTACTGCCCAAGCATTATATATATATATGTGTGTATGTGTGTGTGTGTATATATATATGTATATATATATATATACACACTTTATCTATAAAAGTTTCATATATATGATATATATCATAAATTAATTTTCTGTTTGATGTCTTAGGGTTCAACTACATGATTCCCTATACTACAAATGATGACTTTCTAACTGAAACTTGCACCCATCCCTCCAAAAGCATATCTTAAATATTAAGATACCACATTAAAAAGGTAAGAGACAAAGGAAGCAGCATAGATAATTAATATTATAAGGAGAGAACTAGACAGGAAAATAAATGATCTAAGGATAATTCTGAGTTGTCAAGAATTTTTTAAAATTTCTAAGAACAGAAAAAATCCGGGTCCTTTTGCACTTTCTCTTCCCTCACGCCACTGATCCAACGTGCTATCCAAGTCAATCCTGGAGCTTCACGTGAACGTATAGGGATTTTCTTTAAAACTTTTGTTTGTGATTACTTTGCCTTCAGAATATAGGAAATGGGAGTAGCCAGTTGTCGAGTATGTTTATACAACACATGTTTTGTTTGTGCATATCTTGCCTTAAGAAAAGATATGGGAGTTTTGAGTTGTCAAGTTGATTTTAGTGCTGAATATATTGCTTTAAATAAACAGGCATATGATTGCATTTGTCAGCAATTCCTAACAATGAAAATGTGTTCATTTCTAGTATGGCTGTATTTCACCTCACTAAGAAGTCAGAAGTTAATGAGCTGATAAAAAATATATCTCCCACTTCTGGTGACTGAAGTAGAAAAAGACACTCAAGGAAGACCAAAGCCTGTAAAAGAAGCAGAGCTGCACTGACGAGCCCATCCTGTTGTTCTGGAGCTTGCTGCAGATTGAACATAACTCCTCCTGCCTTTGGATGAATGTTAGGGCCATGACCCATGAAGACAGGTTCAGTCCACTGAAATTACTGACCAGCACGGCCATGGCCATGGCACCTAGATGCACACCACTGGCCCCTGCCTGAAAATAGATTTGTCCCTGCAGGGGAAATAGCAAACTGGATGATCCCACTTTGAATTCTGTGTATTAGCATCGATACTCCAATAGGAAAGGGTCTTATCCAAAAACTGAGAAAAGTGAGTTTTGCATTTGCCTATGTATCTTGGCTGACACAGATTGAAACAAAGGAGGCTTCTGATTGGAACATTCATTGAAGAACCCTTGAAACTCATCAGCACTGTGGCTTAATTTAATTTAATTTTTGTTACCACATGCCAATGAGGTAAGCAGTGTACTTAATATACAGAGCCCTGTGCTCCCCAAGGGGCTTCTATTATTGCATGAGTCTCTGTAAGCAACAGGAACCAACTTCAGAGATTGTAAAAACTATTCCTTTATTTGGTGAAACTTGTCTGGGGACTCTTGGATCAGCCCTGATTCCTATTTATGGGTGGCCTTCACATTCTGAGAGGGCAGCCCGCCATTTTCACAATTTACTTGTGAAACCCAAACAGGTATAGGGGCAACTCTGACAATAAGCTTTTCCCAGCAACAGGAATTTTTATTAATCCCTTCCCTCTATTTTTGTAAAGCTTAGAAATCATACTCAAATGAGAATTTAGTATTTTTATAATCATAAAAATGAAAGTGTAGTATTTGTAAATCCACAGGACTAAAGAGCTCTTTCAAGAGTAGAGGACACAGTGTTTCATACCTGAAAATTATTTCATTACACAGAAGTGATATTAATCTTTCCTGCTTCCTAACCAAACTTGAATGATCAGGCATCCTGTCCATTGCTTCATTATAATGTATTCTTCAACAGGGAGCCAAAGATACATGTCAAGCTTGAAGTAGAGGTTCATTTACCTTCGTGTACTTTGTAGGGAAAGCCTCTGATGATTATGTAAGATGCCATCAGAATTAATTATCAAATGGATGAATGAATTTTAAAATGAGGTTATAATTCATTGACTAGATTCGTGTTCACCATTCTCCAATTAGGGTGGGCCTATTCCATCTTGGATTAACATTCTTCTTTCTCCTTAATTGATCTCTTGTCATCCTTGAACAAAAAGTCATTTGTTAGTGCAGGAAGCAAAATTAAACAAGGAGTCTACTGATGTTGAAGGATTCTTGTCTCATAGGAAACATGGCATTGCAGGGTGCTTGCAATGGACAGAAATGAAAAACATACACCTACTCACACACACACACACATACACACACGTGACGCCACACACTAGGATTATGTTAACCAGAGTTGATATTCAAAATATGTAACAACTAGTACAGCATGAACCTAACTATCAGAATGAATGAAATACCTAAATCACAATAGCATAGCCTGCTGATAAAGTCATATTGATAAATTCTGACTGAGTATTAGCTTTGAAGAATATGATTTATTCTCCTCATCTTCAATTTACTTTAAAATTGAAAGGTCATAACTCGCAAGCAGGAAATTCTACAGTTCTGCAATCTTTGTCGGTATTTGCAGTGTAAACGGGGAGAAGCAACCCTAAATGCTATAGATGCAAGGCAGGAATAGAAAGTCAGCAAGTACAGAAGAGAGCTGCAAGTAGTGAAGTGTAAAACAGGAATGTATATCCCCAACCAAAAATATTGAAATTCAAATATTTGTATTCTCAGATTCTTAGGTTTAAACTCACGAGCATGCCTAAGTCCAATAAATACCTTCAGACGTTGTAATGTTTTCCAAACTAACCAACTACTTCTGAAATACACTGAATTCCTCATAATGGACTATGTCATTATGTCAGGAAAGTGAAATCATTTAAAAATAATCATTAAAATCATTTAAAAAATCATTAAAAAATAATAAAAATCAAAGACAAAAATTTCCCTAATGTATCTCTTACAGTATAACCTGCAAGGTCAGAGACTATGTCTTTTACCATCTTTATATGTAGCATGGCATTCCTCATTCTTTATGTTATCCAATGCAGAATGAATAAGGTTTTTTTCCTGTTCATTTGTTTATTCTTTTACTGTTTTAACATAAGGAGTTTTTAATTTTTCTAAGTGAATGATAATAAAGTAGAAATATATAACTACTTCATAAAAGCTATTATACATCATGAAGGATAACAGAAAAGTGTGACATTGTTATTAAATTATAGGTCAAATTACTCAAAACTTATAAAGGCTATATGGAGAAAATGTTAAGTATGACCATAAATACCACAAACAATTTCTTTACCCTCTCAGAAGATTGCCAGCTTCATATGACAAAAAGCCTCCATGAGCATCCTGAAACCCACCAAGCTATCCAGAATGAACAAATCACCATATCATTCATTGGTTCAATGGGATTTCATGAGAACCATAGCAAACTGGTTTAGGACAGGGTGGAATCACTACAGAAATTCACTGAGTATACCTCAATCCTAAAGGAACTTGAAGAAAATTCTTTCAATTATGGAATGAGGTGAAGAAATACAATTCAGGATGGACCACGGGAACAGCATATAGCACTCCTTTCTCCTTAGGCTTGACAATCCTCCAACAAACCACGCACAAAAGGATGATTCCTTAAGACTGTGTATATATTAGAGAAAAATATAATGCATATTATACACACCAAGTTCTCAAAACCAAGAAGTCTGAGCATTTCTTCATTCAAACGCAATGCCATGCTTTGTGTATCATAAACATCAAACCTATAATTTTGTGGCTAAGAATTAATTCAAGAATTTGAGATCAAAGCTGGAGATATCACAATCCAGATGTCAAAATATACTACAGAGCTATAATAATCAAGACATTTTAGTAATAGCACAAAAATAGACACACAGATGAATGGAATAGGATTGAGAGCCCAGAAATAAACCCATGCCTATATGTCCAATTAATATATGACAAAAGAGGCAAGAACATACAATGGGGAAACAACAGTCTTTCCAATCAATGGTGTTTGGGAAAACTGGACAACTACATGCAAAAGAATGAAAGTGGACCACTTTCTTACACCACACATAAAAATAAACTCAAAATGGATTAAAGACCTAAATGTAGGACCTGAAGCCATAAACTCCTAGAAGAAAACATAGGCAATAATCTCTTGGACATCAGCCTTAGCCACATATTTCTGGATATGTCTTCTCAGGCAAAGAAAACCAAAGCCAAAATAAACCTTTGGGACTGCACCAAAATAAAAAGCTTCTGCACAGCAAAGGGAACAATCAACAAAATGAAAAGCTGGCCTAGTGAATGTGAGAAGATATTTGCAAATGATACCTCAAGGAATGGGTTGATATCCAAAATATATAAAGAACTTACATAACTCAGCACACACACACACACACACACACACACACAAGCAATCCAATTAAAAAATGGACAGAGGACCTGAATAAACACTCTTCCAAAGAAGACACACAGATGGCCAACAGACACATGAAAAGCTGCTCACCATCACTAATCATCTGGGAAATGCAAATCAAAACCACAGTGAGATATCACCTCACACCAGTCAGAACAGCCAGTATCAAAAAGACAAGAAATAACAAGGGTTAGCAAGGATGCAGAAAAAAGGGAACCCCCGTGCACTGTTGGTGGGGACGTAAATTGGTGCAGCCCCTATGGAAAACAGTATGAAGTTTCCTCAAAAAAAGAAAAATGGAAATACCATATGATCCAGTAATTCCACTATTGGGTATTTACCCAAAGAAAACAAAAACACCAATTCTAAAGATATGCACCCCTATATTTATTGCAGCATTATTTACAATAGCCAAGATATGAAACCAACTTATGTGTCCATTGATAGATGAATAAAATATATATATATATATATATATACACACACTATATATATACACACACAATAAAATGCTACTCAGCCATAAAAATAATGGTATTTTGCCATTTATGACAACATGATGGAACTAGAGGGTGTTATGCTCAGTGAAACAAATCATGGAGAGGAAGACATGATTTCACTTACATGTAGAATTTAAAAAACAAACTGATGGTTGCTAGAGCAGAGGTGGGTGTGGGGATGAGCAAAATCGATGAAGAGGAGGAAGAGGTACATACTTCCAATTATAAAGAAAATATTCACAAGATGAAAAGGATAGGCATGGGGAATATAGGCAATAAAAACAAAACAAAAAAAATCTGAAGAAAGTAGGATGGGAGGAATAGACGTAAGGAAGGTAAGACGCTTAAGTTAGCATAACACAGCGATATTCATGCTTAATCATTTGATAAATGTCCAGGGATGACCACATTCCAAAGTCACTGGACAAATGACAGAAGTAAAACGCAGGCACCAATGGGAGCCTTCCCCAGGGCAACAGCAATTACGACACTGACCTCATACCAAGAAACTGCACCAAACACCACACTCTGTGAAGATTGAAAGTACAAAGTTAGAAACTACACCATACACTACTTATAATTCACATTTTAAAATGTATTTTGAGATAATGCTGGCCTATCACACTAACTGATGACAGTTCATTTCTTGCTGCTGTATCAACCTGTATGTATGGTAGGTGATTAAAGACCAGAATCTCCCTGTTTTGACATTTGATGAAGTCTGAAAATATTTCTTATACAGGATGTGTAATAGCAACATTAATCAGCTTTTCAAATCTGTTGCTTCTCAAGACGATACCACAGATTTTTTTTTATTCTTATGTTAATCCCCATACATTACATCATTAGTTTTAGATAAAGTGTTCCATGATTCATTGTTTGTGCATAACACCCAGTGCTCCATGCAGAATGTGCCCTCCTCAATACCCACCACCAGGCTAACCCATCCTCCCACCCCCCTCCCCTCTAGAACCCTCAGTTTGTTTTTCAGAGTCCATCGTCTCCCATGGTTCGTCTACCCCTCCAATTTCCCCCGCTTCATTCTTCCCCTCCCGCTACCTTCTTCTTCTTTTTTTTTTCTTAACATATATTGCATTATTTGTTTCAGAGGTACAGATCTGAGATTCAACAGTCTTGCACAATTCACAGCGCTTACCAGAGCACATACCCTCCCCAGTGTCTATCACCCAGTCACCCCATCCCTCCCACCCCACCCCCCACTCCAGCAACCCTCAGTTTGTTTCCTGCGATTAAGAATTCCTCATATCAGTGAGATCATATGATACATGTCTTTCTCTGTTTGACTTATTTCACTCAACATAATACCCTCCAGTTCGATCCATGTCGTTGCAAATGGCAAGATCTCGTTCCTTTTGATGGCTGCATAATATTCCATTGTATATATATACCACCTCTTCTTTATCCATTCATCTGTCGATGGACATCTTGGCTCTTTCCACAGTTTGGCTATTGTGGACATTGCTGCTATAAACATCGGGGTGCACGTACCCCTTCGGATCCCTACTTTTGTATCTTTGGGGTAAATACCCAGTAGATACCACAGATTTTTATCCTTCCCTCAACGACTAATTTCTTAAGGAGAAAAAAAGCCATATAATGAGTAAGATGTATATTTAAGTTTCTGCTCTTAAATAGCTACCAATTTTTAAATGTTTTGATAGAACAGAAACAAGTGCTTCAAGAAAATCTGTCTCAAAGATAAAATTTTAGCTAGAGAAATGCAAGTTAAAGAATAAATATATTTATTCCAAAAATATTAACAGAAGTCTACTTAGAAGTCCTGATCCATCCTGTAATAGGTGTATATACCTATCTTCACAGGTTCATCTTTATCCATGTCAATGAACTCTTGATTAAAAAATAAAATCTTCATATATGTTCTTCATTCTAAGATATCAAGAATATGATGCCATTTGTATCATTTAAACTAACCATGAAAATTCTGGTATAACCAAGGATTTTGCAGTCAATCCTAATTAATCTCCTCAACTGCTGTGGATTGAGCAAATTTAGCAAAGACTTTTATAACCTACACAAATGCAGACACTGAAAGCAATTTTTACATGTCAGCTACTGACTTTAAAGAGGATACAAAGTTTCTGTTATTCTTTAAGATAGAATTCGCCATTCATACCAAATGACCAAACCCTAATGGAGAGAAATGGTAATATTTTGAAAAGTATTCTCTAATACATAGAAGATAATTAGAATAAATGGAAAGATATCCCATGTACTTTTGAAGTTTCAAATAACTCCAACTTAATGTGCAAATTCAATGAAATCCCAGGGAAAATTCAGTTGAATTTTTTTTTTTTTGAGGAACTTTAAATAGTCTCTAAAATACATACTAAGGAATAAAGTCCAGAAACAGCAAAGTCAAGCATAAAAATGAATGTGGGCCAGTTAACTTACCAGGTCTTAAGGAATACAACAAAGCCATAGTGGGGAAGCTAGGTGGTATTGGTCCAAGCACACACAAATAAATAAGGGAAATACAAGAGAGAGCTGAGGAAAGAAAATGGTTGGACAAACAATGAGAATGAAAAAGTCAGAGAGAGATTCTGAACTCTAAAAAGTATCACAGCCCAATCTCAGAATAGTCCATAGCACTAGAATCAGCTGAGATGAAGCCAGATCAGCCAGGAAATCCCACTCAAAGGGTGACCTAAGCCAAAAAATAAAATTAAAAAAAATAGTCCAAGAGTCCAAAAGTTACAGATGTTTCTGGAAGCTAGCAGAGTTCCCCACAGCCAGTATCCAAGTACAGGGTGGCAATAAAATTTGAAAAGCCCAGTTCAAAATGAAAATGTGGGTCTCAAAATGCTAGAAAAAGTGTCATTAAAAGTACTAAAATATAAAATATTTTAAACTATAAAACAGAAAGCTTATTCCTTCCTTCTCCAACCTCTCCCTCAAACTGTCATGATATTTTTACTTGCTAGGTAAAGCAAATGATATTCTAAAAAGTAAAAATTAAAAATCTGAACTGTTAGTATAAATTTTACCAATTATCTTTATATAGTGCAATGCCAGTCTTAAATGCAAATATAAAAGCTTTTCACTCATATGCAGTATGCCTAAAATTACAGAATTATATTTTTCATAGCTTCTATGTGAGTATGCATTATATTCGTACCAGATGGCAGAAAATCTGTACAAAACTAACACAAATGTTTGTATTTCTTTTCTTCATACAGGTACCTACTACCAATATTCTTTACCTTGGCTGATTGGTAAATGAGGAAAGACTGAAAAGAAAAGGAATTTGGGGTTGTACTATCTTTATTTTTCTTATCATTTTCAACATAAAGGGTAGGTGAATGCAGGAAAGTAACACAAGCAAGAAAGGACATGATAGGGTTCCTGGTTGTGTTTCTTAGAGTCCATTCGCTGATCTATTTCCACAATCAAAGCAAGTCTTGGTCAGAAAAGAAAACATGCCTCTCGGGGCTGCTGATGCTTCCTCATTTATAGGTGTAACACAGTAAACTAATTTTGAGTCTCACTGAACTTCTACATATCACAGATTGTGGTAGGCAGACTATTAAGATGGGTTGCCTTTGGCATACATATCCCATGGAGTTCCCTCACTTGAATACTGTAAGACCTGTAAGTGTGATACGATATTATTCCCAGGATTGTGTTACATTAAATGGCAAAGGTAAAGGAACTCTGCAGATGCAATTAATGTTCCAAATCAGTTGACTTTAAGCTCATCAAAACAGTGATTATTGTAGGTGGGCCTGACCTAATCAGACAAGCCCTTTTAAAAGAGGGTTTAGAAGTCAGAAACTTCAAGCAACAACAAAATATCTCTCCTCTCTCCCTTCCTCCTCCTTCCCCTCCCTTCCCCTTCCCCTTTGAAGCTTTAAAGAAGCAAGTGGAGGTGAGCTCTACTGTCACAAGGAAGTGAATTCTGCCAACAGTCCGAGGGAGCTGGGAAGCGGATCCTTCCTTCCCACATCAAGCCCCCAAATGAGAATGCAGCCAGCCAGCCTTGAATGCAGCCTTGTGAGTCCCTATACAGAGGATCCAGTTGAGCAATGCCCAGACTCCTGACCCACAGAAACTGTTGGATAAAAATGTATATTGTTTTCTACCACTGAGTTTGTGGTAATGTGTTATGCAGTCTACATAACTAATACATGAGTCCCCTAGAATTCCATGCTCATGGAGAATCGCAGATGCTGTGTGAATAGAGCGGCAAGGAACGGTGGCAGATGCGCATGTTGTGTGCATCTTTCTTTCCTCATACATATGCTCCATTGTTCCAGATGAATTTGCTTACAAAATACGAGTTCAAAGACAAAATTATTAAGAAGGTCAAATGAAGAGCAGCAGACAATTAAACCAACTGTGGACCCTTCTGATCATGAGACCCTGGGCAAAGGCACACTCATGAAGCTGGCCCTGTCCTAGTAGACAAGGACCAGGGACCAGGAAAGATTACTTCCAAGGACGAGATAAGATATTTAATACTACATGCCCTTCCCTTCCCTCCCCCATAAAAGCAACACTGTCTGAGAGAGAATAGTGAGCAATTAGGATAGCAATCTGGATGCCAAGCATTATCCAAATGACCTGTATATTGGCCACATCATACTTGGTTCATGCTAAATTTTATATTTAATTACTTCACTGCTTTCCCTTCCCTAATCCCAACAAATGAACCCCAAAGATTGCCAGATTTATTACAGACAGAATTGCAAAACTGCGTGTTTTTTCTGAAGTCCAAGTTACATTGTGAATAATATATCTGGTGCCATTCCACTCACATCACAGCTCTTAAACTATTTGTTAATAAATTCTTTAAAGTTAGACAACACCTTGGATAATTCATCCCTTCAACGCACCCTCTGGAACTGCATTCAATCATCTTTCTAAGATAGTTTTGCCCCTAGAGACTCAATAAAGACAGAGATTGTTAGGAAAGATTCATTGAAAAACTTTAAGTAAGATTATCAACCTAACTTCATAAAACCAACAATTTCTAAATGCCTGGAAGATCATAAGATGCTATCTTCCAGCTGTTCTGAGGGTAGAATTCATACAGAAGTTTTGTTCTCAAACTGCCTTGGCATTTGGAAACATGTAAGTGCTAAGCTCTAAGTTATTTTATTCTCCCAGGGGAGAGAGAAGAGCTGAGGGAAAAACATTCTGATGAAAAGCATACCAATATCATTTCCATCTGCAAACCTCTCTCAAGAGTTGCAACCGGTGAGCAGCAAATCTTAGGTGGCTTTTAAAGACCCCAAAGTCCATCCTTTACACTTTACTAAACGCTGGTTCCAACTGGAATCAGAATGAAGAGGTTCAGACCATCCCAAAGAGAACTCTTATTTCTCCTGCTTCACGTCTTGCAGTCAACTTTTATTTTTCCTATTTTTGACATTTTTTTCTTCCCTTAACTAACCTCCCTCTATCAATACATCTCCGTTTCTTCTTCCCTTACCAAACTCCAGATTTGAATAACCTCACACCTGAATCACTTCAATACCTCCTTATACCTTCCTAACGTCCTTTTTTCTTCTCGGACATTTAGTAGAGATTAATCTGCCAGATTAATCTCTCTAAAATGCTGTGTCTAAATATGAGCAAAGCTCAATCATGTATCAAAGTCACCCCTCAACCTGGGCTTTATCCACCTTTTCACCTTTGGTGGTTTCCTATTCACTATCAGGAAGTAGCCCAGAAAGCCTAGTCAGGTTTTCTGGGAGATAATGTGTTTGTTTGTTTTTTTTATAGAGAAACTCAATCCAATTCCACACTTTTGGATTCAACTAAATAGACTTTTTTTTTTTTTTTTTTTTTTTTTTGAGATCTCTACTGTACACCAGGCACCATGCTTGACAGCAGAGAGGCAACGATGAGTAAGACGGGGCCCTGCCTTTGAAGAGCTCCTTGTGGTTGGGAGGAGTTTAAAGTTCACTGCACCAGCACCACAATACACATGCCATTTACTAAAGAGGATCATGCATAAAGTGCTCTGAGAACACAAACAAGAGACCCAGTGAGAGGGATGTTGAAGAGAATGGACCTACGAAGACCATGTAGGAGACATAGTAGACTAGGTCATTCATTTATCGTCCTGATCAAGAAATAGGGCTTCCATTCCTCAACAATACTCAAAATGAGGATTGTTTTTAAAAGCCTTCCTTATAGTATCGACAAGGTTGTGGTTTCAGTTTGAAGATGATGGACACCTAAATTAGAGCAGAAGCAGCAAAGAGGGAAAGTTGGAAGATGAACTGGTATAAAAAAGAACTTACTAGACTGTGAAAAACAGGATGAGAGAAACTGAGAAAAGGGGGACTGAGTTGGGCCCCAAATTCTCAGGTCTGAGTGCCCAAGGCTGCATAAGATGTCAACGGCAAGACATTCAGAACGGAACCAGGGCTGGAGAGGGAGAAAGCGTTGCATTTTAGGTATTCTAAATGCCTCTCCTTGCAGCAGGCATTTATAGACAAGACCTAGAAGCAGCGTTGGTGTATATTTGGGGACATGATAGAAAACATTAAGAAAGAGGTGCAAAAAGAACAGCAGGGAGCCAGGAATGGAATTTTAGGATTAATCCACCTTTGGAGTCAGCAGAATCTGGTGAAACCAAGGAGAGAAAACAAGTTAGGAGCAGCCAGAAAATTAGAAGAGAAAGAAACACAACATGGTCTAGGACCTGTCAGTTTTACCACAGGTATCACTTAAAAATAAAAATAAAGGTTATGAATTATTCTCTGCTCTCTCTCCAGAGCAGAGAAAAAAGAGCGCTTTTTGGACATTCATTTTTTAGTGGTTTAGTGTTTGATAATTTATTTCAAACTATGAAGCTGGGAATCTTTAGAGTACACACAAGGGTATGTTTTTAATTATGAACTAACAATATGAGAGGAAATCTGATGAAGCACACTATAATTCACTTACATTTTACCGAGAAACATGGAGACACATGGCTTCTCTCCAGCTGATCTGAGTGCGCCCAATAGCCACACTGCTGTAAACTGCTACCAGCATGACTTACACCTCAAAACAATCAAGATAAAGGAGCATATAAAGTCCTACATAATATAGGTCTGTATTTAAAGCCAATGTGTTTTATGTTTTTAGTCAAGCACAGTTCTCTTTCTTACATTAACGTTGAAAGGACCTACCAATAGTTCATAAATCCAAGCCTTAAAACTGCATGCCTCCCACTGATACTCAGTATTGCAGGTTTTTATAAGCCCTCTTTGGGGCAGAGCCCTCAGCTCCACAGGCCACCAAAAGACGTTGACTAGGACTGGCCTATGCCTAAGGGAAAAAGAGTTCAAATAAATCTAACATGGAACATGAGCTCTAAACAACTGAAATGGAATCCAACCAACCTACACAACAGATTATTGTGATTTTTTTTTTCCTTAAATAGGAAGTTGTAGTATTCGGAGTCAAGGTAGACTGCTACCAGTCTGTCTAATAGTTGTGGGACCTTGAAGCTGTTTGAAAATCTTGGTTTCCATGTATGAGAAATGGATGGTTGAATATAACTTACAGGGTCATTGGGAAGGTTAAATTAGGTGGCACACACAAATTACCTAGAACAGGGCCTGCCTGGTCCAGATCTGCACTATGTAATTGGGTGAGATTAGTTTTCAATAATAGCAAGAAAGAGAAGCATTTTTGTAATCTGACATTTTCAAGATTTCACATGATTAACACAATTTCCAGGAAACTGTAATGTTAATTTCTCTAGCCTTTATGACCATCTGTGATTAATGCTCTCTTAGCTAGTACTCAATGTGATAATGTCATGAGTTCTGTACCTTGAAGCATTATAAGCAGGACAAAATGAGATGATTTATGCAATCAAAGACAGGTAGGACAGCACAAACTTGACCCTCATTCAAGAAAGATAAAACAATTTATGATAGGAGTCTAGTATTATTTAGGAGAGAAAAACACAGCATGCAAAGAAAAAGAGCCTCTATTTTTTAAAGGTTCTGTGAAACTTATGTTAATTACAAAGTTCAGCACAATCGTTAACATGCCTTTTTTCAGTCAGATGTGCCTCTGGGCAAGTCACTGACAGTCTCTGTGCCTCAGTTTCTTTGTCTTCTAAACACCAATAGCAATATTTACTACACAGAATTTTAAGGTTCAAATTAGTTAATACATATAAGGTATATAACTGTCGAGAATATAGTTATTTCTGAATAACTGTTTATTGCTATTATTCTTTCTTGAACTCATTAGGGTGCTGAAAATAAACAGAAAACACAATCAGCTGGGACTATAAGGAAAATTTAAGGTTGGGACTACAGTCAGAGGTGTGGGCAGGGAAAGGAACGAGAAGAGATATTGAAGGACCTGGGGACCGACAACAGTCAGAAATCATTATTAAAAGGAGGTCTGTCGAGGCAAGCAAGGGGAGGATGGTGTTATAAAGGGACACAGAACCACAGCATGGAAAAAGGAGGAGAGAAAAATCTCTATTTTCAACTCACCAAACCCAACTCACAGAAACGACCCAGCCCCAATAATAATTGAATAATTAGATCAAACCCCTTATTCCTCAGAAATAGTCTTAGCCAAAAGCTTTTATTGTGCTCACTGCATTACTTCCTCAGTCCCTCAAGCATGCCAAGTCTGTTTTTATTTTTAGGAGAGACCTACCTACTGCGACAGCTGTGTCACATCTGATATCTTCTGGGCTTTTGATCGGTGGAGTGTAAGCCTTTATTTTGAGACACATATTTCTTTTTTCACTATTCCAAATAATAGTCAGGAGGAAGAAAATTCTTGATTATTAAAAAATGCCATAAGCCTAATAAATCTAGGCTGTCAACTTGTTCATGCAAAAGACAGAGGTGTAAAAGTCTGATGAGCCTTTGAACATTTTTGGTGACTGCTTTGCAAACAGAGCAGTGGCTTGCTTTATTTTTGGTCATTTTCTAGTCTCTCCTCTTTACGGTGATTCATAATTCCAAGACCCACTTTAAGCCAAAGAGTTTTACACTCAATCAGCAAACAGCCTAAATGGATCACTCTAAATCTTGATATTTGATAAAGACGATCTCCTTAACCAAACTTTCGACAGGCTCTTCCGACTTCTGTTTTTGGCCAGAACTTGCTCTAGGCTCTATCCTTGGACTATTTAGTCCAGTTTAGCAAGAGTCCTGCTGGGTTAGTTTAGCAAAAATCCCATACCCTTGATATCTAGTAAAATTCCTCACCACCAGGCTTGGTATCTGACCATCCTTGATATCTGGTCAAATTCCTTACCCTCTATCCTGGAGGTCTTATCACCCTAACCTGCCTTCAGCTATAATCCTATCAAGTCACTTTAGTCAGAATCACCCCTTTAACCATGACGTTTCCTCTCAGTAAATTTCCATTCATTGACCCCCCCACCCTGCTTCTTTTTTTTTTTTTTTTAAAGATTTTATTTATTTATTTGAGAGAGAGAATGAGAGAGAGAGAGAGCATGAGAGGGGGAGGGTCAGAGGGAGAAGCAGACTCCCTGCCAAGCAGAGAGCCCGACGCGGGACTCGATCCCGGGACTCCAGGATCATGACCTGAGCCGAAGGCAGTTGCTTAACCAACTGAGCCACCCAGCCGCCCCCCCCCCCCTGCTTCTTAATGATAAATCTCCACTTGGCCTTCTTGCAGTCAGAGCTGAGCCCAATCTCTCCCCCTTCTACAAAACCCCTTTATAGTAGTCTCCCTGAAAGGTCTACCTTAGCATTCTTTGACAAGCATCATGAGTAATTTTTTCTTTAACACGTTAGCTGTCTCAATGAACTGATATAAATTTTTGTTTCACGAGTAAATAACTATATATCTATGGCATTATATGATTGTGCTATAAACTTCTCAAGAAACTCTCAAGTAAGATACTTTGAAGTGGACCAAAAAAAGATTAGTGGGAGTCTTCAATGGAAAACTAAACACTTCCCAGAACACATTCCTCCTAATTAGCTAATTCGAGTAGATCTCTGCCTTTCATTGACTTGGAGCATTTTACAGCTCTTTAATTGTAGATAACTGACTGCAATAGAAATGATTCTTGACAATAGGCATGCAAATGAGTTCTTACAATAGGGGGACACTTGACTTCCCCACCTACCCACTTGCAGGAAAAGCCAACAACTGCACCTATTTGTAAATTCATTAAAACATTCCTGATTACCTGTATCTGTATGATATTTTAAATTCTCCTTTAAACCTATTATAGTATCTTTCTGGTTTCCTCAATAATTAATGAGTAAGTAAAATCTTCGGCACAAATCCCTTTTATATTTGTGTGACTCATATTTTATCTTTTTAGAAAAATAATTCTTTAAGAGGTGTTATTACTATTCCCCAGTCTTACAGATGGAGAAACTGAGGCTCAGAAAAGTTAAGTAGCTGGCCTATGGTGGCACCACTAATAATGTGAACTCAGGACTGTTGAAACTGTTAAAAAAGGAGACAACAACCCCAAAATGCAATCACTTGTGCTCTGCCCCTGTCACCAAACTGAGACTTAATACCTAACCTAATCATAGTTTCAACTTCTCCCAAGAATATAATCTTAACTAATTAATCTGGAATTACCTGGTCAGCACCAGTGAGGTAATCTGCCTGAGAGATACCCTGCTTTCCCCCAAAGACAGGTGAAACAAACAGCTTTTTGCCTGAATAACTTCCTTGTCCTCCCTATAGTGGTTCAGCCTATAAAAGTCCTGTACAGCTCTCTGAAGCCGCTTCCTATACTGTAGACAGGATACTGCTTGATTCGTGGATCACTGAATAAAGCCAATAAGATCCTTAAAATGTATTTAGTTGAATTTTGTTTTTTTGTGTTTTTTTTTTTTTAAGATTTTATTTATTTGAGATAGAGAGTGAGGTAGATAGCACGAGCCAGGAAACAGAAGGAGAAGCAGGCTCCCTACTGAGCAGGGAGCCCGACTGAATAGGGAGCCTGATGTAGGGCTCTATCCCAGAACCCTGGGATCGCGACCTGAGCCGAAGGCAGATGTTTAACCTACTGAGCCACTCGGGCACCCCGAATTTTCTTTTTTAACAAAGCCAAAGTACATACTTTTCCAATACACTGTAATTTTATTAATGTAAACAAAATCACATGGAGTTTGTATGCTAGAGCATTTAATAGAACACTGGATCATATGCAGTGTGAAAATCCAACCAACTAATAATTACTACTGATTAGATAATTAGTGACTAGAATTGCTAATTACATTTCAACATAGCTGCTGTATGGTAATAAAAGCAAAAATAATAGCTTGGTGAAGCTTAAACAAAGTAGCATAATGAAAACCCAGCCACCAGACATGTCAGCAAATCATATCACTTGGAACTTGAAGAAGACCCAGGTATATTTTTCTTCACTCCACTGATTCCTAGGATTAGCAGAGATCATTTAACTGATTTTGATTGATTTCATACATAGAAAGGAAAAGAAAAGAAAAAAAAGAATCAGAGAAGGAGGAAAAGAAAGAGGAGGGAACAGCAGGCTTCAGCATGTGATAAACTAAAAACTGCATATGTGTGAGTCTTGAATTCTATCTGGCAATTCTATGACACTGGGAAGTTACTTAATCTGACTCACAGGTCCTTTCTATATAACGTGGGCATAAGATCACCTAGCGTTAAGCTATTAAGATAAATGAAATAGTGACTATAAACCATCTGGCATTTAAGTTTGTTTTCAGCACATTTTAATCCCCTTTGCTCAACCCCACCCCTGCCCCAAATCATTCCGTAACCCTCTAAACACAGTGAAGTAGCACACGAGAATTCAGAATACTCTTTACCATTAAGCAGTACCAGAGGGCAGACAGTGAACCTGAGCGTTTGAGTCTATTTTGTTTCCAGTCTGCACCTGTATGGTATGAATTATCAATGACACATCTACAAAACAAGTAATTTAAAGACTTACGTTGTGAGTGTAATGAAAAATGTGTTTGCCTTAAAAGAAATGTAAGACAAGCAAATGCTATAGGACTCAGAAGTTCTTTTTTTTTTTTTTTTTTTTAAGATTTTGTTTATTCATTTGACAGAGAGAGACACAGCGAGAGAGGGAACACAAGCAGGGGGAGTGGGAGAGGGAGAAGCAGGCTTCCCACTGAGCAGGGAGCCCGATGCAGGGCTCCATCCCAGGACCCTGGGATCATGACCTGAGCCGAAAGCAGACGCTTAACGACTGAACCACCCAGGCGCCCCAGGACTCAGAAGTTCTGATCTCCATCAGATAGTGTCTGAAATGAAGATTCATTGTGGTAACAGTGTGGCATCCTGAAGGGAAGACTTTTACGTTATGGTTGTCTTGATGCACAGCTGAATTGACAAGCTAATATATAGTCTTTAAGCCATTTAAGATGATACAATGCTCTGAGTTTTCTCACTCAGCTACAGCTTTTTGTGGGAGACTGGGATGGGAGAGTGTTTTAAATCACATTCCCAATTTAGTTCATGGAGGATAAGTGGTAAAACAATGAGAACATCAATTTTGATTTTCCTATCTTCTTCTACCTTCCTCCCTGACTTCCCTAATTTCCACTTCCCAACTCCTCTAGAATCTTTTACCCTCATGCATCCCTCTCTGAATTAAACAAACGTAGAAACTAAATATAAATAACACTGAACTTTACACAAACAACCCCAAACTATTTTCATACTGTATACTAAACATAAAGTATAAATGGTAAGTAAAGAAATTATTGTTGCTTTTGAGTGGCCAATTCATAAATTGCCAACAACTGCTATAAGGTAAATGGAGTTTTCTATCTTATAAAGGGAAAAAGAATTGCCCTAAAGAGAACACAAAAGGAGAACATAGATAATGAAGCATTCCCTAGATCTCTGGCAACTGACAGTAGATTAAAAAGCCATTTTAGACACAAAAATATTAAAAGTGAAGCAGATTCTTCTAAGAAGATGTCTATTTCAGGCTTGTGATTTACTGAGTTTGAACACATAACCATGAGACCACTATAGGACAATCTACAGGTATGTGGAGACTGCATGGCCTGTATCCATTTTTCAGGCTTCCTTGCTCATCTGGATACTTAAGAGAATCCATCATACAGTCCCATTACCATCAAATGCCAAGGATCAAAATCCTGTCACTGGCATCCCTTTACCCAGTTACTAAATACTGCAGAAAGTTCCATGGACACTTTACCTGATGCTGGTCACACTCATAATGCTGATCAAGGAATCAGTTAGTTCATATGAAACTATCCCAGCTATATCCAGGCGGAGTTAGTTCTGTAGACAAAATTTATGCCAGTAAATAACTGAGATCAGAGAAATACAAAGTTCTAAAATTGAAAAAATAACTATATCTGCTAAGTGTGTTGTTTCTCTTAATTCACAAAAGATGCGTCAGTGCATAATTTAATAATACATCATCCCTTATGGGGTCCTCTGTTTCAATCCCAACTAGTCTAACATCAACTAGCATACCAAAATTCAGTTTTGTTTTGTTTTTAAGAGAGAGAGCATGCAGGCTCAGGAGTCGGGGTTGGGGGGGGGGCAGTGGAGGGGTAGAGGGAGAGAGAATCTCCATGGAGCCCAACGCGGGGTTGGAGATCAATGTAGCTATGAAATCCGCAACAGAAAGGTATCAAATCCTCTGATCACTCACTGCACCTTAGGATGGACAGGATGTCAAACCTCCCAAGCTATAATCTGTCTCAGATGTTTTCAATATCTGTTCCAACTCAGATAAAACATAAAACACGGGAGGTAGAATTGGCAAAACTAAAGGCTAAGTACCAGCTATACCACTCACTTTGAAAATTTTACTTAACATCTCTGAACCTCAGATGGATCATCTGTAAAATGACTGTAATGACAACATCCTAATTATACGGTAATGATGCATGATTTTCAGACACTGTGGAAGATGATGTTGTTAAAAGAGTCAGAATCCTGATTTATGTGCGAAAGGCATCTTGCTCAACAAAACCATCATTGGCATTTTCTCTGATATGCTGTGTTTGGAAACAATTTACAACTTATACACACACACACACCATTGATCTTCTCTCTTGGCTCTAATTGAAGGACACTTAGAGACCTAATATGCATTCAGTGGTTACATCCCCACCCTTGCCAAGATAGGTAAAGATGGATAATAAACCTGAAAATGTTTTAAAAATCTGCCAAAGGAAATCCAAACACTATTCAACACCCCCATCTTGAGCTTATTTTTATGCACAGATGAATGGTTCACCATGGTTAAGTCAGGTACTTTAATTTTGCATCCTAAAAGTGCCAAATCTGTCCTGATAGCTTAAGTAAAACATTCAGAAACACCGAATACTTACATTGAGAGAATTCTCCAGATTTCAAGCTAGGATTAACGTCCACGTGTTTCCAAAGAAAAGACTGGATGAGACAATATCTGAGAATCATAGTCAACCAGTGTGTTTTAATCTTTAGCCTCTTTCCATGCTTTCTCCAATAACTTGGGTGTTCATGCTAGTCAAAGACATTTATAAAAGATCTTTGCTTTCGGTTGCTGGCAAATTATAATCAATATATTTTGAATATGTTCAAACTGCACAATCTCCAGCTACTGCATCTCAGAAGATAGACTATTTCCCTATACCACTTCATCTCCCACCATTTTAAATTCACCAGATTCTCCAAATTCTAACTAGTCTTTCATTAAGTCACTCCTAAAATACATTATTGTAGCTTCTGATGAAAATGCTTCCACAGATTTGTTTTAATATCATATGCCCCATTTCTACGGTTCTGGAATGTATATCGTTGTTCTAACAGTCATGGTGCGTTTTGCTTCACCTCTCAAATACTGAGTGACTGGCACTGTGCTAGGCATCAGGACACAACGGGGAAAGAAAATGAAGGTGCCTGCCCCCATGAAACTCACAAGAAACTAATAAAGTAACTTAAAGTAACGGGGTCAGGGGTAGAGAACAGGAGGCAGGATAGCTATTTTAGAAGGAGAGGTCCAAGGAGGGATTGTGTGAAGAGGTGAAATTTAGGCTCAAGAATAACGGATGAGGAGGACCTTGCTACTGAAGAACAGCAGAGAGAACCTACAACAAGAAGGAACTGCATACACAATTGACCCTGGAACCACACAGGAGATGGGGTGCAGACCTGCTGTGCAAGTGAAAATCCACATATAATTTTGCTCCCCAAAACTACTAATAGTCTATTGTTGACCAGAAGCCTTACCAGTAACATAACAGTGAATAAACACATATTTTTGATGTTATATGTATTATATACTGTATTCTTACAATAAAGTAAGTTAAAGAGAATAAAATGTTATTAAGACAATTATAAGGAAGAGAAAATACATTTATAGTGCTGTATTGTATTTACCAAAAAAAAAAAAATCTGCATATAAGTGGACTTGTACAGTTCAAACCTGTGTGGTTCAAAGATCAACTGTATAAGGCTACAAGATAGGAAAGAGCTTGAGATGGTTTAAGAAAAAGAAAAAAAGGTTCAGGATGGCCAAGGGATAAGGATTGAAAGCACAGTGACAGAAAACAATTTAAAAGCGTGAAAAGTGACATAACTGGAGCCGTTTGTTTTTTGGTTTTTTGAGAGAGAGAATGTGTGTGCACACGCACGTGAGTGCAGGAGGGGAGGAGCAGAGGGAGAGGGAAAGAGAGAATCTTAAGCAGGCTCCCTGCTGAGCACAGAGCCCAGATGCACAATGTGGGGATTCATCCCATGACCCTGATCATGACCTGAGCTGAAACCAAGAGTTGGACGCTTAACCGACTGAGCCACCCAGGCGCCCCAGGAACTATTTTTAAAATAGAGCTGCAGCACCCATTTCAGAGTAACTACCGTGCATGTCCTGTTTTCTAAACCTGTGAGCTGGGCCAGACTGCCAACATTCCAAGATGTCAGCCAGCCTATGAAGGTCCTATTTGAAGAGACTGATCAAAGCGAACTTTTGCAGAGTGAACGCGTCACCTGACCAATCAATGAAGTACAAACCTAGCCCTGCTTGTCAGCATCAATGAACTCCTCTGAAAAACAACGTACCTAAGCCTCCTTTCTTCTTTAAAAACTCTGAGTCTACCTCTTGTAATTGGGACACTCTTTTGGGTTTTTATCTAAACCTGTGTACCGGGAACTGCAATTCTTTGATCGCACAAAAACGCTTTGCCTCTGGCAGGGCCGGGTTTCTAGTTTTCAGCTTGACCGAAGTGACAGTGAGTGTCTAGGTGGATACGGAAACTCCTTTCAAGCCCTGAGACAGGGGGATGGGAGAGGGGAAACCTCAGCAGGAGAGTACTGCAGGAAAACAGTGCCCTCTGATGACAGTCAGGTTTCGGTTTAGGCCAGGAAGGCAAAGGAAGGCTTTGCAACAAGAGAATGGAGAGAATTTGCTGACCTGAGCAGGAAGTTCATGGAAGGGCTTTGGTACACAGAGGAGTAGTCCTGGTGCTGAGAGAGGACAACCCATTACTTAGCTCCATAAGGAGCCTCCAGGAATGGCTGCCCATGAGATTGTGGACTAAGTCAGTGTGATGGGGCTTGGGGGCTGCAGGTAACAGCTAGGGGCTACACCATGTTGTGTAACGGCCCCTCCCAGAGGCAGCTCCTGAAAAGTGGAATGACCCTCCAAATTGCTGAGATGGAGGCAGAAGAGTAAAGAGATTCAGTCAATGTCATTGTGCTCATGACCAAAGGCTCATTTTTTTTTTTTAATGTAACTTCCTTTCACGGCAGGCCAGCTTTCAATGTTATTCCCATAATTTGATGGTATCAAGAATATAGAAGGTAAAAAAAAATACAAAGATTTTTGAACACAGATTTCTTCCTCCTGCTTGCTTTCCAACTGCGTGCCCACAAAAAACAAAAATTAATAAATTCAGTGGTTTGGAAGGATTTACTTCCTAAGAACAGTATCAGTGGCCAATAAAAGGTTGAGAAATGGTAAAGAAACATATTCATAATTGCAACTCTCCCCCAAAGAAACAAAGAAATCCCTCTGAAGTTAATGGGAGACGATATAGTCAGAAACCATCATGGTTGAGGGGAATGAAGAGGCTGCAGGTCTGGAAATTCCCAGCTCCATTAGAATGAAAAATGTTTTAACAGCATATAGCAAAGATGCCACTGGGAATCTGGCTACTAAGTCTGCACACCAGCCAGATGGTATTTGTATAATCAAGGAGAGAAAGAATTAAAACTAGGGTGCTGGAATCTCCATAGGCAGACTGATGGGCATACCGTGGCTGTAATTTGGCAAGGGGCATCCAGATGCACTCCCAAGTGAAGGGCTCTGATATTATAACTTCCTAATTACCTCTACATCGGTGAGACATTAACCAGTTGCCTTACAGGGAATTCTTCAAACATCAAACGGGGAAAGTAAGACCTTCCCCCACACCAGGTGAGCTTTGCTGAAGTGACTGGAGATTAAGAGGAATCCTATCCACAGAGCTGAGTGTGGGCAATGGGTCAGGAGAAAGAGACCACCTTGGCAGTTGAGACAAAATGAAATCAACAGGTGTTAACTGTAGAAAGGAAGGCAGCAGAATGGATCCCCTGAAGCATGAGTGTAGGCTTTGCTGGGTAACCAGGTAACCAACAGACTTAGGAGCAGCCTCTAGAATGTGGTTGCCTCTTTTAAGCCAAGATTCAGATCAACTCAAGGCCTAACTGGAGTCACATATGACAACCGACCCTTTAAGAAGGGGAACACTTTAACCCCAAAATAAGCTTCCAAAGCAGAGAGGGTAGAAAAAACAAAACAAAATTAACCAAGAGAGGATTGCTTTTGCAAGGAAAGACAGTCTTGTCTTTGCAAATGAGAGTAAGCAAAATGATCTAAAACAATGCTGCTTTATGAGGATCTGAAATTCTGCCACCACAATCTAATGGAGATAGAATCACTCCCATTTTCAGGACAGAAATAATTAGATGATGTTGTTGAATTGAAAAGGCTATATTTTAAAAATATAGTTTCCATTACTCTAAAAGAAATTAGTGTCATTAGTAGAAAAATTATAAAGTTCAGAAAAGTATGAAAAAAAACCCCATAACTCTACCTCCCAGAGGCAACCACTAGTATATTGTCATTTCTCCCTTCTATTTTCTATGCATATTTTCCATAATTGATATACTAAATATGAAACATTATACCCTGCTTTTTCAGTTACTGTAATAAATGTTTTCCAACTGACTTTATATTTTAATATACCTGGTTTACTTGTTACAAATTATTTCTTTTTAGGTCATCTAAAGTGCAACGTGGTCTACCTTGTGGATGTAATACTTCCTGATAAATTACAAAGTAGCTTATGAGCTCTTGGTAGGTTCAAATCACTAGGCCCAACAATCTAAGGAGAAAGGAATTTTCTGCCTCCAGCAGAGTCAGAAATGTGGAGCCCCAGGGATTCTACCTATAATAAAAAGTGAGGTAGAGCCTCAGGGAGCTTCCACCCTCAGCTACATTGTGCCCCTCCTTATTTTGGCTTGTTCATTTGCAAATGAAAGAAAGCAACAGATCTAAAACAGTTCTTTTAGGACTGCCCCTCCACTCATCCATCCTCTCCTGGTATCTATTAAGATCCCCTTCCAGGGGCGCCTGGGTGGCTCAGTTGGTTAAGTGACTGCTTTAGGCTCAGGTCATGATCCGGAGTTCCTGGATCGAGTTCCGCATCAGGCTCCCTGCTCGGCAGGGAGCCTGCTTCTCCCTCTGACCCTCCCCCCTCTCATGTGCTCTCTCTCTCTCATTCTCTCTGTCTCAAATAAATAAATAAAATCTTTAAAAAAAAAAAAAGATCCCCTTCCAATATCACATGTCTGTAACTCTCCCTGGTTCCTCCTCCTCTGAGGACTCAGTTGTTCCTCATGTGTCCATAGAGCTTTCAATAAACTCTGCAATTTATCACATTTATTATATAATTAATCTACTGTAATTGCTTGACCCCCCTCATGAGTCTATGAACTCTTTAAAGAGAAGTAAGCACGTTTTTGAGTGATGACAACTGAATATATTTAAAGTGAAACCCAATTCCCTGAAAATTTGATAAAGTAATACTGCACACTTTTTGTTAGTAGTAGAGATAATAAATATATCTAAGTATAAAATTGTTTTATTTATTTTTAAAAGATTTATTTATTCATTTTAGAGACAGAGAGGGAGGGAGAGTGCGAGTGGGGGGAGGGGCAGAGGGACAGAGAAATCCAAGCAGACTCCCTGCAAAGCGTGGAGCCCAACGTGGCACTGGATCCCAGGACTGAGATCACGACCTGAGTGGAAACCAAGAGTTGGATGCTCAACTGACTGCACCACCCAGGTGCCCCTAAAATTGTTTTTAAACGATATTCATGAGATTGCTTTTGTAGAATCCTCAAGTAACTGTTTAAGATCTTCTCTGTTTCACTTCCTGAAACATGCAAACAATGCATAGTACTTGCGTTTCCGAAGAATGAAATGCCTGCTTATTTATTATTATCACCAACTTGGTATAGAGACAGTTAAAACTACAAAGAGTCAGGTAATGACAGAAGCCATAGGAGAGACGACAAATACTCTACAGCCTCACAGAGGTTTAAGAAGATTTTCCTTTAAATCAAGAATGCCACAGAGTACGACAAAATTATTCGTCTTTTTCAACTGTCAAGCATCCATGTCAATAAATTCTAGACCCTGTTCAAAGGGACAGAATAAGAGAGCTTATCCACAATCACATAACAAATCAGAAAGAAGGTGATAATCTGTGATTATACAAGATTTCCTCATAAGAATTTGGGACATTTGGAGATTATTTGAAAAGCTTTTTAATCCTGGCCTGGGGGTGGGAGGGAAGGGAATCTGCTCTAAAAGTTAATGGGAAAGAGTCCAGTATTGTTTCTTGATTCCTTTTTTTTTTCTTTTTTTCTGACTTTATTTACTTTTCTTTTCTATTTATTTTTAATTTATAGGAAACAAATAATTTTTATATAAGATGCCATATATAAATGCATATTTTAAAAATAACATCAGAATGCCGGAAAATAAAATAAAAAAATATACTCTGTGTGTATGACATACTGGGCAAGAATACATGAGTTTCCTCACAGACATCAATTCAATTTAAACCTCACCAAATAAATTCAATTTTAATTTTGCTCAGTATTGATCCCAAGTGAGGTTAGTTCAGGCTCTTTGGAGGGGAGTTATCTATTACAGCAATCACCACTCTGGAGAGCCAAAGAAGCAATTGAATCAGAGAAACTATCTGCAAATGGCCAAACAAATTGATAATTTTCAAAGAAATGTACTCTAACACAGAGAAAAGTATAAGCCCTATTTATTTTTTTTCTGCTAATGACAGTGGTTTCTCTTTAGCCAGACAATTGAGGCTGATTGTGTGTTATGGCAAAGCTATTCAAAGGCTTGGAAAATGTCTTTCTGGAAATGTCCTTTCATTCACTAGCCCTGGACAGCACAAACGTCCCTGTAAAGCTTCGTGCTGAAACAATTCTTTCAAGCCACCTACTTTCCTTGGGCAGCTTCCTGGTGGGGGAGATTATAAAGACTCCCAATCTGGCCAGAGTCACATTTTTAGGGTTCAATAAAGACACAGCTGTCCCAGTGAAGACTGACTGCCCTAGAGCAATCACTAAAGTGGGGAGGCATCTGGGCAGGGCAATTGGAAAACAGGGTGCTGATTGCTGATTAGAGAACCCTGAGCATCCATGCTGGCACAGTTTAACCACAGAAGGTTATAGTTCTAGTGTGACATTTCAAATAGCAGACAGCATAAACCAACAAACGATTCATCCTGTTTTGATATGACTGCAGCCATTCTCATTGTCCACTTGGAACCAGAGCAAAAAAAATATAGCAATCTGATACAAAGTATTCAAAGTTACATACCATTTTCACCACTTCTAGAAAATTAAAAATATTTTCTTGACCCTTATGTAGCCTCTAATGGATCTTAAAATTTCTTTTTATCTCCAATAATAACTAAGAATTCCCAGCAATGCTTCATGTTACTCTGAAAACCTATGTTTAATGATTGTCCAATTCCATCAGCCTTGGAAAGAAAAACACATCATGACTTCTGTTTTTGTTTATTAAAAATGTTTTGTTAAATACATACTAGAGGAGCGCCTGGGTGGCTCAGTCGTTAAGCGTCTGCCTTCGGCCCAGGTCATGATCCCAGGGTCCTGGGATCGAGCCCCGCATGGGGCTCCCTGCTCAGCGGGAAGCCTGCTTCTCCCTCTCCCACTCCCCCTGCTTGTGTTCCCTCTCTCTCTCTCTCTCTCTCTCTCTGTCAAATAAATAAATAAAATCTTTAATAAATAATAAATAAATAAATAAATACATACATACATACTAGAAAAACTTATAAGTATATATTTTTAAGTAACAGTAAAATGAACAATGCATACCCTCCACCAGCTTAGAAAGAAAACACTACAAATAACTCTGAAGTCCCCTGTTCCCATTCCCAGACCGAACCCATTTTTCCTTGATGCTTAAAGTAACTACCAACCTGAATTATGTATTTATCATTCCCTTACTAATCTTCATAGTTTTAATACATAACTATGAATCTCTAAACAACACAGTTTTGCATTTTACTTTAGTTTGTATTTTACTTTAGCTGGCATTTTACATAATGCAATAATTCTGTATATATTCTTACTGTCTTTTTTAAGGTCAACATCATGACTAACATCAACATCATCCATGTTGATACATATGTGTAATTAACTCATTCTAATTGTTGCATATGATCCTATTTATCCAGTATATATTTTATATACTATCCAGTATATTTATCCATCTGGTACTGACAACATTTATGTTATTTTCAGTTTTTTGCTATAATCAATGCCACTTTGAACTTGCTGTTGGCTCACACTGGCAATAAATTTTCAAGGATATATATCAAGAAACAAAATTTCTGTTATGGAGTATGTGTCTCTTCAACTTTACTGAATAATACCAAAGATTGTTCCAAAGGGGTTAAAATAGCTTATATTCCCACCAGCAGTGTATATAAAAGATTCTATTTTTCTACATCTTCATCAACATTGATATTAATAGGCATTTTACCTTTTGCCAATCTGGTAGATTTGAACTATTATTTCATTGTAGTTATCATTTGTACTTGAGGTTGATCAAATTTTTATTTATTTAATTGGTCATAAGAGTTCATGTTCTTTGAAATATCTTTTAAATTTTTTTGCCACTTCCTCTTGTGTCACTTGCCTTGTTATATTTTTATTCATTTCATAATGATTGTTAATTATCATATCAATTTTATATTCTAGAGAAATATTCTTTTGCTAGTTTTATGTATCTTCTCTCAGTTTATGGCTTTTCCCCCATCTTGATTCTCTCCTTTTATAAAGTTTTTAATTTTAAAGTAAATTAATTTATCAATGAGTTTCTTTTTGGTTGGTGCTCCTTTTGTCTTCTTTAAAAAATGTCTCCTAAATCTTGAGGTAGTAAACGTACTCCCCTAAATGTACTTCTACAAATATTTCTGCTTTTCTTTCTCATTCAAGTATTTTTCCTTCTGGAACTGACTCTTCTGAATTATGTAAGTTAGAGATCCAACTTTATATTTTTCATACAGGTAATCAATCCCAGCACCATTTATTAAAAAATCCATTCTTTACCCACTGATCAGCAAGCCATCTCCAGCATGCATCAAGTTTTCATATACACAGGAGGTGGCTCTGGACTCTTCTGATTTACTGTTCAATCCATCTTTGTGTGAATATAATACTATCTATCAGTTTTAATAAGTCTTGGTTTGTGGTAAAAAAAAAAAAGGCTTCTGTGTTATTGTTCATATACCTCACTATTTTAGCCAATCTTAATCCTTTACTATTCCATAATTATTTTAGAATGCGATTTTCATTTATGAAACCTTTTGCAATTTTGATTCAGATTGTGTAGACTCTACAGATCAATTTGGAGATGAATATTAATCTTCCCTCCATAAATATGATACATCTCTCCATTTATTTTGATGTTTATTACTACATTTTAAAGGATTTTTTATTTCTCTCTACATAACAGCTTTGTATAACTTTTGTTAAATTTATTCTTGGCTATCTTACATTTTTTTACCTTATTTTAAATGGTAACTAATTTGAAATTAAATTTCTATTTCTTCCTGGTGTACATAATTAAATTTTACATGGATTTTGCACCTGAAAAGTTTGCTAAAGTGTCATATGTTCTTCTAATTTTCTAAGCATAATTTTGTTTTTTTCATGTAGAGAATCATAACACCTTTAAAGGATACTATTTTTGTTTCTTCTCTTCACATACTCAGAGCTAATATTTTTTCTCTTGACTTCCTTTGTGATTTAGGATTTCCAGTGCAATGATAGAGTCTTTGACTTGATTTTAATTTTAAAGGAAATGGTTTTAATATTTCATTATTGTGTACAATCTTTTAAGATTTTCTTTTACCAAACTCTCTTGGAATTTTCCTCTATTACCAATTTCCTAAGAGTTGTTAGTATAGTGTATTATAAATTTTATTGCATGTTTTTTCTTCATTTATTGAGAAGGTGTTTCCTCCTTAAATCTATTTATGTAACAGAAATAGATTTTCTAATGTTAAACCAACCTTGTACTTCTGGGCTAAACCCAACTTGATCATCATGAATTATCTTGCTTACACACTGCTGGACACAATTTGTTAATAAGTTATCTGAATTTTTGCATCTTTGTTCATGCATGAGATCAGCCTGTCATTTTCTTTCCTGCTGTATACCTTTTCTGGTACGTATCAAGGTTATATTAGCCATATAAGAGTTGGAGAGTGCTGCCTCTTTAATTATTCCCTGGAAAAGTTTGTATAAGACACAATAAACTGTTTCACTAATGTTTGATGAAATTTGCCTATAAAATCATTTGGACCAGAGGTATTCTTTGTGGAAAGAAGTTTTAAATTACTGATGGTAACTTGTTGATAGTTACAGGACTCAAAGTTTTATATACTTAAGTCAATTTTGGTGACTTTTTTTGGAAAAAAGTTCTAATTGCAAAAAATTTCCCATTTCATTTAGATATAAATTTCTTTATGAAACGTTATCTTTCATGAATACTTTTCCAAAGAAGATATCCAGATGGCTAACAGACTCATGAAAAGATGCTCAAAATCACTCATCATCAGGGAAATACAAATCAAAACCATGATGAGATACCACCTCACACCTGTCAGAATGGCTGAAATTAACAACACAAGAAACAACAGGTTTCAGGTGTTGTTACCAAGGATGAGGAAAAAGGGGAACCCTCCTACACTGTTGGTGGGAATGCAAACTGGTGCAGCCACTCTGGAGAACAGTATGGAGGTTCCTCAAAAAGTTGAAAATAGAGCTACCCTACAATCCAGCAACTGCACTACTAGGCATTTATCCAAAGGATAAAAAAATACAGATTCGAAAGGGTACATACACCCCAATGTTTATAGCAGCATTATCAACAATAGTCAAAGTATAGAGAGAGCCCAAATGACCATCAACAGATGAACAGATAAAGAAGATGTGGTATATATCTATAGAATGGAATATCACTCAGATATCAAAAAGAATGAAATCTTGCCATTTGCAATGATGTGGATGCAGCTAGAGTGTATTATGCCAAGCGAAGTAAGTCAGTCAGAGAAAGACGAATACCACATGATTTTCACTCATATAATTCAAGAAACAAAACAGATGAACATATTGGGGAGGGGCGGGAAGAAAAAAGGGAGAGGGAAACAAACCATAAGAGACTCTTAAAGACAGAGAACAAACTGAAGGTTGATGGAGGGAGGTGGGTGGGGGATGGTGTGCTAGATGGGTGATGGCTTTTAAGGAGGGCACTTGATATGATGAGCACTGGGTGTTATAGGTTAAGTGATGAGTCACTGAATTCTACTCCAGAAACCAATATTGCACTATATGCTGTATGTTAATTAACTAAAATTTAATACAAATTTGAAAAGAAAAAAAATTGTCTTTTCATCTTTTTCATCTTTATTGCATCCACACTTAGGTCCTCTTTTTCATTGCTGGCACTGATATTTGTGTCTTCTTCATTTTGCTTAATTTCACCCAAGGTTTGTTGTATCCCTTAGACTTTTCAGACCACCACCTTCTATCTTTCTATTGTATTTTTGTTTTCTTTTCTTTCATTTCTGTTCCTATATTTATTATTTACTCTGAGTTTGTTCTACTGTTTTTTAACTGCATATTTTATAGATTCTCTAATTTCTTAAGTTTAATGTTTAATTTCCCATCTTACCTCTTCTTCAATACATTCATCTACGGTAATAAACTGACCTAGAAGTATAGTTTTAAAATTTACTTTTTTTACTGATGTATAATTCCACAGAAGAAAATGCATAAATCTTCAGTTTTCATTCTGATGTGTTTAACAACTGTATACGCCCACTTAACATAATTCATCAAGATCCAGAAAATGTCCATCACGCTAGAATATTCTATCAGGCCCCTTTCATTGGTCTCCCTCCCAGAGACGCCCTGCCCTATGTTCTGGTATCTTTCATGATGGATTAGTTCTGCCTGTTCTTGGACTTCACATAAATGTAAAATTACAGTATGTATTCTCCTGTGTCTGTATTTTCACATGGATCACCAGTAGGCTGTTCCTTTTCATTGCCAAGTAGTATTCTACCATCTGAATATGTCACAACTTGTTTATCCATTCTTCTATTGATAGATATTAATGTCGTTTCCAGTTTATAGCTTTTACAAATCATATTTTTTTTGGATAATGTCTCTTTTTGTGCATTTCAAAAATTGGGTTTACTGTCTCAATTTTTATTATAGAGAATTTTTATATTTTCTGGACACAGGTCTTTATCAGATAGATGTTCTGCAAATATTTTCTCACAGTCACTGGGTTGGATTTTTATTTTCTGAATGATATGTTTTAATTAGCAAAGCATTTAATTGTGTGAAAGCCCAATTTAATTTTTATTTCTCTTTGAATTAGGACTTTTTCCAGTCTGCCAAAATATCTTTGACTATCTCCAAGGTCATGAGTATATAATGATTCATCTTAATTTGTGCATGGAATGAGACACAGGTGAAAATTTTAACCTATCCATTAAAAATTTTATTTGAGTATTACATATTATTACTAAAAATGCTAGTTATTTTTAATCTGCTTGATGAGTTTCATAATATTTTCATTAAAATTTTGATACACTATTGTTTTTAACATATTAAACAAAGTTATTTTCTATGCTGTTGCTATTACTTTCAATAACTAAGTTATTTGAGTCTCATTTTTGTCATTTGTTTGCTAGCCCTTACTCATTGGCTTTAGAGGGTATTGTGTTTTATGATTTATTTCTTTGCAAATTTGAACTGTACTTTCATTTTGAGGAATTCTTAGAGCTTGAATTAAAAGTGTGTTCCTTAAGAAAGAATTATTCTTGTTTCAGTCAGGTGCTCAGGAGCACTCCTAATCAAGTATCATCTAAAATAAAATTTTAGATGAGGGTTTTTGTTCCCAGATGGGTGGTGTGAATTTTGACCTTAAACCACACACATGAGGACAGGATTTTCTCCTTCTTAAACTATCATGCTGAAGTAAGGAAGTTCATTCCTGTCTCTTTTGATGGCTGAACTTTTCCTTTCACTGGGGATATAGTTTTTTGGGGTCCTCAGTATGGGTGAGAGTCTCCTTTTAGATTTCGCAATGTGTACAGGCTAGGCATTATATTCTTTTCTGTGATTTTCGTAAGATTTTTTAATGGGTCTTTAGGGTTCTCATTAATTGATAGTTGCCCCAGGATAACCAGCTATTTTGTGCTTCATTAACTTTCTGGATTCCTGTTTATACTCCATTTTCACTCTGAATATTTTCCTTACATTTTTGTTTACTCAATAATGCATTTTAAATACAGCTAATATTTTTTAGTGTCTTCATTTTGAAGTGAAAGGTGTTTTGAGGATATCTAGTCCACTGTATTACATGTCAGAAATTGAAAACCCATATTTTCAAAGTATTTACAGCCTCATCAGCTAACAATAATACAATTTGCAAAACTGGAAACAACAAAAGACAAAACTAGATGTATAGTGTGTAGATTAATAGTAACTTTGATCTAAATATGTGAGGTTCTTCTAATCATCATGAAGACTTTTTAAAAAGTAAAGGATTATTTTCTGCCCTCAGTATATCCAAAGATGATATTCAAAAATGGCACATGTACCGGTTGATTAAGCAGGAGAGAAATCAAATCATTTGGGGAAAAAAAAAAAGAACAGACAATAGCCATGTTGATAGATTCTTGTTCAAACAGCAGCCTCAGTGCATGAAATATCATCGGGGGCCAAGAGTGACCAGAGATTCCTGTTGATTAAAATATCACCAGTATATTTGATACTTAACCTACCATAGAAATGAATAGACCACTGTTCAATATTTTCAGGTCATGGCTCTTATCTACCTGAATCCAAGGATTTACTAGAAAAGTCACTACATTTGTGGACTCAATGTTCATTACTAGAAAAGAAATGGAAATAAATATCCTCTAGAAATAAGCAAAAACTTAGTTTAGGATTATAGATTGGCAGCAGGATGTCTCAAAGGAAGAAGTTTTGTAGACTTAATGTTTCTGGATATCTCAATGAAACAAGCCATTGACAATCAAATGAGTTTAAGCATTTCAAATAAGCCTACTTCAAAATTTTTGTAAAGTGTTAACAAGTTCTTACCTTACCTTACTTCTGTGGTACAAATAATGTCAACACTGCCTGAAGACTTCTCTTTAGCTTCTTTTTTGTTGTCGTTGTTCTTTTCATATCTTGCTGAGTAGTTCATGGTCTCCAGAATTCAGTGACTTATCACATTCTATTTCAACTAAATAAGCATAAAGCAGAAATAAAAACATACTTGGCCACATAATTTTACCTTTCCATTAGCAAAACATCTGAGCAAATATATTGTACTTATACCTATTACTTAATCTTTTATATTCCCCCCTCTACTTAGTATGCTTCCTTTCTCATCAATACAATTCATACTTAGCGTTTGAAATCTGTTTTGTAGACTTTTTGGAGTATATTTTCTCTTTGGGATGTTCTGCCTCTTGATGTTTTAATGGAGTTACTGTTAGGCATTGGGCAGGTCTCTCTCCCACCTGGCTGTCATCTCCCATCCAAGAAAGACCTCCAAATGAGGAGTTTATAAATTCTGCTCTAGATTTCAGGAGGAACCCTGAAAAGACACCCTATTGCTTTGGCCTACTTTTTGTTGTTGTTGTTCTGCTGAACTTCTGAATACTAAGAGTACTGGGACCAAGATTTGGATGTGAAGCTAATGGAAATGTACCAAAGAGATGGCTTTTATGTCAGGCAAGAAATTCACATGTACCCAGTTCACCAAGGCCAGGGAAGTCTTCTAGGTCTTTGCAGTCAAAGCCCTAGAAATACTGTGGCAACATTTTCTCCACTGGGGATTAGGGAAGTGAAAGGGAGAAGGTCACTCTACATGTACCCACTATCCTCCCAACTCCAGAGGTGCTGCCCATGTAAAGAGTTTCGGTGGTACACATGTGAGTAAAGATGACAGAAGAAAAGCAACTAAAAAGTAATTTTGCCCAAAGCCTCCTTTGTCACATCCCATGTGAACCTGAAAAGGAGGATTTGTACATTCAAGGCCCAAGCCATCTCTCTTTCATTCATATGCTACATATGAAAAAGTGAACCATGTCAATAAAAAGGACAAAATAAAACTATCTTCACTGAATTATTTTGCACATAAATAGTTACTGAAATACATATTTTAATTCTCACTTTTACATTCGTTTTTGCTAAAAAATATTACCCCGGGGTAGGAAAATATAGATAGATAGATAGATAGATAGATAGATAGATAGATAGATAGCCCTGGATGATTAGGAAAATTAATATCCTAATTTGAAAATCCCAACTCTCTTAATATGTTAAACCAAAAAATTAACAAGACTCATCTTACTGTGTTCTAAGACAGTCTCAAAAGAAATGATCCCCGATCCTTTCTAATCATCAACCAGCCCACTGTTTACAATCAATTAGCCTTTAATTCCACAACACACTTATCACCAAGATAATTTTCAGAAATGTGCACATCACATTCAGATAGTCCTCACTGTTCCCTCTGTACTATACTTCATTTCCACTAACAGGACAGAAGTTTGGGGAGCTGCCACATTCCAACAGGAACCTGGCAAGGTTCACTGAGGATTTTCCACAGTTGCCCAAAGTCCAAGCTATCACTGGGCCTCATCATCGTCCTGAGAAGCCAACACCAATTATAACCATGCTGCTATACTTGAGACTGCAGGAGAGCGATCAGTGGACTCCAGTGCCACCTACAGGCTATAACTTTATTGAATTCTTTTCTCAGGACAAAAAGACGATGTACCTGAGAGGTGATGAATTACACTGCTCACCAGAAGCTAAAGCGGATTCTTCTACTTTGGCTCTTCTGCAGTTGCCTTTATTTTAGAGACCAATAATTAATTACTCCTGAATGGGCCTAATTTAAAACATAACAGAGGGGCACCTGGGTGGCTCCATCGGTCAAGTCGCTGCCTTCAGCTCAGGTCATGATACTGGGGGTCCTGGGATCGAGCCCCACATCAGGCTCCCTGCTCCACGGGGAGTCTGCTTCTCCCTCTCCGTCTGCCCTTCCTCTCCACTCATGCTCACTCTCTCTCTCTCTCAAATAAATAAAATCTTAAAAAGAATAATAAAACAGAAACCAAAGTTTTTATATAATTATTAGAGGAAATGGATTAATTATCTATTCTCTAGTATTGTGATGAGACTGCCCAAGCTGGTATGGTTAAAAGATGACAAAAAGGGGCACCTGGATGGCTCAGCCAGTTAAGCAACAGACTCTTTTGATCTCATCTTGGGTCTTGATATCAGGGTCATGAGTTCAAGCCCCATGTTGGACTTTGGGCTGGGTGTGGAGCCTACTTAAAAAAAAAAAAAAAGATAACAAAAATATTGGGATACTGGTATAGTGCCATTAATACTAATACCATTAATACTTTAACCTGCTAGATCATCAACCTTTGGTAGTTAATATAAATTATCTCATTATATGTATAGACTATGTCTACACAGTAGTCAATGGAGTGCTTAGACAGTATTACAGATAATTTTTCTATATAATAATTACCCAAATCATCAAATATTCAATAAGTACCTACTCTGAAATGGGCATTATGATAGTAAAAAACTCTGTTCTGGGGACTTGCATTATGCATTTTGTCTATCTAACTTAATTGAAATTTAAAATTAAATAATTAAGCAAATACTTGTTGAGCTTCTACTATGTCCCCAACAGTCAGCTAGGGGCACAATACCACATTAGGTGCAAATACAATGAAATGAAAATTCCTTGTTCCTATCATCAAATAGTTAACATTATAATTGGGAAGAGGAGACATATACAGATAAAAACATAAAGGAGAGTTCCAGAGAGTAGGTGTTCTAAGAAGTGAGAAACGTTAAGAGATTACAATAAGAACAAGGACTTTAATTAAGCCTAGAATGGACAGACAGAAGCAGACAACAGGAGTAATGGAAAAAGAGGTTTGGTAGTATGAATGGAAGAGATATATGAGCTCAAAACATACTCATGGCCAAAACCACATTTCTTTTGCATCTGCGACATAACAGAACTTCTCCATACTTCTTTGGTTCCCACATAACTCTGCAAGATGGCTACTATTATTATTTCTATTTAATAGATGAGGATATGGAGGCTGAGAGAGGCTGAATAATTTGATCCGAGTCACTGAACTGAGAAGTAGTAAAATCAGGATTCAAACCCAAACTTTATCATTCCAAAGTAGGTGTTCTGAACCACCGTGCCAACAATAATAAACCATCTGTCTTTAAAGGATGCAGAGTATGGCTTGAGATAAATTTAGGAAGTGTAACAGCCGGGCAACAGATGGCACATTCAATTGGGTTATTCAAGTTGAATTTGATACAGAGAATATTTACAAAGGTGTGTGCAAGGTACAGAAAAGCCACCAGAATAAGGCAGTATCCCAACACTAGTAAACAATTTCCACCCTTCAGGGTGGAGTGGAGAGTGGGAGTTACCAAACCCCAGAAGGACAGGGTCTTATGGAGAGAGATGCCAGATAAGATAAAAGACTTTGAGTAGAAAGGCGGAATCTGAGGGAATAAATTCCCTGATGTCATCTTCCTCCTTCCCACCAGGATTCTCACTCACACAGCTCACAGAGATCAGCCACCAAGGCCAGAGAGTAGTTGAAGAAAGGTAGAGAATGAATCTGAAGAAGCAAATGGAAGAGGGGAGGCACTAGGATATCCTGTGAGGTTCTTGAGTGTTAGCCTAAGCTATCTAGACTTTATTCTGTTGGGAATAAAGAATCAAAAAATGTTTGGGGGCGGTTAACTACATATAAAAGAACTGCTTTAGGAAAACTAAATTTTCATTAATGCAGATAGAATAAAAAGGTTGGTAGCAAGGACACTTTGGAAAAAACTTTGTAGAAAGTTCTGGCAGGAGACTTTAGGAGCCTAAGGTGAGTAATGGTAGCAGAAGAGAAAGGAAAAGGCTTCATGGGCTATGATATTTGAAAGGAATGAACTCGATTCTCAATCACACAGACAGTGCAGTCCATCAATGAGTGAGTCTGCCTTCTGTTTTCTATTTTGTCCATTTGGAATTTATTTTAATGGATTCATGACTTTCATTCCATCATCAAAGACTTTCTGCAACTAACTGATGTTATTCGTTGTAAGAGCAAACATAAGCTGAGAGGTTAAGACAAAAGATCTCAGAAGTGATGACCTTACCTTCAAGGTTGAGGGGGAGCAGGGAGAGAAATTTAAAGATAACACATATTAAACTGACTGTGATCGGCAATTTTAAATTCAAATTTTCCCCATACACTGAGGAGGTAGGTATTACTAGCATTCTACAGAAAAAGAAACATGCTGAAGTTCACATAGATAGTAATAATTATAAACAATGATGATAATGATGATGTTAATGAAATCTGAGTCTGCATCCTTGTTTTATTTTGAGACTTAGTAACCCTGATCAAAACACCCCCAGCATCACAATATCAATCAAATTTTCAAATTATATTAATGTGATCCTTAAAATAAGTCAATTAGGTAAGGTGACATAAACCAAAGAGGTCTAGTAGACTGGGTGACTTTCCCACAGACGGAGAATGTCAGAGTCAATATCAAACTCTGCAGTTCTGTAATTCTTCTTTTGGATTCTTACACAGTCACAGTCTCTTGATTAAACATATTATATCAATACATGAATTTTATGTACAACAAACTTAAAAAGAAAAAGCTTTACAACCAATGCTGTGGGTGAATTCCTATAAAGCTGGCTTACCTTCATAGGTATTTCCTAAATATACACCAAAAACAAAACTAATGGCAGAAGTTGAAGTCAGGAATAAAGCGGAAGGTTCTTCTCAGGACTGTAGCTTTTACTAGTTACCGCATCTTTGATTGATGCTACCAAAGTGAAGAGGTTGCTAGAATGGCAAGTAAAATAAGAGGGAAATGAGAGGGCTCAAACTAGGTAGTGTGAAGTGCTATTCATTCCAAGTGCCACCTACTGGAAGAGTGAACTTGCTAAGAAATGAATTGCAAGGAATGACATTTGAATAGAACACCTGATACTTTCAGCTCAAGTTTAGCAAAATTCAGCAGGTGTCAGAAAAATGTTTGTTTATAAAGAGAGAAACATCATAATCCAAAGAGATCAGAGCCTGTTTAGAAGAATCTAAAAGTAGTCGGGAGGAAAGATGGCGGAGGAGTAGGGGATCCTATTTCAACTGGTCCCCAGAATTGAGCTGGATATCTATCAGACCACTCTGAGCACCCACGAAACCGGCCTGAGATGTAAGAAGATCTGGATCTCTACAAACAGAATATCGCAGGGGGTTGGTTTTGAGGTGCGAAGCAGGGAGCCGTGATTCCATGGGCAGATATCAGAGGATAAACGGCAGCGGGAGGGAGCCTGGCCATGGGGAGCCTACACAGCCAATGAGCGAGAGCCTCCCGCGCTGCAGACGCGCAGGACCGGTAGCAGTGGGGAAAGGACACTAGGGCAGCCCCCGGGATGGAAACACAGAGCGGTGGGGTCGCGCCAGCGAACTGCAGCCCCCGGATGGAAACCCAGAGCAGCGGGGTCGCACATGCGAACAGGGAGCGGCTGGTGGTTTTAGAAGCACAAAGGGCAGAGACGTACCCCGACCTGGAGGCAGGACTGGGGGCGCTGTGGAGGGGCACACAACCCAGGACGCTGCAGTTTATAGCAGTACCGATTGAAACGGAGACGGTGTGGCCTGGAGAGCTCACTGAAGAACAGACTGCAGTCTCTCTGCTCTGAGGCAGAGGGTTGGAAACGGTCCCTTCTGCTCTGACTCCTGGAAGAGATGCGGAAAGCCGCCAGAGAACAAAAGCCCCAAAAACTGATTCCCACTGAGCCCATCCCACACCACAGGGGGGCAGGGCAACTCTGCCCAAACAGGGTTCCCTGAGTAACAGTGCGGCAGGCCCCTCCCCCAGAAGATAGGCTGGGAAAACAAGAGTCCAGCAACCCTAAGGTCCCAAGAAAAAGGGGCATCTTGCTTGGGTTCTGGTCAATAATTTGGACTCTATACCTTCCCTCAAACACCCAACAGAATGACTAGGAGGAGGAGCCCCCAAAACAGAAAAGACTCAGAGATTATGACTTATGCTGCAGATTTACAAATGGATGCAGATATAACCAAGATGTCGGAGACGGAATTCAGGCTAGCAATTGTGAAGACAATGGCTAGAATGGAGAAATCAATTAATGGCAACATAGAGTCTCTAAGGGCAGAAATGAAAGGTGAATTGGTAGAATTTAAAAATGCTATCAATGAGATCCAATCCAATCTAGATAATCTAACAGCTAGGGTAAGTGAGGCAGAAGAATGAATAAGCAACCTGGAAGACAATATAATAGATAAAAAGGGAAAAGAGGAGGCCAGGGAAAAACAACTCAGAATCCATGAGAATAGAATCAGAGAAATAAGTGACACCATGAAGTGATCCAATGTCAGAATAATTGGAATCCCAGAGGGAGTGGAGAGAGAGAGAGGACTAGAAGATGTATTTGAGCAAATCGTAGCTGAGAACTTCCCTAATCTGGGGAATGAAACAAACATTCGCGTCCGAGAGGCAGACAGGACCCCTCCCAAGATCAAGGAAAACAGGCCAACACCCTGACATGTAATAGTAAAACTTGCAAATCTTAGAACCAAGGAAACCATCTTCAGGGCAGTTGGGGGAAGAGATTCCTTACGTATAGAGGGAGGAACATCAGGATAACGTCAGACCTATCCACAGAGACCTGGCAAGCCAGAAAGGCCTGGCAAAACATATTCAGGGTACTAAATGAGAAGAACATGCAGCCAAGAATACTTTATCCGGCAGGCTTTCATTTAGAAGGGATGGAGAGATACAGAGCTTCCACGACCAGCAAAAACTGAAAGAATGTGTGACCACTAGGCTGGCTCTGCAAGAAATATTAAGGGGGGTTCTATAAAGGAGAAAGACCCCAAGAGTGATATACAACAGAAATTTACAGGGACAATCTATAAAAACAACGTCTTCACAGGCAACATGATGACAATTAATTCATATCTTTCAATAATCACTCTCAATGTGAATGGCCTAAATGCTCCCATAAAATGACACAGGGTTGCAGAATGGATAAAAAGACAGGATCCATCCATATGCTGCCTACAAGAGACTCATTTTGAACCTAAAGATACATCCAGACTGAAAGTGAAGGGATGGAGATCCATCTTCCATGCCAGCAGACCTCAAAAGAAAGCTGGGGTAGCAATTCTTATATCAGACAAATTAGATTTTAAGCTAAATTCTGTAATTAGAGACACAGAATCATTCTTTATCATTCTTAAAGGGTCTATCCAACAAGAAGATCTAACAATTGTAAATATCTACGCCCCCAACATGGGAGCAGCCATCTACATAAGCCAACTGTTAACCAAAATAAAGAGTCATATTGATAACAATACGTTAATTGTAGGAGACCTCAATACTCCACTCTCAGCAATGGACAGATCATCTAAGCAGAAAATCAACAAGGAAACAAGAGCTTTGAATGATACATTGGACCAGATGGACCTCATAGATATTTACAGAACATTCCACCCTAAAACAACAGAATACTCATTCTTCTCGAGCGCACATGGAACTTTCTCCAGAATAGACCACATACTGGGTCACAAATCAGGTCTCAACCGATACCAAAAGATTAAGATTATTCCCTGCATATTCTCCGACCACAATGCTTTAAAACTGGAACTCAATCACAAGAAAAAATTTGGAAGAAATTCAAACACTTGGAAGCTAAAGACCACTCTGCTCAAGAATGTTTGGGTCAACCAGGAAATCAAAGAAGAACTTAAACAATTCATGGAAATCAATGAGAACAAAAACACATCGGTCCAAAACCTATGGGATACTGCAAAGGCAGTCCTAAGGGGGAAATACATAGCCATCCAAGCCTCACTCAAAAAAATAGAAAAATCCCGAATTCACCAACTAACTCTACACCTTAAAGAACTAGAGAAAACGCAACAAATGATGCCTAAGCCACGCATTAGAAGAGAAATAACTGAAATTCGAGCAGAAGTCAATGAATTAGAAACCAGAAACCAGTAGATCAGATCAACGAAACTAGAAGTTGGTTCTTTGAAAGAATTAATAAGATCGATAAACCACTGGACAGACTTGTCCAAAAGAAAAGAGAAAGGATCCAAATTAATAAAATTATGAATAAAAGGGGAGAGATCACGACTAACACCAAGGAAATAGAAACAATTATTAGAAATTATTATCAACAACTATATGCCAGAAAACTGAGCAATCTGGATAAAATGGAGGCCTTCCTGGAAACCTATAAGCTGCCAAGACTGAAACAGGAAGAAATTGACAACATGAATAGGCCAATAACCAGTAACGAGATTGAAGCAGTGATTAAAAACCTCCCAAAAAACAAGAGTCCAGGGCCTGATAGATTCCCTGGGGAATTCTACCAAACATTCAAAGAAGAAATAATACCTATCCTCCTGAAGCTGTTTCAAAAAATAGAAACGGAAAGAAAACTTCCAAACTCATTCTATGAGGCCAGCATTACCTTAATCCCCAAACCAGGCAAAGACCCCATCAAAAAGGAGAATTTCAGACCGATATCCCTGATGAATATGGATTCCAAAATCCTCAACAAAATCCTAGCTAATAGGATCCAACAATACATTAAAAGGATCATCCACCACGACCAAGTGGGATTTATCCCCGGGATGCAAGGGTGGTTCAGCATTCACAAATCAATCAGTGTGATAGAACACATTAATAAGAGGAGGGAGAAGAACCATATGGTCCTCTCAATTGATGCAGAAAAAGCATTTGACAAAATACAACATCCTTTCCTGATTAAAACTCTTCAGAGTCCGGCGCCTGGGTGGCTCAGTCGGTTAAGCAACTGCCTTCGGGTCAGGTCATGATCCCAGGGTCCTGGGATTGAGTCCCACATCGGGCTCCCTGCTCTGTGTGGAGCCTGCTTCTCCCACTCCCCCTGCTTGTGTTCCCTCTCTCGCTGTGTCTCTCTCTGTCAAATAAATAAATAAAATATTTAAAAAAAAAAAAACTCTTCAGAGTCTATGGATAGAGGGAACATTCCCTAAGTTCATAAAATCCATCCATGAAAAACCCACAGCAAATATTATCCTCAATGGGGAAAAGCTGAGAGTCTTTCCTTTAAGATCAGGAACACATCAAGGGTGCCCACTCTCACCACTGTTATTCAACATACTACTAGAAGTTCTAGCAACAGCAATCAGACAACAAAAAGAAATAAAAGGTATTCAAATTGGCAAAGAAGAAGTCAAACTCTCTCTTTTCACAGACGACATGATACTTTATGTGGAAAACCCAAAAGACTCCACCCCCAAATTACTAGAACACATACAGCAATTCAGTAATGTGGCAGGATACAAACTCAATGCACAGAAATCAGTTGCTTTCTTATACACTAACAACGCAACTGTAGAAAGAGAAATTGGAGAAACAATTCCATTTACAATAGGACCAAAAACCATAAGATACCTCGGAATAAACCTAACCAAAGAGATAAAGGATCTATACTCTAGGAACTACAGAACACTCATGAAAGAAATTGAAGAAGATACAAAAAGATGGAAAAATATTCCATGCTCATGGATCAGAAGAATAAACATTGTTAAAATGTCTACGCTACCCAGAGCAATCTATACCTTCAATGCCATCCCGATCAAAATTCCAATGACATTTTTCAAAGTGCTGGAACAAACAATCCTAAAATTTGTATGGAATCAGAAAAGACCCCGAATCACCAAGGAAATGTTGAAAAAGAAAAACAAAGCTGGGGGCATCACGTTGCCCAATTTCAAGCTATATTACAAAGCTGTGATCACCTAGACAGCATGGTACTGGCACAAAAACAGACACATAGATCAATGGAACAGAATAGAGAGCCCAGAAATGGACCCTCAACTCTATGGTCAAATAATCTTTGACAAAGCAGGAAAAAACATGCAATGGAAAAGAGACAGTCTCTTCAATAAATGGTGCTAGGAAAATTGGACAGCCACATGCAGAAGAATGAAACTCGACCATTCTCTAACACCATTCACAAAGATAAACTCAAAGTGGATGAAAGACCTCAGTGTGAGACAGGAATCCATCAAAATCCTAGAGGAGAACATAGGCAGTAACCTCTTTGGCATCGCCCACAGCAACTTCTTTCAAGATACATCTCCAAAGGCTAGTGAAACAAAAGCAAAAATGAACTTTTGGGACTTCATCCAGATAAAAATCTTCTGCACAGCAAAGGAAACAGTCAGCAAAACAAAGAGGCAACCCACAGAATGGGAAAAGATATTTGCAAATGACACTACAGATAAAGGGCTGGTATCCAAGATCTAAAATGAACTTCTCAAACTCAACACCCAGAAAACAAATAATCAAGTCAAAAAGTGGGCAGAAGATATGAAAAGACACTTCTCTGAAGAAGACATACAAATGGCTAACAGACACATGAAAAAATGTTCATCATCATTAGCCATCAGGGAAATTCAAATCAAAACCACACTGAGATACCACCTTATACCAGTTAGGATGGCAAAAATGGACAAGGAAAGAAACAACAAATGTTGGAGAGGTTGTGGAGAAAGGGGAACCCTCTTACACCATTGGTGGGAATGCAAGTTGGTACAGCCACTTTGGAAAACAGTGTGGAGGTTCCTCAAAAATTTAAAAATAGAGCTACCCTATGACCCAGCAATTGCACTCCTGGGTATTTACCCCAAAGACACAGATGTAGTGAAAAGAAGGGCCATATGCACCCCAAAGTTCATAGCAGCAAAGTCCGCAATAGCCAAACTGTGGAAAGAGCCGAGATGCCCTTCAACAGATGAATGGATAAAGAAGATGTGGTCCAACAATAGCCAAACTGTGGAAAGAGCCAAGATGTCCATCGACAGATGAATGGATAAAGAAGATGTGGTATATATATATACAATGGAATATTATGCAGCCATCAAAAGGAATGAGATCTTGCCATTTGCAACAACGTGGATGGAACTGGAGGGTATTATGTTGAGTGAAATAAGTCAAACAGAGAAAGACATGTATCATATGATCTCACTGATATGAGGAATTCTTAATTGCAGGAAACAAACTGAGGGTTGCTGGAGTGGGGTGTGGGGTGGGAGGGATGGGGTGACTGGGTGATAGACACTGGGGAGGGTATGTGCTCTGGTAAGCGCTGTGAATTGTGCAAGACTGTTGAATCTCAGATCTGTACCTCTGAAACAAATAATGCAATATATGTTAAGAAAAAAAAAAGAAGAAGAAGGTAGCGGGAGGGGAAGAATGAAGCAGGGGAAATCGGAGGGGTAGACGAACCATGAGAGATGATGGACTCTGAAAAACAAACTGAGGGTTCTAGAGGGGAGGGGGGTGGGAGGATGGGTTAGCCTGGTGGTGGGTATTGAGGAGGGCACATTCTGCCTGGAGCACTGGGTGTTATGCACAAACAATGAATCATGGAACACTTCATCTAAAACTAATGATGTAATGTATGGGGATTAACATAAGAATAAAAAATAAATTAAAAAAAAAAAAGAAGAAGATGTGGTCCATATATACAATGGAATATTACTCAGCCACCAGAAAGGATGAATATCCAACTTTTACATCAACATGGATGGGACTGGAGGAGATTACGCTAAGTGAAATAAGTCAAGCAGAGAAAGTCAGTTATCATATGGTTTCACTTATTTGTGGAACATAAGGAATAGCATGGAGGACATTAGGAGAAGGAAGGGAAAAATGAAGGGGGTGGGAATTGGAGGGAGAGATGAACCATGAGAGACTATGGACTCTGAGAAACAAACAGGGTTTTAGAGGGGAGGGGGAGGGGGGACTGGGTAGCCCGGTGATGGGTATTAAGGAGGGCACGTACTGCATGGAGCACTGGGTGTTATACGAAAACAATGGCTCGTGGATCACCACATCAAAAACTAATGATGTATTGTATGGTGACTAACATAATATAATATAAAAAAAAAAGAAGAATCTAAAAGTCAGAAGTTTTGAACTTTTCTATATATCTGACAAGCAAGTCTGATCTTTGAAGAGTTATAACCGTCAAACAATGGCATTTTTTTCTTCACTTCTGTAAATTATGTGTAATTATTTTTAAATGAGACACATGTACATCTGATGTCAGAAACTAGTCCCTCAAAGTAAAATAACACCCTCATTCAGGCACCTGCTTCTATTCTGCCTGCTTAGAGATGTATCAGATCATCCTTATTTTTCATTCAAAAGTTCAGGACCTTCAGAAATGATTAAGTAAAATAAATTATTCCTAGTAATCCAATAGGAGCTTCAAGGTGCAGCCCAAATAGGCAAACTTGAAGCCTATATCATTAGAAGAATGACATGGGAAGGTAACAAATGATCTTAAAGAGCCACTGCTGGACAAGCTAATTAATATTAATTCCAGCAATTTGAAATTAAATAGCTTTGCTTCTAAAAGGTGGAAATACCAGGACAGAAAGGTACTAACACTAGAAAAGGAATGACATTCTCCAGGTTTTATAAAAAATGTATAATCTCACGGGGCACCTAGGTATCTCAGTCGGTTAAGCATCTGCCTTCGGCTCAGGTCATGATCCCAGGGTCCTGGGATCGAGTCCTGCATTGGGCTCCCTGCTCAGCGGGGAGCCTGCTTCTCCCTCTCCCTCTGCTGCTCACCCTACTTGTGCTCTCTCTCTCTGTCAAATAAATAAATAAAATCTTTTTAAAAAAAGTGTATAATCTCAGGGTTACCTTCCTGAAATTTCCTGGGTAATGTCTGTAGGGTGAGTCTACAGGCACAGAATCCCAGGCACAGAACTACGCCCCAGCCTTGTCAAACAGTCTGACGCCCAAGGGCAACATGGAAACTGCAGAGCTCCCTAAGTTCAAAGGGCCTGGTATGACTAGACAAGGAACATGTCAGGGATAGCCAGTATGGACTCCAAATATATACATAACTATACATGTGACAGGATAAAATTACTTGTAATAAATAAATAAATAAATAAATAAATAAATAAATAAGTAAAATAAGGTTATTTGTGGTATTAGATTATAATTCAAACCATAAAGTAAATGTACAAGTGTATATGGATATAAATAAGTAGTTGAATACATACATAAATGAGAGAGAATAGACACATCTTCCTTACAGAAGAATTCTAAATAATATATGTAGATACTTCCCTACCCAGGAAATAAGGTAACTGCCCTCCCCAACAGTGAGTTAGACAGTGATTTCCTAGGAAAAGGGGAAAATAGTAACTTTAGAGTAAAGAAACCTGGCAAATAGTACTTGGACTAAGTGAAGAAGGTTAATGTCCCCACTGACCTCAGGTGGTTATCATGTACCCTCTGATAGGACGTAACAAGAAGAGCCTTCTACCTTTGTGATACTCCTTTTAAAAACCAGTAATCCCAGGGACGCCTGGGTGACTCAGTAGGTTAAGTGTCTACCTTTCACTCAGTTCATGATCCCAGGTCCTGGGATCGAGTCCCGCATCAGGCTCCTTGCTCAGCAGGGAGCCCGCTTCTCCCTCTGCTTGCTGTTACCCCTGCTTCTGTGCTCATGCGCTCTCTCTCTCTCTTTCTCTCTTCTCTCCCCCCCCCCCGACAAATAAATAAATAAAATCTTTAAAAACCAGTAATCCCAGTCTGATGTGCAAAAACATTAGACAATCCTAGACTGGGGAACAATTCTACTGAACATCTAGGTGTTGAAATATGGGAAGACTGAGGAGATACTGCAGAACAAAATATAGTGGAGACATATGATGACTACATACAGTGTGGTCACCTAGTTTGGATCCTGGAACAGAAAAAACACATCAATAGAAAACCTGATGGAATCCAAATAAATTCTGGGGTGCATTTAATATTAACATACCAGTGTCAGATTCTCAGTTTTAACAAATGTACCATGGTAATGTAAGGTAATAGTAATGGGGCAAGCTGAATAAGGGCTATGGAGAAAGTCTCTGCTCTATCTTTGCAACATCCCTGTATATCAAAATGTATTCAAAAATAAAAAGTTTATTTAAAAAAATCAAATTATGGCCAAGAACTACAAGCAAAGTGAATACAAAAATAAGATTGCTGACATGAAAGTGGACTCCCTAATATTAGCAGGAATGGTGAAATTCTGCAATGTCCAAAGGATACAGCAGTACTTGACCATCCAAGGCAAAATGGATGTGGTTATCATAATGTGCAGCCATTGACTAGGGTAACTGTACACTCAGAAAGGGAAAAACTGATTCTTTTTAATATGTAACTACTGATTGAGCAAATGTTTATTTCTATGAATAGAGATGACCAAAATCAGTTCGTTTTTTTAAGCAAAGACAATAGTATAGTTTGTATTGCTACAAAACTACTATTATCTTTCATGTTTTCTATAATATGTAATAAAGACAATAGGGACCTTAATTAACTTAATGTGCCCCCATAACACCAGGTTGACCCATTACACTGATAATATGCTAATTGCACATGGTTAGTAGCAGATGTGTAGTAACTTATATGCTCTACTGCTTACATGCTAGAGAATCTGAGATTTAAATACTATGAAGATTCACAGGCTTGTCATATCAGCAATGTATTTATAGGTCCCCCGGTCTGAGGAATGCCAGGATAGCCCTAATTAAAAAAAAAAGGGGGGGGGGTAAATTGTTGAATGCATACCTCCTACCACTATGAAAGTGGCAAAGCATTTGGCAAGCTTGAGTCAATTTTTGAGGAAGAACATGCTGCATATGGGAATGTTGTTTTGACTCATTTATGGGATGATCCATAACTACATACATTTTGAGGCGAGCTTAAGAAAAGGTTTTGCAACAAGTCCAGGCTATTGTGCAAGCTTCCCTGTACATTGGGCCAAATGATCCTGAAGATTCAATGGTGCTAAAAATATCAGTAATGGATAAAAATATTGCAGTGGTTCTCTATCAAGACCCAATAATAGAATCCAAGTATAAAGTCAAGGAATTCTACTTCTGGCCAAAATGGAGTAACAAGGGCCAGAGTTACCCTGTTGCCAGAAATCAATTAAAGTATCAGACAGAATTAATTGAAACAATGGTTTTCAAAACTGAAGTAGCAAGCGAAAAAAAGTCAGTGATCCCAAAAGCTATGAAATGAACCATGAAAACACTGCAACTCTCCATTTTACTGCCTGCAGATGATTTGCAGACCACAATTCAGGGATAGAGAACCCAGGCAGAGGTTTATAGAGGCCATGGAATCTCCCTGAGTTGTGGGGATAAATCTGGAAGTCTGGGGAAGCAAAACTGGCTACAAATCACAATCAGAGTATATGAGAGGAGAGAACGTCAAGGAAAGAGAGTTTTGGAGGTTTTTAAAAGGTTACCCTCAAATCTCCAGCTGAGTACTACCAGTACGTGCATGTGATGGATCTACTTGAGGAAAGGCCAACAAAGCAAGATTCAAGGGATAAATCTATAGAACTCATATAAGGCCAGCAGTATTTCCTATTCTTAGCAGCTAAAATAGAAATAATTCATTGGCCATCAGATAGAATACACAAGGAAACTGCCTCAACAGTGGAGTAGTTATCAGTCCCAAAATTAATGCTGCATGCATCCCATCTAACAGGTTAAAAGCTAGACCCAAAATAATCAACCTATTTCCAAGTCACTTAACCGCAATAACATTTAACAAGGTTGGGTAACAAAGGCCAAGAATATGTATAAGAATAGAAAAATAACCATCTCCCAACAAGGTAAAATTCACAATTTTTGGTATCCAATAAAAAAAAAATTATCAGGCTCGCAAAGAAGTAGGAAAATAAGATTCCATGAAAAGAAATATCAATCAATCAAAACAGACCCCAAAATTACATACATGATTGAATTAGTAGATAAGGACTGATAAGTTGCTTTCTTTTTTTTTTTTAATGTTTTATTTATTTATTTATTCATGAGAGTCAGAGAGACAGAGAGGCAGAGGCGGATAGAGAAGCAGGCTCCCCGCCTAGCAGGGAGCCCGATGCGGGACTCGATCCCAGGACCCTGGGATCATGACCTGAGCCGAAGGCAGACGCTCAACCATCTGAGCCACCCAGGTGCCCGAAATCAGTTGCTTTCTTATACACTAACAATGCAACTGTAGAAAGAAATTAGAGAAACGATTCCAATATATTCAATGCTCACGGATCAGAAGAATAAACATTGTTAAAATGTCTATGCTACCCAGAGCAATCTACACCTTCAATGCCATCCCAATCAAAATTCCAATGACATTTTTCATAGTGCTGGAACAAACAATCCTAAAATTTGTATGGAATCAGAAAAGACCCCGAATCACCAAGGAGATGTTGAAAAAGAAAAACAAAGCTGGGGGCATCACGTTGCCCAATTTCAAGCTATACTACAAAGCTGTGATCACCAAGACAGCATGGTACTGGCACAAAAACAGACATATAAACCAATGGAACAGAACAGAGAACCCAGATGTGGACCCTCAACTCTATGGTCAAATAATCTTTGACAAAGCAGGAAAAAACATGCAATGGAAAAGAGACAGTCTCTTCAATAAATGGTGCTGGGAAAATTGGACAGCCACATGCAGAAGAATGAAACTCGACCATTCTCTAACACCATTCACAAAGATAAACTCAAAGTGGATGAAAGACCTCAGTGTGAGACAGGAATCCATCAAAATCCTAGAGGAGAACATAGGCAGTAACCTCTTTGGCATCGCCCACAGCAACTTCTTTCAAGATACATCTCCAAAGGCTAGTGAAACAAAAGCAAAAATGAACTTTTGGGACTTCATCAAGATAAAAAGCTTCTGCACAGCAAAGGAAACAGTCAACAAAACAAAGAGACAACCCACAGAATGGGAGAAGATATTTGCAAATAACACTACAGATAAAGGGCTGGTATCCAAGACCTAGAAAGAACTTCTCAAACTCAACACCCAGAAAACAAATAATCAAGTCAAAAAGTGGGCAGAAGATATGAAAAGACACTTCTCTGAAGAAGACATACAAATGGCTAACAGACACATGAAAAAATGTTCATCATCATTAGCCATCAGGGAAATTCAAATCAAAACCACACTGAGATACCACCTTATACCAGTTAGGATGGCAAAAATGGACAAGGAAAGAAACAACAAATGTTGGAGAGGTTGTGGAGAAAGGGGAACCCTCTTACACCATTGGTGGGAATGCAAGTTGGTACAGCCACTTTGGAAAACAGTGTGGAGGTTCCTCAAAATTTAAAAATAGAGCTATCCTATGACCCAGCAATTGCACTCCTGGGTATTTACCCCAAAGACACAGATGTAGTGAAAAGAAGGGCCATATGCACCCCAATGTTCATAGCAGCAATGTCCGCAATAGCCAAACTATGGAAAGAGCCGAGATGCCCTTCAACAGATGAATGGATAAAGAAGATGTGGTCCATATATACAATGGAATATTACTCAGCCACCAGAAAGGATGAATACCCAACTTTTACATCAACATGGATGGGACTGGAGGAGATTACGCTAAGTGAAATAAGTCAAGCAGAGAAAGTCAATTATCATATGGTTTCACTTATTTGTGGAACATAAGGAATAGCATGGAGGACATTAGGAGAAGGAAGGGAAAAATGAGGGGGGGGAATTGGAGGGAGAGATGAACCATGAGAGACTATGGACTCTGAGAAACAAACAGGGTTTTAGCGGGGAGGGGGGAGGGGGATTGGTTAGCCCAGTGATGGGTATTAAGGAGAGCACATACTGCATGGAGCACTGGGTGTTATACGAAAACAATGGCTCGTGGATCACCACATCAAAAACTAATGATGTATTGTATGGTGACTAACATAACATAATAAAATTTAAAAAAAAAAAGAAGAGTTACATGAAGACAAATAATTGAAAAGATAATTGCCAAAAATATTACAAATTTGATAAAAACAAAAACCAATAGAACCCAGAAGTACAATAAACCTCTAAGTACAAAAAAATAAGCTGGTTAGAAAAAAGTGCACCACGGCACATAATAAATTTACTGAAACCAATAAAAAGGTAAATCTTTAAAAAAAGAAAAAATAAGTTACATGCAGATGAACAAAGAAGAATGACAGAAAGGAAGAAAAGCAAAACCTATTTGCATATAATATCATCATCTAAGTACAAAGTTCTGTGGAATCCACAAAGAACAGAATTAAAAAGGGAATTTAAGCAATGCTGGCAGATACAAGATCAATACACAAAAATCAAGTGTATTTCTTTATTCTAACAACAACCAATCAGAAACTGAAATTGTAAAAACAATACCATTTATAGTGGAATTGCAAATGTGTAAAACTCAAGGCTCACTCTGCAAAAGATGTATAAGATCTGATCCCTGAAAAGTACAAAATCCTGCTGAGACAAATTAAAGATCCAAACAGATGAAGATAACCGGTGTGTCCAGGTATCAACACACTCAATATTGTCACTTCTTGCCACATTGATCTGTAAATTCAACCCAACTCCAGTGAGAAATTTCAGATGTTTTTTGTTACAATTGACAAGTCGACCCCAAAATTCATGCAAAAATACAAGACCAAAAATAGACCAAACTGCTTTGAAAAGGGAGAACAAAAGTGGATTTCTTACACTATCTGATCTCACAATTTATTATATAGTACTAGTGACAATAATCAATATAATGTGGTATTGGTATAAAGACACACAGATTAATGGAATAGAGTTCAGAAATAGTGCACACACACGTATACAGAGTCCAGTGCTTTTTGACAGAGTTACAAAGGAAATTCAACAGGGAAAGACGAGTCTTGAATGGTGTAGCACAACTGAATGACCTCATGTTAAGTACAAACTCAGCTCCAAGTCTGTGGAGCACAGACATGCCCCCCCTTACTACTGAACAACTCCAGTCACTCTAGTAGACTGAGTACCTGACCAGGACGTATGAAGTGACTATGTCGCCCAAGGTGACTATCCTGATAGTTCTTCTAAATCAAAGTCAGGAGGTTGAAAGTGGAATCCATTTTATTAGGGAAGGGATACATTCATACTCGGCCTTGAAAAAATCCCTGAGTTTAAGGAATCCAAGTTTTTAATAACATCCTTTCCTCTTCGGGAGACATTATCTCTACCTTCCAATGTTGTTTGCTATACAAATAGGATATCCAGAAACAAAACTATGTCCAGAATAAAAGCAGTCAGGCCTCTGCTTCTAAGACGTGCAGAAATATGAGACCCCTGAAGAATCCTCAGGACCCCAGTAGGGGGATGGAGTGACTCTGAAGGATTAGGCTCACCCCACTGCAGCCTTAGCTGGAAGGAGGTAGCATGACATCTATTTCTGAATGAATACTGAAGTATTACTATGCTATGGAATTGGTATTCTGAATCCAGACTGATTCTGTGTCTTAAAATAACACCAACGTTCCTATCTAAGAAAAAACTAATCACACCGAGCAAATTAAAGGGCAAAGAGGGAAAAAACTGTTTGCTTTATACTTGGATCCCACTAGCAATCTTGATATCAACACACCACATCACACACACAACTTGTGCATACCAAAAACAGCCGTCACAGAAAATTCTCCTGGGGAATTAAAACTTTGCTATTTTGCCTTACAGGCTTCAGCAATGCTTGGCTTTTATTACAAATAACATATATTACCTTGCTAATTTGGAAAGAAATCATAATGAAAAAAATTGAAAACAGAGAAGTTTGGGAGTCCCGAATGGATTCAGGACTTAAACAACAACACCTTTTGAAAAATCACCTTCTTTCTCCAAGCATCACAGCCTCATATTAAAGGGCTCTTAAGCAGAGCCAGGGCCATTCTTGCTCAGCCATATTCAAGAAGCTAAACCATATCTAGCACATCTATCAGTTCAAAATTCCAAAAGAGTGCAGCCTGGTTCTGTGAGAGCAAAACTTAGCTTCACCGTGTCAGCGCTTCAGAGAAACATACTGGCTTTGGGGGCAAGAGACAAGTGAGAACCAGAATTTCATTAGTTGGAATTAATCGTCAGTGATATAGAATGATGCATAGAAAACAGGCAAGACAAAGCAAATGTCTTTGAAACAAGATTCCATTCTGGTTGCAACAGTCAGAAACAACTACTTTCTGAGAAAAAGTAGAGGTTCTTAAATAAATATCTATGGGAATCCATGTACCCAGTGGGCTACTCTAAATATTACACTAATCAGAAATACTATATACTACTGCTTAATGTGATTTCCCGAATTAAACTAAAAATTAATGCAGTGGCACACACCTTTTGGTACCCAGATCTACTCAGAGGCACTGTATTTCAAATATCAATAAAGGGGCGCCTAGGTGGGTCAGCATATGACTCTTGGTTTCAGCTCAGGTCATGGTTTCAGCTCAGGTCATGATCTCATGGGTCATGAGATAGAGCCCCAGGTAGGGCTCCACACTCAGCAAGGAGTCTGCTTGAAGAGTCTCTCCCTCTGCCCTCCCCTCACAAGCTCTCTCGCGCTCCCTCTCCTTCTCTGTAAAATAAATAAATAAATCTTTAAAAAATATATATCAATAAAAATTACTAAGAATCAGCTTTGGAATGATCCAACAGTATAGATTTTCTCCCACCTTGAAAGAAATTGGTAAGAATTATCTTGTCTTGGGGCGCCTGGGTGGCTCAGTTGGTTAAGCAACTGCCTTCGGCTCAGGTCATGATCCTGGAGTCCCGGGATCGAGTCCCGCATCGGGCTCCCTGCTCAGCAGGGAGTCTGCTTCTCCCTCTGAGCCTCCCCCCTCTCATGTGCTCTCTCTCTCCTCTCATCCTCTCTCTCAAATAAATAAAGAAAATCTTAAAAAAAAAAAAAAAGAATTATCTTGTCTAGGGGCGCCTGGGTGGCTCAGTTAGTTGGTTAAGCAACTGCCTTTGGCTCAGGTCATGATCCTGGAGTCCCGGGATCGAGTCCCGCATCGGGCTTCCTGCTCAGCGGGAAGTCTGCTTCTCCCTCTGATTCTCCCCCTCTCATGCTCTCTCTCTCTATCTCATTCTCTCTCTCAAATAAATAAATAAAATCTTAAAAAAAAAAGAATTATCTTGTCTAGTTGTATTAAATATCATAACCTCAAGATAATTCATATAGAATAAATTGATAAGGCAAAATATTTTCCTTAAAGTGAGGCATATGTGTTGAAAGCCTAATCTAAATATTAGTGTTTCACAAATTCTAGAATTTCTGATCAAAATCTTACAATATTAATGCCAACTGTGCTTACAATGTCTCAACCAATCAGGTTTTAAGTAGTAATACAGGGAGACGGAAGGAAGGCAGACAGACAGGAGTTCCTGTTTTTGAGGATTTCAAAATTAAGTCAGTAAATTGGGCACTTAAGCACATGAAAGAAAAATCAATGAACTGAAATTTTCAATAATGTATTAAGATAAAAGCAAAAACACCGTGTTGACCTTCTGTCAAAGATTAAAAAACTATGTATATTTTGTGGGACTAAGAAATTGATGAGTTACTGGTTTAGAAGAGCTCAAAAAAAATTCCTGGTAACTAAGAAATGCTCAATATTCATTTGGAAGCCGTACTAGCTCTTGTCATGGGAAGACTGGAGGTTGGTCTCTCAGACAACAAGTTTATTTTCTGGATCTAGAGGTAGAAGGACTCTCTGGGTGCAGCAAATATGATGTATTAAAATTCAAAGAAGGTGCTGATCAAAAACTATGCAAGACAGACATGACCCAAAGAGGCATGAGAGGAGCCCAGAAAGCTCCCCAACTTAGAGGAAACCAGATATGAAAGCTCATGCACCGTAATAAGCTTCTGAGCACTGAGAGCAAATGCAAAGCCCTTAGGCACAAATGATGGGGCATTGAGATCCCGAGTAATTAGTAGAACTGCTAAGTATGGTTATCTCTGGACATCTACGAGTGGGTGAAGAAGTGTGGTGCTTTATTTACAAAGGTATGGGTGTGGGAGGTGGATTCAAAAAGAGTCACACACTGCCAAATGCTTAAAGACGATTCTTAGTCTGTTTTTCCAGGAATCGGGGGAGAGGAGGAACTCTCCAGTTGTTTTCATAAACTGACAGCAGCTAGGTTTGAAACAGTGACATAACATAAACATTAAAACAGAATTGTATCCTCTGCAGAACACAAAACTAACATTTTATTTAGAATATATAGTCTAATAAGGTCTTTTAATTAATGGAGCAATTTAAGCCAAAGTTTCCTTCTTTTTATTCTGAGGATAAATGGACATTTATATCTAACATGGACTGGTTATACACAAATACAAGTGAGTCATGGCCCATTTCTGAGAAGCACATGCATTCTGGAAGCAGTGCATGCTAATTACAGTACTTATTGAAAATCATCATTTTGACAACTATAATTTTGCCACCACCTTTCCAAATCCTAAATTGCAAAGTATCTTGTGGCAAATATATTCTAACTAAAATATACTCTATTGCAGCTGCTAAAAATTTCTGAGACTGAGTCCTCTTTTGCGAACAAGGACACCATACGACATCTTTAAAATACTGTGTTTAATGATGGAACTGCCCAATAACTATTTTATTTTTAAGATGAATATACCCCCTGGCACATACAATAATTATTATTAATAACAAACTTCTATAAAACAATACATAATTAATATTCATTGAGGACAAGCCACACACTAGGCATTGTGCCTAAGCAGCTTACATGCCTCTCTCCGTTTTTCTACCTATTGTCTATCTAATCGCTCTATCTAGCAATTAGACCAAACTGTATAATTTAACACTAAATTCTACCCTTTTTAAATAACATTATAAGCAATTTGGAAAAAAAAAAAAACAAGGGGTGACTGGGCAGCACAATCGATTAAACGTCCAACTCTTGGTTCCACTCAAGTCGTGAACTCAAGGGTCCTCTGCTTGAGTTCCTCTCTCCCTCTGCTCCTCCCCCCGTGCTCTCTCTCTCTAAAATAAATTAATAAATCCTTAAAAAAAAAAAAGAAAAAATATAAATGACAGAAAATAATCCAGTTCTACATAAGTTAACAAACATATTATACCAATTCACTAATATAGCCAATGTCTTCACTACAATGGGTAATTTGAGAAGATATTATAGCAATATATAGTGTTCCAGACAAGTTTTAGTCTTATCAAATTGAAATGTGCCTTTAATTACCAAATAAATATTTGATAATATTTATTTAACTTTCAGATATAAATACTTGATTTACAGAAATCATTTATTAAGTACCAAAACTTCACAAGGCTCCTTCTAATTACATATAAAAGTAATATATAAAAGAAATCTGTCTCAAGTTTATAGAACTCTTTACACTTCATTAGCTATATATTTAATTCTGATTACTACAACAGTAAAAAGTAATTTCATAATAGGTTGCATGCAGAAACTCGTAATTAAATTAGAGTTAGAGGTAACATTTCAAGAAGTTAAATTATATATTAACCTACAGAATAGAGGAGAATATTATTATGCTGAACAATGGTGAAGCCAAGCCCTTACAGCCGAAAAATTCATTTGCTGCCCACTTTTTTTAATGAATAAAATTCGATTTTTAAAAATAATGTAAGAGAAAAATCAAATATATATCTTGTTATTTTTAATGAGCCCTACATGTGCATTTGGTTAAGCAATAAACTCACTTTTTTCCTAGTACTGTCTGTAGAAGCTATTGTTGGGGCAAGGTAAAAAATAGGAAGTTTGGAAATAAAATTTCCAAAACTGTTTCAATGTTGAACTGTATCACTATGAAACATATTTCATTAATTTCCAAGATTAAAGCTTTCTTGATTGATAAATTTAAGACCTTTTTTGTTCAATAGTAATGATAGACAATTCATTTAAAAAGGAGAAATTAAGATCTTCTTAAATATTATATTCACTTAGTTTTCTGTCAAATTATTAAAAATTGTTTTTCACCTTCAATGTGTGAATTCAATGAATATTTCAACAAGTGATAGGTATATTTAATAATGGCTTAAATAATGAATAAATTTTACATTAAGCTTTTATGCAATAATTACTGAAAACGCTACAAAAAACTACATTATAAAACTCCCTTTTTAAGTCTTATGGTACTGAAAAATATAATTAATAACATATTGATGAAACATAATTTTGAAAGACTGGTGTTTATACAGACTTATTTTTATAAATTCTATACATCTTCACCGAAAACATGCACATACAAATTCACAGTAACCAATACATTGTTTAAGTTTCAACCCTGTGGTACTAGATTAGTTTAGTTTTACGTCAGGCCAATTTCCTTCCCAAACATTTTCAATCAATGTCTATGTTCTCCGATAAATATAGAACTCTGGAAGAATATTTAAGTAAATAAAATTTAGCAGAGATCGGACCAAAACCAAAAGCCATGGCTACCAACATATTTACTTTTGCAACGACTTGGAAACTGGCTCCATATTTCAGTTAGCACAGAGCCCTTGAACCTTTCACATACCTATGTATGATATATTCCAAAACGTCTAGATTCTGCCTAAATTCCTTAATCTGATACAAAGTTATGATACCCAAGAGTTGAAACATTCTTGGATGCAACATACTGGCCTCAATACCCACAGGTAAACACTGTAAAGGGCTCGTGGATACAAGCATAATCCAAGTTAAGGACTTCCCCTGAGATTTTTAAGTGGGAAAACAGAAAACTTGAATCCAGGATGGAGAGAAAAGCTGTTATATTATTATTCCACTCCATTTTTTAATAAAATGTTCATCAGATACCACAACTTCCTTTGGCATTTTGAAGAATAGGTCTATTATCAGCAACATATAAATTTTTCCTCCTCCTAATATTTGAAAAGCTTAGTCATTACACTAATAGAAAATGCCTTCCAATAATCAGAGAAAAGTAGCTTTTTCAATGACAAATGGCTTATAGCAAGACTAAAGTGTTTGCACAGTATTTCTTAAACCTGAAAAATATTAGGAAATTTGAATACGAGAAGACAAAGTACATTTTCCGATTTTAAATTATATTTTGTGGCTAAAAAGAAGTTTTAGATAAAATAACGACTCTGTAAGAATAAGACTACCAAGTTGATGATAAGTACAATGCAGCCAGCATTAAGTTTAAGTACAAGCTTGTTACAAATGCCAGTTTTGAAAGTATAAATATGTATTATTTGCATTAAGGTAATTCACAACTCTGTATATTTTGATAATGCTTCAAATTCCTCAAAATATCCAAAATATATATTATTTTTATCTATTCACAGATCTTACACATTGAATTACTACATACATATTGATTTTCAGTATCTTTTGAAACTGTAACAGAAGTAACACTTTTAATTAAGCACCAATAAATCAGAAAAAGTTACATGTTTTTAAAAGCTATTTCATCAAAGTAAAATATTGGTGTTAGCTTGTTACCAAGATTTAATTTATGCTATCTTCAGTGACTATCCCTTTCTAAGCAATTCTCCTTTTCCTACTTCTTAGAAATTATCCAAAGAATAAAAGAACTTTGCTATAAACATACATATTGTAATTTTTACCATATGTAAAAAGTTTGGTTTTTAACATTTCTATGAGGTATTGTCCTAGCCATTTTAGTGAAGAAATACAGGAACAATAAATAATAGTTATCTGATGACAATAAATTATATATTTACTTCCAGCTTCCACAAGCCTACTTATTTTTTACTGGATTAAAAGCTGGTATTGGGTGAGACCAGAATTGCCAACTTTTGCAATTTTCCTGCTGATAAAAATGCTGGATAAGCTAACTTCTACTGTTTAACTGAAAGAGTAATATTTGCCTACATGTCATGGAAAATAGACAAAATATGTTTCTGGTGCTTTTTCATTTTGTCAATATTGGAATACCTCTTACTGACAGAAAAGTTGCAACGCCAAAGGCTGAAAATGGATTCTGACTTTAAGATTTTCAAAAGCTGCTAAGTAAATTAAACGAGTACACGGACAAATAAAATACAAAACAAAATAAGAAATATGGCCTATGAGGGCGCCTGGGTGGCTCAGTCGTTAAGTGTCTGCCTTCAGCTCAGGTCATGATCCCAGGGTCCTGGGATCGATCCCCAAATTGGGCTCCCTGCTCGGCGGGAAGCCTGCTTCTCCCTCTCCCACTCCCTCTGCTGTGTTCCCTCTCTCGCTGTGTCTCTCTCTGTCAAATAAATAAAATTTAAAAAAAAGAGAAAGAAATATGGCCTATGAGAGACATGGGTACATGCTATAGAAATTGAAAGGAATAAAAAGATGGTTTCTGGCTAAGGGGCAAGGCAGAGAAAATCAGAAGATGCTTATAGTAGTATTGTTTGCATATGGCCTCAGCAGATGGGAAGAAACTGGGTATTACGTTTAAAGATACCCAAATTTGAAGAAAAAAGAAAAAGAAAACTTCACAGTATACGTTCAAGTATAGAGGCCCTGGGCAGGCTGCCCTAAAATGTGCCACTTTGGCATAAAGATTATTTTGAGTTAAAATGAAAGCCCACCAGGTGCAGGAAAAGCACTCTGCCTCCCCCAAAACTTCCTCAATTTATACTGGAAAGGAGAGCTTATACCAGGAAGAGCAGGATTAGCAGAGACTCCCCATTACCTAAGAAGGAACCAATCTGGGGCGCCTGGGTGGCTCAGTTGGTTAAGCGACTGCCTTCGGCTCAGGTCATGATCCTGGAGTCCCTGGATCGAGTCCCGCATCGGGCTCCCTGCTCGGCAGGGAGTCAGCTTCTCCCTCTGACCCTCTTCCCTCTCATGTTCTCTCTCAAATAAATAAATAAAATCTAAAAAAAAAAAAAAAAGAAGGAACCAATCTGTATAATAGAACCATGTTGTTTCTCCAAACATCTCCTTCCACCTTCTTGCTAAAGTCCTCAGGCCCCTATCCCTCCCCTAAGCTCATATAAGCTTCATGTTGCCTCATTGGGTGTGGAATTCCATGTCTGTGTGGATTCCCTGTATGGATGCCTATTAAATTTGGTTTTCTTTTTTTAATCTGTCTCATGTCAATTTGATTCTAAGTCCAGCTGGAAGAACCTTAGGCAGTGGAAGATCTTCCTATATGACATGAGTTACAAAAAAGTATTTATGGCCTTTCTTGTGTTTAGGAAACCAGAACTTAAAATGTACATTTTCACTTTGCTCCATAAGAAAAAAAAATGTCTTTTCATTTATGTGTCTCTTGCAAATACGCACTTTGCCTATAGTAACTGCTCAATAAATTACTGCTAAACAAATGGACTATCTAAAGTAAACCTACTTCGTGGAACAATTTTTTAATGGCATAAATAAACAGTACAAACTGTACCAAGAAACTGGATACTTCTATAATAGACATCAGTTTACTTATACTACTAAGTTATATGTTAGGCAAATAAATTAGTTGTCAAATGCTTTATGATACTCTATTGCTAGTTCTTCAACCTATAAAAACTCCATGTGTTTATTAAGAACACTGGATGTTCAAGAGCTCAGGCATTGTACATTTTATGTTGCACAAAGTTTTATAATGAAGCTGTCAACTTTCTTCCATTTGAGTAAATAGAAAACAAACCTCATTTTAAAACAGACACATCGGGCTCCCTGCTCAGCAGGGAGTCTGCTTCTCCCTCTCCCACTCCCCCCTGCTTGTGTTCCCTCTCTCGCTGTGTCTCTCTCTGTCCAATAAATAAAATCTTTCAAAAAAAAAAAAAGAGCAACACCAGTCTGAGAGCTATATGAGAGATTATAAGAAACTTATCCTCAATCATATTTATTACTTCCATGAAACAGAAAGTCTACCAAAGTCGCCCTTAAGAAAGTCTGTTGTACCTTCTCAAAGAGTGTAAATAAACCTTTCATGGTGGACGCTATTTTTATTTTAAAACATTTGCAATTTCCCACTTGTTCAGCATTTCAAGTGTAGCATATAGATACCCATTATTAACCTTAACAATAAGAGGAGAACTATCACATCTTACAGTAAACTTTGGTATGAAATAGCCTATTTAAATGGTATGTCTTTCTTAATTTTTATTAATTAAACCACTTTTTTTTCCCCTTAAGCCCTACAATTACTTGAGAGGATACAGACAAGTATTTTTTTTTAAAGATTTATTTATTTATTTATGGGGGGGTGGGAGAGCACACGCTCACGGGTGCACAAGCAGGTGGAGGGGCAGAGGAATAGGGAGAGTGAGAATCTCACAACCCTGAGATCATGACCAGAGCCAAAATCAAGAGTCAGATGCTTAACTGACTGAGCCACCCAGGCACCCCTACAGTTAAGTATTTTTGAGGAATAAATATTTCTGTATTTACTTCCAGGATCAAATGATTCAAACAAACTTCCTTTTCAGGGAAAATTGAAGACCAGGTATTGTTGAGGACTCTCCCACTGAAACAATGGTGTGTGTGTGTGTGTGTGTGTGTGTGAAATAATGTATTTTTAATGCAGCATAAAGTATTAAAACATTATTTAAAATATACTAACAACTTAACCAAAAGAAAAAGAATTTTCACATAGTTTAACCCCTCTTCCCTCCTTAAAAAAAGGAAAAGTCTGAATATGAACAGGAAAGAGTAACAATAAATGCAAATAATCTACAAGGGCACCTGTCATAAACTGGTTGGCCTTGAAATTTGGTTATCAATGACATGGTGTTCAGGGATCCAAGAAAAAAAGTAGCTCCTGACCACCATGTAGATGTCCAGTCCAAGAAGCCCCAGTAAACTAAGACCCTAGAGCTGTGCTATCCATACAGTAGCCACTAGCCAATGTGGTTATGGAGTACCTGAAATCTGTCTAGTGAGACTAAGAAATTTAATTTTCATTTGTACTTAATTTTAGTTAATTTTAATTTAAAAACTTGTAATTCAGTTTTTTTTTAAGATTTAACTTTTTATTTTAGGGGGGAGTGGGGAGGAAGGGAGGGGCAGAGGGAAAGAGAATCCCCAGCAGATGCCACACTGAGTGTGGAGCCCATCAAGGGGCTGGGTCCCACCACCCTGAAACCACAACCTGAGCCGAAACCAAGAGTTGAAAGCTTAACCAACTAAGCCACTCAGGGACTCCCCTTTTCTTTTTTTTTTTTTAAAGATTTTATTTATGTATTTATTTGAGAGAGAGAGCATGCGGGCAAGCAGGGGGAGGGGCAGAGAAGATAGAGAATCTCAAGCGGACTCCATACTGAGTGCAGAATCCAAAATAGGGCTCGATCTCATGACCCAGAGATCATGACCTGAGCCTAAAGCAAGAACTGGTCACTTAACTGACTGAGCGACCTGCTGATAATTCAGTTATTTGGAAACATACAGCTTTGTTGGGAAACTTGTATTCAAATTTATTTATTTATTTTTTGGCAGAAGAAACTTGCCAGGATTTTGTCTTTTTCTCTTTGTTTTTTAATTATAACAACAACCTAATTTATTTTTTTTTTCAAATTTGTATTTAAATTCTAGTTAACATATAGTATACTGGCTTCAGGAGTAGAATTTAGTGATTTTAGTGATTCATCACTTACATACAACACTCAGTGTTCATCACAAGTACCCTCTTTAATGCCCATCCTTCATCTAGCCCATCCCCCATCCATCTCACTCCATCAACCTTCAGTTTGTTCTGTCTTTAAGAGTCTCTTATCTCTTGAAGGGGGGGAAATCGGAGGGGGAGACGAACCATGAGAGACGATGGACTCTGAAAAACAAACTGAAGGTTCTAGAGGGGAGGGGGGTGGGAGGATGGGTTAGCCTGGTGATGGGTATTAAGGAGGGCACGTTCTGCATGGAGCACTGGGTGTTATGCACAAACAATGAATCATGGAACACTACATCTAAAACTAATGATGTAATGTATGGGGATTAACATAACAAAAATTTTTTTAAAAAAGAGTCTCTTATCTCTTTTTCCTCCCTTCCCATATGTTCATCTGTTTTGTTTCATAAATTCTGTATATGAGTGAAAATTTTTAAAAACATAAACACATGAAGCTTTTTCAAGAAAAACCTTGTCTGAATTGATGTGTTCTAAGTGTAAAACACCACATTTCAAAGAATTAGTGTGAAAAAAAGAATGTAAAATTCTTACTAACATTTTCTATATTACCTATTAGAATACCATTAAATAAAATACGACAAAAATTAATTTCGCTCCTTTCTATTTTTTAATGTTGCTATTAGAATAATTTATATTATGTATTATGGCTCAATTTACATTTCTACTGAACAGCACTAATCTAGAAAATTAACTGCCAATTTACAGATAGACTGAAAAAAAAATGTCTTCCCAAAACCACTAGTAAGGAAGTTATCTGCCTTTGAACTTTGATGATGGGAACAGAAGGGAAAAAGAAAACAATCGATATAAACCTCATATATATTCTGCAACCTGAATTCATATGAAATAGGTAGTCTAAAAAACATAAGGCCAGTAATTTAGTTTATAGTTGTTCCAAATTGGTAGTGAATCCAAGAAGCTGGCAAAAATTAATACAAGTCCTCTTTGGAGGAAAACATCTTTCACAAATAAAGTTTCAAGAAAAATGAGTTTAAAGCAAAAATAACAGAACTTAACTGGAAACAAAGCACTATGAGCAAAACCAAGAGAAAAAGCAAGCAGGGAGTCAGATACACAAAGACTTCAAGATTGAAAATATCAGACAGAATATATTTTATATTTTATCATTAATTTATTCAACAAAGGATTACTGGGTGTCTTCAATTTTGGCAGTCTTCTATGCTCTGGAAATACAGCAATAAGTAAAATAATCAAAACCCCTGCCATCAAGGACTTCGCATTAACACAGATAAGTTTAAAATACATTTTAAAATATGAAGTGTAAAATATTCAAACATGAAAAATAAGAACATAAAATAAACATTAAGAATAAAAGGCAGACTGGCAACAGAACTAAGAAATAAAGTATAAAGATAACCAGATGGACCTTACAGAAATGAAAAATATAATAAATTAAATTTTAAAACTGATGGCTGAATTAAATCACTGATCTACATTATCAGCTCTCTCTATATTTTACTAGTGTGTGTGTATGTGTGTGTGTGTGTAATGCAAACAGAGACAAAGAAATAAAAAGATGAAAAATAATTTAACAGACATAAAGAACAGAGAAGATTCTGGAACATTAAATTTCTAGAATGGGAGAAAAGATAGAATGGAAAAAAGCTCTTTTTGAAAAAATAATTACTGAAGATTTTTCTACAAATATGGAAGGGTACCATTCTGCTGATTCAGGTGAACCCAGTGAATCTACAACAATAAATTAAATGAAAATCTATACTATGACTTAATATAGTGAAAAACCTCAGAGCAACAAAAATAAGGAGAAGAATTTAAGACCAGGGAAAAAAAAAAAGACAAATTCCCAATGCAGGAATAACCCAATGAGACTAAAAGCTGGCTTCTCAATAGCAGGGATGAAACCAAGACAAAAAATAAATGTGCTTAGAAAAATGAAGTGTCAACCTAGGATTATATTCCCAGAGAAAATAACTTCTAAGCACAAGGGTAAAATTTAGGCATTTTCAGTCACACAAAACCTTAAGAGTTTGCCACCAAGAGAACCAAGAAATTTAAAATTTTTTCAAGCACAGGGAAAGTATTCCAAAATGAACATCTGAACTACATGAAGGAGTACTGAACTGAAAACAAGATAAAGATGTAGGTTAATCAAAGCAAACGTTGACTGTATAAAACATAAATAATACTGTTATATGGGCTTAAACACAAATGGGATAGAAATAAAAGTCACATGTGAGGGGGAGAAGTGTATTGAGTATTAATATGTTCTAAGATCTTCAAATTGTTCAGGAAGAGTGTAAAATTGTTAATTGACTTGATTTTGAAATATTAAGTATGGATGTTAAAATGTCTAGGACAACTATAAAAAGCACACAGAACATAGAGCTTCTACATGAACAGCGGCATAAAAATTGAAAGAAAAAAACCACACAAACCAAATTACAATACAAAAAGAAAAAGAAAAAAGCAAAGAAGAAACAGAAAAGGTAGAATGAATAGGAAATATGAAATAAGATGGCAGAAAATAATCCAAAATAATAATAATAATAAATGTAAATGAAGAAAATGCTTCATTTAAAGACAAATGTATTCAGACTGAAATAAAAACCAAAAATCCAACAACTGCCATCCATTTAAAACATAATGATAAAAAAGAAAAATAAAGAATATATATAAGGTAAATGTTAATCAAATAATCATGTGTGCTTTTATTAATACCAGGAAATATACACTTTCAGGCAAAAATAATTTTCAAAACATAATGTAGGTCAGAAAGATTTATCATTTCCAAACCTGGATGCATCTGAGGCAGCTCAAAATATATGAAGCAAACTGACAAATTTTAAAAAGGAATTTTAAAAGCACCCATCATGGTTAGCTTTTCATACACATCTCTCTTTAGTTTATAAATCAGGCAAAACAATAAAAATCAGTTAAGTTAGAGAACAAACAACATAATTTACAAATTTGAACTAGCGGGACACAACAAATGGGAAATACACATTCATTTCAAGGATGCCTAGGAAATGAACACTATGCTGAAAAATGATGCCATGAAAGCTGACCATTGGTTCATGAAGCAAGTCTCAAGAAATTAAAAAGATTTGTATTGTAAAGATAAGCTTTTTTTAATCTGTCCATAAGAAAATTAATTTTACAATCAAATAATTCAAACACTTCTAAAAATTTATGAATCATGGAAAAATCATAATTAAATAGAAAAAAACTACATAAAAAACTTAGAGGATGCAGCTATCATGGATATGTACAAAAATGTACAGTTTCAAATGCTTCTATTAAGAAGACATAGTGAAAATTACACCTTAGGCGTCCACGTTAAGAGATTAGCAGGCAACTAACAAACAACAGCCCAAAGAAAATAGGAAAAAATGAAATGATAAACATAAGAGGACAATCTAACAACATACAATATATATAATAGAAAAGACAAACAAAGTGAATAATTGGTTCTTTGACATCTAAAATAAATTTAATTAACATCTGCCAAAACGTACCATAACAAAAAGGAAACAAGGCACAGTAAATGACATTAAGAATAAAATAGTAGGGGCGCCTGGGTGGCTCAGTTGGTTGGGCGACTGCCTTCGGCTCGGGTCATGATCCTGGAGTCCCTGGATCGAGTCCCGCATCGGGCTCCCTGCTCGGCAGGGAGTCTGCTTCTCCCTCTCCCCCCCCCCCCCCGCCTCATGTGCTCTTTCTCTCTCATTCTCTCTGTCTCAAATAAATAAATAAAATCTTTAAAAAAAAAAAAGAATAAAATAGTAAAATCCACAAAATGATGAATACACCAGACATTAAACAGATAATCAAAGGATATTATAACTACTTTACCTCCATAAACATAAAAAATTTAGATAGAACTGGCAACTTGCTAGAAAAATTTAATATTCCAAAATTTACTCAAAAATAAATAAAAACTCCCAAAATCCTATAAACATTAAGAAAAATAAACTATTAAATAAAATAAACAGACAATTTTACTGGGAAATCAAAGAAATCCCAAATCAAATAACTACATTTTTATACAAAATACAGAAAAAACTGAACAGTCTTAGACTCATTGGAAGGAACCAGTGCAACCTTGGTAACAAAGCTTAATAAGGAGAACATGAGAAAAAAATACAGGAAAATATCACTCTTAAACAGTGATGCAAAAATCCTAAAATTATAATAATGAACCTAATTTAGCAATGAATGAAAATTATACTATACTGTGACTGACTTGGGATTTTCCCAGGAATGCCAAATAGGTTTAACATTAAACAAGCAATTAATGTAATTTACTGTCTTAAAAGACTAAAGGAGAAAAACAATGAATGATCCTAAAGAGTCAAAAATACACTTAACATCCATTCATTATTATAAAAAAGATATCTATAAAAAGCTACAGCAAGGAACACAATGGTAAAATGTGAAAATTGTGTCTTTTGACATCAAAATCAATAATATGCACTACTATCACTGTTTTTATTCTAGTATTCTTAGTAATACATTAAGATCAAACATTTCAAAATTATAAAATCCTTAAAAGTCACAAAAAATAGAAAGGAAGAAATACAATATAATTTTTCACATATGATAGTATTGCCCGTGCAGAAGCCCAAAGAATCCAACAATAAAATAGACAAAGCAACTATAACAACATCGTTGGAATTAAAATGAATATACAAGGTATTTTCAATTAGTAACATTCAATTAGAACAATGTAACTGAAAATAAATGTCTGGGGAGGGGGAGGAGGTATTAGGCAAACAGTACAAAGTTCCAGTCATGAGAAATGAGTAAATCTCAGATATGTATTGTATCATATGCTTAAAAATAGATCCCATGTTAAGTATTTTTATTACACACACAAATAACAATAATAGTCATAATAACAAAAATTAAAAATGAAAAAAGTTGGAGGAAACTTCTAGAGGTGATGGATGTGTTTATGGCATAAATTGTAGTGATAGTTTCACAGGCATATACTTATTTCCAAATTCATCAAGTTGTACATATGAATTATGTAAGGCTTTTATGTGTCAATCATACCTCAAGAAGTGGTTAAAAAAAAAAAAAGGAGTCATTGTGAGAGTCAGCATTCAGTATTTGACTCACCCTCTCATAGACAACACTGTAAATGCTGTTAAAATTTTGTTTAAAAAACAATTTGAAGGCACTGGAGAGCACCCAAAAGCAAGAGATACTGGAGAGAATCTGACCTTTGAAGGAAGTGAAGCATCCTGAGTGAAATGAATTTTTATATAAATATGGGCTCTACTCCCAAAGACACCCACCAGTTCTCATGTTGCAGAGGTGAGAGCTCAAGTTTGAGATGTCAGAGGAGGGATCTGGTTTAGCAACTGAGCAGCCCTTCAGAGAGGCTGCAAGAACAGCAGGGACTCTAAATCTGCATATGCACAGGGGAGACTCCAAGGGGCTGAGTGGAAAACGATTGGCGAGCAGAAAGAAATCACAAAGATGCCAACTTCTACTCATCACAGGGAAAACAGAGTTTGAAGTATAAGTCTCCCAAGTCAGAGGAGCTTGGTAAACACTTCAGGCTTCCCATAGATTTCACCCTAACAAATCAATGTGTGATCCACAGTCAAGAAAAAAAAAATCAAAAGGAAGGGAATCTGAGATGACCCAGATGATAAAATTAGCAGGAAAAGAAACTTTCAGACATTAAAACAGCCATGTGTTCAAAGGCTCAAAGAAAAAAAAAAAGGTCATAAAGATTAAACATATAAAGGACTCTCCACAGACAAATGGAAATTATGAAAATAAACCAAATGGAAATTCTAGAAAAGTACAATAACTGACAATGAAAATTTCACTGGAGAAGTTTAATAGAAGATTCTTCCTGGCAGTAGAAAAGATAAATTTGCAGTTCAATCAATTGAAATTATCCCATTTGAAGGACTGAGGAAAAATAGATTGAAATAAATTAACAGAGCCTCCATGAAACTCTGGAACAATATTAAAGAGTATCATCATACATGAAGCTGAAGTGCCATACATGAAGCTGAAGTGCCACAGGGAGGGGAGGGAGGGGACAGCGCAGAAAAGGATTTGAAGAAAAGGAGACTGATAATTTTCACAACTTGGTGAAAAACCATAATGATATAAACACAAAAAGCTTAACAAGAAGAAAAACAGAGAAACACTTACCTAGACAGATCATAGTCAAACTGCTGAAAATCAAAGACAAAGAGTGTTGAAATAATCTTCTAGGCCCAGCGAGGAGCTGCTCCCAACCAGGGTGTTACAGCAGCAAACCCAAAACTTAGATAACTTTGGGGTCCCTGTAAACTCCAGAAATGTAGTATATTCAGGAAGCCAATGCCCCCCAGACACCAAGCCAACCCTGGGTCTTCTTACCCCAAACAAGCTGACATGGCCCCAGCCTATTTGTTCTTTATTCTCTACCCTGTAAAAGCTTCCTGCCTCCTGACCCATTTTGCAGTTCTTTGAAAGACTGTCTCCTTCATGAAGTGTTAACTAATGTACGTTTCTATCACCTAAATCATTTTTTTAATAGTTTGTGGCAATGAAGAATGGGATCTGAAGTTGACTGCTAACAGCTTATGGGACAAAAAGCCACACAGGTGAGGTGCCTATTGAATGCTCTGAGGTCACTGTTTCTCTAGCTGATACCAAGGGCCATGGGTAAGTCACACATGAATTTGAGCTCTGTCCCCTTGCATGCAGCTCTGCAATCCAAAAAACTATATACTTAAAAATATCAATATATTTATTCGATATCAAAAATATATTTAAATACTACTGTATTTAAATATACATAAAATATAATTTATATTTTCCATTTATATAAATACATACTATAAATGCACATTAAAATGTAAATATTTAAATTATTAATTAAACATCAATAAATGTATAAATATATAATGTAGGTTATATAATATGAAATATAAATATGTATTAAATATTATTAAACTTAAGTACATGAAAAGACATATTTTATATAAATTTATATTAAATATAGAAATATATAGTTCCCAGAGAGGTTCTAGGTTCCTCGAAAGGTTCCAGGGAAGCTATGTTATCATTCCACAACAGATGGCAACCATTAGTGGACTCACAAAGTCTCAGGGTAAGTGCACAGCACAAACTGCTGGGGGACTTGTGAAAATAAGACAAGAAATTCAGAATTTTTTGATCAATGGCACATCAAAATCTAAGTAGGCACAAGTTAGACTATTAGAAGCCATTTAGGGTTTCTGCCACTATAAAGAAACAGTCTCTTGAAAGAAATAAATAGAGCTACTGCTAACAGAAACCTCAGAAGCCAAAGCCACAAGATTGGTGGGCCTGAGTGAAGCATTTAAAAGCCATTAGGGAGCTCACTACCTAACCCTAAGACTCCTGGGCTAGGATAAGTAAGTCAAGAAATGAGTTGGACTCACATGAGGTCACCTACCAACCTCAAGGAAATTTCTGTGCAACAAGTTACATAACAGTAAAACACCACAAAACTCCCAACTTAGGGGCACATCCCTCTTCAGTATTTATTTGGCTTCAAGGACAAGGCTTAGCTGAAGAATTCTGGTCTTCTAGTTTCAAAGAACTGAGCATGTCGTCTTCCAGCTCAAATGCTTATTTTATGCCTAAGAACTGTGGTCCCAGAGGCTCTAGATGGTCCCCATATGGCCCCCTCCCAGGGCTGATGGGACTCCAAGGGACCCTCCAGTAAACTGCTATCAGTTATTCCCTTAAACAGCCGTGGGAAAACTTAAAATTAAAAATTAATAAAAAGTCAAGGCTGGCTCAGTTAGTAGAGCATGAGACTCTTGATCTTGGGGTTGTTGAGTTCAAGCCCATGTTGGGTGTAGAGCTTACTTCAAAAAAATAAAAGTCACAACACCCTTAAAAAAATTAATGAAAAATCTTACCAAATTCTGGCAGATAACTAGGGCTACACTCTCTACTTTAAATCCCACTCACTCCTGAGTCTGCAGGTAGGATCTTAGAAAAACTGGGAAAAGCTTAGTGGTGAGAATTCTTATCAGAGTCCACTCTCCCAGATCTCTGTAATGCCCAGTAGAGAGAAGGTAAAATTTCATGTTTTCCTTCCCTTATCAAATTCAGACCCCCAGGAATTGGTTTGGGGGTACCCACTGATTGTTGATCCTTTCTAATGTCTCCTTGCCTTCTTATTTTGTGTCCTGAGAACTAGGCTAGGCTATCTGCTTGCCTGAGACATGCAGGTATTCAGTTCTTACAAATATATGCAGCTCAACCATCAGGTTGGGGGCCCAAAAATTATGACTGAATTAATCAATTAATTAATGAATTAGTTATAGCATGACAACCTGCTTCCAACTACTGTATGACAGATATTTTCAAAAGAGAGGATTCTAAATTACTGTTGAGCTTTTAAAGACTGAAATAAAAAGGAACATCTAAAAAAATACATGAGGGGGCACCTGGGTGTCTCAGTCAGTTAAACATCAGCCTTTGGCTCAGGTCTTGAATCTGGGGTCCTGGGATGGAGCCCCATGTGAGGCGCTCTGCTCAGTGCGGAGCCTGCTTCTTCCTCTCCCTCTGCTCCTCCCCCTACTCGTGCTGTCTCTCTCTCAAATAAACAAATAAAATATTTTTTAAAAATTAAAGGCATCTGTAATCTTTGAGTAAAAATCTATTCCATTTATTTACTCCTAAAGCTTTAAGGTGTTTGAAGAAGTAGGACTATTTCTTTAAAAGTCTGAAGTGTGATGAAAGCTAGGAAGTCACAGACTTCTGATTCTGTCTAAAACATACACAGTTAGTCTTTGACTTCATGCACCCTTTTTGGATCTTGTTAAAAGTTTTTATATGTAAACACCATACTGGCACAAAACAATCTTATCATTATATTCTTTTTTCAACCTAACCAACAGAAAAGTAGCATCATCTTAAAATACTAAAGCCACTGATCCTTATGCCTGACTGTATACTCCTATATTACAAGTGGAAAGAGAAGACTAGGAGGGGAGGTGGAGAGATTCAAAGAGAAAAATTAAGTATAAGAGTTTGAAGAAAGGATAAGGTAATTTAAATTTAGCTAGCATACTTCCCCCTAAGGTCAGGAACACAGCAGGGATGTCCACTATCACCACTGCTATTCAACATAGTATTAGAAGTCCTAGCCACAGCAATCAGACAACAAAAAGAAATCAAAAGCATCCAAATCGGCAAAGAAGAAGTCAAACTCTCACTCTTTGCAGATGATATGATACTTTATGTGGAAAACCCCAAAGACTCCACCCCAAAACTGCTAGAACTCATACAGGAATTCAGTCAAGTGGCAGGATATAAAATCAATGCACAGAAATTAGTGGCATTCCTATACACCAACAACAAGACAGAAGGAAGAGAAATTAAGGCGTCGATGCCATTTACAATTTCACCCAAAACCATAAGATATCTAGGAATAAATCTAACCAAAGAGGCAAAGGATCTGTACTCAGAAAACTATAAAATACTCATGAAAGAAATTGAGGAAGGCACAAAGAAATGGAAAAACGTTCCATGCTAATGGATTGGAAGAACAAATATTGTGAAGATGTCAATGCTACCTAGAGCAATCTACACATTCAATGCATTCCCTATCAAAATACCATCCACTTTTTTCAAAGAAATGGAGCAAATAATCCTAAAATTTGTATGGAACCAGAAAAGATCCCGCATAGCCAGAGGAATGTTGAAAAAGAAAAGCAAAGCTGGCGGCATCACAATTCCGGACTTCAAGCTCTATTACAAAGCTGTCATCATCAAGACAGTATGGTACTGGCACAAAAACAGACACATCGATCAATGGAACAGAATAGAAAGCCCAGAAATGGACCCTCAACTCTATGATCAACTAATCTTCGACAAAGCAGGAAAGAAGGACCCTCAACTCTATGATCAACTAATCTTCGACAAAGCAGGAAAGAATGTCCAATGGAAAAAAGACAGTCTCTTTGACAAATGGTGTTGGGAAAATTGGACAGCCACATGCAGAAGAATGAAACTGGACCACTTCCTTACACCACACAGAAAAATAGATTCCAAATGGTTGAAAGACCTAAATGTGAGACAGGAGTCCATCAACATCCTAAAGGAGAACACAGGCAGCAACCTCTTCAACTTCAGCCGCAGCAACTTCTTCCTAGAAACATCGCCAAAGGCAAGGGAAGCAAGGGCAAAAATGAACTCTTGGGACTTCATCAAGATAAAAAGCTTTTGCACAGCAAAGGAAACAGTCAACAGAACCAAAAAGACAACCAACAGAATGGGAGAAGATATTTGCAAATGACACATCAGATAAAGGGCTAGTATCCAAAATCTATAAAGAACTCATCAAACTCAATACCCAAAGAACAAATGATCCAATCAAGAAATGGGCAGAAGACATGAACAGACATTTTTCCAAAGAAGACATCCAAATGGCCAACAGACACATGAAAAAGTGCTCAACATCACTCGACATCAGGGAAATCCAAAGCAAACCTCAATGAGATACCACCTCACACCTGTCAGAATGGCTAAAATTAACAAGTCAGGAAACGACAGATGTTGGCGGGATGCAGAGAAAGGGGAACCCTCCTACACTGTTGGTGGGAATGCAAGCTGGTGCAGCCATTCTGGAAAACAGTATGGAGGTTCCTCAAAAAGTTGAAAATAGAGCTACCATATGATCCAGCAATTGTACTACTGGGTATTTTCCCCAAAGATACAAATGTAGGGATCCGAAGGGGTACGTGCACCCTGATGTTTATAGCAGCACTGTCCACAATAGCCAAACTATGGAAAGAGCCAAGATGTCCATCAACAGATGAATGGATAAAGAAGATGTGGTATATATATATACAATGGAATATTATGCAGCCATCAAAAGGAATGCGATCTTGCCATTTGCAACAACGTGGATGGAACTGGAGGGTATTATGCTGAGCAAAATAAGTCAATCAGAGAAAGACATGTATCATATGATCTCACTGATATGAGGAATTCTTAATCTCAGGAAACAAACTGAGGGTTGCTGGAGTGGTGGGAGGTGGGAGGGATGGCATGGGTGGGTGATAGACATTGGGGAGGGTATGTGCTATGGTGAGTGCTGTGAATTGTGTCAGACTGTTGAATCACAGACCTGAACCTCTGAAACAAATAATACATTATATCTTAAAAAAAAAAAAAAAAGAAGATAGTAGGACAGGAAATATGAAGGGAGGGAAATCAGAGGAGGAGACAAACCATGAGAGACTATGGACTCTGAGAAACAAACTGAGGGTTTGAGAGGGGAGGGGGGAGGGGGGATGGGTTAGCCTGGTGATGGGTATCAAAGAGGGCATGTACTGAATGGAGCACTGGGTGTTATACGCAAACAATGAATCATGGAACACTACATCAAAAACTAATGATGTAGGGGCGCCTGGGTGGCTCAGTTGGTTAAGCGACTGCCTTCGGCTCAGGTCATGATCCTGGGGTCCTGGGATCGAGTCCCGCATCGGGCTCCCTGCTTGGCGGGGAGTCTGCTTTTCCCTCTGACCTTCCTCCCTCTCATGTGCTCTCTCTCTCTCTCATTCTCTCTGTCTCAAGTAAATAGATAAAATCTTTAAAAAAAAAAACTAATGATGTAATGTATGGTGATTAACATAACATAATAAAATTTTTAAAAATGTAAAAAATGAAAGAAGAAAGAAAGAAAGAAAGAAAGAAAGAAAGAAAGAAAGAAAGAAAGAAAAGAAAAGAAAAGAAAAGAAAAGAAAGAAAGAAAGAAAGGCTTCTCTAGGCTGCACCAAAAAAAAAAAAAACTCAGCTAGCATCATAGGTTTTATGTGTTCAAAATATAATTTTATTGTATATACACATATATAGTACATATATAGAGATTTGTTTTATGTATAATCATCTTCAATAAGATATTGGTGAACTAGCCCATTTTCATTGAAGAAAAAGCAAGAAAATACTGGTGAAAAAGGGTTGTATTATAAGAAAAACAGCAGGGGCATTAGCCATGGGTCTATCTAGGGTCTATATACTAGAAGTACATTTGGTGGCAAATAAGAAAATACAAATACATGGTGGGCTGCAAGTAATAATGGGATAAGCAATTTAATCATGTACCCTAAGAAAAAATCTGGAGGTAGGCAATCTTTCCTCAAATCCCAGGTTCCCTCTATCTTTCTGTTCTACCATCCTTTCAAGAATTTGCTTCTCCCATCATAGTTATAAAATAGCTGCTAAAGCCCTAAGAATTGAACCCATGTTCACTTCAAAATATAAGAGGGAACTGCAAGGAATCAGATGCATATGTCCCTCCTAGTACTTTCCAGAATCCCTAATGAGAGCTCTGCTTAAATTTCATTAGCATAAAGCGTGTCGTATGCTCACTCCTAGCTGCTGTGGAGACTGGGCATTAAGCCGTATGAGACTCTTGTGTGGAGGGAGAAAAGAGAGAGGTAATCGGGGGGGGAGGGGCGGTATAAATTATTTGGTTTTCTGACCAAGTGTCAGCTACACAGAGAACACTCATCTTCACTTCAGAGAGTTTAACATCCCAAACCTCAGTCTCCACACATGGGAAGTATCTTTCTCTGCATTGTGTTGGGACACTTAAATAATAAAATACAAGAAAGCATTTAGAACAATGTTTGGTATATTTTAACACTCAAGAGATACTACTTTTCCCTCTTTTCAAGACTACAATTCCCCCTTGTTACTTATTAGCACGCAAACATACTTGTTTATTATATTTTCCTCTTTTTCTAATTTAAAAAATAACCACTTCACATATTGTTACAGCCTGAAATCCAAACTAAATGAACCCCAGTGGACACTTACAGCCCAGGCTCTTGTGTGTCTGGAGTGAGAATTACTTCCATAATGTGTCCTTGGACAGGTTTACTATGCACTTTTTATTTTTTATTTCTTCCCCTCAAATCTCAATAGCCCATTATTAGGATCCAAGTTAAATACACATCTATGGATTAGAACATCCCAACAAGAGGTGATCGGAACTCAAACCAGCTTAAATAATTTATGTTTAAAAACAGAGATTAAATGACTCACACAATTTAAAATTCCAAGGGGATATCAGCTTCAAATAATGTGGTGGAATCTATCTCTTGTCTCCCTGTCTCTGTTACTACAGTCTCAACAGCCTCTCAAAGAGATGGCAAGAGGCTACTAGCATTTCTAGGTCTGCATCCTAGCAACACAGTAACCCCACAAAATAAGAAAGCATCTCCTTGGGGCACCTGGGTGGCTCAGTTGGTTGGGCAGCCGACTCTTGACTCTTGATTTCAGCTCAGGTCATGATCTCAGGTCTTGGGATCAAGCCATGCGTCCAGCTCTGCCCTCAGTGGGGAGTCTGCTTCAGGATTCTCTCTCTTCTTTGCCCCTCCCCCCCACTTGCTCTCTCTCTCTCTCTCTCTCAAATAAATAAATCTTTATAAAAAGAAAAAAAGAAAGCACCTTCTTTCCAATAATTCCAGCACAATTTTCATAATTAGAATGACTAAGGACATAAACCCTTGCATTAAGATCACATACTATACAGCTAGAACAACTGGTTCATGTCATGGCTCAGGGCTTAGTGTCTCTCTGATCAAGTTGTTTAACTTTTGTGAGCTTTAATCTTGTTACCTATAAAACAGTACTTATTGCCTGAATCAACTGGGGGACAAATGACTTCAATCAGCTGTAAAGTAGTATCTACTTCCTGGATTATTTGTGGGATTAAATTACTTAATACCATCTAAAGTACTTACAATAGTGCTCAGCAACCAGTAAGTGCTAAGTATTAGTTTCTGATGTTATCTCTAAAACAATTTGTATCTCTAGGGGAATGAGAGTAAAATATGTTGAGTGACATGCCCATCCTGGGGTAGGTGTGGTTTCCCATGGACTCACAGTTCAAGAGGAATGGTATCCCCAAAGAAAAGTTGAGCGGTTATTAATAGAAGAGTGAGAAACAGATGCCCTTTAAGCAAAAATAACAGAGATTCACAATAGTCTAAAAAGTTCCTATATGGCCTTGAAAAAATTCATAAATCTTTGCATTAACTTCAGTAACTGTTCCTCAAAACAAAGTTAAATTTTGTTTTTCAAAGAGGGCCTTGGCAAGTGCGTATCTGTCTACTTCTATTATATTAATAGTTTAAGGGGTGCCATTATGGGAAATTAGCCATTAAGCAGAACCAAGGAGAAAAAGCCATTTTAGACTTTTCAGCAGAGAGAATCTTGAAAAGTGTGCTTTCCTCAAGAAGTTGGATTCCTTTGAATAATTCTATAGAATTCATTATCATGGCCATAAGCTTAAATCACATTCTATATCAGAACCATGAAAGACAGTGTTCCTTTCACTCAGACATATTTCAGAAATGGCTTCATTACTTTTTTGTAAAGCAACAAGAATCTGTAATTACAGTATTGACCCCTGGACATTAGTAGTTAATGATGGACTCAAGTTGCATGTTTTCTAAAGAGGCAATCAGCAATTCGTCAATTCTTCATCTGTCTCCCCAGTTGCCTCCTCCAACCATACCACACACACACACACACACACACACACACACACACACACACCATCAAGCACAGAGGACAAAAATGTTTTCCAGGTTTTTTTTAAATGACATACATAGACATATGCATATGTGATTTACAGTAAATAGTCAATAACTACTTAAGGTGAATGATCTTGGTTATTGCATGGGCTCTATCGTCTGTGCTCTTTGTGACTGGTGAATATGGTGGAAGGAGTTTTATATTAGGGTTTCACTGGGTGCTCATCTTTTGTTGGGGGTATAATATAGAGAAGCTATGTGTATGCTAGGTTATGTGGGTTGGCAGTATTGTTCCTAAGGTAGAAGAATGTGTGTTATGGTAAATTACCTGAAAAATGTGGCTGTGGTATATGAGTAGTGCTTGTGCATGGGGATGATAGTAAAAAAATTAACAAAGAGTTCAACCCATTTGCTGACTAATCAGAAGGAACCACTGGGAAAATGAAGGAGAAAAGCCATATATAACCTATGTAGTGTTATCAAGGCACACTGGTTAAGTATCAATCATGTTTATGTTTGCACATATCTCATGAAAGATACCCAATAAGAATTCAGTTTATATGCTGGCATTTACTGAGGGTCTCCCCATGTTGGGTCCCATTGTGATCCTAGGTTATGGGAAAACAAGCAGCTGCGTTGGGATGTACAGTGCCATATGGCTTACATATATATGCCCCAAACTGTTCACTCTCCTTGGCAAAAAGCCAGGTCAGTATGTGGTCCCATAGCTTACAGGGAAGTCCCATAGTTAGCAAGTTCAGACACATAGGATTATTTATTTTTTGTTCATTTGTCTTTGCTCATACCTCAGAAACTGTCTAACATATTACTATTTCCAGTTTCTTTCCTTCTCCTCCCTCTAGTACACAATAAGTTGTATTTAGAGAAATGTATGTGTAAATGAAAAAAGTGAAGCCTTATAATCAGATTTCAGCCTCCTTTCTCAACTGGAGCCATGCTTCTGTATCTGGCCCAATTTTATCATAAGCTATATCTTTCAGTTGTTATTTAGTTTTATGAGAATGGAAATCCTTCTCCGTTTTTTTTATATTTCGTATTTAACAGTTGGGTTTCAGGGAAGAGAGTTAATTAACCTTATACACACTCATACACCCAAGCCTTTCAAATGAACAGAGAAATTTTTAAGTACTCTGGAACTCCTACATAATGTACAGTCATGACATTTTGTCCCTGAGGACATAGTCTTATTCAAGAGTAAATATGGTAACAGAGCCATCTTAAGGATCTAGTATTATAGATATTTGTAGTCAGAGTATCATCATTTCCCTTCCTTCTGGCACAAAATCGGGGGCTTCAGTAGCATTCTTGTGTGATTACTTGAGTACATCACACGCTGTGGTTTTAAGGCCAACGAATAGTCCATCTATAGGTCTGCACGGGGAGCCCTCCATCTCGGCTTGGAATTTTTGGGGTTTTTCTCCCCACAGTAGCATTCTAAACAGGCTCTCTTATTTTCATAACCAAATATCCAACTCAACTGTGTGGAATAAATTCTGAGTATGTGAGAAAGTCAAGAGTAGGTGTTGGCTTAACCACAAGATTGATCAAAAAATGCTTCAGAATAAGGGAAAGATATGAGGTTGACCACAGAGCAGGAAAGAATTCATACAAGTAACAGACGAAGGGGAAGAGACTCCTGTAGAGTAAACAGCACATGTGATGTGTCGAGTTAAATGTTAATGATACATGAAGAGAGTAGAAAAATGTGACCCAATTTCACAAGCAGTTGCTGAAGAACTAATGGATAAGATATATATATACTATTCATTGGCCTTAAAACCACAGCTTGTGATGAATGGTAAACCCATCAAACTGGCAAACCCATCAGAGGCCACCAAGGACTCTGAGCCATTTTAGGCTCTTGGGTAGGGAGAGAATCTTGACAAAGTTGCTTCAGTCCACCAGACTCTGCGAGATAAATTGAAGGTAATAAGGCAGAAAACCGGAGCTTAGTTAAGAAACAACTAGGGGCCTGGGTGGCTCAGTCAAGCGTCTGACTTCAGCTCAGGTCATGATCTTGAGGTCCTGGAATCGAGCCCCGTGTTGGGCTCCACGTTCAGCAGAGTCTGCTTCTCCCTCTCCCTTTGCCCCTCCCCCCTGCTAGTGTGCACACACTCTCTCTCTCAAATAAATAAGATCTTAAAAAAAAAAAAAAACTAGACAGCAATGACATCAAGCTCTAAAGCCTTGATGGATTCAACAAAACCCAAAGCCAAATGCTGATCTTTTTTTTTAATTTTTTTATTGTTATGTTAATCCCCATACATTACATCATTAGTTTTAGATGAAGTGTTCCATGATTCATTGTTTGTGCATAACACCCAGTGCTCCATGCAGAATGTGCCCTCCTCAATACCCACCACCAGGCTAACCCATCCTCCCACCCCCCTCCCCTCTAGAACCCTCAGTTTGTTTTTCAGAGTCCATCGTCTCTCATGGTTCGTCTACCCCTCCTATTTCCCCCCCTTCATTCTTCCCCTCCTGCTATCCTCTTCTTCTTTTTTTTTTTTTAACATATATTGCATTATTAGTTTCAGAGGTACAGATCTGAGATTCAACAGTCTTGCACAATTCACAGCGCTTACCAGAGCACATACCCTCCCCAGTGTCTATCACCCAATCACCCCATCCCTCCCACCCCACCCCCCACTCCAGCAACCCTCAGTTTGTTTCCTGCGATTAAGAATTCCTCATATCAGTGAGGTCATATGATACATGTCTTTCTCTGTTTCAAATGCTGATCTTATTGTAGTCCATCAAGGACATTGAGACAGTGCTGAATATCAAGCTTTTATTCTGCAAATGTGGTAGAATACTTCAGTTCTGAAATCTTAATAATGACTGGCTTCAGTTTATCTTTCAGTTGGGGGAGGGGCACTGCCCCTTTGTCTCAACACAAGCTCAAGACCAAATAGAAGGTGACAATTGATAGCTTCACAGCGTGGCAATGTTGGAGAGGAGGTACAGATCTTTAAATGTGAGAATTTCAGAGATCTGAGAGCCCTTGGTCTTCCCTGGGATACTGGGCAACACTTGGGATGAAACTTTTTAAGCCATGGCAATCAGATTTCTCTGTAACAAAACGGAGGTAAATCTTGCATATTTTTCTAGTAGACACTGGGTCACAAGCAGAGATTCAACTCAAGTTATCAGAAACAGAAATATCTTAGAAAGATATGTGAAATCTCATGGAAATCTGAAAACAATAATAAAGTAGTCCTTATTATTGTCCCCAAAGAGACTGGAGCCAAAAGTTCTTTTATATCCTCCAGGGCTATCTGTTCAGCATCTCTGCTTCCCTCTAAGCAACTGTTCTGTTATCGCCTCACTGTCTGTACACTTTCTTTCTAGACTCCCTTGGGGTGTTTCTGCCCCTCTCCAACACTATATGAGACATAACTTTCGGTTTCCATTTTGCTGAATTGGGTCAGGTGACATGACCATTTATTTCCAGTGCCTACTACCTTCTATTCCTTTTTATCTCATTTAAAATGTTTAAAAAATGGGGCGTCTGGGTGGCTCAGCTGGTTAAGTGAGCGACTCTAGATTTCAGCTCAGGTCATGATCTCAGGGTCACGAGACCAAGCACCGCATGGGTCTCCGTGCTGTGTGGGGAGCCTGTTTAAGATTCTCTCTCTCCCTCTCTCTGCCCTTTCCCTGCTATTCAAGCTCACTCGCTCTCTCTCAAAAAATAAATTAATTAATAAATTAAATGTTTTAAAAATAATAGCTCTAAAAATATTTATTCTCACTATTAAAAAACAAATCACATAGCATAGACACATCTAAGGAAAAAAAAAAAACAAAGTCACCTGAAATATTGAGGTAACTCACATTAACAATTTGATGATAATACTAGTTTGCAAGGGCTGCCATAACAAAAAGACTACAGACCAGGTGACTTAAACAACAAAAACTTGTTTCTCACAATTCTGGAAGCTGAATTCCAAGATCAAGGCATTAGTAGTTTTGGTTTCTGCTGAGGCCTGTCCAGCTTGCAGATGGTTACCTTCTTGCTGTGCCTTCACATGGTTCTTTCTCTGTGCACACACATCCCTGATATCATCTCCTCTTCTCAGATTAGGGCCCTACATTTGTGACCTCATTTCACCTTAATTACCTCCTCAAAGATGCTATTTCCAAATAGTGTCACACTGGGGGTTTGAGCTTCCTATATGAAGTTTGTGGAGATAGAATTTAATCCAAAATAGTGACCATATTTTAAAACATTTCTCCCTTTTCACATGTACACACACTTTTACACATATGCTGTTACACTTTTGTATGAATTGAATCATATATCATGTCCTTCTTTTAAGCTGGGAACTTCCTGTTTCTTTTTTTTTTTTTTTTGACAGAGACACCGCGAGAGAGGGAACACAAGCAGGGGGAGTGGGAGAGGGAAAAGCCGGCTTCCCACGGAGCAGGGAGCCTGATGCTGGGCTCGATCCCAGAACACTGGGATCATGACCTGAGCCAAAGGCAGACACTTAAGGACTGAGCCACCCAGGCACCCCGGGAACTTCCTGTTTCTTACAGTCTTATTTTGGCCTCTCCCTTCTTTCCTTTGCCTGACCAACAAATAGCAAATAACCAATATAAATAACCCTATGTGTATATTTCCATATTTTTTCATGCATATATAATAAAATCAAAGGGCTCTTTGACACTGTTTTGTTATTGTTTTCGTTTTGTTTTTTGTGTTTTTTTAAATTTTATTATGTTATGTTAATCACCATACATCATTAGTTTTTGATGTACTGTTTTTTTTTAGTGTTCAATGATTCATTAGTTGCATATAACACCCAGTGTTCATCACATCATGTGCCCCCATCACCCAGTTACACCATCCCCCCACCCACCTCCCTTTCCACAACTCTGTTTCTTTCCTGGAGTCAAGAGTCTTTCATGGTTTTTCTCCCTCTCTGATTTCTTCCCATTCAGTTTTCCCTCCCTTCCCCGATGATTCTCTGCACTATTCCTTATATGCCACATATGAGTGAAACCATATGATAATTGTCTTTCTCTGCTTGACTTATTTCACTTAGCATAATACCCTCCAGTTCCATTCATGTCGATGTAAATGGAGGTATTCACTCTTTCTAATAGCTGACTAATATTCCGTTGTATATACGAATCATGTCATCTTTATCCATTCATCTGCTGAAGGACATCTCGGCTCCTTCCACAATTTGGCTATCGTGGATATTGCTGCTATGAACACTGGGGTGCAGGTGCCCCTTCTTTTCACTACATCTGTATCTTTGGGGTAAATACCTAGTAGTGCAACTGGGGAACATATGGGAAGCTCTATTTTTAATGTCTTGAGGAATCTCCATACTGTTTTCCACAGTGGCTGTACCAGCTTGCACTCCCACCAACAGTGTGAGAGGGTTCCCCTTTGTCCACATCCTTGCCAACACTTGTTATTCCCTGTCTTGTTAATTTTTGCCATTCTAACTTGTGTAAGGTGGTATCTCATTGTGGTTTTGATTTGTATTTCCCTGATCCCAAAGGATGTGGAAAATTTTTTCATGTGTCTGCTGGCCATTTGGATGTCTTCTTTTTTTTTTTTTAAAGATTTTATTTATTCATTCATGAGAGACACAGAGAGAGAGAGGCAGAGGGAGAAGCAGGCTCCCGGTGGAGCAGGGAGCCCGATGTGGGACTCGATCCCAGGACCCTGAGATCATGACCTGAGCCAAAGGCAGATGCTTAACCATCTGAGCCACCCAGGCGCCCTTGGATGTCTTCTTTAGAAAAATGTCTGTTCATGTCTTCTGCCCATGTCTTGACTGGATTCTTTGTGTTTTTGGGTGTTGAGTTTGATAAGTTCTTTATAGATCTTGGAAATCAGCCCTTTATCTGTTATGTCATTTGCAAATATCTTCTCCCATTCCATAGGTTTCCTTTTAGTTTTGTTGACTGTTTCCTTTGCTGTGCAGAAGCTTTTTATCTTGATGAAGTCCCAACAGTTCATTTTTGCTTTTGTTTCCCTTGCCTTTAGAAACATGTCGTGCAAGAAGTTGCTGCGGCTGAGGTCAAAGAGGTCACTGCCTGTGTTCTCCTCTACGATTTTGATGGATTCCTGTCTCACATTGAGGTCTTTCATCCATTTTGAGTTTATCTTTGTGTATGGTGTAAGAGAATGGACCAATTTCATTCTTCTGCATGTGGCTGTCCAATTTTCCCAGCACCATTTATTGAAGAGACTATCTTTTTTCCATTGGATGTTCTTTCCTGCTTTGTCAAAGATTATTTGACCATAGAGTTGAGGGTCCATATCTGGGCTCTCTATTTTGTTCCATTGAGCTATGTGTCTGTTTTTGATCCAGTACCATGCTGTCTTGATGATCACAGCTTTGTGATATAGCTTGGAGTCAGGCATTGTGATGCCCCCAGCTTTGGTTTTCTTTTTCAACATTCCCCTGGCGATTTGGGGTCTTTTCTGATTCCATACAAATTTTAGGATTGTTTGTTCCATCTCTGTGAAAAATGTCAGTGGTATTTTGATAGGGATTGCACTGAATGTGTAGATTTCTCTGGGCAGCATACAGATTTTTTTTTAAAGATTTTATTTATTTGACAGAGAGAGACACAGAGAGAGAGGAAACACAGCAGGGGGGTGTGGGAGAGGGAGAAGCAGGCTTCCCGCGGAGCAGGGAACCTGATGTGGGGCTCGATCCCAGGACCCTGGGATCATGACCTGAGCTGAAGGCAGACACTTAACGACTGAGCCACCCAGGCACCCCCAGCATACAGATTTTAACAATGTTTATTCTTCCAATCCATGAGCATGAAACATTTTTCCATCTCTTTGTGTCTTCCTCAGTTTCTTTCATAAGTGTTCTGTTGTTTCTAGAGTACAGATCCTTTACCTCTTTGGTTAGGTTTATCCCTAGGTATCTTACTGTTTTTGTTGCAATTGTAAATGGGATCAATTCCTTAATTTCTCTTTATTCAGTCACATTGTTAGTGTATAGAAATGCAATTGATTATTTTTAATGTGATGTTTTATATACATTTCTGAAACTTTGATTCTTCAGGTAACAATACATCATGGAAATTTATGCTAGTCAATGGGTAAAACTCTAACCTATTCCTTATAGTGAAGGCATAACATTCTGTGCAATGGATGTACCACAGTTTATTCAATCATTCTCCTCTTTATTTGGCATTAATTCCATTTCCAATTTGTTGTCATTGCCAACTATATAGCACTAAACATGTATGCACAAATCCCTAATGTTATAATTTATTTAGAATAGATTCACAAGAGCCTTATTGCTAGGTCAAAGTTTGTATGTATATTTAAATTTTATAGATCTTGCCAAATTGCTCACTTAAAAGGATATAATAACTCATATTTCTACTATAATTACATGAGTGTACACTTTTTCCCCAGCATCCATGTCAGCGAAAAGAATTATCACTAACTTAACTACCTGTCAATCTCATGGAAGTGAAATGAATTCTGTTACTTTAATTTTCATTTCTCTAATTACAATGAGACTGAATATAAGCTTACCAGCCATTGTCTTTTCCACAAATTGCTTTTTTTAATATTCATTGCTCATTTTTTTCATGGGATTATTTATCTTTTTTTCCCATTATTTTGTAAGAACTATTTTGTATTTTGTACTTTTTGATTTGTCCCTTCACCTCTCATATACTATGCAAGTAAATTTCCCACATATTCCTTGAGTTTTGATGCTATTTATGATAGCCTTGGCATGTAAAAAGTACATTTGCAATGCATACAGTCACATATATCTATTCACATATATCTATCTTTTCCTTTATAGCTTCCAAATTGCCAGACTTTGTAAAAGGTCTCCTCAAATATTCAGTTACAATATGTCTTTTCTCCTCTCTTCCTCAACTAACCAAACCAAACCAGACTCTAAATATGCATCTCTTACCCCTATAATCTCAAGCATCTCATACAGAAAAATTTAGCTCTCTGTCAGTACTCAGCCCTCTCACAAGATCAGGAAGCCCTGTATCTCAACACTCACTGAAAACATCCAGGCATTTACCTGGCAGTTATTTTGCTAGATAATATTTTCAACATGTTATTTTAATTCTGAGTTTATCTGATAAAAAATATTATTGAGTATCAACTTTAAAGACCCTTGGGCAAACAGTTCAACATAAATTTTGGCTTAATAAATAAACCTTGGGAATTATTAATAATCAAGTGAAATTGCTTTCTGTTATATTAAAATATTCTAAACATCCTTTTCAAATTGTGGTTAAAAAAATACATCTCCAACACAATTTCCCATTAGAAGGGCCACATGAATGTCTATGGCCACCACCTGCAAAGGACAGGAAGTATGGTGGAAGAAAAGTTGCAGTAGAGACAGTGATCTCAATCAAATGCAGTTAAAATAGTCTATTGTTTCAAACTACAAAAACATATGACCATCTGAGTCACTGCTAGGGCATCTCCAATGTATGCTTAAGTTTCTCTGGCTTCACAGTAAACCATACTTTGCTGATCCACCACACTGTTTCTTTTTATACACTTATTCTAAGAGAATAGAAACTACCCACCAAAATAATTAATTACTCTAGAATGATATCTCTGGAACAAAATTCTGCTACCATGACCTCCTCTTCCTGTGGAGTCCAGAAACCCCTGATTCTGGTGCCCTCCTGCCCTAAACCTTCCCCTACAATCAATGTCTCAGAGGTGTCCTCTTCACAGATCTATCTCAGCATCAGCCATGGGAGTTGATGCATTTCATTTGAGTTTTTATGAGAGATTTTTTTCTTCTGAATGGTGTAAGCTACGTATCTTCAATCTCCATCCAGGGAGAGTAACAGATGTTCCACGTAAAATGGATCAGGTCCCAAAGGTTCATGTGTGCCCAAAGATATATGCATGCATGTCCAAAAATAAGCACTGGAGTTGTGTCCAGCAAAGAATGAAGTAATACTGCTCCTCAGCAAACTCAGCCTTCACTATCCTTTTCCCCTTAGAAAATTGAATCTACCTGCTCAGGCATTGGTTCCAAAGTCTCCACATGTCGGGGTCTTTCTTTGATGGCTGCTAGTTCTTAGTACCTTAAACTTCATACTCTCCTGAGCTATCTTACTCTCCTGAAATGGTAGCCTGCCCTGACTCTGTGGCACACATGCACTGGTGGATCTCCAGGCTGGAACAGACCAGGCAACAAGCCATACAACTGAAGCAAATCTCTGTGGTCCTCAATCAGCTGGGAGTACTGCTCCCAGCTCTCTCTGATCTGCCTAGTAAAATATTTGTCTTTCCCCTAGTCACAGATCAGAATCCCAAATGCCTACAGTGATCTGACAGAGTAATCTGACAGAGTAATATAAATGACTGACCCTGGCAACGTGTAAGAAAAATCAACCACCAAATATTTTCAGTAATGTATTTAGAAATGTGCTGGTAAACTAGCTCTCTGGAAAGAAAACAAAACAAAACAATGAACAAAAACCTGACTTCTGGTGTTTTCCATTTTCCATGGTGTAAATATTCCTACCATTGGCTATTTTAAGTTACTAATGGTTAACAACTGGGTCAAGACATCATGCTAAGTGAAATAAGCCAGTACAGGATAAATACTGCATGCTTCAACTTATATGAGGTATCTAAAAAGTCAAACTCATAGAAATAGAAAGTAAAATGTTGGTTGCCAGGGAATGGGAGAAGGTGGAAATGGAGAGTTACAGGTCAATAGGTATAAAGTTTCAGTTATGCAAGATGAACAAGTTCTAGAGATCTACTATACAGCTTTGTGCTCTTATGCACTTCAGAAATCTGTTAAGATGGTAGATCTCATTTTAAGTATGTTTACTACAATTTCAAAAAATCTTGAATATTTAAAAATTGGTCCTAAACAGAGTATAAACGGACTCTAGCACACCACTGAAAATACAGTATTAGTACCTAAAACAATATATAATATATATACAACCTTAGGCTGTATTGTCAAATCTAAATCTAAAAACCAAATGTTGAAAAGTGCAAAAATTGTTTATCAATTATTTTTGGTTATTGGGTATTGTTGCCTGTGTACATGAAAAACAAAATCTGTAATTTTTGTGTGCTAAGATGGTGACATCAGTCTTGTATTTCACAGTGTGATGCATGGCACACATCTTCTTACATCCTTTAAATAGCACAATATTTAACTTCATTCAGTTTCATAACAATACACTATGTCTATTAACACATCTACTTCTAAACTTTAATATATCATTGCATAGTGGTCTTAATATTTACGGTAACATCTCTTAAAAATTTATAAAATGCTTAAATTCAAATTGAGCATCAAATTTCACTGCAGTTCAGTAACTTCAATTCACATGTCTTCCTTTACCCCAATACTGTAAATTGAAAAGATCTAATTGAATAATGCAATTCATTTTCCAAGCTTAGACATTAGGGAACATTTTGAGGACTCTATACTTCAACTTTCAAATTTTGCATATTTACTTCAGGTTATTACTTTCTTTCCTGGTGACTGGAAGCATGGGAGAGGAGGCAAGATTCTTTGTTGTTAAATGATTTTCCCAATGATGGTTTTATTAGGAATTTATAAATGGTGCTATTTTTTTAATTCATAAAATTTATTCACTAGAGAATTTTTAAATTGACAGCAACATTCAGCGGAAAGTACAAAGAGTTCCTATGTACCTCCTTTCCTCACACCCCCAACCTTCCCCACTATTGACATCCTTCACTATGACGGTACATTTGTTACAACTGATGAACTTATTTGATATATTTCATATGTTTTTTAATAACTATTTTTGAATACCTTTTCAGAGAAACATCAAACTTAACTGAGATGGGATTTTAATATAAACTAAAAGCCCAAATCTTTCCTTCAATCTTCAATGTAAGCTGAAGCAAGGATGTGCCCTAGGATGATGTGAACAAGTTCATTTCTCCAATGGTACAATCTCCTGACAACAACTTGGATAAATCAAGACTGCCATATTCAACAGTAAATTCACTGACAAAGGTGCTAAAATGTCCATGTCTGGAGCATGAGGAATCCCTACAGTTTATACTGTTTATTACCACACCTATGATATATTCCAATTTTTAGCCCAGAAAGATTTCTGTTAAATACTGAAAAATCAACTTAGTCCTTTGTCCTTTCACAATGTTACTATCTTAAAGTTTTGAATTAAGTCAGGTGTTATCACTAATTTTCATAGGAAAACCGTATCTAACATGTTTCCTAACTTTGCAGCTTTTTCTGTTCAAAGAAATAACAAATTTATACTGTTGAAAGTTATATGGGCTTCAATGTACAAAAGTATTTTGTTCACATCAAAATTCTCATTTAAAACAGCAAGCAATTATGGGTAAAGATGTAATATATAGATACAGATACACTCACAAGATGCAATAATCAATACTAACAAACTATCTAACTCTTTCATGCTATTTTTCATATAGATCTCTTCCCTCATGAACAATTCCTAGTTAGACTTATAATCATGAATTATTTTACTACTTAGAATATATAACGTCACTTCTACTAACAGAAAACCTATATATAATCAAAATCTATAAAACAACTTGATGCCTATATTTTCAGTGAATCTGTGACTTCCAATCTGACCAAAATGAAGTAAAAGGCCTGAATTTACAGTATAAACTAAAAAGATAGGACCCTGAACAAAATATAGGAAACAAAGGTTTTAAAGACATTGAACACTGGGCTACAAAGAAGACATGAGAAACGAATCTGTCTGGGATTGTCCGTGTTGATTTCCTTGAGAGAGTTTCCAGGCTGAATCACAGAGAACAGAATCTGGGGTGGGCCTAGAACATTCCCGGAGATGAGGAGACAAGTCTGATACACCAGGAAAACAAAGAAACTAAATTTCAAAGAGCAGAGTATTAAAGAGAAGAAGTATAAACACAGAAAAGTCCACAGATTTTCATGAAGATTCTATGCAGTATTAAGCAGAGTTTGCATGTGATGGGACTACCAGAGGGTAAGTGGAAAAAATACAACTGACAGATTAGAGGAAACAAGAATAGACACTCACAAAAGACTGAGAATAAAACCTGTTACCAAGAGCCAGACTGGAAAACCTCGTAATTCATGGGGGCATTGGATGGAAGATTGAGAACAGTCTTGCCTCAGATGTAGAAAATAATTATCCCTAGGCTAAATGTTATGCAAGTACTGCCCAAAAAATATTAAAGACAAGATCAAAGAATCAAAATTTACCCAAATAATTTAACCACATTCCAGAATAAAATTCAACTATAAGAATATAAAATGATCAAACACTCAAGAAGGTAAAATATCGCAATGTCTGGTATCCAGTCAGAAATTAACAGGCGGGGCGCCTGGGTGGCTCATTTGGTTAAGCGTCTGCCTCCAGCTCAGGTCATGATACCAGGGTCCTGGGATGGAGCCCCACATTGGGCTCTCTGCTCAGCAGGGAGCCTGTTTCCCTCTCTCTCTGCCTGCCAGACTACCTACATGTGCTCTCTCTCTTTGTCAAATAAATAAATAAAATCTTTAAAAAAAAAATTAACAGGCATAGGGACGCCTGGGTGGCTCAATAGATTAAGTGTCTGTCTTTGGTTCAGGTCACAATCCCAGGGTCCTGGGATCGAGCCCCGCATCGGGCTCCTTGCTCAGCAGGGAGCCTGCTTCTCCCTCTGCCTGGCACTCCCCCTGATTGTGCTCTCTCTCTCTTTCTGACAAATAAATGAATAAAATCTTTAAAAAAATATATATATATATATATATATATGGAAAATAAAGGAGTTCTAAAGACTTTGATAAAGATTAAAAAAAAGAAAAAGAAAAAGAAATTAGCAGGCATAAGAAGAAATGAGAAAAAAAACTACACAAAATGAGCAAAAAAAAAACCCAATCAATCAAAACTGACTCAGTGCTGACACAGATGATGGAATTAGCAGACCAGAACATTAAAATGGATATTATAACTGCATTCCATGTGCTCAAAAAGCCAGAAGACTAAACATGTTAAGAAAAACCTTGAAGGCATAAAAAAGACCATACTGAATTTATGATTAAAACTACAATGAGATTAATGAGATGAGATAAAACTAAGACATCTGAGAGGAGATATGCACTTGATAGGATTAAGAGCAGATTACACACTGTAGAAGAAAATATTAGTGAACCAATAGAGCAACATAAAGATCTCAGTACTCACTGTGATAGCACACGTACTAAAACTAGAACAACAGAGAAAAGATTAGCAGAGCCCTTGCACAAAGATGACAAGTAAACTCATGAAGCATTCCATATTTTTAAAGATTCATAAATAGAGGGTAAAAAATTATAGATGCCAGAGGGAAGTGAATGGGGGGGGGATGGAAGAAACAGGTAAAGGAGACTAAGGAGTACAACATATCAGTTATAAAATAGTCATGGGATGAAAAGTACAGCATAGGGAATACAATCAATAACACTATAATAACATTGCATGGTGACAGATGGTAAACTGCACTTATCATGGTGAACACTATGTAATGTATACGATTGTCAAATTATTATGCTCTAGAGTTGAAACTTTCATAACATGTATGTCAACTATACTTCAATTAAAAACTAAAAATTTAAAAAATAATCCCAAATGAGAACCAGAAAAAATTTTTTAAAAGACTTACAACCAAAAATGAACAGAGCATCAGTGACCTGTGGGACAATATGAAGTGACATATGCACGGTTAGAGTCTTTAAAGAAGGGGGAAAGAGGACAAAAAAGATATTTAAAGAAATAGTGGCTTAAAAATCTCCAAACTTGACAATAATTAAACAAGTAAAACTGAACAAAACCTAAGCACAAGAAACATGAAGAAAACTACATAAGGATGCGTCATGACCTAATTGCTCAAAAACAGTGATAAAGAGAAAATCTTAAAAGCACTAGGAGAAAAAGACACATTACACACAGAAGAACAAAGATACGAATAACAACAGATCTCTTATCAGGAGCAGTGCAATATCTCTAAAGTATTCTAAGAAATACTTCAAAGTATTTTAGTACTGTCAACCTAGAATGTTATGCCCAAACTATCCCTCAAAAAGGAGATGAAATAAATATCTTTTCATTCAGACATACAAACACTGAAAAAATTCATTTGCAACAGACTTGCACTGTAACAAATGTTAAATGAAGCCCTTAAGCACAGAAAATTTTATCGGATGAAAATGTGTAATTACACAAAGTAACGAAAACACACCAGAAGCGGTAATTTTGTAAGCATATATAAGATTTTTCCTACTGTTATTTAAATATTTTTAAAAGAAAATTATTTAAACAAAAACAGTAAGAATGTAGTGAGGGCTTTCGAAATCAAAAAGGCTTTTAATGAGGTGCAATCAAAAATGGAGGCTCTAACTGCTAGGATAAATGAGGCAGAAGAGAGAATCAGTAATATAGAAGATGAAATGATGGAAAATAAAGAAGCTGAGAAAAAGAGAGATAAACAACTACTGGATCACGAGGGCAGAATTCGAGAGATGAGTGATACCATAAGACAAAACAATATTAGAATAATTGGGATCCCAGAAGAAGAAGAAAGAGAGAGAGGGGCAGAAGGTATATTGGAGCAAATTAGAGCAGAGAACTTCCCTAAATTGGGGAAGGAAACAGGCATCAAAATCCAGGAGGCACAGAGAACCCCCCTCAAAATCAATAAAAATAGGTCAACACCCCAACATCTAATAGTAAAACTTACAAGTCTCAGAGACAAAGAGAAAATCCTGACAGCAGCTCAGGAAAAGAGATCTGTAATTTATAATGGTAGAAACATTAGACTGGCAACAGACCTATCCACAGAGACCTGGCGGGACAGAAAGGACTGGCAGGATATATTCAGAGCACTAAATGAGAAAAATATGCAGCCAAGAATACTATATCCAAATAGGCTGTCATTGAAAATAGAAGAAGAGATAAAAAGCTTCCAGGACAAACAAAAAATAAAGGAATTTGCAAACATGAAACCAGACCTACAAGAAATATTGGAAGGGGTCCTCTAAGCAAAGAGAGAGCCTAAAAGTAACATAGACCAGAAAGGAACACAGACAATGTACAGTAACAGTCACCTTACAGGCAATACAATGGCACTAAATTCCTATCTTTCAATAGTTACCCTGAATGTAAAAGGGCTAAATCCCCAATCAAAAGACACAGGCTATCAGACTGGATTAAAAAACAAGACCCATCGATATGCTGTCTGCAAGAGACTGATTTTAGACCCAAAGACACCCCCAGATGGAAAGTGAGGGGGTGGAAAACCATTTACCATGCTAATGGACACCAAAAGAAAGCTGGGGTGGCAATCCTTATATCAGACAAATTAGATTATAAACCAAAGACTAATGAGAGATGAGGAAGGACACTATATCCTACTTAAAGGGTCTACCCAACAAGAAGATCTAACAATTGTAAATATCTATGCCCCTAACATGGTAGCAGCCATTTATATAAGCCAATTAATAACAAAAGCAAAGAAACACATTGACAACAATACAATAATAGTGGGGGACTTTAACACGCCCCTCACTGAAATAGACAGATCGTCTAAGCAAAAGATCAACAAGGAAATAAAGACTTTAAATGACACACTGGACCAAATGGACTTCACAGACATATTCAGAACATTGCATCCCAAAGCAATGGAATACACATTCTTCTCTAGTGCCCATGGAACATTCTCCAGAATAGATCACATCCTAGGTCATGAATCAGGTCTCAACTGGCACCAAAAGACTGGGATCATTCCCTGCCTATTTTCAGACCACAATGCTTTGAAACTAGAACTCAATCACAAGAGGAAAGTCAGAAAGAACTCAAATACATAGAGGCTAAAGAGCATCCTACTAAAGAATGAATGAGTCAACCAGGAAATTAAAGAAGAATTTTTAAAAATTCATGGAAACCAATGAAAATGAAAACACAACTGTTCAAAATCTTTGGGATGCAGCAAAGGCAGTCCTAAGGGGAAAGTATATAGCAATACAAGCCTTTCTCAAGAAACAAGAAAAGTCTCAATATGCAACCTAACCCTACACCTAAAGGAGCTGGAGAAAGAACAGCAAAGAAAGCCTAAACTGAGCAGGAGAAGAGAAATAATAAAGATCAGAGCAGAAATCAATGAAATAGAAACCAAATGAACAGTAGAACAGATCAACAAAACTAGGAGCTGGTTCTTTGAAAGAATTTACAAGATTGATAAACCCCTGGCGAGACTTATCAAAAAGAGAAGAGAAATGACCCAAATAAATAAAATCATGAATGAAAGAGGAGAGATCACAACCAACACCAAAGAAATACAAACAATTTTAAGAACAAATTATGAGCGGGCGCCTGGGTGGCTCAGATGGTTAAGCGTCTGCCTTCGGCTCAGGTCATGATCCCGGGGTCCTGGGATCGAGTCCCGCATCAGGCTCCCTGCTAGGCGGGGAGCCTGCTTCTCTCTCTGCCTCTGCCTCTCTCTCTCTCTCTGACTCTCATGAATAAAAAAAAAAAAAAAAAAAAAAGAACATATTATGAGCAACTCTATGCCAGCAAATTAGATAACCTGGAAGAAATGGATGCATTCCCAGAGATGTATAAACTACCAAAACTGAACCAGGAAGAAATAGAAAACCTGAACAGACCTATAACCACTAAGGAAATTGAAGCAGTCATCAAAAATCTCCCAACAAACAAAAGCCCAGGGCCAGATGGCTTCCCAGGGGAATTCTACCAAACATTTCAAGAAGAATTAATACCTATTCTTCTGAAACTGTTCCAAAAAATAGAAATGGAAGGAAAACTTCCAAACTCATTTTATGAGGCCACCATTGCCTGGATCCCAAAACCAGACAAAGACCCCATCAAAAAGAATTACAGACTAATATCCTTGATGAACATGATGCAAAAATTCTCACCAAAATACTAGCCAACAGGATCCAACAGTACATTAAAAGGGTTATTCACCACGACCAGGTTGGATTTATCCCTGGGCTGCAAGGTTGGTTCAACATCCGCAAATCAATCAATGTGATACAATACATTAATAAAAGAAAGAACAAGAACCATATGATCCTCTCAATAGATGCAGAAAAAGCATTTTACAAAGTACAGCATCCTTTCTTGATCAAAACTCTTCAAAGTATAGGGACAGAGGGTACATACCTCAATATCATAAGAGCCATCTATGAAAAACCCACAGCAAATATCATTCTCAATGGGGAAAAACTGAGAGCTTTCCCCCTAAGGTCAGGAACATGGCAGGGATGTCCACTATCACCACTGCTATTCAACATAGTATTAGAAGTCCTAGCCACAGCAATCAGACAACAAAAAGAAATCAAAGGCATCCAAATTGGCAAAGAAGAAGTCAAACTCTCACTCTTTGCAGATGATATGATACTTTATGTGGAAAACCCAAAACACTCCATCCCAAAACTGCTAGAACTCATACAGGAATTCAGTCAAGTGGCAGGATATAAAATCAATGCACAGAAGTCAGTGGCATTCCTATACACCAACAACAAGACAGAAGAAAGAGAAATTAAGGAGTCGATCCCATTTACAATTGCACCCAAAACCATAAGATACCTAGGAATAAATCTAACCAAAGAGGTAAAGAATCTGTACTCAGAAAGCTATAAAATACTAATGAAAAAATTGAGGAAGACACAAAGAAATGGAAAAACATTCCATGCTCATGGATTGGAAGAATAAATATTGTGAAGATGTCAATGCTATCTAGAGCAATCTACACATTCAATGCAATCCCCATCAAAATACCATCCACTTTTTTCAAAGAAATGGAGAAAATAATCCTAAAATGTGTATGGAACCAGAAAAGACCCCAAATAGCCAGAGCAATGTTGAAAAGGAAAAGCCAAGCTGGCGGCATCACAATTCCAGACTTCAAGCTCTATTACAAAGCTGTCATCATCAAGACAGTATGGTACTGGCACAAAAACAGACACATTGATCAATGGAACAGAATAGAGAGCCCAGAAATGGAACCTCAACTCTATGGTCAACTAATCTTTGACAAAGTAGGAAAAATTGTCCAATGGAAAAAAGACAGTCTCTTCGACAAATGGTGTTGGGAAAATTGGACAGTCACATGCAGAAGAATAAAACTGGACCACTTCCTTATACCACACACAAAAATAGACCCCAAATGGTTGAAAGACCTAAATGTGAGACAGGAGTCCATCAACATCCTAAAGGAGAACACAGGCAGCAACCTCTTCGACCTCAGCCGTAGAAACTTCTTCCTAGAAACATCGCCAAAGGCAAGGGAAGCAAGGGCAAAAATGAACTCTTGGGACTTCATCAAGATAAAAAGCTTTTGCACAGCAAAAGAAAGAGTCAACAAAACCAAAGACTACTGACAGAATGGGAGAAGATATTTGCAAATGACATATCAGATAAAGGGCTAGTATCCAAAATCTATAAAGAACTTCTTAAACTCAACACTCAAAGAACAAATGATCCAATCAAGAAATGGGCAGAAGACATGAGCAGATACTTTTCCAAAGAAGACATCCAAATGGCCAACAGACACATGAAAAAGTGCTCAACATCGCTCAGCATCAGGGAAATCCAAATCAAAACCTCAATGAGATACCACCTCACACCAGTCAGAATGGCTAAAATTAACAAGTCAGGAAATGACAGATGTTGGCGGGGATGCGGAGAAAGGGGAACTCTCCTACACTGTTGATGGGAATGCAAACTGGTGCAGCCACTCTGGAAAACAGTATGGAGGTTCCTCAAAAAGTTGAAAATAGAGCTACCATATGATCCAGCAATTGCACTACTGGGTATTTACCCCAAAGATACAAATGTAGGGATCCGAAGGGGTACGTGCACCCCGATGTTTATAGCAGCACTGTCCACAATAGCCAAACTGTGGAAAGAGCCAAGATGTCCATCGACAGATGAATGGATAAAGAAGGTGTGGTATATATATATATACATACATACATACAATGGAATATTATGCAGCCATCAAAAGGAATGAGATCTTGCCATTTGCAACGACATGATTGAAACTGGAGGGTGCTATGCTGAGCGAAATAATTCAGTCAGAGAAACACATGTATCATAGGACCTCACTGATATGAGGAATTCTTAATCTCAGGAAACAAACTGAGGGTTGCTGGAGTGGTGGGGGGTGGGAGGGATGGGGTGGCTGGGTGATAGACATTGGGGAGGGTATGTGCTATGGTGAGCACTGTGAATTGTGCAAGACTGTTGAATCACAGACCTGTACCTCTGAAACAAATAATACATTATATGTTGAAAAAAAAAAAAAAGAAGATAGTAGGAAGGGTAAAATGAAGGGGGGGGAATCAGAGGGGGAGACGAACCATGAGAGACTATGGACTCTGAGAAACAAACTGAGGGTCTAGAGGGGAGGTAGGTGTGGGGATGGGTTAGCCTGGTGATGGGTATTACAGAGGGCATGTATTGAATGGAGCACTGGGTGTTATACGCAAACAATGAATCATGGAACACTACATCAAAAGTAATGATGTAATGTATGGCGATTAACATAACATAATAAAAAAAAAAAAGAATGTAGTGAGGGCTTTACAGCATTTATATATCAGTGAAACATATGACAACAATAGCACAACTGCCAAAATGGAAAAATAGAAAACTACTATTGTAACGTTCTTACAGTATATGTGAAGTGACATAACTATTACCCGAAGGTAGACAATGATAAGTTTTAGATATGTGCTACAAAGTATAAAGTAACTTTGCAATAGTATAGTAAGGATTGTATCTATTAAGACAACAAAGGAGATAAAATAGAATCATAAATATTATCAATTAGTCAAAAAAAAAAAAAGGCAGAAAAGAAGAAAAGGTTGGCCAGTGGGGGAGAAAAGACAGGAAAATTAAAAAACAAATAACAAGTAACAAGGTGATTGATTTAAACCTCATTATATTAAAGATCACATTAAATAAAGGAATATTATGAACAACTCTCTCTAAATAAATTTGTTTAGGTGAAATGGATACATTCTTTGCAAAATACAAACTACCAAAGCTCGCTCAAGAAAAAAAAATAGAAAATCTCAATAGCCCAGTATCCATTAAAAATATTGATTTTTATAGGGACGCCTGGGTGGCTCAGTCGGTTAAGCGTCTGCCTTCGGCTCAGGTCATGATCCCAGGGTCCTGGGATCAAGTCCCGCATCGGGCTCCCTGCTCCGCGGGGAGCCTGCTTCTCCCTCTGCCTCTGTCTCTCTGTCTCTCATGAATAAATAAATAAAATCTTTAAAAAATATATATTGATTTATAGTTAAAATCTACCAACAAGGAAAATCTCCAGACCCAGATCACTCTCCTGGTGAACTCTACCAAACATTTAAAGAAGAAATAATACCAATTCTACACACACACACACACACACACACACACACACACACACACACATACACACTAACTATAGAAAAGGAAATATTTCCCAACTCATTTATGAATATAGGATTAACCTGATATCAAAACCCCCCAAAAAAACACTACAAACCAATTTTCCTGATTCATATAGATGTAAAAATTCCATACAAAATGCTAGTAACTAGAATCCAAATTATTTTTTTAAAGGATAATATACTATAACCAAGTAGGCTTTATGCTACAATCTTGGTTTAATATTCAAATACCAATCTATGTAATTTAACAGCTGATACAGTAAGAAAAAAATACTCTTATTTCAATACATGCAGAAAAAGCATTTGACAAAATGCAAGATGCATTAATAATAGTAGTTAACATCCTCAAACTGATGAAAAGCATTTAAAAAAAAATCCTACACTAGTGTCATACTTAATGGTGAAAGTCTGGTTACTTTCAGTTAAGATTGGGAATGAGGCAAGGACATGTATTATTACCACTTCTATTCAACACTGTACTGGAGGTTAGAACCAAAGTAATACAAAAGTAAAATTAAAAGCATATAGATAATGAAAAGAAAAAATAAAACTGTCTCTGCTTAGAGATGATATGATTATTTATGAGGAAATTAAGAGAGAATCCATAGAACAACTACTAAAAGTAATTAAGTGAATTTAGCAAGGTCATGGAATACAAGTTTAATATATTAAAAACCAATTGGATCTTTGTACATTAGGACAAAAAAATTGAGAAATGAAATTTAAAAATCAATTCCACACACAGTAACAACAAAAACCACTAAAGTATTTATGATCAAATCAAACAGAAGATAGCCAGATGTATACATCAAAAAATAAAGATAACCTAAATAAATGGAATGCTATATCATGCTTTTGTGTCATAAGACTCAATACTGCTTAAAAGGCCATCTTTACTAAGTTGATCTACAGATTCAGTACAATCCAAATCAAAATTTCAGCAGTAGCAGTATTTTTGTGTGTGTAGAAAATGATAAGTTGTTTTAAAATTTTTATAAAAATGCAAAGGATCGGGCGCCTGGGTGGCTCAGTCGGTTAAGCGGCTGCCTTCGGCTCAGGTCATGATCCTAGGGTCCTGGGATCGAGTCCCGCATCGGGCTCCCTGCTCTGCGGGGAGCCTGCTTCTCCCTCTCCCTCTGCCTGCTTCTCTGCCTACTTGTGTTCTTTCTCTATCTCTCTGTCAAATAAATAAATAAAATCTTTAAAAAAAAAAATGCAAGGGATCTAGAATAACCAAAGATATTTTAAGACGGAAGAACAAAGTGCAAGGACTTACCCTCCCTGATATTATGACTAACTATAAAACAACACTAATCAATCTATTGGGGTACTGCCAAAGAGATAAATGCATCGTTACTAGAGTAAAACAGAAGGTTCACAAACAGCTCCACGAATATATGTTCAAATGACATGAAATAAATGTGTCGATGCAATTCATTGGGGACATAAAAGTTTTTTCAACAAATGGTATTGGATCAACTGGTTATCTAATGAGTTACCATTACAGACACAAGAAAAGCTAAAATTAGAAAGAATGACTATAACAAATGCTCACGAAGATGTGCAATAATTAGAACTTTCCTACACTACCAGTGAGAATTAAAACTGTACAACTACTGTCATGGACTGAATGTTTTCCTCCAAAATTCGTATAGTAAAATCCTAACTCCCAATGTATTGGTATTAGGAGGTAGGGCTTTGGGGAGATGATTAGGTCATGAGAGCAGTACCCTCATGAGTGGAATTAGTGTCCTTCTCAAAAGGGACCCAGGACAGCTCTCTCCTACTCTTTCCACCATGTGAGGATACAAGGAGAAATAAGCATTCTGCAACCCAGATGAGGGTAGTCACCAGAACCCAGCCATACTGGCATCTTGATCTTGGACTTCTAGCCTCCAGAACTGTGACACATAAATGTCTGTTTAGAAGTTCTATAGTACTTTGTTATAGCTGCCCCAACTGATTAAGCCAACTACTTTGGGAAGTCTTTTTAAGTTCCTTAATAGTTAAATAGTTGCCCAGCCATTCCACACCTCAGGATTTAGTGAAGAGACACAAAAGCAGAGGTCCATACAAACATGTGAATGTTTACACCAGATTTACTGGAATGGCCAAAAACTGGCAACAAATCAAGTGGTCATCCGCAGGAGAAGGGGATAAATATATGGTAGTATATATGTGTACAATGAAACACTATTCATCAACAAAAGTGAACTATTGATACAGAACATATTAATCCCAGATAATAACACTTAGTGAAAGGAACCAAAGGAGCATACACTGTATGATTCCATGTTTCTAAAATTCTAGAAAGTGAAAACTAATTTATAGCCACATAAAGGAAATATGTGGTTGCCTGAACACAGGCATGAAACAAAGAACGGGGTACAAATGGACACCAGGAAAATTTTGAGGTTTATAGGTATATTCATTATCTTGTCATGATGGTGAATATTACATATGTCAAACCATCAAATTACAGAATTTTAAAATGTGCAGTTCACTGAACATCAATTATATCTCAATAAAGTTGTAAAAAAAAAACCAGTAAAAGGGTAAAAATAAAAATTTAAAGAATACTTTTCAGCCTAGATTTCTGTGTTGAGACAAATACCCAGGCAAGTTTAAAGGTATAAAGATAGTTCATCTTAGAGAAGTTTTCCAATACAGTAATGATATTAACTCATTTTTTAGGCATAAAAATAGCATTTGCTATTTGCATAGCATTTGCTACTAATGTTACTGATAGATATCTAACTTCTGTTGAAGCTTTTACGAAATTTCAAAAATAATATGCAAAGGGGCACCTGGGTGCCTCAGTTGGTTAAGTGTCTGCCTTCAGTTCAGGTCATGATCCGGGGGTTTGGGGATGGAGTCCCACATTGGGCTCCCTGCTCAGTGGGGAGTCTGCTTCTCCCTCTCCCTCTGCCTGCCACTCCCCCTGCCTATGCTCTCTCTCTGTCAAATAAATAAAATCTTAAAAAAAAATAATATGCAAAGAATATATGTGCAGTTTGCCTACATTACTGTTAGCAGACATCATTTCTGTCAGGTAAAGAGAAAGATTTGTTACACCAGTCAGAATGGCTAAAATTAACAAGTCAGGAAATGACAGATGTTGGTGGGGATGCGGAGAAAGGGGAACTCTCCTACACTGTTGGTGGGAATGCAAACTGGTGCAACCACTCTGGAAAACAGTATGGAGGTTCCTCAAAAAGTTGAAAATAGAGCTACCCTACGACCCAGCAATTGCACTACTGGGTATTTACCCCAAAGATACAAATGTAGGGATCCAAAGGGGTACGTGCACCCTGATGTTTATAGCAGCACTGTCCACAATAGCCAAACTGTGGAAAGAGCCAAGATGTCCATCAACAGATGAATGGATAAAGAAGATGTGGTATATATATACAATGGAATATTATGCAGCCATCAAAAGGAATGAGATCTTGCCATTTGCAACGACATGGATGGAACTGGAGGGTATTATGCTGAGCGAAATAAGTCAATCAGAGAAAGACATGTATCATATGACCTCACTGATATGAGGAATTCTTAATCTCAGGAAACAAACTGAGGGTTGCTAGAGTGGGGGCTGGGGTGGGAGGGATGGGGTGGCTGGGTGATAGACATTGGGGAGGGTATGTGCTATGGTTTGTGCTGTGAATTGTGCAAGACTGTTGAATCACAGATCTGTACCTCTGAAACTAATAATGCAATATATGTTAAGAAAAAAAAAAAAGAAGATAGCAGGAGGGGAAGAATGAAGGGGGGGAAATCGGAGGGGGAAACGAACCATGAGAGACGATGGACTCTGAGAAACAAACTGAGGGTTCTGGAGGGGAGGGGGGTGGGATGATGGGTTAGCCTGGTGATGGGTATTAAAGAGGGCACGTTCCACATGGAGCACTGGGGTGTTATGCACAAACAATGAATCATGGAACACTACATCTAAAACTAATGATGTAATGTATGGGGATTAACATAACAATTAAAAATTTTTTTTAAAAAAGAGAAAGATTTGTTTATACTTCTGTATCCGAAAACGTGAACCCATCTGCAGGTAGTAGAGATGGGAGACATGAACTCACAAAGCCCTGCTCAGTGCTCATCTCCATATCCCTCCCATGGCTTCATTATTGAGAACCTCCACACTTGGCCCGTAACTAAGCACTGCTACACAGGTCACCTTCTCTCACTCCAAACACAACAGATTGACAAGTTGTTGCTTTTTTCTCTTTCTTGTTAATTTGATTGTTTGGGAGAGATGCCTCCAGTTTCCCTTTGCTTAAGTTTATTAACTGCTTCACTTTGCAAAAGAACTATTTTCAAGGAAGGAAGGAAGGAAGGAAGGAAGGAAAAGACCTCAAGTTAATTTTATTACATAGGCTATTTGTCACTAAAGAGTTCAGCAATTTCCTTTAGTATTTTCTGTAAAATTACTAAATACTTCTTTTTTAAAATTATAGACACATCAAAAGCCTATCTTTATCTGCTTCGGGCTGTAAAAGACATTAATTTATTCTTTGCTAGAGGAAGGGAAATATGTGCTGAGTGGACAGTTGTTACCCCCCAACTACATTGCTATAGAGGATGGTATTACTACACTGATTAACAGTAATTAAGTTATTTGAGAAACTAACCGAATGCAGTTATTTGTTCTAAAATCAGCATAAACCTAAACTGCTAATTATTTCCACTATGCCCAACAGCAATTCCAAAGGCTCTAACTGCAATCAAAGAGCATATGTAATGAACTTGCCAAAGACACTTCTATGATGCATATTAAATGCAATGAAAATGTAAGTGTTGGAAACTTAAAAAAATTAACACAGGGAACACTGCAAGTTAAGGGTCTCCACGCTATTGCTGATTTTCACATTACACATTTGTCAGATTAAAGAAATGAAATGAGTATTGCTTAGCTTTGCAGCAGCAACTGAGGAACTTAAAAGGAACATATAAATCTGTGAAGGACACAAAACTCAATAAAATACATTATTGAGTATTATTGTGAGATGAGTTATAATTAGAAACATTAAGAGGGCACTTATTACAAAACTGATGGATGAGTGCAAAGTTCTAAACTTTTCTTAAGAGCTGTTGGTAAATCCACACTGTTTCCAGGCTTCTTTCAGTAAGCCGGGAAATCAAGACAGGCACAGGTTCAATGGGAGAGCAGGATCTGAGTCAGGACACTGGAAATTCTAGCTTGGCTGGATCATCTGCTTACTGTGTGATATAAGGCAAACTACTTACCCTCTCAGAGTCTCAGTTTTTTATTTCCATACAAAATAGGAATAATAATAGTACCTACCCTCATCCGACTGTAATAAAGACTGAATGAAATAACATGCATGTGAAATACTTTACACAATGCTTGATACATAGGGCTAAAGAAATGGTACCTGCCATTATGAAAGTCACATTGTTGTGTTTTTTTTTCAAATTGGAGAAACACTGCTGAGCCAGGAAGATGACTAGACTTTGTAGGTCCACTTTATATTCTGCAATACTGAAATATGTAAGATACAAATGATCAAATAGACAACTATTTTTATCATTTAAATTAAGAAAAATTATTATTTCTTATACTTTTTTTGCAGTCTAATAGCACGACACTTGGCACAAATTAAGTGCTCAGTAAACTGGGGTGGGTTTTATTCCAAACAAATCACAATTCATCCATTCTCTATAAGCAAATATTGCTCCACAATTTTATAACACTTTTACAAGGAAAATATGCATAGGATACTGCAAAAATATATTTTACAGCTATCTCAGGAATTTACTGGAAATTCAGATATGCAAAGAAAGGTTGGGAATTCTATCATCCTATCTGTTTAAGTATAAATACACATTTAGATATTATAAAACATTCCTGATTCCTCCATCTTCTTCATTCTCACATCCAATCATTGTAAGCTCATAAATATCTCAGACTCCACCCACAGCTCTTTAACCCCACTGCCACTTCCCATGTCAGGAGCCATGATTTCTCACCTAGATTTCTAAACCGGCTTCCTGGCTCGTCTTCCCTCCTCCCATTTCTCTCTCCCATATCAATTTTATACGTGGCAGCCAGTGTGATCTTTCTCAAATGTGTGTCATTTCTCTCTTTAAAGCCCTAGGGGCAGCCATTTCCCTCAGATAAAACTCCCAAGATATTAGCATGGCACATAAAGCCTTCCTGGTGAGCTGCTCTGTACTTACTGTCTTCAACCATATCCACTGCCATTCTCCCACTCCCACTCCCTGCCCCAAATACAAATGACTCTCCGGTTAGAATAAACTGCCTTAATTCCTCAAGCACACCATTCTTTCTAGCACACTCATTTCCTCCATCTGGAGCACTCTTTTTCCTCTTCGTCATCTGGTTAACTCCTACACATCTTTTAGGTCTGGGCTAAAGTCACTTCTTTTTTAAAAATCTCTCCAGATTCCCTAAATTTGAATTAGGTCCTTTCTTACAAATGAAAACAGTAATCTATATTTCATTTATTCTCTCAAGAAATGTCTGTTGAGTTCCTACTACTTAAAGGTTCTGTTCTAGGCACTGAGATTCAGTAATACAGATAAGGTCCAAGCTCTCCAAGAACTTATATCATAATGGAGTAGGCAGAAAATTTAGAAATAATTAATATATATTAATGGTAATATATTTAATATATTACATAGTAATAAGTGCCTTGGAGAAAAAGGAAGTTAGAATAAGGAGAACAGGATGTGTCAAATTGAGATTTGATGTTTTCTGATGCGATGTCAGGGAAGGTTCAAAGAGAAGATGATATTTGAACTTAAAAGAAATGAGGGCACGAGCAAAGTGAATTTTGAGGAAAGGGAGCTGCACACAATGGGAAGAGCATATGGTATGGCCCTCAGATGGTGAAGTGCTTGGTGACCTGCCCTATTTAAGCAACAGCAAGAAAGTTAGTGAGGCTGGAGCAGAGTCTAAGGAAAGGAGGAGAGATGAGGTCAGGGAGAAAATGGTGGGAGGGCAGATTATTCTAGGTTTGGAAGCATTGTAAGGCCTTTAGATACTTTCCTACATAAGATGGAAATCCAAAGGAAGCTCTGCGGAAAGCACACACAGGGCACCTACCCTAACAGGCGTGGTAAGACTAGATAGAGCACAGGGGCAGCTGTAGAAGCAAGGAGACCTGCTAGGTTGTTGAAATACACAGGATACGGCTGATGGTGGTTTAGACTTGACTCCAAAGAGCAAGGAGTATCAGATTTTGGATATATTTTGAAGGGAATCTATAAGAGATGGGATGTGAAGGATGAAAATCAAGGTTGTCTCCCAAGTTTTTTTTTTTTTTAATCTAAGTAACTAGATGAACGGAATTCCTGTTACTAAAATGGGGAATGGTACAAAAGAAGGAGAAAGCATGAGAAAGGTATAGAAGGTAAACTAGTTAGTGTACTCAATAGTCCTTCGAGTGATGACATCAATTAAGCAGGTGTATAAACAAATCTGAAGTTCAGGGAAAGGGGGGGAAAAATTCAGGATGTAGGTATTCACTGGTGAGTCACTGACATCCTAGATAAGAGACCTAGGGCAGGAGAAGAAATAGAAAACAGATGAAGTCCCAGGACCAATCCCTCATTTGGGAAGATGGAGAGAAACTAGCAAAAGAAACAGAAAAGACAGGAGTGGTGAAATAAATATAAACAGAAACTGATATCCTGAAAGCTCATAAAGAAAGTGTTCTTCTAAGTAGGAGAGAGCAATCACTGTTTCAAATGAAGCTGACAGGTCGAGTAGGGTAACACTAAGAATCACTTAATTTGGCAACATGAAGGTCACTGCTGATACTACAAGAGATATTTTGAAGGAAACATAGGGTCAAAACATGATTATACAGGATTTAGGAAAGAACAAGAGAGGAAGTGGAGTCACTGAGTGTTGACCAACTTTTCCAAGAAATTTTTCTATTAACAGTCATTGAGATAAGGAGCATGACTGGAAAAAAATGTGGGCTCAACAGAGACTTTCTCTTTAAATAAGAGACTCATTTGTGTGGTAACTGGAATAAATGCAACAGGATCATTTACAATATTTACCAAAGAGCTTACTATTATCCAACATTCTCTGGTATGCCAAAAATGCGAGAATATTCTGCAATCAACTTTCAAGTACAGAAGGTTTCATTTGTAAAACAAATAACCACAAAGAGACCACCAACCTATGAGTAGTTTCAAACATTTGTATCTGTATTATTAACACAAGGATTAAGTAGTTCATTTTCAAATATTAAAGGCAATATATTCATAGATTTCACTTCAGCTACAATTCTCTTTAAAGTTGAATGAAGAAGAGATTCAGTGTATTCTCTTTTGTCTTCCATAGTGAATTTTTTATTATCTACATCATTAAATTGGAGAGAGAAAGAGATCAATGGACAAGGAGAATAGAGATATGAATATTTATTTATCTTTGGTTATTTAATGCTTTATTCTTCCAAACAATTGATCGCTTCTTGACCTTTTGGCTAAGATCAAATGTAGTATTCTTCCAATTGATTTCCTGGTGATTAGCTTAAAATCTTGATATGAATATCAGTAGAAATGTTTCTCTGAGAGCCCATACACTGCTTCTTCTAGGAATAAGGGCGAGAAGCAACAAAGTACAACTGGGACTGGAAATTACTCAGCTAACAAAACTACAGAATGCTGACCATAACCCCACAACAATTACCAGTTACCAAATACCTGATATCTGTTCCTTGCTGGGCTTGGTGCTTTCCAAGCATTGTCTCTTCTTTTCACAAAAGCCTCTGACTGCACATTATCGCCTTCACCAAAAATGAGGAAACCAATGCTCGGAGAGAATATATAACCTGACGAATGCCTCTAATTTGGTAAGAAACAGAGCTGGAGATTCAAATTCAGGACTGCTAAGTTCCAGAACATAAGTCTTTCCAATATGCTGCGGTGCCTCTCTACCACCAATTATCTGCAATTACGTAGGTCAAACCTATGTACAATTTTGAAAGAGCTCTCTCTCTTCATATTTTTTCTACTATCCATAGTCCCCTAAAAACTATCCTACCATTATTGTAGATAACTATTAAACACATACATCAGCCCCTAATAATAAATATTTATCCTTCTCACACTTGACTCACACAAAACTGTGATGCCTAAAAAGGATATATAAATTAGAATTCCTATTAGTATACTATGTACTTTTTGTTTAACTACTCTGGATTTATCTTTCTTACAAAATTGCATTCTGAAGAAATGTAAATGTTAAACATTAACAAGCATCCCATTGCTGTGACAATAAAAGACATTTTTTGATATCGGTAGCAATCAGAGAAGTTTGGGGAGTGGGAAAAGGAAGGTCTGAGTGGAGTCTTTTATAGGCCTATAAAATTTAAATGACAGAGCCCTTTATAATCCTGCCAGAATGTAAATTCTTGAGTGTATGAAAGACTAAAAGCTTTGTCTGTATAAAACTGACAAAATACATCAGATTATAATTGGCAGTAGGGTGATAATGGAAAGGAGATGTGGCTTAATTGGAGTTCTGTTCGTGAAAGCACAGAGCTTAGTAGAGTCATTTTAATTATTTCTAGCCATTAATCCTGCAATCATCTATTACTTTCTCCATATATTACATCAGGAAGCATTCCCTGCTGCAAATGCTATGATATTTAAAAAAGCAAATGCCCAGTGAAAACAAAAAGACCCAGACTAGATTCATTGCCTCAGCAGCTGCTCTGGAGAACCATAAACTGACTTTTAAATCATGAACCATCAGGATGGAGAATATGGCTACTTTAATTATTAACAATACACATTCTTGATTCAGACATCCATTTAATCATCACTCAAAACTGTTGCATTAATTAATTAAGTACTTAATGTGATGCTTACGATGTTTCCCTTTAATATGAGCCTTTGATTATTCCTGCCCTGCTTCGACACAGCTGGATGAAACATATCACTGAAAACATACTACCATAATGGCCACTTGCAGTGATTGCTGTAATTGATGGTTTTTCCCAAAACGTGAAGTACTATCACAGAAAGACATGGTTGCGAGCCTTCTGTTAACCATTTCATGTATAAGTCACAGTAGTTACCTTATCTTTCCTTTTGCTTTTTCAAGGACTCACAGACTCCAAAGCTTTATTATTTAAATTGTTACTGCATGTAACTACATAGGTAGGCTGTGTAAGACTCCCATGCTTTCTAGTCTGAGTAAACAAGCAATCCACACTGCAGTTCGTGCAAGTATCTCATCTGATTCCCATTTTACCCACCCATTTCAACTTTAGTTTACAAACACTTAAATTTATACCTTTAAGCATTTTTAAAGGTAAATTCATGCAATTAGTATTTCACCTCCAATCATAACTTCTAAGTTTATGCTATAAACTGAAAATGAATAAAGGAACCGTTAGAATCTAGCCCAGAAAAATGCCAAAAAGTATATTTTAGTGGGAGTCAAATGTAGCCTCAAAACTGTAATTATCTTAATTTTTCAAGTTCCCTCTCATTCCTTCTGTTCTTTTTGTAGGGATTTCCACATTCCAGGAAGTCTCTCATATTGAATTAAAAAGTAATATTTACTGAGTTGCATAGAGTTGACTGATTTTCCCAAGCAAAAATGTATTCTACTGCCTTCACACTGTAGCAGATTACCAAATGTAAATTATTAATGGTCATTTGAGATCCTTTTAGGATTGGACAGCACACAACACTGAATTAAAAACACATTGGCCAGAACCTATCTAAATAGAAGACTATTCTCAAATATTAATGTCCTCTATGAACTCTGCTTTTAGGGGGAAAATATTAGGAATTTATTTTAATAACCAATTTCCAAGACAGCCGTTGGTGTAATTACAAATTCAACCTAGTTTCCTGTATGTGTGCTCTTCTAGAATAAGAACAGGTAACTTGGGGCACCTGGGTGGCTCAGTTGGTTAAGCAACTGCCTTCGGCTCAGGTCATGATCCTGGAGTCCCAGGATCAAGTTCCGCATTGGGCTCCCTGTTCAGCAGGGAGTCTGCTTCTTCCTCTGACCCTACCCCCTCTCGTGCACTCTCTCTCACTCTCTCTCTCTCAAATAAATAAAATCTTTAAAAAAAAAAAAGAACAGGTACCTAGACATGAACTTTACACACTCAAAAATCTTCAGTGGAGGCAAAATTCAGTTGTAATCAAAAAATCAAGGCATGAAAATGAAATCATCTTACAGAAATTTTCAACCACCACTACTGAAGACAAGGAAGAGATTTCTGGCCAACCAAGCACAACCACAAGACTAGAGTAACACTTAGGAGTGTGTGTTCTGGAGTCTAACACCCAAGGAGTTCAAAGTCTGAACCAGTAATTGTCAAGTATTCAAACTTAGATTATAAACTTCCCTCAGCAACAATCTCTTCATTTGTGAAAGAGGATATAATTATCTTTATTTCATAGGATTCCTTTGAGGATTAAATGGGATAAATGTACAGCACCTACAAGTTTGTAGCATATTTTTCATATATTTCATATATTCATTTCAATAAATGTCATATATTTATAATAATTCTTATTTACAAATTTTCTTTTATTCCAACAATTGATTCTGCATGTATTCTGACTACTGTGATCTAATATGTGGAGGTGGTACATTGCTGATCTATACAAAATTCTTAGAATTCATACTTCTGGGACTATTAACCCATAACATCATAATGCCTTTTTACATTCCAGAATTAGCTTATAAATATTGGAAATAAAAGATATAAAGAATTTTCCTATCCTCTGTCTTCACTTCTATTCCTCAGATATAACCAATATACAGTTGACCCTTGAAGAACACAGGTTTGAGCTGCCCAAGTCCACTTACATGTGGATTTTTTTTCGAAAAATACAGTACATGCAAATGTATTTTCTCTTCTTTATGATTTTCCTAACATTCTCTTTTCACTACCTTACTTTATTGTAAGAATACAGTATATAATACACATAACATACAGAATATGTATTGATGTCATCGAGAAGGCTCCCAGTCGACAGCAGGCTATTAATAGTTCGGGTTTGGGGAAGTCAAAAGTTATACATGCATTTTCAAATGCATAGGGGTTGGAACCTCTAATCCTCAAAGGCTGTTCAAGGGTCAATTATAATGAACATTTGTTGTGCAATTTTCCAAATACTGTTCTGTGCTCTTTATTATCTTTAAGTACCTTTTCTAAGCCATGGTTTGTTCCACACATAAGGAGCAACTAAGGGAATGTCAGGTTATATGCATTGGGCAGAGTTTATATTTTCATGGCTTTTCTAATCTTTAGACATTTTTATTCTTCTCTTTACTGTAACATAGATAAAGTAATCTAATTGATCACGAGAAGAAGTTGACTGGAATAGGGGTATGGAGAAAGCTAAGAAAGGTCAGACTGTAGTATACATCAGATACATATAAAATATATATATACATAATGGATGCATATTATAAAGTGAAAGCCAAACTATAAAAACCAGAAATCTTATATACAGATGATAAGCTTATGAAAGGAACATAAGTTCACATTCACTCCAACGCACTTCATCAGACATTTAATAAACATTCAACGGTTCCATTAGTACCAGGACAATGAACAGGAAGAAAATAGAGCATCAAGGAGTACCCACTCCCACGAAATGAAATTACCAGCGTTAACTTGACAATTAAAAGATGAAATACTGCAGCACAAAGCTGCGTGAAACAGATTATCGTGTGGCCTGGAACATTCATCGTAAGAGAGCAGACTGGAAGTCGGCTACTTGAATTTGTAGACGCTTGTCTGATTTCAAATTTCTTCAGCAAAAGAGACTGGATTGTGAGAATACTTTTTAAAATCTGCAAGCTGCAAGTGCTTAAAAAACAGAGGGCAACCTCAGAGTCTCAAAGGGGAAAAATTACATTTGAAGCTCAAAGCTTAAATGCACACCCTAACCGTATATAAACTAGATACAAGTTGGCTTTTAGTGAAATGCAGTGTCTATGAACCACTGCAATTAGTTACATAACATAGTATTTGTTCTAGAGAAAGGAAATGAGTCTCTTTGATCACCTACTTTTCATTCTCTCCCTTTAAGGTTGAGTTCAGATATGTGACGTTATAAACCGCTAAAGCCCCATGGTTCTAAATCAACTAAGGAAGAGAAATATTGAGAAGGTATAGCAGTATTTCTTAGAGTTAAAAAAAATATTTTTAAGTACTGGATTCACATAGAGTTTCATGAATCATGGCAGTTAAAACAAATGATGAAAAAGCATTTCTCAATGTCAGCAAGTCCTTTTTAGGGGATTTTGATAAAATGGGTTGAACTAAGTGGTTTCAAAGTATTAAAAAACAGGGAACTGTACCTAATCTCTTCCAAAAGCTCTCTTTATGTTGTACTTACAAGGCTGACAGGCCCAAACTTTGAAAGTCGGTAGAATAAGCACAAATAGTTTTATATCTGCTGGCTCCCAAAGAGCAAGTGACCCCCACAAGGCCTTATATGCAGTCGGATTAAAAAAAAAAAAAAAAAAAAGGCCAATTGATTATCCCTCAACGTGCATTATCTTTCAGCCCATTGGTATTATATAATACATTGCTACATTTAATGAAATAAGTGATTTCTTAGTAGTTAACAAGATCAAGGGCAAAATATTTCACAATGTTTTGTTAGTAAAAAGCAACCAAGAAGAAAAACATTTACTGGCTATTCAGGATAATCTAAATAAAACAAGGAACAGTAATTTTCAAAGCATGGAATTTGCTCAGAGATCAAGTTCTTTCCTGTACTATATCCTCCCTGCCTCTTACCTTGGGCTGGCCCCGAGAGGCCAGCTGATCCTCGCATCCACTGACCCTCTGTTTGCCCCTGGGGGGCTGTTCCCAGGATATGAAAAGCAGTTGCTTCTTTCTCTACTTCTTGTGGGGCTTGTTTTTTAAGGCTCAGTTCAAAGTACCATCTCCTCCATGAGGCCTCGCAAATTCCCATCGTGCCTCCAGGCCCTGAGCATAAAAGCTGATTCAATACCTTCTCTGTGAATCTACAACACTTTGCTCATGATGATCTTCAGGCATACCAAGGATTTCCTTGTACAAAGACCTGCAATAAAATATTTTTTGATCTTTCCAAATGGAGGGAATAAAGACTGGTCATGACACTGGCACCAATTTATCTGCTTTGAGTTACACATAATTTGAGCCAAGATAACCGGTTATGGGTTGGACAGGTAAGTGAGGGGAAGACAAGAACAAACATTCCTTCTTTTTTTCCAAGTTAGAACAAACATATCTTGAGCATGAACTTGGTGCCAGAATATGAGATGTTGTTTTGTGTTTAGTAGCAACTTCAACCGGAAAATCATCCCATGTGTTAGGTATATCATTATGCACATTTTCCTGAGTAGAAACCTGAAACTCAGAAAGTCACTTGCTTTGCTTAACCCAGTGGTGAATCTGGGTTGCTGATGCAATGAGGTAAAGGGTAACTCACCTTTGGCTGATAGGCAGAATGGCATAGCAAAAAAAAAAAAAAAAAGCAAATGTGAGTTTGAAAGCAAACAAGCTTATGTTTCAGTCTTAGTTCTGATGCTATGAGCCAAGAAAGTTTAGACAAGATCCTATATCACACTTGGCCCCAGCTGCCCCAAATGTACTGTGGGGAAAATAATGATACCAACTTCATAAGGGATTTTGTATAGCGTGTCAAATTCTGCTGAGACCATTGGAACAACACAAGTCATATAATGTCAAGTCTATCTTCTTGAAATTAAACTGTTTCCTTCTTGTAAAACTTTAAAGGAAAAGTTGTCCTAAGGAGTGATTCATTGTTTAAGTATGAGGGATTTTAAAAGATTGTGGTGTAGAAAGTTATTGAAGACAGACCTTCTTTCTTAATAATTCTTGCCCCATAACCTCCTTCTCACTTCTGAAACCAAAAGTAAAAACGTCTCTTGGGATTAAAACAAAGATTGGTGAGAGCAGGAAGAGAAAATGAGGCATGTGCATCCCCTAAGAGAACAAAGGATGAATTTATATGAACTGATTTTATGGTGTTTTCTTAATCTTTAATTTCACATAGAGTTTAGTCCTTTGCCCAGAAGAAGGATTCCTCACTAATCCACATGTTCACAGTCTCAGAACTGCATTTACTATAGGCAAGTTGAAACAGAAAGCAGCCCAGAAAAGAGTAACTAGGCTCCCAAAGAAGTTACCTCACAAATGTCTCCAACTCCTAGGACAGCGAATACGAGGACACCTCAGAGGCTACCACCTTATGCCACAGGATTGTTGTACTACAAAGGAAACCACGAGGTTTAATCCGGATGATTACAATGTGCTCATGCCACCAAGGCGAAACCATGAAACACGCATTCTGAAGCCCAGTTGTTCCCGAGAACTCCAGAAAGATGCCCTTCCGGTCGTCAGCTCCACACTCTGATCTGATGTCAAGAGAATTCGAAATTCTTCTGCTCCCCAGCTTCCCCATCTTCTATTTCACTAAGATTTTATGGGCAATAATGAGATGGTCGAGGTTGTACCTTAGGTTTCTTTTGAAAGGCCATAAAATTGCATTACTATTATAAGAGGTACACTGAGGCATATTAAAAGTTTAGAATTTAATTGAGCAAGAATTGATTTCAATTGGGCAGCGCCAACCAGATAGTCGTCAGCAGCACTCTGCCAATGGCAGCTAGGGGAAAACTTTAGAGAGAAGAGACTGAAGCAAAGAAAGAAAGCTGTTCCGGATTGGCCGGCTGGCCTTGGGTTTCAATTTCTAACCTTGAGGTATTTATAGGCTGATTTTGCCTTCCTTTCCCAGGTGCCATGAAATTAGTGCTATATGAGTCTACCCAAGCCCCCTCGTTTAATTAATTTAACACTATTTGAAATACTTTTGTATTTTCTAGTTATATTAGATGAGACCCAAATTAATGTTCACATATAAAACTTTATAAGTGTCATGATGAATTAAAAACAGTACTTCAAAGAAACAGGGAAAAGGAAGCACATAATAAAGAATGGCGGAACTTAAAATGTCTTGCTCTTTCTTTATAATATTATCAGAAATATTTTTATGAAGAAGATAGCCAGTGGGATTTATTCACTTTTATAGATCTATTTAATCATGGCCAGCGTCTCTCTTTCACTCTCCACTGTTAAATATTCATTTCTCCAAGTTCCCTTTGAAACATAAACCATGACTAGGCTAAACCCTTTCCCCTACAATTATCTGCAATCTCCAAGTTTAAGTTATTCAACAGCTATCACATTAATTATGTCTATCTGCTAAATTATTCCCACAAGTCCTATAGACATTCTTTGAAATGGAGCATTCATTCTGTATTTATGCATATTTCATTATGTTACAGATCACTGTATTAAGAAAAGCAATCCTAAGGATCGACTTTTATGATAAATAACCTAATATTCATAGTCCTTCCTTTATGCTTGCTTGGCCATGCTCATTTTCATAACACTCTGTGTTGGAGAAGAGAAAAACTACTGCTTATCCAGACTGCTGATCTTCTGCTACTTCTGCCACATTTTACTTTTGTGGTTTCCCAGAGGAAAGCTATAATGAGGGTGGCAGATACAACTGTTTACAAACACTATTATTTAATTATCTACAGCACAGAATTAAATTATGAAGAAATCTAAAGTGACAAATTGAGTCTCCTTTTGGAGCATTTTAGACACATGATGTTTCCTGTATATTTTTTCAATGGCAGAAATGGCACACAAAAAAATATATGCATATAATAATGGGTAATAATGATGGATATAATAATGATGTATAATATTGTATGTATGTGCATGTATATACACTGGGGAGGGCATGTGCTGTGGTGAGCACTGTGAATTGTGTAAGACTGATGAATCACAGACCTGTACCCCTGAAACAAATAATACATTATACATTAATAAAAAAATAAATTAAAAAATATATAGATGTACATATTTATTCATGTATTTATTTATGTACACATGTGCTCTTAGCTTTAAGCCAAGCTTACTAGAAGTGAAAATATGGGAGAACTTTCATTCATTTAACCAGGGTTCACTTAACTCTTACTATTTGCCAAGCATTATTCCAAGCTCCAAGCAGAGGGATTACAAAACTGAAGACTATTGCAAGGAAAGGCAAGAACTCCTATAGCCGTGATGAAGAAATCACCCAACAGACCCTTCATATTTCCTGTGACCATAAACAAAAGGAGAGGCAATCACAAAAGCAGGGATGCTATGACAAGTGTGTACCAGCTGGATATACTAATCATTGATTAAATGTAGTAAAAATGTGTGTTAGGTTAAATGTATGCAAATTAAATATGTTAATACAGCTTTGGGCCTGCATGTTATTTTTTGTTTGTTGGTATACCTGGTCTTGGTTATAATGCTACAGCTCCTTGAAAGCAAGGACTAGGTTACCGTCTTAGTATTTCTGTGTCTTCATAGTGCCTACACATAGGAAGTGATCCGAAAATGTTAGTTAAGCTAAAAAATATACTCAGTGGAATATAGAAGACAGTGTGTTTCACTTTAATATATAATCCCAGAAATAATATTTGCAGTAGTACATGCTGAAGTGCTTATATTTATAAAGTTTATTATCTAAACTGCTCTTGGCAGCAAGTACAGACAACAGAGGTTGCAAACCTACAATCTGACACTACAGATTACAATAAAAGAAATAAAGATGAGTTGGCTATCATAACCATAAAGGTTATATGTGTATTTCTTCATTCCTTTTAATTTTGGTAAAAAGAGGAAGGACGACAGAATGATGAAGCGGTGTTTTCATTGCTGGCATGTTCCTGGGCACCCTGGATAATATGCCGGAGTAACAAGAGGTCAGATACTATTAAAGACACACAGCATAAAATCACAGTAGAACTGTTCATTAGCTAGAATTCTTGGAGACCAGGTAGCCTTCTGAAGGATCATATATAATACCTTGATCTCAAAATTTATGGTGAAAAAGTCCTTGATCATATTAATGTCATTGCGTTTTGTCTGTGTTTCATGGTAATCATGATGGATTTTCTTAAGATGTATACCTTTCATGTTCAGGTACAAATAGCCTAAGATATGATTAATGCTTTGCACTAAATCAGATTTTTTTTTCCACATACAGGAAAACAATCATGAGGCAGACAAGCAGCTACATTATCATTCACAAGAGAGTTGCTTTTTCAAGGAATCAGCATAAAATAAAATATTGAAAATATAATGCAGTGTCGTTTATATTGGGGAATTAGAAAGTAGCTGTGTCAGCCCACGACACATGGCTTTAAAACTGTACTTTGCTATTTGGGATAAAGTTTGAAAGTGAGAGCTGTGTAGGAGAAGCATGAGCTCTGGATGACAGGCAGGACTCCTGGAGACCCTCGGGTCTGGCTCTGAAACACTCATTTAATGTATAATCTGTGTATTTACAGTAAAGTTGTCCCCAGTGAACTCTTTGCTTCCTAGTGATTCTTTCAAACTACTGAGCTACAAAAACAAGAAAACAATCAACTTTAGGATGCTTTTCCCTCCTAAACTGCATTCAAACTTAAATGTAAGAAGAATAAATAAAGTTATTTTGGAAATGGAAGTTGCAGGAATTTTCATCTGATCACAGGATTTCAGCTTCTTAGAAAACATATTAAAAGACATTTAGATCACACTGTCGTCATCCAAAGGTCAAACAAATCCTTTGAGATCCGTGGTTCTCAAACTTTAAGATGCCTCAGAATCAGCGGATTTGTGAAAACACAGATGGCTGAGCCCCACCCCCCAGGGATTCTGGTTCATTATGTCTGGAGTGGGACTGGAGAATGTGCATTTCTCACAAGTTCCTAGGTGACAGTGTTGGTGTTGGTCTGGGGATCACACCTGGAGAACGTCCACCCTAGATCACAATTTCAGTCTTTGATCACCTTTAGTGGTAAGGAATCACTAACTCAATTCATCAAATAGTTATCAAGCATCTGTTCTCTGAATGGCATTGTGTTGGAGTACCCAAATAACAGGAAAAAGATTACTGATTTTGAACAGCTTCAGTTTCGTGGAAGAAAGAGATATAATAAGTATTTCAATATAATAAGACAGACAGAGACACAAGGTGCTATGAGAATAGAAAGAAGGGTAATCTGCCCAAAACAGGGTTCACAAAGCCTTCCTGGAAAACATGTCACATGAACATGGCATTGAAAAAAGGAAGCTGGGGAGGGAACTCCAGCAGGAGAAAAGACACCTAGAAATATCCACCTACACATAACTAGGTACATGAAGTATAGGCAAAAGAGTTTACAAACATGAAATTTTTATATTACAAATTCCAATTTAAAAAATGTTATTGAGGGGCACCTGGGTGGCTCAGTCGTTAAGCATCTGCCTTCAGCTCAGGTCATGATCCCAAGGTCCTAGGATCGAGCCCCGCATCGGGCTCCCTGCTCAGCGGAAGCCTGCTTCTCCCTCTCCCACTCCCCCTGCTTGTGTTCCCTTTCTCACTGTGTCTCTCTCTGCCAAATAAATAAATAAAAATCTTTAAAAAAAAAAAAGTGTTATTGAGTTGGTTACCATAACTATAAAGGATCTATCTATATTTTCTTAGTTCTTTTAATAGTATTTAAAATATGAAAATTATCTGTTATCTCTATCTATGTCCATTAAGTATCTCACAAGAAAAATTATCCAATTATGAAAATAAACCTACCATACACATAGAACACCTACTGTATGAATGCCCCAGTGGCCTAGAAGATTCCTTTCTACTTAAAGGGACATGAAAGCTCTTTTTAGGTTGCTTTCCCAGAGTGACGGAAAAGCATTCATCTTGTTTTTAAATGAAAACAAAATGAAAGTAAAAAAGGCAAGTAGTCACTGCCTTCCCAGGTGTATGTTTAACAAGATATAACTGTGGTTATGAAAGCTCCTAGGGCCACTAAGAAATCAAGTAATGAGGGGTAGGGAATCCTGTCTGTGAAAACTAGAGAAGGTAGAAACTCTGCATGGGGAAGTAGGAGACAGAGTCCCACTGTCCTCAGCACCTTCCATCAGGCTCCCTCCTGCCAGGCTGGAACCCCAGGGAAAGGCAAAAAAAAAAAAAAAAAAAAAGCCTTTTTATCTATGAATTCCAGCATCATGGTGGAATTTGGTATGACAGACAGTAAGAGGACAGAGAACTATTAAGTGGGTAAGGCCTGAGGGTGAGCAATAGTTCACCGAATTCATTCAAATTGAACATGATGGTATGACTAGGGAAGGAAGAACTTGAAAAGCATGCACACAGCGCTGAGGAAAAGACTAGATATGTATGCAGTTCAAAAAGAGACATAACTAAACTACAGAAGTAGACATCAGAATAATGGGTTACCTTTGGGAAGGAAGAAGGGACTGTGATTGAGAGAGGCAGAGGGAAGCTGCTGGGGTGTAGCAACCCTCTATGGTGGCAGCATGACTTATTTTGTAATAATTCACTGAGCTGGAAATATTTTTGTACACTTTTTCTATATGTGGGTCATATCTCGTAACAAAAGAGCTTTTAAAAAATAAAAACAACTTATGTAAACTTCTCTTCTTACTTGGTCCGAAGCTTTGCTCCTAAGTACACATAGGAACTTCAGCTCTTATAACTCGTGAACCTGGGACACAGGGCATCTTATATTTGGGGTAAATGGTCTGTTTTCCAGGTGAAACAGAAAACTGTTGTTTCTGTTCAGGGAAGACACGATTAGGACCAGAACTGAGACAAAGATGTGGGAAGAGTGAAATAGGAAAACTTCAGGAGAGTTTTCAAAATAGCCTTAATAGAACTTAGTAACCAATTAATAAGAGGTTAGGGTAAAATTTTCAAATAATTTCAAGATTTCAGACTTGAGTACCATGTGGCTGGTGATGCTTTTAACCTGGCCAGTGAAAATGGGGGATGCCAGTTCTCCTTCTTAGGCCATGTTACCTGCTAAGTTAGAAATGTGCATCGAGGTAAAATCTTTTTCAACAGAAGATTCTATTTTTCTGTGTTCCTGTCTTAGTTGGGGAAAAAATGATTGTTGTCTATATAGAACTTGCTTCGGCAATGCCTAAGGAGTGTTCACAGGAAATTCTGCTATGCTTTGTTTTTTACTCCAATGTATTCCAGATTGACGTGCTGTCACTGAGACATGAGACTAATCCAAATATGAGACAAAGGAAAGACAGATCACAGTTGGCCATAGATCAAATAAGGAGACGAAAAAGAAGGAGTTAACAAAAAGTGGCCCTGATATTAGACATGAAGTCTTTCCCCCTAAAAATTTTGTTCTGCCTGATACCTGAAGTTCCATTATTAGATAACCATTCTATGCTTAAGAATTTCCTTCCCCCTGGTGTTTTCTTTCAAACTTCACATTTTCATGAGAGTTATGTGATGAGACTATCATGACTTTTCATCTATCATTGGAAAAATGAGATGAACATACAGAAAAATTCATAGAAATGAAAATTAACTTCAAAATATTATATTTAGCATAATGCCAACGTTATATAGAGTGTGAAATTTGTCTCCAGCCCAAAAGTCAGAAATTAGCTATTACAACAATTTTACAATTTTCAACTCTTTTAATTTATTGGCAGCATTGTTTGAATGACTTCTTCTCTGAAGAATTTAAAGAGTGAACAACTACAGTGCTTCTGAGATTATTTGAGCAATCTCAGAATATGGGAACACCAATGATTTGTGCTAAGTTTGTACTCATTAAAATATGTAGTAAATTCTTAGCTAACCGGAAACAACTGTTGAGAAGACACACTGGGCCAGTGTAAAGATAACAAACACCAAACTAGTTTGTGCACCAGCAAACTGAAATATATTGGCAAATTCTCTACAGGGATCCTTGATTCCTACAGAGACAGAGTAAACTACATACCAAAATTTTGGAGAGTAAAGCGGTGGTTCTAAAACTTTGCTGTACACTAGAACTACCTGGGGAGCCTTTGAAAATCCCAATGCCACGTAACAGCTAATACCAATTAGGTTGGAATGTCTGGGTGTGGGAACTAGGCATCAAAATTTTTTAGGACACCCAGCTGATTCCAATGTGCAGCAAAATTTGGGAAGCACTGGAGTAAGCTTACAGTTTTATATCCACCACATCTGCTTAGAAAGTATCAGAAGTTGTTCATTAAAAGTTTAGTTTGGGAAGGGAATGGGAGTAATTCCTAGATCCCTTTCTGCCACTAATCCATGAACACTACCCTCCCTACCCTACTTCCTTGACAACCCATCATTATCTGGCTTTGGGGAGAGGAGAAGATAAGACCAGGGAAATGGTAGAGTTTGCTATCATTCAGCAGTAGGGGGACTTCAGTATTACAACTCTGATTCTCTTATTATCTCATCCACAGATCAGCACTCTGTGTTCAACACCATGGCTGGTATTGGCTCCACATTTCCTCGTCTCTAAACCTAAGGTCAAGATAAGCAGCACTAAGGCAAAATGGCTGCCTGTAAGTTCATCCTGGACTCTGAGCGTGAAGAGAGACATGATTAACAGTAAGTACGATGAGCCATTCCTTTCCTCTTGCTACATCTCACGGGCTTAATTTCCCCTCCAGTCAATCATTTTCTCAGGATCCTGAGCTACACTTCGGTCTTCTGATGTCTTCACTGTGCCATAGAATGCTTTATTTTGTTCTCATTAACAGCTGACAGGAGCTTCCCAGGAGATGCAGAGTGAGATGTCTGGTTCTTTATTTCTGAAATACCTTCCTTAGTTAACTATTTGGCATTAAAACGCAAATGTCTCTCACAGGGGCTCACTCCCTTTGACCTTTAAAATAAAATTGTACCTATAGGATCTGGTGTTGCCCCATTTTTCTATCCTAGGTTGTATGTGAGATTTAAGTAAAGCAATCCTACCCCTCAAAAAGCAGATCTCAGTTGAAGAGTTGATGAGTAAACATTAAGCCTCCATGTCAAGCACAGACAAATAAGTACACACTATGCTATACAGAAAAAAAAAAATGAAACCACCCACATTTTTAATAATTTAAAAATACTACTCTATTTACATTGCCAAGTAGTAGTATGTTCCATCTCTATTGGTTATTGGAAGAAGGGCTACAGCACATACGCATAAGATCAATAAAAATTTCTCTTTGGAGATGACTGATGAATACATATCACTGCAGACAATACTGACCATTAGTCACATACCAGACACAAAGAGTGTCTCTGTTGTGACCTCAGCTTTATCATTAATTCCAGGGAGTTCTTCTGAATGTGTCCATACATAAAATGATGATTACCTTACCTTAAAACCTGAAAATTTTAACTGGATTTCAATTACTCTGCTAACTTACATGGCCAGAATCAAAACTGTTTTACAATCACGTCAGTATCAAGTTCATGGAACTGATGTTGCATTAACACGTAAAAACTTACTTGACCTCTTGATGCCTCCATTCTTTTTTTTTTTTTTTAATTTAGTTGATGCCTCCATTCTTACAGCTTAAAATGGTGACTGGTCCCTAGCACCATGCTGTTTCCATCAGGAAAATAACATGCTGGTTAAAGAGGGGATGTCAAAAGATACTTCAAAAACCACAAATGAAAGTTACTGGAGGAGTCCAACATGGATATTTTTATAACTACATTTCACATTTTATCTCAGTTAAAGTCACAAAAGTTGCATTATTGTTCTAAGAAAACTTTTTTTATATTTGATGAGATGATAATAAATGTAGGGGTCACTGTCTTTAGATCATATATACTGATAAGCATATTATTTTATGGCTGTAAAAAGTCAATCAAATATAACTACCAAGTACAAAAGATGTTTATTCCAACATATTTAAATAAGCTTATTTATGACCTTTGCTTTTGGTAGCATGTTTGATTTTAAAATTTGAAGGAAGACATCTAGTTTTATCCTTGATATATAAAAAGCCCGGAAGCTGTCATTTCCATCCTCCAAAGAAAAAAAAAAAGCTGAACACAAAAAAATCAAAGACTTTTCTTGAATATCAGAGAAACTGAGGTCTTAGGGAAAACTGCCACCAGGAAATCTGGCGACACAAGTGCATTCAGCGAGGCACAACCGAGATCTGTTCATCTAGAGAAGATGCCTCTGGAGCCAATAACTGATAGGAACATTTAAACATTAATTTATTGAATTACTGGAGGCTGACTGTGGACTACTTTCAAAGTCAGAAATTCTTGAGGACTGGATTCTTGGGAGGAGGTGGGATCACGATTTTGTGGGCCTTTCCTCTGGAAAAAAACAACAGATTCTCACGATGAAGATCCTAGAAAGATCCTTTCATGGCCCTGAGAGAAGAAGGGCAAGGGTAATCACTGTAAAATATGCCCAGAGCTTAACTCTACACCAAAGCCTACTCTTCAGCGGGAAAGACATCACCATAGCCTTATCTTGGCTGGGAAAAGAGAATTCCTCCTACTCCATCTCCCTCTGGTCTTCCTGTCTCCCCTAAGAGAAAAGAGAAGTCAGCAAGGGTCAGAACTTCAATGAAATACATTGGGAATAGTGTATGGAAGGAAAGTAAGCAGAGTGCAGGGAGGGGAAAGCCATACCACTGGAGAAACAAATGTGAAGATCACAGCCGTAAGACACAGGCTTCTAAAAGACTGAGATTTAATCAGAAGATTATAGAACACTCTCCCTACCTAACAGCTTACTATAATACAGGGCTCCAGGATAATATAATACTTAAAATACAATATATGTTAATTATAATACAACACAATGGTAATAATTAGAGTAAAATAAAACAATAGAATAATAGAATATAATAATTATATAATAGTGGATTACAACTCAGAGAACAGCAAGTCACAGACTCTCTATGAGAAGGAGTACTTGGAAAATCTTATGATCAAGAGGTGAGACAAAAACAAGGACACCAGAATTATCTGAATTCTCTGGCACATACAGCTACAGAAACCATTAAACATAGCCCAAATCTGAGCCATATTAACATATTCCCCTATCCCTAATGGCCAGTTTCCCTCAGTTCCTATTACCCTATCCAACAAGTCTTTCAAAAAAGATTATAAGACATGACAAAAGACAAGAGAACACAGTCTGCAGAGCCAAAGCAATCACCAGACTCGGAATCAGATGTGACATCATTGATGAAACTATCAGAAAGGGAATTTAAAATAACTATAATTAATATCTTTACATCTATAAAGATAAAAGTAGACACCTTCAAAAATATAAATAATGTAGGAATGAGACAATTACTGTAAGAGTCAAACAGAAATGGTAGAAATCAAAAACACTGTACCAGGAATAAATAATGCCTTTTTGGGCTTGATCAGTAGACCCAATATGGCTGAGGAAACAACCAGTGAGCTTAAAGAGAGATTAATAGAAACTTCCCAAACTGAAATAAAAGAGTAAAAAAGAAAGAAAAAAAGAAAGCATAACATTCAAGAACTGTGGGACAATATCAAAAATGTAAAACACATACAGTTGACCCAGAACAATTTGGGGGTTACGGGCAGTGACCCCCTGTGCAGTCAAAAAAAATTTACAACTTTTGACTTCCTCAAAGCTTAAAGCTTAACTATTAATAGCCCACTGTTGACCAGAAGCCTTAGTGATAACATAAACAGTCAATTAATATATATTTTGTATGTTATATGTACTAATACTAAATTTTTACAATAAAGTAAGCTGGAGTAAAGAAAATCTTATTAATAAGATGAAAAACACAGTTTTTTTTTAAAATTCCAGTATAGTTAACATAGTGTTATATTAGTTTCAGGTATACAGTATGATTTAATAATTCCACACATCACCCAGCGCTCACCAAGATAAGTGCACTCTTAATCTTCTTCACCTATTTCACCCATCCCCCCACCCACCTCCCCTCTTGTAACCTTCAGTTTGTTCTCTATAGTTAAGAGTCTGGTTTTTTGGTTTGTCTCTTTTTTTTTCTTTGTTCACTTGTTTTGTTTCTCAAATTCCACCTATGAGTGAAATTATATGGTATCTTTCTCTGACTTATTTCACTTAGCATTATGCTATCTAGATCCATCCATGTTGTAAATGGAAAGATTTCATATATGTATTTACATGTGTATGTATATGTACCTTTATCCTCTCCTTTATCTCCTTTATCCACTCCTCTTTATTCATTCATCTATGATGGACACACTTGGGTTGCTTCCATAATTTGGCTATATTGTAAATAATGCTGCAATAAACATAGGGGTGCATATATCTTTTCAAATTAGTGTTTTCATACCCTTGGGATAAATACCCAGTAGTGGAATCACTGGATCATATGATAGTTCTCTTATTAATTTTTTGAGGACCCTCCATACTGTTTTCCACAGTGGTTGCACCAGCTTGCATTCCCACCAACAGTGCACGAGCGTTCCTTTTTCTCCACAGCCTCACCATCACTTGGCCGTTCTTGTGTTTTTGATTTTAGCCATTCTGAGAGGTGTGAAGTGATATCTCATTGTGGTTTTGGTTTGCATTTCCCTGGTGATGAGTGAAAAGATGTTGAGCATCTTTTCATTTGTCTGTTGGCTATCTGGATGTCTTCTTTGGAGAAATGTCTGCTCATGTCCCCTGTCCTTTTTTAATTGGAGTATTTGGTTTTTTGGTGTTGAGTTATGTAAGTTCTTCATATATTTTGGATACTAACCCTTTATCAGATATGTCATTTGCAAATATCTTCTCGCATTCAGTAGGTTGCCTTTTTTGTTCCCTGCTTCCTTTACTGTGCAGAAACTTTTTATTTTGATGTAGCCCAAAAAGTTTATTTTTGCTTTTATTTCCCTTGCCTTGGGAGACATTATCTGGAAAAATGCTGCTATGGCCAATGTCAGAGAGATTATTGCCTATGCTCTCTTCAAGGATGTTTATGGTTTCAGGTCTCACCTTTAGGTCTTCAACCCATTTTGAGTTTATTTTTGTGTATGGTGTAAGGAAGTTTCATTCTTTTACAGGTGGCTGTCCAGTTTTCACAACATTTGTTGAAAAGATTGTCTTTTCCCCATTGTATATTCATCCCTCTTTTGTCAAAGATTAATTGACCATATAATTGTGGTTTTATTTTTGAGTTTTCTGTTCTATTCCATTGACCTATATGTCTATTTTTATGCCCATTCCATACTGCTTTAATTACTACTGTTACATAATAAAACTTGAAATCTTGAATTGTAATACCTCCAGGTTTTTTTGTTTTTCAAGATTGCTTTGGCTATTTGAGGTCTTTTGTGATCCCATACAATTAAATTTTAGGATTGTCTGCTCTAGTTCTGTGAAAAATGCTGCTGGTATTTTGACAGGGATTGCATTAAATCTGTAGATTGCTTTGGGTAGTATGGACATTTTAACAATATTTGTTATTCCAACCCATAAGCATGGAATGTCTTTCCATTTCTTTGCATTGTCTTGAATTTCTTTTATAGAGTTTTATAGTTTTCAGAGTACAGGTCTTTTACCTCTAGGATTAAGTTTATTCCTAGATATTTTTTTGTTTTTGGTACAATTATAAATGGGATCATTTTCTTAATTTCTCTTTCTGCTACTTCAATATTTAGTGTATATAAATGCAATGTATTTCTGCATATTGATTTTGTATCCTGCAACTTCACTGAATTCATTTATCAGTCTAGTAGTTTTTTGATGGAGTCTTTAGGGTTTTGTATATATAGTATAACATCATCTGCAAACAATGAAAGCTTTACCTTTTCCTTACCTATCTGGAAACATTTTCTTTTTTTTGTCTACTTTTGTGTCTCAGACTTCCAGTACTATATTGAATAAAAGTGGTGAGATTGGACATCATTGTCTTGTTCCTGATCTTAGGGGAAGAGCTCTCAGTTTTTCACCAGTGAGTATGATGTTAGCTATGGATTTTTCATATATGGCTTATAATATGTTGAGGTATGTTCCTTCTAAAACTACTTTGTTGAGGGTTTTTATCACAAACAGATGTTGTACTTTGCCAAATGCTTTTCTATACCTATTGAAATGATCATATGGTTCTTACCTTTCTTTTGTTGGTGTAAGGTATCATGTTGATTGATTAATGAATACTGAACCACTCCTGCATCCCAAGAATAAATCCCACTTGATCATAGTGAATGACTTTTTAATGTATTGCTGGACTTGGTTTGCTAATATTTTGTTGAGGATTTTTGCATGTATGTTCATGAGGGATACCAGCCTAGAGTTCTCTTTTTTTGTAGTGTCTTTATCTGGTTTCAGTATCAGGATAATGCTGGCCTCATAGAATGAATATAAAAGCTTTCCTTCCTCTTCTATTTTTTGGAATACTTTGAGAAGAACAGGTGTTAACTCTTCTTTAAATGTTTGGTAGAATTCACCAGTGAAGCCATCTGGTCCTGGACTTGTTTGTTGAGAGTTTTTTATTACTGATTCAACTTCATTACTGGTAACTGGTCTGTTCAAATTTTCTATTTCTTCTTGATTCAGTATTCTGGAGGTTATATGTTTCTAGGAATTTACCCATTTCTTCTAGGTTGTCCAGTCTGCTGGCACATAATATTGCATTATATTCTCTTATCATTGTTTGTATTTCTGTGGTATCAGTCATTATTTCCTCCTCTTTCATTCTGATTTTGTTTGAGACATCTCTCTTCTCTTTCTTTCTTTCTTTTTTTTTTTTTTAATGAGTCTGGCTAAAGGCTCATCAATTTTGTTGATCTTTTCAAAGAACTAGCCCCTGGTTTCATTGATCTGTTCTATTGTTTTAGTTTCCATTTCATTTATTTCTGCTCTAATCTTTATTATATCCTTTTTCCTACTGGTTTGGGGTTCTGTTTGTTTTCTTTTTCTAGCTTCATTAGATGTAACATTAGGTTGTTTGAGACTCTTCTTGCTTCTTGAGGTAGGCCTGTATTCCTATAAACTTCCCATTTAGAACAGCTTTTGCTACATCCCAAATACATTTACAGTTCTGCACTGTATTTACTGAAAAAAATGTGAGTGATGAGGCGCCTGGGTGGCTCAGTTGTTGAGCGACTGCCTTCGGCTCAGGTCATGATCCTGGAGTCCCAGGTTCGAGTCCCACATCGGGGTCCCTGCTCAGCAGGAGTCTGCTTCTCCCTCTGACCCTCCCCCTCTCATGCTCTCTCTCTCTCAAATAAATAAATAAAATCTAAAAAAAAAGAAAAAAGAAAAAAAAAGAAAAAAATGTGAGTGAACCTGAGCAGTTCAAGTCTGTGTTGTTCAAGGGCTAATTGTAATAAGAATACCAGAATGGGAGAAAAGAGAGAACAGAAAGATAACTGGAAAAATCTTCAAATATTTGGAAATTAAATAACACAGCTCTAAATAACCCACAAGTCAAAGAAGTCTCAAAAATTTTTAAATGTTCCCTAAATGTAAATAAAGCCCATATATTAGAAAATATGAAAGGTATAAAATTGATAACCTAGGATTCCAGTTTTAAAAATTAGAAAGAGGAGGAATTTAAGCCTAAACCAAGGAGAGAATGATAAATAAGGACAGAAAACAATGAATTCGCAATCAATAAAAGTGAAAAACCAATAAAATCAAAAGGCACATTTGAAAAGATCAATAAAATTGATAAATGAATGGATATCACAAATGAAAAGGGTTCATCCTTATTGATTCCATGGAAATTAAATAGATAGTAAAGGAATAGTTTGAGCACTCTATGCCTACAAATTTGATGATTAGATGAAATGGACCAACTCCTTAAAAGACACAAACTTATCAAAACTTACACAAGAAGAAATAAGTAAACTATTTCATATCTATTAAATAAATTAAACTAATAATTTACAACTTCCCAAAAAAGAAAGCACAAGGCCCAGATAGTTTCATTGGTGAACTCTATCAAGCATTTAAGAAAGCAATGATACTTTTTTTTTTTCTCATTAAACTTTTGTTTTAATGGGTCTCAAAATTCTGTGACAGATTTTTGGTCAAGTTGTTTCCATTAAAAAGTACTTATTTTAAAAACTAATAACTTAAAGCTGCCACACACACACACAAAAAAGCAAATGGTCCACAAAACATTTTCCTTTCCTTCTGAAGGTTTTACAATGCATTGTTATCATTAACCAGTCTTTTACTATTAAACTTAAATGGCGGAGGGCATGTTCTGCATGGAGCACTGGGTGTTATGCACAAACAGTGAATCATGGAACACTACAACAAAAACTAATGATGTAATGTATGGTGATTAACTTAACATAATAAAAAAAAAAAACTTAAATGGCTAATTGACACAAACAGTTCTGAGACCGTTCTTCCACCACTGATTAAGACTGGGGTAGCAAGTATTGGGAATAATATTCATTTAGCCTTCTGAGCTTTCTGGGCAGACTTGGTGACCTTGTCAGCTCCAGCTGCTTTCTTGTCCACTGCTTTGATGACACCCACAGGAACCGTCTGTCTCATGTCATGAACAGCAAAACGGCCCAGAGGAGGATAGTCAGAGAAGCTCTCAACACACACAGGCTTTCCAGGAACCATATCAACAATGGCAGCATCACCAAATTTCAAGAACTTGGGACCATCTTCCAGCTTTTTTCCAGAACGATGATCTATCTTCTCCTTCAGCTCAGCAAACTTGCAAGCAATGTGAGCTGTGTGACAATCCAGCACAGGGGCATATCCAGCACTGATTTGGCCAGGATGGTTCAGGATAATCACCTGAGCCGTGAAGCCAGCTGCTTCCATTGGTGGGTCATTTTTGCTGTCACCAGCCACACTGCCACGACGAACATCTTTGACAGATACGTTCTTGACACTGAAGCCCACATTGTCCTCAGGAAGAGCCTTACTCAAAGCTTCATGGTGCATTTCAACAGACTTTACTTCACTTGTAACATTGACTGGAGCAAAGGTGACCACCATGCCAGGTTTAAGAACACCAGTCTCTACTCAGCCCACAGGGACAGTACCAATACCACCAATTTTGTAGACGTCCTGGAGAGGCAGACGCAAGGGCTTGTCAGTTGGACAAGTTGGTGGCAGAATGCAATCCAGAGCTTCAAGCAGTGTGGTTCCACTGGCATTCCCATCTTTACAGGTGACTTTCTATCCCTTGAACCAAGGCATGTTAGCACTTGGCTCCAGCATGTTGTCACCATTCCAACCAGAAATTGACACAAATACTACTGTGTCGGGGTTGTAGCCAATTTTCTTAATGTAGGTGCTGACTTCCTTAACGATTTCCTCCTATCTCTTCCGGCTGAAGGTTGGCTCAGTGGAATCCATCTTGTTAACACCCACAATTAGTTTTACACCCAGTGTGTAAGCCAGAAGGACATGTTCACGGGTCTGCCCATTCTTGGAGATACCAGCTTCAAATTCACCAACACCAGCAGCAACAATCAGGACAGCACAGTCAGCCTGAGATGTGCCTATAATCATGTTTTTGATAAAGTCTCTGTGTCCTGGGGCATTGGTCACATAATACTTGCTGGTCTCGAATTTCCACAGGGAGATATCAATGGTGATACCACGTTCATGTTCAGCTTTCAGTTTATTCAAGACCCAGGCATACTTGAAGGAGCCCTTTCCCATCTCAGCAGCCTCCTTCTCGAATTTTTCGATAGTTCTTTTGTCGATCCCACCACATTTGTAAATCAGATGACCAGTAGTGGTGGACTTGCCTGAATCTACGTGTCCAATGACAATGATGTTGATGTGAGTCTTTTCCTTTCCCATTTTGGTTTAGGTTGAGTGGTGGTTTTCACGACACCTGTGTTCTGGTGGCAAACCCATTGCGGAAAAAAAAGAATGATACTAATTTTTGACAATCTCTTCCAGAATATACAAGGAGAGAACTTCTTAATCATTCTTTAAGGCCACAATTACCTTAATATCCAAAAAAAAATAACATAAAACAAAATAAAGATAGCACAAGAAAGCAAAACTACAGACCAATATCTCCTATGAATACAATGCAAAAATCCTCCATAAAATATTAGTAAATTGATGTCTACAATGTACAAAAAGACTAAGTTTTATCCCAGAATTGCAAAGTTAGTTTCCAAAACCAATTAATGTTATAAAACACATAAAGAGAATAGAAGACAAAAACTACATGATCATCTCAATAGATGCAGAAAAAGCATTTCACAAAATCCAATACCCATTTATAATAAACATTCTTAGCCATCTAGGAATAGAAGGAAACTTCAACTTCATAATAAACATCTACAAAAAAACTTTATATGTGATAATGAAAACTGGATACTCTCCCCTGAAAATTGAGAAAAAGGTAAGCATGCCCTCTCTTACAATTCTTATTCATTATTGTACTGAAAGTCATAATTAATTCAGTAAGAAAAAAATGAAAGCTACAAAGATGGTATGTGAAACACAAGGTACAAAATATTATGATTGTATTATATGACTATTTTAAAATAAATTATGTTTGTCAAAATATTAACAGTTGTTTCCATGTGGTAGAATTATAAGTAAGTTCTAATTCTTTATATTTTATGATTTATCAACTAGGAATCTATTGCTCTTTCTTCCCTTGGTGCTTAAAATTTATTTGTTTGTTTGTTTGTTTATGTATGTATGTATGTATGTATGTATGTATTTATTTATTTATTTATTTGACATCAAGCTAACATCCCACTGACTTAGTAAAATGCAAAGATGTAGAATATGAATAGTTAAAATTTAATTTACCATATTTTCTTTAGCACTTATTTTATGACTGTCGGCTAGGAGGCCTTGATTGATAACACAAGGCAAAATTTATGTCACAGTATGCCCTAAAGTTGTGACTCCTACTTTTGAGGTATTTTATGTTTTAAATTTATACAAAAATTTTTTAAACATCATACAGTAAAACATCTGAAAGCTACAATTAAAATGTAAGTGGTAAAAAGTACATTTGTCTTGAACCATTGTTTTTTTGTCAAAAAACAAAACACAGTAGTTTATTCATAACTCCATGTATCACCAAGTTAGTCAAAACAATCTACAATTCACTGCCTCTTACAACATTCAGATTAGTACAACTCAGCTTCCATATATTGCTTCACATTAGCTCCATTTGTTCTCAGTAAAGATAACCAAGATCTATCAAAAACTTTTCATATTTAGAAGTATTAATTTCATCCTCTTCATAGTCTTACAAATATATTTTTTAAATGATTAGAATGAAAAAAATGAAATTTTTGACTTTGGCATTCTCATTTATGTTTTGCTTACATAAAGGTAAAACCAATTATCAATATGTGAGAATATCAATTATGGGACATTGTTTCAGAATCATGTATGTCTTGGCATAATGGCCAACAAAAAGTTCCATTTCCCTTGTTCATTCTCTATGCACCTAGAGAAGCCCCTACAGTCAGTCATACACACACACACATGCACGCACGCATCCCTTTTGTGAGCTCCATCAGGGTCTTACAGTAGATTTTAAAAGAAAAAAACTATCACTAGAAGTTGCAATAGAAGAAGAAGAAGAAGAAGAAGAAGAAGAAGAAGAAGAAGAAGAAGAAGAAGAAGGAAGAAGGAAGAAGGAAGAAGGAAGAAGGAAGAAGGAAGAAGGAAGAAGGAAGAAGGAAGAAGGAAGAAGAAGAAGAAGAAGAAGAAGAAGAAGAAGAAGAAGAAGAAGAAGAAGAAGAAGAAAGAAGAAAGAAAGAAAGAAAGAAAGAAAGAAAGAAAGAAAGAAAGAAAGAAAGAAAGAAAGAAAGAAAGAAAGAAGGAAGGAAAGAAAGAAAGAAAGAAAGAAAGAAAGAAAGAAAGAAAGAAAGAAAGAAAGAAAGAAAGAAAGAAAGAAAGAAAGAAAGAAAAAGAAAGAAAGAAAGAAGCAGCAGAAGAAGTCGTTGCAATTCTGTTTTGGGTAAATTTCTGCCAAGTCCCTCAAAATATCAGAAAATATTTCTTGAATTAGTATGTGAGTTTTTCTGGGATACTTTGTGGTATGTCTAAACAAAACTGTAGAATAAATCCAAGAAATTTCCATAAAATGTGGCTAATTTTACTTAATGGCAATATTTTTAAAATGTGAATGTATTTTAGGGCATAACAAAACAGAAATCTACTAGAAAAAGCTAATCTATAATGATACAGATCAGAACAATGTTTGGCTGGGGCTGAATATTGGAGCGACCTGACCAGGAAAGGCACAACCAAACTTTTTCAGGTGATATAAATGTTCTACATCTCAATGGTAGCAGATTTAAATGGACACAGAAATTTGTCAAAACTGATCAAAATTTATACTTTAAATATGCACCTTTTATTGCATGTAAATTATGCCTAAATTAAGTATATATATATATTTTAAGATTTTATTTATTCATGTGTGTGTGAGAGAGAGAGAGAGAGAGCACAAGCAGGGGGAGGGGCAGAGGGGGAAGCAGACTCCCCGCTGAGCAGGGAGCCTGACTCAGGGCTAGATCCCAGGACCCTGGGAAGATGACCTGAGCCAGAGGCAGACACTGAACCAACTGAGCTACCCACGTGCCCAATAAAGTATACTTTAAAAGGCAAACTGCATGAATTTAAAATATAAAACTTGAAGAATTTCCTTCATCTCTGAATTTCATTTCTTGTGTTGGGTTGCAATATTAATGGAGGCACTACATGGGAAAACACCCTAATACCATAAATTTCACATTTAAGTAGTTAAGTGAATGTAAATGTCCCTTCCTGTTCCCTTAATAAATGTTATCACATTAAGTGTAAGAATTTTAAAACTAAAATTCCTGCAAGGATATTAACTTAATCACAAAGCAAAATTTTACATTCTACTCTTTATTCTTTAGCACAGATTTAACGAATAAAGTGGCTGACTTCAAAGATACCTTCACCTGCCTAATCCAATTCATGCTTTTAGAATTCATTTAGGAGTTGCTTCATCTAGGAAGACTGCTCTGGCCGATACCATCCCTCAACCTATTCCTGCCAGGAAAGCGCAGGTATCTCTCCTCTCTGCTGCCATGTTGATATCTTTCCACATCACTAATGAATGTTACCATCCATCCATCACCTACAAAGAGTCTGAGCTGGGGACTACTACATAAGTAGGGTTTATCACAAGAGTGTTCTCTGACAGAAGGGAGTGATGAAGAAATATGACAGGGCAGGGGAAAAAACCAGGCAAGAATTTGGCCTTGGGTCTCAGCTGGATTCTAGCCTAGCCCAATTCCTGGGGAACTCTATAATAATAATATATAATAACTCACAATAATAGAGCATTAACTGCATCACAGGGTAGATCCCACTCTAAGAGACCATCTCCCCCACCCAGCCACTCCCAACCACCAGTCTTCCCCCTCACTCACCCATCAATCACAATTAATACCCCAGAGGATGTCCTAAGGAGTATTATCTCCCTAGTGAGAAGGCAAGGAAAAGGCAGCTCATAGCCATACTCATGGCAACTGGGGGAGAGCGTACCAGACCAGTAAAGGGGATCTGAGATGAACACCAACAATATCCACCATACCACAAAACACTTCACTGCAGTATATATTTAAAATAGTGTGTAAGAACATGAACAATTGAATATGATTGCCTATAGATGTCAACACTACATAAAGCTATGCAATTTGGAGAAAATCACTTAACTTCTCCAAACTGCAGTTCCCACATCCATTATCAGGAATAATGTAATAGCAGTATCTGCATCATAGGGCTGTCATGAGAATTAAATGAAATAATACATATAAAGTGCTCAGACCAGTGCCTGGAACATAAAACCTTAATACATATTAGTTGTTACTATCATTATTGCTGCTGTTGTTACTGTTATTATTATTATTATTCTAATGATCAGATTAAGGGCCTATCTTTCTCACTAGATAATGAATCAAACAAACTGACATTTAAGAACTCACCTAACCCTAGTTCTTGGTGTTACTAGTTGATGGCCTGGCATTTACAGATGAACCATGGCATTCTTTTCTTGAAATTAAATGCAAGGGCACTGATGTCAGACAAGGTAGCTCTGTAACTGTTATAAACTAAGACAAAAAAGACCATTCTATGATCTTCTCGGAACAAAGACAAAGCAAGATTACAGTGCAAACAACAAAAATACCAAACAACATCTTTTCCCAGCTAACAAGAATAACAACTGCTTCTTTGTCAATTATAGGCTTAGCCTCAGATTATTTTTCCTGCCTTCTAGGTGAGATTCATTAAAATATCAAATTAACCACCCCACTCCCTGACAGTACCCAACCCAGAGCAAACCCTCCTTCCTTGAACATTCCTCAAAAATCACCTGACACAAGCACAAATCCTATAATAAATCCTTCTTAACACCCTTTTATTATGAAGCTTCATGATTCTCCATAGTGTGTGGTCTCCCTCATTTCAATAAGGTAATAAATGAAACTTCATTTGACAACAGATAGATTTCTGACCACCTTTGACTAGAAGGCTTTGACACAGAGATAATTCATCTATGTATTCCCAGTGCTTAAAATACAGTTGGCATTTCATAAGAGTTTTTGAATAAATGAGTTAACCCCAGATACAAGTTAGTTCCAAAGATCCTGATTCTATGTAATGGTTGACATGGGTGATTTTCACATTTGCAATCCACACAATAATTGAGGAGATACAGATACTACTGAGCAAAGAACAACAATGTTAGGTAAAATTGAGAAACACATTTAAAAATCAGAGTGCTGGGCATCTGGCCATCAGTAGCAGTAATGGAGAAAGTAAATCAAAGGTTCAGATGAAACTATGAAATGACAAACTTATGAATAGCACAGATTCTGCAATGACAGATGCTGCTACAAATCAAAGAGGCCATCATCACCTTGTGTGTATTGTACAAAGAAGGCTGTCTAACTGAGTACTCCCAGGTTGTCACAGTAGTCTTGGAAATCAAGTCTGGATGACTGCCATCTTGGTGCAATGCATTTTTGGTCTACCATTGTACACAGGGAAGAGAAAATTGACATCATGACTGGGAACTCCATGTTCTTTGCTCAACAGTAACTTAAACAGGCAGCCAGTCCAGGTGATAGAAAATAATTTAATAGATAGATTGATAGATAAAAATGATGTAAATGACTTGTAGGATATACATATTTTTGGCAGCAGTTGGAAGAAACTCTGATATACACATTATACGACTAGACTCTGAAACATCTCTGGAAGTAGTAACAGAGCTCATTACTCAAGCTCCACACTAATTTTTGAAGACCCACTGTGACTTTTTCCCTTCAAGTCTTTGGTAGAAGATAAAATGTGATCTACATTAAAGTTTGATCCCTACTAAATCTAATTCTATGAGACTGTCTCACTAATGACATTATTTTAAAAAGAAATGATTCCTTTTATAGATAGAAATGAAAATTATTGTTATTTTTAATTTAATAGTATCAGGATGTCAACATTCTAATGTAAATCTGAATGTATATTTGGAATAATTTTTTAGAAATATATATGAAGTAATGATATGATGCTTAATTCATGCTTTAAGTTGTCATAGTTTTGACATGAATTCTATATATGCTGTAATTTGGGGCAATGACAATTTTACATTAGAAATACAAGCTTTTTTGTTTAAAAATTACTAAAGAGAAATTATCATGGAGAAGAAAATTAAGTAATCTCTATACCCAATGTGGGGCTTGAACTTACAACCCTGAGATCAAGAGTCACATGCTCTACTGACTGAGCCAGCCAGGTGGTCCCTCAATTTTTAATTTTCTAGAAAATTGATGAGTCCATCAATAAGCAAGTTTCATAAATCAGCATCTCACTTTCTCCTTGTAGGAAACATCCAAAAACAACAAGGAGAATTTTTAAGGCAAACATTATTTCCAATGAAGATAGAATAATTCCCAGTTTCTACACATAATGGTTATCAAAAGCAGCTGAGGTTAAGGGAGAGAATAGGAAAGAACCTTTGAATTTCACTTCAGAGGGAAATTTCCCTAGTAGAGAACATACCTAAATGTGCTATCAAAATGCATTTGTAAAAGTGAGAGGTTCATACTGATGTTTCCCAAGTATACCTCTTGATACATATGGAGTGCAAGAACTGGGTTAAAATTAGCTAGCAAATGAAATTCTCTTCAACTGTGTTTGGTTCAGGAAAGTACAGCAGGCAGGCAAAGAAAGAAGAAAGAAAGAAAAGAGAAAAATTTTTTTAAAAAATCAAAAGTAAAAGCTACAGGTAAATGAAGCAGCCTGCTCTTCAGCAACAGAGAGGAAGAGAAATTTTGAATTGTGCACAGCAGTAAACTGGAATACCACCTTGACCTCCATCTGGCCCTCTCAAGGAATTTCTTGAAAAAACAAACAAACAAACAAACAAAAACAGCCTTAGGAAAAATCCAATTCATTCAATGATAAAACGCAAAAACGAACCACAGCAGAATCAAAAACATATCACTGTAGACTTCTACTTCTGGCCAAGACGGAGTAACAGGAACAAGACCTATTTTCTTACTTTAATCAACCAAAAAACCAGGTAAGATATATAAAACAATGGTTTTCAAGACAGGATATCAAGCAACAAAGGGCAGTGATCCCTGAGAGATAGGAAACAAATGAGGCGGACCCTGTGATTTACTGCCAGGTTTGCTGTGCTGAGAGAAGTTCCAGTCCATGGTAGAAAGAAGCCCAGAAAGAAACGAGTATGTTCTCTAGGTTAAGGAGACAGACTGGGGGGCGCCTGGGTGGCTCAGTTGGTTAAGCGACTGCCTTCAGCTCAGGGCATGATCCTGGAGTCCCTGGATCGAGTCCCGCATCGGGCTCCCTGCTCAGCAGGGAGTCTGCTTCTCCCTCTGACCCTCCTCCCTCTCATGCTCTCTGTCTCTCATTCTCTCTCTCTCAAATAAAATCTTTAAAAAAAAAAAAAAAAAAGGAGACAGACTGGGGTTCAGCGATACCAAGGTAGTAGAGTTTATAAAAGAGCATACTAGGGGGGTGCCTGGGTAGCTCAGTCATTCAGTGTCTGCCTTTAGCTCGGGTCATGGTCCCAGGGTCCTGGGATTGGGCCCGCATCAGGCTCCCTGTTCTGCGGGAGGCCTGCTTCTCCCTCTCTGTTCCCCCTGCTTGTGTTCCCTGTCTCGCTGTGTCTCTCTCTGTCAAATAAATAAATAAAATCTTTTTTTTTTTTTTTAAAGAGCATACTAGGGAGGATACAGCTGCGCAGTGAAAGGACTCCAGAGATGTGCAGATGATCATCTTGTGCATGCAGCAGAGTAATTAATCTGTGTGTATGTAAAAGGAAATTGCCAAGGCTGAAGGAAGAGTCACCTGGAAGGGTAAGAGGTAACACTGCATAGGGCTCACAGAATCTAGGGACAGTGAGTGCCTCGTCATACCAGCCAGAATGAAAAGCCTCAAGATCCACAGGGCATTGTATATAGCACACAAAAGGACTTTACCTCAATCCCTACAACAAACACTTCTCTGCCATCCAACAAAGTTTCCCACATAACAAAATTTAAAATCAAGACCTGAAATTGAAAAAAAAAAAAAAAATGGAATCACAATGCCTAAAACCCATTCAAAAATTACCAGGCATGAAAAGGAGGAAGAAAACATGATCTGCACTGTCAATAACAAAAAAAAAATTAATCATAAGTGACTCAGAACTGACACCTATATTAAAGTTAGAAGAGGACATTAAAACACTTACTGTAACTGTATTCTATATGTCCAAACAGTAGGAAAACGTAGAATATAAAGAGGCCCAAATCAAACTAATAGAAATGAAAACTTCTATATCTGACAATGAAAAATACAATGGACAGGAATGCAGGCCTGGTAACCATACATCTGCTTACTATCTATACGTCTGTCTTCTCCAGAATGTCATATAAATGGGATTGTACACTATGTAGCCTTTTGAGTTTGGCTTTTTTCATTTAGCAAAATACATTCAAGATTCACCAATATTGTTACATGTATCAATAAATGGTTCAGTCCTTTTTTTTTTTTAGCTTGTATTCAATTGTACAGATGTACCTAAATTTTGTCTATATATTCATCAGATGAATATGTAGTTGTTTCTAGTTTGTACAATTATGAGTAAAGCTATTATAAACATCAATACAGAAATTTTTGTGTAGACCTTATGTAGATTTTGTGTAGATAGAGACAAAGATGTTGGGTAAATGCTTAGAAATGAAACTGCTGGATCACATGGTATGTGTATTTTTAATTTCATAAAAAATCACCAAATTGTCTTCCAAAGTGGCTGGGTCTTAATTTAGATTCACAACATTAATGAATGACAGTTCTAGTTATTCTGCATACTAATCACAATTCTTTTTGTTATGCTAATAGGTATACAGTGGTTTCTCCTTGTGTGTGTTTTTTATACTATATTCAATTAGCCTTTAATTTTTTTATAACATGTATTATTTTCACAATATTTTTATTAAGTTTCTAATTTTAATTCCAGTATAGTCAACACACAGTGTTATCTTAGTTTCAGGTGTACAATATAGTGAATCAACAATTCCAAACATCACCCAGGGCTCATGATGATAAGTGTGCTCTTAATCCCCATCACCTATTTCCCCCATCCTCCCCACCCACTCCCCTCTGGTAGCCATCAGTTTGTTCTCTATAGTTAACAGTCCTTGTGGTTTTAATTTGGATTTCCCTAATGCAAAATGATTTTGAATCTGTTGAAATGATGTTGAATAATTATGTTGAAAGTTATGGCAAAGGTTTTACATATACTTATTAAAGGTCCTTCATCAGATATATGTTCTGCAAATATTTTCTCCATCTATTTCTTTTCTTTTAATTTTATTTTATTATGTTATGTTAATCACCATACATTACATCATTAGTTTTTGATATAGTGTTCCATGATTCATTGTTTGCGTATAACACCCAGTGCTCCATTCAATATGTGCCCTCCTTAATACCCATCACCAGGCTAACCCATCCCCCCAATCCCCTCCCCTCTAGAACCCTCAGTTTGTTACTCAGAGTCCATAGTCTCTCATGGTTTGTCTCTCCCTCCGATATCCCTCCCTTCATTTTTCCCTTCCTACTATCTTCTCTTTTTTTTTTTAACATATAATGTATTATTTGTTTCAGAGGTAAAGGTCTGTGATTCATCAGTCTTACACAATTCACAGCACTCACCATAGCATTTTTGTAACATTTTGTTACAGAGGAAAAATGGTTTCTTTTTATTTTGATAAATCTCAATTTATAAATATTTTCTTTTGTAGCTTACGGTTTTTGACTCCTGCTTTAAAAAAACTCTGACTCGGGGTGCCTGGGTGGCTCAGTTGGTTAAGCAACTGCCTTCGGTTCAGGTCATGATCCCGGAATCCTGGGATCGAGTCCCACATCGGGCTCCCGGCTCAGCGGGGAGTCTGTGCTTCTCCATCTGACCCTCTCCCCTCTCATGCTGTTTCTCTCTCTCTCTCAAATAAATAAATAAAATCTTTTAAAAAATAAAAATAAAAAATAAATAAATAAAAAAAATTAAAAACTCTGACTCACCCAATGTCATGAAGGCTTTATTCTACTGGAGTTTTCTAAGAATTGGTGATACAGGCCTTAACCTATAGATACTATTTAAAGCTATGAATATGGAAGTGATCACTTGGGAGACTATTAGATAGTAAAAAAAGAAAGACGAGGACAGTTTCAAGGGGTGTGTTAATATTTAATAGTCTGGTAGAGAAAAGTGAATTGGAAAAAAGAGGACTAAAAGAAGAGGCTATTGAAATAGGAAGAAACTAAGTGAGTGTGATGTTATAGAAGCCTAGAAAACAAGTGCTGCCATAAGGAGGGAAGGTCACTTCTGTCAAATAGTGCTCAGAAGTCATGTAAGATAATGGCCTATCAGGGCACCTGGGTGGTTCAGTCGTTAAGCATCTGCCTTCGGCTCAGGTCATGATCCCAGGATCCTGGGATAGAGGCCCACATCGGGCTCCCTGCTCTCCGGGAAGCCTGCTTCTCCCTCTCCCACTCCCCCTGCTTGTGTTCTCTCTCTCGCTATGTCTCTCTGTCAAATAAATAAATAAAATATTAAAAAAAAATAAAGATGATGGCTTATCTTGGTAAGGGTCCCTCAAGCAAACACCCATAATGCTAAAGTCGTTGCAAGTTCTGAGTCACAGCTACATTTTAAATGTAAATATTTTACTTGCTTTTAGCTAGAAGTTGAAAAAAAGTTGGTAGGTTAAATTTGTCTACACCTCTGCTTTGGTAAAGTCACCAAGGGGAGTCTATAACCCCTACTTGTCTGGGCTTACTCAGTAACAGTCAGAAACCAGCTGGCCTCATGGGTGGGACGTTTACAGGAATGACCCTCCTAGATTTAAGCTAGAAAGTATACATTGGGCTCATGTTGCTATTATTGTACCTGCTGCCTATTAAATTTTTCAAATAACCATTCATCTTCTCTCTGGTCACATGGTCCAAATCATGCCTAGAGATTTGTGAACTGTAATCTCTAGCTTCTTTTCTTGTCTTAAAATCATTTCTTTTCATTCCCAGGACTCAAAAGGATAAACAAGAATTAATAAAGCTTGTTTAAACTTTACAATCTGTGAATCTGAGATGCTAGGTAAAGATCCACTCATTTAGAGAAATAAATCAGCTTCTGTCTCCAATTATGGAACCGGAAATCTATCTTTGAACAGACTAATTCTGTGAGAGGGGAAAAAAAAGGAAAATTAGTAAATTAAGGCTAGTGAAGAAGAGGTAAGGTCAATGTAGTGAAAGCCTCATAAAGGTTGGGGAATTGCTGGAATAGAAATACTGTAACAAGGAAACTAAAAAGATAGGAAGCGACATAAGAGTGAAATGTTTGAAATCAAGATTAGGGAGACAGGAGAGTGACTGGTGATGATTATGGGAGTGGGTGGCTGAAAAAGATGGAGGAAAAATTTAAAGTTCTGGAGGTTACAGAAATGGGAGGCCCGGGGCTGGTTACAACATCTAGGCAGATGTTGAAGTAATCAACAGCAGTGACAGGAGCAGTGATGGGGCTAAAGAGGATGTGGGAAAAGACAGATGGCCGGGTGGCATGTGAAGGAGGGATTGGAGAAAATGGGCCTGTGTGATCTAAAGTCACAGGACTGCCCAGGTTGGAAGAACCTGGACCAAGGGAGTGGGTACCAGCAGAGTCAAAAGCAGAGGTCAGTCTTGAGAGCTATCCTGGGGTAAAATCAGTAGCAGTTTGGGACTAAGTGAATGGGAGGAATAAGAAATTGGCAAGGTCCTAGATGACGTGAGAATTTCTATTTTGGGAAATCAGACTGACTGCGATGCCATTAGTCAAGATGGATGACTTAGAACACAAACCAGAGATCTTCAGGTTTCTGCCTTTCTACCACCCCACCACCCATCGTGCGTCCCCGCCCGCGAGCACACACACATGCACACCTGCCCACACAGAGTTTAGGAAATGAAACTTGAGCAGGAACAATCAGGTATCCTGGAATTTAAATAAATTTTTCAAACATTTCCTATGAAAAATATGTATGGTCACTTGGTCTTAGAAACAAAATTGTTGTTCAAGAGAATGAACCACTCAAGAAAGGAGAGAGGGAAAGAGAGGGAGAAAGAGGGAAGGAGGGAGGGAGAAGACAGGAAGTTTCTGACAACATAATCACAAAGGATACAAGGGAGAAAAAGAAACTCTGTGCATTTCAAAAGCCCAGAAAATGAGGGTTAGATTGGTATTCGAAACAGATGGTATAATGTTAACAGATGGCAGAGAGAACATAGAACATCTTAAGTCTCATTTTTCATGTGTCCTCTCTATCAAAGAATCCTTAAAACTGAAAATGGAAGAACAAACAAGACAATGAAGCGACTGCAGCTAGCCTGAAGGCTGGAATGTGTGATGCAGTGAACCAGCGTATGGGAAGTGCTGGGTATGAGTCATTAGTGGCAAAAAGAAAATCTACTGTAAGGTCGTAGAGGAGGTAATTAGGCCAAGTCATAAGTATATGTCAGGTATTGGAACAAACACTTTGAGTGGATGTTTGGAAATATTTGGTGTCTCACGATAATAAAAAATCAAAACCACTAAGAATAGCATGAATGGATCAACAAAAATGCCTCCATTGTAATTAAAGACCAAGTCCTGATAATAGGGAGATGATCTAATTTTGATATTCTTATCGCAAGAAAGGAGGATAAACAGGGAGTAGTTTATGCAGAGGGGTGACTGAGAACAGATACGTGCAAGTATTAGTTATTGATAAAAAGAAGTTGCTCCGACCTTGAGAACTTCTTGGGCATGGTCCCCACCTGTAGCTTCTGTGCAGGTGGGCTCACAACTAATGTAAACAACCTTTGGGTTTTTCAATCCATTATGCCTCCCTGTCCTGTTGTCAGGTCCTGCTGTGCTGGAAGCCGAGCTAATGGGTTTGCATTGCTACCGCTGTGGCAACTTTGCCTTGTTTGTTTGTCCTGCTCTTGGCTGCTGCAAGACAGCAAACCCATCCAGAAGGATAACACAGATCTTCCACAAACGCAGTGGCATGCAACTTAAAACTGTGTACAAACAGGAGCTCTTGCTACCTTCATTAAAACAGCACATAGTTCAGGTCACTAAACCAGATCCCCCACCCCCAAGACACAGCAAGAACTTAGAGACATTGTCACAGAATTGTTTTAGATAATATCTGAAGGATAATCAAATACACACTTAGCATCAGAGGTAGAACACTGGCAAAACCCATTCTGAAACTACTGACGCTTAAACCACCGATGATCTCCTAACTGGCAAGTCAAAATGCTCATTTTCAGTCTTCTGCCAAGTGACTCTTTCATTTCCTTTTCCTTTCCTGGCTTCCTGTGTGCCTCAGACTCATCATTCCCCTACTTTTCAATTTCCTTATCCTCAGTCTTTGTGGGTGCTTTTTCCTCGGTCCACCCTGTTAAATGTTGGAGCCTCCTCAGTTGGTTGGGCGACTGCCTTCAGCTCAGGTCATGGTCCTGGAGTCCCGGGATCGAGTCCCCCATCGGGCTCCCTGCTCGGCGGGGGGTCTGCTTCTCCCTCTGACCCTCCTCCCTCTCATGCTCTCTGTCTCAAATAGATAAATTAAAAAAAAAAAAAATCTTAAAAAAAAAAAAGTTGGGGCCTCCTAAGTTTACATCTTTGATTCCCTTCTTATTTACAGATTCAAATGCTAATCCCTTCCAGAAACATCCTACAGACACACCCAGAAATAATGTTTAACCAAAACCCCTTGTCTCAGTCAAGTTGACACATAAAATTAACCATCACAGAATGTTTTCCAGAAACACATATATGAACACGTAAAGAATCATCTAAGATAATAAAAAATGATTGACTCAAGGAAGTGAGATATGGATGGGGTGTTAAGGGGGAAGGGATAGCTGTTTTTATGGTGTTTTCTGTTTTTCCTTATAAGCCTTGAGAAAACAATCTATTTAAACTGTGTGCATGTTTAACTTTGATAAGAAAATTCTTTAAATAAAAATATACTGCTGATGTTTGCCTGAGCAATTTCAGTAAAGTGACTGGGACAGTAGCCAGACAGAAGGATATAAACAAGATTTATGACAATAAATATAGATTCACTTTTTTTTAAATTAATTTAATGTAAAGGGAAGAAGAAAGGACAACAGTCTCAAGAGGATATTGTATCAAAGATCAACATTTTTTAGGAAAAGGAGACAAGAAAAAGAGAAGTTAGTGTAAGAAATGCAAAGTAAAATGCATATGCTATAATAAATTAGATAAATTAATTAAACTGATAATGATAAGGAATACTACAATTAACAAGATACATTATAGATATACACATAACAGATAAAATAATATCTGAGATGTAAGAAGAGGAGAGCAGTGTATTGATAGAAAGGTCAATAATTATTATGATAATTGCAAACATTTTCTCAGCGAACACTACGCTAAAAACTTCCATGCATCACCTTGATTCCCCAAAATAGCCCTGGGAAATATGTTTCATTATCTTCATTTTACAGCTGGGAAAACTGAGTCTAAGAAAACTTTTTCTCTGAAAGAGTCAGAGAAAGTTGTTCTAAGTCAGCGGTTTTTAACCAAGGGTGATTTTGCTTTCCAGGATACATGTGACAACGTCTGGAGACATTTTGTCACAAATGAGGAGTGGGAGTCACATGTTCCTGGTATCCTGTGGGTGGAGGCCATCGATGCTGCTGAACATCCCACAATACGCAGAACAGTCCCTCAACTAAGAATTATCTGGCCTAAAATGACAATAAGGCTGAGAATGAGTAGCCCTAACCTAAATTATTTCTGGAAATATTAGAAGGAATAAGTGGTGAAAATGTATAAGAAAAGAGACTCAGTGGTTGGATCTAGCCATGGTAACTGTTACCCTGAGGACTGTACATAAATGTGCTGGCTCAAAGATGAAAACTGGCAATCAACAGCCAGGTGAAAACCTAAGAGGAGATTATTGCATTAATTTTAAATGGCAAAATAAAGACATGGCAATAGATGGAAGAAATCTTGGAACACAAGGTAACTGAGAAAATGGAAGGGTAGAATAAGGAAAATGTGATTCTATGAATACAAACAGTTAAAAAAATAAAATTAATGAATATTGGTCATATGAGGTCACTACGCTTTAAAATAGGAAACAGGATGCCTTAAGAGACATACAGGATGGTGGAATAAAATTGAAGGAGTTCATGCTGGATTCTGTTTATTTCTTCAGAGAAGAAAGATTCCAGACTTCTGCAAAAATAAGTGGAGAAAAGATTAGGTAAAGCCAAAAGGAAAAAAAAAAATGAAGATTAGGAACACTTACTATAGGTAAAGGAGAAGGAAAAAATTTAGGGCAAGTAAATTCTGTAAACCTTTGAGGGTTCAGCTGAGTATAAAAAGCTTAAGGATATGTAAAAAAAGGAGTTGTAGGATTTTCTCTATTGGCCATTTGGAGTAACAAGAAACATACTCAACTTCATCTTTAAACAACTAAGAACTGGGCAAAATATCTAAGACAATTGCCTGGTAGAATTTTCTGGATCATGAAAGAGAATCCTAAGCAGAGCAAAAAAGCTTGTAAAACTGAAGAAACAAAGATCAGAGCTTGGGGAGAATAAGGTGGCTGGAAGTTGTGGAGCAGAGAAGGAAACTAGGAAAGAAGAAGGAAGAGGAAGAGGAGGAGAGAGGTGGGGGAGGGGAGATGGAGGGAACAGTTGGGGGAGGAAGAAAAAGATGCAGAAGAAGGAGAAGTCATCTAGAAATTTGCATAAATTCCTTTGAAATAGAGCTGAGGGCTAATTTGGGTTTTTTTAAATTTAATAAAAATATTTAATGCTGCCAAAAAGTATAAAAATACAGTCGGAATGGCAGTACAATATAAAGTAGTCTCTCCTAATTTATCTTTTACATCTTTCTACATTTCATACATTCAGTAAACACTTCACAATACATCAACTGAGAGGCTTCTGCAAAGTCTTCTGCTGGTGGTGCTCTCCGTTCCCTGGATGTAAAGTAAAGAGACTAGTGTGAAGCAATCTACAGGTTTATCAAACTTCACTTCAGTTTCTGGAGTAGGCCTCAGGTCTTGCATATTAATGGTTCAAAATGTATATAGCTGCAGAATATTCTCAAGTCATGGATATTTATAAGTCTGTCAATCTTGGCCTCACTGTGCCAATAAGAATTTTCCTTCAAAGAGGACTTCAGGGAAAATTTTTGTTTCTTTGCTTGCCTTTTTTTTTTTTTTAATTGGGAAAATTTTTCCTTTCTCATTCACTCTCCGTTAGCCTCTGTTTCATCTGCTGCACCTTCTGAGCCATGTTAGCTTTTCGGTCCTCTCGAATATGCTGCCATAGGACACTCTCGCTGTTCTCCTCCATAGTACCCTGCATTTTAGAGGACAGTCCTGTATAGCAGTCCTGTATAGTTTTTCTTCTTCTAGGCCTATCCCATCCCCATTGTATTTTTCAGTCATTATTTTGGTTGGTGAATGATCAAAAGCAAGACATAAGTCTGCCTTAGAAAGTTCTTTCCACCGTTCCTTGATGTTTTCTAATTGCAGTAGATGTATAATATGACTTCACATTTTCTAACAAGAACTACACACTGAATCCTGTTTCTTTAAACAGCATCTCTTGGTCATATTTTGTCGGCCAGTACTGGGTATATTTAACAGATTCCTTCTCCACAACTCAGTTTAGCATGACAACTGCTTTGGTCTTTCACCACCAAACCATGGGCCAGAAATGCCAACCTGTACTAGGAAGTGGCCCCTGTGTTAAGTTGTAACATCTATGCACCTCTTCTATGGCAACTTAAACTGGCATTAATATAATCATTCTCAGCATTCTGCAGTTTAACATGACTATGATCGTAGGGGCTTAGATCTCTGTATCTGTTTCAATTTCTGTTTTCTGGAAACTTGGCCATTCTATGAGACTCTGCAAATTTCCAAGTACAGCTGCTGTTAGTGATTCTGAGCATCCAACTGCTCAAACTCCCACTGGACAGTGGCAGACATGGCATTGGGAGCAGAGCGGCTCAGGCCCCGCACCATCCAGGGAGAGCCGCTGAGGGCTAAGTGGTGCATGTAGAGGAGTGTAGGATCAAATTTCATGAGGCACATAAAAAACAACCAAAGACCTGTAAGATAAATAATTCTCAGAGCTCATACACAACAGAAAAATCATTCAAATTCCAATCATCTAGAGGGCAGAGCACTTGGGAAACATTTGGGGCATCGAGGAAAGTCCTCCCAGATGGGTCCAGCCATCGCTCTCTCTCCCTCAGTACAAGTAAATAGACGATGATTGATAAGTAGGTAGGTAGGTAGGAAGGGAGAAATAAAGATATATATATAATTATTTTTAAAGATTTTATTTATTTATTTGAGACAGAGAGAATGAGAGAGAGAGAGCACATGAGAGGGGGGAGGGTCAGAGGCAGAAGCAGGCTCCCTGCCGAGCAGGAAGCCCGATGCGGGACTCGATCCAGGGACTCCAGGATCATGACCTGAGCCGAAGGCAGTCGCTTAACCAACTGAGCCACCCAGGCGCCCTATATATAATGTTTTTTAAAAAAAATCTATAAGCACTTGGAAAAAAATGGTCAATATCATAAATCATTAAGGAAATAAATATTAAAATATAAAAAGATACCATTATATACCCATTAGATGGCTAAAATTAAAAGGACTGACATACCAAATGTTAGAAAAAATGTGAAGCAATGGAACTATCATACATTTCTGATGAAAATATAACACTTCTCAACTATAATTTTAGAAAACTGTTTGGCATTTTCGTAGAGTTGAGTATATGCCAATACTATAACCCAGCTATCTCACTTCTAGGATTTACACCATAGGATGAAAACATACATCCATTCAGAGACTTGTACAGGAATTTTTATAGCAATTTTTTCATAGCCAAAACCCTGAAACAATCCACATGTCCATCAACTTGTGAATGGATAAACAATTTTGGCATGGCCAAACAAGAGAGTTCTATTCAAGTATAAAAGGGAACAAATTACTTATACACCCAACAGCATGGATAAAACTTACAGACATTATTCTGAGCAAAAAAAGGAAGTCACAAAAGAGTACATACCACATAATTCCATTTTTATGAAACTCTGGATGGTCTATATGAAATTTTAATCTACAGTGACAGAAAGTAGATCATTGGTTGCATGGAGTCAGGAAGAAGAAATTGCCCAGGAAGAAGACAAGGGATTTGGGGATGATAAAATTGTTCTATACCTCAATTGTGGGGATGGTTCCATGAATGTATACATTTGTCAAAACTCATCAAATTGTTCAATTAAAATGTATGATTTTTATTTATGTAAATTATACTCCAAGAGAGCTGATAAAAGGGAGAGAGAGAATTCAATTGTGCTGAAATTGATAGTATGGCCCTGCCAATACAATCAGAATGTTACCAAAAGCCTCATGCATCCACACTGTCAAGAACAGAAGCTATCTCTAGGGTGTTTAATCATTTAAAGGGGGTGGTAGAGACAAGCAGATACTACATGCCTGCTGATAAGTATACCTATGAAATGCTCCTGTCAATTAATTAATTAATTTCAATCTGATCAAGTCTCTAGATCTATTTAGCAATAGGCAGGAAATGCAATGGACAGAGAGATGAATACATTTAACAGACACCATGGGGGCACATGGCAACATCCAAACTGTAGGAAACTCTCAAAAAAAAAAAAAAAAAGACAGTGCTTTCAGAAGTAGAGGAGAAAACATCCAGATTAATCTCTAAATTCAAAGATGTATCAGGCAGTCACAGTTATAAACTTTATGCGGATCCCAATTTGAACAAATAAAATTGTAAAAAAAATCCCCTATAAGACAATAGGTGAAATGTGAACACTGTTTGATAATATTAAGGAATTATTGTTAATTTCTTAGCTGTGAAAATAGCATTATGGTTAAATTAAAAATATTTATCTTAAAGAGACATATACTTAAATATTTATACATGAAATTATGTGATGACTGGGATTTGATTAAATATAATCTGGGCGGGGAGAAGAGGGTAAGAGTAAAAATAAACAGGATTGATCATAGATTGATGGATATACATTGAGCTATTATATCACTCTCTCTGGTTTTGTATATATTTAAAATTTGTCCATAATATAATAATAGAAAGGAAAGTGATAACCACCACAGCTCTGGGGATTCAGTAGAAATAGGCTCTGTGGAAGAGTGTGGCAGATCCAGGTAGTTGCCTGGCCAATATATACTAACCCCTTTTCTTGAGTACATTAATTAGAACAGACTAGGCTATGTTGCAGTAACAGACCACATATCTCAGTTTAACAAAAGTTCCTTTCTTGCTCATATCATATGTGCCACGTGGACTGGCAAAGGGGACCAAGCTAAAAAAGGCTCCACACTCTTGTAGGTGTACTATCTGAAACACAGTCTCTGGATGATCCTAGCAGGTAAGACAAGATTGAAGAAACTTTAAACGAATTTATTTTTTTAAGCAAGCGATATGCCCAAGGTCGGGCTTGAACTCACGACCCCAGGATCAAGGGTCACATACTCTACTGATTGAGCCAGCCAGGTGCCCCTTAAATGCCCCTTTCTCATTTACAAGTGACCTCTGTCACTTCTTTTCACATTTCATTGGCCAGAACTGATCCTATGGAAAGGAGGCTGAGGACTACAGGTTTCACGATACCCAGAAGGGCAGATGAATCAGATATGGTAATCGCTGGTAATATCTACCACATTTACTAAGAGGAGCACAATTTTTTTTTTTTTTTCTGGCTGAGAATATGCTCAGCTTTAACTATTCAACTTTCCAGACTCCCAGGCAGCTAGGATTGGCCAAGTGACACAAATCTGACACATGAGAAGTTTCACCAGGAAAGCTTGATGAAGGAAGCAGACTCAGCATGTTTCCTTTGGCCCCTACATGCTCCTATTCTTCCAACCAGGAAAATGGGTGCTATGCCTGAGGACATTGCAAGCATAGGGACAGAGCCATATACTAAAGATGGTGGAACAGCAGCTAGAAGGAGCTTTAACTCCTCAATGACTTGCTGAATAGCCAAAATATCTCTGATCACCTCCAGAATACTTTTCAGACCTCTTAATGTAGGACAGACAGATAGATAGATGGATAGGTAGGTAGCAACTGAACCAGCCTTTATTAAACCATTATACCCAGGCCTTTGCTATATTTGGTCAAATTTAATCTTTAATAATATGCAAAGATCCTTCCAGATTCAACAGAGGAGGTCAGGGAACAAAAGACTGTTATTGTTTTCCTTTTTAATTAAATAATTTAGGAACTCTAGGGGCATCTGGGTGGCTCAGTCATTAAGCGTCTGCCATCGGCTCAGGTCATGATCCCAGAGTCCTGGGATCGAGCCCCGCATCGGGCTCCCTGCTCCGTGGGAAGCCTGCTTCTACCTCTCCCACCCCCCTGCTTGTGTTTTCTCTCTCACTGTGTCTCTCTCTGTCAAATAAAAATAATAAATAAATCTTTAAATAAATAAATAAATAATTTAGGAACTCTAGTAGGAAAACAAATAATCCCAATTTAATAAGTAATTAATAACAAATTTTAGGAGAGAGTTAACTATCTGGTCACTTAAGGGCAAGATCTCCTACAGCTGATGAAGGGAAGGAGGAAGTGTATGATGGGCAGAATATTCTTGCTTCCTGGGGTAATGATAGGGCCATAGGAAGCAGGCAGGTCATGGAGTGTCACAAAGAGACTACTCAGCTCACACAGGGTCACAGTAACATCTCAATAACCACTGAAAGGCAGCAAATTTTCATCACTCTCTGGGTTGTTGAATGATGGCCTTATATACAGGACCCTCAGGGTTCACACCTTTTGATGAATGGGTATCCCATTCAATAACCTCTCTGGTTTGTTACCCTCATCAAGACTGGGAGATGTTTATTAAGCTTAATAGACTGACTGTTGACCCACCTAACAAGAATACAACTTATAAATATAATACTTATTGGGCGCCTGGGTGGCTCAGATGGTTAAGCGTCTGCCTTCGGCTCAGGTCATGATCTCAGGGTCCTGGATCGAGTCCCACATCGGGCTCCCTGCTCTGCGGGGAGCCTGCTTCTCCCTCTGCCGCTGCCTCTCTCTCTCTGTCTCTCATGAATAAATAAATAAAATCTTATAAAAAAAAATCTTTATTAAAAAATAAAATAAAATAAATATAATACTTATATATTCTGAACACAAGTAACTCAACTTCTCATCAATATTCCGTGCTCTTGAGAAAATGATAGCCCTTACAAGGCCATTTAATGGGGAGAGGAAGCCCAGAACACAAGCTCATCCTACTTTTTCCCTCATCCTACTTTGACAACTAAAATAACTAGAAAAACACAAATCAATTTCAACCAAAGACCGACAAACAACTGAAAACTAAAACTGAGAAGCTAATTCCACTCATAATAGCATCAAAAGGAATAAAATACTGGGTAATATACTCCACAATGGAAATGTAGGGCCTGTATATTGAAATCACATCTTTAACTGCAAGAAGTCAACAATGACCTAAGTAAATGGAGAGACATTCTATGTTTACAAGAGATTACTATTGTTAATATGACAATTCTCCTCAAACTGATCTATAGATTCAATGTTAACTCTATCCAATTCCCAACTGATTTCTTTGTAGAAATTTATAAGCTGACCCTAAAATTTATATAAAAATGCAAAGGACTTAAAATAGCCAAAACAATTTTTAAAGAGCAAAACAAAGTTGGAAGATTTACATTACCCAATTTCAAAACTTATTACAAAATCACTATTAAATTATAACTTGAATTGCATCAAAATTATATACACTCTTCAAAAGACAACAGTAGGAAATGCAAATAAAGCAGACTGGAAGAAAATATTTGCACATAATATATCTAACAAAGAACTCATATCCAGGATATATAAAGAACCCTTACCAACTAAACTGTAAGAAGACAACACAATTTAAAAGCTGGCAACACATTCCACCAAAGAAAATATGACTAGACATTTACCCCAAGCAGATATATAAATCACAATAAACACATGAAAAGATGTTCAATATCATTAGTCATTAGGGAAGTGCAAACTGAAACCACAATAAGAAGGCTATAATAAAAAAGACTGACAATTCTAAGCATTGGCAAAGATAAGGAGACAACTGTGACACTCATAACATTCCAGTCGGATATAAAATGGAACACCACAAAATGGTAACATTTGTCAGATTCTTGAAAAATTAATCACATACTTACCATACAATGCAGTAATCCCACTCCTAAGTATGGAAATGAAAGAGAAATGAAAACATACGTCTGAAGACTTGAACATTAATATTCATAGAAGTATTATTCAAAATAACCAAACATTGGAAATAATCCAAATGCCCATCAATGAGTGAAGAGATAAAAGGAATGTGAAAGAGCTGTACAATAGAATACTATTCAGCATTAAAAAGAAACTACAGATACATTCTACAACATGAATGAATCTCAAAACCATTATGCTAAATGAAAGACGCCAGACACAGAAGACTTCATATGATATGGTACTATTTATATGAAACCTCTTAAATCTATATACAGAGAAAGCACATCAGTGATTGCCCTAGGCTGGGGACTACAAACAAGCACAGGAACTTTTAGGGGTGATGAAAATATTCTAAAAGTGGACTATGATGATGAGTACCCAACTCTAATGAACATACCCCAAATTACTATAATGTATACTGTCAGTGGAAAAATTTCATGGTATGTAAATTATACCTCAATAAAGCCATTTTAGAAGAAGAAAAATGAAGGATGGGGCGGGAAGGAGGAGGTTGAGGGAAGGGGGAGAGTCCGAGGAAGAGGAGAAAGACCAAGGTAGGATATTGAAAGTATATGTGGAGGAAGAATTAAATTTATCATATGCTATTCTAAAGTGAAGAACTAGCAGTAATGAACTAAAGTGGGAAAAGGTAGATTTTATGCAATATAAGGAAAATTTTTTTAATCTCTTCAAAAGAAACAGCCTGTATTAGAAGATAGTTCTTCATCCCTTGAAGGTTAGAACTCTCTGTAAAGAATATTGTAGAATGACATTCAAAAAAAAAATCAAGTGATACCTCCCAAAGTTATAGCTTTATGCATCTGAACCTTAACAAAGTTATATACAAAGAATGTTTGATTTTTGGTATCCTAGAACTGCTGCACACGTAAACAAAAACTGACTTTAGAAGAAACTTCCTTTGTTTCAAAGGATTGTGGTAAATCTAGCTGTTTCCCTACCTTAATTCAACCTGACTCCATGCTAAATTGATACCTGCTTAGAACAAGAGTGGTAATGCAGGTTTCAGTTTTACAGGTAACGTAAGAGACACCTCCATGTTTTAATCCTGGATAATGGTGATAGCGTGTGGTGCTTAAAACAGGAAATCAGTTAAAACAAATGATCTATAAATAACTGTTCTCTGAATCTCAAGAGAGAATGATTTAGTACTAACAAACACTATGTTCAGTATTGCAGAGGCCTCTCAAGAACCTCACAGCCTATGAAAAACAGAAGATATAACACAACAAATGTGATTTTTGAAATGAGGTTAGAAGTTTCAAATACAGTTTTAGGAGGCGAGCAGAAGAATCCTATCAATGAAAAAAAAAAAAGAAAGAAAGAAAGATCCAAGCAGCTCCAAACTGAAGGAAATATTTTCAAATGTTTGTTCACTGAGTGTGGATAAAATTCCAACTATCCAGATAAAAATAAAAGTCCTCTAATCTCACAGAACATTTATAATTAGAAGTTACACTATGAAATATTTAGTCATTTCAAGTTCAAGTTGGAAGAAATGTTTTTCGATTGAGTTTCTGGAACATAAACCACTCTGCTTTCTGGTGGGAAACATAAATGACTATATAAGTTGAATATAAAATTCATGAACATCTGGAAGCCTGCTAATTGCAGACAGAATGTCACATAAAACAAGAAATCAAAGAACTTCTTTCTGGCTCATATGTCTTTAGGAGGGAGAAATCACTTTCCTTGGCACAAGTACATTGGCATAATTGACAAAATGTTGAGATGGCACATTTCACCATATGTGCTGCCTTGGATCTAATCAAGTCCCATGAACACTGGAGTCATAAACTCTACATTTGGTCTAGGGCAGTATATGATAAATTCTTAAATCAGTGGTAATAAAAGGGGTGGGGCAGAAGTTTAAGTACAGCAAACAGACAGGAAACTGAACTGCCTTAGCCAATTGGGATAAAGTAAATTCCTGATTAAAAAAAAAAAAAAAAAAAAACTCAAATCTAAGTGCACTGGGGGGCAGGTTCCCAACATGCTGAGAAAAAATATTTGTTCCATTACGACAGTGCATAAATCACAACCAGTCTATAGATCTGTTTTAACTAAGAGAGAAAGCTTTTTCCCCTCAACTTAAGGCATCAAGAGTTTGTTGCGTCCCTCCGGGAAAGAGATGAGCTTCAGGTGAGTCCTCTCCTTCATGAGGCTCTTCTCCAAATATCAACCACTGCTCCACTGTGGCCAATTTAGATTTTTCCCCACTGGGTATTGGGAATTGGGTAAGAATGCCATATTAAATAAACATTCCAAAGTACTGTTGTACCTTAGGCTAAAAATTTACTTATTTTGTTTCCCATTCTAATTTGGGTCCATCATAGCTCACTAGGAGTTACACATGGAAATCAAACAGAAACATAATATTCTCTAATAATACAGTAGCAATAACATAAAAATGACCCAAATTTGAACATAAGTACTCTCCATTATGAAGTTCTCAGCAAGAAATTAAGCTCCCAACATTGTCATCCTGGCTTTTAAAATCTAATAATAATAATAATAATAATAATAATAATTAATAGAGGCACCTGGGTGGTTCAGTTGGTTAAGTATCCGACTCTTGATTTCAGCTCAGGTCATGATCTCAGGGTCATGAGATCGAGTTCTGCATTGGGCTGGGCTCCATGCTCAGCGCAGTCTACTTGAGACTCTCTCTCTCCCTCTGCCTCTCCCCCTGCTCCTGCATGCTCTTTCTCTCTCTCAAATAAATACATAAATCTTCAAATAATAATAATAATTCTTTTATTAATTATTAGAGCTTCCTGTATTCTTTAGAAAAGTCCTAACTAGTTGGGTGGTTGTCTGAGTTATGTTCCATGGTAATGAGTATGGTCCCTTCAAGATATCAGGAGTTAAATTCTTTTGCTTATGGACCCCACCACTGAGTAAGTATAAAAAGTTAATAGGATACATAAAAGTTTTGGAGTCACAGTGAAAAAACAGCTTAATCCTAGATCCAAAGTGATTACCCCAGGAAAAGATAAAAAATGTCCCCAGAAACCAGCACATAGTGCTCCCAAAGACCAAAAAGTTCAGTGCTATGTGAGGAAAGGAGAGTGAATGCAGAAAAAATTTAATTTCTAGTCCATCAGATTCCTAGCTCATCAGTTACTTACTTGCCCATGGTCCAAAACCAGTAGACTGTGAAGTCTGCCATAGTATGGAGAGGAGGAGGAGAATCTACTTTTGCATTCTCTAGCTTCAATCAGAGAAACTTCTGGCAAAGTTCTGAAACTTGCAGGGGTCAGAGACCCAGTCACCAGGTCTCAGTGACGTTCTTTCAATCTTATTCACCATATTCAAAGCTTTTTCATTTCATTTGCTTTTTGAGGCTCAATTTCCTGTCCCCACCCCCACCACTGCATTTAGGGATGAGAGTTGTCCAGGAGGCAGAACTGTACTACTGTGACTAATGTCACTTGCTCTGGAATGTCCTAGGCTTATGAGACTTACTTAGCCTATGACAGTAGGTTTTCCTATTACCACCAACTTTGTTTCTGCTGAAGAATCACCCTCTGCAGACCCTGCCTTTCATTAGCTTTTGAATGTTCTACACTTTGAGCAACACTTCTTTCTGCTACACATTTTTCTGCAACAAGGAAGAAGGCTCTGACATTGTATTTTTATCTGCTATTCTGCTACTCTAAGAAAGCTCAAAATTGTTCAACTTGCTTCTTTTTTTTAAGATTTTATTTATTTTTCGAGAGAGAGAGAGGCAGCGAGAGAGGGAACATAAGCAGGGGGAGTGGGAGAGGGAGAAGCAGGCCTCCCGCTGAGCAGGGAGCCTGATGTGGGACTCGATCCCAGGACCCTGGGATCATGACCTGAGCTGAAGGCAGACGCTTAATGACTGAGCCATCTAGGCGCCCTCAACTTGCTTCTTAACTTGATTCCTTTCCTTCTCCACCACATGTATGGCTGGCTATTCAGAAAAGCTCAGTAGCTGCTTTGTTTTTCATATCTTTTCATTTTTAAGCCCAATTATCTGCTTTTCTGACACAATTTTCTCCAGGTTTTGTCTTGTAAGGGAACAGCCATATCGTGAGAGACATACAGTCAGTGAGTTCTGGTGTTGCCAAAAACATCCGCTGTTAGGACAAACCTTGTCAACCTTCACCTCCCGAGTGAAGTCATCCCAAGCACTGTCCCATCAAACAAGCGTCGAGTCCAGGCTGGAGAAGATCTACACTAAGTACTTTTTTGTTTTTAAGGCTGATTTTTTTCTTTCATTCCCTTTCAAATCTGCCCAAGTATTCTGTATCCATATGGTTAGTCCTCATTAAAGATTCCCTGTTTACAACCTTAAGAGGACATTTTCCAAGAGTTTGTTAGATCTGGGGTCCCTCAGCATAACAATTTCATTTTACTCTCTGTGATCCTGATACTATGCTCCAGCTAAACTTCTTTAGGCCCCAGTCACCCTCTCCTATCCTAGAACAACTGAAGAAAAAGGTCCCTCTTTTATGGTCTCACTTTCAAGAGCAACTGAGTGGGGACTTATTTTCTTTAATTTGTCCTATCTAGTCAGTCAGACCTCTAAGATTTCAACCATTCTCCTAAGAACATGTTTCTTCCCCCTGCCTCCAATTTAATTTGCCTGTTGTACTTTTTCTTTTTCTTTCACTCTTCCCTAAATTCCTGCTCTAACAATAAAGCCAAAGCATATTTTTAAACCAAGATATTCTTCTCAAATTACAAATAAGGCCATTCTGGAAGGCAAATGTGTAAGGTACAACCCATTTTAATTCCTTCTTTAGACAGGACCCATGATGATTTCATCACCTTTTTGCACTGTTCACTATATACTAAGATTGTCCGTTCTTTTTGTTCTTTAGCAAATTTCTCCAGCCTTCTAAGGGTAAAACCAAAATCTAGGTCTCTGAAATTAAAAAAAAAAAAAAAAAACATTGTCAGAGTTATTATAATTAGCACGTTTGGAGCCCATGTGAGTCCACGAAGTGGGATGGGAGTAGAAAGCGCTTGGAGGACAAGCCACGGGATTCTCGGCAGTCAACTGCTCCACGGTGCCTTCTCTCGGTGCTGAATGCAGCTCACACAAAGAGGAACCGAACTGGAGGCAGCTGGTCAAGCCCTGCAATTGTACGCCAAGCATAAAATTCATACTAGCTATTTGTGGCTCACATGGACTTAGCGGCCTTGGCAAACCATCTATAGACCTGGCTGGGAGCTACAGTAAAAGCAGCACAATTATCCCACCCACAAATGCCTGTGAAGCACGTATGCTGAAGCTCTGCCTCTTGTGATGTGAGCCTGTTTAACACAGAGTCAAAGTTCTCTTTTTCTTAGATAGGAATAAGCCATGGATCAGAGATACCAGGAAACTCAGGCTTCAGTTCAGCTGGCTTAGCAATGACATTTGAGATTAATGGTTAGTTTGTACCCATTTCTGGGTACATGTCATTTCAGAATGAAAGTGAACGTTGGAGAGAAAGATACTGGCCCTTCATAACCCTCTAATATCCAAATGAGAAGCAATTTTTACCCAGTGACCTGAACAAATTATTCCTTCATAAAAAAATTCCATATCCTGTAAGGATTATCTTAAAATAAGAATTTTTATCAAATGACCTATCAAGAAAGTAAAACACTGGATATACACTGGGGGAAAAAAATTTGCAAACATAAAATGCATGGATTAGTGTAAATGATACAAATTAGAATTCCAACAAAACAGTAAGAAAAGGGCAAATAACCCAACGGGAGAAATGAGGCAAAGGACATGAAAAGGGATTCCAAAGAGGAAACATATATGGCCAAAGAACTGAAGGGCTGCCCAATTTCATTAATCACAGACTACAAATCCAAGCCATAGTAAAGTATCATTTTATACACACTCAATAAGCAGAAATCAACAAATCCAACCAAACAAGTATAAGAGAGTACGGGCATCAATAAGATTTCTTATGCAGTGACATCAGCAATGCGGCAGAATAGGAAGTTCCCAGCCCACACCCTCTGACGAAAGCAAATATTTGGCAGCTTTTCCATTAAAGTGCCTTTATGGGAGCTTTGGGACCCAAGTAAGAGGTTGTGTAACTCTGACAAAGCCCAAGACTGAAGAGGGTCACTATGAGAAGGCAGAACCACTGATTGTGGCCCCAGCCCCCCTGTGGACTCAGCTCCAGTCCCACTTGTCCACAGTCCTGCCATCAGCCCCTTCTGCTAAGGTGCCTGGGATGAGCCATGTCCCTCCATACCACCAGTAACAGGCCTGCTGGTCTCGGACCTGATTGCTGTCCTGGAAGCAGCTCTGTGACCTGCCTCCAGCTCTGCTCTATTATGGTCCAGCAAGAGTCCTGCCACCCAAGGACCAGCCCAGTGACCCAACAAGAGTACACCCGAGACCCAGTGGAATCCACACCTAACCAGCCCATGATAATAGGCTGGCCAAAAACAATCATATTTTTAAAATATGAACATTCATATATTATAAATCCTGGAAATCTATCAATATAACCAATGAAGATCTTATAAATATACACAAGGTAGGATGTCAAAAATTTTCATAGCAGAATTGTTCATTATATTATAAAACACAAAAAATTAAACGCTCACAACAGGTAAGTATATAAATTGTGGTAAATTCACAGCGGAATATTATGCATTAGTGAAAACAGGTGAACTCCAGCTCATGCAAAAAATAAGAATACTAGTAGAATAACAGGATAGTAAAATGAGTCCCAGAGGACAATGAACAGCATACTTTTAAGAGTTGAGGCTCTAGAAAAAATTTTAAAACAATATAAAATAAAGCAATATATCATGTAGGCATATATGATAAACACACGTTCAGGAAAGTGGATGCATCAGGAGAACAGAAATAAAGACAGGTTAGGGGAATAACAAATATATAGAAGTTACAGTTAATGTTCTAATTTTCAGGTCAAATTTATAAATGTTTATTTGTTATAAATTACTACCTTAATTATGAGGACCATATGAGTCAATAATAAAAGTGTGCCATGAACCAAGGATTCTGAGTAATTCAATTTTGTGAATCTAAAGTACAGTAAAAAAATATATACATATACCTAAGTAGGCATATCTAATGTTCATATACAGTAATAAATCATATATAATAGCAGATAGCTTTTGCTTTCCATTTGTAATTTTTTGAAAACTGGAAATGAGATGTTTTAGTTATGTAAAAGTTGATTCTTTATAAGCTTCTAGTTAACATTATACAATGTTCAACAGTATGTTAGCAACAGAAAAACTCTATAATTACCAATTATTTCCCACAATATAAATATTTAGTAAGGAAATAAAAATGATATTACTTGAACTTCTGGAAGAAATACCTGAAACAATTCTGGTATCAAAGGAATCATGAAAAAAGACATAGCATACTATATTTTCCACACCCCCAAGAGACTCTACTGAATTTCTACCTGCAAATCTTGAAAGGATTTAAAAGTACTGTTAAATTATTTTTTGCTATGTCATAGCTTTGTACTGCTAGTTAAAAAGGAAAAAAATACATGCACGGTAGCTTCATTCCCCAAAAGTCTTGATGTTAAAAAATTGAGAATTTTTCAAGTACATAAAAATGGGACAAATTTCAAAGATAAAATTTGGGAGGTTCACCTCTAATAACGGAAGACTAGATCATTTGAATCCATCTTCTTCCTGAAAGAAAGCAAATTTCAGACAAAATGAACCAAAATCTGTATAACAGCATCAAAGAATTCCTAAGGCAGTGAAGACTTAGGAGGACAAGATCTAAGAAAAGAAGGAACCCCAGACTGAGGACCTGGATTTTGAGGATTGCTGTGTCCTAAGCATGTGTGCCCATTTTAATAGAAAATCCTGACATGCTGTGCAGAACTTTCAGTCCACTCATGAAGCTAAGAGAACAAAAACTGAAAATCAAGAATCAACAAAGAGTAGGTGAGGGGGGGCGGGTGATCTGATGATCCATCCACTGGGCTGGGATTGCTAAATTTGACAACCTAGGAATAATTAGAAATTAGAAATAAAACAATTTTCATTAGGACAGAAGTCCAGTGTTGAATTATTTCAACCCTTGATTGTACTAAAGTGAGCTGGAATTGCTAGTATCCCTAGCTACCTGCCAGAAACAAATATAAATTCTCTTTCGCAAAAGATAACATTATCATAATCCTAAAATTATATTCAATAAATATAGATAAATAGTCACTCAGGGGATCATGAAATAAAAGCATTAGGATAAACTGTCTAATATAATCAATAAATAGAATAGCGCAAATAACTAAAGGCATAACAAAAATAAAGCAATGGATAATTCAGGATCAGTATACTAGTTACAACAGTACGAGATACGGCTACTGAGAGAATTAGTGACCTGCAAGAAAGATATGAACAACATATCCAAGCTAGTCTGGAAAAGAAAAAAAAAGATGGAAAATATAAGAAACAAATGTGTAAGTGATGAATGTCATACTGGTGGAAAGGTATTACATGCCTGTATTTGGAGGCCCAGAGGAGAAAGATAAAATGAAGTAGAAACAATATTTGAAGATTTGAAGAGGTATTAGCTGAGATGTGTCAAAACTGATGAGAACATATTAAGTCACAGATTCAAAAAGCACTCTGAACTCTAAGCAGGACAATTACAACGAACATCACATGTGGGCACATACTAGTAAATTTGCTAAAAACTAAAAGCAGAAAAAAAATCTTAAAAACAGCTAGAGGAAAAAAAAATACAGAGTCTTTTCAAGTATGTAAGATTACTAACTGAAATTGATCACTGATGAGAAGCAATCAATTTCTTTGCTGCCTTGAAAAAGGTTAGAGTGTAAATACTCTGCTATCAGTCATAGATATTCACTCTGTGAGTCTACTTGACAAAGCCAGTCAAGATGCTGATGTTCTCGGGGCGCCTGGGTGGCTCAGTTGGTTAAGCGACTGCCTTCGGCTCAGGTCATGATCCTGGAGTCCCGGGATCGAGTCCCGCATCAGGCTCCCTGCTTGGCAGGGAGTCTGCTTCTCCCTCTGACCCTCCTCCCTCTCATGCTCTCTGTATCTCATTCTCTCTGTCTCAAATAAATAAATAAAATCTTAAAAAAAAAAAAAAAAGATGCTGATGTTCTCAAGAAACAAGCCACATAATGCCATCTTATTTTCACTTTGCTTCCAGCCAAAACTTATCCCTTTTCATAACTTTGACTATGAAAATCTATTTGGACTATTATATTTCCTTTATAAAAGTCTTTTATTCCTTGGTATATCATAATGGCCTTCTGAGAATTCCTATATGTTTCTTAAAAAAAAAAAAAATCTTTTTTTTACTTCTTACATTTTTTTTTTGTTTCATCCCACAAGGAGTGACTCAAATAACATTCAAAATGCTATGTGGAATTGACATTTCAGTTGAAGAGCAGTGGTGCTAATGGATGGGAAGGAATCATAGAGAAGTGGTAACCCAAGTTCCCTCAGCCAACAGTATCATGGAAATAGCACTGAACTGAGAATCAGGAAGCTAGGTTCTATTTCTGGCTTGGTTCCTAAGTAACTTTAGGCAAGTTTCTTTGCCTTTCTTGGTACATTTCCTCATCTGTTGAAGGATCTCTTCAGTCCCCTCAAATTCAAATATTCTATTACATAATGCATACCAATACATACTTTTTAGCAAAACATATGTGATCTATATTCTGGGATATCTTCCTCTCCATTCTTCATTCAAGGTTATAGCCTTAAATTCTAAAAGATAAATTTTAAAAAGATAGCAAGCAAATGCTAAAGACAGAAGTCTGTGACCATTCTAGTCTGCCACTGCTGTTTGCTAAAACGGTTGCCTGAACACATTAATAATATATACTCGCTATTTAATGGTACCTCCTATTAAGTTCCTAAGGTCTTTGAAATGTGTACCTTCAAAGATATTCATGGTCTTTTTTCTCTCCCTCAGATGCTCTATCAACATGGAAATACAGACTATTACCATCCTTTAATTCTTCTAAGAACTTAAGTCATTTGCACATTGAAGATTTCACTGAAATGTAGTATGTTTAACAAGAGAATCAGACATCATATCATTTTTTTAAAGATTTTATTTATTTATTTGAGAGAGAGAGAATGAGAGACAGAGAGCATGAGAGGGAGGAGGGTCAGAGGGAGAAGCAGACTCCCCGCTGAGCAGGGAGCCCGATGCGGGACTCGATCCCGGGACTCCAGGATCATGACCTGAGCCGAAGGCAGTCGCTTAACCAACTGAGCCACCCAGGCGCCCCCATCATATCATTTTTTAAACATCCTCCTGATTAGGTCTTCGCACTATGTTAGGGATATCTAATTATTTAAACTTCAAACTCAAAAATGTCTGCATTTGGCAGATATTTCCTGAACTATACCATTACATAGACTGCTTATAATTTATTTGCTTAAATTAAATTGCTTGTAAATTATAATTTCATGCAATCTGGGAAAACACAGAAATATCATTTTGAAAGATTCTCCTCAAAGAGACATTCTTTTATGTAACAGTTTCAGGGTGTTTCCTTGACAACATTTTTGCTAAGAATGTCTCTTTGAGGCGATAAAGAATCTGTGGTAAATGACTGATGTCTACTTTAAAAATAGAAGATGTGAATATACCATGTGTAGTCAAACATGTCCCTATATTCATAAAACCAAGTACAGGTCACCAACATACTAGTTAAAGCTGTACTAAATGTTTCTTTTAGAAAAATGAAATTCAACAAACATGAAACTCTGAAAATTGGATAAAATAATAGAGTCAATTCTGGAATAAACAGCTGTACTAATGCTTGACGCATAAATGATCCAACTTTTTAAAAATGGTGACAAAACGGCCTCAAACTGAACTTATCATTCACTACTGAGCTGTGACCTATACTAGATGCTGAACTTTAATTGGTAAAGACTCTCTTGCAAAGGAATAACTAAGTGAAGAAAGCAGCATCTACTCTAAGTGGTAAAGAGAATCAGCATGCTGTCTTCATCTCACACCTAACATATCAAGACAGGGAGAAACTTCAAAAGACGACTCCATCCCTTCTCTGGCCACAGGGTAGCACTAACAGCCATCTGCTTTCTAGATAATTTCCCAAGAAGAATTGTTCTAACACTGTAACCTAATATTTAATCTAATATATATAGCTGAAGCTCCATTTTGGAGACGTGAAAAATAAAAAACAGCTCAACTTTCCAATTGTGGGAGGAAAGGCAGTAATAACATTTTTTTTCCTTGAGATAATCTTTTTTAAAGCACATGCTTGCTAATCCACCACAGCTGGATGGTAACACCAAAATGACTACCCTTTAGCACACTTTCCTACCACTAGAACTGCTCAGCTGATACGACAGTTAAAATGCACAAAGACCATCACATCAAATTAGAAAGGAATGCTCATGTGCATTATAAAATGAGATAAGAGAAGATGATACTGGCCTAAAATCACAGCTCTAAAATCCCCTTAAAGTATAAATCGGTCAAGATGATGCAGTGACTTCACACTTTATTAACCCTTTCTACTCCAAAGAGAGAGAGATGATGGACAAAGTATAAAGAGAAAGGACAGAAATTTAAATATATTTTAGATTTCTCTATCAACTTGAAATGGAGTCAAAGCAGATTTTCTATGCCTCAAATCTTGAAGCCAGCAATAAATGCTCGAATCCCTACTAAGAGGAATTTTTAAAAATTCTCCACAAAAAAATAGGGTGCTGGATCCCTAGCCCTAACATCCATCCAAATGTGAGAGAGGGCTGTAAAAAAAAAAATTGCTACCAAATGTTGCCAGGAGCTCATGCTATGCTCCAGACTTAATTTGGCTAAACCAAATCTTTAAATGGCTTTTCAATCTGCAGTTTTGTTGGAATAGAGTCAAAAGAACTAATCGAGCTAACCACAAATCCTGTAAACAGGAAAATTGACTCCAGAAGGCCATTCATCAGCATCCACGAAATTGTGACTACATTGTCAGCTTGAAGGTAGGGTAAAATCCTAGTCTCTTCATGGTCCTTGATAGTCACCTCTTTAGCTTATATTCTACACTCTAGACTCACACCTACTAACATGTTGCTTCCTAATGCCCTTCGACTGAAACATCAATGAATTTTCTATCTGCTCCCTAAACCCTACTATTTCATAAGTACTCTATCTTTTCTAAAGTAGGTACTACTTTTACTTATTGTTTCATTTAATAGTGCCTATTAAATGTTTATAATGTAGCAAGTACTCTTTTTTACAACTCTATAAACACTCACTCATTTAGGAATAAGGGCCCTAAAGCAAGATGTCAGTTTCACAGGACACATCCTATGGGTAAGCCCGAGTATGATACACAAAAGGATCCTGGGCATTTCAAAGGTGGATATTTGATGGTTTCCATGAGTGCTTGTTACGCATCTGGCACATGCCAAGCACCCGGGAGGGCTATCAGGAAGTGGTCAAAACTATTTTCTTATCTGCATGGATGAACAGTTCCCACCAGAACCAGAGACAGGGGAAACTCCAATCTTATATTAAAGGTCTTTACATATTCTTATACTTCCATCAGTAATGAGTTTAGCTTAGTTCTAATTATTGGTTCTGTCATTCTCAAAAAACTCTCGGTAAAGTTCTGAGTTCAGGAATCTCTCTAGGGATTTTTATATAGAGATGTGGATAAATAGAGTGACACACAGAAATAGAGACAGACATATATAGAGATACAGACTCTGTATATACATATAGATATATAAAATACAGAAAAAAAATATATATATATATATATAGTAGATAGATGGGTGGACCCAACCTGACTTCATCAGGTCAAGATGCTTTTGGAAAAAAACAAAGTAAGACACCACCTTAGAGAAGACTGAGGAAATTAGGCTGATTTTTGTCTGGTTTGCCTCTGTTATAAAATCTGCATTCTACTTATAAAGTGTAGGTGTGATACTGACAGCCCTCCAAAAAAATTCCAAGATGGAAGGCACTACACAACAACATAAAAGAAATCTTTAGTTCTATCCTAAGTAACACTGTGTGTCTTTTCCATTACTATGCTACATTTTATGCTTTTCTGAAAGAAAACTGAATCAGTTACATACAGAATAAATCAGTCATCAGGTTTATGAGTAATTCTTCAATATGAATTGTTTTATGTAGTAATTTCCCCTTAATTGTGGGAATTTATTATTAACTAACATAACCCTTCATAAATACATCTATTTCACAAAGCAAAGTACTTATACAAAAACCACCTTGAGAGTCTCTTCGTTAGTCTGTTCTTGACATCCATGGAATGACTTTTTCTTGAGTTTAACCATAGCAGATAAGGTATATTCTGTTACTGTGCCTGATTTTTCCTCTCCTCTGTCTAAAATGATCAGCAGAAACCTATACTTTATACCTGCATAGCACATTACATGATGCTGAGCATTCAGCAAGTACTCAATAATTATCTTCATTACATATGCCATCTACTAAATAATACTGGTCTTCAGTCCCCCTTTATTTCTTACCCATTCTACTATACAGAAAGGTATTTATTGAGGACACTATTTTCCCCAGGCTATGGAGAGCAACAGGTGAATAAAACAGTCATGGCTCCTGCCCTCATGGAGTTTGCAGACTAGTTCTTGGGAAAAAATATGACTCAAAATAAATGTGTGATTCATTTCCTTGAATTAGTCCAAAAGCTAAAATTATAAACTGTTTTCCCATAATACATATACTCTCTTCAAAAACAAAACTATACCATCATTAATACCAACTGCTTTTACATTTTAGTAGAAAAGACAAGTAATAATCAAACATTACAAAAACTGCCATTTGATTGCAAAAATAAATCTCCTGAGTATTTACACAGACCTTGGTAAGTTCTTCTGGCACAGACACAATAGTGTTTTTAAAATTTTTTGATCACGACGTACCTCCACTGTCATTAAAACTGAGGAATAACTGCCAAAATCTCCTTTAAGTTCACGTGAGTTATCATGACGTCTTAATAAAACATGCCACTGTTCAACAAATTTTACAATAATCCCAAGACTTTGCCATTGTTGTACGTTCTACCTGAAAATAAAACTTCTTCCCTAATGGAAAAGAAGCTACCAGCAGAAGCTGAAGGGAAGATACATTAGTTCTATGATGTAGCTCTCAAAACACGATGGAAAGACAAGATCAGAACAGTTTCTATCAGTGCCCTCATTCCTACTAAAGTCCATGTCCTGTACAAGCCCTTGTTAGTGTACAGGCTGATGGTACAAATCTCCACCCCACCCCCACCCCCCAAGGCACTTGCTCCTGCAAAGTAGCTACAGGGAACCACACAGATTCTAATTCAAAGGTCATGGTCAAAAAACACAGCAATGTTACTAAAATCATTACTCTCAGTTGTGGAAGAAGACCAAGAGAAAGGAAGACTTAGATGTTTAAAATCCTACAGACTGCTCTTGCCTAAAAAAAATACAAATTGGTCTTCAAAAATAAATTCAGATCTGAATACCTCATGTACACATTTCCCTTCAAACTTCTGCATCTGAGTGTCCTTCCTAATTATATGTTCACGCACAGTGTCAAATTCTTCCAAAGTCTTTTTTTGTTGTTAACAATCTATGATGCCTCTCCTCTTAATTACTGTTCATGTACCCCCCAGTATGAGTAATGCCTCAAGCAGATGGCGTCTCCTCCTATGAAGCAAGCATTTGGCCAAACAGCACAAGAGAGCCAATTTCTGAAATCTGACAGGTACCCTTCAGAATGGTTGCATCTCTGTATCATAATTTCTCAGGTACAAGGCATCTTTGAGACCATTTTGCCACATTTCAGTCTGTCCCTCACCCCCAACCAGCACCACATTAATACAGAGACATGCATCAAGAATTAAGGAATTCCAGAATTTTAGTTACCAAAAAAAAAAAAAATCATATTCATACAATGTTCTATTCATGTCATATATGTTTAACATCAAACTTAATGAAATTCAATATAAACCAAAGAAACTATTTCTAAGATTCAAATACAAAGAGATGTCATCTAAACTCTACCCTTCTTTTTTCCATTTGCAAGGCTTTATCCTTGGAGATTATATTACATAATCAATTTCCATTATTACTCTTTTCTATATTACCATGAACTATTTTTTCTTGGGTCAATGCAAAACATTCTGTTCCTAGTGATTATCTTTTGAGGTGATCATCAATAGCATTAGTCACAGTCACCAGTACATATTAAAAAGTTAAAAACTACTTGATGTACTTTGTCATTTTCTAATATAGCAAGTGGAGCAACTGAATGTAATCATGTTATAACAAGGTGTATATATTGGACAACAGAACATTCTAATGGAATTAAATTTCCATTTTGTAAAGGCAATATATGAGCTGAGTTGGAAAAGATGAATGTTTAGAAACCATAAATAATCCTTTCAAACCATGACAGGCAATTTTCCCTGCACAGAAATGGATGATTTTTAAATGAACAGAGATTCACTTTTTGGCAAGTACTTTACAAAAGATCTAGTTGATACCATCAAAAATTATTCAAGTGAATATAGAAATGGCCATCCTAGGAATGTTCCCACACTAGGAAAATGTTCCCAACCGATGAGAATATTTTTTATCAAGCAAAGCTCTTATATTTTGACTCTCACAATTAATGATTTCCTGTAAGTATACTATCACACCAAAACCTAACCCATAAAGAGATACACAAAACAGGGAATAGAAATGTTCAAAGATGCAACACTATTGGATACTCTTAATCTCACTCTCTCTAATACCTACAGTTCCAATTCAGTAGACGGAGAAGGTTCACGTTCTCACCAGGAGGAACCTGAGCTAAATAAGGAAGAAGATAAAAATCATTTGCCCTTTGCTTGCTTATATCCCACCACCTTCCTTTTTTTCCAAAACCCAACTTCACTGCCTTTCTTTGTTCTTCATTTACTCCAGACCTATTTATTAAGTACTATGCTGGGGATTTCCCTAAAAAGTGAGGACTCAAAGGAACAACGGTAAACATGATATAGGTACCTCTCATGGAATGTATGGTCTAATAAACCTAAACTAATAAACACAAATAGAAGTGAAATTATTACCATGATGAAGTGCCATGAAGGGAAGGAAGGTATATGGTGCCATGTTGGCTCTTCACAGGAAGACCTGCTGTCATCAGAGAAGAAGGTAAAGTCTCTCTGAGGCAGTGATCCTTTTGTGGACACAGGAACTTGTTAAAAGTAATTCATAGGGCACCTGGGTGGCTCAGTCAGTTAAGCATCTGCCTTCAGCTCAGGTCATGATCTCAGGGTCCTGGGATGGAGCCCAACATTGGGCTCCGTGCTCAGCGGGGAGTCGGCTTCTCCCTCTCCCTCCGCCCCTCCCCTCTGCTCACTCTCTCTCCTGCTCTCTCTCTCAAATAAATAAAATCTTAAAAAAAAAAAAAAGTCCAATTCACATTCAAGGCTCATTTCTCACCTGTGTGCGGAAGGCTTGAAAATAAGCAGGTCCAGCTGGACCCTTTCCTTAGACTCCAGACTCATCTCCCCACTTGTCTTCCTGACAACTTCACCTTAAAGACACATGAAAGTTATGTCCAAGTCAACTCTTGAGCTGTCCTCCTTCTTGGAATGAACTGGATATAGACTATAGGGATACAGGAGGTTTTAGGATAACGCTAGGTTTCTGGCCTTGGTAATGTACAGAATGGCATTTACTAAGAAAGAAAATAGGAGGGAAGGACTAATTTTGATGAGGGAGTCGGGGAAGAGGGAGGAGGACCATGTGACCTTGGAAAATCACAATATTCCTGAGCTTCAGTTTCTTCTTTTATAAAACAAGAATAATAAAAGTTGAAATGCTTTGATGTTAAATAGCCTAGAATTTCTATTTTTGTGGAATTCATTATAAAAGAGAAAAATGCTTAAGTGGCATAATTTAAAGTAAGTAGGTTCTAAATTACAAAATGATTATTAGATAATTATGAAATGTTATCAGACATGACATCTAATATAGCTATATTGAGGAAAAGAATAAAATCTAAATTTGTATCAGCTAATTTAGGGGGAGAAATGTATTTAATTATGCCTCAAGATTTAAAACATATTATTTAATAGTCTTACCAAAAAGCAAGCTACGTAAATAATATATGGAGTATAATCTCATTTATCATAAAATGAAACAAATCTTTATAATTAAATTTGGTTCAAAATGCATTGAAAAAAAGGCCACAAAGCTATCTATCAAACTATTTACAGTGGTTAAATATGAGGAGGTCAGTGGGTGGGAAAAGAGGGTTATATATGGCAAAGGTCAGCTGATGGGAAGGAAGTAAAGGTAAAGTAGGTAAGAGATATAGGCAAATATGAACTTTTTGTTCTATATGATTATGTGTTGCATGAATTTTTATATGAATTTTTAAAATCTCATTTAGATAAATAAGACAAATTATGAATAACCAAAATTCTGGATTCAAGGAGAAAAAGTAAGCATCTGCATTCCATCAAAGACTCTGTTGAAATAGTATCATAAGGGGGCCTGGGTGGCTCAGTCGGTTAAGGGTCTGCCTTCGGCTCAGGTCATGATCCCAGGGTCCTGGGATTGAGCCCCTCATCGGGGTCCCTGCTCAGTGGGAAGCCTGCTTCTCCCTCTCCCAATCCCCCTGCTTGTGTTCCCTCTCTCGCTGTGTCTCTCTCTGTCAAATAAATTAAAAAAAAAAATTTTTTTTAAAAACAGTATCATAAATATACGAAATGAATAGCACTATAACAATGCAATAAAAAGAAGCATGATCATTAGCCCAACAGATTTCTAGAAGAAAGCAGATTCAAGTAAACTGATGGTATAAAAGTCCAGTCTTAGTCTTAATGTAAAGGTAGAAGATGGATGTCCCAACTCAAGACACTCAGGCAGAGAGAAAGAATTCTTTCTTACTCAACCTATTATTCTATCCAGACCTTCAGTGTACTGGATGAGGCCCACCCACTTTGGGGAGGGCAATCTTCTTTACTGAGTCTACAGATTCAAATGTTAATCTCATGTGGAAACACCCTCACAGACACACCCAGAAATAATGTTTAACCAAATATTTGGGCACTCTGTGTCCCAGTCAAGTAGACACATAAAACCAATCATCACACTAAAGAATGTCCAGGAAAAAACAAAGACAACAGCAAAAACAAAAACAAGGATACCAGGGGAAATTTTCAACTCTGACACCACCCACAAGCTATGAATAGTAAACAAATACTAACTTCTAGCCAGATAAATATAAAGCATCCCACTAACGGTCTCTATTCCTCTGTTCTTTTATCTAATACATCATGACTGGCTTTCAACAAAAAATTGCAAAGGATACTAAAAGGAAATAAACAGAAAACAAAACATCTTGAAGAGACAGCATCAGAATCAGAATCAGATGTGGCAGAGATTTTGGAATTATCAGACTGTGAATTTAAAATAATTACAAGTAATATGCTAAGGGATCTAGTGAAAAAGTGGACAACAGGCAAGAACAGATGGGTAGTGTAAATAGACAGATGGAAACTAAGAAAAAAATCAAAAGGAAATGTTAGAAATTAAAAAAAAAAATACAACAGGAAGAAAGAAGAAAGAATGTCTTATTCAGTTCATTAGTGGACTGGGCACAGCTAAGGTAAAATATCAGGGAACCTGAAGATATGTCAGTAGAAACTTCCAAACTTAAATGCAAAGAGAAACAAGAATAAAAAGATGGAACAGAATATCCAGGAACTGCGGTATAATTACAAAAGGTATAATATCAGCATAATAAGAATTCCAGAAGGAAAAGAAGAAAAGGAATAGAAAAAACATTAGAAGCACTAATGGCTAAGAATTTTCCAAAATTGGGGCACCTGGGTGGCTCAGTCAGTTAAGTGTCTGCCTTCAGTTCAGGTCATGATCCCAGGGTCCTTAAGATTGAACAGACTCCCCACTGGGCTCCCTGCTCAGTGGGGAGTCTGCTTCTCCCTCTGCCCCCCACCCCCAGCTTGTTCTCTCTCTGTGTGTCATATAAATAAATAAAAGCTTTAAAAAATTTTTTTCCAAAATTAATGACAGGCACCAAACCACAAATACAGCTCAGAAAATACTAAGCAGGATAAAGACCAAAAAAATTTACACCTACACATATTCAAACTGCAAAAAGTCAAAAATGAAAAGAAAGCCTTGAAGAAAAGAAATCAGAAAAAAAAAATCCTAAGAAAATAAAAACTATATAGAAGAGTCATGACTCCAAAGTGTGGCAAACTAAATGTGCATGATCTTGAGAAATTGCTGAAGTGTAAGGAAAGACACTCCATTTGGCCTTGATGTGGGCCTCAGACCCACAGAGAAGCAAATGGAAACTTACATTAACAAAGCCATAATGATCTAAAGGTGTTTGACCAGGATAAGAATAAGAATTAACCTATAAAAATTAACAAGATTAATTGTGGTTACAAAATAAATCATAAATGTTTTCAATTTGAAAAATACAAAAGCAGAGGTATAGCCTTCAGAAGCTGAGTGATAGGGCAATAAGTAAGAAAAGTTAGCAGCTCTAAAACATCCATCTTATGGGGCAAGGATTCAAAGGAGACTACTAAAAATGGATGCAAAATAGATACATACACAAATACATAAATATGCAAAATATGGATATGACTGGAAGTTAGAAGAGGAACCAGTAGATTTTTTAAGATATTATATTATATATTTTTAAATATTGTATTAATTTTTAAATACTAGAGATTAATGGATAAAGAGAATGTGGAAGATGTAAATAAAAAATGGAATATTACTCAGCTTTAAAAAAGAATGAGATCTTGGCATTTGCAACAAACATGAATGGATCCAGAGGGTATTATGCTAAGTGACATAAGCCAGACAGAGAAAGAGAAATACCAGATGATTTCACCCATATGTGGAATTCAAGAAACAAAACAAAAGAACAAAGAAAAAAAGAGACAAATGAAAGAATAGACTCTTAAATACAGGGAACAAACTGGTGGTTGCCAGAGGGCAAGGGGGAGCCGGAATGAGTAAAATAGATAAAGAGGAATTAAGAGTACACTTATCATGATGAGCACTGAGTAATATACAGATTGTTGAATCTGAATTATATTGTACACCGGAAACTAATATAACATGTATGTTAATTATATTCCCATAAAAAATTTTTTAAAGTAACGCATTTCACATGCATTTCAAAACTATTTTTGAGATACAATTTATATATCATGAAATGCTCAAAATTTAAGTGTATCATTTAATCAAATTTGATGACTAAATATCTAGACACAGAACATTTCCATTAACCTAAAAAATTAAAAACATTACAATTTAGAAAAAACAACAGAAGAGAGAAGAGGCAGGGGCGCCTGGGTGGCTCAGTGGGTTAAGCATCTGCCTTTGGCTCAGGTCATGATCCCAGGGCCTTGGGATCGAGCCCCACATCAGGCTCCCTGCTCAGGGAGCCTGCTTCTCCCTCTCCCTCTGCCTGCCGCTCCCCCTGCTTGTGCTCTCTGCCTCTCTCTGTCAAATAAATAAATAAAATTTAAAAAAAAACAGAAGAGAGAAGAAGTAAGGAGGGAGTTGTGCAAGGGAGATAAATTCTCATTTTTAGGAATGTAGGTAAGGTCAGTGGCTATTCTCTAATGATCATAAATCAAAATACATTAAAAAAAGAAGTATATTATTTGGAATTATGGAGGTAATGACTAGAAGAACTCAAAACAGTTAAAGTAAGTTGGCTGCCTCTGGTGAGCAGGACTGGGGACAGGATGGAGTGAGGACAATAAACTTATTTAGCATAAATTATTGTCATTTAAAAAACACTTTAACATAGACATACATTGCTCTGACAAAAATAAAACTTTAATGACTTTAAAAAGAAAGTTTTAACATTTTTAAACTTTTAATATTGTAAGAGTCCTTTCATGAGGAGCCCAGTAAAGGTGCCTTTAAATGGGTCTCATTCATCTAAGAGCAGCACAGAACCCTACCAGGGAGGGTGATGCCTCTAGGTAGTTGGTCCTTTCACTAGAACTTCAAACACCCAAAGAAGATAAAATAAACTTGACATACCCCTTAGCACAGTGTGCTCACTACTGAGAAAAAAAAGCTCCTGTAAAGAAGTGAGAGACGATGTCCCGCAGTGAAAACACTTCTCGACAAAGGACACGAAGAGAGAAAGGTTAACACTGGATTTTGGCCATTAGGATGAATAAAAACTAAGAGGGGGGAAAAAGAAAAGAAACCTAGAGATTCCCTGTATAAGATTGTACTGCAGATTGTGCCTCAACTAAAGTACATATGTGGGCAGCAAGAAGAAAAACAGAATCATCTTGCTTTACCTCCTCAAAACCTGCAAAATGTTACAGATTTATAATGAGCAGTGAGCTGTGGTAAAGAGACTAGTTGCACTGTTTTTAGTGGCATTCAGGTTTGCCAACAGGAAAGAAAAAAAAAAAGAATTTAGAGTTCAAAGACCCAGCTGCTTCGCAACTCACCGGGTATGGGACATTGGCCAAATAATGGAATTTTTCTGAAACTTGTTTTCCTTTTCTGTCTGTACCTGTTTCCAGTTCTATTATGGATAATACATAGTAACAGTGACAAGAGCAGCAGTAACAACAAAAAGAACAACTATCTCAACGTACCTGCTGGGTTTATTCTAAAAATAATATGGTATGATATGGTTCATCTTATATGTCAACCTGACCAGCCACAGAGTAAGCAGATTAAACATTCTTTCTGGGTGTGTCTGTAAGGGTGTTTCCAGAAGAGATGATCATTTGAGTTGGTGGACTCAGTAAAGTCTTCTGAGGGTGGGCATAATCCTTTAAGGGCCTGAACAGAACAAAAGGCAAAGAGAGAAGGAATTCACTTTTTTTTTTTTTCCCTCTGTCTTGCTGACTGAGCTGGGACAGATCCCCTCTTCTCCAGCCCTCAACTGGGATTTACACCATCACCTTCCCTGGTTCTCAGGCCCTTGGACTGAATTAAACAACTAGCTCCAGCCTGCAGATGGCAGATACTGGGATTTCTCAGCCTACTGAATATAACTCTTGCCTATAATTTGCTGCTCAAACCTGCCAGTTATTATTACAAAGAAACATAAATAATATAACTAATCCATCACTATAGTTTAGAAATATAGTTGACAAAACAGTTTCTCATGTATTCTGGAGGAATTTACAATTTTAGGGGTGGGTAGGTAATTTTGATTAAAAGAGAAATCTATTGCATAGAAGGAAAAAATTGATGAGTCTGTGAAATAAGTTTTTAACATGTAGTAACAGATTTTATGGACTAAAAGTTATGACTAACTTTATTGCTTTAGGGTTTATTTAGCAGAAATATGTTGTCGATTATTTCTAGAAAATAGGTGCCACTCAACAGGGCACTGGGAACACAAACAAGATAGAGAAACAGGTTATCTATGCAGGGGGGTTATATTCCTGGAACCTTGAGCATTAGGTGAGACGAGAACACCATGTCAAGTTTAAATAATTGGGGCAGAAGTTCCAGTGTAGTGGCAAGTATAGGTCAAGTTATCCTGCAGGATTAAGTCCCACAGTCTCAGTGGTGTAATTGTGATAAAGGCTGATTTCTCACATAAAGTGTGCCTTGGGTCCAGGTGAACTTCCAAGGTTCTGTCTTCCCTATGGCAGGTCAGCCATCAGGCTGCTTTCATCCTGTGTCTCCATGATCAGCATGGCAGAAAAAGAGAGACTCTTGCTTTGATAAATCAATGCCTTGGCCCAAAAGTGACTGGAATCATCTCCACACATCACCCATTTGCCATGATTAATCACATGGCCCTGCCCAACCTAAGGTAAGCTGAGAGGGGCACCATGCAAGGTATCTGAAAGGACAGAAGAATCAGATATTTACGGACACTAATAAAGCTTAGAAGAACAGGTACCATTCTCCACTGTTCTGCTTACAGATTAAGCTGTGCCATTAATGATAATATTATGCAAATGAAGTTAACAGAAATAAGCAGCAAAACATGAGTTCTAACTAGCTAAATCTGGAGGGAAGATCTCGGGAAGAATCTAGATCTAAGAGCCCAATGGATTAAGGGAATCCTGAATAATAAAGGTATATTGTTCTTTCACTGATATGACGATGATCAATGTAGAGAAATCAAATGTTCCTGAACCCCTGCCACATCTCCTCTTTATCACCACCTTGAAGGAATTCATTCATGAGTTGCTGACAGCCAAGGAAGCCTCTGCTTTGATGGCTCACTCAGCACCTTGCTTCTATCAAGGAGGATCCCCCAACCAAAAGGGATTAAGAAGTCACTACTTGAGATAAGAAGAAAAAATAAACAAGGACAAAACGGGAACTTGAAGTTGAGGATGATGTTACTTTGGACAAAGTTTGAAGGCAAAAAGATTAAAGACAAGGAGCAGATGGGAGGGGAGGGGAGAAGAAAGATAAGAAGAAAAGGAAGAATGAATAAGAGTTTATGGAATTTTTCCAACTACTATAGTTGCTGCGTCTTACCAGTTGTCTCTAGACTCCAGCATAAGGCTCCCTGGATGGCATTTCAAGGAAAAAATACAAATATAATTTAGGTGACTACACTTGGTTTGTGTTTGTTTGTTTGTTTGTTTGCTTGAGGACATAAGACTAGAAGTTTGCCTCGGTTTGTATGGCTGATAAAGAAGAGAATTCAGGATCTGTGTGGAGCATTTTCTGTGCTGTTTGTAAATGTGCATTTATGTGCTGGTAGCTTTTATGGTAGCTTTTGATTCAAGGTCATTTATTTATACTGACATCAAAAACATTTTGAGCCATAGGGATATACCAAAAAAGTTACAGATTACATCACTAAAGTCCCTTCTGACTCCTAAGACTTAAATGTGTTCCCTTTAGGCTTGGTTTTTCACATCTTTTGCAAAAGCAAAAATTCCTTTTTTAAAAAGTCTTTTTTTTTTTTTTCCTTTAAAGCCACTTTCATACAAGTGAGCTTTTTCAGTAACAGAGGACTACTTCCCTCATGTAGAAAGCCATTTTTTGGCCCTCAGGGACCATTCTACTGCCTGCTATGGAAGGATTAACAAAACTCGGCACAAGGGAAAGCAATCTAGTGAGGCCCAAAAAATCCTCACAGTCACAGCCCTGCAGAGACCATCTCCTTCTTTTCTTAATATTCAGTAGGGAAGCAGAGGTTACAAACTGATTCCTTTCATATTCTACCTTCTACCTGCTTTATACTTAAGGAAGTTACTTGGCCTCCAGTAGGCCTCAATTTCCCTACCAGTGAATTAAGACCACCAAATAAGATACTCTCTATGTATCCTTACTATAGGAAAAAATCTGTAATTCCATGATGTTGGACTGCCTAAAGAAGCACATGGATCAATTGCCAACAGCCCCTTTTCTTGTAAGTCAACATAAACTACCATTTCAAAATGCAATCCCTGGATTCCTGGTGACAGTGGTGGTCTTGGGGGATCTAGGGACACATGATGCTCTTGGGAAGTCCAGCGCATCACATGAGTTTAGTAAATGACATCCAGTTTGTCCATAAAGAAGTACAAAGAGAGTACTGGAAAGCCAGGAACCTATGGGCACCTGGACTGATGAAGGGCCTTTGGACCTTTAGAGTGTATGATACTTAAAAGAACCCTCAATCCTCTCCAACCTTCTGAATGCAACACTCAGACTACAGCTAACCCCAGATGGAGGCAAAAGTTGAGGGCCCTATCACATCCACTGTGCTAGGTGCTGACTTCCTCACTCTACTTTTTATCCATCGAACACGATTTTCCAAGGGCTCCCCTGCCCATTTATCCTCCTCACTAGATCATCTTGGTGAGTAGCTATAGGTCCTGCCACATCAGAATTGAAAACATTGTAAGAGCACATTCTAGTTCTTTCAAGTCAGCCTCTGTACATGCTTAAGCCCCCTCTGAAACCTCAAGCAGGTTATGACTCTCAATTAAAGAACTGCTGTTTCTAAGAAACTCCAAAGCTCTTAATATATTCAGCAAGAGTTCATTAACAAGTAAAGTCAAGGCCTGACAGATTATTGCCTTTATACAAATGACCTTATTAACCAGCACAGTTAACTATATATTTGGTAGGCACTGAGCATTTCCTTAAGGAAGCTTCTACATAACCTGATGATCTAAATTAATAGATTTCTACTAAACTGCTTACATGTTATTACTGGTAAATCTCATTAGCCAGTCAATGAACATGTTAAATTATCAAAATGAATAGCCTGAACTAAACATAATAACTATATGTTGCATAGATGCTCTGTGTTATCACCGGGTATTTTCACCTAATAGAAATATTTTTGATCCTAAGCCTTGCTAATCTCTAACAAATAGCTTCTTTATGCCCTATGTTGGATTTCCTTATCAAATTCCATAGAATTCTTTCCAGATAGCTTGGTTTTTTGCTTTATTTTTACTTAAAAAGCCCTATCACAATTAACTCTGGCATTTAGTTACCTCATTCATTCAGCCAATATTTGTCACGATCATCTATGAGCTCTGGGTAGCTGTTCCCTGAACAATTCCAAGGGCCTCCTCTAACTTGTCCAAAGTAACCTTAAATCTTCCAAACTATTTTCCACACTGAAGCCTGAGGCTGTGGCTTCCCAATGCTCCTAAGACAAAACCCAGAAAGCTTATCTTGGCCACAGGCCCTACATGGTCTGGCCTCTGCCTATCTTTCCAGCATCAACCACATTTTCCCTCATTCTCTGGACCTCATCACAACCACGTTATTTCACATCCTCATACTTGCCAAGGGTCCTTCTGTGCCCCATCTTTGAAAACATTATCTGCTCTGCCTAAGATACCCTTCCAGAACCTTTGTGAATCAACTTCTAATCATCTTTCAAATCTCAGATCAAGTACCACTTCATTAGCAAACTCTCAGCCAACCTATCTGAGTGGGTCAATTATCTAGAATATGCTCTCACCACTCCCTCCCTTTGTCTAAATGGTCACGTTTTCAACGTGAAATTTATTTTTGTGATGATTTAATGTCTGTCTCCCCTACTAGACTCAAAACTCCAGGAAGTCAGGATCATCATTTTATCTCCATTTTAAAAAGCACACTGATTAGCACATAACTGGTTCTCAATAAATCTGTATCGAATAAATAAACCATAAATATCAAAACATTTGGAACTTCTATATGATTAAAAACAGAAACAAAAACAAAGCTTTGCACAAAATGACAGGCTGGGTGTGATGGAAATCTATCATTTGTGGCTCCCCAAAGACCTTTAAACGTCCTCCATTTTGATAGTTCTCCATATTGTTGACCCCCACCTTTGCCAGGTTGAATCCAAAAATACAGATTTCCCAGCATTCCTTTCTTCTAGCATGTAGACTTCTGACTAGTTTTCATCAAACATACACCAATAGGAGACTTGGAAGGCAGATTTGAAGCTCATGAAGCTACCGGGCTCTTCTAGGAACAACAGGTATGAAGGCATTTGATATTCTACAGTATCCATAGTTGGTATTTTGATACTGGGTCCTGGTTTTGTTGACATCGAGCAACAGGTAGAGGCAACAGTGGGGTTTCTACAAGACCGGACTGAGAGGAAGCTAGGCATTTCTCTTAACTGTACCACTCCTGATTGTATGGCCTTCAGTGAAGATGGTTTGCTGGTACTCCCCGAAACTAAAGAAGTGAGTTAATTCCCCTCCACTTTCAGCTAGCTAGATTATTTTCTCTGCCCAGAAACCCTAAACCCCTGAAGAAAATATTTGCAATGTGTACACAGCAAATAAAAAATGTCCATAAGGAACTTCCACAAATCTAATTTATAAACAAGCCAAAAGAATATGAGTAGACAATTCACAGAAGCACATAAGTCAATAAACATATGAAAACATGTTCAATCTTATGTATGATCAGAGAAATACAAATTAAAACAATATTGGAATAGTTTTTTATTTATGAGACTGACAAGTATGTGAAAGGTTGAAATACCCAGCATAAACAGGGACACAGAGAAATGGGTGATTTCATTAATGATTGGAAAGGAGAGAGAGTTTGTAGTCATATATTTAGGCATTATCATCAAGGTATAAACAGTACAAAGATACATGCTATCATCAGTATGACTCAAAATTGTTTCAGAAGACCTAGACAATGTGCCATTGTCTAGGGAAAAAAAAGTAAGAAGTTTCAAAATTGGACACAAATAATTTCAATATATTTCACTTGCATAGGATGTAATTTTCTACCTAGAAAAGTAAGGTCAATCAAGTATTCTACTTAGTAAGAATTTAGTGAGGTAGCCATATATAAGGTAAATATGCACCACAAAAAAATCTACCTTTCCTATATTTCAGGAATAATTAGAAATTATAACACCAGATCCGAAAGCATTAGATACCATATCTTAAAAGCATCAGAAGTCACTATAATACATAGAAAAGATTCTAAGAAGAAATATATAAGGCCTCATGAAAAACCAACTAAAATATATTGATAGATACTAAGAAGAAAATCTACATAAGTAACACAGAGGCAAAGATCTGTTTCAGGATGTTTATTCTACCAGTGTTTGCAGAATCAAAAAAGAGAATTGGAAACAATTACTCATCCATGGGAAATACAATTTAATCATCATTGTGATACATCAACACAATGGATACTCTTCCAGAAAGAAAAAGAAAAAACTGTTAAAAAGAATAAGAAAGTCAGAAACAGAGAGTAAGTGGTGGTTCCTAGGGGCTGGAGTGTGGGAGAAATGGACAGATACTGGGTCAAAGTGTACAAACTGCCAGTTATAAGATGAATAAGCTCTAGAGATTTATTGTATACTATGGTGATAATATTAAGCTAATAATACTGTATTATATACTGGAAAGTTGCTAATTGAGTAGACTTTAAATGTTCTTACCACAAGAAAGAAATGGTAATTTTGTGATGTGATAAAGGTATTAACTATAACACTACAGTGGTAATCATGTTACAGTATATAAGTGTTTCAAATCAACCGGTTGTTGATTAAACTTAACTTAAACTCACACAATGTTCTATGTCAATATCTCAATAAAGCTGGGGGAAAGAAGAGAATGAGGTGGTTCTCTAGTTACTGACATGAAAATCTCCAGCCAAATTTTTGTTATTTTTGTAAGATGTAGAACAAAGTATGTGGTCCAGTTTTCTGTTTAAAAACAATGGATGACTGTATATATGCAGAATACAGATAAATTCTATAAGGATATTGTGTCAGATGTCTCCTGTGCACACCTCAGCAAGACTTCCTCCTATGGCCATTGCTGACCTGGCCATTTCCACACAGGCTTTGACATGGGCTGTTTCTTTTTTTTTAAAGATTTTTTTTTTTAAGATTTTATTTATTTATTTGACAGAGAGAGAGATAGCTAGAGCAGGAACACAAGCAGGGGGAGTGGGAGAGGGAGAGGCAGAATTCCTGCTGAGCAGGGAGCCCGATGTGGGGCTCGATCCCAGGACCCTGGGATCATGACCTGAGCCGAAGGCAGACGCTTAACGACTGAGCCACCCAGGCACCCGACGTGGGCTGTTTCTACACAGGCCACATGTGCAAGGTGACCAGGCCTCACTTCAGCCCACATTGGGCACACCTAGGCTTCCTGCCCTGAGGCACACAGTTCTGAGACTCATTTTGCATCACTCCTTAGTATCTGGGGATACCAAGGGGCAAGCCAGAAACTTTCACCTTTTGCTTTACACACTGTTTATGGTTTAATTTTTTTTAAAAATCATTTTTGTAATTTATTAAGGTACATAAAATATAGAGCATCAATAGAACCTGTTAAATTATGAATCAGATAAAGAGGGTAGAAAAGGAAAGAGTCTAGCCAGATGGATGGCTAGAATGAAGAGAAAGACTGCAGAGCTCTTTATAAAGACTGAAAACCCAGGGGTAGCAGGATCGGAGGGGAGGATGCAGTTTAATTTAGACAAAAAGAGTTGAGGCACCTATATCCAGGTAGTAATGCAACAGTCTGAAGAACCTTTTTCCCACCAGGCATATGAAAGAAGGGCCTAGGATATTTAATCATATAAAAAGAAGCTAGACATTCATTCTGATAACCTGTTCAGGCAAGATTTAGTCAAAATGAGTTTTTAAACAGTAAGTTAAATTAATGACATCATAAGATTTTGAAGGGAAAATTTATAAAACTAAAAAAAAAAAATGCTAGGTTTGTTCTAGTTTTACAATTCTGATCTTATGGAAATAGGCTTATCACTTAATTCTTAAGTTTATCAGCATCAAAACTCACACTGACATGGCTAAGTACTTGGCACACTAAGTGTGTTAAAGCTGTGAGGGGGAAAACAGCCCTCTGCAAAATGGTGAGAAGGATCAAGCTTGTTCAGTCCTTTCCACCCTACAAACGAAGCCATTACCACACCACCTTTCTAAATACCCAGTGACCTCAAATTCTTTCTACCTCCAGCCCATCAAAATAAATTCTCAGGACATTATAATAAACTTATTTAAAACAAGGTATAAATTTGTGATAATCCTAATAAATTATCTCTCCAAAGGGTACTTGCATTTTTACAAGAGAAAAACCATAGGAAAAAAAATTCAGATATTAGCCTCAGGTTGCTCACGTAGGCAGAAGGAGAGACTTTTTCAAATCGTAGAGTTTACACTAGGCAGCTAGCTGACTCATCCATTATTTCTACAACTATGTGTATAGTGTAAGACTTGCAGAATAAATACATAGCTAGATGGAAGAATGAACTATTACTCTCTTCAAAGGAAAAAGTGAATGTTTCATAATTGTCCATCTTGAATTAGCTAGCTTCCTATCCCTCTTAGTCTGGCTTCTTCTCCCCATGTCCCAAAGGCCTAATCTTGAAGTCATCTACATCATGTAGAATTGGCCATTGGGCATTTTTTTGTTAAACATAGGAATAAAACAGTAACCAGAAGCACCAGTTACCATGCCTACAACAGAGCTGAAAACGAAAATACACTTCTTTGCTTCATAGCTTGACCACTACTGTTTCCTAAACAAATGATTATAAATACTTTGTTTTTCACATTAGGCAACCAAGATATACATAAAGGTCATTTTTTTCTTTGAAATATATCACTCTTCAAATAGATTCTGTACACAAAGGAGTAAGACATATGAGGTGCCTGTCCCTTGCACAGAGGTCAGCAAGAAACAGATTGTGGTTTTGACTCACGGCTGAACTGAAGGGCAACTGCCAAGGATGACTTTAAAAAAAGAAAGAAAGAAAGAAAGAAAGACTGGGGAACAGCTAAACTGATTAATTCAAATCCTAACCCAATTCTCATTCAACCTAAAGTTGATAGAATATTTTTCAAAAAGTAAGGAAATCTATCCCACAAACCATGCAAAGGCCCAAAGTGTAGGATTATGAGTTCTATTTCCCCTTCAAGCTGTGTGCCTTCAATAGTCTTTATATTGAGGGAGACCCCTGACTTCCCACTACTTGTGCTTCTACTATTGGTTGGGTCTTCCATGCTCCCACCTCCCCCGAACTCCACAGAAGACACTGAGTCAAAGCAAACAATTTTTATTCCACCCCTCTCTTGTTCCTTCACATGGAATAGAGCCAGCTTGCCACACCAGCAGGTCACAGGATCCAGACTTGGACTTGAGGGCGGAAAAAGTAGTAGGAATCACATTTTGTCTTTGGATCTGAGCTTCATGTCTCATTCCAACTGGAACACTGATAAAGATGCTGTTGCTGTTCTTTTACTCTCACTAGGCCAAGAGATAAATAATTATGCTCTCCAACACACCTCTAAACTAGATTAAAGAAAGCATACTTCAAGCTTTCAGTTTTATACTTTGGAGTCACTAATCATTGCATTTTTTTGAAAAGATGCTCTTTAAAAGGTCATCAAATGTTTTAAGCTATAAAAATAGGTCTAGAGTTCTCAAGTCTCTGACAGAACTTAATCCAGATGCAAGACTATCTGCTAAACTAGGAAATTGCCTATGCCCTAAGCTCGGCAATGATGCAAAACATATCTATGGGTCACTAAAGCCACTTTCAAATTGAACTGCTTGATGTCTGTAAAGAATAGTGCCTTGTCTACGGCCATACCACCCTGAACGCGCCCAATCTCGTCTGTAAAGAATAGTGCCTTAAAAATGTCATAAAAGTTATAAAAAACTGGAACAGAAGTGAAAACTATTTATTCCAAACAAATGTTTTCACTTGGTCCAGAGTGAAGGTTTCTGTGAGATAAGACCCTGAATTAAAACAGCACACAGGCCAAGGTTACTGCCCATGTAATAAAATGTCAGACTTAAAAAAGAGAGTAATCAGGGAGTCCATTTGAACCTTGATTCCATAAATCAGTCATTGAACTCAACAACCTCATTGCATCTTAGCAGAAACTAAAAGCAGATTATCTCCTAAAACAGAAAATAAGAAATGAGGGCAAAAGGAATGTCAAGTCTTAAGGTCCCCAACATCCTCTCCATCACCCCCACTCCTCCCCACCACCACCCACCCCCACCACCACCATCACCACACATTGAGACCCTCCATTCCTCATCTTTAGCCTCAGGCTCCTACTAAGCACATAAAGGGCATTCTTCACAGGATTTACTCTCCCTGTTTTCTCTTTCTTTCAGATCATTTAGTTGATCTAAAATTCACAGTTGGTGAGAACACTGAGAAACTTTTAATCGGATAAAATACTACCAATCTGATGCTGGTTAACAATTAAACGTTTCTAACATCAGGCTGATTTAACATAGTAAATGGTCTGCATATTGAAAGAATTAATGAGCACTTCTCTTTAAATTAAAATAGGCAAGAGTTGATCCCCCAAGTTTCTTGTAATAAAAGAAGAGTCTTAAATAATATGAAAGGTAATCTGGAGTTTCCTCATTTCTTTTCCAAGACATACCATTTAATAAGTACCATATTTTAACAATGCAAGAAATAAAGAATTAGATCAGATCTTCCCTACCATTGCCAATTTAAAAATTTATATATAACCTTAGTTTTAACCATCAAGTGTTGATTAGGTAATTAACTTACCCGTACCTCAGCAACTCAGCTGTAAAATGGGGACTGACCTTGTTCAGGTGATGTATTCAGGTATGTGGGTACAGACAAATAGAAAAAAGACTTAATTTTTCCTATTGCAAATAAGAGAAGTTTCCCTTCCCCTCTTTTAAAATCTCTCAGCATTTAACTAAGAAAACTTGCCATTGTAAGTACTTGCTCCTCTCTTCGAAATGGATACAAATCCTTTTGAAAACGAGGTAGGCATTTTGTCAGCATTCTGACTTTTGAACATCTTCCTCAAGGACCTAGGAGCTATCTCTTTCAAACGCAAACATCAAGAGAGAGAGCACCCAAATCCCAGTGTCTGTTAGAGTGTAGGAGTCCGATTTTGGTAGGTGCCTTGCTGCAGCTGCAAAACCACCTCCTGTAAGAAAGATATGAGAAGTCTGGTTTTTCTCTAGATAAAGCTAATTAGCTAACACAGATGGCCACCTCAATTAACAGGTGAAGAAAGGATGAATCATCTGTGATTCACTTGGGGCCTAGTTACTGTTTACCTGGCAAATGTGTGGGATAGGTCGTCTCTGCCTGGCTTGGCAAAAGGGGTGAGATTTCTTTCCATCTTCCGTAATCTGTTAGTGGACTGCCTGTAACGGGCCTCACATTCTTGTTCGATGCTCATTCAGTAATACAAGTGTTTTCTTAGATAGTAATCTTTGTGGAAAGGATTCCTGGGGTGGGAGAAGATTTTGTTTTTTGTTTTTTTTTAATTTATTTATTTTTTTATTCTTATGTTAATCCCCATACATTACATCATTAGTTTTAGATGTAGTGTTCCATGATTCATTGTTTGTGCACAACACCCAGTGCTCCATGCAGAATGTGCCCTCCTCAATACCCACCACCAGGCTAACCCATCCTCCCACCCCCCTCCCCTCCAGAACCCTGTTTGTTTTTCAGAGTCCATCGTCTCTCATGGTCCGTCTACCCCTCTGATTTCCCCTGCTTCATTCTTCCCCTCCTGCTACCTTCTTCTTCTTCTTTTTTTTTTTTTAAGATTTTGTTTTTAATTGTATTTCCGCAATACATGGAAAGAGCTATGGGGAACCCTCCAAGTGACGTGTGACCACAGCCAGTTTGGGGTTCCAAAAAGGAGGGAGATAATCCACAGGAGAAACTACACTGACCACTGTGGATCCATTCCTTTGATTGAATGATTAACCCAACTATTAGGTATATATTCAATACTCAATAAATATCTATTGATTGATAAGACATGCTACTAGAAGGGTACCACTAGTCCTAAATTTGCTGGGTTTTGTTTTATCTGGTGTTAATTGAACAATCATCCCCTATAATGGCTCCCTATTAATTTTGTACATCTCTCCTTAACAGAAGTCATAAACCAGTTAGGTCATAAACTAACGTGACTAATACAAATTCACAGAAGTGCTTGGTTTACCTCCACTGTGTTTTAAAAGCATTTAAACTTGAATGCCTTTAGGTTTACAACCCCTGCTTTAGAAAATCATCCTCCTCCGTATTATCACCAAGTACTAGCTAATACTGCACTGCCTGCTTCGTATCAGGCATTCTGAGTTTTTCTGCATTAATTTCCTTAAATCTCACAACCGCTCTTGGGTGGGTCATATTACAATCCCCATTCTACAGATGAGTCGCTGAAGCATAAAGTTCAATTACCCACGGTCACAGGACTTATAAAATATGAACAGCCAGAATTCAACCCTGTCATTTGGCTCCTGAGCCAAGGACTTCAAGAAAAATACCATAATGCTGCTCATGAACAAAAAGCCCTAAATTTATCATCCCACCTAAAGGATGCACTTTCCCTAACTGTTTCTGGTTTTTCAAAGTCTGATTCTGTTCCTACAGGTTTCTCCTTGGGTACATTTCTGGCTTTTAACTACTATTAACATAACTCATATTTTGGACCCTTAGAATATTAACTGCATTCCCAGAAATGATGAAGGAAATACAAAGTCAGACACACCTGTGAATACATACCCCAGGCTTTATTATCTTGCTGCCCAGATATAACATTTTTTACAACCACTGAGACCCCACTGGTTGAGATCAACAGAACGATCATCTGTTCAGTGTGGTTAAAGATATCTGGTATTTTATTCATAATGTTTCAAAGAGTAAAATAGTAAATCTAGCGCGCATGATAGTACTTCTCCCTAACAGTCCCTTTACCAAAATACTCAGGGAGATTCTCCACTGCCACGGGGAGGGACAGAGATAAAATTCAGTGGTCCAAGGGGCTGATGTTAACGTCCATGCAGGACAGGTGAAAAGATGAGGATGTGGAGAGGAAGGCTGCAGTGTTACCATGGCTGGACACCAGGACAAGCCAGGAACCATCGCCTCCAGGAATGGGGGTGGGGTGCAAGCCACCCAAGCAAACCAAGGACAGAAGAGCTTTTCTCTGGGTGAAGAAAAGACCCTGGTGGGAAACTAAAAGCCCAGGCCTGCACCTCAGATGGGTTTAGAGCCCAAACATACAGTCCCTTAGAGGTGCCGAAAACTCTACACCGAAAATGTAATAGAAACCAGGTGCTATCCCAGACGTGTTTGGCAGAAGCAAACGTAGCACCATTCCAAAGAGAAGCTCCCAAAATCCAGACCACAAAGAATTTTCACAGGAAAAAAAAAAAAAGCTACACAAAAATAACCTCACATTTTAAAGTCATTAAAGTCTTGAGGAAACAATTGCTTACGATACATGAATTCTCAGACTAAAGAAACATGAGCAGGATAAATAAATATAAAAAAAACTGCACAATGCCTAAGATAAACACCTTAAAGTTTAAAACTCTGGCCGCTCAGGGTAAAGCGTATATTTTTGCCATTTGTTGCATTTGTTTTCACTTTCAACATAATATAAACATTAAATCTTCAGAGACATTTATCACTAAAGAAAAAATTATTTTAAAATCTGATTTCTTTAATGGATGTTTAAAAAATGCCTTAAAAAAAAAAAGTAACTGGAATACCCCTCCCTGTGTTATCCTTACCCACCCCTGGGACTAATTCAAGTTGACCTTGAAGATTTTTCATTACTTAGAAATGGCTGACTCTAATCAAAGTAGGGTGCTCAATTTCAGTTGGCACTTAGGTCAACACAATATGAAAGAGAAAGTCATGCATGTTAGGACAAAGAAAATCCCTTTTGTCTTTCTCTGAGGAAGTTGGCAAAAAATTTATTTTTAATTTAAAATATAATACTTTTGTTCAAGTCTTCTCAACTTAGGCACTAAAAATTGCCATTCTTACAAGCATTTATATAAAAGTCCATACTGTTTACCTTTATAGTCATTTAGTATATACCCAGTGTATCTTTATCCTCTGTTTATCTGCACAAAATTCTAGGCCTGCTTCTCAGGGTACAGGGCAGGACTGAAGACAGTTATTACGAGTTAAACAAAGCATAGAGACAGAATTCAATGGATTTCTATAACTGTGCCAATTCCTGACGCTTTGAGACACACAAACATACAGATTTACACACCAGGTTTTCAGCAAAATATTTAAAACAGCAAAGAACTCCAATAATATCAAAAAGAAAAGTCAACAGGATTTTTAAAAAGCATTCTTACATAATGTTTCCATCTGGATAGCCTCTACAGCAAAAAGTAGGATTTCAGGTTCCATTAGAATTCCATACACATGGCCTTAGGATTCTACTACTGGATAAAAAGAGAGGTCATCCCTAAAAAGACATAAGCCTGGACTCAAGGGTTCCCTTTTCTGGGAAACCTTTCCTACCACATTGTAACGACTAACCATTAGGAATGAGGGGATTACCAAGGGTCATCTCCTTTAGGGAGACTTCCTTTAGAGTAATGACCCTTCACATCTCATTTAACTTTCTGTAATTAAGATACAAATTTTGCCTTGGTTTTACTGTTGCTACTGGTATAAAAATTGTAGAAAATATTAAAAGGTGATTTTTCCTATTCTTCTATATGTAAGGGGTCTTCAAGACCACACGCAGCTTTACTGATCCACTGGGAAGTCTCACAGGACTCATCAGACAGTTGTTTTCATACCTATACTTACTAAAGCTAAAAGATACAAAGCAAAATCAGCAAATGGAAAAGGCACATGTGGACAAGTCCGAAGGAAACCAGGTACAAGCTTCCAAGAGTTCTCTCCCGGTAGAGTCACACAGGACTTAATTCCTCCAGCATCAAATTGTGACAATGCATGTCCAGTGTTGTCTACCAGGGAAGCTCATGAGAGACTCAGGGCCCAACGTTTTTATTGGACACTGGTCACAAAGACATCCTCTAGGGTTCTGCCAAAATTCTAGACTCTGAGAAGTAAAGCAGGTGTTCCAGATAAACCATATTGTTTGCACAAACAGATGAAGCACACTGAGCCAGTCTTCTGTGAATTATGGAATGGCAGAAATCCAAACAACCAAATGCCATCCAAGAACCAACCTTGCCAAGAGGCCTTTCCAAGGATAGCAGTCTGAGATCTGATGCGGTAACTCTTCCCTGCACATGCACTTAAAGATGGGATGGCCAAACTTTTGCATCTAAATCTGGAGCCCTGAGGTAAACCTTGAGCTTTGGGGAAGAATGCAGATTTGTGGAAGAGTATTAGGCTAGATTTACTTTGAGGAGAAAGGGATGATGGTGGAATGGAAGTGCCTCATCTCTGGTATGCCTTCTCTAAGAGAAAAAAGATGGGGATGGTCTTTAGCAAGTGGCAAGGTCCAATGCTCATCTCCAACACAGCAGGTTTGGATATGGTAGAACTTCTCTTGGGGGTAGAGGACACACATGGATACCTTGGGATCTAAACCTTAAGGGTTTTAACTCTGAAAACCAAATCAAAGGAAACTTGAGCATATGTTTGGCAAGAATAGAGTAGAAATCTCATGCTACTGTGGGCTTGCAATTTGAAGACCCCAGTGATAGCCTACATATGCTGAAGACCCATGTCCAGGTTGTCAGAATTGTATTTTTCTTCTGAGATTATAATACAAGTCCCAGGAAAAAGAATCTTCCCCTGATACTATCACTCTACCATAAAAATTTTTTTTAAAAAAATCATCTTTTTAAAAGAAAAAGGAATTGATATTGGGCATCCAGCCAGATTCAACTTTTTGCATCTGTTTAAGAAATACAATAACGTGGAATGCCTGAGTGGCTCAGTCCGTTAAGCGTCTGCCTTCAGCTCAGGTCATGATCCCAGGGTCCTGGGATCAAGTCCCACAGCAGGGGACTGCTTGCTCAGCGGGAAGTCTGCTTCTACCTCTGCCTGCCACTTCCCCTGTTTGTGCTCTCTCTCTCTCTCTGACAAATAAATAAATAAAATCTTTAAAATACATATATATATATAATAACATGATTCTCTTTCAATCTCCTGTGGTGAAGCAAACTCATTCCAGTTAAATATTAAACTTCATGGAAACCTCATGAGTAGGTACTATCTACTTATTTACTAATGAAGAAATTGAGGCTTAGAATGATAGAGCAACTTGCTTGAGTCACAGAACTAGGTACTGGCAGATTCAGAGCTCAACCCCTTTTTTCTGCCTTTAGAAGCTATTCATGTAGCAACTGTACTCTACTTTTTTAAACATACATCCTTAGAGAATCCAGAAAAACTATGCATGCTCTCACACATTTTTAAGATGACATCTGTTTTTCATTAAAAAATTAAGTCATTATAAATGATGAAATGTCCTGTATTATAAATATTGACACTTCACATGTGATTGGATTAGTCTTTATCTCTGACCTGTATTCCATTCAACATCACCAAGAGAAGTTTATCCTAATGTAATCACGTTTATGCTTAAAATTATTTCATGGATCACTCTGACTCTGTGATAAAAAATAAAAGGCTCTGGTAATGAATAGTTGTTACTTCTGTGGAATGTTAGAAAGTAAAAGAAATTTTTCCTAAATGGCCAGCTTGTTGCTTAGCATGACTTTTCTCAGATGAAACTATTGCTTATTAAGTGGGCATTACCATTACTCACTTTCTCCATACCAATGCCAAGATTTCAAATTGTGCTTTTGCCAGGAAACCTAGAGGGTTTTGCACCCAGGACAATGCAACACTGTTAGGACTGCAGCAGGTAAGAGCTTTATCTTTCTCTAAAGTGGAAGAAGAGCCCACTGTGAAAGGTGCAGAGGATCAGACCACCCCCACCCATGCACCTTGACACACTTTAAGGCAGACCAACTGAACGAGAAGGCACAAATATGAGTTGAGAAGCTGGAAATGAAATGCCTTAAAATCGACTGCCCAGGGCGCCTGGGTGGCTCAGTTGGTTAAGCCACTGCTTTCGGCTCAGGTCATGATCCTGGAGTCCCGGGATCGAGTCCCGCATCAGGCTCCCTGCTTGGCAGGGAGCCTGCTTCTCCCTCTGACCCTCCCCCCTCTCATGTGCTCTCTCTCTCTCATTCTCTCTGTCTCAAATAAATAAATAAATAAATAAATAAATAAATAAATAAATAAATAAATAAATAAATAAATAAATAAATAAAATCGACTGCCCAAGCACTCCTGGGAAATCTTCACATACCTCTCTAGAGTACATGTACCCTTGTTTGAAGAAACATCCTACCTGTATTCCGCCCCTATCTGGGCTCCTAATAAATTACACTGGGGTTATCAAACTAATTGTATTTCCTCCACCTTGAGTATTAATTGTTTCAGGCAGGAGCTGTGTCTTCTTTGGCAAGGTCTTCTAGTACCTAGCATGACATTTGCTACATAGTACATGCTGATTAAATATTTGATGAATGAATGAATGTTGTTACAAAGTAAACAAAACTTAGTTGAAACATCATATATTAGTGAGTTAAAAACAGGTCACAAAAAAATTTTTTTAGTATGATCTCACTTTGGTCAAAAGAAGTACATGTAAATATATACATAGGCATCAGGAGAGATTTTTTTTTTTTTAAGATTTTATTTATTTATTTGACACGGGGGCGGGGGGTGCAGAGGGAGAGGGAGAAGCGGGCTTCCAGCCGAGAGGAAGCCTGATGCGGGGCTCGATCCCAGGACCCTGGGATCATGACCTGAGCTGAAGGCAGACGCTTAACGACTGAGCCACCCAGGCGCCCCTCAGGAGAGATTTCTAAGTGGATAAATTTGGAGCCACTTTCTTTTTGGCAATCTCTATTGTCTGGTTTATCTACAATCTACTTAGGTAAATTTTGTAACATTTTATAAAATATATAAACAAAGCATAAGTAGAAAAGTCACATCATCTATTCGGGGAGTAACATTCTAGAAGCAGCTGCAAGCTGGCCTCAGTCCAAAGAAAAACTGTTGGTTAACAAGGAAAATTATATGCACCCCCCTCCCTGATCTTCAGACAAAACTCTATCTTTATGACAAAGTGGGCAATTAGTTCAATGACACCCCACACACAAATACCCAGAAACCCTGACACACATTCCACACATTCAAAATAGCTTATTTAAAGAATAGCTGCCTTATTGGTTTAAAACACTGAGGAACTTTGTATTTCTCAGCTAACAAATCCAGGATCCCATGTGTATATTTTCCATGACCACTCGGCTATAACACTTTAAGTTAGAAATGCTCCTATCATACTGATCAGGAAGGAAAATGGATTTATCCTTAGATGCGCCGTGACTGAACACTCTCAACTTCACACTGTCATATTATTTTCAATAAAGTAAATTTGTTAAACCTATAACTAAATATTACATAATGTTGCTGACTTTTAAAGATTTTTCATAGAAATTAATTCAAAAATCAAAAAAATCCTTAACTGAATCAAGGATAGTCACATATATAAGGTAAATATGACTATAAATTCTCTCACTTAAAACTACTTCTAAATTTACATTATTTTAGACATTTAGGAAACTAACAGCTAAAAATATTCTTATATAGCTCAAAAATGACTGGGTTTTTTGGTTTGGTTTGGTTTGGGTTTTGCTCCTGTTGTTTTAGATTTTCCAGTTTAAGCAGATGGAATCTGCAAAGCACTGAATGTTTATGATCCCTAATGTGATTATGACAAAGAATATGACATCTTCCAGCCCTCTTACTCCACAAAGTGAGCAATAGAATAGGAAAATAAAGCATAAATAATGAAAACTAGGAAAGGATATCATGTACATGTCAAAAATGTCTGGACTTTCAACTATACTTTCTACTAAATGTATCACAGATGGGACAATGGACAAAGGACTACATCATATCCCTTCTAACGTCCTGGTGAAAGAAGATGAGTAAGACAAGGGGGTGAATGCACAAGACCCTAGGTTATAAGGAGAGCGGAAGCAGTTGAAATGAAAAAGGCAACCAGAGCTTATCGAAAGCTGTGGAAGAACTTCTTGGCTAGAGGGTAAACTGAGGGGCATCTGAGCCACATAATCCCTTGGCATACAACTGACATGTTCCTAACTGCTGGCTGCCAAACAAAACATGTAGAGAAACTCTTCCAGACAGAGAAAAGGCTGTCTACCCCACCATACCTGAGCACTTTGACCCCCATGTCTTATTTCCCTGCATCCCACCGTCACACATAAACCTCTGGCTTCTGAGGTTCTGGATTTCTGATCCAGAAGATTAACAATGTGAAACTTCACTTTCATTTTCATGTAGGCATAAAGTATTCAGAAATGGACATGGATTACTTACCAAACTCACTTCATCTGCCAGTGTGGACAAATGTAGACTTTGATCTGTAAAGATAAATATATAATTTTTTTAAATATTTATTTATTTGAGAGAGAGAGAGACAGAGCCATCACAAGGGGCAGAGGGAGAAGCAGACTCCCTGCTGAGCTGGGAGTCTGACGTGGGACTCGATCCCAGGACCCTGGGATCATGATCTGAGCCGAAGGCAGATGCTTAACCGACTGAGCCACCCAGGTGCCCCATAATTTTTTTGAAAAATCATGAGTATATGATGAAGTTCAAATGAGAGATCCCTGTGCAGAATCACAACTAATGATTTCCTGGCTAACAAATTCAAGGAACCCCTACATTAATATAGATAATGTATTTTTAAAATATTTTGAGTATTCAACAAGTTTCAAGAAGCTATTGTGTCCATGAAACTGTATTAGTCCTTACAAAAAAAATACATATATCTGAAATCATGTTAAACTGCACATAAATGGAAACATTTAGTGAAAAATTTAAAACGGCATGAAAGGAGAAAATGTAAAACTGGCTAACAAAAACAGCATATTAGTGAATTAGGAGACAAGTTCAAATTTTTCCTAAAAGTTTAAAAGAAGAGAATAAAATGGAAGAAATGAGTTATGTCAATTGCTAAAAGAGAAACCTTAAAAGTTCTCACTACATGCACAAAACCATTGTAACCAGGGGCGCCTGGGTGGCTCAGTCGTTAAGTGTCCCACTCTTGTTTGCAGCTCAGGTCATGGTCCCAGGGTCGTGGGATCGAGCCCCATGTCAGGCTCCCCCTCGTGGGGGGGCAGGGGGGTCTGCTTGAGCTTCTCCCTCTCCCTCTGCCTCCCACACCCCACACTTTCTCTCATTCAAATAAATAATCTTTTTTTAAAATGGTAACCAATTGGGGCGCCTGGGTGGCTCAGTCGTTAAGTGTCCCACTCTTGTTTGCAGCTCAGGTCATGGTCTCAGGGTCGTGGGATCGAGCCCCATGTCAGGCTCCCCGCTCGTGGGGGGGCAGGGGGGGTCTGCTTGAGCTTCTCCCTCTCCCTCTGCCTCCCACACCCCACACTTTCTCTCATTCAAATAAATAATCTTTTTTTAAAATGGTAACCAATTGGGGCACCTGGGTGGCTCAGTCGTTAAGTGTCCCACTCTTGTTTGCAGCTCAGGTCATGGTCTCAGGGTCGTGGGATCGAGCCCCACGTCAGGCTCCCCGCTCGTGGGGGGCTAGGGGGGGGTCTGCTTGAGCTTCTCCCTCTCCCTCTGCCTCCCACACCCCACACTTTCTCTCATTCAAATAAATAATCTTTTTTTAAAATGGTAACCAATTGGGGCGCCTGGGTGGCTCAGTCGTTAAGTGTCCCACTCTTGTTTGCAGCTCAGGTCATGGTCTCAGGGTCGTGGGATCGAGCCCCATGTCAGGCTCCCCCTCGTGGGCGGGCAGGGGGGTCTGCTTGAGCTTCTCCCTCTCCCTCTGCCTCCCACACCCCACACTTTCCTCATCAAATAAATAATCTTTTTTTAAAATGGTAACCAATTGGGGCGCCTGGGTGGCTCAGTCGTTAAGTGTCCCACTCTTGTTTGCAGCTCAGGTCATGGTCTCAGGGTCGTGGGATCGAGCCCCATGTCAGGCTCCCCGCTCGTGGGGGGCAGGGGGGGTCTGCTTGAGCTTCTCCCTCTCCCTCTGCCTCCCACACCCCACACTTTCTCTCAATCAAATAAATAATCTTTTTTTAAAATGGTAACCAATTGGGGCGCCTGGGTGGCTCAGTCGTTCAGTGTCCCACTCTTGTTTGCAGTTCAGGTCATGGTCTCAGGGTCGTGGGATCGAGCCCCATGTCAGGCTCCCCGCTCGTGGGGGGGCAGGGGGGTTCTGCTTGAGCTTCTCCCTCTCCCTCTGCCTCCCACACCCCACACTTTCTCTCAATCAAATAAATAATCTTTTTTTAAAATGGTAACCAATTGGGGCGCCTGGGTGGCTCAGTCGTTAAGTGTCCCACTCTTGTTTGCAGCTCAGGTCATGGTCTCAGGGTCGTGGGATCGAGCCCCATGTCAGGCTCCCCCTCGTGGGCGGGCAGGGGGGGGTCTGCTTGAGCTTCTCCCTCTCCCTCTGCCTCCCACACCCCACACTTTCTCTCATTCAAATAAATAATCTTTTTTTAAAATGGTAACCAATTGGGGCGCCTGGGTGGCTCAGTCGTTAAGTGTCCCACTCTTGTTTGCAGCTCAGGTCATGGTCTCAGGGTCGTGGGATCGAGCCCCATGTCAGGCTCCCCCTCGTGGGCGGGCAGGGGGGTCTGCTTGAGCTTCTCCCTCTCCCTCTGCCTCCCACACCCCACACTTTCCTCATCAAATAAATAATCTTTTTTTAAAATGGTAACCAATTGGGGTGCCTGGGTGGCTCAGTCGTTCAGTGTCCCACTCTTGTTTGCAGTTCAGGTCATGGTCTCAGGGTCGTGGGATCGAGCCCCATGTCAGGCTCCCCGCTCGTGGGGGGGCAGGGGGGTTCTGCTTGAGCTTCTCCCTCTCCCTCTGCCTCCCACACCCCACACTTTCTCTCAATCAAATAAATAATCTTTTTTTAAAATGGTAACCAATTGGGGCGCCTGGGTGGCTCAGTCGTTAAGTGTCCCACTCTTGTTTGCAGCTCAGGTCATGGTCTCAGGGTCGTGGGATCGAGCCCCATGTCAGGCTCCCCCTCGTGGGCGGGCAGGGGGGGGTCTGCTTGAGCTTCTCCCTCTCCCTCTGCCTCCCACACCCCACACTTTCTCTCATTCAAATAAATAATCTTTTTTTAAAATGGTAACCAATTGGGGCGCCTGGGTGGCTCAGTCGTTAAGTGTCCCACTCTTGTTTGCAGCTCAGGTCATGGTCTCAGGGTCGTGGGATCGAGCCCCATGTCAGGCTCCCCCTCGTGGGCGGGCAGGGGGGTCTGCTTGAGCTTCTCCCTCTCCCTCTGCCTCCCACACCCCACACTTTCTCTCATTCAAATAAATAATCTTTTTTTAAAATGGTAACCAATTGGGGCGCCTGGGTGGCTCAGTCGTTCAGTGTCCCACTCTTGTTTGCAGTTCAGGTCATGGTCTCAGGGTCGTGGGATCGAGCCCCATGTCAGGCTCCCCGCTCGTGGGGGGGCAGGGGGGTTCTGCTTGAGCTTCTCCCTCTCCCTCTGCCTCCCACACCCCACACTTTCTCTCAATCAAATAAATAATCTTTTTTTAAAATGGTAACCAATTGGGGCGCCTGGGTGGCTCAGTCGTTAAGTGTCCCACTCTTGTTTGCAGCTCAGGTCATGGTCTCAGGGTCGTGGGATCGAGCCCCATGTCAGGCTCCCCCTCGTGGGCGGGCAGGGGGGGGTCTGCTTGAGCTTCTCCCTCTCCCTCTGCCTCCCACACCCCACACTTTCTCTCATTCAAATAAATAATCTTTTTTTAAAATGGTAACCAATTGGGGCGCCTGGGTGGCTCAGTCGTTAAGTGTCCCACTCTTGTTTGCAGCTCAGGTCATGGTCTCAGGGTCGTGGGATCGAGCCCCATGTCAGGCTCCCCCTCGTGGGCGGGCAGGGGGGTCTGCTTGAGCTTCTCCCTCTCCCTCTGCCTCCCACACCCCACACTTTCTCTCATTCAAATAAATAATCTTTTTTTAAAATGGTAACCAATTGGGGCGCCTGGGTGGCTCAGTCGTTAAGTGTCCCACTCTTGTTTGCAGCTCAGGTCATGGTCTCAGGGTCGTGGGATCGAGCCCCATGTCAGGCTCCCCCTCGTGGGCGGGCAGGGGGGTCTGCTTGAGCTTCTCCCTCTCCCTCTGCCTCCCACACCCCACACTTTCTCTCATTCAAATAAATAATCTTTTTTTAAAATGGTAACCAATTGGGGCGCCTGGGTGGCTCAGTCGTTCAGTGTCCCACTCTTGTTTGCAGTTCAGGTCATGGTCTCAGGGTCGTGGGATCGAGCCCCATGTCAGGCTCCCCGCTCGTGGGGGGGCAGGGGGGGTCTGCTTGAGCTTCTCCCTCTCCCTCTGCCTCCCACACCCCACACTTTCTCTCATTCAAATAAATAATCTTTTTTTAAAATGGTAACCAATTGGGGCGCCTGGGTGGCTCAGTCGTTCAGTGTCCCACTCTTGTTTGCAGTTCAGGTCATGGTCTCAGGGTCGTGGGATCGAGCCCCATGTCAGGCTCCCCGCTCGTGGGGGGGCAGGGGGGGTCTGCTTGAGCTTCTCCCTCTCCCTCTGCCTCCCACACCCCACACTTCCTCTCATCAAATAAATAATCTTTTTTTAAATTGGTAACCAATTGGGGCGCCTGGGTGGCTCAGTCGTTAAGTGTCCCACTCTTGTTTGCAGCTCAGGTCATGGTCTCAGGGTCGTGGGATCGAGCCCCATGTCAGGCTCCCCGCTCGTGGGGGGGCAGGGGGGGTCTGCTTGAGCTTCTCCCTCTCCCTCTGCCTCCCACACCCCACACTTTCTCTCATCAAATAAATAATCTTTTTTTAAAATGGTAACCAATTGGGGCGCCTGGGTGGCTCAGTCGGTTAAGCGACTGCCTTCGGCTCAGGTCATGATCCTGGAGTCCCGGGATCGAGTCCCGCATCGGGCTCCCTGCTCGGCAGGGAGTCTGCTTCTCCCTCTCCCCCCCCGCCTCATGTGCTCTCTCTCTCTCATTCTCTCTGTCTCAAATAAATAAATAAAATCTTTAAAAAAAAAAAAAAAGGGGGCGCCTGGGTGGCTCAGTTGGTTGGGCGACTGCCTTCGGCTCAGGTCATGATCCCGGAGTCCCGGGATCGAGTCCCGCATCGGGCTCCCTGCTCGGCGGGGAGTCTGCTTCTCCCTCTGACCCTCCCCCATCTCGTGCTCTCTCTGTCTGTCTCATTCTCTCTCTCAAATAAATAAATAAAATCTTAAAAAAAAAAAAAGAGGGCGCCTGGGTGGCTCAGTCGGTTAAGCGACTGCCTTCGGCTCAGGTCATGATCCTGGGGTCCCGGGATCGAGTCCCGCATCGGGCTCCCTGCTCGGCAGGGAGTCTGCTTCTCCCTCTCCCCCCCCGCCTCATGTGCTCTCTCTCTCTCATTCTCTCTGTCTCAAATAAATAAATAAAATCTTTAAAAAAAAAAAAAAAGGGGGCGCCTGGGTGGCTCAGTTGGTTGGGCGACTGCCTTCGGCTCAGGTCATGATCCCGGAGTCCCGGGATCGAGTCCCGCATCGGGCTCCCTGCTCGGCGGGGAGTCTGCTTCTCCCTCTGACCCTCCCCCATCTCGTGCTCTCTCTGTCTGTCTCATTCTCTCTCTCAAATAAATAAATAAAATCTTAAAAAAAAAAAAAGAGGGCGCCTGGGTGGCTCAGTCGGTTAAGCGACTGCCTTCGGCTCAGGTCATGATCCTGGGGTCCCGGGATCGAGTCCCGCATCGGGCTCCCTGCTCGGCAGGGAGTCTCCTTCTCCCTCTGACCCTCCCCCATCTCGTGCTCTCTCTGTCTGTCTCATTCTCTCTCTCAAATAAATAAATAAAATCTTAAAAAAAAAAAAAAAAATAAGGGCGCCTGGGTGGCTCAGTCGGTTAAGCGACTGCCTTCGGCTCAGGTCATGATCCTGGAGTCCCTGGATCGAGTCCCGCATCGGGCTCCCTGCTCGGCGGGGAGTCTGCTTCTCCCTCTGCCCTCTTCCCTCTCGTGCTGTCTCTCATTCTCTCTCTCAAGTAAATAAATAAAATCTTTAAAAAAATAAAATAAAATAAAATGGCAACCAATTGAGGTAAAGGACATGTTAACTAACCTCACTGTGGTCATCATTTTGGGATGGGATCATGCTCGGTGGCATCTCTGAAAGCAGGAGTGCCGCCCACCCCGACCTGAGGGCTGGGTGTCGCAAGACCAGCCCCTCCTCTGCGGGGCAGAGCCCCACAGGTTCCCCCAGGGACCTTCATGAGGGGATTCTCCCCGTGAGCCTCCTGGGGGGCACCCCTCAACGCTGGGGGAGCTGGACGTCCACCTCCAGCTCTCTGCTGACACTGGAGAAACAAAACCGAAACCCTGGGCCCGGCGGTGGCGCTGAGTCGGCCTGCGCCCCGGGAAGGACCACGCGGTAGGCGAGCGGCCGCTCCGCTCACCCTTCCCACGTGGTCCTTCGTCTCCGGGGTGGAGCTGTGGGTGCCTCGGCCACGCCCCTGGTGCTGGGAGCCTCACAGTAATGCCTCCTTGTCTGGCATGGCTGCTCCTCGGTCTTCCCGGGGGACCTGACGTCACGGGGCCGCCGATGTCGCATTCCTGATGGCGTCATCGCGAGACCCTGCGTAGTCCTTGAAAGCAATGTTTTCGAATGGTATCTAGGACCTTTGACAATGCCTTCCTATAATGTTAAATGGAGAAGGATTTCTAGAATGAAAAAATAAGCAAGGATAAGTCACTGAAATAGTAGCCGTGCTTGTCTCTGGATATTGAGTTTACAACGTTGTTTTTTTTTTTCCTTTTTTTAAAAATTTTATTAAGTTACGGGTGGGGAGTTCACAATGTTTTTTATAGTCATAGTCACCCAGTGTCTAAATTTTCCATGAAATGTGGAAAGAACTTTTTTTATAATCCAAACTTATATATATATGTGTGTGTGTGTATTTTTTGTAAAATCAAAGTATCTTTCCAACGTGGAGCAGCGTCTATCATTTTTAAAAGATCTCCCAGAGAGCATCTCTAAAATAATATTGAATGCTCTTTCTCCCCTGTACCTATAGGTAGAATTGCATATTGTATATCTGTAAATATTTCATGCTCTTTTTATATACAGTCTGTTAACTCTAAGAATAAAATAGTGTCTGAGCTGCACATTTCCCTTTAAAGGACAAGAAAGAGATCTCCTAAGTTCATTTGCATGCAAGCGTATGTAATAGACAAGGATTACATCATGCTATGAATCTGTTGAGTTGAGTTTGGGATAAATTACAGAATTTTCTTTCTGCAAAAGCAATTTTTCCCAAACCTAGCTTTTATTGATGTTCATACTGTTCTTGTTTTCTGTTCATTTAATGGTAAATTACCAGTTTATCTGAGAGCAATAATAGACTAACTTTTCTTTTGATTCTTCTTAAGGCAATTTTTTTTTTTTTTTAATTACAGTTTGGGAAATAAATGGAAAAGAGTGCCCCTCTGCCTCTCTCAAGTAGTTTTTATGTTATTACTTCCCCTCTTCTCATTCCCCCAACCAAAACAGTGTCCCCATCTCCTTCATTTCCCTGAATGCAGTGGGCACCAATTACAGCAAGATGTCATTGAACAACAGTGAGCAACAGAAAAAGGCATTTAATGTCAAAACTATGATAGATCTCAAATTGGAAGGCAGGCTTCTCCACCTCACACCCCCATCCTGCTCTGGATCCTACCTGAATTTAAAATCAGCATCACAACTGGGACGGACCTGATTCTGGCTTATAACAAGCCTAAACCTCTCAAAGAGATTAGATATCTGAGACGGTGTGTGTACACCGCAATCAAAGCACTTCTTCACAAAGCTGTCAAGCAGACGGAGGACTGATTTTTTTAGAAGAGGCCTATGGACGTCCAGGTAGGGCCTTGGTAGGTAGATATCTGTGCTAGGGATACTGCAGAATCAGGATAAAAGGTCAACTGAAAGTAATTTTCCTAAGGAGGAGCCATTCATGCTGACAAATAGTAAGCAGAACTAAGCAGAATACACATTAGTCAGCCTGTAGCTAGAAATCTACACCTACCCTCTCCAACAGAAAATCTATATGGGGAAACAATTGCTACAATGAGAACAGTCTCAGTGAGCGTATAGTCAGTGCATCAGGAACAGGGTGGATGGGATGATCACTGGGGCACAAGAATCGTCAGTCCGTGCTTCTGTCCCCCCTGTAGAGAAACACCCACAGATTCAACTAGTGAGTGGTCTCTTCCTGTGGGATCTCAGCTAAAGGAAAAAATGAGTACTTCTTGCCCTTTGGATTGGCCTACCCAGGCTGTACTTGTATGAGTCCTTTTTTAAAAATTGAATGATAATTGACAATCAATGAATTGTATTTATTTTCAGTGTACACCTTGATGGATTCTGATACTCTTGTAAGCCCATATAATTTCCGCTTCAAACAGGAGAATGATTGTATCAATGCTAAGAAGTTAACTCATGCCCTATTCCGGGCTATTGCCCTTCCCACACACAGACAATCATTATTCTGATTTCTGTGACCATAGATTTGTTTTCCCTGTCCTTGAAATTCACATATTTGGAATCATACTTATATCCTTTATGTGTCTGACTTCTTTTGTGCAATCTAATAGTTTTGAAGTTCATCCAGTGTACTGCTTTTATCAGTAGTTCATTTGTTTTCACTGCTGAATAATAGTCTCTTTTGTGAAGATATAGCACAATTTGTTTATCCATTTTCCTGTTGGTGAACACTTCCTTTGCTTCCAGTTTTTGGTATTATGAATAAAGCTTCTAAGTATATTCTTGTACAAGTCTTTTTATAGACAGATGATTTTGCTTCTCTTGGGTAATTCTTAGGAACGGAATTGCTGGGTCATAGGGGAAGTGTATATTTAACTTTATAAGCAACTGCCAAACAGTTTTCCAAAATAGTCATACAGTTTCACACTCCTACCAGTAGTGCATGAGAGTTCCAGTACTTTCATATCTTTGACAATATTTGGCATTATCAGTCATTTTAATTTTAACCACTCCGGTGGGTGTATGGTAGTATCTTCTTGTAGCTCTAACTTACATTTTCTTGATGACTACTGAAGTAGAGCCCCTTTTCAGGTGTGTATTGGCCATTCCTATATCTTCCTTAAGATCCAAGTATCCAAGTCTTTTGTACATTTTTTATTGAGTTGGTTTTCTTTTCCTTGTTGAGTTGTAGCAATTGTCAGATATATGTATTGTGGTTAATTTCTCCCAGTCTGTGGCTTGCTTTTTTATTTTACTAGTAATTTTTGGTTTAATGAGAATGAGACTAATGTTTCGATTTTGATGAAGTCCCGTTTACTACTTTTTTTCTTTTATGAGTGGTGCCTTTTCTATATTTTTTAACAACCTTTTAGTTGGGGTTTAGTTGGGGTAACCTTTAGTTAGTCTTGTTAAACCTTTAGTTTAACTTAACTTTAGTTTAACTAAAGGTTTAACAGGAGTATCTCCAGTTCATTAAAACATGATTGATAGCTGCATAGTATTTTACCATATAAATGTTTTGTGGAAATATAAGGTTTTTTCCATATTTCATCAATATAAACAACACAATGGTGAACATTCATTAATTTCTCTGCATGCTCTCTGATCATTTGTTTTGGGCAAAATTGGAGATACTGGATCAAAGGGTACATACTTTGATACCTATTCCTAAATTGGTTTTACCAATTTACTGGTGGGTTTACTCCCACCAGCAGTGTAGAAGAGTGCTCACTCCCAAGTTTAAACATATTTTCACATCTTTATTGGCTTTTTATATTTCTTCTCTTGTGAATCAACTTTGCCTGTCTTTCAAACATTTGGGAGGAGATTCAATACAGATAATAAATTTCGGGTTTTCTTATGTTATAATTTTTTAGTCATCATTGATATTGACTGGCAAAGGTTTTTTTGTGTTTTTTAATATCTTATCTTACTCAAATTCAATTAATCAACCTAGGGTGCATCACTAGTTTCAGATGTAGAGTTCAGTTATTCATCAACTGCATATAATACCCAGTGCTCATTACATCATGTACCCTCCTTAATGCCCATCACCCGGTTATCCCATCCCCCACCCACCTCCCCTCCAGCAACTGCAGAGTTTTAAGTTTCTGTGTACATAGGGGTATCAGAATTTTCCTTCTGTCTTCTGTATTAGATTCTGTCTTTGAAAGGCATTTCCCGGAACTAGATCAGGCATACTTATGGATGTGAGTGCCAGGGTCTCTCCATACTAATAGTCAGTGATGTCACCAAAGTAAGGTAAAGTTAGATAGAGATAGACAGACAGACAGACTGATTCACTGGGAAATGATTTGTTTCCAATGAAAACTTTCTACTCAATTTATTGGACAGCTCTAATGAGACTCACGTGAAGTCCCTGGCTTCCCAAATCACAGGGTACCTCATCAGGGTCTCACAGGAACTACCTTCCTATACTCTGTGTTGATCACTTAGCTATGTCTGTGACTTCTATGCCTCCATTTCTCCTCCTGGAAAACATCCCCAACACTGTGTAAGTAGTTTGTTCAAGGTCTCTACTCACTCAGTTTGAGGTGAGCAGATGTACAACTCTAGGAACCCTCTCTATCATGGACTGAATTGTGTGTCCCAAAATTCATATTTTGAGGCCCTGACCCCCAATTTGATGGTGACGGGACCTTTGGAATGGTAATTAAGGTTAAGTGAGGTCATAAAGGTGGGACCCTAATCCAATAAGACTGGTCTTCTTATAAGAAGAGGAAGAGACACCAGAGAACTCTTTCGCTGTCCACCTGCACAGAGAGGAAAGGCCATGTGAAGATTCAGCAAGAAGGCAGCCATCTACAAGCCAGGAAGGGTGGCTTTGCCAAAAGCCGCCCTTCCAGCACCTTTATCTTAGAATTTCAGCCTCCAGCACTGTGAGAATATAAATTCTTGTTGTTTAAGTCACCTAGTCTGTAATATATTGTTATGATAGCCCTAAAAGACTAATACAATCTCCAGTAAAATCCCTCTGTGTATCCTTACTTCTTAAATATTCTTGATGTGGGTAATGGACTCAGAGCTACCAGATTTGTTTTGAATATCAATCATTTGAAATTCTCCATGGGTGATCTACAACCTGTCTTTCGAGTATATGATCCCTGAACACCTTTTGTCCTCAGTTTGGGAACTCCAATTACAATTATGAAACTCATGAAAATAATAGTATTTAGCATCCTGCTACACTTCAATTAGCTTCTTAGACTCATCAAAATTCACCTCTGGTGCTGCGAAGGACCAGCCTTTCCAAAAGCCCTGGGCTACAAATACTGAAACAAAAGGAGTCTGTTACCAAGGGGAAAACATGGCAATAATGTTAGCTAGGCAGGCAGGAGAGTCTACCACAGTGAGATATTTACTGGTGGCTTTAAGGGGAAAAAAAGACTAAAAATACAGAACTCCTCAAGCTAAATTCTTGACCATATTTAATAGCCAAACTCTTAGTCATGTATAGTATCAGCTTCTTGTGCACAGACCTAAGGGAAGTCTCCTAGTCTAAGTATCTGTCTTTTTTACCTTCTGCCTTTCTTCCCTTTAAGTTCTTCTAACAATCCACAGCTTAAGAAGAAGGAGGAAAAACAAAAGGAAATAAAAGGTGAGAAGCTTTTGACAAGTCCTTAGTGCCTTTAAAACATTCCTATCTATTAAAGATCACAAAAAGCAAGAAGAAACCAGTGTCTCAGTAGTACAAGCAAGGGTAAAGTAACATGTCCCTATCAGAAGTCAGGAGTAGAAAAAAGAAGACAAAACAGGAAATCAAGTGTGACACATATTCCGTCTACCCTTCCAGACATACTCTCCACCCTTCTCTACCAAGCTGTTTGCCCCTGACCTCTACTGATGGTACCACGTGGGCTCCCTTGCTGTCTGGCTTTCATATTGGCCTACCAATGATTGGCAGTGGCAGGAGACAGAGGGCAGGAAAAGGGAGAGATCAGAGAATTTACCCCCTCCCTAGTGATGTTCGGCCGTGGCCATGTTCTCCCCAAGGTGGCAACTCCTATCACATGGACCCTCTCCCATAGCTATAACTCTCCCCACCTTCTCATAACTTCCACTTCATTTTGTCCCTGCAGGTCCCGCTTTGGTGCACTCCCTCACACTCTGTCAGTTGCCTTAAGCCTATTGATGTCATTTCACATTCTCCCTTTACTAAACTTTTTCTTAACCCCTTCGAATTTGCCATCTGTTTGCTGCACAGACTCTAACTGGTAACTCAACTTACAAGTTAAGAAGTATCTATGTGATGGGGCACCTGGGTGACTCAGTCAGTTAAGCGTCTGCCTTCGACTCAGGTCCTGATCCCTGGGTCCTGGGATAGAGCCCCAAGTCAGCTTCCTGCTCATCGGGAAGTGTGTGGGTCTCTCTGCCCTCCCCTTCCTCCTCCCCCTCCCACTTCCTCTACCTCCCTCCTCCTCCCCCTATTCTTCCTCCTCCTCCTCCTCCTCTCCAGCCTACCCCTGCTCCCACCCTGCTCTCACTCTATCTGAAATAAAAATCTTTAAAAAAAGAAGAAGAAGAGGAAGAAGAGGAAGAGGAAGAGGAAGAAGAAGAAGAAGAAGAAGAAGGAGAAGAAAAAGAAGAAGGAGGAGGAGGAGGAGGAAGAAGAAGAAGAAGAAGAAGAAGAAGAAGAAGAAGAAGAAGAAGAAGAAGAAGAAGAAAGAGGAGGAGGAGGAGGAGGAGGAGGAGGAAGAAGAAGAAGAAGAAGAAGAAGAAGAAGAAGAAGAAGAAGAAGAAGAAGAAGAAGTAGTAGTAGTAGTAGTAGTAGTAGTAGTTTGTATGTGAGTTAGGGGTGGGTAAAAAGCCTGAAATGTAAGGCAAAAAAATAAATCACGTTACCAGCAATCTAAGTCCCACACTAAGAACTTGATTCTGATAGAAGACCTGATTGAACAAGAAACCTCTCTTCTACACTTCTTTCAATGCACGCTGAAGCCAACAAAGGGATGGGAGAGAAAGGTGGTAAATTCTGACAAAAAGCACATGTAGAAGGGATTGGTAACAAGGTCAGAGACAAAGTACAGGCACACTGAGCTCCACTGATCTACGGACCACCATTCACTCGTCTTTCTTCCAAGACTCTGTCCTTAAACTTCCCTCATTGTACAATGTCATCCATTCTTCTCAAGCCTTCCTTCAGCCATCACCTCCAGGCCGAAGAATGCAAGTCTTTCTCTAACCTAAACATTATTCCTAAGTTACAGCCCCAACTACTTGGATATTCCCCTAACATTAGTTCATCCGAAACTTAACATACCCTCCTCCTCACAGTAACTGACTGCCTTTTTCTGTGAATGCCATCAGCTGCCTCCCATTTCACCATGCTCACCGCCTCAGACATTTTTCCTACCCTCTCCCACAACCCCCATATCTAAATCTGTTTCTGAACACAGAATCTAGATTGTGAATCGTTGTGTGTCTTCACATGTGGGCTTCCGACTTTCTTTCCAGCCTCATCTGCCAACCCTTCCCTTCATGATCTTCATCCTACTCTTGGAATCTAAAGCATGCCTTGCCCCTACATTATTTACCATAATGGGAAAACCTTTGCCGACATATCATATCTGTAAGAAGAAAAAAAAAAACAACTCAAATTTTAGGACAAGTGTCAAGTTCCTTCAAATACTTTCCTCTTGTTCATTTCCTCCCACTAAATGTTCCCTTCTCCTGAATATTTGACTTACATCACTCTTACAAACTTGTACACTATTGTAATTATGTATTATATATTACTGTCGTGCGCTACTCCTGTCTTCTACTCAATACCATTTTATATAAGAAAATGTATTATAATCATGATTATAAAATACAGAAATTTTTGCCATGTTAAATTTCAGATTGTTTGAAAGCAGGAAAAGTTCTGTTTTATGCAGTACAGCATCTATCTTCAATAATTTCTAAACTGTATCCAGTTGCATTGAATTTTCTGACATGCATATCAAATTTTCAGGCAACATTATTTTTAACATTAAACAGAGACTACCAAAAATCCAAAAGCTGTGCATTACATATCCTTTTATAACTTGGCATGAAATTCCTTTTTTTTTTAACCATTTTTAAAATAATTAAAACTAGAGCAAATTCACAAACAATATTTAACTTGGAAATGTTAACCAGATCACCCCTATTTGAATGACAAGTATGTGTCTATAGTTTGAGTTAGAGAGATTTGGTGATAATACCTTTTTGTTTCCTAGACAAATTATGTTATTCTGATGAAGAATGCAGCATTTTGTGAGTAAAATGAAGCCACTCATGCCTGCCTTGCAAGTTTACTGATTGGCACATGTATGAAATAGAGGCTCAAAGACAAATGTTTTGCAAGGATGTTTTCTGTTTTCACAAAATCACCCACAAATGTTAAGAATGATCATAATTTGGACCTAAAAGTTTCCCCTAGAAAACTTTGACAATCCTTTAGTTGGATCAATCTTCCCACATATTTTTCTAATTATTTGGGACAGCTGTGTGAAAATATGTTCTTTGATTTAGCCATTCATTCTCTTAATAACCATAACTGAGTATTAACATTATAATTTCTCAAATAATGTTCACTAGATTCTCCTATAGTGACATCAATGCCTGTTTTATATTTTTCCTAAAACCCTCACTCCCTTCAGGATGGACCATTCTCCATCCTTATATTATTTGTAACCATAAGCAGTGGACCTCTTAATTGTTCATTTGCTTTTCAGTTTCATTTTGGTTGCCTATCCTGTTTATAGCCCATTCTGTTACCAGCCTCCAATTTTCTCTTAGGGAATCTCCTGTCCCCACACCTTCAGTAGATGTGGCCTAGGCTGGTGAAGCTGACTCCACCCTAAGCCCAAAAATGGGCATACCACTCCAGCCTGTGAAGTCAGGTCATTACATCCCCTGAGTACAGTATTTAGCTCATAAGAAATAATGAATCAAGTTGAATCCACAAGAATCAGCGCAGAGACTGGTGGGAACCCTTAGAAAATGTGCTCTCTTCCCATCAAGGTTGCTAAACAGGAAGGCTATGGCTCAGAAGCTTCTGAGGAGGAAACCAGTTCAGGACAGCAGAACCAAGAGGTGAGAAAGATTCCTGATATAATCACTTGTGAACTTGGGCTCAAAGATACCTACTCTGGATTTGAAATTATTAAAGCCAATAATTTTTTTTTAATTAAGCCAGTTGATAAGTCAATAAATTCTCTCCTTTTTGTAATTCAATCAGTTTGAATTGATTTTCTGGCCCTTGCAAATGGGAAGATTTGTATCTTGTATGCCACGGATCACGACACTCTCTTCTACTGCCTGTCTGACCAAAGACAAGTGTTAGCCTGGCCTCCTCCCCCTACCCTTCGGCAGCCAAAAGAATCATGTTTCTTTCCACGTCCCAGTGTATATCCTTCATCCACAAACTCAAGAAACCCTTTTGGGCTTTATTCTAATTATCCTCTACTTCTCTCTACAGACCAGTGCACTGGGCAATGTCATATTTTAAATGTTGATTTACTGATCCATCCTGAATGAGTTTCAACTCCTTCTGCTTTTTTCACATTTCCTAAAATAGGCTGTAACTTTTTAAATCCTTTTTAATAGAAACACAGAAAATTAGAGAGAAATAATTCACAACAAACATAAATTAATAAGGTACAGATGAGGTCTTTGACATACATATCCAAACACTGGTGAATCTAAAAGAGGCAGAGCAAATAGCTATACAGGTCAAGGAGCATTGAGAAGGGCATCCCTCAGCCCCAAACTGTGTCACTTCGTTGCCTATCCTACTTCCTTTGACACCACCATTAATAATTCTACCATCTGAGGTTTTGGGTTTTTTGTTTTGTTTTTTTTTTAAAGCGAGCTGGGTAGTAAGCACCCTGACTAGACCACATTTTGCACACTAAAAATCCAGATACATGGCAGGACATCCATGAGCATATCCATGGAAAAAGTGGAAAAGAAAATATGAATGTATAAGTATCCTAGAAAATCAGCTGCATATGGATCTTAAAGACACAACCATTTGGATCCATGTTGCACATGAGTAAAATTTTCATTATGTATGACTGATATGCCATCAGAAGATCCTGATTTTTTTAAGATTTTATTTATTTACTTGAGAGAGAGAACACAGAGGGAGGAGAAGGAGACTCCCCACTGAGCAAGGAGCCCAGTGCAGGGCTCCATCCCAGGACCCCAGGATCATGACCTGAGCGGAAGGCAGACACTTAATCAACTAAGCCACCCTGGTGCCCCGATCCTGATTTTTTAATAGAAGTTATAAAAAACTGGAGTAGGACTCAAAATAAATTACTCTGCCTTCCACTGCCCCTAGAAAAACTGAAATGTGTAAATTTTCCAAACTTTATTTTCTCCATCAAGCCTGTTGACAAGAGACACTATATTATTTTTGACTTTTACCTCACTCTAAAGAAAGGATGATCGAATCAGTCTAAATAATAGATCAGTCTCATTAATAAAACCTCTGCTCTACTTCAGTTTACATGAACTTCATTATGAAAAGTAATTGGCCACTCGGAATTTACGGTGGGAGTCAGCTAATGCTGAATACAAAAGCACAGGGAGATTTAAGAGGAAGGCCTGTTGCAAGGTCATACACGTTGTAAAGAAAGCTGAGTGGTCCTCAGAGAGAGAGAAAAAAAAAAGCTAGGTCTACTTAAAAAGCACTCAACCTGAAATTAAGCTTTAAATTTTGAATAAATAAATGTCTTGCTGGACAGAAATATCTAGTGCCCCAAACCCAATGGGCACAAGAAGATGGTTTTGTGACCTTGTCACTGTCTGAAATCAATGTCATAATAAATTGAAACCTAGTTCCTGGCTGATTTTACTATTCCTCCTCTTGTCCACCATGTTCCAATCATGCATCCAAGGTGACTGTAAGAACTGGGAAGTGCTGACAAAGGTTCCAGATACATTTCTGAGATGGAATTAATTTGAAAAGTTTTTAATTTCAGGTGCAATCCAGAACAGACCTTTTAAGTGACTAAGATCACTGGTGCTCTTAGATTTTAATACAATATTCTTTTTTTTTATTATGTTATGTTAATCACCATACATTACATCATTAGTTTTTGATGTAGTATTCCATGATTCATTGTTTGTGTATAACACCCAGTGCTCCATTCAATACATGCCCTCTTTAATACCCATCATCAGGCTATCCCACCCCCCAACCCCCTCCCCTCTAGAACCCTCAGTTTGTTTCTCAGAGTCCATATTCTCTCATGGTTTGTCTCCCCCTCCGATTCCCCCCCCCCTTCATTTTTCCCTTCCTACTATCTTCTTTTTTTTTTTTTTAAGACATAATGTATTATTAGTTTCAGAGGTACAGGTTTGTGATTCAACAGTCTTACACAATTCACAGTGCTCACCATAGCACATACCCTCCCCAATGTCTATCACCCAGTCACCCCATCCTTCCCACCCCCCACCATTCCAGCAACCCTCAGTTTGTTTCCTGAGATTAAGAATTCTTCATATCAGTGAGATCATATGATACATGTCTTTCTCTGATTGACTTATTTCGCTCAGCATAATACCCTCTAGTTCTATCCACATCATTGCAAATGGCAAGATTTCTTTTTTTTGATGGCTGCATAATATTCCAGTGTGTGTGTGTGTGTGTGTGTGTGTGTGTGTGTGTGTGTACCACATCTTCTTTATCCATTCATCTGTCGATGGACATCTTGGCTCTTTCCACAGTTTGGCTATTGTGGACATTGCTGCTATAAACATTGAGGTGCACATACCCCTTTGGATTCCTACATTTGTGTAATACAATATTCTTGACAACTAGTTCAAAATGTACAATATATATAAATAAATATTTATATATTATATAATGATATATGTGATAATATAATAATGATGTATTATGTATTATATACAATATATATATTAGGATAAATTCTGAAGGTATTAAGAAGGCCTGGAAACTCAGATGGCTTCACAGGTACCTATATATTTTTATACACACACAACTATTCAAGCCAAACCCAAAATAATACTTTGTAGAAGGTTCTTTCCCCCAACAATCCAAATTCTATCTAATCCTGAATTCTTGTTCAAGTTCTAGCTTCTCCATGGTCTTCCCAAATAAATCCATCCCACATCTTCTCTCCTTTGTCAAAGTAGAAATCTCTACGTCACCACCACCATCACACTTTTATTGCATACCTACTAAAGAGTAGAACCATATTCCTGAAGTCAACAGGTTGTTCCCAAACCTGAAACTGATTAAAGCTAGTTGTGAAGACAAGATGCACACCCAGCGTTTAAACAACTAACCACAGCAGGCGAACCCAGGAATGAGGATGAGGATAGGCTCATGGAGACTGGGTTGCACAGAGGTGGCAAGGTTTCATGGAAGAGGTGGGGTTCCAGCTTGTCCTTGAAGAGGGGCCCTCTCATACGGCCAGAATGGAAAAGGGAAGCCTGGCAGCATGAATGAGACATAGAGCAGAAATGGACCCATGTAGGGCAGTCGGGAAGGTGTGATTTGCACGGCAACTGGGTGTCTCCTTTCAAGGAAGGTCACATGTTCTGTTCATCTGTGGCTTTATCCATCACTAAATGTGGTATCACCTGTGCTTGGGGTAAATCTCACCAAAAAGTGAAAGAAATGCATTAGCACGTACTTCTAGAATAATTTTATTTAGGTAGCATTCAAAAGACAGACTAAGGGTGCCAAACTCGTGCCCACACTGATGGGTGCCCATTTATACTCATCTAAATTAGGACCACAGTTCAATAGTTGTGGATGGGACCAGTTAACTCTCACATTTGAGGTAGGCGCCTTCTGCTATGAGCCATAATATGGACAGTAACAGAGAATACACTTTGCTTAACAGTCATAATTAAACTTGAATGTGCAATGTGTGGGTTGACCTAAACTAAAGTGACATAAAACAAAGTGATGCTTATTCCCAAATGCTAGCTACTGCCCTTTTATCTCTATGGAAAACACACATAGGTTCACAAAAATGGACTCCCTGCTGAGAGCAGCTGTGCAGAAATTCAAGGTTCTTCCCACAGCCCAGTGAGTCTCAATCTTGGTTGCCTATTAAGGGCACCTGGAGAGCTTTTAAAACTCACTGAAGATGACAGGGCCCCAGGGAATCCACTAAACCCAAATATTCAGGGGTGGGGCCTAACCAGGTAATTTTCACATGCAAGCTGGTTGCCAACCACTGACGTCACCCCTCTTAGAGCCATCAGTGGCTTTACCAGGTTAGAGAGGGCTGAACCATCAGCCTGTTTGCTGTCATTTTGTGAAAATGGGGAGTCATTGCACAGCATAAATATACTTTTAAATGTGTATATAAGCTTATGGCTTACCTATCAATACTTAGCAAAATTCAGTTAGTAATTAGCAAAAGAATTTTTAAAAATCAAGCAAAGGAGGCACAGCTTTTAAGGAAAGTGGTAAAGGAAAACAAAAGAGACAAGAACTAGTGAGAATAACAAAAAAATTTTTAATAATTTTTAAATAATTTAATAATTTAATAATATTATAATATTATTTAATATTATATTATAATATTAATATTATTTAATAATTTAAATAATTTTAAATAATTTTTAAATAAAACATCCCCAAATATTACCTACACATTGCACATTCAAGTTTAATTATGACTGTTAAGGAAAGTGTATTCTCTGTTACTGTCCATATTATGGCTCATATGGTCATTGAGCCATATATGGCTCAATATTGGTCAATACTACCTCGCTCAGTTCATATTTAGGATGATTTATTATTAACCACTATGACAACAGTAATACCTCCTAGTAAGTTTTAATTCTTACTAGAGGTCACTCAGAATACTAAGTCTTTAATTTATTAAACCCACTTAATCTTGCAACAGTGCTTTGAGAAGACCCAGTAATGATTACTTGATTTTGCCTGATGTAACCTAGATAGTGACTAAACTATGGTCCAACCAGATGTACTAATTCCTAAAGTTTCTCAAAAGCAAGATGATTCCCTTATCACCGGGTACTTAGCCATTGTATCCAAGGGCTCAGCCCACAGCACTGAGCAGTAGGAGCAGGGGGCAAGAGGGGAGGTGGATAAAAATTGCTACACATGACTTTTGAGTCTATTTATTCCTAATTTAGGGCCAAAAAACCCCATTTAATTTTCAATCTGTTGAGCTAGGATTAATTTCTGACTTATTAGATGGACAATTTAAACGTCATTTCTGCTCATTCCAAATGGACCTTCCTATAGGCAGTTTTCACTCCTGGACCCAATTTGCCCCACATTCCCAATATTTTTACAGCAAGACCAAAATGTGATTTTTGGAGCCAATTCTTTCTACGGTATTGGTCTTTAAAACATTGCTCTTTTTCAAAATAGATGGGTGCTGGCAATGAGCCAGACCATCCAAAAGTCAACACAGATCTTAAGGTAAAGGATTACACTTCAAAGTTCCATGTAATTATTTCAATAAGTGCTTGAACGTGTTTATAGCATTAACAAAGCCTGTAAACGAGTGATTGCATTCTGTTTATAGAATGGAGAACTAAGGGACACCCTCCAGCCTAAAACTTGTCCAAAAAGCGCCAAAGCAGAGAATAAAAACAACTCCCAATATAGAGCACTAGACCCCCATCCTGTAAGTACTTTGCTATTTAATTTAAAGCCTGGCTCACTCTACTTTCCCATCCAAATACCGAGAGAAAACAAGCTGAACAATTCCAGCTTGCACATTAGAATGGGTCTCCCATAGAGACTGAGGGAAAACCCATTCCTCCACTGAAGATAGACCCTTCAAACCCTAATTTAGTTTTCTTATTTGTTGCTTGGCATGTCATCCCGCTCCTCGTAATTTATTCCAGCTGTTTCTCCTGAAAGTATAGTGTTTACAATTTGCTGTGGGCCTCCAAAAGCACACACACACACAGACACACACAGAGACACACACACAGATACACACAGACACAGACACACACACAGACACACAGACACACACACACAGATGCAAACACAGACACACACAGAGACACACACCCAGACACACACAGAGACACACACAGATGCAAACACAGACACACACAGACGCAAACACACACACAGACACACACAGACATAAACACAGATAGACACACACAGACACACACGTACACACAGACACACACAGACACACAGACACACACAGAGACACACACACACAGACGTAAACATAGATAGACACACAGAGACACACAGACATACACACAGATGTAAACACACACATACAGACACACACACAGACACACAGACACACAGACACAGAGACACACACACAGATACACACAGACACACAGACACACACACAGACGTAAACACAGACACACACAGACACACACAGACACACAGACACACAGACACACACACAGACACACACACAGACACACATACAGACACACATAGAGACACAAACACACACAGAGAAGCAAACACAGACACACACACAGATACACATACACACACAGACACACACACAGACGTAAACACAGACACACACACACACATACAGACACACACAGAGACACACACAGACACACATACAGACACACACAGAGACACAGACACACACAGAGAAGCAAACACAGACACACACACAGATACACATACACACACACAGACACACACAGACGTAAACACAGACACACAGACACACATACAGACACACACACAGACACACACACAGACACGCGCACACACACCCAGACACACACACACACAGAGACACACAGACACACACAGAGACACACACAGAGACACAAACACACAGAGACACACAGACACACAGACAGACACAGGGACAGACACACACAGACACACACACACACAGAGACACACACACAGACGCAAACACAGACACACAGACACACACACAAACACACACACAGACACACACAGAGACACAAACACACACAGACACACACACAGGGACAGACACACGCAGACACAAACACACACAGACACACACACACAGACACACAAATGGTAAATCAACAAATGCCGATTACCAAGTCAAAGGAACTGATACTGGTTTTACTACAGGAAGACACAGATATGATTATTGGACATTTGCAGTTTTAAATAATAGATAAAGTCTTGCTTTTTATGCATAAAGAGCTGGCAATGTCATGATTATACACTCAAAATGTATTACATGTCCAAGTATTAAAATATGAAGGATATAATTTCAGGATATGTTGTTTACTGAATATGCTAATCTTAATTGCCATGAAATTTGCATTTTATATCATTTTTTTTAGTCTGAGTGTGAACACATTTGATATGAATCCAGTATCACTCACAATTCTTCTTCATTTTACTATCCTTGTCCTTGACTTTAAAAAAGATATGGAAATCTCTAATGCTAAAATCATAATTCTAAAATTAAAGTCATCAGATAAAATTCTATCAGCTTGTTAATCTTTCAAGCTAAAGAAGAGATTACTACATTTTAGCAATCTTGGCTTTAATGATGGTTGAACTTTTATCTACATTTTCATTGAAATGTCCAACCTTCTTTATATGCTTAGAGGTTAACTCATTTCGACCTTTTTAAAAAAGTATTTTATTTATTTATTTGAGAGAGAGAAAGAGAGCACAAGCGGGGGGGGCGGGCAGAGGGAGAGGGACCAGCAGATTCCCCATTGAGCAGGGAGCCCCCATATGGGGCTCAATCCCAGGACCCTGGGATCATGATCTAAGCCAAAGGCAGACACCGGACTCAGCCACCCAGGTGCCCCTCTACTTTTTTTAAAGAAAAAAAAAAAAAGGAAAGAAAAAAGAAAAGAAAAAGGGAAAGAGAGAATGAGGGTGCCTGGGTGGCACAGTCGGTTAAGTGTTGGATTCCTGGTTTTGGTTCAGGTCATGATCTCAGAGCTGTGGGATGGAGCCCTACATCAGGCTCCACACTCAGCAGGGAGTCTTCTTGAGATTCTCTCTCCTTCTCCTTCTGCCCCTCCTGCTTGTGCTCTCTCTCTAAAATAAATAAATAAATCTAAAAAAAAAAAAAGAACAAGAACAAGAAAGAATAAAATATCAAAGCTTCCACCAAGGTTGATGCAATGAAAATAACAGAAGTAGTGAGCAACAAGTAAAACAGTTTCATGCACCTATATTCGGCTAATGTCTCTTCCAAGAAAAACAACATTTTTTTAAAATGAATGAACCCTAGATTGCTTATAAGATGTATCTTCTCCAGGGGCACCTGGGTGGCTCAGTCGTTAAGCATCTGCCTTCAGCTCAGGTCATGATCCCAGGGTCCTGGGATCGAGCCCCGCATCGGGCTCCCTGCTCAGTAGAGAGTCTGCTTCTCCCTCTCCACCCCCTCTGCTTGCGTTCCCTCTCTCACTGTGACTCTCTCTCAATAAATAAAATATTTTTTAAAAAAAAGATGTATCTTCTCCATTAAAAATGACTTTAGGGACACCTGGGTGGCTCAGTGGGTTAAGCGTCTGCCTTCAGCTCAGTTCATGATCCCAGGGTCCTGGGATCGAGTCCCACGTCGGGCTCCCCGCTCAGCCCAGGAGCCTGCTTCTCCCCCTGCTTGTGCTCTCTCTCTCTCTAGCAAATACGATCTTTTTAAAAAGTGACTTAAAAAAAGAACAAATAATCTGATGGCTCATGATAAAATAAAAATTGTGCATTGTCACATTATAGTCTGCCAAAAATTTTTTAAAAATCCATTCTTCATTCTTCTTTGTTCCCATTTGCCTCGCTTCTTGAAATCATTGACAGAGCAGGATCATGGAGAAAAGGTACTGCCTGCAACTCTGATTGAATCCACGTAAACAAACCAATTAACTCTGTGTAGGATTGCTGGTTACATGAGACACAAAATGCCAAATTAGTTCAAGCTTTATAAATTATTTACTTAATTGCTTTGGGGATCGACCAACCTCAAACTTATTTGTTTGTATAGACCAAGGACTGTAATTCTGAGTTAGAAACCAGGAACTAAAGAGTTGACAGCATATTATAACCACAGCAGCCCAGTTCCACTCATCAACATAAAAAGAAAGCAAACTCTACCATCTCCTAGTCTGAGAATGAACCTTGAATGAATGAAATTCTAACAGTTGGTAGAGGGGGACAGCAACAAGGAACCATTAACACTAATTCATTAATCTGACAATGAACTAGATATGCGACAGCCCGAGAAATCCTCAAAAAGGCACACTTAGATTTACATATTTACATAAAACCAAAGTGCCCTCCTTTTCTTGTTCTCTGCTTTGACATTATCTTTGTTGTCTAGCACTCCTCTCTTAGGGTAGTTCTACTGGCCCCTTATTTCCATAAGCAAATTTGCTTTACATATCCACCTTTTTGCATTATAACACTCTCATGGATGGGAGTAGTTTGGGGCTTGACTTATCATGTTTGGTGACTGACTCTTCCTTCCAGACTGGTAACCTAGACTAGTTGGTTTTCTTCCAATAATATGAAAACAAATTTTGCTTCCAGTATAATTATGCAAAGAACTAGTATGCCTCATAGGCATCAGCTGCTGTTAAATAAAACCTTCTGACATGCGCTATGCTTGTGTTTTCAGGTCTGCTTCTTAGGACAAATCTACCTTTTGTCAGATTGTTAAAAGTTCACTTATTTCTATAATTTCTTTAAATTGATCATACTACAATATTTTATTGTCACTTAAATTCATAATTTTGTTCATCAGCTCTAGTAGACTCTTTTCATTTTGATAACTTTTAAAATGGCGAGGATAATTAAAGATCTCCTTATTTTCATAACATTGTTTCTTTAATATTTAGCACAGTGGGTTTTACTTTAGTTTCTGCTATCCAGAAGACAGTCTTGAAATAGTGACATAAAATTTTAGGCGACCTCATGGTCTCCTAAATATAATCTAATTCAATTCAAAACATATTTATTAAGCACCTACTAGGTGCCAGGAATGCTTTTAATTTCTGCAGATGCAGCAGAAAACAAACAAACCCACAACTGATAATGGTCCTGTTGTGATAGAGCTTTATATTCAATAGGGTTGGCAATAAAATGAGTAAATAGATGTCAAGTCATATAAGTGTTTTAAGAATAAAAGAATAAAGGAGGTAGATGAGGTTGAAGAAAATGCTCTTTACATATGGGGGTAGGGAAAGTCCTCTTAGTTAGAAAGATACTTAAGCTGAGATTTAAAAGAAAGGAGAAAACAAACTAAACAGATACATGGGGGAGAATATTCCAGATGTTAGAAGAGGCAGTGTAAAGGCTCTCATGGGTTCATTAGCATGGCTGGTGTGCAAGGAAAAACAAGGCAGCCAGTGTGATGGCGTAGCTTGAAATGAGGCGGAGCAGTGTAAGGGGGATATAGTAGAAGATGAGGGCAGAGAGCTTTCTAGAGTGGAAGAAGAATGGCGAGAATATCATGCCAACATTATAGCCAGAGTATGAGTTTTAGAAAAGCAAAACCCCACCTAAGATTTTGAAAAGAGAACTGACAGCATCTCTCTCTCATTTTTTAATGCTCTATGGAAAGTAGGTTATAAGGATGGGGTTGAACACCAAGATGAGTTAAGATGCTATTAAAGTTCTAGGCAACAGATGAGGGTACCTGGACCAACGTAGTAGTGGTGGAGGGAGTGAGAAATAGTTTGACTCAAGAGTTACTTTGAAGGGAGAACAAGAAAGTTATGGATGGATTGCTGCATGTGAGGTATGAGAGAAAGAGAGGTACAGGATGTCTCCAAATTTTTCCTGATCAATGGGAAGAATGGAACTGCCAGATACTAAGAAAGAGAAGAAAACAGAGGAACAAGTAAAGGAAAAGAAATTAGGAATGTGGTTTTACATATGAAGGTTCCTCAAAAAATTAAAAACAGAACTACTATATGATCCAGTGATCCCATTTCTTGGTATATATCTAAAGGAGATGAAATCACTATCTTGAATAGATAACTGTACCCCATGTTCATTGCAGCATTATTCACAACAGCCAAGACAGGAAAACAACCTAAGGGTTTGTTACCAATGAATGGATAAAGAAAATGTGAGAAATATAATGGAATATTATTCAACCATAGAATAAAAGAAAATCCTGCCATTTGCAACAACATGGCATTATGCACGGCATATGTGGTTATTATACCAAGTGAAATAAGTCAGACAGAAACAAATACTGTATGATATCGCTTATATGTGGAATCTAAAAACAATGAAGTCATAGAAACAGAGAGTAGAATGTTAGTTGCCAGGGGCTAAGAGGTGGGGGAAAATGGGCAGATGTTGGTCAAAATGTATAAACTTTCAATTATTTGATGAATAAGTTCCAGGGATCTAATGTACAGCATGATGACTATAGTTAATAAGACTGGGTTATATACTTGAAAGTTGCTATGAGAGTAGAGATTTAATGTTCTCACCATAACAACAACAAATGGTAATTATGTGAGGTGAAGAATGTGTTGACTAACCTTATTATGGTAAATATTTCATAATATATATATATCAAGTAATCACATTGTACACCTTAAAATTACACAATGTTAATGTCAATTACCTCAACAAAGCTAGAAAAATTTTTAATTAACTTTTTAAGAAAAACTAGGTTTTGGACAAATAAAATTGGGATTCCCATTAGTCATTTAAGACTGTATGTCAAATAGACAGTTGGCAAGAGAAGGAAAAGAAAGAAAGAAAGAAAGAAAGAAAGAAAGAAAGAAAGAAAGAAAGAAAGAAAGAAAGAAAGAAAGAAAGAAAGAAAGAAAGAAAGAAAGAAAGAAAGAAAGAAAAAAGAGAAGAGAAGAAAAGAAAGAAGAAGGAAGGAAGGAAGGAAGGAAGGAAGGAAGGAAGGAAGGAAGGAAGGAAGGAAGGAGGAAGAGGCAGTTGGCTATGGAAGCCTGGCATTTGGTGGGAGAAATCTGGACTAAGAATACAAATTAGGCAATATCAGTATATAGATGGTAGTTGGTTGGCACAGCATAAATGACTCTGTGAGGGATTATAGAGAAGACAGAGAGCTGAAGACTGTGTTGAAGACCCTTGTTTTTCCTCACCCAAAAAAGCAAAAGGTGAAGGAGAAGACACTTTTTCAAAGAGTTTAGTCATGCATCTTAATGTTAGAAGCCTCTTTTATAGCTACATACAATTGGTAGTTACTTAAGTCCCCTCATTTTCAGAAGAATTAGTACTAATGAAGCTAACACCTTATTTATTTGTTTGCTAAGCATCAGCTGCTCGTCCCAGCTGATCTAAATCTGGACAAAATAAATTCAGGAAATGGCAGAGTTGAGCTCCTCTGAAGGGCATTGTGCCTTAGCATAACACCCTTTAAGAACTCCCAAAGGCTCTATTCAGCCACCTAGTGTTTGAGAAATTGATAGGCCTACTCCACAGAGTATCTTGATTCTGATGAAGGCTCCTCAAGGAAGCCACAAGCCCGAGTTTCCATCATTCAGCCTACCAGGCATCCACCCTGGAAATATGGACAAATCATTTATTCATTGCTATCCCTCTGCAGGAGCCAAGACAGCCCCCTCAATGATTCCAAACTCCTGGCACTGAGACCTCAGTAGTCCCTCTCATACTAAATAGGGCTGACCTGTATAGCAAATAGAATACTTGGGAAATGATGATGTGTGACTGCAGAGCCCAGGTCATCAAAGATATCAGGGCTTCTACCTTGCTGTCTCTTGAATTATTTGCTTGGGGGAAGCCAGCTGCCATGTTTGAAGGACACGCACGCAGCTCTAGAGAGAAAAGCCACGTGGCAAGGGGTTGATGCCTCCTGGCAACAAAAGCAAGGAAATGAGACCTCCTATCAACAGCCATGTGAGTGAGCCATCTTGAAAGCAGATCCTTCAGCCCCATTCAACCCTTCGAATGATGGCAGCCTTGACCAACAACTTTATGGCAACTCTAGGAAAGACCCTTAGCCATAACCAACCCAGCTAAGCTGTTTCCAGATTCTCCATCTACAGAATTGGGAGCAATAAAGATTTATTGTTGTTGTTCTAAGATGCTAAATTATAGGGTGATTTGTTATATAGCAATAGATAATGAATACCTTCAGAGTCTTTATTTTCCTCTTTTTTTTAGATTTATTCATTTATTTTTAGAGAGAGACAGAGGGAGAGCGAAAGTGAGGGGAGGGGCAGAGGGAGAAGGAGAGAGAGAATCCTCAAGCAGACTCTGCACTGAGCAGGGAGCCTGATGCAGGGCTCAATTCTAGGACCCTAAAATCATGACCTGAGCTGAAATCGAGTTGGTCGCTTAACCGACTGAGCTACATAGACACCCCACTCCTATCTCTTTTTTTACCCTCTATATACACACTTGCTTTGGGGTTTGCTTAATTCACAGGAGGATGGAGGTTAGAATAGTGGTTCTCAACCTTGGCTGCATAATGGAATTTACTTAGGAACCCCCAAGATTCAGATTGCTTGGGTCTGGGATACAGCCTGATGTCAGGGTTCAGTCAAAGTTATTACGTGCAAACAATGTACTATCAGATTTCAGACAAGATAGGAAGCAAATCTCAGCTGCCAAACTTTGCTTCTTTCCAAAAGTATTGAAAGGCAAAGCAAGTGTTTCATGCGTTAGAGTGTTCTCGACATAGACACTGCGGTAAGGGTCAGCAATGAAGGTACGTCTGTCATTTGCTGGTAATCCATACAGAGCAAATAAAGCTGTGATAGGAAAAGCCGGGTAAATGTGGACTGTTTCCACCTGACCTCAGCCTAGACCACTTAACACATGCCGCTGGGAGCCTGCGGTTTCATGAGGGATAACCTGCACTATCGTCCCTTCTTGCAAACTTCTACTGCATTCAGTCCTCCTGTGCTCCTGCCCACATACAAACCACATCCGTTATCAGTTAAGATACTTTAGATGGCAAATTAAAGGAAACTCAAACCACCCAGCTTAAAAATAAAAATGTATTCTATGGAATGATACTAAGCTCAATGGTAGGACATTCCAGAATTGTGTGAGTAGTTCATTGACATCACACACACAGATTCATTCCCTTTCTGCTGTACTCAGGTGTATCCTGATGGACACAAACAGCTGCCTCAGTTCCAGGCATGAAGAGATAAGGACAGAAGAAGAGAGAATGTCTTTTCCAATATTCTCCTTTTATCAGGAAAGAAAAAACAAAAACAAAAAAAACAAAAACCCTTTCCCTCTCTCTCTCTCTCTCTCACACACACACACACGACTTCCCACACATCTCATCAGTGTGAAAAATGCATTATGTACTCATTCCAACCAATCAACAGGAAAGAGAATAGGAAAACATGAGGCCAGGATTTACCCCACAGAACCAAATAGTATCACACGTAGACACACACACCCTTCATATTATCAACATCAATATATTATAATCCATCAATTACATACTTTCCATTGCATAGAACAGATACAGGTCAGTTAGCTAGTGTGTGTTACAAAACACACAAGCACAAAATCCCAGTGGCATAGTACAAAAATCACGTATTTCTCAGAAATCTGCAGGTTAGCCTTAGTTGTTTGGCTCTGTTCAGAGAGACGCACTCCCACATCTGTGCTTCTTTTGATGGTCGGCTAATCCAGGCTGGGCTTTGCTACGTGACCCTTGAAGCTGCGGGTACAGCTGAGCCCTGCTCCCCACTGCAGGCTGGGCTGAGGTCTCTTCCATATATATTCATTCTGAGGCACTGGTGAAGGAGCAGGAGGTACCCAAGGAAGCTTTCTCATGGCAATAGCAGAAGCACAGGAAGACAGGCAGAGAAATAGGATGCCTCGTAAGGTCTAGATTCAGAACTGACACATTATTATTTCTACCCACATTCCCTAGGACAAAGCAAGTTCATCATCGTCAAGCCCAAAGTCAAGATGCGCATACCATTTCTACTGGGAAAGACTACAAAATCCCATGGCAAGGAGTTTGAATATAAGAAGAGGTTAAGACTCAGAACGCCTGGGTGGCTCAGTCAGTTAAGCATCTTCCTTCAGCTCAGGTCATGATCCCGGGGTCCTGGGATCGAGTCCCGCATCAGGCTCCCGGCTCGGCAGGGAGCCTGCTTCTCCCTCTCCCTCTGCCTACCGCCCTGCCTACTTGTGCTCTCTCTCTTTCTCTCTCAAATAAATAAATAAAATCTTAAAAAAAAAAAAAAAGGAGAGGTTAAGACTCAAGGCCAGTATCTCTATCTACCACAGATAGTAAGTAAATCTGTCTTTGGTCACCAAAAATAAAATTATTAGAAAAGTCCTGAGGATTCACACAATTGAGGGGAACATAATCATCAGGCTTAGAAAGTAAATATCTCTGAAAAACCACGAAGCTGAAAGCACGATCATTTTTAGCAGCAATCTGCCAGGATGCCTCACCACTGGATACTCTGTCACTGCTGTTGATGTGAAGGAAGCCCAGCTGTCCTTTCTTTTATTTACTCATTCAAAATTTAACGTTCTTGCCAGAAACATCCAATCAGCTGATAGATGATATAGCTCATGGCCAAGCGCTATTACCAGGATCAGGGAAGAGAGGACATAACCTTCTGCGTTTCCATATTGGTTACCTCCACCAACACTGCCTTAGATGCCAGAGAGAAAAATATACCACAGTCAGGTGGTTGCACTAAAATGGAATGTGAAAGGGATTCTATGAATAGATAAAATACATTTCATTCTATCAAAACATCCCCCCCACACACAAAGGGAGGTACTTCCCGCTCAACAGCAAGAGGGTGAAACTTTGGATCCTTCATGATAAATCACCTGAGACTGAGTCAGCATTTCCCAGGAATACACATTCAAACAAGAGTTTCTTTTGGACACAGAGGAAAAGAGATCCGTTAGCCTCGCAAACCTTCTTTGTTTTTGGGCCGCTGAATAGACTTAAGGAAATTCAATATGTTTCCAGTTTTAGACTCAGCATTTAAATAATCTAATATACATGCAAAAGATATATGGTTACCTCACATACAAACAGGCTCAGGAAAAACCATGGGGCCTCGAAAACGTCCTCACAGGAAAGGCTTTTTTATGCCTAGAGATCTACACTAATGGGCTAGGTCTTCAATTCTACTCAGGGCTTTGGGAGATCTATACATTCAAATCACTATTATTATGCTTAAATAACATAATTGCACTCAAGGGACTGAGACTGCAGTATCAGATTAGGTCATAAGATTAATGGAGTTGGAGGATCTCATTTTTTTTTTCTCCCTAATTCACTTTCGCATATTACAGCAATGACAAATACACCAAAGAAAGCTGGTTGAATAAACGGCAAGTTTTATTAAATGTTTATAGTAAATCAAGTCTATGTCCCCAAACAGCCATTTGGTTAGTGAAGAGAAGTGGAGAGGGAGCAGAAAGGAAATTAGACAAAGGAAAGGAGGGGGAGAAGGAGAGTCAGGGAAGGAGGGAGGCAGGGAGAGAAGGAAAGGAAGAGAGATAGGAGCGTCCGTCCATCACCTCACTGAGCTGAGCACACGGTGGTTCTCCAGCTCATTCAAGCCTTATTTAGGGTTGGAATATGGGCGCAGGTCAAGTGTATCTTCTAGGCAATTTTCTTCTTAGGCAATTGGGGCCATAGGTACATTATGGCTCTTGGTTAACCATATTCACACATGCCCAGGCTCCTAGGATCCCAGCCTGCTCTTTTTTTTTTTTCCAGAAGCCAGAGCAAGAATATGCTCATCACAGGTGCTCAAACTAATATGAGTTGAGAGAAGGGAATGCAGAGGTAGGGCAGTATTCTTTTGTTTTGTTTTGTTTATTAACATATAATGTTATTATTTGTTTCAGGGGTACAGGTCTGTGATTCATCGGTCTTACACAATTCACAGCACTCACCATAGCACATACTCTCCCCAGTGTCCATCACTCAGCCACCCCATCCCTCCCACCCCCCTCCACTCTAGCAACCTGTTTGTTTCCTGAGATGAAGAGTCAGAGGTAGGGCAGTATTCTCTTTTTTTTTTATTATTGTTATGTTAATCCCCATACATTACATCATTAGATTTAGATGTAGTGTTCCATGATTCATTGTTTGTGTATAACACCCAGTGCTCCATGCAGAACGTGCCCTCCTCAATACCCATCACCAGGCTAACCCATCCTCGCACCCCCCTCCCCTCTAGAACCCTCAGTTTGTTTTTCAGAGTCCATCGTCTCTCATGGTTCATCTACCCCTCCGATTTCCCCCCCCTTCATTCTTCCCCTCCTGCTACCTTTTTTTTTTTTCTTAACATATATTGCATTATTTGTTTCAGAGGTACAGATCTGGGATTCATCAGTCTTGCACAATTCACAGCGCTTACCAGAGCACAGACCCTCCCCAGTGTCTATCACCCAGCCACCCATCCCTCCCACCCCACCCCCCACTCCAGCAACCCTCAGTTTGTTTCCTGAGATTAAGAATTCCTCATATCAGTGAGGTCATATGATACATGTCTTTCTCTGATTGACTTATTTCGCTCAGCATAACACCCTCCAGTTCCATCCACGTTGTTGCAAATGGCAAGATCTCATTCCTTTTGATGGCTGCATAATATTCCATTGTATATATATATATACCACACCTTCTTTATCCATTCATCTGTCGATGGACATCTTGGCTCTTTCCACAGTTTGGCTATTGCGGACACTGCTGCTATGAACATTGGGGTGCATGTGCCCCTTCAGATCACTACATTTGTATCTTTGGGGTAAATACCCAGTAGTGCAATTGCTGGGTCATAGGGTAGCTCTATTTTCAACTTTTTGAGGAACCTCCATACAGTTTTCCAGAGTGGCTGCACCAGCTTGCCTTCCCACCAACAGTGTAGGAGGGTTCCCCTTTCTCCGCATCCCCGGGTAGGGCAGTATTCTTAAGACTATGACTTCTCAGGGTGCCTGGATGGCTCAGTTGGTTAAGCATCTGCCTTTGGCTCAGGTCATGATCTCAGGGTCCTGGGATCAAGTCCTGGGTCAGGCTCCCTGCTCAGCGGGGAGCCTGCTTCTCCCCCTCCCTCTGCCTGCAGCTCTCCTTCTCTCTCTCTCTCTGTCAAATAAATGAATAAAATCTTTAAAAAAAAAAAAAAAAGGACTATGACTTCTCACCTAAACAAACTTCTGGGCCACTGTGGTTTTGTTCCTGAGCACCACCCTCTTATTGGAGGACTGTCCCCAGATAAGCTCTTTGGCCTTCAATTACTCCTGACAATATTCAGGACAGCCCCACTTCCCTTCCCTCCAGACTCTTCTACTAGAGATAGCAAAAGAAATACAAACCACTATTTTCTGTATTGAGAGTGGTAACAGACACAGGCATTTCAAGACTCATAATGAAGAAGCTTGCCCTACAATGCCCCGGAAAGTTACCCTCTTTAGAAAGGAGAATGAATGAAGGAAATTTATCCCATTCAGTTGTATGGTCTGATCAAATCCTGGCATGGTTTGGAGTCTCCATCAGTAAAATTAATGGCTTCCTAATTTAGGCTATTTTTAAGTTGCTCCATTATATATAACTATTTTTGCATATATACACTTAAATAGGCCATCTAGTTCTAATTAGATCTAAATGAGAGTGGAGAAAATGGCTGAAATATCCACAATTTATGCTCAATAAACTACAATAATTAAATTGTCTGAATAGGTCCTTGTCGAGAAAAAAAAAAAACTTTCTATTAAAAACGAGGTACCCATTTTTTTTTATCTAAAGTTAAGAGCAAAGATTCCACATAACTAGTTAAAGGGTCATTCCTTCTCTATTTTCGACTAAAATTGGATAGACAGGGTTTGAAATCATTTTACTTCTAGCCTGGACAACTCACCAACAAATTACAGTTTTCAATGGTCATTACCAATGATGGATTTTAGATCTCGATTGCCCTGGTGCTAAAAAAATCCTGATTTTAAAAGAAACTTTCCTCTTTTTTTTTTTAAGATTTTATTTATTTGACAGAGAGAGACACAACGAGAGAGGGAACACAAGCAGGGGGAGTGGGAGAGGGAGAAGCAGGCTTCCCGCTGAGCAGGGAGCCCGATGCGGGGCTCGATCCCAGGAGTCTGGGATCATGACCTGAGCCAAAGGCGGATGTGTAACGACTGAGCCACCCAGGCGCCCAAAACTTTCCCTTTTTTAACTCCAGAAAACCAGTGAGTAAATATAAAATTCTTCCTTTCTTGTTTTTGAAAGCTTAGACCCTCCAAAAGAATCTTCATCATCACGCTATTCCTTAATTTATTCCAATAAATGTTCCTACAAGATTCAGATTTACTCAATTATTCACAAGCTTTACCTCTACTATTCAAATTCCTGCCAAATTCCAAATTAATTCTATTCAGCATTATTTTCTATAGTCAAACAGTGAAAGAAAATTGTCTAAATGCTAATCCACTGTTTATTCATTTTCTTCATACAGCTTCAGTCCCCCAGAGGTTGACATTTCAATAAAACCTTAAAAGGGATTATAATGCTGCCTCTGTTATATTTTGTTTTCTCGAAGAAAATAAATTTAAAACTTTCCCACCTTTAACCCTTTAAAAAATTACAAAGTAGCCTATCTCTCTTCCTCCTCCAGAAAACTGGCTTTGAATATGGAATTAATTCCCAGCCTCTGGGATAAAAACCAGTCCCCGGGTAACAGAAAATGATTCTGATAGATTATTGCAAAAGCTTTCCAATAATTTGTTTTCCTTAAAACAATCTGATCACCCTCATGCTCATAGGATGCTAAAGCAGAAAGTTCCATATGTGCTTAATGCAATATTCACAAGATCCTTGGATTTTTTTTTTTTTTTCCTACAGCCCTTGGGTTTACCTGTCACTGAAGGCAACCAGTGCAGAGAGGATTGGAAACAAAGTCCATGATGTGATTGTTCAGAACATTACAAATTGAGAAGACAGGTTGAAATTTTAGTCATGACTGGGGGAAAGAAAACTTAATATGCAGGAGCTAATTGATATGAAAACAACTAATTGAATTAAGAGCTCTATGTAGCCGGCTTGCTAAAATAAAGGTTTTTTTTTCTCTTTTAAGATTTTATTTATTTATTTGAGAGAGAGAGCGAGCACAAGCAGGGGGAGTGGCAGGCAGAGGGAGAAGGAGAAGCAGGCTCCCCATCGAGCAGGAAGCCCAACCAGGGATCTATCCCAGGACCTTGGAACCATGACCTGAGCCTAAGGCAGATGCTTAACCAACTGAGCCACCCAGGTGCCCCTAAAATAAAGCAGGTTATAGGAAAGCCCCGAAATCAATCCTATTCTCCTCGTGCCCTCATTGTCCAATCTTTATGCAGGCAGAGCCTGAGTGTTGGGTGTGGTCTACAACTCTCTATGCTTTCAAGTGTATTCCATCAAGTAGTTCATACAATTATACAGATCAGATGTGCTTTACAGATTATTAGGGCTTCACTGCCTCTCTGGCATCCAGATGTTCAGAGCTCAGTCAGTCGTACCAAGGAAAAAAAACCCTGTGGCCACGGTGTTTTAAAATCTGCATTCACCCCCGCAGTTGGTGAGCATGAAGAAACTTAGATTTGTGGAAGGAATGAAATTGCCTCCTAGAGGAGAGCTATTGGCTCAGCAAACAAATATCCCGTTTCAATCAATGAGGTACTCCAAAGTCAGGGTAAACCACCCTTTCTAGAACCCTGTCAGTCAGTTCAGGAATTCAAAATCCAGAAAAGTGTTTAAAGTAGAAATCAATTTGCTCCTCCAGCTTCATGGTGGACTGCCCACAGGCAAAGCGTCTATTTGGAGACAGAATACTTTGCCACCACTTCTAATTTAATTTGTGTCAGGCTATGTCCTACGGGCAGTGAAGTAAGGAAGCCAGGAGATGGCCCGAAACCACAAGTCCAGTTAGGGAAAAAAGAGTAGCACCTGGAGATTTATAACCATGACAAGTTAGCCAGGAACAGGGGGGAGTACAAGACCTGACCGCAGACTAGGGGAGAGAACATACAGTATCACATGACAGGTGTTTTAAGGGTGAAGACGAGTATTAGGTGCCTAACTTTTACCAGCCTTTCATGGCCCCACCTAACTCAGAAATACAGTCCAGCCATGTGCCCAAGATAGGATATAAGTGGATTAGAAAATTGGATTTCATGAACACAAGACAGTCTTTGACACATCAGTCTCGAATTTAAATGATTTTACATTTATCCATCCATCAAAGCTTCATACAAATCCAACACTCCTATGAAAGTTTTCTGTCCCACCTCAGTCAGAGGAAGATCTGCCCAGCTTCTGAACACAAACACTAACCTCTCGTTTGGCAAATAACCCCACTTTGGGATTTCTCTTTATTGTTATCCTATTGGCTATCCAATTTTCATGTTTTGACATTCTAAGAGTAGAAGTTTTGTAGAAGTAGGTCATGTGCCACCTATCTGCCACATATAGGCAGGGAGTATGATGTATCTCTGGTTCAGACACATGTAAATACACACACACACATACATGCATGCAAGTGCGCTGCCTCTGTCCCTGACTCCGATTACTCAGATTAGGTATTTTACAAGAATATGGAGAGTGAGGGCATGCAGATTAGGATGTGTAAAACTAAGCTACTATTGCTAAACAATGTTGGGCTTACAAATGCAAAGGTCAGTGTTTGCAAAACCAGAGCTCCAACAGATGTCAACCACAGCCTATCTCCCCAATGGACTTTTTTTTCCCCAAGATTTTATTTATTTATTTGAGAGAGAGAGAGAGAACACAAGCGGGAAGAGGGGCAGAGGGAGAGAAAAAAGCAGACCCCCGCTGAGCAGGGAGCCCGATGCGGGACTCGATCCCAGGACCCTGAGAACATGACCTGAGCCAAAGGCAGATGCTTAACCAACCCAGGCTCCCCTCCCCAATGGACTTTATGACGAATGAATATATGCATGAAGTGATTTCCTTCAATAGCAAACGGGAAGTTCCACATCTAATGGGGGTTTGACTGCATAGATGTATTTCCTGAAATAACTGTAGCATACCATAAAGGATTAAAAAACATTACAAACCTGAAAGGACAAAGAAAATGGGAAAAGACAAAATGGCAACCAAGATATTTTCATTAAGAGTTAAGAAGATGGTGAGTGGATTGGGAAGTGGTAAATGACGTGAAGTGTGAAGAAAGCTGAACCTGAAGGGGAGGATATTGATGACAAGTCTTGGGAACTCTGGAAAGCCCTCAGGAATTGGAGGTGCCAGGTACCTCAGGAGGCAGAGCCAAGGATGGGACTGTATAAGGATTCATTAGATACTAGATGCCTCTTCCTCCCGGTTCCAGGTGAGTTCCCTCCCCATTCCTTCAAGAGAGGAGAAAAACGCATTCTCTAGAGAAATCAAATCTCTAAAGAAATCAAGTCCTGGACTTGGAGACACCAGGCTCAGCAGAGTGAGAGTAAGCTACTGTGTTGACAACAAGGGATTCAATGAATGTATATTGTTAAAGAAAAAATTATTCTTTCTATTCTTGTTAAAGATAGTAAAGCAGACTTTATCCAGGGAGACTATTCCAATGCAATTTTGTAGAAGGGAGAGAGACTGGGTTCAACTCTGAATACAATAAGGAGAAGCAGGATTTATCGCTGGGGATGGAAGAATGGGTCAGTGGATAGAAACTTTGGGAGTAAGAGGGATTCTGACTGAACTGACTTGATAGGATTATTGTTGAAGGCAGACCAGGGCCCTAAAGTATCAAGGGTGGGGGATGAGGAATTAGATGAGACATCATGGGATGGGTGGGGGATTTTCAAGAAAGTGACCCAGCAAAATTCTTAGAGCAAGAACGGCAGAGCCCGGGCGCCTGGGTGGCTCAGTTGTTAAGCGTCTGCCTTCGGCTCAGGTCATGATCCCAGGGTCCTGGGATCGAGTCCCACATCGGGTTCCCTCCTCGGCGGGAAGCCTGCTCTCCCTCTCCCACTCCCGCTGCTTGTGTTCCTGCTCTCGCTATCTCTGTCTCTGTCAAATAAATAAATAAAATCTTTAAAAAAAAAAAAAAAAGAACAGCAGAGCCCAAGGGCAAAGCTTACTCAAAAATAAGACTCAGACTGACTGAAGTTGGAGTGGTGAGAGGTGGCATTATGTGCCTTTGTCACTGTGACTCGTAAGGCATGGGGTCTTGGGGCACAGGTCAAGGTCAAGGCCAAGGACGGGCATAAAAACGGCATCACTTTCTAAGCAGCATGACTAAAAGACAGCTGGGAGGGAATTCAGTAATGTCCCCAAATTGAGAGAAAAGTATTTTCAATCTAGAATTCTATAGCCAGCTAACTCAGTTCAAGTGTGAGAATTCAATCAAACCTCAAAAATTTTAGATTATTCTCAAGAAATGATGCCCATTGGTTTTGGTGGGTTTTTTGTTCTCTTGGGGGGAACATGCATAAGATGTGCTCCAAGTAAAGCTGTGAGCCCAGAAAAATACACCATGAGAGCTTGTTACCTCTAGACGATTACTTAGCCTTCCACAATTTAGGGAAATTAAGCTATAACCAATTATGTTACAAAAGATCTTGAAATGAGAAATACAGATGAATGGAGGGGGGAGCTCTAAAAAGGCACAAAATACAACTTTACTCATATTCAAATTAAAAAAAAAACTAACGTTGTCTTTTATTTTGTTTTGCAAGAACAAAATAAAATATTTTTTTTAAATATTAAAAAAAAATATTTAGTTTGTTTTGCAAGAACAATATCCCATAAATATGTGGGTCACCTGCCTCCTCAGATCTTTTACTTTCATCTCTGCTAGCACCAACATTCAATACAATCATATATTTGTGTGAACTTTTTAGTTTCTGAGTCAGAGTAACCTGGTAATTTTTCCTCTAGTTTTTCCATAAAAACACTTACATTGTGTTCAAGGGGACATGAGAAGAAAAGCCTGCTTCTTATTCACTTGCCATATTAATATGTTCAATCACTTTTTCTGGCATAATAGACACCCCACTCACTCTAATTTGGCAAATACAGGAATTTATTGGATCACATGAATTAAAAATTTGTATATGACTTGAGTCCAAGACTCAGACTATTTCCGCAAAACCAGGCTCTCCACTTCTCTTTGTCCTGTTCTCTAATGGGATGGCTTATTTGCAGGTTCTGCAAAGAGGCAAAATAGCTAATCCACATCTTTTATGTTCAAGTCTAGCAGAAAATAAGGAACATCTTTTATAGAAAGCTCAACTCACAACCCGAAGAATTCACTTTGATTGGCCCCCTAGTCAGATGTCTTTCCATAAAACAAAGAAGATATCGTGGGAAATCAGGGTCACATTCTTCATGATGTAGATTCCCACATATATACTTAGCCAGAGAATGGGGACTCTAGTTCCCCAAAGAAAAACTGGGGTACTTTTTCTAGTAGTACAGGGATGGATGCTGGGCAAGCCAAAATAGCATGTATCCATCACAGCTTTTAATACTTTCAAAAAATCCATTGTTCTTCTGTCTCCAAAGAGCAAAATTCCCATAGAAGGACTTACCCTCCAGCCAACTTAATGTTTCTCTTGGTAAAGAGACCCTGAGAACTAACAAATAATTTATTTTCAGATTTATGATCAAATCACACACAAATGTACATTTTCAAGTTCTCTCACTTGGAGTCTTTAGAGAGTCCTTGCTCAATGTCTATACTGGTTTGTAGTTATGAAAGAAACTAACTGGAATAATGCTGATAACTTTTGATTTTCTTCACCCAGAGCATAAGCATTTCTACCTGAAGCTTTGCCTTGAATATCATCGCATTCCACCCTTAGCTTTGAAGATGAAATATAAAGCTTTTTCTTCATATCCACGCCCCCTGGGCTGCCAGCCAGTCAGCCTTGGCAGGAAGCTGGGTATTATGGAAAGCTATGTTGTTGTATATCTTTGAGACCAGTCAGGAGAGCAGCCCCATGTAGGCCTCCTACATATTCCAGTAAATGGCCAAAGTGATGTGGTTTTGTTTCCAAATAAAGAAATTAATTTTCAAAAATTGGCACGAGGCTCTGCCATTTCTGTTATTTGTGTGGGATTAACCAGTTTTGTCATGTTCATCTACACATGTGCCTCTGGATCAGTAGGGTAAGTTACCCCTGTGGATGCCACCCATGAAGACTTGATTAGGCCTCCAGGGTTTTATTTTTACAGAAACAATCCATGCTCTGCCATTTCATCTGATGTTAGAGAAATCAGCGTAACTTTTCTATTTTCAAACCTCACACTTTCTTTTCCCAATGACAATGCATCATCGTCTTGTTTTTCGAGTACCTAGTAGGCTTAATGGATCCCTGTCCTTAAGGAAATCATAGTCTGGTAAAGAGTCTGATACGTTATACAGTGATTTGGAAATCACCTCTGAAGTGTATAGCTAACCTCCTAGATAAAAATTTCTCTTTGCTATTAACCACCAAATACGGTCTTATATTCATGGTTATGCAGTGACAATGAGTTCTAAGGGATATATCTGACTCTGTATATATGGTTTCTAGTAAGGAGATATCTATCTATTGCTCCCTTGATATGATATGTAGATATAGATACAGATATACTTGTTTCTCCTTAGTAGAAAAAACTGTTTCTCCTATTGAACAAACCTTGCTCTTTGATCTCCTCAAATCATAATTATAATTATAATAATTTACAAATCTAAAAAATAAAAATCATTTTTAAACCTCCTTCGGATATAAATGGTTAGATAGCTCTTTATATATCTTTAGTTGCTATTTTCAAGCTCTCATAATTTTTTTCCTGGTAAGAGCAGATTGGGTTTGAACAGGAAAGATAGCACTATAAGAGAAGCAAGAGGGGCGCCTGGGTGGCTCAGTCGGTTAAGTGTCTGCCTTCAGCTCAGGTCATGATCTCAGGGTCCTGGGATCGAGTCCTGCATCAGGCTCCCTGCTCAGAAGCTCTGCTTCTCCCTCTCTCTTTCCCTCTGCCCCTCTACCCTGCTTGTGCTCTCTCTTTCTCTCTCTCAAATAAATAAATAAAATCTTAAAAAAAAAAAAAAAGAAGAAGAGAAGCAAGATTTCTTTTTCATTTTGTATTCTGGCCATTTCTTGAATAGGATTTCCCATGTACAGCTTGGATCTAGCAGTTAAAGAGAAGGAACTTGTGGAGAAAGATATTTAAGGGCTAATTAACATGTATAACACAAATAAATCCAAGACGAGAAGAGACCTTTAGGACTATAAATCATAGCACTTTCCCACTATTATAGATCCAAGTATAATAAATAAAATTGGGATGTATTTTCCTAGGGTTTAAGAGTACCAGGGAAGAATTTTCCACTTGCTTTTGGAACTTGCTCTTGGGCACAGCGGTCAGATTTCTCCCTTGATGTTGTAAGGCAAAAATGTCCCAGCAGAATCAAAACCACAAGTATCTCTAACATCCTAGCCTTAATGGCTTTTAGTCTTCTCTCAAAAGCATTTTAACCCGATAAATAAAATAATTATCTGAAGCTTGTCGTCTATAATCCTTTGCAAGGTTTTTAAAATACTTTCAAATGTGGTTTAGTTTACCAAAGAAACAACAGTTCATATAAGGATTCGAGGCTGCAACAGTAACTATATGCCCACCTCTGGTTGTTTAACACAGAAGAATTTGTCTGGAGAAGGCTGGTGTTAGAGGAAATTAAATCACAAGATACATTCGTTAGGCAAATCTACTTGCACTAGACTTTGGAAAACGAATCTGAATGATGAAAACATCATCTGCTACCATCTGTTCCGCCAACCCCCAAAGCCTTCTCTCAAATATTAGGGTCAGTTACAGATTTATCAACTTGTGTGCACTCTGAAGGGATAATCCAAAGTACAAGAAATAGTTTAAGCTGGGACTTTAAGTTACAGAACAGGGAAACCACATCAGACTTTGAAGATCGACCCTGAACGTAGAATTTAAAACTCTCACTGGCTTCTAGAAGGCTAAGGAAGTCCTAGGAAATAACACACTAATAAATGAGAAGGTAGAAACAGGCACTGAAATGCAACTACTTTGAGGGTTTATGTGACCGAATCAGAAAACAAATGCCATCAAGCCTAAAGTATGCTTGCAGAGCCTAAATGTAGCTGGATTCTAAATTGAGACTTAATATTCACGTTTAAGAGATAGCTATTTAAATGTCTTTTCCCAGCTCTGTCCACTGAAAGGGTCCGGAAGCCCAGAACAACTACACCCCAGGAGTAATTAGCACACCTGACACTCAGATCTTTATTTCTAAATACCATTCTCTATTTTAAAAATTCAGGTGTCTGGAAAAATGGCAGAGTCCAGGACTGGAGCAGGGAGGGTACCAGATCAACCTGAACATTCAGCACCAGAAAGTAAGAAACTGCTAAAAACAACCCAAAAATTAAAAAATAAGACAAAACCACGAGGACGTGTCAAAAGGACACATGGAGCAGTGCAAAGGGATTCCCACTGGACAAGTCAGAGATGATTTGAGCATTAAAATAAATAAGGACTGTAACACATGATAACCCACTGACTAAAAGAAGAATCCACGAATTCATTTTTTTAAAGATTTTATTTATTTGAAAGAGAGAGCAAGAGAATGAGCAGAGGGGGAGAGGGGCAGACAGAAGGAGAAGCAGACTCCCCGCTGAGCAGGGAGCCCAATGTGGGGCTCAATCCCAGGACCCTGAGATCATGACCTGAGCTGAAGGCAGATGATTAACTGATTGAGCCACCCAGGCGCCCCATGAATCCATGAGTTCATACTAATAATAAATAGATGATTAATAAATGGATAAGTGATACCTATAGAATGCGACTAATAAATCTGGAAAGATCCAGTTAGAAAATCACATGCAACTATTACGATAAAGATACATTTCGGCAAAACTAATCAATGGGTTAGTCTGGGGTAATAGGGATACGGGGTGAGTTTGGTGAGAAACACTATTTGTATAGTCCCACCCCACAAATTATAACAACTACCACCCCAATGGCAGAGCACAAGCAACAGCCTTCTGGATAGTAAGCCCAGGCTATGGCCTTCATCACACAACACGTTCTGACTCCCTATACCAACTCACGCTCTGCCCGGGGACCCACCTGACACAGAATCCAGCCAGTGGCACCACCATGCCCGGAAACACAGCCCGCGACCCCACCCCACCAGAGGTGATTGCAGAAGCCAGGGAGCGGCCCCACCCAAGAGCAGAACAGAGCCAGCAATGTTGCCAGACTCGGGAGCCCAGCCAGCAGCCCCACTTGGACATGGAGCCTGACCAGTGCTAACTCCCCCGACCTCAGAGCATGAGCAGTGGCCTTGCCCAAATTCATCCAGGGAGGTGAAAGATCTGTACACTGACATACATTATATGTAGTTAGTAGTACTATATTGTATACATGAAAGTGGCTAACAGAGTAAATTTTAAAAGGCCTCATCACCAAAAAGAAAAAGAAAAAAGAAAGGAAAGAAAGTTAACTATTTGATGTGCTGGATGTGTTAATTAACATTATGGTGGTAATCATTTGCAATATATACTTATATCAAATTATCATGTTGTGTGTCCTTTTTTTAAAAGATTTTATTTATTTATTTGAGAGAGAGTGAGCAAGAGAGAGAGGATGAGTGGGAGAAGGGGCAGAGGGAGAGGGAGAGGGAGAAGCAGACTCCCCACTGAACAGGGAGCCCAATGCAGGGCTTGATCCCAGGTCCCTGGGATCATGACCCAAGGGAAGGCAGACGCTTAACCGACTGAGCCACCCAGGCACCCCTCATGTTGCATGTCTTAAACAGGCAATTATACTTAAGCTAGAAAAAAAAATTTAACACACAAGAATTTCTCTCTGTCTTTCTCTCTCTCTCTTTCTCTTCCCCTCCCACACACACACCCCAGTCCTCAGCCCTGCTCCTAAGGCTCTTCAGCTGCTTTAATCAGATCCTAGATTATCCAGGATAATCTCCCACAGGTAAAGCCAACTGAATAAAGATTTCAATTACATCCGCAAATTCCCTTCACAGCAATGCCCAAATTAGTGTTTGAATAACCCGAGATATAGCTTAGCCAAGCAGACACATCAAAAAGAACAAAAGAAACTATCACATTATGAATATATATATATAAACAAGGAGGTTAAAAAAGATTATTTAAATTCAGAAACTATAGCCATTCTTCATTCAATACCTCTGCTATCATAACAAAAGTAAAACGCGAAAAGCCAGGCAAACCTCAGATTTGTTTTCTCTTGTAAAAGAACAAAGATGTTTTAACAGACATTTATGATTAATGTCAGTTCTTCCTGAGACAAAATAAGAAGTCATCAAAAAATAGTCAAACATGGCCATTTACAATATATTGTTTCTGCTTTCAGAAGGAAAGCCTTAGCTTCAGTATGGCTCATGAGTCAGGTTCACTGTGATAAAGGACCAGCACTGGGAAAATATAGGGCATCATAAATGACAGCAGCGGAGACACTGAAGTTGTCATATTTTATTATGATTCAAAACAAAACAACTCCAGTCCCATGCCTTGAAGGGGACAGAGGTTAGAAAAACATTAGCAGTTGTTTTATGACCTTTCCAGCTTTGGAAAGAGAGCTCCCTTAGGACAAGCGAGATCCCTTAGGACGAGCGAAGCCCCTTTTGCTGCATGATTTGAGCACCAACAGCACTTTATCATGGTGGAGAGGTTCATTCTAGTTGTGGGATGGCATACATCCTTCCACTGATGGAGTTGAAGGCAGAGCCATGACTCCTCCTTCTCCTTTACCCCAAACCTGCGGTGGCTCACTACCCTTCGCTCAAGGGACTGGTCCCCACAAGCCATCATTCATCTCCTTTTCTTTTTCTCTTATCATTCACCAAGAAAGCTGCCTAGCAACATGTGTGAATCTCTATTATCAGAATAAGAGGAGCAAGGAGAGCCTAAAAGGAGCCTAAAGAAGAGATATTACCAAGGAATTAAGACTCCCATAGCAGAGTTCCCTACTGTCACCACTAAAAATAAGGAGCAGGAAATGACGAGTAAGTATTTCTTACTGGCCAAAGGAGTAAGCAGGTGAGATTCATAGGAAAGATGGTGAAGAGCTTATAGTCCTGGCTTTTTCTTTTTAAGATTTTATTTATTTATTTGAGAGAGAGAGATGGTGTGAGAGAGAGAGCACGAGCAGGGGGGAGAGGCAGAGGGAGAAGCAGGCTCCCCGCTGAGCAGGGAGCCCGACGCGGGGCTCCATCCCAGGACCCCGGGATCATGACCCGAACCGAAGGCAGACGCTCAATGACTGAGCCACCCAGGTGCCCCAAGATTATATTTATTTATTTGAGACAGAGTGAGAGAAAGAAAGAGAGAGAGAGAGAGAGCATGAGCGGGGGGGTGGTGGGGGCCAGAGGGAGAAGCAGACTCCCCACAGAGCAGGGAGCCCGATGCGGGGCTTGATCCCAGGACCCCGGAATCATGACCTGAGCCGAAGGCAGAGGCTTAACCGACTGAGCCACCCAGGCGCCCCATAGTCCTGGCTTTATAGAGAAAAGAGGCCACAAGGAGCTTGAGAGGTCAAGGGTGACTCAAGGCCACTCAATGGCCAACCAGGAGAGTGCTGGTGGCACCGCAGACCAGTGTGGACGACAGATACAGGACACGTTAGACACAACGTCCTGGGGAGATGATAGCAGTAGCAGCTACAGAGCAAGGCACGAGCACTGGCTTAAATTGCATGTGAAGCAACCTTCCTATGGGGTCACCCAGGAAGACTGGAAAGGGGAAAGCGAAGGTCCAAGTGAAGGTACCTGCTAAGCCCCCTTGAGCTCGAGGTTGTCTCTCTGCTGCTGGAGGTGGTAGGTACGACCTACCACCCTTTGGGATCCAAGCTCTGTAATTTCTGCATTATGAGCTCTCAAGCTTTATTCAAGCATTCCTTTCTCCAGACTGGGTCTGACCTAGAAACTGGACTGGGTCCAGGGTCAGAATGGGTCCAACTTGGAAACCAGACTGGGTCTGACTTAGAAACCACATATCGGGTCCAGCGTGAGGCCTTAGGTGAGTAAAATTTGGTCTTCAGTCTGAACAAGGGTTAACCTTACCAAAGACAATCCCAGATTATAATTGGCCACAGTGGAGAGACTTTAACCCACATTAGTTTACCCATTTACAAGGAGCCCTAGAGAAAGAGAGGTCTTAGCCAAGTGTTCATCATAAAGGGTAGAGGGAAAATTATTTTTCCTCCTCTATAGTTTCTAGTGATTAGGATGGCACCTGCCGGGACACCCTGCCCCTCCCCCCCGCCCCCATCTCTAGACCCTACAGACAGGATCCTGGGAAAACCAGCAGAAGTCAAAAAAGGTGAGAATTCTTACCAAAATCTGCTCTCCCAGATCTCTATTACTGGTGCCTGGTCAAGAGAGGAAAGTAAAATTTCACTTTATCCCTTTCTTTCCAAATTCAGATTGGCCAGAAAAACACTGGTAAAATTACATCTTTGAACTAGGCTTTGTGAATTTGCTTCTGGGTACCATTTGTTGTTGATCTATTCTTTCCTAGGGACAGCTATTGTCTTCTTATTTGCCGCACTTTGTGTCCTGAGGACTTGACTTGGCAACCATCAGGTTGGGGGCTGTAAATATACGGCTGGACCGAAAGCTGGATTGCACTCCACTTGCGACTGGGGTCCTATTGACCATTGCCAGTTGGCCTAACAGAAAATTTACAATTACTTGTAAACTGTAAACCTAACTACCTCATTAGTTTCCACTGGGAATGAAGGAATTCTAAGGGTTAAAAATTCTAATTAATCTCTGTAACTAAAATGACTAGAAATAATAAGAGGAACAATCTTTGTGAGGGAAATAGGATGCGTGTGGCTAAGAAAAGGTATGAGTGACAGAGATACATTTTTGCTAAAGGAGATGAAAGTAATTGCATCCTAAAGGAGAAGTGGTTGCTTTCGAATGGAAAGAGGAGGATAAAGGGCAAACAAATTCAATATAGAAAGTTGAGGGACAGGGATGGGGAAGAAATGTGGGGCAAAAAGAGAGAGAATTTTACCTATGTAGTCAAGCTGACTAAAAACACAATGAATTCATTATAAGGGTTACTTTAAAAAAAAAAAAATAAAAGCTTTAATAAATAGTGTACTTATGTAAAACTAAACATTTCCTTTCATCTGCTTAAAGGACAAAGCTCTTCTGGCCTATTGGTCTGCTCTTAATAAGACCTATGAAAGGTTTTTCTTTACCTTTTAAGGAATCTGTCTAGAACACAAAGGTGTTGTGTTTTATCAAAATAATTCCTTGGGGTTTGGGCGCCTGGGTGGCTCAGTTGGTTAAGCGACTGCCTTCGGCTCAGGTCATGATCCTGGAGTCCTGGGATCGAGTCCCTCATCGGGCTCCCTGCTCGGCAGGGAGTCTGCTTCTCCCTCTCCCGCTCCCCCCTCTTGTGCTCTCTCTCTCTCTCACCCTCTCTCTCAAATAAATAAATTTTTAAAAAATCTTAAAAAAAAATAATTCCTTGGGGTTCAGTTTGTCTTTATCAGATCTTCGATTACTTCAGAAAACTCAATCTTCTCAATATTGAAAGAGCTAAAGTCTCACAACTATGTAACTTTCTGTATTTGCCTTTGAAGTTTTTAATTATCGCTTTGGTTAAGTGGATATTTTGCGGACACACTCCCCAAAAATAAAATTCTAAAGGAAGTATTTTTTTTTTTACTTTGAACTAACTTTGGGGTTTGCCGAGGGTCCCTGAATCATCTCAAAAGATTTTTTTGTCTTTTCTTATAAAAACAGAGATATTAAACAGTGTTTATTTCATATGTTAAACTACAGGGCAAACCTTGTCAAACAAGAAAGTATGCTAAACCTTCTTTAGGTTATAATGTATGGATGTATGTTACTAAATACAAGTGTTCCAGAAATGGTATAAAATTCCTAAAAATCTGATATGTCCTAGCATAATAATGTTTTTAGTTGTAATCCCAGTTATTATCTTAAAACGTTGCATGTCAAAGAAATAACCACATTTCCTTGTCACTTTCATTATAATGACCTCTCCCTTCAGATTTTTAACTATGGCCATTTTTAAGTCTTTTGTCATCTATGGACAGTTATGGTTTTCCTCTGATGGTTTTCCTTTGTCAAAGCACTTCGTCTTCAAGGAGACTCATGGAAAGGACTCGGACCGGTACAACATTCTGCTAACTTTTAGATCATATCCCTGAACTGGGTGAGAATTTCAGACCTTGAACAGAGAAAGTGACAGCTTCGTAAAGCTAAAGCAAAAAATCAAGATCAGTAAGAATTAATTGCATGGGACTCAATGAACTGATGAGGATGATTATACTTTTTATGACTTTTGCTTGTTTTGTTTTGTTTATGACTCATGTGGGCTCTTTAATGTTTTGTCTTTCCAGATTTAAGGAAACTTTTTATCTCTTTTTTCTCTTTTTTTAAGATTTTATTTATTCATTTGAGACAGAGAGATACAGAGAGAGGGAGCATAAGCAAGGTGCGGGGCAGAGGGAGAGGGAGAAGCAGACTCCCTGCTGAGCCAGGAGCCCTATGCTGGACTCGATCTCAGAACCCAGAGATCATGACCTGAGCCGAAGGCAGACATTTAACAATCTGAGCCACCCAGGCTCCCCTATCTCTTTTCTCTTAAGCTATCAGCGATTTGGAAAATACACCTTTGTGAACAAGGATCACACATTTGCCTTTTTCTTCCTGCCTGATGCCGCCAGAATTCAGAAATTCTTATTTTGATGGTGATATAGTTATTTGCACAAGTTCAGTAAGAATCTGTTCTCCTTGTAACAGGACACAATCAGAAACATTGGTTATACTACCAACATTGAAAAACATTGGAAAAACCCACCCTGGTACCTTGCTTGCTTACGGAACAAGGAGATGAACAGAAAAAACAATTCTTCCACAGATTTGACATCATAACTTCGGAGTTTCACAGCGAGACAAAAGCAAGAGAATGACCAAAAGCAGAGAATTGTTAAGTTAGTTAAACAAGGAGGCCATTAGACCAATGTGGCTCTAATACCATGGCAGCCTACTTAAGCAAACCAAAATCTAATCCTGCAAATCCCTCAAGAGTATGAAATCAAGACATTAACAACAACTAATCACAAATAGCCAACCGGGCTTTAATTATGGCCAATCCATAATTTCCTTACTTTGCTTCGACCTTTTTCACTATGAAAGCCTCTCACCAAGCTCCTGTCTGTAGACTGTTCCTAACCACTTCTGGCTTGGTGCTGCCGGATTTGAACAGAGTTTTGCTCAAATAAAATCTTAAAATTTTTAACATGCCTCAGCTTGTCTTTTAATAGCGTGAGCGTTCTAGTCTAGCACAGTCCCCACTCCTCTTAAATGTCTTTTATCAGCTGCGTATCACATTTTTGGGTCTCAGTGACATTGGAACTTGAGAGCCTCTGCCATGTAAGTGAGTGCTGGCTGGGTCCAGGGGTAGATGGTTCAAGGAGAGGCCAATTAAACTCTCAGGTCACTGGTGCTGTTACCCCAGTTGACATATTTAATAACTAGCTATATCATATTGCTGCTCTTCTAGGCTTTCCATCCAGGATGCCAAAGCTCATTACCAGAAGAATATATTGATTGCTCTCTTATAAGATACATACTTCCACAGATTCTTTGCTGGTGTGATTCAGAGAATCACAGCACACATACATCTTTTTTCCAATTTATTTGTTTAATTTGAAATCTCTTCCTTCAGCACAGAACACAGGATGAGGTACTTATAAATCTTGACACGAGAGTATCTAGTATTTTTCTTTCAGCTTAGCGGTGTACAATAAAACAACACACAGAAAGCACTAAGAGCTGAATTATTCTGAAATTGCTTACACAGAACTCCAAACTACTTGTCAGAAGATTTTGAGCAATAGATATTAGGAAGACAATGCATATATTTACATGAATCTAAGAACATTTTGTAGACTCCTACGGTTGAAATATACTGGGCCATAACAAGCCTCTAGACAACACTCAGATCATTTCTGTAATTTAAATCTCTTGTAATAACTTCATAGAACAGCATAGACATCAAAACATCCAATTTGTGTTGACAGCAGAGAGATTCCATTATTCATTCATTCATTTTGAGATTCTTAGTTGCAATCCAAAGAAACTGTTCTAGCTCATTAAAGCAGATAAAAATACTTCATTAAAGGGTATAAGCCTCAGAATTTCTGGAAAAGTCACAGAAGCAGGCTCAACGGTTGTTCTTCCAGGAAAAAATTTCAAAATGAGAGACAAAATGATGCTAGCACCACAGCTACCACGAGGCACAAAGCCATGGATTGCGCTGGTGATTCCAGGTACTGAAGATAACTTCTGGAGTCTTCTACACTGTGCCTCTGAAAAGCTGGATGTCACTGCCTGAGTGATGTCTGTGCGTGGCTACAAAGTATGATGGCTGGGGAACTATGTTTCTGGGCTCTGCCACCGTGAGTAGTGGGCTCAGAAGCTGAAGAATTCCCCAAACACAAGAAAGGTGTACAAAGGTGTCAAAGAGTCAAAATAAATGACCTCCAACGAGCAAGAGGGCACTAGATACAAACTGAGGAAGCGATGAGGAAAAATAAAAATAATATGTTAAGTAACAAATGTGTGTGGAATCTGCAGTTTATTGGGGAAGGCAGAACAAAAATCAAGCAGATAATCACATTAATAAAGATACTATTATAAATCCCATCAGTGGTACAAAGGAGAGAGATCTGGTTTTCTGAGAGCCTATATCAATGGGACCCAACTCAAACTGAGGATCCAGAAGACTTCTTGAGGAAATGATTTCTGACCAGAGTCTGAGGAAGGAATGAAGTAAGCAGATGAAGGGAGTTGAAGAACATGCTAGAACATTTCAGTCAAGGGAAACACATATGTAGAAGACCTGTGGTGAGAGAACACAGGGAGTCTGAGGAGGTGGAAGAACTGTGTATTTGTTGTAGATTCAGGTTGATCGAGAAGGGAGTGTTGGAAGTAAGGTTTGAAGGGTAGACAGAGCTAGATGAGGCCATATTTCTTTCTTCATTATGAAAGCAAAGACGGAAGGCTTGAGCTGGAGAACTCTACAATAATCAGATCACCCTGACTATTGTTGTGCCAAATGAGCACTGGGAGGCTGTGGACATTGCATGGTTCAGGAGAGAGGTGACACTAGTCTCAGCCTCATACGAGACACATGGACAAAGCCCACAGCCACTTAACAGTATTGCCACTTACTTCAATTTTATGTTCTATTTTATTTTATTTTACTTTATTTTTTTAAAGATTTTATTTATTTATTCATGAGAGACAGAGAGAGAGGCAGAGGGAGAAGCGGGCTCCCCACTGAGCAGGGAGCCCGATGCTGGACCCTCTCCCAGGATCCTGAGATCATGACCTGAGCTGAAGGCAGACACTTAACTGACTGAGCCACCCAGGCAACCCTCTGTTCTATTTTAATCAGTTTTCCTTGATCTGATATTTTGCAAAACTAAATTATATACTTCCCGCAAATTTTTCTGGTTTTGAGAAGTTTAATACCATAAATATTCCTTTCTTTTTTTTTTTTTTTTTTGGAAACTGCATCTGGGATGATACTACAGAATATCTGCAATTCATAGCCTAATGCATTTGGACAAGCTGAAATCCCTTGAAATTCAGAATTTATTATAAAATGCATTATGGTTTCCAAACAGTAGTGCATGACCTAAGAATTATAGTATTTATCACTGCTTTTCAGACTTCCACCCAAAAATTGCCTTACGCTGGCTCCCGTATATACTAAATCTTCCCAATTAATTCTTAATTTCTGTATAAATAGCAAAAGAAACCTCTGTAAGAATTTCATTAATTTTTTTCTTTAATCACTTAAATTGCAGTTAGGACTAAAGATTTCTTTGCATTAAAGTAGCCTGAAGTGTTAGATTAAAAAAAAAAAAAAGTGGGGTTTGGAGGCAGAAGTCCTGGCATTAAGTTCTGTTTCCATCACTTCTGAGGTATTTGACATCTTGCAAATTTTTTGGTTTCTCTCAGCCTATGCCTTCTCAGCTGCAAAAGTAGCATGATAGGGTCTCCAAACGAGCTATAGTGAACACGAAACAAAAGGATGTTTCATCAAAACAATTTGTATATTGTAAAACCATAGAAGCATGAATTGTTACTAAACATAAAGATAATTTACTAAATACATAGGGCAAGAGATGCAGAAACATTGGGGTTCTTGCTGGCAAAGACAATATCCAAAAAAATTTTTTTTAAGTTTTACTTATTTGAGAGAGAGAGAGAGAGATCGAGAGAGAGAGAGAGCATGAGTAGTGGGGAGAGGGAGAAGCAGACTTCCCGCCTAGCAGAGAGCCCAATGTGGGGCTTCATCCCAGGACCCTGGGATCATGACCTGAGTTGAAGGCAGACGCTTAACCGACTGAGCCACCCTGGTGCTCCAATATCCAAAATTTTGGCAGCATTTTAACAATATGCACAGAAGAGACCACAACTGCTTTGATTATGCATGTATTCCTTCTTCTGGAATTTCTCCTGCTGGTCGCTGACCTCAGAGCATGTGAAAACCTCGAATCAGCCCACAGCAGCCTCCCAGGTGTGCTCTACCCCAGAAGGCAATCATGGTGGTAAATTTAAAGAGGTGAGGAGTAAGCAAGTCATAACTCTTCCATAACAATGAAAACTTAGGTTCCTCGGTGCACTGTTTTATCTTCTTCTTCTTTTATTTATTCATCAGTATTATTAATACCAATAATACTCCTCAGTACAAGGCAATTATCATGGATCCATACGAGTCTCTCTAGTTTTAATATTTAGTCATTCCATTTTATCCCCATCTCCAAAGTAACCATTCTGTTGTTTATTCCTTTTTATTTTTAAGTGCTTGAAAATGGGTTGTATGATTTTGTTGGCATTTATGTTAAACTATGAAAATCCTTATAGATCTCATTCAGCTTCTATTTTTCTGGATAAAACTTTTTTTTTTTTTTTTAAGATCCGATCTTATTTCTATGTATACATCAGATGTATTCTTTCTAATGCTTCCTAATAACCCATGGTGGTAGTCTCCAAGTCTATGCACCCAAATTGCCACCAACTTTCACCATTGTAAATGACATTGCAATAAATACCTTTATATTTTTCATGCTCTAAATACGTTCAAAATCTTTTTTTTTTTTTGATACATTCTCAGGAGAATTGCCAGGTCATAACATATACATATGCTTAATATGTATACATCATGCCAGACTGTTCAGAGTGAGTATACCAATCTACTCCCCCAGGAAGCTTCCTGTGAACCAGTTTCCCTGACAATACTCAGCATTACCCAGCTTTCTAATTTTTGCCAACCTAATATTGTTAATTTAACCTGCCTTCTGATTATTATCTTCAGCATGGCTTCAGGTACATGTTGGTTTTGAGAGTTTTCTTTGCTGTAAATTAGTTGTTCATATTCTTTGTTTTCCTACTACAGTAACTGGCTTATCAATTTACCAAAACTCTTCCCTAATTATTAATCCCTTGCCAGTTTTAGATATTGAAAACGTCTCCTCCCAGTTAGTCATGTATTAATCTGGCCCATGGGAGTCTTCATGAATGGAAAGCTTTGATTTTCATACTTATGGTTATCAACCTTCTGCTTTATTTTCTTTTTGAATTTTTGAACTGTTTCGCTATTCCTAAATTATAGGGATTATTTCATACATTCCCTTCCATCAGCCCTATGTTTTTCCCTTTCCAATTTAGATCTTCAATCTACCTGGAGGTCACTCTTTATTTGGGGTTGGGTAGGGATCCAATTTAATTTTTCTGCAGAGTGAGACAGTTTTTCCAAAAAACTTCAACTAAACAGTTTTCATTGATTTGTGGTAAATCCTTTAAAGTGGATTAAATTTCCATGGATACATGAGTCTCTTCTGAGTGTATTATTTCCTTCCACTTATCTGTTTATCTGATCTTACACCAATAGCACATTGCTTTTATCACTTTGGCCTTGTAGTATGTGACAAGGCAAGTTCTCCATCACTTCTCATTCAGCAATAGACAGCCAAGGATTTTTATTCACCTCTACAAATTTTACTACAAGTTTAGTAGTTTCTACAAAATATTTAACTGGAATTTGGATTGAAATTGCATTGCATTTATATAGTGAGTTGAAGGAAATCTACATCTTAGGAATATGCATTCATCCCATCCAGGAGCATGAAATGTCACCCCATTTATTTAGATCATCTTTTATATCCTTTACTAGAATTTTAAAGTGTCAGGAAATTCATGTGAAACTTGGAAATAAGGCTGAAAAGATGCATGGAACATGCTTTCAATATCACTTGGGGAATGAAGGCCACAAAAAGAAAGGATTGCTCCGGAATGCACTTGGTTTATCTCACTGTTCACTGTTAATAAAAGGTCTCAGACTTAGGTTACATGTTAATTTCTAGAATTTCATCCAGTAGATGCAAACAATTTGTGTCTGATGAAACAGGGAACTCCAAAGACTTAAGGTGGGTGGTACATTTATTTTATAACCAATTCAACAATTTTATCTTAGAATTTCTCTACTAACTTGCCTATAAATCCCGGCTTCTTCAGTGCTCTTTGGACTGACCATGACATGATTGGTTCCCTAATTAATGAATATAAAATCTTTGACACACAATCAGAGAAAGACAAGTATCATATGATCTCACTGATATGAGGAATTTGAGAAACAAGACAGGATCATAGGGGAAGGGAGGGAAAAATGAAACAAGAAAAAACCGGAGGGGGAGATAAACCATAAGAGACTCTTAATCTCAGGAAACAAACCAAGGGTTGCTGGAGTGGAGGAGGGTGGAAGGGATGGGTGGCTGGATGATGGATACTGAGGAGGATATGTACTATGGTGAGCGCTGTGAATTGTGTAAGACTGATGAATCACAGACCTGTACTCCTGAACAAATAATACATTATAGTTAATTTTAAAAATTATAATAAAAATAAATAATAAAATCTTTGACACACGTTCATTTTCCATTTACACGAACGTCATGATTTTATCTTCTTGAAGATTTCATTTTGGCAACTTTCTTCATAAAGGTCTTCCATATTCTGGGTTACATTAACTCCTGGATATTTCATAGTTTCATTGCAATTACGAATGGAATATTACTTTTCTGGAGTTTTCTGATTATTGCTGGTATAGAGAAATGTTTCCCTATTTTTGAAGGTTGATGCTGTATCCAGCAACCTTGCTAAACTCTTATATCAGTTTTAATAGTTTCTCTCTGGATCCTATCAGTTCTTTCAGGCAGGCAATCATAATACCAGCAATTAATGAACAGTTAGATACACTACTAATTCTTTTAAAGATTTTATTTATTTATTTATTTGAGAGAGAACAGGAGTGGGAGGGGGCAGTGGGAGAAGCAGACTCCCCACTGAGCAGGGAGCCCAAGGCTGGGCTCAATCCCATGACCCTGAGATCATGACCTGAGCCGAAGGCAGGAAGGCAGATGCTTAACAGATGGAGCCACCCAGGTGCCCCTACTGTACTAAATTTTTAAAGGTAGATAAAACATAAATTCCTAGAAAATTATTAAATGTCAACACTAGTCCTAATTTTGCACATACTTCTCGAGTTTGATCCTAGTTTTAGCTTCTGACCCTTAATCAAAATGCGTATTTATGGTGTGATTGCACACAAATGACCTTATTGATATCAACCTAAATCCTGTAAAGTCAGTGTCATGCCCATTACACACTGAAGGAAATAAATATATAAAGGATCAGCACATTGTGAGAAGTCAAAGCTCTGGCTGTAGTGGGTCCTTGTCAATACTCAGCTCTTGTGCCTTGAAATCAGGTGCAATTTCTGCAGCAGATCCTTCTGTGTGTCCCTCTACCTCCTACCCTCCAGGTCGTCATGCTACCTAGCAAGTTCACAAAAAACAGAGTTGATCGCAGCCAAGAAGTATTCAACAGCTCTGTCCCCCTTAGCCCTAGAAAGGAAGACTTATTTGTTATTGTGGAAAAGTGGGAAAAACAAACTGAGGGCTACTCATCGAAGGTCTTGCTTCCTCTTTAGAGTCTGGAGGACAGAGCCAAGCTCCTGTAACTGACTTAGGCAGATTTTAAGATCTGCTGTGGTAGGTTGGCCAGATTTGGCAAAAATATATAAGATGCCCAATTAAATTTGAATTTCCAATAAAAAAATAGACCTTATTTTAATTTAAGCATGCCCCATGCAATATTTAGGACATGCTTGTAATAAAAAAGAATCCATTATTTACCTGAGATTCAAATGTGACTGAGCATCCTGTATTTTACCTGGCAATCCTAGTTAGCTTGAAATGAATGCTCATTTGCTAAGGGTGAAGTGGCCCCGTTTGCAGGAATTTTTAGTGTTAACATATCTATTCCAAAAGTTATAAAACCCATGCCTTATCTTTTATTGAAAGATACTGTTTCAAAAGACCGATACATGTTGTCTCAGGAGATGTAAAAGAATCAATACTTTTATTTCAATTATCTTTCACAATCACTATAATTAAAAAGCTTCAAACATTTAATTCTTCAGAAAATTCAACCCCTTAGAATATGCACTCTCTGCAATCAATCAAACTTAAACTACCCTCACTAAGACATAATTCAAATCACCATTTTTAAACAATTCGTTGCTATTCTCAAACCTGCTAACAAAGATTCAAAATCGCCCCTTGAAGGAACCATCACAAAGATGCCTGTTGAAAGCACATCAGCCAGATGGGAACCTTCCAATATTACCTCATGACAGTTGTCAGCTGTGTCCATCTTTTCCCTAAAATGTTCAAATTTTCTCTCTCCCTTAGGAGGTTTTTCTCCACTCCTTCTAATACTGTTGTTTAATTTTATACCTTTAATACATTCAAATCTCTAATAGATGGTTAACTCATTATTATATCATTGCCAAGTGGTTATCACAACAGAAATATAATTTTTAAAATTTTTAAATTTTAAAATTTTGTCAGTAATTGTAATGTATTACAGATTTGCAATGTAATGGAAAATGGAGAGGATATATATTATTTTATATATATAATACATTAATATTACATAAAACATATGTGTAATTTATAATATATATTATATGATTGTATATTATATATAAAATTATATAATATATAATACATGTTTGATATATAATATATTGTAATATAATCTATAATACATATGTGATTATATATATTATAATATAAAATTATATAATATATAATAAATTGTTATATATTGTAATATATATTAATATATAAATACATATCATCTCCATTATCCATATATAATATATATATTATATATTATATTGCTATAAATTATATTACTATATACCATCTCCATTATCCATGTATATATATACTATATATTAGTATACACTATATATACACAATATATATTTTATATATATGTATTATAATCTTCACAGCAACCCTGAGAGATGATTATTAACTCTTTAATATAGATGAGGAAGCTGAGGCTCAGAAACATTAAATAAACCGTTCAAAGTCTCCGGGTGGTGACCGGCAATGCTGACCAAGGCCATCTAAAGTCCATACTCTTACACTGCCTCCCTACTTGCTCAGATCACTCTGTGTGCCGGGCACACCCAAGCCCATTCCCTGCCTCTTCTCCGCTGCTTCACTCCATAGCAGACGCTGCTTTTCCAGCTTCCATCAAGCTAGAACAGACCAGGTGACAGTTCTGGCGAGAGAAGTGGAAGCAGAAGTTGACCTGGGTTTCTGGAAAATCTCTGTTTTCATGATCAAAGGGACAAATATGAGTCACTACTCTTAATCTCCACTCCCTGCCAAGATTACAGATCTGTTGATGGGAGAGGTAGCCTACACCTTGGGTTGACTATTAAGGTAAGACCAGACAATCTACACAGAAGCCAACCAACCCTGGTATTGTTGAACCCCTGAACCGAGAAGAGTGGCATCTCCCTTGACTTTCTATTAGGCAAAGATAAAACTACTTGCTCAGCTAGTTTGTTGGGGTGTGAATTTCCTTTCCATGCTAATTATTTGGATATTAGGGATTCTCAACAGATTCAAATTCAACCAGCATATACTGAATGCCTAATACTTCCAGGCTCATTGATAGACATCATCATGATTTAACCCCTTCACAATATCCCTGTGTGGCAGGGATTTTTTTTTTTTTTTAAGATTTTTATTTATTTATTTGACAGAGAGAGATACAGCGAGAGAGGGAACACAAGCAGGGGGAGTGGGAGAGGGAGAAGCAGGCTTCCCACAGAGCAGGAAGCCCGATGTGGGGCTCGATCCCAGGACCCTGGGAGCATGACCTGAGCCAAAGGCAGACGCTTAAGGACTGAGCCACCCAGGCGCCCCGAGAGGATTTCTGTACCTATTTCACAAAACTGTGGTTCAGAAGCCTGGCAGTTTGAACAAAGCCTACACATAGCTGGTGACAAAGTCAGGATTCAAATCTATGCCATTTGAATCTGATGTTAGACTTCTCTCTCTTTTAGCTCTTGGGAAACACTCCTATGATCCTGAGAGGGCAGTTTGGTTTCGTTTTGAAAGTATGCATTCCACAGGAATTTTCCAGTTCTCAGAAACAAAAAATCATTTTATAAGGAAGTTTCACTTTTACCCCAAATCACGTTCCTTAAATTCACCGAGTCCATTATCCGGCTTATGGGTATTTGTTTTCACGTCGAGCAAGCTGTGCTCTCTGCCACGGAGAAAACGATTTGTGGTAAAATAAAGATGGATATCAAGGGAATGTTAACAAAAAAACAAACGAGAAAGTACCAAGCAATTGCTATGTTCTAAAGGCGAACAAACATGGAGTACGATGGTAGAAGTCGCATCTCCCGCGGCCAGAGGGTGGAGTATGCAATGCAGGAGAATTCCCTTACAATTGTGTTTTACCCTGATTTCCTAATACTCCACTGACTGGCAATCCCTCCTCATATGGAGAGCCTCTCCGCAGAGGAAAAGAAAAATCAGTTGTCATCTTAAAAAGAAAAAAAAAAAAGTACATTTCCCCAGAATGGGAAAAAAAAAAGATTCAGCCCCATGACAAGTGGTGGAAAGGCATTGCAAAGTCAAAGAGAGCTGGGTAAGTACTCCTCTGCCCACAGTCTTAATAGGATACATTCCTCCAGGGTCTTAAAAGATAATGAGCACGCCAATTATTGTCTCGGGGCGCAGGAGCAGAATGAGGAATGATTGCTATTTTCAGATGTAATAACACAAGGCGCACAAGTCAGAAATGTCATCCTGGAGGAGTCGTTCCTATTTGAGCAAAGAGATGTTAATCACAGGTGAGTCTTGCCCGTGGCTCTGCAATCACACCAGTCAGAGCTCCTTTGCAGTTCAAGGAAGATGCTCTCAAATCAAATCTGCTGCTAACGAGGTACCACAATAAGGAGACTTGCAGCGGCCATAAATCTTTTGATTTCCAAGCCAGCTGTCGATGTGGCAGAGAGCACATATTTATACTGCTTTCAGGGCAAAGCGACTCAAATAGATGCGGGAGGAAGAGGAAGATAACGGTGATGCATGAACGGGAGCTGCTCTGCAGTCGGTCTTTGGACATAATAATAATTGCTACTTATTTTATACATTACGAATAATTTTCAAGTACAAATACCACATTCTGTTCAAGTCTATTAAGTTTCCAGGGGATGTAACACGGGCATTTGAGTGTTCAGCACTCCTCTGAAGTTCTTTTAGTTTCTCTTGCTGTTCACTTTGGGCTTTGAACCTTATTTTTTTTATTGAAGAAATTTAAAACCCACAAAAAATTTGAAAGAAGAGAATAAATACCATCCACCTCAATTCATCAAAATATTAACATTCTGTCACACTTGTTTTAATTACCACTTAATCCCTCCCTCCCTTCCCCCTTCCTTCCCCCCTCCCTTCCCCCTCCCTCCCTTCCCCCTTCCTTCCCCCCTCCCCCTCCCTCCTCCCTCCCTTCCCCCTTCCTTCCCCCCTCCCCCTCCCTCCTCCCTCCTCCCTCCCTTCCCCCTTCCTTCCCTCGTCCCCCTCCCTCCTCCCTTCCTTCCCCCTTCCTTCCCTCCTCCCCCTCCCTCCTCCCTTCCTTCCCCCTTCCTTCCCTCCTCCCCCTCCCTCCTCCCTTCCTTCCCCCTTCCTTCCCCCCTCCCCCTCCCTCCTCCCTTCCTTCCCCCTTCCTTCCCCCCTCCCCCTCCCTCCTCCCTTCCTTCCCCCTTCCTTCCCCTCTTCCTTCCCCCTTTCCCCTTCCCCCCTCCCCCTTCCCTTCCTTCCCCCTTCCTCCCTCCCTTCCTCCTTTCCTTCCTTCCCCCTTTCCTTCCTTTCTGCCCATCTTTCTGTATCTGGGCTAATCTTCTATTCTCTTACATAAGAATAAATATACTTTTTTGTTGAAACATTTGAGAATAAGTTACAGACACCATGTCAGTTCATCCCTAAATATCACACATCTGCTCAGAGTGAGCGTCCTACATAACCACACCATCACTCTCACATAACCACATTAAAATTTCCCCAACTAACCAAAACTGTCTTTCAAGATGCTTTGCTTTTTGCAATCTAGGATCAAAGCAAGGTTCACACATTACAGTTGGCTGTGTCTCTTTAATACCTTTATCTCTTTTCGAAGGGCACTCAGCTTTTTGTTTCTGTTTTCATGACATTGAAAAATTCAGAACAGTGGCCTTTTATTATGCTCCACATTCTGTATTTAATTCTTCTTCACCATAAGGTTCAGGTTCATTATTTTGGCCTAAATGCTACATAGTACATAGGAGATATTATGTATCTCCTACTGTATCATGTATCTATTATAGGAGTTAATTTTCCTGGGCAATTAAAACACATAATCCAGGGGATAATACGTTGAGTCCATGCAAATATCCTAACATTTTATTCAAAAATTTTTGTATTATTTTATGATCTTTGCTTGAATTACATTTGGCTGCAAAATGGTGACTTTTAAAAATCCTCTCCTTTTTTCTACATTATTAGTGTACAACTTTTTATAAAGAGCTTCTGCCTTTTATTCCCCCCTTCTCTCTCCCCCATTCTCTCTCTGTATCATTATAGATTTATATTCAATGTGATATAATCCATTACCATCATTATTCTTTTCAATGCGCAAATTGTCCCATTTTGGCAAGTGGAAGCCCCTTCATCCTAGCTTCTGTTATTCTTTTGACGTGACCCCATTAGTCTTTGAGCAATTCCTCGCTTTAGGGCATAACAAAAATATCTCAGACTTCTCTTGTATTTTTCCTGCTCAGACCTGGACTCAGCCATTTCCACAGGAAAACCTTAGTTCATTTCAGTTCAAGCTAATATGTGTGTTCTAGCCACTCTGAAGGAATAGAATGGACTGCCGTACCCACCCACCTAAATGTGGTTGGAATGTCAAGACTGATGACACATAGCCAGAAGGTATGGAAAGGTTTATCACTTATATAATGAGGCTTTCTGGGGAAAACAAGGTAGGTTTCTTGAGCTGGCCTGAAAATGCCTTGCAGGAGAGGTAAAGGAGACTGGGTCTTTATGGTAGTCAGAGGGTGAGGCTGACATTAGGACTCACGTGCACAGACAGAATCTTATTGTAGTTTGAACTTCCCGGCAGAACCAAAGGAGGAAGATCCAGACTTCCCCATCAGCTTGTCCAGAAGCGGGGTAGAAGGGGAAGGAGGGGTGAAGCTTAAGATGTTAGCAGTCAAGCATCAAAAAATGGAGCCAGACTCTTTATTACAATGGATTATACTTACATGCTTTTATATAAGTCTATGAGATAGAGATACTACATGCATGCAAAGCTCCTGTAAGGTACGTGTGAAGTCCACGGGATAAGAACACAAGGCACTTCGAGCTCTTGGAGAGGGAAACCACCTCCATAAATACACAGCATTATCATCAAAATCATTATTCCTTTCTAAGATCCTTAACATTTTTAAATTGCTTCTAAGTCAAATATGGACAGGGCTATCAATTTTCTGTTTAGAAAATCAACTTTAGAAAGGCTACGGGCTTTCATGATGTCAGAGAGCTCCTAAGAGGGTCAAAAGATTTTTAACTTCTCTCTCAGCCCGGACATCAAGACGATTCTCAAAGCCTTTATATATCATATAAGATGTTAGGTTAGAGCAGCTCATCATTAAATTGGATTGATAAAAATAACCATTACATTTACACACTAGGAAAATAAAGCTACAGATCTGTGTCAAAATAGATAATGTTAATAACAATAATAATAGCGGCCAACACATACTGAACGCATTTATGTTCCAGGAACTCTTTCAAACACATTACAGTCATCCTCATCATAGGTCATGGGATTAAATATTAATATTACCCCAATTTCATAATGAGGAAGTTGAAGCCCAGAAAGATTAACTGATATGACCAACATCTCACAGTAAGTGAAGGAGTAAGGATTCAAACATGAAGCAGGAAGATAATGCTGAAAATTAAACATTTCAAAGCTGTATTTTAGTTCTGAAAGTAGAGCACAGATTGATTTCCACCAAATATAGGAAGTGCCAAACTGGCTCAGATGTTAGACTAGTGAGAACAAACTTTTATTCTGCTCTATTTCATTTTTACCTCAGAATATTAGGGGGAGAGCCTCCAAGAAGACAAATAACCAAATGACTACACATTAGGCAGATACATTGTTTGGACTTTTCCAATCCAGAGGATTACATCAACAATCAATTTGGAACTTAGTTACGCATGCCCTGTTGGGTTCCCAAGGCTATTTTCCCCTACTAAAATCCAAACACAGTTACATAGTAAAATGACAGAGGCATTGATTTCAAAAGTCGCCCATATTGATGGTTTAAAAAAAAAAAATGTTCAACCACTGTTTGACCTTCAAATTTGGAGATCTCAATAGAACACATACAATGTTATGTTCCACATGATTTATATTTTCCAGAGCCTTTTCACACACGTCACATTTAATCTTAATAGCCCAGGGCTAATGACAGAAAATTTGCATATGCAAACATGGAGCAAGTATCTTATGTAATCCATTTATACACTGAAGTAAAGGGAGTGTGGCAGATACCTTTTACAATCCCTTGGCACACAACTCTGCTTGAACAGCTGTGCCAACCAGCTGGGCCACAGACATTACCTTTGACAAAATGACATATCTCGGCTGTGATGCCTTTCACTTGCTTTCTGTCCACTGGGATTCTGAGTTCTGTTGGGTCATGTGCAAAGCTGGAATTGCAAGGGAGTCAACGCTCCTGGAGCAACCTATAATCAACAGGAGGTGGGAAGTGGTAAATAAAGACTCCTTTTCCCCCATCCCTGGTGGATGATTCCAGGGTACGTTCTATATAACCCAGGTAGGGTTATAGAGAGCCCCCGGCTGCTGCCAGCCATCTTCATAAAAAGTATCTTTGAATTGGCTCCTTCCTTCCCTGTTTTACTCTTTCCAATCCGCCATGCCTCTTCTGCTTAATTGGATTTGGTTGCAGTTGTTAATTAACACATAATATACACATCACAAAAAGTTGTATTCCTGGGGAACCATTCCTCAAGCCCTTGTCACAGGTTCTGCTTTGGGGGAAAAATCTAAGCAAAACCGGAGAGTTTAAGTAACTTACTAAGAAAAAAAAAAAGCCACTTAACGTTGGAGTCTAGAATATCTGTCAGATCTCAATCTAGGTCTTCTATCTCCTTATGGGATGTGGATTAAAGGCACGGGTTCTCAAGTAGATTCACCTGGGTAAGAAACTAGCTAAGACATCTTGAGAACGTGCCTTGATTTTTCTGAGCCTCAACTCTGAAACTGGAATACAATAAAAATAATAACAAGTGCCAATCTTGATTAAGCATGTCCATGTGTAGACTTTGTTCTAAATACCTTACATATATTAACTTACTGATCATCACCATAACCTTATGAGATCTATACCAGTATTTTCACCACTTTACAGACAAAGAAATGAGTACAGAACGGAGAAATGAGTACAGAACGGTTACTATGCCCAAGATCACAGGGCAAGTGAGTGGCACAGGAGGGATTCCAACCCCAGACAATCAAGCCCTAGGGGCTCATACATTTAAGCACTATTTATTAGCTTTACTGCTTCCTCACAGGGTTTTAACATTAAAATGTAATAATAAAATAAAAACACATAGCATTTAATACTGCACGAAGTGCACAGGAAGTGCTTACAAATATTAGCTTAAAAAGAAAAAAATAATAATTTTTTTAAAAACTGTAAATCCTGATGAAAAAGACTAACAACAAATACTCCTTTTCTGTCCATTTATCCTCGTTTCTCTAATTTCTTCTTTTCTCAGACTCTCTTCCATTAAAATGTTACTGCCCTTCCATCACTATGACTTGGTGATGTTTTATGTTTCCCTTCAGAATGTCACCCTTCAGGGGTGCCTGGGTGGCTCAGTCGTTAAGCATCTGCCTTTGGCTCAGGTCATGATCCCAGGGTCCTGAGATCGAGCCCCGCATCGGGCTCCCTGCTCTGTGGGAAGCCTGCTTCTCCCTCTCCCGCTCCTACTCCCCCTGCTTGTGTTCCCTCTCTCACTGTGTCTCTCTCTGTCAAATAAATAAATAAAAACTTAAAAAAAAAAAAAAAGAATGTCACCCTTCAGAATGTCACCAGCAAAAATGTTTTTGTGGTATTTGCGACAAAGCACCCCAAAATGCATGTGGAGACACAATCAGTATTTGTCAGATTCTTCAATATGTAAATGGAGGCTTCTCAGCGATCTAAGGGGATCAACAAAAAGGATAGCCTGGTGGTGTGAGTGCTGCCTACAGTCTACAGGATGAGCGAAAAGAGCAAATAAACTCAATAAACACTTTATTTGATTCATTGACAACATCTTCTCTTTCCTTTTAATAGTCTAAATGCTAATTCACTTACTTTAACCTTTCCTCACAAATTATACCACTGAGAATAATATGCATATGCAAAAGAGTCATGCTGGGAGCTGTAATTAGAGCCCTTGACAACTTTTCTGATTACTACATTTTTCACAAGTACCAAGGAATGTTGGAACCAACTGTCTGGATTTCTTCCCCCTTGTGGAAGAATACTGCTTACAGAAATCTGAATGATTCTGGTGATCACTCATAAAACATCAGCAGATGACAAACAGAAGAGTCCACAGTTGATGCATTTTGTCTCCCTAGGCAACTTTGGATTACCCTAAATTTTAGGAAAGCATTATCTATAGTAGCTTGACTCTTCTTTGGAACAGCAGAGAATGAATTAATCCAATTTAGTTTAATTATGTAAGGTATTTCCCAATGAAGAAACATCCCCAGATACAATAAGTAAATTAGTCAGGTGCCTGGGTGGCTCAGTTGGTTGAGCCTCTGACTCTTGATTTCAGCTCAGGTCATGATCTCAGGGTTGTGAGATCGAGCCTCACGTCGGGCTCCACACTCAGCGTGCTGTTGGCTTGGGATTCTCTCCTTCCCTCTCCTCTTGCCCCTCCCTCCACACACACTCTTTCTCTAAATAAATAAACAAAATCTTTTAAAAAAAATAAGTAAACTTGTAATTTAATCGTTTCCATTTAACAATCTTTTCAAAGTGGTTGTCATGGTGACACTTCTTCCAAGGTTTGCAGCAATTCCTCTATTCCTATGGCAAGCAGCTGTGTGCTCTGACTTTTTGGACAATGGTTAATTAATAAAAAATTAATCTACACATTAATGTGTATCTACATCTCACTGAAATATTCTCCCAGCTGAAGAGTTTACATGTTGTTTACTCTTTCAGTCAGCTTGTTTCAAATGAGTAATTAAAGGAAAAGCAAAACTCTCAGGGCTGGTAGCATCCAGATATTAAATGGTCTTTATGTTTGTCTAAAGTTAAGGATGTGCATTTCCTTGCATCTTGGGTGATACTATTCTCTTGTTACATACCAATGTGCCTCAGTGGTAATCATATAAATGTCTATAATTTCAATCTTGCATGGTTATTTTAGTTAACTCAAATATAGATTCCCATATTAAACGTTCTGAAACATTTTGTCCTCTCCAGTTTTATCCCTTGAAGAAGTTGTATCGTCCTTTAAAATACAATTAAATAAGATTTTTTTTTTAAGAGGGGAATTTTTAGCACCACTTTTATAGAGCACTCTTGGTGTAGGAATCAAAATTATTAGCAGTGCCTTTTTTGCTTGTTTTAAGAGACTCTTCATTTTCGGCTGATGGTTACATCTCTAAATAGATTTCACGCTCCCCGCTCAGAGACAGAAAAGCACACGTAGCTCTCTTAACATTCAAGTAACAATCTCTTCACTCATCGTCACCGAAGTCCAATATCTATCCTGGAACCTATTAAATTAACACAAAATCTGTGCTGGTCTCAAGTTCTCCAAGAAAAAACATGTCTGTGAGGGCCTTTTAATCATTTTATCCTTCTATTCTAAAGAATGTTTTTCCATTCCAGAAGGCACCTAAAAGGATTTTAAAGGTCTTTTTTTTTTTTTTTTTTGGTGATCCTAATGATTTCATCATGACTGCTCTCAATGACAAAGGACAGTCTTCTCTACACAAAGAGGGATCTGAGTGTAAAGAACTACCACTTGGTAAAAGACCCAGTTTAGGGTTTTACCATCATGTAGCCATGGGATGCTCAATTTACTACAGTTCAAAAACATGAAAGGGATTTACTCTCAAAAACCCAGTTGAAGACGGTAACAATTCAAGAGGGAAAATTCAGTCCAAGGAAAGCACTTGGCACCAAGCCTAAGTGGGGATCTAAGAGAGTAGCCAACATTTGGAGGTCAGAAACCAGGTCATAAAGAAAGTAATGGATGCAGTTAGGCAATCAGCTCAGAGGACACCTGCACACCAAGTGTCACACATCCCCACTGGTTCTTAAAGACCTACCATGGCAACAGGGCCTGGCAGGAAATATTCAGGAGAGATGAAAGCTCTCCTTTCTGAAACTTTCATGGCTATCCATAGCTAGATACTACTCAGAATCATCCTGTGCTGCTGGAAGGCATGCAGCTAACAAGTGAACATGATGTTTTTATAAATCTGTTTCTCAATTCTAGAATGCTATCATTTTAAAGGAACATTCTGCATAGACTGTACAGTTACATTAGAGCAGGGGGACCTATTAGGTGCCAATACATCGTTCTCATATGTATTCATTCGGTGCTGACTTCACTTTTCTCTCTGTATCACCTTCTCCCCACCACCACCATCAGCAGCAGCCATATAGCTACGAACCATCAGCTCTATTACCAAAGTACCAAAAATTTCATTTTAAGCTCAAAAGGGTTTCATAGGGTGTCAAAGTTGCTGATGCTGAGTCATCTAAGCCAATGTTTCTCAAAACTTAATGTGCATACAATTCCCCTCTTAGAGGATCTTATTAAAGTTCTATAGTTCTTGGGTGAGATGTGACATTTTGCATTTCTTTTTTTTTTTTTTTAAGATTTTATTTATTTATTTGAGAGAGATAGAGCATGAGTGGGGGGAGGGGTAAGGGGAGAGGGAGGAGCAGAGTCCCTGCTGAGGAGGGAGCCCAATGCGGGGCTTGATCCCAGAACCCCAAGACCATGACCTGAGCCGAAGGCTGCTGCTTAACCGACTGAGCCACCAGGGCATCCCACACTTTGCATTTCTACAAACTGTCCAGTGATGTCATGATCTATGAACCACACCCTTAAATCCCTTGGTAACTCAGAACCCTCATAATTGTCCAAAATTCCTGATGCTTCTTCAGGTTAGAATTCAGCCTAGAACTAAGTCAAATTCTCCAAAGGCAAGGGTTCTCAAACTGGAGTCCAAGGGTTTCCAGCCCTGCATGGGACTGCCCAGGTGCTAGTCCCAAGTTCTAGGCTCCTCTCCTTTTCTGTGTCACCTACCTATTGAATTTTATGACTCCATCTCCTCATCTTAAAGAATGAGTATAACACAGAACCTGTCTCATTAGATCATGATCGGCATCAATTAAGATGACCCAGGCCTCCCATAATGCTCAGTATAGTAATCAAACAACAAAGGTCCTTAGAGGACCCTAAGATGAACTTCAGGGACATCAGTAAAGACACTGTAATTATTTCTAAAATGTTCTATGTGCTTAAGTTTACTTCCCCTAGAGAGAGTCCATGCCTTTCTTCAGATTCTCACTGGGACCCATAACCCTAAAAAGTTTAAGAACCATTGATCAAGAGTGACTATGGGCCCATCCAGAACTGCCCTGGTGTCCAGAAGATGGGTCTGAGGAAAAGGCACATTCTGGTGCAGCCCTGTCATGGGCCAAGCCCCACTGGGTTGGGGGAACAGGCAGGGGAGGAGAGGATAGTAGACTAATTTTTTGCTAATTTATATTACTTAGTATCATAATCACCATAATCTCATAAACAAGTATTGACCCATTGGGATAAAGTTCTCCCTGGAGCTCAGGTGCCCCAAAGGCATAAAATGACATAGTAAGAAACTCCCTCACTCTCAGTATTTAAATAGCATCACCTGCATGGTCAGCAGGCCCTACTGAACCGACCCCTCGAAGAGCAAGAACATCAAGTCACAGAGCTGGGCACAGCGGGAACACAAGAGCACCACACCGAACATGTCCTGACGGCTCATTAGGACAGAATCAGCTGTGAGCAAGGTAGGCAGAAGAAACAATTTCATTGCTCCTGAAGAACTTGCAGCATGACAATGGCTACAGGAAGATGGCAAAGAGAGTAGCAAAAGAAAGCTAGAGAAAAATCAAAACACACCCATTAACAAATTCCTGAACGATAATCAGCGTTGAGAGAATAGCGTGGGCCAAAGCTAAGGTAAAGGAAAATGATACCTTAAAACCTGCTTTATCAATCTTCTTGCTTACTATTTAGTGGGGTGGAAAGCCCAGTTTCAGAATAGGTAGAGGAGAAATTTTTAGGAGTACTTATTATGGGGAAGATGTGAAGGCACTGAATGAAAACTCAAAATATCCCTTTTATTGCTAAAACTAGTTTAAAGCAACCCATAGTATACAGAATATTCAAACCTAACACCTAGGAGGCGACTAGATTTTTAAGATTGTGAAGCAGATATATGAAGACAAATATACATGCAAAATTGAGCATTGAAGGAAATAAATTCATTGAATGGTAATTATGAAATCTCACATGAAAAAGTGTATTTTTCACAGATATATATCCAGATACCCAAACCTGACTTGATTTTAAATTACACAAGTACATAATGCCTCAAAAGTTCATTTAAAAGTGTACAAAATATGGCCCTTTTTGGCAGGGTTTCTACAACCCACACCATCACTCCAGGATACATGTGTATAGATACCATAAAAAGATTTTCTATTTTCAGATATAATACCCAACTTTAATTTTTATAAGAATGACTAAGAAATCATTCTATTAACTGATTCAATTTACTAAATTAGATAATTTGCTGAATTTGTAATAATTTTGAAGTTACCATGCGTAGTTAACCCTAAATCTCAAGGTCATATTCATTTTTGTATAATAAATAATCACACTAAATAAAATGATAAATTATGGTAATGGCACTTTTTCTTCTTAATCATCAACTATCTCTCATATCCCAGTTAATTTTACATTTCATCTGTTATAAAAAAAAACATATCAAAGGGCTTTAAAAGACATAGTTTTTTGCAAAGGGAGATGATTATGCAATGTCTCGATAATGCAACATAGAGGCTAAAACAAGTTTTTAAACAACATTAAAATAAAGAAGAAACTGACACAATTTTGTTAAATGCTAAAAACATCTGACTTGCTTCCACACGAATGGGTACCAGATAAGTCTTGAGGAATCCTATAACTCATACACTATACCTCTCCCTTTTATCCTTTTCTGAGAAAATCAGCCATGCCAACTTGACCATGAAGAGTAGCTAGACCTTAAAGATGTTTTAGAACTCAGATATCTTTCTCATTCTTATAATTTGTAGTCTTATAATGAAACCAACTTTCATATGTTTGTCTGAGGGGTCTCTGGTCTTTTGTTACAGAAGGCTTTTGAGCTAGCCAGGAAAAATAAATATTGGCTCAACAAATTTTCCTAATGAATTGACATGGACCAGTACCAGTGCATGGTCTGCCTGCTGTCTCCCTGATACCAATGAACAAATCTTTAAAATCGGAAAATTAGTGATGCTAGAGCATGACTTGACACAGCAGGGATCCCACCTTCCATGTACTATTCAAAGAGGATGGTTCAAAAAGGCTGAGTCCACTTTCAAAACATCATCTAAATTGGGAAGACATTTATTGCTTCAGCCCTACCAAAGAGCTAAAAAACAGTGCTCTTGGAGTGTTCCACCCCTCTTTCTAGAAGGGAGGGAGGAGGGATAAGAGGGGGAGGGATGGAGGGAGAAAAGAAATATATGAAGCAAAAACTGACAGAACAGAAGGGAAAAATGGATGGCAACACAATAATAGTAGAAGACTTCAATACTTCATTTTCAGCTACAGACAGAACACCCAGACAGTAGATCAGTAAGGAATGAGAACACTTGAACACCCCACCCAACAATAGTCAAATACCCAATTTTATCAAGTACTCATGCAACTTTCTTCAGGATGAACCACATTGTAGGTCACAAGACAAGTTTTAACAAATTTAAGAAATCTGAAGCCATACAAAGTACCGTCTCTCACCAGAATGGAACAAAAGTAGAAATCTAAAGTAGAAGATACACAGGAAAATTCAAAAATAGATAGAAATTGAACAACCCACTCTTAAACAATGAATAGATCAAAGAAGAAATCACAAGAGAATTTAGAGAATATCTGGAGACAAATGCAAAAACACAACATACCAAAACTTATGTAATACAGTAAAAGCAGTACTAAGAGGGAAGTATAGAGCAGTAAACATTCACATTAAAAAAAGAAAAAATTCTCAAGCAACCTAACTTTATACCTCAAGGAACTAGAAAAAGTAGGAGAAATCAAGCCAAAAATGAGCAGAAGGAAAGAAATAAGAAAGATTAGAGCAGAAATGAACAAAATAGAAAACTAGAAAACAGAAGAAAGAAAATCAACAAAAGTTAGGTCTTTTTTTTTTAGGGTAGTGAAATTGACAATTCTTCAATGTGGCACCAGAAATACAGACAACACACAAAAACAGACAAATTAAAACTACATCAAACTTAAAAATTTCTATATAACAAAAGACAACTTCTATAACTCAACAACAAAGAAACAAATAACTAAAAAATGGACAAAGGATTTGGATAAACAATTCTCCAAAAAAGATATACAAATGGCCAACAAGTATATGAAAAGATGTTCAACATCCCCAACCATAAGAGAAATGCAAATCAAGACTACACTGAAATATTATTTCATACCCACTGGGATGGCCACAAGCAGAAGAACAGAAAACAGCAAATGTTGGCAAAGACACGGAGAACCTGGACTGCTCCTGCACTCTTCATGGGAATATAAAATGGTGAACCATTATGGAAAACACTGTGGAGCGTCCTCAAAAAAACTAAAAATAAAATTACCTTATGATATCTGAAAGAATTCAAGGCAGGATCGCAAAGAGATACGTACACACCCATGTTCATAGTAGCATTATTCACAATAACCGTGAATGGAAGCATCCCACTGAATATCCATTGGCAGAGGAATGGATAAACAGGTGCAGTATTTACATACAATAAAATCTTACACAGCCTTAAAAAAGAAAAGGAAATCCTATCACATGTGTACAGAGTTTCAGTTTTGGAAAATGAAAAAGTTCTAAGGATCTGTTGCATGACAAAGTGATATATTTAACATCAGTGAACTGTACACTCAACAATGAGTAAACTTAATGCCATGTGTTTTTTATCACAATTTTTTAAACATATACTCATGTCCAGGTACTAACCTCAGAGAATATCATTTAATTTGTCTGAGGTGAAGAGTGGACACTGGGATTTTTTTTTAAAAGACTTTGTTTATTTATTTGAGGGTGCTTGGGTAGCTCAGTCGGTTAAGTGTCTGCCTTCGGCTCAGGTCATGATCCCAGGGTCCTGGGATCAAGTCCCACATCAGGCTCCCTGCTCAGCGGGGACTCTGCTTCTCCCTTCTCCTCTGCCTACTTGTGCTATCTTTCTGTCAAATAAATAAATAAAATCTTTCTTTTAAAGAGTGGGGGGGAAGGGCAGAGGGAGAGGAAGAAGCAGACTTCCCCCTGAGCAGGGAGCCCAATGCAGGGCTTGATCACTGGACCCCGAGATCACGACCTGAGCCCGATATCAACCAGCTGAGCCACCCAGGCAGCCTGACACTGGGATTTTTTAAAGCCCTCTTGGTTGTTCATCACCTGTTATGTAGAACTATGGACCCAGTGTTGCCAGATATTACTTTTTTTTTTCCAAGAGAAGCTAGAATCAGGATTTTTATACAAACATTTCTGATGTTTTAATGTTTGCAATTAATTTTTAAAATGTCGGAGCACCTAGGTGGCTCAATCGGTAAGTGTCTGCCTTTGGCTCAGGTCATGATCCCAGGGTCCTGGGATCAAGCCCCATGTCAGGCTCCCAGCTCAGCAGGAAGCCTGCTTCTCCCTCTCCTCCCTGCTCGTGTTCTCTCTCATTATCTCTATCTGTGTCTCTCTCAAATAAATAAATAAAATCTTAAAAAACATTTTTTTAAATGCCATGCAACCCAAACACACCATTTGCAGCCTCTGGGCTAGTGATCTCTGAGTTTCCTTCTAGTTTACAATTTCTGTGGAGCAAAATTAAGTTTCCTGTGTCTCAGTAGCTACCCTACTTAACAGGTCACTCTTCTGGGGCTTTGGAATCTTTCCTATGAGAAGTGGTCATCAATAAACTGGGTCAGTTTCCACAAGAGGTGTGTCATGGTTACAAGTCCTCAGCTCCACGTGGGTTATCATTTGGCCAGGAAGATGGATTGGGAATCTTTGAACAGCCATTTCATACAGAGAACTCTGTTGTTTAAATTGAATGTTGCATGAACTCCTAAGTACAGTTAATGTACAAAAGCTGAATTGCTTTGACGTAAGCAGGATTGGGGAAAAGGGGAGTGAATGATCATGTTCTATTTCCTGTTCCATCAGCAGGCTTTCCTGAGTGGACTCCACAAAGCTTCCATCTAGGATCAGGGAAAAGCCTCAGGAGCTAGAGGATGCAAAGCATCAAACCAAAACTCTTTATCCCCTTCTCCAAACAGAGCAATGCTGCTTTTCTCAACTGTGCTGAGAATCCACTTCCGCTTTGTTTGAAAAAGGGGTTCAGCTGCTTTAAAGAAGGAAATTAAAAAAAAAAATCTGACCTAGATAAGGGTAGCTAGAATGTTTGTTAGATTTTTCAGATGACACCAGCAGAGATAAAACTAAATGTACAAATAGAAAATATAAACACCAACGAAAAGTGAAGAGATCGGTAGAAAAGAGGATGGAATTCTGAGGCTAACAAGCAAACCAAATAAAATGCTATTGCTTAGAACAGACCTCCAATTTGGGGGAAAGCATAGTAAACATCAGCATGGAGATATAGGGCCCCTTAGCCTCACAGCCTGTTTGCTGACCCTCCATATGGAGGAATGTTCCAGGCTGGACTTCAGTGTTTGTGGGATTGAAAAGCATATTTAGCAGGGAGGTTAATTAAAGGTCTATAACATGAAACTTGAGGACAGAATAAAGTAACCAACATTATTCCATCAGGATAAGAAGACTGTGAGGAGATTTACAATAAAAAGACAAAGACTGCAGAGTCATCAAAAAATAGATCAGTTGGACTATAGCTAAATTAAAGACTTTTGTGCATCAAAGGACACTATCAACAGAGTGAAAAGGCAACCTGTGGAATGGATGAAAAAATATATGCAAATTATACATCTGAGAAGTGGTTAATATCCAGCATATATAAAGAACTCCTTAAGTCAACAACAACCACAAAAGCCCAATTTAAAAAAGGGTGAAGGGCTTGAACAGGCATTTCTCCAAAGAAAATACACCAATAGTAAATAAACACATGAAAAAGGCTCAATATCATTAATTATTGGAGAAATGCAAGTCAAAACCACAAGATACTGTTTTATATCTATCAGAATGGCTGTTATTTAAAAAAAAAAAAAAACAGAAAATAAGTGTTGGTGAAGATGTGGAGAAATTGGAACTCTTGTGCCCTGCTGGTGGGAATGTGAAATGGTACAGCCATAGAGGAAAACGGTATGAAAATTAAAAATAATATTACCATATGATTCAATACTTTAGGTTTGGGATATACCCCTAAAAGAATTGAAAGCAAAGACTTGAAAATGTATCTGTCCACCCATGTTCATAGGCAGCACTGTTCACAACAGTCAAAAGGTAGAAGCAATCAAGTGTCCGTCAATGATGAATGGCTAAACACAACGTGGTATATACATACCAGGGACTATTATGCAGCCTTAACAAGGAAGAAAATTCTGAAACATGTTATGGATGAATCTGGAAAACATTAAACAAAATAAGACAGTCTCTAAAGAACTAATATTGTAGGATTCCACTTAGAGGAGATACCTAAAGCAGTCAAATTCATAGGGACAGAAAGTAGAATGGTAGTTGCCAAGGACTGGTGAGAGGGAGGAAAAGAGGAGCTAGTGTTTAATGAGAACAGAGTTTCTATTGTACAAGATGAAAAAAGATGGGAAGAGAGATTGTGGTGATAGTTGTACAACAATGTTAAAACCACTGAACTACATGACTCTTTATAAAATGGTTAAAACTGTAAACTATGTCATGTCAATTTTACCACAATTTTTAAAATATTTCTTGGGGCGCCTGGGTGGCTCAGATGGTTAAGCGTCTGCCTTCGGCTCAGGTCATGATCTCCGGGTCCTGGGATCGAGCGTGAGTCAGGCTCCCAGCTCAGCGGGGAGCCTGCTTCTCCCTCTCCCTCTGCCTCTCCCCCTGCTCATGTGCGCGCTCTCTCTCTCTGTCTCAGATGAATAAATAAAATCTTTAAAAAATTTTCTTTAAAGACAAAACTATGAGACTCATGAATGCATATTGGCCCATATGCCAAGTTAGTCTCATGATTGCCAGACAGATGCACTTCACATATTTCCTTTTCATAGTATCTTCCCACTTCTGTTGGTAGACATAACTCTGTGATGCATCAAGGTGAACTCTGAGTACACCTGCTCTGACAGGACTGATCATGGAGCCTCTGATGTTAAGAGGGAAATCAATGGAAATAAGAAAGTAAGCTTAGAAGGGAAGGGTGGGCACAATGAGGTGAGTGGAATCAGTGAAAACATTTCAAGCCAAAAGGATCTCGGTGAGCCTGATGATTCTCGAACAGTATGTGCCATGCCACTTAAAATGGACACCAGACTACCTATTGTAACAGGAAAGATAAAGTCAACTGGGCAGTATGTCAAAATGACATCTTCATATTCCTAATAGGACAAATGCATAGGCACTAGGGATTGGTTGTCAGATACTCAATGTAATACCAGAGAAACTAAAGGATCTCCTTCAGAAATGTCAACAAAATGCCTCATGGATGCTTAAACAATCTTGTAGTTTGGGATAGCAATGATTTTACAAGTTTTAGTCCCTTGGAAGTTCTGGCCTCACGTCTTCTAAAGAAGCAAAAATTCTGGCTGAATTTTTCATGTACCCTGTTTCACGGGGCTCTGAGACCCTCACGCTTGCTGGGCATGGCCAGCCCCACCATTACACAGGAACTTAAATATCAATGGTTAGTGAGCAATTTAACACTGACAATGAATAAAGGACATATCAAATTTGATACCTGAAGGAATGGAGAATTAATAACAAATTCACAACACATAAAAGAAAATCCCAACAAAACAAGATGGAAAAGGCTCAAAATATTTTTAGTGACAAATGTGAAGAATTTTCAAGGAGCCATTGTGCCAATTAAGCTTTTGACAAGGTGTAAGTATATAAATTTTCGACCCTTGGAACAATCAGCTTCAAGAGCAGATGCACAGCTCCCACGTTATATTCATCATTGTATACAAGGCCCCGCTGTGCCTGAGGTTAGCAGTGAAGGAAGAAGACAGAGGCATGACCCCTCATGGGGGAGGTGGGGGAGAAGAGCAAGAAGACTCACAAGGAGCTGCCAGTCAGCTCCATCAGCAAGCAGCCCCCCTTAAGAACCCAACCACCTGCCCACGTGCCTAAAGCACACACCAGAAAGATGGATGGTGTCCAAAGACATGCCAAGCATCAGAGACAAAGACCTGTCCAGGTGGGCAATAGGTAATCGACCTATGTGTTCTTCCTCTTTAAATTGAAACTCTTCTTGGTCTCCAGGTGCTCAGTATTCACATCCTAAAAGCCACATTCCATTTCCTAATGACAGCCCTTTCCATGTTTGGAGTTTAGACAAACCCTGACCTGCATGATGACTGACTTTAGAACACTCCACAAGACTCACCCAGCTATTATTTCTCGCCATTCAACCTTTCCGAGCCCTCCTACATAACTGCTAGGTGGTTTTATCCAAAGATGTCTATTAATCCGTAGAAGCAGGTCTTCCTGGGTGAGTAATTGCCCACATTGCCTGTGACTCGCCAACCACGTTTCTTTTGAATAGAGGTCACTACAACTTAACGCACTGTCTAGAATATGGAGAGGAATGAAACCACGTTTTGTAATCAGATCTCTATTTGCCCTGATGACCTAGCAATAAAGGGGAGTAAAACATGCACGACTGTCAGATCTCCAAAGATGACCCTGCTTTATGTTGCAGTGGTCTTATTTTTATTGAAATGTCATCAACTCCTACTTGATAAAATGGACAGAGGATGGGGGTGGGGGGATGGTAACTGTTCCAAACCCTGAGAATACCGGGACTTCTCACAGTTTCTCATTTCATTCGTCTAAAAGCATTTTGAGATTCCGGTGTGTGCAATTCCTTTTCAGCCCAAGTCAAGGACTGGGTCTCTCTTTCACCAAACTTCTTTTATTTATTATTATTATATTCAGTTAGCCAACATATAGTACATCATTAGTTTTTGATGAAGTGTTCAACATTCATTAGTTGCATGTAACACTCAGTTCTCAATACAACACGTGCCCTCCTTAATACCCATCACCCAGCTACCCCATCCCCCCACCCCCCTGCCTTCTGTAACCGTCAGTTTGGTTCCCTGAGTCCAGAGTCTCTCATGGTTTGTCTCCCTCTCTGATTTGTTCCCATTCAGTTTTCCCTCCCTTCCCCTGTGGTCCTCTGCACTATTCCTTGTGTTCCACATATGAGTGAAACTTCTTTAAAGAAAACCTGGAATTAGGGTTAATGCAGATCAGTCAAATGGGGGATGGGGAGGCTTTTGTAATAAGACACTCACCTGAATCTCATGGGTTTCTATCACTCACTACTTACAGGGCCTCCCTGAGTTTCTTTTCCCCTCTACACCTCAGTTTTCTGTCTGTAACAATGGTGCTGATGACGCTTATCTCTGCTGCTTGTGGGGATATTAAAAGAGGTAATGGGGGCGCCTGGGTGGCTCAGTTGGTTAAGCGACTGCCTTTGGCTCAGGTCATGATCCTGGAGTCCCGGGATCGAGTCCCACATCGGGCTCCATGCTCGGCAGGGAGTCTGCTTCTCCCTCTGACCCTCCTCCCTCTCATGCTCTCTGTCTCTCATTCTCTTTGTCTCAAATAAATAAAATCTTAAAAAAACTAAAGAGGTAATGAAGGCTGCATGCCTGGCCTTCACACATGGGAAGCGTTTTAAAAATCAAAGGTAGGGGCGCCTGGGTGGCTCAGTTAAGCGTCTGCCTTGGGCTCAGGTCATGATACTGGGCTCCTGGGATCGAGCCCCGCATCGGGCTCCTTGCTTGGCTGGGAGCCTGCTTCTCCCTCTCCCTGTGCCCCCTCCTTGTGATCTCTCTCTCTGTGTCAAATAAATAAATAAAATCTTTAAATAAATAAAAATCAAAGGTAAAGGAGGTTAGGGAACTTCTGCCTTCTTCTGAGAAGGAGGTGGGGAGGTAGGAGGAAAACAGTGGGGGAGAAGGACTACCACTGCAAGATGCACTGACATGTCACGGGTCCCCTAAGATACAAAGCTCCTACCTTAACATCCTTTCCAGTGGAAATAGAATAGATGCAAAGACCCGCCTCATTCAGGCATCTCGCTAGGCAGGTATAGAAGTCCCTCCATAACATCAGGACTCCGATGGGTTCTGTTACATTCCATTTAACCTGGACTTAACTTCAGACAGATTCAGATGCAAGGATGAAATCATTTCTTAAATTAAAAGGACTTGAAAGATGTCCTCCTCCCCTCAGCCTCTAGCAGGAAGGCGAAAGGATCTCCATATTTGTCTCCCATTCCCACTCACGTTGAACCTGCCAAGCCCCACCGGGAAGTATTTATCCCACCTGCGTCTCTGGGTGAAAAAAAAAAATCATCCGCTTGCATGGTGGTTTAGTCTTTTAAACCATTTCTAATCAGTTTTCTTCACATCGCATCAAAAAAATGATAATTTCAGGCCTGCCTTGAAGGATAAACTTACTGCAGTAAGCTAGCAAAATCAAAACAAGCCCAAGGTCAGCAGCTCACCAGTGAGACCACTGATCATTACTTAGACATGAGAAACGTGGAGGGTTAATCCGTTAATGAATTTGGCACAGGAGCATCTGGAGGGGGAGGGGAGGACAAGGAACTGAGTGGGTTCAGAAACCAAGGAGACCTGATGAACAAGCAGGGTCATCGCCTACATGTTTCTGCTTCTCTCCGTAGGATGTGAACTTCCTTTGAATCCCATCATTTAAGAGTGTTATCCTTTGCAGCTCCGTGCCTCGGGTGAAATGCAGCATAAATGAAAATTTAATAGCTTTCCACCTGCAGCACCTGGGCTGACAAATCATACCAGGCTTCAGACAAGTGGAAGGGCCTCAGCGTGTTATAGACAGAACAGCTGGTCTAGTCCATGTTCATTGGCTGAATGGCTTCTGTAATCCCAGCTGGAGCTGGAAAAGCTTCTCTAGAAAAGTAGTTAGCTTAAAGCTTTCATGCAAGAAGCATCTGTAACCTCGACCACTTTGTGCGAGATGCTGGCCCGCTCGACGCTGGCAAATGATGAGAAGGACCACCCCTAGAAAGAGCGACGATATTAGTAAACACATCCTTCCTGAGGTGACTCAGCCAGTCTCTGTCAACACAACCTCAGCTTGTCAAATGACATCTGGCCCCGAACCAGACTCATTTACCCAACACCCTCCTTGGAATAAAATGAACACTGGCTTATGCGTGATCCATTTTGGTCCTCTTCCACTGCAAGGTACTTTAGCTACCTATTTATTCTATCCATGGAGAATACATATTCTAGGTCATTGTATCTACAAAGTCTGTAAGTATTCATATGGGAAAAAGAAAAGTATTTTCAGGAGCAGAGAGGAAGGAACCTGATAACAACCCAAATAACTGCAAAGTACTTTCTTTCTCCTGGAATTATTACTTCAGGGGAAGCAAGCATGTATTATGGAGATAGCATATTTTTCACATAATGTGTTTGTTTGTATGCATTGGCTGAAACATGCCCTATCTTATCATGCAATTATTGGTTAGTTAAGAAAGCTCTTTAACTGAATTGTTTCTTGAGATCTGCTCCTTTGTTGATTCATACCCACTAACCATTACTGAGTTTAATCCTACCCTATGCCAGGGACTCTCAGCAAAAGGAAACAAGAATATTGCACATACACAAAGCTTATGTTCACACCTGCTCTCCCAAACTAGTAAACCACACGCTTAAAAATCAATAAATATAAAAACTGACCCCTCCCTGCTCCATGCCTACCTGAATTTTTTTTTTAAGATTTTATTTATTTATTTGACAGAGAGAGAGAGAGAGCACAAGTAGGCAGAGAGGCAGGCAGAGGGAGAGGGAGAAGCAGACTCTCCACTGAGCAGGGAGCCCGACTCAGGGCTTGATCCCAGGACCCTGGGATCATGACCTGAGCCGAAGGCAGCCGCCTAACCGACTGAGCCACCCAGGCGCCCCCCTACCTGAATTTATATTGTCTCCATTCTACCCTAGGCTTTGTCTTCCATTTCTAGATCTTTTCACATCCTTTGGATTTACCTTCTGACGGAGCAAATTAAATGGCTTTAGTGAATACTCACTCCTACCTTGTCCTCCACTACACAAACCTTCTCATGCATTTCCAAGGTGAGCACCTTATCTGGGCTCCCCCTGACTCCCATTATGAGGAGAGGGGAAAGTTCAAAATTTTCCATGACCATGAGACTGGATGCAAAAAGCCACCCAAACTCTCAGTCCAGAGTAGAATGTTCTAAATTTTATTCTCAGAGGAAAAGATTTCTTTAAATGATGATCATTTAAAATGAGAATCTTTGGGGAATGTGCTTTAGCATCACTTCAGGGAAAAGCAAAAACTTTGTTTCCTACAGACATTTTACAACTCACAAACTAAGTCAGTTAATACTTGATATTCAGCACAACATGATGGCCACAAAACTGTTAGGAAGATTAGTATGGATGACTTCATAGCCCAAGACAGTGGCCTATAATTCCTACCTATTACTGGTTCTGTCCTCATAGCCTAATTACTATTCCTGCCCACTTTAATTTTTTATCATTACCAAGCCATCAGATATAGATTTGGAGTAAAGTCAAATAGGAAATTATATTCCACTATTATTTTTGAGCAACTAATAGTTCTCATTTGAATGAAATGAATTTTAGTTCACACCAAATTCAATAATACAGTTCTAGTCCATAACTTCAGACCTACAGTCTACTTACTGGAAATTGAGCTCATTAGATTTGTGGACCTCAGTGCATAAACCCTAAGCTCCACTTTCCAGTTCTGCCACTAAGTTACTATGTAATCATGCCTAAGTCTTTTTTTTTTTTTTTTTTTTTGGTTTCTTTTGCTCCATTTGTAAAATGGCAATAATCCAAATCTTTCAAGCCAGGGATCTACCTCATTTTAGGATTTGATTTAAAGCTATGTTTCTAAAAGCCCTAAAAATTCTGCAGCGTTGTTACAGTGTCACGTACAAATAGTTTGTCCAAATTTTTTTATTTTTAATGGCTATTTTTAACACTGTGGGATTATACTAGGAATCACTAACTCATATGTGTTATATATCAGGTTTTAACATATTTTCACGAACCCCTTTCCAAGATACTGCCTGGTTAACTCATTCTTGTGTGTAAAATTCAGTATAAAGCTACTGCTACCAAATCTGTACATATAAAGGACCTTTCTTTAAATATGTTATTTATTAGTAAGGGTACAGTTTAGCCCTGGTCTTTTTTTTTTTTTTTTTTAAGCTAAGTAACTGCCTTACACTCATTTCTAAAGATGTATAATAAGGTCCTCAGAAACATGAAAACTTCTATCAAGGACTTTATGCTCAGTCGTCCCTACTGGACATGTGTGATGCCTGGTCTTATTCTGTAACCTGTGGGCGCTGCAATAAGATGGCGCCGGTGGTATAGCAAGAAATTACTAACGCCAAGTTACAAAGCTGATTGGTTAATGGCAGATTTTGCAATCATGTTGGGCAATCATGCTGGATTTTCAGGGTGACGAATTTGGACTGTAAAGTGTTAGCAGAGACCCCACTTTGGGTTGTATATAATCAGATAGGCTCTCACACAGGTAGAACAGAGAATGGAGAATACTCATTCCTTGAACATCCCCCAGCCTGACATCTCTTGGTTTCATTTGCTAAGTACATGTCCTTTGAGCTTATCACAGTAAACTATGCCTTCCATAAGGCTTGCATGGTAAGGGAACTCAGTTTTCTCATACCAACAACCCAGTTCTATAATAACGTGCTCCTTCCATTTTTTTTTTCCATTTAAGATTTGGATTCATCTGTCTGGAACACAATCATATAATAGCCAACTGTTCTATGATAAATTAATTTCCAACAGATAATAGCTTGATATTATTGACATAGCCTTTAGTACTTATTAAAGGTCTTGTGTGCTTCTTGTCTGACTTTGATGTTTATGATAAGAAATAGAAGCGGTAGTTAGATATTGCTGATGGTTCAGTTTTGAAATGAAATTTCCCACGATACCTCTCTTGGGTTTCTGGATAAATAATTACAGAGTGTCCTGAGAACGTACAGTACTCTGTTACCATTTTCAACTACCTGTCTACTGAATCAGGATTTCCATAATATATATTACAGCATGGAATTCTACAGAATAGTTTATTAGAAAATAGGATTCAAGTGCTGAAAAAAAGTTTAAAATTTGCTATTTTGAAGATCTAACCCCTGATATTATTTTCAAACCATCCTGGTCAGTAGAGCCAAGCATCGACTGTGTAGTCCAAGCTGTATTTTGCCCCGGCTGTGAGTAAGCATCACTAGGAAGAGAGGGAGGTTTCTGACCTCCTGCCAACCTGACACATGGTTGGAACAGTACTCCAAAATCAAATATGGGGTCAGTGCATAAAACTAGAAAAGTACATTTTATGGGGAGACATGAAATTTGGACTTTGCATCAGAAAGAATGCAAACAGGTCAATAATATCACATGATATTATCAAGTTAATATCATGTTATCAACATTATCATAAATATTGGGTGCCTCTTGCCTGGATTTTGTATTTTTTAAAAGATTTTATTTATTTATTTGAGAGAGAGAGAGCACAAGAGAGGGGAAGGTCAGAGGGAGAAGCAGACTCCCTGCTGAGCAGGGAGCCCGATGCGGGACTCGATCCTGGGACTCCAGGATCATGACCTGAGCCAAAGGCAGTCACTTAACCAACTGAGCCACCCAGGTACCCTGGATTTTGTATTTCTGATAAAGAATTAAAGCTGTTGTTAACCGTTGATGTGTGATCAAGCATGATTTCCAGCTCTGCTCTTAGCTTTCTTAACCCGTTCAATCCCTTCCTTTTGCCTCTATTCATTTATGTCCTAAAAGAGCGCTCTGAATTAAAAATGAAGCTACTCCTGTAAGTTATGCAGTTACAACTTCCCAATTAAAGTTGTGGAATATAAGAAATAGCGCAAAGGATCATAGGAGAAGTGAGGGAAAACTGAAAGGGAAGAAATCATAGAGGGAGACAAACCACGAGAGACTCTTGACTCTGGGAAACAAACATGGTTGTGGAAAGGGAGGTGGGTGGGGGGATAGGGAAACTAGGTGACAGGCATTAAGGAGGGCACATGATGTGATGAGGACTGGGTGTTATATGCAACTAATAAATCACTGAACACTACATCAAAAGCTAAGGATGTTGGCTAATTGAATTTAAATAAAAAATTTTAAAAAATAAAGTTGTCTTTAAGGATATCAATAAAGTGACTTTCATTAAGAAAAAACTTACACTTTGTTTTCCATTTTTCTTTCACTCTTCAAAAAAGAGAACAATGTGGAAAGAGTGCATATTAACACTTTTTATTACGCATTTTTAGTAACGAAGAACTAAAAAAATAAGAAGGACCACCCATTCCCCAACCATATCCATTCTTTTAAACTTGGTCAATGGCCCTCAACATAATTTAGAATCCCCATGACACCAATCACTATTGTGCACACTCAACAGAATTCAGCAGGACTCAATTTCTGCAAATATTATAATTATTCTTAAATCATAAACTGTTTTATCTTAGATTATTTTTCCCTTAGCATTTTGTATAACTGATACCTGCTCTGAGATGCTTAAAGTGAATGCATTTAATTATAAAATCAGTTGTGTCCTTATGCTTTTTGTATCACTTCTGTGTTATATAATTATTTAAACAAAACTGTAACCAAAAAAAAAAAAAATGTGTTCAGGGAATTATTAACCATAATGAAAACTTTAGTTTCTCTATTAGTTAGTATCTTCTGATAGAAGGCAACTTGACAACTTTTCATCTCAAGAAAATGACTTGGGGTTCTCCCAGAATCAAACCCAGTAATTAACATTCTGGTTCCAATCATTAATTTGAGAAATGGAAGAAATCCCCATAAGAAAGTAAGAAAGAGAAATCAGGAAGAGAAGACCAGCACTGAAGAGTGTGCTATTAGCCTTGTAATAGTGTAGGAAAGTGGAGCTAATCCATGGAGAACTTCTGAGAAACTGAAGGGCAAGGGAACTGGAGCATTTCTGTACCCACCCCATCAGTCACTGGTTGAGCGCTGCTCCTGGGGAGCTATTAACTTCCCTCACTTCCTTCTGCCTTGTGCACAGTTAGAGCAGACTTCTACAGCTTCAGAAGAAGCTCTTGCGGTAGAAACTGGCAGACACTGGCAAGTCGGAAGTCGGCCAAGTGCATAGAATGTTAATATGTAAGAGGTGTGGGAGGGGCACTGAACGAATGGCCAATAGGAGACAAGCAGCAAACACAAATTCTGAAGGTCTCACAAGTGATGTTAGCAGGTGAGTAAAGAGAATAAGAAATCTCTCTCAGCAAAAGCCTGAGATGCACTATTCTTCATAATGTGAATAATGATTGCTAATGACCACTTACGAAACAGCTCCTGTTTGCCAGGTACTGTCCAGAATGCCCATCGTCCACAATCTCATTCAATATTCACAGCAATCCTATTATTATCATCGCTCATTCACAGATGAGGACATTAAGTAATTACTACTTAAGATTAAATAATAGGGATTAAGTAATCTACCGAAGTAATAGATACCAACCCAGGTCTGACAGATGCCGGAGTTTATGCTCTTCTATTGTTTTCAAAGGTCCGTCGATTGACAGATACGGCTTTGTTAGCATGAATATGTAATCAGCTCTGGAAATTCTATTTAAAGAACATCATAGGCCGTCTCCCTCAGAGAAAAACCTGTGTCTTAAGAGCTTCATAATTCCAGCCTGGGTACCAAAAATGAGGAGATCTCCCACACTGGTGACCCTGCCACTCCTACAGTGTGGGCTTTCACGAGAAGCTCTTACTGAGCACTTTGCACCTGCCCCTTTGTGGTTAGCACTTTGAAAGAGCTACATGCTCCATGCATTACAAAACCACCTCTGCCTCTCTCTCCTTTCTCCGCTGACTTCCATTTGCATGCCTGATCACGGATGGGGCAGTTTTGTTCTGCAGGATCGTCCCAGCCTGATTTTTCTTCACCTCTTCACATTCTACACTCCACCAAGTGGAAATTTATTCTAAGATCTTCAGCTAGAACTTTAAAATAGATTTTCAAAGAACATCTGAGTGTTAGAACTTGAAAAAGTGATAAAGCATCTAACTAGGCTCTACAAGAAACCTAAATTCTAATCCATGTTAAGTGGTACTTGGGGCAAAAGAACATTTCAGATTCACTTGTATTAATCCCTTTTTACTCCTGATTCTCCAAATCATTCTTAAAACCTTCAAATTTAAGTCTTCTCGTGCTATCGTACGTAGCCCACTTTCATTTTGTATCAAAGAAAGGGACTATCATGGGGGGAAGTCCTTCTGTTACTTTACCAGCTTAATTTCCAGACAAAAGCTTTGAAGTGGTCAACAGACGGAAGGAATTTGAGTTCAATTAAGCCACTAGCTAGGAAGACAGTCTAAGAAATAGCAATGAAGATCAAATCCTAGTACAACAAATTCCATGGAGAATACTGGTGTGTTTTGTTATAGTAATAATTTGTGGTCATTGGTGGTTTTGTAAAGATTATATTTCCATGATCAAAGGAGATAGTGATGACACACCCTCAGAAATGGAAAGCAAGAAGGCTCTAAAAACAGTAGCTGTTTGGGACTTATAAATGGCATCCAGTGACTAATAGGGAAGATAAACAGCACATCTCCACTCAGGGGATTTCATTACTTTCAAGCCACAGGGTGTTGAGAGCGTTGCTATGATTCAGGTCCCCTCTTACACTCCGCATCTGACACACAATTTTCTAAAACTTTTTATTTAAATTCCAGTTAGTCAACATACAAGGTAATATTAGTTTCAGGTGTACAATATGTGATTCAACACTTCCATACATCACCCTGTGCTCATCACAAGTGCCCTCCTTAATCCCCATCACCTATATAACCCATCCCCCCATCCACCTCCCCTCTTGTAACCATCAGTTTGTTCTCTACAGTTAAGAATCTATTTCTTGGTTTGCCCCTCTCTGTCTTTATCTCTCTTTCTCTCTCTCTTTTCCCTGCTCATTTGTTTTGTTTCTTAAGTTCTACATTTGAGTGAAATCAAATGTCTGACTGACTTTCACTTAGCGTATTACTCCCTAGCTCCATCCATGTCGTCGCAAATGGCAAGATTTCACTCTTTTGATGGCTGAGTAATAATATTCCATTGCATATATATACCACAACTTGTGTCCATTCATTAGTCGATGGACACTTGGGCTGTTTTCATAATTTAGCTATTGTTGATAATGCTGCTATAAATAATGGGATGCATCTATCCCTTTGAACTAGTGTTTTTGTATTCTTTCGATAAATGCCTAGTAGTGCAATTGCTGGATTGTAAGGTAGTTCTATTTTTAACTTTTTGAAGAATCTCCAGACTGTTTTCCACAGTGGCTGTACCAGTTTTCATTTCCACCAACAGCGTAAGAGGGTTCCCTTTTCTTCACATCCTCACCAACACCTGTTGTTTCGTGTATTGTTAATTTTAGCCACCCTGACAGGTGTGAGGTGGTATCTCATCATGGTTTTGATTTGCATTTCCCTGGTGATGAGTGATGTTGAGCATCTTTTCATGGGTCTGTTAGCCATTTGGCTGTCTTTTTTGGAAAAAATGTCTTTTCATGTCTTCTGCCCATTTCTTAACTGGACTGTTTTTTGGGTGTTGAGTTTGATAAGTTCTTCATAAATTTTGGATACCAGGGGTGCCTGGGTGGCTCAGTCGTTAAGCGTCTGCCTTTGGATCAGGTCATGATTCCAGGTCCTGGGATCGAGCCCTGTATCGGGTTCCCTGCTCGGTAGGAAGCCTGCTTCTCCCTCTCCCACTCCCCCTGCTTATATTCCCTCTCTCTCTGTGTCTCTCTCTGTCAAATAAATAAATAAAATCTTTAAAAAAAATAAATAATAATAAAAATAAAAAATAAAAAATTTTGGATACCAACCCTTTATCAGATATGGGATTGTGACACATAATAGTTAATCTCAATGTTGACACAGGAATACACACACACACGCACACACACACACAATGAGAAAAAGACACCTTTCACTGCATCTGTGCTTGAAAGAATCACAGGGTTTCCATCAGTGTGACTAGAGGCTGCCTTCACATCCTGGAACTGCTTCCACAGAAACATCTCACTTTTCTCAAAAGTAAAGCTAAGGAGGCTTTCAGGAGTGGCTACCTTCCCTGAGCAAGGCATCAGTTTTCTTCTTTTAAAATACACATGAGGGTAAATATTTTACACCCAGAGATGGACCAGGCTAGACATAAAAATGTACTGAACTAAATTCACAGAGACATACTGAATTCATCTTTCTGATTTTAAGATTACTTCTTCAGTGTCGGAATAGATCTGGATCTCACACACACACACACACATACACACACACACACTTTGGTAGAAGAGAGGGTCTTGGATAAATAAGGAATTCAACAACCACTTTTAAGGAGAGATGTTCTGACTTTTTTATAACTTCTTCAGAAGCAAAAAAGCTTCCCTGTGGCAAGGTCCAATCATAACTCCATTGCCTAACTGGAAGCAAGCCCTAAAGGCAGGGCCCTCTCTGTTCCAGGGGAAACAGCCCTGCATATGGGGCCAGCACAGGTCTGGCCCAAAGAGGTTTCGTTGAAGAAGTTGACAAGTTAGCACATGTTCCCATCTCTGACAACATGTGGTATATGTACATCTCCTCAGGTGGCACTCCTCATTTAATCATCACGGTTGTTAACTTATTTTCAAGAGAAAGAAAGAAGCTATGAATTGTATGGGAAGGGTCCGTATAAGGGAATTTGACCAAAGGTCTCTAGAATATGCTTTCCTCCTGGCGAGGTTGGGGGTCAGGAAGAGGAGGAGAGAGAGAGGCCTGGGAGCTGGAAGTGCCCTTGGTTGTGACATGCTGCCAGCTTCCTGCCCCAGAATCCCTCATCTTTGGGGGTTTTTTTCCAGCTGCTATTTCCATTCAGCTGTTACAGGTGCCAGACCCCTTTTTAGGTCCTGAGGTGATTTTGTTTTTTAAATGCCAAGAAAGCTCTGCCTTGTATAATCTTTGGAGGTTTCACTGATTTCACATTGCTCTTAATGGAACAAAGGCATGATGGCCTCTGGCCAAGCCTCATACGAAAAAGAGAAGAAAAGAACTGCCCACACACTGCTCCACTTGACTCCAGTGACCTCTATGGTCCCCCCACAGAAGAATATGAGTTTTCTATCTGTGCTGATGTCCAGTTAAACTCACCCCAGACACGGTCACCTAAGTGACTTTTCTGAAACACTCATGTGACAGAGTCATTTCTCTGCCTAACACCTCCAATGAATCCCCTTTGTCCAAAGAACAAAGTTTAAACTTGTTAACATGGCCGATAAAACCTTGCCTCCCTTCCTGGCCACATGTCCTGTTACTTGCCTCCCACGGATTTCATGCCCCAAACATACTGAAGAGCATACAATACTCTCCTCATCTTAAGGGTTCAGAACAGACTGGTCCCTCTTCCTGAAATTTTCTTCCTTCCCTCCATCGTTGCCTGGGAAGGTCTTGAAAACTTTCTGCTCATCCTGCAGATCTCCCCGATCACTTCCTTTAAGAACTCTCTCTGGTCCCCCCGCCAACCCCTAACCCTACCGCTGGGCTCAGTTAATTGACCCTCCTGTTTATACCCACAGAGACTCTACTTCTTCTATTAGGCAACTTATCTCCTATGCCAGTTAATTAATTAATTAATTCCTATGCTTATTTATCTATCCGTCTCTCTGAACTATGGGCTCCAGAGAGACTGAGATCTTATTTTCTTCACTACTTTGTCTCAAAACCTAACACTCGACACATGACAGCAATCCAACTGATGAATGAGTGAATGAATGAAGGACAAATGAATGAATGCATGACAAGCTGGCCAGGTGTATAAGGTCAATTCCATTCCTCACTCCCTTACCTACAATCTAAATCACAGCCCAGGACTTCTGGTGGTCCTCCCTGATCCTGCAATATTTGTGAAATCCCAGCAATATCCTTCCCACCCCAGACACTTCCACTTCTGATCATCTGTTCTCCTTGACTCTGGTAATACCAGTGAGCCTAAACCTGACCAGTCTTCTCCTACCACATCTGAAATTCTCTGACACAGGTGCAGCAGCTTCCTTTCATAATGCTATGACAGATCACAGAAGAGACAAAAATCCTTCTGCACACTTTAGGGGGCAGCACAGGTCTTTGGGGTCTGGGCGATGCCACTGTCAGCCTAGCAAACTCATAGTATTTCTATGGTATCAGCCCTGCCTTCTCGCGGGGATTGAGGGCCCAAAGAGCATATGAGAATTTTCTGGACCTCCATTGCTGTAAACAAGCTCTACCTTGAAATATAATTTGGATGGAACCAAATACAGAAGCTTACAACAGTGGATGTGGCTAAGGTTTGGCTCCATGATTTCCCTTCTGGGAACTACGTGTAGTTCATTGTTGTCTCAGCAAGCCATAAGAGGTAAACTTGAAACTCAGACCTTTCCCTGGTTCTCAGAAACATCCAAGCCTGGGTCTGTGTTTCTAAAACCAGATATTCATTCTCTGCAACACTAGAGCCTGGCCATGCATCCAGAAATATAACAGGACTATTCTGTCTGCCTGGGAACCTGGGATCTTTCACATTGCTCATGTTAAGTCTCCCAGGCCAGCAAAACTTCACCCATAAAGGGTAAAAGGTATATTAATCCCAAGTTCACAAACCTTTTCATCTCTTATTATTTATATGCAACTAATTCTAGGAAGACTCCATTTTGAAATGGAAACATAGTTGTAAGGATGGGACTCACTTTGGGACTCCCCCCTTGTATATGGGCTTCCAGATTTGCCAAAAAGCCATTAAGAGGAAGGTTCATCCCACCTAAGGGAAGCCCAAGGACGTACTTAGAGTCAAATACTGGCCATGGCTTCTCAGCTACGTCCATAAAGGATTTGTCACCGTACCCAGATGCCCTCAAGCAACTTGTGACTGTCCAAGAGCCAGTGTGAACCCACCCTTAGCTGCCTCCACCATAGCTCATCTGTAGGGTTGTCAGATGTAGTCAGTAAAAATCCAGGACATCCAGTTAAATTTGAACTTTAGAGAGATAATACTTATGTTTTACCATAAGTATATCCTTCATAAGATACGGGGCATACTTATATTAAAAATGTATTCACTGTTTTTCTGACATTCAAATTTAACTAAATATCCTATATTTAGCAGTCAAATATTACTCATTGGAAATGGTGGAGACTCATAAGGACCCCAGAGATACCTCAGAGAATCTTTGACTTTTATTTATATACCCTAAGCAGTGTGAACATGAATTTTCCATTCCAATTTATAGGCTATAATGAAGTATAGCCTCAATTTTCGGTCTTTCTCTACTTGTCATTGTCAATATCTTTTTTTATTCTAGATTATGTTTATTTTTTTTCCAACCTCAATAGCTCATCAGGAAGTATTTGAAAGTTCATTAGACAAAAGAAAAACAACATGAATCTGAAAAATTAAGAGAACCGCCTGGTGTTTAGTGAAAAAGTATTAGGAAGATTGAAAAAGCCAAATTTAATAAGCAAGTCTCTCCAAGGATATTTTCATAGCTTGATATCCTCCCACACTCTAAAAATATGATTACATCAAGAATGCAGAACTGCTAACCACATGGAAGGCTTCCTTGTGAGTCTATCAAATTGAAGATGCTGTGTACTAAGAAGTGAGCTGACTAGCTGCCCCAGGGGCACTGGCAGGTGGTGGAGCCCTTCTAAGGGCCTGAATGGAAACAGCAAGTTTTTCTATGGGTCTCTACCCTGGCCCTAGGATTACCACACTCTTGGTACTTGTCAACTCGAAGTAATGTTTTACCTAACTTCACTTCCTTGTAACTATTCAGACAGCATACTAGCTTCTTGAATATAATTTATGTTATGTCAAGTCTATCTTTAAAATTTGGTAGGCAATATTGAATCTATAGCTTCTAGTCCCTGGCTTACCTTGATCCAGCTGCATAAGGGTTTTTTTAAGAGTCAGTTTACTTACCCCATGTAACAAGCCCATGCTTGTTTTGGAGATGTAAAAACTTAACATGATATTTAAGGGTTTTAATGGCAAAATCATACAGTCTTCCAAACAAAGACAATAAAGCAGAATGATTAAAGTCATGGATTTTGACTTGCTCCAATGTCTCAGGCAAGTCACCTGAGTAAATGAAGAATTTATTCATGCCTCATCTGCCCTTATCTGTCACAGAGGGCTTAGAACGGTACCTGTTTGATGGGTATGTCGTGAAACTTACATATTATAATTACATATAAGCAGTTAGAAGAGTACCTGACACAGAGTAAGCACTCAGCAGATGTTTACTATTAGCTATTGGAAAATTTCACCATGAAAATGGCTCCTTTATCAGTGGATGAGTCAAGAGGAGAGAGTAAATGACAATATCACAGCAAGTTGGTGGGGACCTAGTTCATATCTACGTGAAAAAAGGAAAGTGTGTGTGTGTGTGTGTGTGTGTGTGTGTGTGTGTGTAGAAAAATGTATGAAAGTTTGTCTATCAAATGGTTCATCATGTTAACTTTGAGGATTGGAATACACTGGGGAAAGATTAAAGAAAAAAATTAAGTTTTACTCCATTCCTCTATCATTTGAGTTTTTACACATTTAATATATTCTTTGTGAAATTTTTACAAATGTGCCAGGATAAATGTTTTGAAGTTTTCCTGACATGCCGGTATTGTTATTTTGGCATTGCTGGCATTTCTTGCTGTCTTTGGATCTACACCCATTGAGTCAACAGACCATTCTGGAGGGAACAGACGATAGGACATAAATGAAGTGAGAGAAAAGGAGTCTGGGAAGTGGGAACACCTTATCATAACCGTCCTTTGGGGAAAGGATGTGATGGCAAATGAGGCAAACTTCCTACCCTTGTGATGAAAAGGACTCCTCGGACAGAGTCTTCGGGCGCATAGACAAGAGAACCAACCAGAAGGGAACACTCACACACCCATCCCACACCCACACATGCAGAACAAGCACTCTGAGAACACTCTGCTTGTCTCCAGGTAAGTATGTGTCTCCAGTAACCAGGACTTGACCCATGACTCCCCAGCAAGAGACGTACCCAGATGGAACCCATCCAGCTTCTTCTGTGTCCACTCTGCCAGGACATGGTCCACACCCCTAGAGAGGTGGTGGGAGTGATGATGGGGAGAGGGAACCCCTGCCCGTGCTGGGTGAGATCAAACAGAACCAGCTCAGAACTCCCCTAGGCCAGATGTTGCATTAAAAAAAAAAATACTCTGGCTATATGGGCACCTCATCAATCTTGAAATCTCTTAGTACTACATGACTTAGTACTTATGACTGCAGTGTAGAGTAATCTCAGGCATGAATAAATCCTTCATCCACCCCCTCGGAGCCTCCAGGCTAGTGCAATCCGGTCCCAGCTGAACCCAGGGCTGCAGAATGAGACCAAAGTTCCCAGATGGCTCCAGGAGTTGTTCCCACAATCCCTTAGACTGGATAAGGCTCATCCTATGATATAATGGCACCTGACCCACAGAGTCATTCTGCGGACTCATTAATCCACACAAATACATAGAAAGGAGCTTTCTCATTAACTGCTAATTTTATTATTCTATTTCCCCTCCATGTTAGAGAGGTCTAAAGATCAAATTCTCAAGACCCCTCAGAAAGGGTGAACTAGTTGTTCTGTTGACAATCCTGCTTCTCACCACATTCTCAGCATAAGCTGACTCTAGGTTTAATATGCCATGAACATGTACTGTTCAGGTTTTGAGGAAAAAAACATGGAATGCCTCAGAGAGGGAATAGCTTGGCCAAGAGATGAGGAAAAATACTCTCCAGCAATGAGAAGATGAGAGGAGGGGTGTGGGGACCCAGAGCAGCAGGGTGCTCAAGTCAGATTCTTGGATGAGGCAAGGAAATCTCAGAGTGGAAGATCGCCTGGGACACCTGTGAAGGGAACCTCAGGCCTCTGCACTCAGAGGCTGTTCCAAAAAGCATGACAGAATCAGCAGGGACCTGTCAGGCTTGATGTGCCCATTGCAGACGGGACAATGGGTGTCTCCACTGCACCTGTCTACATAAGTCATTAGAGTTCATAGGACCTTTCCCACTCAATCTATCCCCACACCCTCACACCTCCAACATACTAAAACACACACACACACACACGCTCACACACTCACACACATGCTCACACTCTTACACACATCTTGGCACAGTTTAAAACCATTCCCTAATTTGTTTTATGTGTGATTTCCTTCCAATTTTTGTTTTATGGTTTCTTTGGTTTTCTATTCACATGGATTTTGGGACACATTTACCCCATGACTTTTATCTAAATCATCTTAAATGGATGCTAATTCAAAGCTGAGCTTGGGCAGTGGTCTAGGGACTCTAATTTGCTGGAAGCTCTTCTCAGTATGAGCTTTGTGTTTAGAAGGGTTTGGAATGCAACCAGCTATCTCCATGGGCCTCCTTTTGTGAGTCGCCAGACAGGGAAGTTTCCATGATTGCAAGAACACCAGTGAACTTAGCACTTCTCAACAACCAAACATTCTCTAAATTGTGAGGGATAAACCCCAAATGCTTATGAGGAAATTAGGGAAGGAGACTGAGAGTTGACCAAAATCAGGAAAAAAGGAGTCAGGATAGTAGAGAGACAAGAAAAGGATCTTAAAAGATAGAAAGGAACTGGCAAAGAAGAAAGGGAAAAAGCAAAGATTCCTCATGGGTTCATCTGTTTCAACAAAGTTAAGAAGGATTATTGATCTGTGAAAACTGTGGCATAAAGAGGATACAGTTTATCAAAAGGTGCTGAGAATAGAATGAGAAGCATGATTATCAAATTATACATTCACTGCAGGGGTATGTTAAGGGGGGCACTTCAGGAAGTCAGTAAATGCTCAGGAGAGATAACAGTAAAAAGTTGTCTTAGAGGGAAGGTGAGTCTCGTACAGTGTGTATCAGAGGTGTGAGCAAGCACTGAATGGATAGGGATCCCTGCTTCCTTCACTGAGGGAAACCAGGCCCATGGCCAGCCTTGAAAACAAGGAGAACTTCAGGAAATCCTTGTGGTAGTGACGCTAGATTTCATTCATCAAGACTTGAGAAAACACCCTCGACTCAGATCTCCTCTTTAAAGTCCATCTTTCCTTCATGAGCTTAGTTTGGCCTTCTCCCTCACCCCCAAGCTCTGTGGTGACACTGAGCAGCAAGATGAGTCATTTGCATCTTCCATCTGCTGTGGTCCCCATCAGTGGAGGACCAAAGGCAGTGACCAAATAATGGGAAACAAGAGTGATCAGGAATAGATACCGACAGAGCAGAACTTTCTGGGACAGGGTGGTCCAAGTCAGTTGCATGCGCCTGGCATCACCCCAATTATGAGCATCTTTAGAAGTTCTCAGAAGGCAGAGCCTGGCTATCTGGATGCTCTGCCCCCTCAGAGACCTCAATCACAACTTCAGTCCCCAACATCTCGCCTGTGTCTGCTCAAAGTTTTCGGATTCTCCTTTCCTCCACATTTCTTTAGAGAGGCCGGAAGGGGGAGGGGCAGGGGGGGAGGAAGATGGAGAAGTGCTCAGGGCAGCCCTGACTTCCCTGCAGGACACCTGGCATTAACCTCCTACCTTCTGTCTCCTTAGATCTTCCCATTTGGAGGAGTTTTTAACTTCTTGGTGCTTCCAATTGCTGGTGGAGGTAGCCTGTTACAAGGTGGCTGAAGGCAAGCGACAATCCCTCAGACAGCCTGGCCCTTCTTGACTGTCAAGAGAAGTCTGGAAGCTCTAAGAAATACAGTTTGCCCAGAGAAAGGATGGAAACAATCCAACTGTCCAGTAATGCCTGAATCGAAAAAAAAAAAAAAATGATGCTATATGCATGTGGTGGAATAACATCAAACAGTTAAATAACAGCCCTAGATCGGTACAAATTGACACAGATAAAACATGAAAATATAAGACTGGTTGAAAGAAAATGTGATGTACAATGTTAGATTATGATTATATATAAACATATATATAAAAATTTGGACTGGATACATTCAAAACTCTGATACTGGTTAACTCTGAAGAGTGGGAGGGAAGCTAAAACTAGGTCTAGAAAAGGTTATGTGTTTAAAAAGTATCTATAGGAGCACCTGGGTAGCTCAGTTGGTTAAGCATCTGCCTTCAGCTCAGGTCATGATCTTGGGGTCCTGGGATCAAGCACCGGGTTGGGCTCCCTGCTCAGCGCGGAGTCTGCTTCTCCCTCTGCCTCTGCCCCTCCTCCTGTTCATGATCTCTCTAAGAAATAAAATCTTTAAAAATAAATAAATAGAGGGCGCCTGGGTGGCTCAGTTGGTTGAGCGACTGCCTTCGGTTCAGGTCATGATCCTGGAGTCCTGGGATCGAGTCCCGCATCGGGCTCCCTGCTCGGCGGGGAGCCTGCTTCTGCCTCTGACCCTCCCCCCTCTCATGTGCTCTCTCTCTCTCTCATTCTCTCTGTCTCAAATAAATAAATAAAATCTTTTAAATAAATAAATAAATAGATAGATAGATAGATAAAATAAAAAGTATCTATAAAATGAATTACTCATTATCCACAGAACATATTATTTACATTTAATATCATTGTTTATCCAGGAAGCCCAAAAGAACACACAGATAAACTAGTAAGACAGTTCAATAAGGTGGGTGGATACAAGGTCAGCACATGTAAAAATCCATCAAGTTTCTCTAGATCAGCAATAACTGCCCACTGCAGCACCCTGACTCGCACCCACAGGCCCTCATGTGACTCCGTGCTTTCCAAAGAAGTCTCTCCCCAAGCAGGAAGAACGACCAAAACTCTCACTGCGTAACCTGCATACTACCAAGTTACATGGACTCAACTCTAGGTCTTTGAAGCTGTCAGCAGAAGACCCTGGAAGGCAGGAGGGAGGGGAGAATTCCTGGCGGGCTCAAGGAACAAAGGAGCCAAGGGGAAGGTTACAGAGCACAGCAGACCAGAGAGTGAGTAGAATCTCCCAGAGGCGGTGAAAGTATGGGAGGGTAGACAAGCTTCAAATTCTGAATTCTTGGAATGACCATTAAAGGAGGCACTGGGCATCTTGAGGCAAAGGCATGTGGACATGCAGATGGCACCCCCTTTGGAGAGGCTGGGAAGCTTGAAGCCAGAGGGGAAGCTGGATGATGATGATGATGATGATTGAAATACTAACGACAACACCAGATCACAGGAACCATGGTTGATTCAATAAAGCCCCATGAAGGCCCCTTTCACATCTTGAAAAAAATCCATGGGACTTTGGAATTAGACCTGATTCTGCTTCATTTTATAGAATCTCTGAACTTTGAATTATTTTCTTCTATCAGTTCTCTGAAGACTGGCTTTGGCCCCCCACTCAGATTAGAAAGACACACTGCACCCCACTTACCTTTCAGTCCATGGACAGCCTCATGCATTGAAATGAGTCTTCAGTGCCTTCCAGATGTCTGTAGTTCCGGGGGGTGGCTGGTAGCAGTGGGGTGAGGATGAAGTTCAGGGATGACTGCGTCCAAAACTGTGTCCAAAACTTGAGCAGCTAGAGTAAGAATTTATTTGGCAATTGATCTATTAATATCAAAACTGGAAATAGCCAAGCTTATTGGCTGAAACTCTGATTACAACCATTTCTTCCTCTAATTCCTGATTGTGGTCAGACGGCTTCTTTTTGATCGCTATGACAAACTCCCACCAACCCTGGAGGAACCTGTTCCATGGACAGCTTCCACATGTAGACATGTCTCCTCTGCCCCCGTCCAGGCCAGACCTGGGGAGACATGCACAGCACCCACCAGCCCCCCGAAGACCGACCGTCCCAGGGCTTTCAGTCACAACCCCACGGTTTCTAGAGCACCTGCTACTTACAAGTAACCTCGTTGGAACTCAGCCTATTTGTCCCAGTCTCATGAAAGATGTGGAAGCCAGCCCTGTGAAAACAGTCACACGGAAGCCTCATTCAGCAGCATGAGTACCACTGCTTCTAGAAAAGGACTGTGGGGGTCTCTGTGGTGCTTACGTGAAACCTAGTTCACCAGCCACTAGCGAGACTGATGTACATGGTGGGTAGATGGATAGATAACTTTAATTCAAGAATATATCCAGGCAGGGTTTGGAAAACAGCCTTTATTGCATATGACATTTATGTGGTCCTGTGATGCTAGACGGAGTGCTGGTTCCTTCACCTTCCTTCACATCATTGGCATCCTGTCTGCTACTCTCCCCAGGGTCCTGTCTTCTCCCTGGAAGCGATTTTAACAAATAAGGCAGAGCAAGAAGAGACAAGATGCGACGTGAGCTCCACTAGTCAGAGTAACCCTTCACCTCTGTCTTAAAGCTCAGAGCCACACACACCAGAGTGAATTTATTTCCAGATCTACCACAGCCCAATCAAGGTGCTGGAACATTTCCAGATCTCTTAGGGCCTCACTTCCGTGTTTCTCCTTCTCCACACTCCACGTTGTCCCAGAGTGAGAGGCCAGCTCAGGCTGAAGGCTCTCACACGTCAGACCTCTGCTCCCGCTAGGCCCCTTGTCCTTCACACCACTCCTGGCCCCTGAGGTTGTGCTGAGCTCTCTCAGCCCCAAAGGCCACCTGGCAGTATTTGCTCTTAGAGTTCAGGTCAGGTGTGGAGACACTGAGGTAACTGCCCATCAAAATTCTCACTTTCTCGTTTAAGTCAATGGAGGTCAAGTCCCCGGAAGCACCGGGTCTGGCACGAGCTGATGCAGCTGCAGAGCCACCAGGGAACCCAGTGTGGGCCTGTGGCCCCTTCCCCTAAATTCCTCTGGGACCTCATGACATCGGCCCAGATGATACCAGCCTCAGGCCTTACCTCTCCCAAGAGAAGGCCACACCATCTTCCGGGATCTTCTGGCTCATGAATCTCAACTGCTGTGTGGAAACCAGAAGAAAGACACTTTGTAGTTCAAGAGAAAAGGGCTCCGTGAGCCTGAAGAGCTCAGGACAAATCCCCACTTACAGTCAGACCTGGACAGGAAGCCAGGGGCCCGGTTACCCGCCTCCCCCTTCAGGTGTCCCCTGAGCTGTGAAAGCCCCCAGCTCTCCCTCCCAGAGGGGTGAGCCTGGATGGGAGAAACATGGCGGCTCGGAGAAGACGCAGCTCCCTTGGCACCCCCAGCCCCTGCTCACTTCTTGTCCTTTGGAGAATGGAACACACAGCCTGGGCACTGGCTCCAAGGTCGCTTGGGGCCGAGGTCTTCCTGTGTGGGCTGCTCTTCCTTCTTCTCCTTTTCTTCCTGCCTCTCTTGCTCTTCCTCCTCTTCTTCCTCCTCCTCCTCCTCCTCCTCCTCCTCCTCCTCCTCCTCCTTGTGGGCGCTCTCTGCTTCCACAGTGCCCGTCAGCTGAGCCATGGTGAGGTGAAACACGTGGCAGCTGAAACCTTCCCGGATCCCATGCTGCACGTGCTCCTGGAGGATCTCCAAGGTAGAGAAGACCCGGCAGCAGGCCATGCACCTGAAGCCAGCCTCCACTGTCACCAGCCAGTCGGGGGTCTTGGCCCTGGGTCTCTCCACAACTGCAGGCGACCCAGGTGGGCTGTCTGACTCTGCCCGTTCCTCGTGTTCCTTCTCCTCCCCACTGGGCTCGCTGTCCGACAGCAGGTTTCTGGTGGACACGTCAGAGGGGGGAGTCCCTACCCGTACGTCCTCGGGAAGGGTCACTTCTTCCATCTTTGGCGGCTTTTCTAGTGACTCCGAGGTCTCCAAGATCTCCCAGGAGACAGCCACACCCTTTTTCATTTGTACCTGCATGTAGTATATTTTCATGCCCTTTTCCTCTTTGTTTCTGTACAGAGAGGACACACAGGTCTTATAGGACGAAGGGGACGAGGAGACATGGTGTGAGGGGGGAGCAGTCTCCCCTTGTTCCTGAACCTGGGATAGGGGTGTTCTAGGCTGGGGACTGTCTCGAGGTACTCTCCGGAGTCCTGGGAAAAGAAATTAGAGACATGAGAATGTGAGTGGGGGAAGCCCAGAAGCTGAGGGGTCTTCAGATGTGAAGACGCGTGGTGTGAAGAGGCTGGCGTTGGTGTTCATAATCGGGGTGGTGTCATCCAGGTGCTCTTCATGTGTGTGTAGGGATGCTGGCGGTGTGTCGGTATACAGGGGTGTGGAGTAAGGTATGTGGAGTAGCATGTATGGGACGTTGGTGGATTGAGTGTATCTGTGTTACCATCAGTGTGTTGGTGGAATGTGCACAGTCATGTAGGAGATGGTACTGCGGATCCCATGTCTGGATTGGGGGTGGGGAGTGGGGGTTGTGTGCTGAGAATGGATGTGTGTGGACTACAGCTGTATGCATCAGGGCATGGGGATCTGAGCTGGATGGTCCTGTTCCAGTGCTAGAGGCCTGGGCTGAGGAGCTCCATCCTTCTCTGGAGGCAAGGGCAAAGGCTGGCCCATGCTTCTTAACTTCCCCACTACGGTTGCACCAGGGCTCCCCACCCCCTCCCACACTGAGCTCAGAGCCATGCTCTCCTAACAGCGACACCAGCTTCCTGGGCTCCTCCACGGAGCCCTGACCACCTCTGATTGTCTTGGGTTTCTTCTTGGCCTCTCCTGGATCTATGTGCCCCATGCCCAAGGAGCCCTGAACCCTTACCAGCATGGATGAGCTTGCGTGGAGAAGAGACACAGGAGAAGTATTCAGAGGCAGAGGACACCTCCCCTACCGCTGCGCCCCAGCCTTTGGCCACCCCAGTTGACTCAAGCTGAGGGGCATCCTCCTGTGACTTCGAGACTCCTAGAAAGATATGAAAGCCTCAGTAATACGGTGGTTGGGGCATGTTTGGGCATCATTCACCCGTCCAACAAGTATTAACCAAGTGACATATGTCAAGGGCAGTGAATACACACGGTTCAGAGTCTGGTCCCGGGTGGATGCTCCTGTATTGAATTACTATCAACACTTATTTTGTTAGTGTCTGGTTAGGAATGAAGGACTGAGTAGGTCTGAAATGTGAGAATCGTGTGTATCAGCCCAACCTTTCACAGATGTGGGGCTGGTGTGATGAGTAGGGTAGAAACGCATCCATGGAGAGTTTGGTGCATAGTTGCTCAGGAATTGTGCAACATGTAACCATTTTATATAATAGGTTCTGTACTTATGGTGTGTATTCAATCATTTATTCATTCATCCAACAATAGTCAGAGAGCAGCTACTATGTATCAGGCACTATTCTAGGCTCTGGTAATGCTGAACATTCTAGTAGAAGACAGACACTAGACAGAAGTATGGTCAGTGGGCGCCTGGGTGGCTCAGATGGTTAAGCGTCTGCCTTCGGCTCAGGTCATGATCCCGGGGTCCTGGGATCGAGCACCGTGTTGGGCTCCCTGCTCAGCGGGAAGCCTGCTTCTCCCTCTCCCTCTGCCTCTCCCCTGCTCATGCTCTCTCTCTCTCTCTGTATCTCTCTGTCTCAAATGAATAAATAAAATCTTTAAAAAAAAAAGTATGCTAAGTGTATGTCAGCTGGTATTAAGTATACACCTGTTGCCAGAGTTAGCAAACAGAAACAGAGGATGCCCTGTTACATTTGCATTTCAGATAAACCACAAACAATTTTTTAGTGGAAGCTTTCCCATGTAATACTTGGGTGATGCCTATTTTTAGTGTAAGTATGTCCCTTACGGCATTTGGGATATATTCATACTCCAGAGTTCGGTGTACGAGGAGAGGACTTTGACACCCATGGATGGTTTGTGAACACAGTGTAGGAGTGATGTTCATATCTCCCTATATGCTCTGTGTGTGATTTAATAAAGTAGCATAGGTGGAGATGTGCGATTTTTTCTGTACAAAGTGTATATGGGTATGTAAGAGACAATCTCATGAAACTCCCTTAGTAAGAGTTCTATATTCACTCTTACATGTTTTGAGTGTCTCCCAGATCCAGGCATGGTGATAGGAACTTTACAAGGCCAACATCACATCTGAGGACACCCTATCTGCATTCTCCCCACTGCTCCCCCCATCCCATCATACACACAGAGGCAAAATATCTGGCCAATCACTGCCTCCTCTGTCCTATCCCAGCTACTGCCTGAAAACCTGCCTCCTGTCCCACCTCCAGCCCCAGGGCTCATCCTATACTCTTCAGGGCCATGGGCCTTGCGGAAACTGCCGGGCTCCAATACGGGGCAGAAGGCTCCGGCTGGCTCTCTGGCATGGATCAGTGGATAAATTCTTCCTGCTAAAGAAATACCATGATGCCATCACTAGACAATCTCCTTTCTCACTTCTCAAAATATTTTTCAACAAGGCTTCTCTTTGCTCTTCAGTAAAAGGGACAGCACAACCCACAGATCTTCATCAGCATCCTTCGCAATGCTCCCACACCCCACCCAGTGACCTCAGAGGAAGATGGAACAAAGAGAGTAAGAGAGAATACAGGACTGAGAAAAGCCATCCCCTGGGAGTCTGGGCCAGCAGGACCCCGGCCTGCTACGAGTCCAACAGAGCTCCAGCCCTGAGCAGACCCAAGAGAGAAGTCCTCAGACAGGCAGAGCTGACTCCCCACCTGCCAGGGGCGTCTGGCCCTCCCCGTGCCATCTCACACCACAGGGATGCTCAGGATGGACATGGCAGCATCCTCAGATACTTCCCCAGGGACACGTGCTCCTCCATCCTACCTTCCTAGATAAGGCTCAGGCTAGCAGCAGCCTTTGCACCCCAGACAAGGTGCCCAGCGCATACCTCCTCCCTGCTTGGCACTTTCCGGGGACTCTTCACTTTCCAGATGTTTCCTCTTTTGTCGCTGTTTCATGGTACCAGCAACAGGAGTTGCTTAGAAGATGCCTAACACCCAGCGCCTCCTTTTCCCTACTGGTTGGCCCTCCTTGACTCTCGGGAAATTCGTTGAGGTGACCCGATATGAATAAAAATTATCGAGTCTCCTAAATGGCTGAGGAACTCAGACCACATAGAGAATCAGCAACACTGCCCAGTGCTCGCTCCAGCACAGGGCTGTTAAGGTTCAAAGGTCACCCGGCCCCCAGCGGGGGTTCTCTGACCTGAATGATGACATCAGAGCATTCTGAGGACCTGGATCCCACACAGTCTTTGCAAATGCACAGACCCCATGTTCAAGAACAATTCCTCTCTCCCCAGTGGAACGTCTCCCATGAATTCAACTCACATCTTCTTAAGAGGGTAGGATATTTTGAGATGCTCATCTGCTCATGTTTCATTTTTTCCCCCCTTCTCCCTTTATTTTTTTACCCTTTTCGTTCTACATTCAAGCGGGTAGCAGACTCTGCGTTCTCTGGCCAGAGAAGGGCATGGCAGGACTAAAAGCAGCAATATCATGCTCATCATCTTGGCTTTTATTTCTAAAATCCCCAACTCCACAGAAAAGACAGGATACTTGAGCAGAAACCTAACAGAAGCAGGAATTCTTGAAATTCAGTACTTACTGTCTTCTTTTCCTACTGAGTTGTTGAGAGGTGCCAACTGTCAGGTCTGTGGATCATGGAGGAGGAGTCTCCAAGGCGTGGTTAGAGGGGAAGATGTGGCAAAAACTCCAAGAGGAGAAGGCTGTATTGTGCATACAGGCAGAATCAGGGCAAAACCTGTCCCACATGTGGCACAAGAGCCACCAAACCCTAAGGAGGCACGGCAAGCAAGCTGAGGAACATCTAAGCTACAAGTGTGTCCTCCCATAAATAGCAACCACGCTCTCACCTCAAACTTCATTCACTGTGGCTCCGTATGATCTCCAAATAGGGATGGGTGGAAATCCAAACGGGACACCAGCAGGATCAAGGCTTAACATATGAATCAGATGGAGTTACAAAAACAGTTCTATCCTATTTCTTGCGTACCTCTGCTTGTGGGCTGAAATGTATACCAGTTGTAAGTGGTGACCCATCTGGATGCTCCTGATTCCAGTCCAAAATGAGAGACACCGCCTTTTGAGGCAGTACTGGTGTGCGGGGATGAGGTGGACCTCCCCGAAGTCACTGACACCAGGAGTGGTGTCACTGGACCAAGGTGAGTCCCAATGTGAAGGGCACTGTGGGACGTCACGGTCTCCAACAGCCGAGACTGAAGACAGGACAAATGCAGCCTTGCAAGGATTTGCGGAGGAGATTCAACCTTCCCGTTTCTTGGAGAATCCCGACGTAAGAAGGGGCAAGGAGGACTTTTTTAAAACTCCTTGTGGCAGAAATTTTCAAGCATACGCAAAGTGAAAGCAATTGTCTAATGGGGATGTGGCTCCATGGACCTATCACTCAGCATGAACCATTACCGATACTCTGTCATTCTCGTCCCATCCACCACACCCCTCCCCCATGCCACATATAAACAGTTAGCTTTTCCCTCATTTGTTCTAGTTTAGATGTTTCTGGGAGTATGTGGGGGTGGGAGAGAACTGTATTTTGAAGAAAATCTCAGACATATGTCATCTCTCTCTAAATGCAGCAGTATTTATATCCAATAGATAAGGAGGGTTTAAAAAACAAAAAAAACACAGCAGCACGATCATTATCTCACCCAACAAATTTAACCACAATTTCTATCATTTAATAACCAAGCCATACTCGAACTCCTCCAATCATATTAAAATGTCTTCTTTTATATCACATTCATTAAAATCAAGATCCAAACAAGGTCCACATGTTACACCTGGTCAATGTGTCTTTTGGTCTGTGACAATTCTTCCTACCTGTTGGGGGGCATTCATTTGTTGAAGAACCTGAGTCATTTCTCCTGTAGTGTTTTCTGCAGCTTGGAGTGGTTGACTGTATTCTTTCGATGCCATTTAAGTTCTCCTACTACCCATATTTCCTTCTGAACAGGTAGTTAGAGCTAGAGAATTAATTAGATTAGGTTCAGTTTCTTGTTATTCCAAGATTATTTTATAAGTGGTGTTGTGTGCCTTCCTATTACATCACAACAGTAAACACATACAGTTGTCCCATTTTTAACGATGTTGAGATTGATCAGTGGGTTCCTGTGCTGTCAGCTTGATCCCTCCATGATCATGATCCCATCAGCCTTTCAACAAATAGAATTAGGAACCACTGATGATCATGACTTCTAATTTAGGAGTTGAAATTTCATTAGGAGTTCTAATCCCTTCATTCCAAGGAAAATAATTTTTTCTCCCCCCTGCACCCATTTTATCCCTCCCCTCTGGTAGCCATCTATTTGTTCTCTGTATTTATAGGTCTGTTTCTGCTTTTGTTTGTTCAGCAGGAGGAAGTTTCTTAAGGCATCCTTCTTAGACCCAGAATTTCTGAAAGAGTGAACCTCTCCTTTCAGCTCAGGTCAGGATCCCATGGTCTCACGGGCTTCCTGCTCAGTGCTGAGTCTGCTTCAGATTCTTTCTCCCCCTCTCTCTGTCCCTCCCCACTCATGCTCTCTCTCTCTCAAATAAATGAATAAAATATTTTTTTAAAAAAAAGAATCAAACCTCTCTCTACAAAAGGAAAGATGATTCCAGTGGTATCAGCTCAGGTTTTACAAGCTAGAACCAGTGGGATTTATCATGGTAAGGAAAAGCTAGGTTGGGCTATACCTTACTCATTCCTTCTTCATTCATTCTTCAGTCTGTAAATCTTTATTGACTCTCTACCATGTGCCAAGCTCTCTAGATCCTCAAGGTTGAACAGTTATGAACAAAACAGATAAAAGGGTTTTCTCTCAAGGAGCTTAATTCTAGACGAAAAGACAGATAATCTTCTAAAATACATAAAATAGGGGCGCCTGGGTGGCTCAGTCATTAAGCGTCTGCCTTCGGCTCAGGTCCTGATCCCAGGGTCCCGGGATCGAGCCCCGCATCGGGCTCACTGCTCCATGGGAAGCCTGCTTCTCCCTCTCCCACTCCCCCTGCTTGTGTTCCCTCTCTCGCTGTGTCTCTCTCTATCAAATAAATAAAATCTTAAAAAAAAAATAAATAAATAATAAAAATAAAATACATTAAAATATGCAGTAGGTTAGATGCTGACAAGTACCATGAAGAAAAAGAAAACAAAGCGAATTTGGGTCTATAGGCAATGGGGCATTTCTATGTTAAATGGGAGGTCATGGAAGTCTTTACTCAAAAGATCCCTTTCAGTAAGACCTGAGGGCAAATAAGAAAGTTTACAGCTAAGGTTATATTTTCCAGATGAAAAAAAGAGGTTGGAGTCCCGGACAAGGGTGGCGTGGCCTGTTAGACCATCACAAAGAAGCCAATGTAGCCAGAGCCGAGACAGTAAGAGAGCGGTCAGAGAGATAATGAGGGACCAGACAGTAAGCTATTGTCAAGATTCTGGCCTTTTCTCTGAGTGACACGGGAAGCTTGGAGAGTCTGGAGTGAATAATTACATTTAAAAAGATCACTCTGGGGGTGCCTGGGGGGCTCAGTTGGTTAAGCCTCCAACTCTTGATCTCATCTCAGGTCTCCATCTCACAGTTGTGAGTTCAAGCCCCATGTTGGGCTCCACACTGGGTGTGGAGTCTACTTAACAAGAACAAAAAAAGACAAAGAAGAAGAAAAGAAAGATTGCTCTGAGGGCAGAATCAAGAAAACAGGGGGCCTACTGGGGCACCTTCCTGACTCAGTTGGTAGAGCATGCAACTCTTGACCTCAGGGTCGTAAGTTCAAGCCCCACGTTGGGTGTGGAGCCAACATTAAAAAAAAAAAAAGAAAGAAAGAAAAAATTCTGAAAATAAAGACATTCATCTCTTTCCTTCCAAAAAAAAAAAAGAAAAGAAAAGAACAAAGAAAATAGTGGGCCTATTGCAATTATCCAGGAGAGAGATGATCCGTAAAAGGAAAAATAAATAAACTAGACTTCATGAAAACTAAAACCATTTGCTACGTGAAAGACCCTTGTAAGAGTAGGAAAAGACAAGCTACAGACTGGGAGAAACATTTGCAAACCACATACCCAACAAACACATAATATCTATAACATGTAAAAAAACCTCTCAAACTCAGAGTAAAAAAGGAAACAATCCAGTTGGAAAATGGACAAAAGACAGAGATGTTTCAGGGAAGAGGATGTGCAGAAGGCAAATAAGTGCATGAAATGCTGTTTTATGGCATTAGCCGTTAGGATCATGCACACAAAAACCACAATGAGACACCACTACATACCCATCACACAAGCTCAAATAAAAAACTGTGACAATACAAAATGCTGCAGAGAATGGGAAGAAAGTCTAGTATTCATACACTGCTGGTAAGAACAGAAAATGACAGCCACTCTGGAAAAGAGTATGGCACTTTAGGGACGCCTGGGTGGCTCAGTCGGTTAAGTGTCTGCCTTCAGCTTAGGTCATGATCTCAGGGTCCTGGGATGGAGCCCTGCATCAGGGTCCCTGCTCAGCGGGAAGCTTGCTTCTCTCTCTGCCCCTCCCCCTGCTTGTGCTCTCTCTCACACAAATAAGTAAATAAAATCTTAAAAAAAAAAAAGATTATGGCACTTTCTTAAAAAAAAAAAAAAACTAAATCCAACCCAGCAATTGCATTCTTGGGCATTTGTCCCAGAGAAATGAAAAGCCTGTTCATAAAACATACACATGAATGTTGGTAATAGCTTATTCATGATAGCCAAAACCTAAAAACAACTCAGATATCCTTCAGTGGGTAAATGTTGAAATAAACAGTGATAAAGCCATACCCTGGAATTCTATTCAGCAAGAAAAGAGGAATGAACTCAGATGAATTTCCAGAGAATTATGCTGAGGGGAAAAAAAAAAGCCAGTCCGGAAAAGTGACATACTAGGTGATTCCATTTATATAACAGTCCTGAGATGGCAAAATTATACAAATGGAAAATAGGCGCAGCGTTAAGTAGTTAAAGGGTATGGAAATGTGGGAGGAAGTAGGTGTGGCCATAAAATGGCAACATGAAGTATCTTTGTGGTCATGGAACTGTTTTGTGTCTCAATATCTAGGTTCTGACAGTGCACTATAGTTTTGTAATATGTTTCAATTGGCCAAAATGGGTAAAGTTTACATGTGATCTCTCTGTATTATTTCTCACAACGGCATACGAATGCACAATGATCTAAAAATTAGAAGTTTAATTTAAAAACAAACAAACAAACAGGGCATCTGGGTGACTCAGTGGGTTAAGCATCTGCCTTTGACTCAGGTCCTGATCCCTGTGTCCTGGGATGGAGCCCCTCCCCCAAGCAGGGCACCTGCTTCTCCCTCTCCCTGCCCCACCCCCCCCGCCCCCATTCATGCTCTCTCTCACTTTCTCTCTCTCAAATAAATAAATAAAATCTTAAAACAAACAAACAGAACTAAGAGTACTTGTTTAAAAATAGAGGTGGGTGGCTATGGGATTCAGGTAAAGAATTAGCTTGATTCTCTAAACAAGTTTTTCTTAGCACTCGTGCATGTCTCCGTGGAGGGCACATTAAGGAAATCCTCTTGCTATCCACAGGAGAGCAGGGAAGTTTACCCTGGAGAAAACACTTTATAAACCATATTCGCTGCACAAATGTGAGGTGCAACAGTTACCCTCAGGAGCTGGAAATCCGAATGTTTTTAAACTACAATGGACCGTGAAGTTCTCTAATCCAATCTAAGATTATGGTACCAATTCCACCATAGGAGGTGGTGGTTCCTCCAAACAAATCTCCAACACCAGCTGTGTGTCCTATAACTCAACTCAAGGCTGACACGATCTACCCAGAGACAGCATCAGATTCCACAGGTTAAGGAGTGAGTCCTACAAGACTTCCCTAGCCCACCTTCCCCCTCTCCAAAGACACACACACCTCAGACATCAGTCGTCACCTGTCCTTCTTACCAACTGGCTGTAGATGGGAGGGTCCACTGGCCTACTGCCCTTGGGTTCAGTCATTTGGCTAGAGTGGCTCACAGAACTCAGAGAAACAATTTGCTTACAAGATTACTGGCTTATTATGAGAGGCTATAACTCAGGAACCGCCAGATGGAAGAGATGCATGGCACAAAGCATAGGGAAAGGCACGGAGCTTCCGTGCCACTCTCCCCAAATCTCCATGTATTTCACCAAACATGAAGCTCTCTGAACCCTGCCCTTTTTTGGTTTTTAGAGAGGCTTCATGACATAGGCATGATTGATTAAATCATTGGCAAGTGAGGATGGATCCAACCTCCAACGCCTCTTCCCTCCCCAGAGGAGGGCGGTGGGACTGAAAGTTCCAAGGCTCTAATCATGCGCTTGGTTCCCCTGGCAACCAGCCCCCACCCATAGGGGCTTCCAAAGTCACCTCATTAACGTAAGACACCTTTATGGCTCTTATGACTTAGGAAATTCCAAGAGCTTTAGGGAGCTCTGTGCCAGAAACAAACATATTTTTCTTACTATATCACACAACCACCTTCAATTTCTACAGCAATGCCTTCAAGGTTGCCTCAAGATAGTCTACATCTCACTATTTTCAATGATAGAAAACTTACTTCCCCTCAAAGCAGCTGGGACATTTACCTACAGAAAACTGGGTAAACTCTTAATTTAAGGAAAGGAAGCATCTCCTAGATCCCTGAGTTTCCCCCTGGTTCATCACAGCTAAACTCTTTGGATACCTTATCAACCAAGAAGAAGCTTCGTTATTTTATTGTAACAAGTAACAGTAGCTTCAAACAACAAAGGTTCGTTTCCTACTCCTTATATAGGCCCACTGTGGGCTGGCTAAGCTCCCTCCTCGATGTCCTCCTTCCCGGATTCAGGCTCATAAAGCCACCGGTGTTGGCCATTACTGCCAACAGTATTCTGGAGTCTCACACCAGCATTAAATGTTCTGTCCCAAAAGTAACACATCACTTCTATCCAAAACTGTTGACCACAATCTTGTCATGTGTCTCTCCATTTTCCAGACTCCTCAGGCAAAAATATTGTGAACAGTACTAATGAATAGCACAGAGACCCTGTAGAAAGACCCTAATCCCTCCCCATTAGGTAGGACACCTGACAAAACCATCAAGTCACATATTTACAGAACTACACCTAGAACTCAGATCTCTTGGATCATAATTCAGAACCTTTTCCTACCATGTTATGTTAGGATTTTTATACCAGGACAATGTAGTTGGGATTATATGGCGTTTGCTTAGTTTTTTGTTTTGTTTCTTTCTTCTAAATAGATTTCAGGAGAGAGAGGGTTCAGGAGTTCCTAAAACACTTGCCTTAAACTGGGAAATAATTTCACTGCCTTTTGAAATGTGTGACCTAGTAAAGATTAGATGCCTGGGAGGCTTTTATACTCTGAATTTAGGGAATACAAAGGAAACAGTCTTCCGAAGACTTCAAGCAACAGGCAGAAAAACTCTCAACTCTCACTTCGCTATTTCGATGACCCGTTGACATTCCAGGTCTCTGAGTAATAAATAATGGTGACAAGAGCTAGAGTTTAGCCAGAATAAAAGTATATATAATAGCGTGGCAGCCCCTGCAGAACCAAATACTACAGTAAACACTTTAGCTCAGTCCTATTTGCTCACAGGTCTGTGCAAAGTAACAAATGGTTCTAAAACATTTATTCCAAATAGCTTTCGCTCTTATTATTTTAAAGGTCACTTGTATGCCAAATATGTGCTCCGTGATGACAAAGAATGCATATACGGGAGGAGTATTTATGCACTGAGATATGCTGCTTATTTTGCTCCTGCAGATCCAAAGCACATCTAATGAATTAACGACCATCTTCCACTCTTCCCCAAATTGGGGACAAACGAATATGTCGTTCCCAGCCTTTAACCCAGCCTGGTCATAGTTATTTTATATTAGTGTCCTGCTCAAATTGTCAATGGCTTCTGCATTAAAATCTAAAACATTCCACCTAGTATTCAAAGCTCTGCAAGGTTAAGACCCCTACTGAGTTTTCCAGGTGACAGGACAACACCCAGCTTCTTGCCATGGCTCAACTGGACCAGACTTCCCCGCCTCAGAGCGTGGTCCTTGCTTAAATCATTTCTTTCCAAAGTAGAGATTTTCAGGGGTGCCTGGGTGGCTCAGTCAGTTAAACGTCTGCCGACGGCTCAGGTCATGATTCCAAGGTCCTGGGATCGAGCCCCGCATTGGTCTCCTTGCTCTGCGGGGAGCCTGCTTCTCCCTCTGCCTCTGCCTGCAACACCCCCTACTTGTGCTCTCTCTCTCTCTGTCAAATAAATAAAATCTTTTTTAAAAAGTACAGATTTTCAAAATACACTCTGTATTTTTTCTTTTTATATACAATGCTATTATATGCCATTAACTACACTCCCTGTGCTGTAACTTTCATCCACATGACATTCATTCGGTAACTAGAAGCCTGTACCTCCCTCTCCCCTTTGCCCATTTTCCCCATCCCCTCCCCACCCTCCCCTCCGGCTACCATCAGGGTGCTCCCTGTATTTATGGGTCTATCAAAGTACAGTAGGGTTTTAAGTAGAACTAAAATCATACTTCGTAAAGAAGCCTTTCCAGATAGCCTACTGAGAATGGACCGCTCTTAGCTGAACCTCTGTGATAGCTCTTTTCATATTCTGCGTTCAGGCCACTCTGCTAATGAAGGTGTCTGATTGCCCCACAATAGGGTATGAATCCTTGGAAAGGAGAGGCTGTGATTCCTTATCTCTGGAGTCTCCACAGCTCCTTGCACTTAGTAGGAGCTCTCCTACCTGCTCCACCAGCCTCCCCAAAACAAAAACTTAAATAAATAAAGTGCCCAAGTAGAAGCTCTTCTTTTTCCCTAGACCAAACAACATCCTGACCAAATACCTCTTTTATTTTTCCCCACAGAAGGGCCACCTCTGCTTTATCCCAGGCTTGTCACCATACCCAGGTATCTGAACTGAAGTGAGTGCGCTATTTCGTCCTGTGTTCTGTGCCATCAACCCAACTCCCCTCATCTGCATTTAAAATGATTTTTTTTTCCACTGCCTAAAATTCAGCCATAGAGATTCAGTATTTCCCATACTCAAACCTCCCGAGAAGTGTTGCCTTAACTTAAACCATTACAAGCCACTGTTTTAGGAAGGACTAGGGGAAAAGAGGCTAAGAATCGGGCCCTTTATTTTTATTTATTTATTTTTTTTTTTTTTTTGTGGAATAGGAGATGTGGAAATTGGGTAAAGAAGGAATGGTATCTGGCAGGAAGATAGACATTGGGCGTGGTGGTGAAAAAGGACCAAAAATAAATATTCGACTTCCTCCTAAATTTGCAACAGACTAGCTCTTCCTGAGATGGTGCCCCCGTGTGAAGCCATGTATGAAGAACAGAAAACATACATATCCACCGCAAATTAGTCATGTTAACAAACTGACGCGAGACTCGGGGAGTTCAAAGAGCTACAGAGTAATCAAAGTCTAATTATAAAAAAGCCCGGAGACTGGAGTCAAACCCACAACTAGAAAGGAAACTTGCCATCAGGGACTCAGCTGCTCTGTATAAACTGTAAGCAAGTGAAGCAAACTTGATGAAGCAGAGGTAGATGATTACTGGTGCCTAGGAAAAACCCTGGCCCAAAGGGCCCATCCAAAGAGAGCCATATCTCCCTTTAAACCCAGTTAGTAGGGCTTGGAAAATCTCCACGAACCTAATACCTCTGACATCACTTCATGGAATTACATGAGATACATGGTCTCAGGGTCCCTTCCAAAAGATGGGTGGGAGAACCTCAAGGAGGAGGGGGAGAGTGAACATGCCCGCAAATCCCGTGCTTAAAATGCCCCTTGGTCTCTAAGTCATGCTTCTCTGCTGTGTATAGGCCTGTAATGGATGAGAGAGAAACCTGCTTCTAGGTGTGATGAGGGATGTCACTGAAGATGACACGTGGCCATTAGCCCACGTTATTTGCCTCGAGGAAAGCAATAAAATGGGCAACTCCTACTTTTTTTTTTTTTTTTTTGCTGCAGTATTTACTGGTTCATCCTTTAACAGTTTGGCTGTCGGCTGTGAGCAAAAACCTTCTGCCAATCTCATTCAGTCCCTAAATGGGTAAAAAGCCCATTTCGAGCCGGGAGAGGCTCAAAACAGTTGAACGTGCCTACTGACACAGAGCCGGCGAACGAGCTTATGAGTCATTGTTAAAGCTACTTTGATGTGTGTACGAAACCCTTTGACTGGTTCTCTGTCTCTTAGATGACCCCAAATTTCCATCTCACTGAAACCTAGAAAAGAATTCAAGTTCCGTCTTCCCCGGAGAGAGCAGGCATCCACGAGTTTCACCAACCTAGCGTTTGTACCCGCACTCAAGTCAGACAGTCTGACTGCTGGAGCATGACAATACTTGACCTCTGGTTTGCTACTTGATAAAAACCATTTCAAATAACATTTAAAGAACCCGGCGGCAGGAGCTGGTGGGCTAAGCTGAGGGTCATGATTTACACAATTACAAGCAGAGGCCTCCACGTGCCTACAGTCTAAGGCGAGCCTGTGCGCACCAAGGCAAGGGAAAATAAAAATGCAGACCAAATGAGAGCGGCCCAAGTAACCTCTCTGCCATTGTGGATTCTTGCCATCCCCTGCCACCCATCCATCCAGCTCCCCAAAAGTGGATCCCAACCCTGACCAAGGTGGAGGCAAAGCCTAAGAGGACAGTCCTCCACTGTCCTTTTAGCTGCTGAGATGTTCAGGGTTGGGAACAACTTTGATGCTTCTGAAATCCAATCCCCATGGTAATCTTGAATTTCCTATTCAGTGTCTCTACCAAGCAATTACTTGGCTCAGATTCCAACATGTTCAAGGCCCGAGAATCTACCACTTCCCAAAAAACACAAAACAGCAAAAACACAATTCTTTATTTGGGGGTGGGTATAATGAAAAATTCTTCCTTGTAAGGATATATCTACTTCCCCAAAGGCTGTTGTTTCTAGTTGTATCCCTTGGGGGCCATAAATAACAAATCTACATTCCTCTTCTGTAAGAAAGTCCTTCTAATTTTTCTTTTTTTTTTTTTTTTAGGTAGGCTTCATGCTCAGTATGGAGCCCAGTGTGGGTCTTGAACTCACAACCCTGAGATCAAGACCTGAGCTAAGATCAAGAGTCGGATGCTCAACCAGTTAAGGCACCGGGTGTCCGAGTCCTCCCAATTTTGAAGATTGTTATTTCAGCCCCTCAAATCTTTCCTTCAACTACAGACCCCTATTCCTCCAAACACCCATCTTTCATTTCCTCTTTGCCTTTTGTCTTTCTTCTGAATGTGTCCTAATTGCTTTTCACAGTAATGTGCATTCCCCAGAACTGAACACAGTGTTCCAACTGAGGTCTGACCAAAGCCAAGTGGAACAGGCTTCTTACTTCCCCCACCACAGATACTTCTCCTAAGACTGGCTTTCTGGTAGGCACATCAAACTGTTAAGTCCTGCTGGGCTGACTTAGCCACTCTAAGATAAACACGGCACAATTCAAAACCATTATTTGTTACCAAGTAATATAGCAAAATGGTATCCAGACCCTTTCTATCCCTACCCAAAAACCATCCACAAGCCTCACTCCACAAACACAAAAGCACAATGAATGGATGAAGTGTTCTGTTTTGCACATTCCTTTTAAAAATCTGACAATTATTTGAGTGGCCCAAGATTCTTCAAAATATCCCCAAGTCAAAAAATGGTCGTCTCTAGGGGCACCTGGGTGGCTCAGTTGTTTGAGCGTCTGACTTCCACTCAGGTCATGATCTTAGGGTCTTGGGATTAAGCCCCATGTCAGCAACCTGCTCAGTGGGGGGCCTGCTTCTCCCTCTCCTTCTGCCCCTCCCCCTGCTTGTGTGCGCTCCCTCTCTCTCTCAAATAAATCTTTAAAAAAAATGGTTGTTCTAAACTCTGTGCAACTTGATGAGCTAACTGCATAAAGCTTTAAATCCCCTGAAGGTATACCTGATAAGGTAAACCATTAAATGTTCATTGGCATCCCACCTAATTAATAGCAGAACATAGGGGAAAGAGCACAGGTCTGTCATTAGAACTACATGAGTTTGAATCAAAGCCTCTTTAATAAACTGGCTCAGGTTGGGTCGCCTGGGTGGCTCAGTCATTTGTTATGCGTCTGCCTTCGGCTCAGGTTGTGGTCCTGGGATCGAGCCCTGCATCGGGCTCCCTGCTCAGCGGAAAGCCTGCTTCTCCCTCTCCCACTCCCCCTGCTTGTGTTCCCTCTCTCACTGCGTCTCTCTCTGTCAAATAAATAATAAAATATTTAATAAATAAATAAATAAATAAATAAATAAATAAATAAATAAATAAATAAATAAATAAACTGGCTCAGGCAACTTAATCCTAAGCCTTAGTTTCTTCCCCCAGAAACGGGGATAATCCTCTTCTCCTGCCAAGTCCTAACTTAAAGTGCTGGATGCAATGCTTGCTCTATGTAGATACGCAGTAAACGGTAATGTTTCCCCTCACAGCACAGATCATTACTGGGTACATCTCATTTCTCTTAATAGATTACTAGCCCTGAGAGAAAGGGACAGGGACTTGCTTGTCCTCATAGCCTCGACACCTAGCATGAGGAGACACACACTTCCTTCTTGACTATAAATGTATCTGCCTTCAAATTCAGTTGTGTGTCACATAGAAACAATCACACCTCTATTCTGACCTCTCAGTTCCCCCAGGGAGTATCTAAAGTTACAAAAAATTCCCAGGCAGTATCTAAAGTTACCCATTATTTAAAAAAAAGAGACTCCCCTCAAGTCTGAGGCAGTCATGTTCAAATGCTGCTCTAGGTTTCAATTTTTCGGCAAACAGGTTGCCATTGACAGTTCTAATTTTTTTTAAAGATCTATATTTATTTATTAGAGAGAGAGAGAGAGAGAGCACAAGCAGGGGGGAGGGGCAGAGGGGGGAGAAGACTCTCCACTGAGCAGGGAGCCCAGATGCAGGGCTCGATCCCAGGACCTTGAGATCATGACCTGAGCCGAAGGCAGACGCTTAACCGACTGAGCCACCCAGGCGCCCTGACATTTCTAATATTTTTAATGTTGACCCAGTTTTAAGCTCTATTTGTCTCCCCAGTAATAGTGTTCCAAGACGCGGCTACGACAGGAGGGGCAGGGGGAGGCTGCTGGGGAAAGCCAACATCTGATATATCCAATTTCTGACCTATGGCTCAGGAAGATAGAGGAAAGTTTTGTTGGTCTCTGGGGTCTACCCTGAGCAATAAAATTCAGAGTTCCCTCTCACACAGCCGCAAGCAGGTTGAGGTAATTGTTGCTGTTACGGCTTTCACAATTTGAGTGGGAGAAGATGAGAATTCCGAAAGAGATTTATTTACTGCAAAGCATCCCAAATATCTCATTAATCTGCTTTTCATTTGGCAAACTTTTCCTTCATTAAAAGTGCCACGGTCTGCAGTTTATGACAAGGCAGAATTGCCTCTGGGAGACCACAGCAGCCAAATGAAAAGGATCTGCGCTGTGCAGAGGGAGACGTGAGCTTGATTTGCAGGTGTGTGATGTACTTGATCTGTGACCTTGAGCGGTTTTCCTCAGGCTGCTAGCACCCCAACGTCCTCACCTGTAAAGAGAGGATCATTGTCCTGCCCTGTTGTATGAATCGCTGAGATCAGCTGGAGGACCTTGGGCATGTTAGTGTTCGTTACTTCTTGAAGGCTCAGGTGGTCATCTGCGAAATGACGATCAGAACAGTACCAACCTCACAGAGATGAGCGGGATTTAAACGAGATGAAACTATGTAAACAGGCAAGAACAGGCTCTGGCACAGAGGAGTGCTAGGTGTCTCTTATCATCATCATGATGAAGGATTAATGACTCAGGTAAAGGGCGTCTTGCAGTGACTTGCGCCTCGTACGTAGGAGGTGCTCAAATAAACGTAAGAGAAAACCTCCCCCCCCCCCCCCAAATGAGAGAGTTCGCACTGGGGACTGAAGAAACTCCTTGGATAGGAGGACCTTTCCCACCATTAAATGCTCAGAGCTTTAGAGAAGGAGAGATCATGTAGATTGAGCCTGTTTACAAACCAGCAGGAGAGGGAGCTGGAGGGGGAGAGCTGTGAGGGGAGGTCAAGAGGCTAGTTACCCTGATAATGTGACAGGGCTAATAGAAAAGAAAAATTCGAGGTCTTCTGACAACCAGATTACTGCGTTATTTTCCCCCACATCATGCTGCCTTTTAAATGTGACCTGGGGGCGCCTGGGTGGCTCAGTCATTAAGCGTCTGCCTTCGGCTCAGGTCATGGTCCCAGGGTCCTGGGATCGAGCCCCACGTTGGGCTCCCTGCTCAGCGGGAAGCCTGCTTCTCTCTCTCCCACTCCCCCTGATTGTGTTCCCTCTCTCGCTGTGTCTCTGTCAAATAAATAAATAAATAAATCTTTAAAAAAAATAAAAAAAAATGTGACCTGGTTGAGAGGTGCCTGGCTGGCTCAGTGAGTAGAGCATACAACTCTTGATCCCGGGGTTTATGAGTTCGAACCCCATGTTCGGTGTAGAGATGACTTAAAAATACAATCTTTTAAAAAATAATAAATAAATGTTACCTGGTTGAGAAACACCTTTCTACGAACAGAGTTCGAACTGTCAGGTTGCATCTGATCCTCTTTGTGGTTTTCATGAAGAGTGGAGGAAAAGTTTCAGGTGTACAATATAATGATTCAACAATTCTATACCTTTCTCAGTGTTCATCATGCTGAGTGTGCTCTTTAATCCCCATCACCTATTTTCCCCATCCCCCCACCCCCCTCCCCTCTGGTAACCATCTGCTTGTTCTCTGTAGTTAAGAGTCTTTCTTTCTTTGTCTCTTTTCTCCTTTGTTCGTTTGTTCTGTTTCTTAAATTCCACATGTGAGTGAAATCACATGGTATTTGTCGTTCTCTGATTGACTTACGTCACTTCGCAGAATTCCCTCTAGCTTCATCCATGTTTTTGCAAATGGCAAAGTCTCATTCTTTTTTTTTATGGCTGAGTAATGTTCTATTGCATATAGATATCTATCTATCTATCTATCTATCTATCTATATGTATATATAAATATATCTATCACATCATGGACATACCATGGACATACCAAATGTCTATTCATCAGTTGATGGACACTTAAGTTGCTTCCATATCTTGGCTATTGTAAATAATGCTGCAATAAACGTATGTGTGTTTATATCTTTTTGAATTAGTGTGTTCTTATTCTTTGTGTAAATACCCAGTAGTGGGATTACTGGATCATATGGTATTTCTACTTCTAATTTTTTGAGGATCCTCCATACTGGTTCCCACAGTGGCTGCACCAAGCTTACATTCCCACCAACAGCGCATTACTCAGCCATAAAAAAAAAAAGAATGAGACTTTGCCATTTGCAAAAACATGGATGAAGCTAGAGGGAATTCTGCGAAGTGACGTAAGTCAATCAGAGAACGACAAATACCATGTGATTTCACTCACATGTGGAATTTAAGAAACAGAACAAACGAACAAAGGAGAAAAGAGACAAAGAAAGAAAGACTCTTAACTACAGAGAACAAGCAGATGGTTACCAGAGGGGAGGGGGGTGGGGGGAGGGGGGAAATAGATGAAGGGGATTAAAGAGCACACTCAGCATGACGAACACTGAGAAAGGTATAGAATTGTTGAATCATTATATTGTACACCTGAAACTAATATAACACTGTATGTTCATTATACTTGAATGAGAAAAAATTTTTTGAAGAGAGAGGTAAGAAAAGACATGGACTCAGGGTGGTTTGGGGAACGTAAAGGGAGAAAATGGCCTCCTGACAATATTTCTTGGAGTCCCGGTTCAGAGCAGGGTAACTTCCCTCACTCCGGACAGAGAAACAGGGGCAGAACACTGAGGAACTTGCCACCCACAGATCCATCCAGCCAGCTCTGCCTCCTTTGGTTCATTTTAAACCCTGCTTTTATAGCCCAATTCAGATTTGTTTTGTTTCGTACATACAATATCACTGAGTTCCAGATCCCTTACTTCTTAGCCCCAGGAATGGAAAACCCATTCCTGCTGCTTTGGTGTCACTCACCTCCTGGAGGGAAGGAGGAGGATGTTCCTCTTCTTAATGGAAACACATCACTTTGCTTCTGTCGGTTTCCCTCATTTCTTTTCCTTCAGTCAGGGAGATAGATCTGACCGAAGGACTTTTGTCTTTCAAAGCAGCTCTCACTTCATGAGTTTAGGATTAAAATTTTTTTAAAAAATGAATTAATTAACCAAAGAAACAGAAGTCAAGAATGAAAGAGAGAACAGAAAATAGAAGGGGAAAAAAAATCAACCTGGGTTGAGCACAAAATACTGATATTTTGGGTACCCAAGCTTGAAACTTGTCTCTGGCCTACCTATTCTCATGGACTCATAGCTCGGTGAGTTCTATTCTAAGAAGAAAAGAGACAACGTGCTCACAACTGTGCCCTGCCTTGAGATCCACGCTTACCCCCAAAGGGAGAAGACCACATCATCTGCTTACGTTAAGAATGCCTAGAATGAAATCAGAGGCAGGGGCAAGAACACTAACGGGGGAGGCTACCAACAGAGCAAAATCTGTGTCCCCTCTGAGGACAACCAGCCTGACCCACAGGGGGCTGAAGCAGGGGAGGAAGGAAACCCATCATGAACTGCAAGGGTGGTGGACAGAACCAGAGTGGGCAGAGAAGACAGGCCCCGGGAACTCTGCCGAGGGTTTATAACCATCAAAGGGATCAAAAGCTAAAAATATGAGTTATAACCATTCGTGTGGCCCCTTTTAAAACTCCAGGCTACCGTGGCCTGAGAAAATGAGCTGACATTGGTAATATCACCTGCTTCTGTTCTTTTCCTACAATTTAAACTCTACACAGGGTTATAATGAGGATCTCTAGTGGGCTGTGTTCATTCAAACTCACTCTTTTCTGTTGCAGGTGTTCCCAGTAAGAGAAATATGATTCTGGATTCTTAGGATTTAATTACGCACTGCTCTTCAAATACTGAAGTAATTCAAACTGTTATACCAGTGGGGTATATGATCTGTCTTAATTTTCTTCTGCGTGGGATGGGCTGGTAACGGAATCCTCCATTTTCTCATTCAGATTCCCTTGCAACTAATCACACACATTTGATAAATAGCAGGTCAGGGTTAGGGGTACCGTCTGTGTCCACAAGAGGATTTCTCTTCAAAGAAGCCATATAATGCAAAGAACCATGAAGTCAATTAAACAAGGAAGCTATTAAACTGAGGTGGTTCTAATATCTTAGCAGCCCATATAAGCAAACCAGAACCTAAGCCTGTAAATGCCTCAAGGTTAAGAAATCAAAATCTAGGACAACCAATCACAGCCAGTCAGTAAACCCACTCCAAATAAGGCAAATGCTTACTTACAGCCAATCAAATCATTCCCTTGAGTTGCTTCCGAATCCTCTCTATGATATAAAGTCTCTCTGGAACCTCTGTCTGTGGAGCACTCCTAACCACTTCCGGATTGAATCAGTTTTTACTCAAATAAACTTAAAACCTGTAATATGCTTCAGTCTATCTTTTTTAACAGAACTAAGTGACATGGGTCCAGAGGGTAAGAAAAATATTATTATTAGCTAGAGTCTTAGGCCCATCCCGTCTGGGTCTCAGTTTCTTCATGGCTTAAAAAAAAAAAAAGAGTCTTGCAGAAAACATCTCCTATGCATCTCCTCAGGGTTCTTACGAGAGCCACAAGAGATCATTTGTGAAACATGTTTTTTAACCTATAAAAGATCATAAATAATAAGGGACAACCTCATCCATCGGAGTAATAGGACTTTGCTTTCAGGTAAGTTAAAATAACTGTTTCCCGAACTGTGATATTACAATTTAAAAATTTATAAAATGTATCACTTTGGCTCATCATTCCCATGGGGTAACCTGAAGTACAGAGCAAAGAGGATGAAGATCAAATGCCTTCCCATCAGTTTCTGGGCAGTTTAATTCATATTAAAAATCTGTGGGCGATGCTTCATTCTAATATCCAATATTAAGCTTTCTCTCAAAGAACAAAGAAAATCTGTCCCAATACCAAGTTGCTTTTGTCCCTGGCATCTTCAATGCACATGGGTGTTTTCTGAAGGCTCTTTGCAAATCAGTGTGCCGCCAGCCTAAAGAAATATGGCCACACAACTTTTTCTGCCATCTTGGAGCCTGTGGAGGCCTGCTGGGAATAGGACTCTGATAACGCCAAATAACGTCTGGAAGGCTGTGGGGCCAAGGCCATTTTTGCTGGCTATAAGCGGGGTCTCCGGAACCAGAGGGAGCACACAGGTCTTCTTAAAATCGAAGGTGTTTATGCTCAAGATGAAACGGAATTCTATCTAGGCAAGAGATGTGCTTATGAGTACAAAGCAAAGAACAATACAGTAACTCCAACCAGTGTAATCTGGAGAAAAGTAACTCATGTTCATGGAAACAGTGGCATGGTTCATGCCGAATTCTGAAGCAACCTTCCTGCTAAAGCCATTGGCCACAGAATCCGTGTGATGCTGTACCCCTCAAGGATTTAAATTTAATGAAAAATAAAGGTGAAGATTTGTTCTCCTGTATTTTTGTTAAAAAAAAAAAAAAGAAGAAGAAAGAAATATGGCCACACACACCAAGAGTATGACTAAAGAGAATCATCCTTCCCATGAAAACTAGTGGATTCCAGTGAAGAGAATAAGAAAAAGATAACATTGGAATCTGTGGACAGTGACAGAAGAAGTGCGTCATCCTCTTAAACCCCATTTCCTCCACAATTTCATGTTAATAGAAGCCCAACCTCCAAAACACAAGTTCCCCATTGCCCAGGGGAAGTGACGTCAAAGAACTTCGAATATTTTTCAAATAACTTTCCTCAACACTCCATGCAACTGAGAAATCCCACAGGCCTGTAAATGTTAGCAAAGCCATTGTTCTCAGCTCTCAACTCTGTCTTTGGGTTTGGCTTTCTCTCTTCTTTTTATGGATGAATAACATTTTCTATCACGTTGTTTTTCTGGTTACTCTGGGAACCAGGCTCCTTTTGAATAAGCATCATCCTTTGTCCCAGGTTCTCTGGCCTTTACTTTCTCTTTCCTCATCTCTGCTAGAACATGAGATACACATTCCAGGAACCCTGTGGGGTACAGGGGAGATAGTGTGGGGTGGGACAAAAAGCTTCTGAAATCTTAAGAGCAGGATCACCTGGGAGAAGATGCTTCACTGCTTTGAGTCAGATTCCCACCTGGAAAACATGGACAATTGTGACCCTAGTGAGAATCCAGTAAGACTTTGCTCACTGACCCCTCCCCTACAAATTTCCTCCTGTCTACTGTCCCCTCCCTCAGTGAGAACCATTCCCCATCTTGTGTCCCTACTGTGGGGTTTACCAACTTCAATCACAATATTCAGGCACACTTGTTGCTATTTCTGTCTCCCCTCTCCAGATTAAAAACTTGCCTTATTTATTTTAGGAATCCCTAAATCATGCTGGCCAATGTGTTTTATGTAATGGGTTCTAATAAAATGTCTGCTGAAGGACTGACCTGTTAATCGACTAGTTGATTGACTGAATGGATGGTTACAAATGAAATCAACTTATAAAGCTCGAATCACCAGAAAAATGTAAGTCGTTATTATGTGGAATTCCATGAATCTGCTTTGAACTTAAGGTAATTAGGCCATTGCTCAAAGTCAAGGTGTAAGGGACTTCACAAGTGTTATTTCAGAGCATCTTTCGTTTTTGTTTAATCCAGACAGCCACCAAGAATTCACAAACTGTACAATAATAACACACTAAAAAACCAGTCCATGCAACAGAAATATTGAAAAATACTCTGCTGGTTAAGTTAGCGTTGCCTCTAAGAGACACAACAATGAAACAACACATTTGAAGTGCTTCCTTGGGTACAAACTGGTATCCTGGTGAGACCATTAATGCAGCAGGCCAACACAAAACACTGAGGTGACTGTCCTCAGATGCCCATTTCGTTTTTTATCAATTATACTGGGTATGAGAATACTTACAAGAAGTACTTGGGTTTGGAGGTGGGTTTTTTTGTCACTATTCAGTTCATAAATATTGGACACCAGCTGCGTGTTGGCCAAATCAAGAAATGCAAACACAGGTTTCAAGACGGGGTGTGGGTTGCATGAGAGGGTCTTGAGAAGAATGCAAGGATCATAACCAAGGCCGAATGTAAACCGTGAAACACACAGGTAACTCCCCGTGTAACGGGTCTAGAGACAGAGAGAAATTAACAGGAACTTGGAGAAGATCAGAATAGACTTCATGGAGAGGGTAGTATCTCTGATAAAAGTTAAGCTTTGAACAATATGTCAATGCCCAAAGATAGGGAGGATAGTACAGTAGGGCGGGGGGGTAGTGGGGGTTCTTGGAGGGGTGGGGTATGATGTTACACAAAAAGCCCAGAATGGAAGATCAGCTCCCATGGCTCTTTTTCATCATTTCCAGAAATTTCCATTCTCCCGGTATACTGATCTGACTCTGCTAATAACCAATTCAAAAATAGCTGCATTTAATGTAAAATAACACCAATATTATTACTGTGAAGATCTCTCCCTTCCACAACAGCGATGAATATTATTTTGAAGTAATGCATCAAATACTATATTTATATAATATCCCTAGAGAAATTATTCATAATTACAATACATTTGGGGTATACTGTAATTATATTTTTTAATTTTTATTAGCATTCAAAGCAAATACTTCTCAGCCTTTTCTGAAAATGATCTGTACTTAACATGGAAAAACCTTTTTTTTTTTTTTTTTTTTAAGATTTTATTTATTTATTTGACAGAGACACAGTGAGAGAGGGAACACAAGCAGGGGGAGTGGGAGAGGGAGAAGCAGGCTTCCCGCCGAGCAGGGAGCCTGATGCGGGACTCGATCCTGGGACTCCAGGATCATGACCTGAGCCGAAGGCAGACGCTTAACAACTGAGCCACCCAGGCGCCCATGGAAAAACCTTTTAATTATTAGAGTATAACTTCCTGCCAACTTCTACAACATTTTGTCCTTGCCAAATTCTGAGGTCTAGCATTAGAACAAGCTGCTTTAGAATATTCTTAAGAGCTGAGAAATGCAGCTGTGTAACTGGATGACATTCCTTAACTCCAAATTTGAGAGAGCAGTCTCTTCAATCTGAGATAGAAATAAAGAATTGTTTTAATAGAATGTCTCCCAGACTGGTGTTCTGCCAGATATGAATAGGCATTTCACACAAAATGGGACATGTTAGTGTAACAAAGTTAATTAAAAGTTTTTGTTTTCTCTACAAGACTGCTCAGTCATTAATATGTTTTTTTTTTTTAAGATTTTATTTATTTATTTGACAGAAATAGTGAGAGAGGGAACACAAGGAGGGGGAGTGCGAGAGGGAGAAGCAGGCTTCCCACTGAGCAGGGAGCCCGATGTGGGACTCGATCCCAGGACCCTGGGATCATGACCTGAGCCGAAGGCAGACGCTTAACCGACTGAGCCACCCAGGCGCCCCTGTTTTTTTTTTTTCTTAATTTTATTCATGAGAGACAGAGACAGAGAGGCAGAGGGAGAGGGAGAAGCTGTGGGACTCAGTCCCAGGACCCTGGGATCAGGACCTGAGCCAAAGGCAGACGCTTAACCCACTGAGCCAGCCAGGCGCTCCATGAGTATGTTCTTATAAATGGTGAATCTCTAAAGAAGGGACACATGCCAACATGCTTACTTTACAACGAAACGTTTTTTTTAGCCACATTCCCAGAATGTTGTTTCAAGAAATACCAATCTGAGAAATACTTATCCAACAAATTACTCTAGATTAAAGATAATTCACAAGTCAGCTTTGGGAGGTCAGTGGACCTCCACAGAAACTTTCCCCATCATCCAACAAAGAGCATGCTTAGCAAAACAAACAAACAAAACCCCATAAAAAAATAGAGTATGAATCTGAAAACAAAACAAAACAAAAATCGTATGAACTGTGTGGTAAATGCCACTTAGGTAATTCTTTTAAGACATCAGAACAAAAACTTCAATCGTGAATTGCAAAGAGACACTGAGATTTTCCTGTAGTATAAAACGTATTTGATGTGCTGATAAATTGGTAGTTACCATGAGATAAGTAGATACACAAGCTACGTTATAGGGGTTTCCTCACTTGCTGAGCACTTGGCATCAGAATCTCTCTTTAACAACTTTACAAAATTCACTAACCAAATAAAAAAAAAAAAATCACTTCAGTGAATCTGCATATGCACGCCAGAAAAAACATTTCGGCAGCACATAACCCACCCACCCGGAAAAGTCGCCTCTGGGCTTTTCTCCAGACAGGCTCCCACACTCTTTGATCTACAGTATTGTGTAGATAACTGTAGGTAACACGTATAACTGTCACCTCTCTCGTGTTACTAAGGGAAAGTTCTACCAACAGAGGAGAAAGCTAGAAAGGCCCGTGAAGAAAGCAGGTATGTCTAAAAGGGATGGAAAAGCCCAAAAATTAGAAGTGAAAAGACATAAGCGTGGCCATACCCGTGTCCCCATCTGCCAAGGCTATGACTTTTTTTTCCTATGTGTGAAAACTTTGGAAGATATCTGAAGTTGCGGTTGGTTCCAGAAAACTTCACTGTATTGTGTAAGTACGTGAGAGTGATTTAGTGATTTGGGAGGAAGCTGTTCTGTGTTTTCCTAGAAATGCTTTCCAATTTTTCCCATTTAAAATAATAGGATTATAGGTTACCACTATTCAAAATTTTAACATCTAAAATCTTTGCTCAGATTTGGAGAAGGAAAGATTCCTGAACATGTATTTGAACTATTCACAGAACAGGTGGTTTGACACCTGCCGAAATAAAGAGTTAGTCTTTTTCCGAATAGGCAACTTGGGAGTGTAGGACTTTAATCCCGCAATACTGCCATTACTTAAAATATTTTTCAACACCTCTTCTAAAATTGCCTTTAGTTTGTGGCATAGACTTTTAAATCTCCTCGGTGGTGAGAAATTTTCAGCAATTATGGGTGGATTTGATTTGGGGACTAGACAAAAAGACATTCAGAGCCAGATCTGGAAAATAAGGTAAAAAATGTTTCTTCCACGAAGTGGTATTTTGCTCACCTGGAATCTCCGTGTGCAGCAATGACATCACATTTCTGGTGTGACTTATAAGGTGGTTTTGAAGGCAGTGGGATAGGAGGAATTCCAAAGTGTTTTTACGAATGGCAGCAACATTAGAAAAGACACCTTTTTTCCAAAATGAATGTGAAGAATAAAACTTCTTGTTATAAATAGATAGGGTGGTCCGAAATAGTTCCCATTACATCCCCCTCCCCCCCGCATTTTGTTCAAAACAACTTGTCCACTTAAGGCAAGTCCCTAAAGAACTGGATACCTACCTATTTTCATCCAAATGGGTTATTTCCCTTTCAAGTATTATCTGGAAGGAGACTTACTCTGTCTTCTCTGAATCCCTTCCATGTATAGGACAGAAAAAAAACCAGATAGGAGATTTAAAAAAAAAAAAAAAAGCCACAGTTGGTGGATGGTGGATAGGAAGTGGAAGGAAGGTAGACCGCAGGTATCATCAAACTTTTTTTTTCTTTTTTCTTTTTTTTTTTTTAGAGAATTTTTTTTTTTTTTAAAGATTTTATTTATTTATTTGAGAGAGAGAGAGCATGAGAGGGAGGAGGGTCAGAGGCAGAAGCAGGCTCCCCGCCGAGCAGGGAGCCCGATGCGGGACTCGATCCCGGGACTCCAGGATCATGACCTGAGCCGAAGGCAGTCGCTCAACCAACCGAGCCACCCAGGCGCCCCAAACTGTCTTTTAACCTGGAGGCCCATCAGATCCGCAAGGCAGAGAATGTTTCAGACTCTCCCAAGACCTCTTAAAGCAACTACATCAACCAGTGATGGTTTTCCAACACAGTATTTTGTTTTTTACTTGAATTTCCAGGAACCTTCAAGCTCCAGTCCTTTTGGCCCGGAGTGATAAAGCAATGGGCATGGAAGACACCTGCCTTCCAGTCTCCATCCCGGGCCTGCAGGTGGGAACGTGACCCCCGAGGCAGAGAATTCTGTTTTGTTCACTAGTGAGTCCCAAGAGCTTATAAGAGACCCTTGTAGATACTCAATAAATACTTGCAGGGAAAGGGGTTCATCTCTCTAGGCCTCAATTTCCTTATCTGTTAAGTAAGGATGCTGGTTTAGACCAAGAGATTCCAATCATAGGGGTCCAGTAGTTACTAACAGAGCCTCCTCTTTCTTCTTCCCTCTCCTTTCCCGGGGTAGAAAGCTCTCCCCAAGCTAGACCCAAGGGCAGAAAATCAGTTGTGTCTTCCTTGTAGCGGATTACCATTTCTATTATCAATGGGCACTTCACGTTCATAAACTCAACATTTTCCAGAAATGAAAATAAAGGGGGACAGAAACTACTGGCCACCCACAGAACATCCATGCTTTTCTTTTCTCGGGAGCAGAACTCAGTTTTGCTGGAACTATCCTATGTTCAGCTAAAACAAACAGAAAACTTTTCCCTACCTCCCCTGGGGTTACTGTAGTTAGATGACAGGGCTCTGGGCTAAGAAGAAAGCAGTAACATTTCCTAAAAGAAGAACAGAATCGCCCGACAGCACCACATTTGGCCGGAGGCATGGGTACAATGCTGAAATGCTGGAGGTGTTGTATTTGTCACACGGGTCACGCCAACATGGTCAATATCCCCCAGCATTGACCCCCTGATGAGGAAGTTCTTTATGCCTAGTTCTTAAAGTCAAGCAAATGATTCCTAAGGGAGCCCAGAACTGCTAAGAAGAACTTTCTGGAGCCTTTATTGATAGCATTGATCCATCCGTAGCCCTTTTGGGGACCAGAGTTCTGAAGCAAAACCTTTGGGTATCAACAAGAGCAAGGCCAGAACGAACACTCCTCACCCACCTCGCCACCGTGACTGTTTTGTTTTCTAGAAGCTTCTGGGCACTGCGCGTCACCCAAAGGTACTGACAGGCCCATAGCTGAAGTCTAGCTCATCTTGTTTTGTGTGAGAATCATTTTTATGTCCTTCCCCCCAAATCCTATGAATTAAAGATGATCCTTATGAACACAAATATGGCGTTTTACTCTCTTAGAAAGACAGGGTTTCATTCCGTGAATAGGTAGCACCTGTTCCCATCCTTTGGCTTCTCCTCCTCCTCATCCAGAGTTCCATCCATGCGTGACACAGTCACTTTTTGGCTGTAGCTCAATAGAGCCAAGCCAGCAAAAACAGGGGAGCTCATCAGTAAGGTAACAGAATTTTCTTCATGCCTTAGAAATTTTACTCCTGCGTACTCACCAAACTCAGCACAAGAATTTAGGAAGGAAGAGATATGGCCAATTGTCAGGTTCAGGAGAGAAATCCATGAAAGTAGCTGGGAAATTTTACCCGAGGATGAGTTCTTTAAAAGAAGGCATTTATTTAAGGCAATGGAAGGGTCGATCTTGTTTACATTTAACATTTTAATGGTTGGAAGGTTAAGGTCTTGGAGCAAGAATTGTTGCTACTCACCTACAAGCAACTGATTGTATTTTAGTGAACCTGACCCTCTTACAGGTATTTAAGGAGGCCTATTATAATGTCAAGCCCTGCTCTTTTTCCTGGAAGGAGGAAAGAGAAGAATTAACTCTACAAAATGGCACCGAGTCACAACAAAGCCAGCCTACCCATCTGCCTTCAGGGGACCTAAAAAGAAAGAACAGACAGCGAGTCTGAAAAGGACAGAGGGGAAGGAACACCTGAGAAGTGAAATTTCATGCTAAGTTCGCTGCAGAGAAACAGGAGATAGACTCTCATGAGGGGACTTGAGGTAGTTCCTCCCATTACAAGCCAGGGTTCTGTGGCTGATTTCTCTTTCTCTCTCTGCCCCTGTTCCCCCTCTGCTCCCAAACTCCTGCTCGTCCCTGCAGGATGCAGGTAATTAATAAGCACCCTGAGATGCAGGGCCTTGTCATCAGGCCTCAATGTCTTCCCGAATGTCTAAGATAACATGAATTTGGGGTTTTCTAAACCAGTTGCACACATGGACCCCAAAAAAGAAAACTTAACACTTACAACTACTATCGATGGCCTTTTCTCAGTGAAACGTGTTTTCTTCCATCTCATGCTGCTATTTAAATAGCCAGTTCCACTGGAAATGGATCCTCGGGAGAGACTGCCATGCTGTCCAGGGTGTGGAGAGAAGGCAGTTGGTCTCCAAGGGCGCAGATACCAGTGCCCAGAGTCAGAGCTGCCTCAGGAGTGGCCGCCTCCCTCCTGCACAAAGCCAGCCCCAGGTGGATACAGCCTAGATGAAAGAAAACAGGTGAGGAAGAGCAGGTCGGCAGCAGAAAGCACCTGAGCCCCATCTTTAGACCAAATAGGAAGTTAAAATAATAGCATGGCAGAGACGAAAGGAAGAACCTTCTGGCGTCAGACCCCAATTCCCTAATATGAGCTTTCATTTTTTTTTTTTTCTACAAAAGATGCTCTCAGCTATGGGGACACGTTGGAATCACCCAAGGAGCTTTAAGGAAAAAACCTGATGTCTGCTCCCATGCCAAACCAATTAAATAAGAATATCTGAGGGAAAGGGGCAAGCTCTGGGGGAGGGGGTGCAAACAACTCCCCCAGAAGAGGCTAATGTGACAGGAGGGTCCACTCTCCCTCGACTCCATCATCCCCACCTTGATCAAGCATTTGACATTCGACACACCTCCGAAGACGAAGAATTCACTGACCTTCCACGGAATTCCATTCCACGTTGAGACCATTCTGAGGTTTGAAGGTTTTCCTTATGTGGAGGCTCCACCCACCTTGCTTTAAGGGCCACCAATTTGTTCTTGCTCCGCCCACAAGGGGCACGGAAATCCACATAACATACACATCGAATCTGGGAAGGGTACAAACCCAGAGGAATTTCTTTGATAGTACAGTTGGCAAGCTGAGGGCAAATTGAAGAGAATGAAATCCAACAGGTATCAGCATCCTCTCTTTTATTATACTTAGTGCTAAGAAACACAGGCAAGGGCAGAGGATGGGGGAGAGAGGGCTTTAACAGCAGGAGTGCTGTGAGGGGCCTCCAGCGCGGGGATGGAGGGTTGGGGGGTGGTACCTCGAGCTGAGTCACCTGGGGGATGTAGCTGCCCATTCAGCTCATGCTCTCCCAGGCTGCATTTGCAGACGAGTGAGCCCCAGAAAGGGGCGGGGGGCGCCCGGGCACTCAGGAAACACACCAGCAGCTGAGGACTAAAGGGACCACCCTTCAAAAGAGATCTAGAAAACCAGAGAATGTGAACCCCATGGTGATAGATTTTTAAATGTCTTCAATAAAGAACTGTTGGCAGGAAAGCTGCTGAAAAAGACAACATTAAAATGGCAAGAGGAAACTCACATTTGAGTCGAGGCTCTGGGCCAGGTGTTCCAAATCCATCCCTTCCCGGAAGGATCAAGACAGCCTCTGAGGTTACCTGATGATCTAAAAGGAAGGTGTTTCCCTGGTTTCAAGGACTAAAACCAGGCAGGGGGAGTAGACTTGAAGCTTAAAGGAGACAGGTACCTTCAACTCCTTTTTCTTTGCGTTTTGGGTCTCCTCGGGAGAGGACTCAAGTAATCATACTCCTCAGTTGGTGGGACTCAGTCCACTGGTCTGGAAAGACTCCTCGCTTACTTATTTGCTCATTAACTCCTTTATTGGTTTATTCGCATGTGTATATATATATACTTTTTTAAGATTTTATTTATTTTTCGACAGAGAGAGACACAGCGAGAGAGGGAACACAAGCAGGAGGAGCGGGAGAGGGAGAAGCAGGCTTCCCACCGAGCAGGAAGCCCGATGCGGGCGGGGCTTGATCCCAGGACTCTGGGATCATGACCTGAGATGAAGGCAGATGCTTAATGACTGAGCCACCTAGGCGCCCACATGTATATATATATTTTTTTTTTCTTCAGTGTGATACTATTTTTTTATTTATTTTTTTATTATGTTAATCACCATACATTACATCATTAGTTTTTGATGTAGTGTTCCATGATTCATTGCTTGCGTATAACACCCAGTGCTCCATTCAATACGTGCCCTCCTTAATATCCATCACCAAGGTAACCCATCCTCCCACCCCCCTCCCCTCTAGAACCCTCAGTTTGTTTCTCAGAGTCCATAGTCTCTCATGGTTCATCTCCCCCTCTGATTTCCCCCCTTCATTCTTTCCTTCCTGCTATCTTCTTTTTTTTCTTTTTAAATCCCACTAGTATTTCTCTCCCTTTCCAAAAGCAACAGTGTATATTCTTTTCTTTGCCTATGTCCTTGAAGAATTTTGTAGGTGTCCTGTACATTTTCCTTTCCTCTATTTTGCCATTTTCCACTAGAGTTTGTACATTTCTTGTTAATTTGCAGGAGTTCTCTGTGTGTTCTAGATATCAGTCCCTTTTGGGCCTTCGCCACTTTATTTACAGTCTGTTAACACTCTAATCTTTGTAATAATAACATTTCCCAGATGTCATGAAAATCATATTTTTTTTGGTATGGATTTTACATCCGAAGTTTTACTAAATCCGTCCCTACCTTAAAGTCGTGACAAATTCTCCTACATTTTCTTCCTATAACGGTATCATTTCAGCTTTCATATTTAAATTTTAATTCATCTGGAATCTACCATGGTGAGTGGTGTTAGGATAAGATCAGTCTTATTTTTCTCCTTATAATGAGTCTGTTTTTCCAGTATCATCTACTAGATGATCCTTCCTTTCCCCCATTGACTTGTGTGCCACCTCCATATTATATCAATTTCTAATCTGTGTCTGAGTCTGTCTTAAGCTCTTTATCCTGTTGCATCGTTCTATTGGTCTGTCCTTGCACCAGTAACACACTGGTTTTATTACTATAGCTTTGTAGTAGGTCTTAACAGGAATGTTACCCCCACTTACTCTTCTCTTTCAAGATTGGCTTACTATGAAAAACTTCTGGAGATGTGAAGTACAACATTGTGCATACAGCTAACAATATTCTGTATGCTTAAAAAAATTGTTACAAGGGTAGATCCCTTATGATGTGTCTTCCAGAATTTTTTTAAAAAGAGCCTGGCTGAGGCACCTGGGTGGCTCAGTCAGTTAAGCACCTGCTTTTGGCTCAGGTCATGATCTCAGGGTCCTGGGATTGAGTCCCATGTCAGGCTCCCAGCTCAGCGGGGACCCTGCTTCTCCCTCTGCCCCTGCCCCTCCACCCTGCTCATTCTCTCTCCTGCTCTCTCTTTCAAATAAATAAAGTATTTTAAAAAAATAAAAAGAGCCTGGCTTACTATTTGTGGACTTCATTCTGTATAAATATTAGAGTAAAACTTGATAAGTTTACTAAAAAAAAAAAATCCCAGTGGAATTTTTATTGAGATTGAATGGAAATTAGAGATCGTTTAGGAGGAATCACCATCTTCATGTTATCAAGTGATCTCGTCCAAGAACATGAACCGTCTCTCCATTTATTCAGATCATCTTCTATGTTCTCTATTTACATCTTAACTTTTCTCCATAGAGCATGTGCATACTCTTGAATAAGTTAATTCCTAGATCCAGTCTTTCTTGCAGGAATTCCTCAAAGTGGACTGATAAGAGAAATGGTATCACTACACCGCGGTTCGCCCTTATCGGTAGGGAATATGTTCCAAGACTCCCAGTAGACGCCAGAAACCACAGACAGTACTGAATCCTCTATGTATATGTTTTTTCCTCTACATACAGTCTGATGATAAAGTTTAATTTCTAGATTAGGCACAGTAAGAGATTAACAACAATAACGAACAGTAAAATAGAACAATTATGACAATATACTACAATGAAAGTTCTGTGAATGTGGTCTCTCCCGATCAAAATATTTTTTCCTTGCACTACATTCAACCTCCTTCTTGGGGCCATGCGAGATGACACCACGCGGTGTGGTGACGTGAAGTTAGGTGCATGAAGCAGGCTTGTGCTGTAGCATTAGGCTACGCACGGTACTGGCCAGAAGGTGCACCCTCTGCTTCCGGACCGGGTTGACCTCGAGTAACTGAAACCACATAAAGTAAAACCATGGAGGGGCACCTGGGTGGCTCAGTCGTTAGGCATCTGCCTTCGGCTCAGGTCATGATCCCAGGGTCCTGGGATGGAGCCCCGCATCGGGCTCCCTGCTCAGCGGGGAGCCTGCTTCTCCCTCTGCCCGTTCCCCTGCTTGTGCTCTCTCTCTGTCTCAAATAAATAAATTTAAAAAAAAAATCATTTGCTTTGGGGCACCTGGGTGGCTCAGTCGTTAAGCGTCTGCCTTCGGCTCAGGTCATGGTCCCGGGGTCCTGGGATCGAGCCCCACATGAGGCTCCCTGCTCTGCGGGAAGCCTGCTTCTCCCTCTCCCACTCCCCCTGCTTGTGTTCCTTCTCTCGCTGTGTCTTGCTCTGTCAAATAAATAAATAAAATCTTAAAAAAAAAAAAAAAAGTAAAACCATGGATAAGGGAAGCCTACAGTGTAAAAGAGAAGCCTCTGGCTAATATGGGATTTTACCAGTACATTCGTATCTGGTGCTATCTGGCAAGAGCAGCTGCATGCAAAGTAGCTAACCCGGCTGGCATGCGCCCCTCCAGTCAGGACCCTTCACGTCCTTGGTCTCTCCTCCATCCCAGGTGTGTGAAAGCCAGCACAGACTTAGAACTGTAAGCTCTGCACCCCAGACCTGAGGTCTCTGTTTCTGCCTGAGGTTGCTGTTCGCCTTCCCAGTTTAGCACCTCAAGCAGATCAAGGTCTCAGGGAAGCCCGTGAAGAAGCAGATTTCAGCTCAGTGCCCGGAAGGACTTGTGTCCCAGCTGTCCTAGGATGGAGTGGCTCACAGGTAGTTACAACCTCACCTCGGAGAAGAGGGCATTCCCTCAGCCTGGTCAGAGAGGAGCGATGGAGCCGTGTCCTGCAAACCGTGGGCTCTGTGCTCACTGCCAGTTCTGATGTTTGGGGGTTCCCAGGGTCCAGGTGCCTCTTTTTGTCACCCAGGCTCAGCTTCCTTTACAGCTCTACTCCCCTTGTGAATCAGGGGTCCCCGCCTAGCACTCGAGTCTGGAGTATATAGAGCTCTAATCTGCTGGGGACGTGGGGGGAAAGAAGGGACAAAGGAAGGACCTGGCTCCCTTGTGGCACATCTTTGGGCGCAGTGGGCATCACCCAGGCTCCAAAATTCCAGCTGGTATTGAGGAAACCACACATCCCTGAGAGGGGTGCACCCACATACATCCTGTGAACCTTAGTCATTAGCCTAGATCCATAAAATGAGCTGAGCAGTTTTCACTCTCTTCCATTGTCTGCAGTGTCTAGTATGAGTTAGAAAAAAACTGTTTCTTGAAAGTTTGGTAGAATGTACCGTAAAAACAATCTGAGCCTGGGGTTCCAGGGAGCAGAAGCTGTTAAATTCCATTTCAACTGACTTAACCTTTATGGTTTTATTCAGGTTTCCCATATGTGTGCTAGTTTTGCCCTCATATTTTTCAAGGAACATAGCCATTTCATCTGTTTTAACTTCGTTCGCATAGGGGAAAGTAAATCCCATAATTGGATAAGTGGAGTGCACCCAAACAGAAGAAATCAGTTGTGTAAATGAAGAACTGTTGAATTGTGAGGCGAACCTGCGCCACCAGGGAGGGGCCAAGGTTTCCAAGTTACAACGGTCCCATTTATCGGGCTCGCTGCGATGTGATGCCATCTAGTGGTCCTTGTCTGCTCTGGCTTAAATGCACATTGGAATAAATCTGGGACCCGAGGCTGGCCAAAATTTCCAGGTCAGTGTTAGCATTTCCAGAAGTTTCCCTGGTTGCCCAATGCTGCAGATTTGGGCTAAAGAGATGCCTGCTCCCTCTGAAGCCCCTTCAGTGGTGGCCTACAGATGCCCCCACCTTGATCTCACGCCCCGACAGTGGCCTTCCCAGAATAGATGAAAACTTGAGCCCACAGTCATTTGAGAACAAGGGCAGGATACACCATCAAGTCCGGTATATGTTCATGCTATTGTGAGATGTGAAGGTAATTTTTTATTATTTTTTTAATATTCCTGTTGTCTCTTATTTGGCCATTCTCATTCTGTAGGATATTTAATTTTATCTTCTTCTTCCTCAACGCTTTTGGATAAAAGTTTGTTGATCTTATTTGGTCGAAGAGAGAGGGCTTTTGATTTTGTTCATCATTCAATTTTTTATTGAGATGTAAATGGTTTTTTATTGATAGATAATTCATGCGCTGTCAAACTTACCCTTTAAAGTGTCCAATTCACAGGTTTTTAGTATAGTCACAAGAATATGCAGCTGTGGGGCGCCTGGGTGGCTCAGTCGTTAAGCGTCTGCCTTCGGCTCAGGTCATGATCCCAGGGTCCTGGGATCGAGCCCCGCATCGGGCTCCCTGCTCCGCGGGAAGCCTGCTTCTCCCTCTCCCACTCCCCCTGCTTGTGTTCCCTCTCTCGCTGTGTCTCTGTCAAATAAATAAAGAAAAATCTTTAAAAAAAAAAAAAAAAAGAATATGCAGCTGTTACCACTATTTCTGGATCATTTTCACAACCCCAAAAAGAGCACCTACACCCATTGGTCACCACTTCCCATCCCTTCTTTCCCTGCCCTCCCTCCCCCCCTGGAAACCACTGATCTGCTTTCTGTCTCTGTGGATTTGCTACCCTGAACAGTTCATATAAATCATGCAGGATGTGGCCTTGGAGGTCTGGCTTCTTTCATTTGGCATTATGTTTTCAAGTTTCACCCCGTGGGTAACATGTATCAGTTGCCTCCTCCTTTTTATGGTGGAATAATATTCCACCGCATGGATATACCATATTTTGTCCATCCATTCATTAGTTGGTGGACATTTAAGCTTCTCCTTTGGGCAATTATGAATAATGCTGCTGTGAACATCCACGCCCAAGTTTTTGTGTGGACATATGCTTTTGGTTCTTCTGAGTATATACCTAGGAGTCAAATGGCTGGGTTCATATGATAAATCTCTGTTTGACTTGTTGAGGGACTGACACATTTTTTTCCACCATGGCTACACCACTTCCCGTTCCCATCAGTGAGATGAATAAGGGTTTCAATTTCTCCACATCCTCGTGGGTATGGAAAGGTATCTCATTGTGGTTTTGATTTGTATTTCCCTAATGACTAATGATGCTGAGTATCTTTTCACACATTCATTGGCATTTCATATTTTCTTTGGAGAAATGTCTATTCACACTTTGCCTATTTTTAAATTGGGTTATTTAAATTTAAATTTAAATTGTTGAATTGTAAGAGCTACATATACTCTGGTGACTAGACTTTATCCACCACCTTGGGACAATTCCTTTGGCTAAGATTTTACCTCTACTCAGAGAGAAGCAGCATTGAGAGGAGGAGTCTCCTGAGATAGTAATCCATTAGCCCGGGGCAAATGGAGGGGCAAAGGTTGTAGCCGTAAATAAGATGGGCATAGGCCAGCTTGCATGTGTTTTTATCAACTGTTTAACCCATCGGGGCTCTGGCCTTGTCTGGATTTTACCATCCCAACATCAAATATTTGAATCTTTGCTAAGTTTTCTGAAATAAATCCCAATTTTTAGTCCACGATCTTGAGGCTATTATTGATCCCTCTGCTCTACATTTGTGAAATGGAGATGATGTCCTTGCAGCACTGTCTTGAGGATTATATGATGTAATGTGTAGGAACACTTGGCTTCTAGCTAAAATATTTGATCCTCTTCCCTTCACTTGACTGTTTATTCTCACATTCTGCTTTCCAACATCTTAGTCTCTTATACAGATGCTCACTGTTTAAATATAATGAAGCTATTCTTCCACTACTGTAAATTATAAAGACCTTGGCTGGCCGGCTACAGGAAGAGGTACTTTGGTCTAGTTAGATAACTACATATAGGGGCGCCTGGGTGGCTCAGTTGGTTAAGCGACTGCCTTCGGCTCGGGTCATGATCCTGGATCCCCGGGATCGAGTCCCGCATCGGGCTCCCTGCTCGGCGGGGAGTCTGCTTCTCCCTCTGACCCTCCCCCCTCTCATGCTCTCTGTATCTCATTCTCTCTGTCTCAAATAAATAAATAAAATCTTTAAAAGTATCTTAAGTGGTGATAGTTTAAAAAAAAAAAAAAAGATAACTACATATAGACATACATCTCCAGCTTTCTAGGATCAGGTTATGTCCTACAAGGTTAAAAAAAGCTCTAGGTTAAAAGCTAGCCTGTTTCCTGATTGCATTTCTGATTATGGCTTGTTGTTTATCATTTATTTCCCATAGGTGTTGCTGAATGGACTTTTACCCCAAAGCTTCATTTGTTAAAAAGAACATTATTGACATAAAAGAATCCTCACTAGAGCTCCAAGGAAGATATACGGCTCTGTTTTTTTTTCTAGACATCTAATAGCAGCAAGCACATATTTTATTAAAAAGATTTAAAAGACCATTGTTTACAAAAATGACACAGGGAAATCTGAGTCACAATTTATTTCTAAAAAAATATAATGGGAAGAATAAGTCATACAGTAGACATATGAGGAGTTGAGAAACTTTTTTTTTTTTTTTAGTCAGTGTCTGAGATTATATCCTCCTTGTAAAAAATAATTTCACCATTTCAGGATAGTCTGAGAAGGAAGCCAATCAGCCAAAAAGAATTCTCTAATTTTCTTCAGCATATAATATCCATCCAAGGGAAAGGGTAATTTTAGAAAATTAAGAGCCTCATATCCCAAAGGGAAGGCAACCCCCCAAGGTGATATTTTTAGTTTTGTATATGGTTTCTCCTTTATGCATATAAAAGTTCTCACCTTCAAAAAGCCTTGAGGTACGGTTTGCTTTTAATTTTGTATCATTTTCATGTTGGTGTCACTCTGTGGTCAAAAAGCTTCCTCGCCCTTCATATGAATGAGGCCAGTTCTTCCTCAAGTGATTTCACTAAAGAGAACACTATTAGTCTTAGGCCTACCCAGTAGCCATCTAATCCATTCTGGTTACATTTACAAAGAATAGTCCTTAAATTCCATATTCCCATTGGAATTCTGTGCATTACCAAATAAATTAACCCTAACCTGATGAACTTTATAAATATAATGATTTGCAAGAGGGGCTTGACATTTCCTCTTTAAACCATGTCATTGTCACCTCGGACCCATTACATAATGGATCCCAGGCTATGGGAAGAAAACTCTCATGACTCTCATCTCCTGATGTTGCTTCTGAGCTGCTAGAGAGTTAAAAATGTAATTTCTGCCAATGAAAATTGCCTTCCCTGAAATTCAACAATTTCATGGTAACTCTCCATCCCTATTTAATTTTTATGTGCTATCATTTGGATAAAATTTCATGTAATATCATCAAATCAGTTCCCTTTGGGGCACAGTGATTTTCACATGGTCAACTCGATAACCATTAGGCAGGTATGTAGCTTGGTGTTTCCCAGAATCGCCATTTTTCCTTTCTTAGATTCAGGAGTATTTTCTACTAAAGAGGCAAGATACCTTCCAGATTTTAGAAAAAAGAATTTGTGGCTGGATTTGTTCCCAACTTTCACCACCCAAGCTCAACCTGCCATTCACTCATTTGCTACCTGAACGCCCACAAACCTAGCTCTGTTCTCCACCACCCCACCGAGAGCTCCGGAAATCCCACCTTCCTAGTGCTGGGATCCACTGAAGGCATGTAGACAGGTGGTGTTCTGACCTGACTGTGCATCTGACTCACCAGGAAACTTATTAAAACACACTGCTGATTCAGTAGGTCTGATGTGGGCTCAAGAATTTGTGTTTCTAACAAATGATGCAGATGCTGTTGGTGCAATGACCATAATTTGGAAACCACTGCATAAATCCCAGGGCATTAACCTCCCGCCTGGAAAGGTACTAACCTGTCTCAATACACACCAACTTCAGAGATAGAAAAGACTGGAAAAACAGCTAAAACCGTCAAGAACTCATTTGTGGTCTACACCAACTCTAAAGATGGTAGATTTTGTAAATCACTTGCTAAATCTGGCAGAGTCCCTGGCCTTCTGGATTCTGGACCTTGCTCCCTTATCTAGATTTTCAGAATTTTTCCGACTCCCTCTGCTTCACTGCTGGACTGCTTTTACCCTGGTCTCAGTATCATGGCATCATTGTTATATAACTTCTGACTCTGATAAAAGCCTGATGAAGAAAACCTTTAGTCCATTTTCTAAAAGCAGATGAAAACTGCTCCCCAGGTCAGGATTCCTCTACAGGCACAAGCCCCTTTAAGGGTTTAACATTTATTAGCAATTCAGTAAGTCCCTGTACATTTTCAACTGTCTCCAAACTCATAGGGAGGGGAAGTACCTGATATTAGCTTCCACTATGGCAAATACTTTAAGAGCTTGTGAACAATTCCAAAAGGCAAAATCATGCCCTCGGTGAGCTCATGGCTGCAAAAAAAAAAAAAAAAAAAAAAAAGGCTGTGTAAGGCCGGGACAAGGGATAATGTGGCTGGGAGTCACATCCTGCTGACAGCCCCCATAATCCATTTCTCCTCAGTCCGGGCCATTCACAGCACCCTCACAATACAGCTTAGGCTCTCTTGGAGTCCCTGGCACACAAGAGGTTGGCATAGGGCCCTGCAATTTTCATCATGGAGCAAAATCATGTACTGATTACCTTAGGACTTATGCTGTGGGTGAGATAGTTTGGGGAGCAGTCACGGACAATCTTTATGAAAAACAAACATCGCCCCCCCCCCCCCACGAAAAACCACCCCTTCTGAATTATCTTCTCACAACTAACACCATGATTTCAGACACTGCCAAAGCATATTAACAACTACAACTGATTTCTGGCAAGGAGTGCGGATGAAGCCCAAGTCAGAAGAACTTATGTTGGGACCCGGAGCTGGCCCGGGTTATATATGCAGCCCCAGCCTCTATGTGACAGACTCAGAGAGGAGAAAAACCCAACTCTTACAATATCCAAAATAAGCCTGCCACCCTGGCCCCTGAGTCCATGGAGAACACCATGTCAGCCATGCTCCCCACCCTCTGTTGTAGCTGCCGCCTTGACTCAGCTTGTCCCCGGTCACGTTTGGGGAAAGACAACCTCACACTGCAGAGCCATGAAATTCACTGGTGTCGGCCAAATGTAACAGGGAGACCCCTAGCTGCAAAAGCAAGGGTGGGGGTTCCCCTCAGGGTCTTCATTGCTGGAGGCAGGAAAGGCCAGAGAAGGGAGCGAGGCCCCCGTCGGTCCACACACAGACAGGAGGGAGTTGGAAGCAGCCCCTTCTGCTTCCCAGCACCATCTCCACCATCTTCCTCCCCCGTCATGAGAAAACCTCTCCCATCACCACTTAACTTTTGTTGACTGATTATACCTTAGGGTAAATGAACCCCCAGGCTTCATCTCAGCCAGGTAGTGACTTTTATCCGTCTTATCGCTGGGTACAGAATGAAGCAGCAGGTACCTGGAGGGCAAATTTGTAGGGAATACTTAAGAACTGTTTCCTGGAAACAGAGGGGAGATGGGAGGTGGGAGGCATGAGCCAGTGGAAAGCGGCACCCCGTAAACACAGACTGAGGGACTGGAGCCTCTAGGTCCCCAGCATAAATATCCCAACCATCGTGGGGCATCGGCCTGAATGCAAAGAGCCAGCCCTGTCCTTCCCCACCCACCCCAGTGCCTCCCAGCCAGATGCCAGGATCCCACAGCCACTTGGACACATGGCGGTGTCTCTGGTTATCACAAAAACTCAGGAGGAGGCCTAGCATTTCCCAGATTCTTTACTCATCTTTTCAAACCAGACGGAGGGTAGTAGGTCACTCTGTCAACGGCTCTTGCTGGGTCACACAAATGTCCAGTGATTCACCTCAACGAGCAGCTTCTGATAAACAGATTTGGAAAACACAGCTTAGGCCTGAGGTCACAATATAGGCTTTACCCTCAACCTACTGTGTCCAGGAAGTCAATGTAATGGAAAAGGATATAACCTAAAAATAAGGATAGCAAGAATTATGAACAGGGCAGTTTCCTAAAAAGGGAGTGTGAGTAAATCAGCAGTGATTGTCACCGTTGGTACAAGGACCATGACTGGAACCAGATATTTGGGTGGATGAGATGCAGTCACTTTGTGTTGCATTTACATGTCTGAGGGGGCTAACTCTTTATTATGAAAAGGTTCAAAAGAGAACAGTGTCATCAACTCTCATCACTTCAACCTTACATAATTCAGTATGTCATTTCTATAACATGACATTTTCTGACATAACCAGGACACCACTGCTGTCCTTAATAAAATTCCTTGATATTATCTGGCATCCCCAGTCCACATTCAATCCTGAGGAGCGACATGTTTTTATTTTATATAGAGTGCGAGAAAACTGATAATATTGGAAAATCGATTATAGTAACGCTGACTATAGATACCGAACAACCCTCAAAGAGAAACAAAACTTACGAACATTTGGTAATTAACACGAATCACAACAATTTATCCAACTGCTTGACACTGACCCCCCGTAACCACAGATCATAATAACGATCACGCATGTCATTAAGTGTTCACCGGATCAGAGTTGGAATCAAATAAACTATGCATGAAGAGTGAAGACATCTGCTTGCAACTTCAAAAGAAAATTGTTTGCTTCCAACAAAATCGAATTGACCTAAATAATCTGTGTTCAGACCCAGGGAAGTGTAGTTGATATCAGGAGCACCAGAAAACTCTGGGCTTCATCAAACTCCTACCCTCTCTCCTTACCTTTGCAATGATGCATTATGCCCTTAGCTAGCCGGGAAAAATGCTGACCCCCAAACCAACACGATGTCAGGAAACACACTTGTTCTGGCGTCTCTGAGAAGGAACTCTTTTTTGTATGCACGTGTTGGAGCTGGAAGGCAGGTTTTGCAAACTGGCTATTTAAGAGCTCCTCCCTACACGCACCTCGGTTTGCAGGACTGAACTTAGGTGAAGGGGCAGAAAACAGACCTTGAGCACGTTCCTTCTGTGACTCAGTTTGTCATCTGGGGGACACCGATGGCTCCGCCAGAAGGCTTTCTGCTATGCTACCGGAATACCTATACAACACATTTGCGTGGTCCTTTCTAAGTCCCTGTGTAAAAGGATGCACTTAGTCCAAAGGAAAAGGGTCCGACAAAAGGCGGGGGGGGAGCTCTGTGCACTTAAATCTTCCGGGGGCAGCTGGCCTTTGCCACGAAGGCTGCCCCAGACCTCTGTTCTCATCCTCTCCAGGCCTTGTGGCCACTTGGTTCTTTGGACACAGAACCTAGTGAACTCAAGGACCCCAACCTGCGCCAGGGGTCAACAGACTGGCTTAGAATCCTGGCAAAATAACCTCTGTAATGTTGACCGTAACTTCTTAGTGAGGTTGTAAGCATTAACTGGGCGGGTTTTGTTAAGTCACATTAGCCTTCTGCAAAAGAGGAGGCAGGAAGAGAGAGAAGGAAGGGAGGGAGGGAGGTGGGAAGCCAGGCAGGACAGCTGTGTTTGGAAATGGACTCTCTGAAACCCAAACACTGGTGAGCCTGTTCAAGACTTTAAGTCTGACAGCCCAGCGTTCTCAAACCATGGCAGCTCCTAAGGGAATATAATTATACTTAACAGAAACCACCTGCATTTTGAAGTTGCCCTAAATTTAAAGCTTCTGGGAGACTTAATTAAATTTAATGAAAACCATAGCTGCTCAACAAAGATGTATTGTAGCTCCCACTTAGTTATTCCTGAGGAAATTAAGTAGCAGTCACGAAGACCTACCTCAGCTTTCACATTTAAACCTCTGGATATTAACGCCCCAAGTCTATAAATAAGGTAATGCTCTCTTCTTTTCGTAAGCTAATAACGTTGTCAAACTACTCAATTGTTCCTGTAGCAAGAAAGGAAAACAGAACTAGAAGGGAAAAGCCGAGGAGAAAAGCAGGATGTACAGGAAAATTATCCTGAGTGGGAAACTACGTAATATCCTAACTGACTTCCCAGCCCTAAAGGCCCTCCGTCCTCCACTCCCCACCCCCAAGTGGCATCTCTTTGGTTTGTAAGAGGACTGTGTGTTATTTGCCATTTCAGAGCAAGTGCCCACTTCATGCAGATCAGGAGGGATACCTGTAAATCCCAGCACCAGGGTACGCGGCTTGCTGTGCTCTCGTGGGAATCTTAGAAACAGTGGTGATCCTGTTGATGGATTTTAGCAGTAGGCTGGTAGAGATACAGTAAAAGGTGACGCCAGGCAGAAACTTTTCTCCAGAACAAGGACAGGGAGAGGAGGAGAGGAAGTGGCCCAATCTGCCTTCAGAGGGCAACCAGACAGCCCAGGACGAGGTGCTCAAACATGAATGGTAGTCACATTCCCCTGGAGAGCTTGTTAACACACAGACTGCGGGAGCCTGTTCCCAGAGTTTCTCACTCAGGAGGTTGGGAGTGGGCACCCAAACTTGCCTCTCTAACAAATACCCAGACGCTGATACTACAGTCCACAGACCATATTCTTTTTTTTTTTTTTTTTTTTTTTTTTTTTTCAAAGACCTCACTTTTTTTTTTTTTTTAAGATTTTATTTATTTATTTGAGAGAGAGAATGAGATAGAGCATGAGAGGGGGAGGGTCAGAGAGAGAAGCAGACTCCCCGCCGATGCGGGACTCGATCCTGGGACTCCAGGATCATGACCTGAGCTGAAGGCAGTCACTTAACCAACTGAGCCACCCAGGCGCCCCCACAGACCATATTCTGAGAACCACTGATCGAAGACATAGTGTCTCCAAACTCTAGAAAACTGAGGCATTGTTTAGGAAATGTTTTGGTGTGAGGTCAGTCGGATCCAAAAGCAGAACACAGCATTGAGAAAACAAAGCCACCAATGACAGGAAGTAGGTGGCTAATGGCTGAGTCCCAGACATCTGCCCCATACGGTAGGCCCATCCCCATCAAGGGACAAATAAAGCCTCACCCTTGAAAGGCAACTAGGGATGGGTGGGGTCCTACATAGCCACTGTCCACCTGCTGCAATGAGATTAAGACCCTGGCCCCTAAGGGAATCAGGAACATGCTGTGGAAGGTCCCCAGGAGCTGAGGAATTAGTTTTGGAGATACTGCTTCAGGGCAAGTAAGCTGGGAGCATCTCCTACCTATGAGAAAGACCTGATCTGTCTGCAGGTGGGCTGGAACCTGTGTTCCCCCTCCTGGTATCAGAACCTACCCCCCACCCCACCCCCAGACAAGCCCATGCCCACAAGTGCCCCCAGATCTTTACAGCAAAAAACCTGAATCACTGAAGTCTACACCCATCTGCCTATATGGTTGGAGCATGGTCTACACCAACTAAATGAACGACAAGACACAAAACCATGAGGCAAAGTTACTGAAACACTTCCATACTCACTGTCATGTAACTCTTAAAACATCTCCGTGAGATGTACCAAAAGAACAAGCAAGAGAAGGGATTCCCATGCATCCCATGACTGGCCCTCAGCCCCACAACTGTGTGAAGCTGAGGCCAGCCTCATGGTTCCAAGACAGGCCTCTTGATGATACATCTACTGTTTTTTCTCATTAGACCACATTCCCTCCCATTTAAACGGGATTTGAACCAACTCTACAGAACAGGAGAAACTTAATCTCCCCTGCTTCCTTCAGCAAGAACCCAAATCAACAGATTATCCAGGAGGCATATTTCATCATTGCATTGAACTTAATAACATTTTGCACAAGCCATCACCCTAAGGAGGTCCCTCCCCTGCCTTAGGAAGAACAGAGTTCTCCATCACTGAGGTAACCAAGTAAAAGTTCCATAACTACCCACACCAGGAACTTTAAAAAGGGGATTGAAGCATCTGGTGGGATGGATATTGACAGATGCTATTGATTCTATTGATTCTAAATTTTCTTAATTTCTCCTTTAGGCTACTCATGAAAAACACACTCAATATCCCTATCACCCTCTCTGTCGCTTTTATGTGTAAAATGTTTCTGTGGGCACACTAATTTCAAAGGACAATGAAAGCTTGGTATTTTTGTTGCAACAGTGAACATAAATGACAATGGATTTTTTCATACTTGCCAGTTAGTTCATTTTTGATAAGTGGACGTACCCAGGAAGATATTTCTTACCAGAATCCACGGGTTTGGAATTCCAAAATTAGAATAATACTAGTACCTCAAAATCCCAAGTGGGTGTATTTCTTGTCCAGTGGCGTCTTTCCCATTTGGAAGTGTTTTCTTTTATCTTCTTCAATGTACTCTTTCTCCTTTTCTTTCTATTGTTCACACTGTAAAGTTTTAAAATGAATGTCCTGAATGTCCATACGCATCGACTCTGTGATGTTTGTTATAAAAGCCTGCAAATTTTTAATGGAATCATTTAAAAAATTCTGCTTGTTAAACCCAAGTACAAGTATGATGCATTAATATTTTAAGTGGAAAGCCCATCAAGGCAATGTGCCACATAGACTTAGGAGCTGAGCGAGCTGAGTTTGACTCCTGTCACCACTACATCCTAACTCTGTGACTTTGGCAAAGTTTCTTCTTTGGAAAAAAAAAAAAGTGATGAAAATTGCACATAAGCCACAGGAATAAAATGCAATAATGAGCGTGGGCACCAGCATAATGGATAAGGCAGCATTTTACAGCGATTAGGCACAAAGACTGTGTCCACATCCCAGATCTGCCGCCTGACAGCAATAGGATGGTGAGTGAGTGATTTAACCTCCCCAAACCTGTCTCCTCATTGTTGTAAGGGGGGTAATGATACTATCTACCTCACATGCTTGTGATGACAGGCTGGGAGGAGGCTTGTAAAACCCTTGGCACGGAGTGCTACAGATGGGAGGGAACTTGGACCCTGGGTCCCTTTCCCGGCATCCTCTTCCCAAGGGCCCTTGGGTCTTCTTATGCACATCTCTCCCTACCTTGGCATCCTAGGTGGCCCAGAAGGAGAAAAGACATGTAAGCTAGACGTCGAATCCTCTCCGAGAGAGAAGTGTCTTTGTTGAGGCATAGATAGCCACTGAAATCCTGGTCAGCTGTGAAAAGAAACACTCCGATGGGGGGCGCCTGAGTGGCTCAGCTGTTAAGGGTCTGCCTTCGGCTCAGGTAATGATCCCAGAGTCCTGGGATCGAGCCCCGCATCGGGATTCCTGCTCAGCGGGAAGCCTGCTTCTCCCTCTCCCACTCCCCCTGCTTGTATTCCCTCTCTTGCTGTCTGTCTCTGTCAAATAAATAAATAAAATCTTTAAAAAAAAAAAAAGAAAAGAAACACTCCGATGGCCTGGTTGAGAAATGAGCCAAACGTTTGTGTATGATAAAGTGGGACAGCATGGAGCTCCTGGAGGCGTGGGAGGTGAGCAGGGCAGATGTGAGAGGAGCCGGCCCATTTGGAACTTTCCAATGGTGGCAGGGGCCAAGGCACTCCTGAGAACCAGAATGTCTAGTACGTGCCATGAGGAGCCCGCTGGGCTGAGCCGTAAGGAAAGCCCTCTGTGTTAAAGCCCTCTGCTTCCATGGTGGCCTGCTACACATAATGACCTTGAGTGTGTGTGGTTTGGGGAAAACATCAACAAAAGTGAACGCGGAGATGTTATTAATCCATTTCAGCAACAGATAATCTCCTTCTTTCAACTACACCAATCAACTAGGTCAATACATTATTATATCAGGTAACTCGGATAACAAATTAATGTTCTTTTGAGGAAAAAATACCATGATGAAACTCATTCTTGGACATAGGAAAGTGGAATTAAATATGAGAACAGGCCCATTTGATTATCAGTACTTCTAAAGTTTTCATTTGCTTTTCTGTGTCTTGAACTGATTTTCTGGTGAGCTGAAACAAAGTGAACACAAAGTTAGAAAATCCGATGCCTTTACAAAGAATATGAGACTGAAAAATTTTTGTCGCTGTAGTCTAATTATTGAATGTGTGTTTAATTGTCACTGAATTTATGAAATGTAAATCGACTAAACATTTTAATCAACTTAATTTGGAGATTTTAAACCTGTGATTTTTACAAAATGGCCGCATGATAGTCATACTCCCTCAGCAATGCAACATGTTTATAAAAGTCATAATTTTACTTTCAAGATATACACAGACCAAGATGAACTACTGTATAGAACTTGAAATTAATAGACCATGTCTTATGTTTCTGTTTGTCTTTATAATAGAGCTATAAACCTAATTAAATTCAAGAGAAAATGTGACTGTCAACTATAAGATTTTATCAGGAAAAGGTAAATGGTATTTGTTTGGATATTGGGGTAGGGGTGATGGTCCAGAAGAGAGGAGTCCCTGAGGTATTGTGAAAAGGTATTTAGGGGATAGAACTTTAATACATAAAGGAGCTAGAGGAGATAAGCTAGGGACACATTTTCAACTCTGCAAGGAAAGTCAGAAATAAAAAAGGTCATAGGGACGCCTGGGTGGCTCAGTCAGTTAAGCGTCTGCCTTCGGCTCAGGTCATGATCCCGGGGTCCTGGGATCGAGTCCCACACTAGGCTCCTTATTCCTCAGGGAGCCTGCTCCTCCCTCTGCCTGTCACTTCCCCTGCTTGTGCTCTCTCTCTCTCCAATAAATAAATAAAATATTAAAAAATTTTTTCATCGCAACAAAAAATTATTTTTTTTTTAAAGATTTTATTTATTTATTTGACACAGAGAGAGAGAGACACAGCGAGAGAGGGAACACAATCAGGGGGAGTGGGAGAGAGAGAAGCAGGCTTTCCGCTGAGCAGGGAGCCCAATGCGGGGCTCGATCCCAGGACCCTGGGATCATGACCTGAGCCGAAGGCAGACGCTTAAAGACTGAGCCACCCAGGCGCCCTGTTTTTTTGGGGGGTTTTTTGTTCTTTTTTTTTTTAATTTTATTATGTTATGTTAGTCACCAGACAATACATCATTAGTTTTTGATGTAGTGATCCACGATACATTGTTTTCGTATAACACCCAGTGCTCCATGCAGTACGTGCCCTCCTTAATACCCATCACCAGGCTAACCAATCCCCCCTCTCCCCTCCCCTCTAAAACCCTGTTTGTTTCTCAGGTCCATAGTCTCTCATGGTTCATCTCTCCCTGGAGAGATGAAAAATGGGCCCCGCCCATTTTTCCCTTCCTTCTCTTAATGTCCTCCATGTTATTCCTTATGTTCCACAAATAAGTGAAACCATATGATAATTGACTTTCTCTGCTTGACTTATTTCACTTAGCATAATCTCCTCCAGTCCCATCCATGTTGATGTAAAAGTTGGTATTCATCCTTTCTGATGGCTGAGTAATATTCCATTGTACATATGGACCGCATCTTCTTTATCCATTCATCTGTTGAAGGGCATCTCGGCTCTTTCCACCGATTGGCTATTGCGGACATTGCTGCTATGAACACTGGGGTGCATATGGCCCTTCTTTTCACTACATCTGTGTCTTTGGGGTAAATACCCAGGAGTGCAATTGCTGGGTCATAGGGTAGCTCTATTTTTAAACTTTTGAGGAACCTCCACACTGTTTTCCAAAGTGGCTGTACCAACTTGCATTCCCACCAACAGTGTAAGAGGGTTCCCCTTTCTCCACAACCTCTCCAACATTTGTTGTTTCTTTCCCTGTCCATTTTGGCCATTCTAACTGGTGTAAGGTGGTATCTCAGTGTGGTTTTGATTTGGATTTCCCTGATGGCTAATGATGATGAACATTTTTTCATGTGTCTGTTAGCCATTTGTATGTCTTCTTCAGAGAAGTGTCTGTTCATCTCTTCTGCCCACTTTTTAACTTGATTATTGGTTTTTTGGGTGTTGAGTTTGAGAAGTTCTTTATAGATTTTGGATACCAGCCCTTTATCTGTAGTGTCATTTGCAAAGATCTTCTCCCATTCTGTGGGTTGCCTCTTTGTTTTGTTGACTGTTTCCTTTGCTGCGCAGAAGCTTTTTATCTTGATGAAGTCCCCAAAGTTCATTTTTGCTTTTGTTTCACTAGCCTTTGGAGATGTATCTTGAAAGAAGTTGCTGTGGCCGATGTCAAAGAGGTTACTGCCTATGTTCTCCTCTAGATTTTGATGGATTCCAGTCTCACATTGAGGTCTTTCATCCACTTTGAGTTTATCTTTGTGAATGGTGTTAGAGAATGGTCGAGTTTCATTCTTCCACATGTGGCTGTCCAATTTTCCCAGCACCATTTATTGAAGAGACTGTCTTTTTTCCATTGCATGTTTTTTCCTGCTTTGTCAAAGATTATTTGACCATAGACTTGAGGGTTCATATCTGGGCTCTCTATTCTGTTTCATTGGTCTGTATGTCTGTTTCTGTGCCAGTACCATGCTGTCTTGGTGATCACTGCTTTGTAATATAGCTTGAAATCAGGCAACGTGATGCCCCCAGCTTTGTTTTTCTTTTTCAACATCTCCTTGGCGATTCGGGGTCTTTTCTGATTCCATACAAATTTTAGGATTGTTTGTTCCAGCACTTTGAAAAATGTCATTGGAATTTTGATCGGGATGGCATTGAAGGTATAGATTGCTCTGGGTAGCATAGACATTTTAACAATGTTTATTCTTCTGATCCATGAGCATGGAATATTTTTCCATCTTTTTGTGTCTTCTTCAATTTCTTTCATGAGTGTTCTGTAGTTCCTAGAGTATAGATCCTTTACCTCTTTGGTTAGGTTTATTCCGAGGTATCTTATGGTTTTTGGTGCTATTGTAAATGGAATCGTTTCTTTAATTTTTCTTTCTACAGTTGCATTGTTAGTGTATAAGAAAGCAACTGATTTCTGTGCATTGATTTTGTATCCTGCCACATTACTGAATTGCTGGATGAGTTCTAGTAATTTGGGGGTGGAGTCTTTTGGGTTTTCCACATAAAGTATCATGTCATCTGCGAAAAGAGAGAGTCTGACTTCTTCTTTGCCAATTTGAATACCTTTTATTTCTTTTTGTTGTCTGATTGCTGTTGCTAGGACTTCTAGTACTATGTTGAACAACAGTGGTGAGAGTGGGCACCCTTGACGTGTTCCTGATCTTAAGGGAAAGGCTCTCAGCTTTTCCCCGTTAAGGATGATATTCACTGTGGGTTTTTCATAGATGGATTTTATGAGCTTGAGGAATGTTCCCTCTATCCCTAGACTCTGGAGAGTTTTAATCAGGAAAGGATGTTGTATTTTGTCAAATGCTTTTTCTGCATCAATTGAGAGGACCACATGGTTCTTCTCCCTCCTCTTATTAATGTGTTCTATCACATTGATTGATTTGCGAATGTTGAACCACCCTCGCATCCCGGGGATAAATCCCACTTGGTCATGGTGGATGATCCTTTTAATGTATTGTTGGATCCTATTAGCTAGGATTTTTTTTTTTAAAAGATTTTATTTATTTATTTGACACAGAGAGAGAGGGAACACAAGCAGGGGAGCAGGAGAGGGAGAAGCAGGCTTCCCACCAAGCAGGGAGCCCGATGCGGGGCTCGATCCCAGGACCGTGGGATCATGACCTGAGCCGAAGGCAGACGCTTAACGACTGAGCCACCCAGGCGCCCCTAGCTAGGATTTTGTTGAGGATTTTGGAATCCATATTCATCAGGGATATCAGTCTGAAATTCTTTTTGATGGGGTCTTTGCCTGGTTTGGGGATTAAGGTAATGCTGGCCTCATAGAATGAGTTTGGAAGTTTTCTTTCTGTTTCTATTTTTTGAAACAGCTTCAGTAGAATAGGTATTATTTCTTCTTTGAATGTTTGGTAGAATTCCCCAGGGAATCCATCAGGCCCTGGACTCTTGTTTTTTAGGAGGTTTTTGATCACTGCTTCAATCTCGTTACTGGTTATTGGCCTATTCATGTTGTCCATTTCTTCCTGTTTCAGTCTTGGCAGCTTATAGGTTTCCAGGAAGGCCTCCATTTCATCCAGATTGCTCAGTTTATTGGCATATAGTTGTTGATAATAATTTCTAATTGTTTCTATTTCCTTGGTGTTGGTCGTGATCTCTCCCCTTTCATTCATAATTTTATTAATTTGGGTCCTTTCTCTCTTCTTTTGGATAAGTCTGACCAGTGGCTTATCAATCTTATTAATTCTTTCAAAGAACCAACTTCTAGTTTCATTGATCTGATATACTGTGTTTCTGGTTTCTAATTCATTGATTTCTGCTCTAATTTTAATTATTTCTCTTCTAATGCATGGCTTAGGCGTCGTTTGTTGCTTTTTCTCTAGTTCTTTAAGGTGTAGAGTTAGTTGGTGAACTCGGGATTTTTCTATTTTTTTGAGTGAGGCTTGGATGGCTATGTATTTCCCCCTTAGGACCACCTTTGCAGTATCCCATAGGTTTTGGACCGATGTGTTTTCATTCTCATTGATTTCCATGAATTGTTTAAGTTCTTCTTTGATTTCTTGGTTGACCCAAACATTCTTTTTTTTTTTTTTTAAGATTTTATTTATTTATTTGAGAGAGAGAGAATGAGAGACAGAGAGCACGAGAGGGAAGAGGGCAGAGGGAGAAGCAGACCCCCCGCTGAGCAGGGAGCCCGATGTGGGACTCGATCCCGGGACTCCAGGATCATGACCTGAGCCGAAGGCAGTCGCTTAACCAACTGAGCCACCCAGGCGCCCTGACCCAAACATTCTTGAGCAGAGTGGTCTTTAGCTTCCAAGTGTTTGAATTTCTGCCAAATTTTTTCTTGTGATTGGGTTCCAGTTTTAGAGCATTGTGGTCTGAGAATATGCAGGGAATCATCTCAATCTTTTGTTATTGGTTGAGACCTGATTTGTGACCCAGTATATGGTCTATTCTGGAGAAAGTTCCATGTGCGCTCTAGAAGAATGAGTATTCTGTTGTTTTAGGGTGGAATGTTCTGTAAATATCTATGAGGTCCATCTGGTCCAATGTGTCATTCAAAGCTCTTGTTTCCTTGTTGATTTTCTGCTTAGATGATCTGTCCATTGCTGAGAGTGGAGTATTGAGGTCTCCTACAATTAACGTATTGTTATCAATATGACTCTTTATTTTGGTTAACAGTTGGCTTATGTAGATGGCTGCTCCCATGTTGGGGGCATAGATATTTACAATTGTTAGATCTTCTTGTTGGATAGACCCTTTAAGAATGATATAGTGTCCTTCTGTATCTCTTATTACAGACTTTAGTTTAAAATCTAATTTGTCTGATATAAGAATTGCTACCCCAGCTTTCTTTTGAGGTCCATTGGCATGGAAGATAGATCTCCATCCCTTCACTTTCAGTCTGGATGTATCTTTAGGTTCAAAATGAGTCTCTTGTAGACAGCATATGGATGAGTCCTGTCTTTTTATCCAATCTGCAACCCTGTGCCGTTTTATGGGAGCGTTTAGGCCATTCACGTTGAGAGTGATTATTGAAAGATATGAGTTAATTGTCATCATGTTGCCTGTGAAGACGTTGTTTTTATAGATTGTCCCTGTAAATTTCTGTTGTAGATCACTCTTGGGGTCTTTCTCCTTTTATAGAACCACCCTTAATATTTCTTGCAGGGCCGGCTTAGTGGTCACATATTCTTTCTACTTCTGCCGGTCGTGGAAGCTCTGCATCTCTCCATCCATTCTAAATGAAAGCCTTGCCGGATAAAGTATTCTTGGCTGCAAGTTCTTCTCATTTAATACCCTGAATATGTCTTGCCAGGCCTTTCTGGCTTGCCAGGTCTCTGTGGATAGGTCTGACGTTATTCTGATGTTCCTCCCTCTGTACGTAAGGACTCTCTTCCCCCTAACTGCCTTTAAGATGGTTTCCTTGGTTCTAAGATTTGCAAGTTTTACTATTACATGCCAGGGTGTTGGCCTGTTTTCCTTGATCTTAGGAGGGGTCCTCCCTGTCTCTAGGACTCGAATGTTTGTTTCATTCCCCAGATTAGGGAAGTTCTCAGCTACGATTTGCTCAAATACATCTTCTAGCCCTCTCTCTCTCTCCACTCCCTCCGGGATTCCAATGATTCTGACATTGGAACACCTCATGGTGTCACTTATTTCTCTGATTCTATTTTCATGGATTCTGAGTTGTTTTTCCCTGGCCTCCTCTTTTCCCTTTTTATCTATTATACTGTCTTCCAGATCGCTTATTCTCTCTTCTGTCTCAGTTACCCTAGCTGTTAGATTATCTAGATTGGATTGGATCTCATTGATAGCATTTTTAAGTTCTGCCAATTCACCTTTTATTTCTGCCCTTAGAGACTCTATGTTGCCATTAATTGATTTCTCCATTCTAGCCATTGTCTTCACAATTGCTAGCCTGAATTCCATCTCCGACATCTTGGTTATATCTGCATCCATTTGTAAATCTGCAGCGTAAGTCATAATCTCTGAGTCTTTTCTGTTTTGGGGGCTCCTCCTCCTAGTCATTCTGTTGATGGGTGTTTGAGGGAATGTATAGAGTCCAAATTATTGAGCAGAACCCAAGCAAGATGCACCTGTTTTCTTGGGACCTTAGGGTTGCTGGCCTCTTGTTTTCCCAGCCTGTCTTCTGCGGGAGGGGCCTGCCGCGCTGTTACTCAGGCAACCCTGTTTGGGCGGAGTTGCCCTGTGCCCCTGTGGCGGGGGATGGACTCAGCAGAATCAGTCTTTGGGGCTTTTGTTCTCTGGCGCCTTTCTCTGGTGGCTTTCCACATCTCTTCCGTGAGTCAGAGCAGAAGAGACTGTTTCCAACCCTCTGCCTCAGAGCAGAGAGACCTCAGTCTGTTCTTCAGTGAGCTCTCCAGGCCACACTGTCTCCGTTTCTGTCCGTGCTGCTATAAACTGCAGCGTCCTGGGTTGTGCGCCCCTCCCTGGTGCCCCCAGTCCTGCCTCCAGGTCGGGGCACGTCTCTGCCCTTTGTGCTTCTAAAACCGCCAGCCGCTCCCAGTTCTAGCACTCGCAACCCCACCGCTCCGGGTTTCCGTCCGGGGGCTGCAGTTTGCTGGTGCAACCCCGCCAATCCGGGTTTCCACCCCGGGGGCTGCCCTAAAGTTCTTTCCCGGCCTCTACCAGTCTGCGAGTCTGTGCCCTGTCCCCTGCACGCGAGGCTGTCACTCACCGGCAGTGTAGGATCCCCACGGCCAGGCTCCCTCCAGCTGCCGTTTATCCTCTGATATCTGCCCGCAGAATCACGGCTCTCCACTTTGTACCTCAAAACCAACCACCTGCGGCTATTCTGTTTGTAGAGATCCAGATCTTCTTACATCTCAGGCTGGTTTTGTGGGTGCTCAGAGTGGTCTGGTAGATATCCAGCTCAATTCCGGGGACCAGTTGAAATAGGGTCCCCTACTCCTCCGCCATCTTTCCCCCTCCCTTTTTTTTTTTTTCGCAACAAAAAATTATTTTTAAAAAAACGTCAGAGATAAAGGGGCTTCACTGGTCCAAGTAATACTGAAATGCCCAGCCTTCTCCTGTTTCTGCTTTAGAAAATTTTCTATAATGCCAAAGTTACAGAGTTCAAGTACTGCTGGCTTTATAGAAACATCACTCCTCAGGGCCCCATTCCCCTTAATTAAGGAGTCTAAGACAAATCCGATGATCTGTAGAAGGTAGGGATGGAGAGGTATGTTCTGAAGTATTGCTTCAAGTGCATCATAGAATAAAGGCGAAGTAGGAGTTGGTGACCTTGTTTCTTGGTCTGGTGCTCATACCTCTCCCAGTAGGGCCTGGCACAACTCATTGTCTTGTCAGAGGTTCATGGCCAACGGCCAAATGGGTTGGGGTTAGTTTTGTTTTGTTTTTGTTTTTAAGTAGGCTCCATGCCCAACCCAGGGCCTGCACTCTCCACCCTGAGACCAAGCGTTGCATGCTCTACCACCCAGCCAGCCAGGCGCCCCCAAATGGGTTTTGTTCATTGTCAACTCCAACAAGTTAGAAACTGACAGTTCACAGGTGGGGAAATACATATTTCTTTTTTTTTTTTAATTTTATTATTATTTTTTAAGTAATCTCTACACCCAACGTGGGACTCAAACTTACAACCCCGAGATCAAATCACACGCTCCACCGACTGAGCCAGCCAGGCGCTTTGAAATACATATTCCTTAAACAACTCATAGGCAAATGTTTATTCTCTGATTAAAAAATGCAATTGAAATTAAACCTGAGAAGCCACGGTCTACTAAAGAAGAGGAATTTCTTTAAATGATAATGTCTTAAGAAACAATAACAGTAAAATTGCGTAACCTCATTCAATGTAATCAGTTCCATTACATCAGATACTCTCTCTTCCTTGTTCATGTCTGAATCTCCAATGCCCAGTACACGTTAGGAGTCCAGTGAATACTCCTTGACTGAGGATCCATCCATTAAGGGTCTTGAAAATTGTTCTTTGGGAATCCATATGGTCCTATGTAGCAAAAACCAGATAGCTGGCATTGCTCCCATATTAAGCTGACAGGCGAAGAGTGAGGGGAAATGATGTGTTCCCATGTGTCCTCACTCACCTCCACAGGCCAAGAAAATGGAGGACTCTGAACTAGTCAGGAGAAAAAGAGAGGCCTATTTTGACAGGGGACAGCAGGCAAGAGGATAGGGGTACCAACACCCCAACCTCTCATCTCCCAATCAGAACCCAAAGGTAAAGCACCCTCTACTCTCACAGTCCATGTGTCCCCCCTCGGGACACGGGCAGAGGTGGTGGCTCATTTTGGATTGAGGCTTGGTTGCCACTGGGCCAGCTTCCAGTGATTATTTGAAAAGGTCAAAGATTCCAGTCACTTAAACACACAGCTCTACTCATTTTCACAACCCTGCGATCATGACTGGAGCTGAAATCAAGAGTCAGTCGCTTAACCGACTGAGCCACCCAGGAGCCCCATAAATATTGTTTTCTTAATCAGCACTCAACATCTATCCCCGGGGAACCCACTCTACAGGCCAAATCCAACTCCCGGCCTGTTTTTGTACAAGTTTTTACATTTTGTGCAAAGCTGTTTAAAACCAAAAAAAAAGATGCTACGGAGACCATATGTGGCCTACAAAGCCTAAAATATTTACTAACTGGTCCTTTAAAGACTGACTGACCTGTAATGTCAAAAGACAACATGCTGCATATATGTGTAATGTAAATCTAATTCCACTTTTAGCCAAGACTTGAAAAATTTTTCTTTTTTGCCCCTCTATGGGTTTTTAAAAAGTTTTTTTTTCTTTCCTCTCCCCTCTTAAATAGCTTAGTCCACATGGACCTAAAATGCTCTGCTCTTCAGAAAGTCACTCTCCATTAACTTTCAGGTTTTGAGGTTTCTCAATGTCAGAATTTCTCAGTGGGGCTGGGTTACCATTTAATTTTGCTGCTCTATTTGTTGGCCTAAACGGTAAGCTTTTTGTTGGGGTGGTATTACCAAATACATTATTCCTCAAATCTATTTCTGTCCAGGATAAAAATCTGCTTTCTCAGATTGTTTGCTTTAAAATAGATAAGCCAAGTTCTATGAGAAGTCAGAGATTGCTCTCACCATGTTAGCAACAGCTTCACGCAGGTGCACATTTGGAGGCTTAAGGATAGAGTTTACCAGGTGATGAAGTTAAAAAAGCAAGTTGGGAGACATGAGAGTTAAGGAGCCTTTGGAGTGGACCATTGTGATTTGGGTCCCCCGTAGTCGAGATGTCCTCAGATATCACACCTGATTAGCTCTCAGGACATGTAGTTTGGATGCTAACAGGGCATCCCTTAGATTGCTGTCCTTAGAAAGGTTTGCTTGCAAGGTTGGCCCTTGGCTGGCATCTGGGAACTTAGATTTCGGGAGGACTCCCCCCATTCCCTCCCTGAGAAGAGCGGCTCCCCGTTCCCAAACTGTCCCAATGGGGTTTATGCTAAATACCTGCTTTCCTTCATGAGTCTGGGATTTTGGTATGTGCTCTGGCAAGAGAAGCATGGCCTGTGTGACCAGCCTCTCAGTTAAAACCTTAGATGCTGAGTCTTGGTAGGCATTTTACACGTGTTGTCCCAATTTGATGCTGGGGGGATTAGGCGTGTCCTGCGTGACTCTGGGAAAAGAAGTCTTGAGAGCTTGTACCTGAATTCCTCTGGACCTCGCTCCTTTTTCTGATTTTGCTTGGTATCATTTTGACAGAATAAATCATAGTCACGAATATGACTATGCTGAGTCTCGTGAGTCCTCCCAGAAAATCATCAAAACCAGGAGGGTCCTCTGAGGGAGCTCCAATACACTATGCTTAGCTATACTTTTGGGCCGTGATACACACAGGCCAATCAGCATATCCAACATCGCTATAGCGATGATTCAAGGATTGGCTTCTAACTCAAGCACAGCTAGTGAGACTAGATGAGGCCTTCGCTGGGGCTTATGAGAGAACCCAGTGCTCTTTATTCTGCTGGTTGACTTGGAATGTGACTCTGAGGCTGCACCTGTTGGTTGCTTTCATGTGATCAAACAGGAATGACCTGGAGTTGCCAGGGAGGGTACCACATGGGAGCTTGCAGATACTAAGTAGCCAGAGAGATGACAAGGAACTGGGCCAGGATCACAGTGAATTGTTTGATGAAGCCCCTTCAAAAACAAACCCACCCTTCCAGAGGTTTCTTCAGTTATGCGGAAAAGTTGTGCTGTGCCAATTTGAACTGGTTTTATTATTGGCCGCCACAACAAGAGTCCCAGCTCATGGACCATGATGAACCATGCCAGAGCCCTGATGGGAAGGTGACCAAGTAGGAACTCTCGCAGGTTTTTAGGTTGGGAAGTTACGTATTTATTCAGGTGTGAGTACTAGTAGGGCTCCTCTGTGGGTGGCAGGGTGGGTGGTGAAAAACTGGGACCAGCTGGAAAGCCACTAAAATGAGCCATCCACCATGAGGGCACACTTGGGTAGCGGCAGCTGGAAAACCCTGGAATATTTAGGAAGTGGAAGTGAAGGAGGGGATGGAGGGGGTGAGGATGAGAAAGTCAAAGGTGACTGGTTTCTTAGCTGGCCTCTGTGCACATTCAGGAGCGGGAGCGGGGGGATCACGCGTTTATCCTGGACACACGTGCGCAGTAACCAGGGGACAACAGTCCAGTAATGATCTGGAGCTGTGGGTGGGACTGGGGGATTACGGAGGGATCAGGGCTAAGATACAGACTCAGAGCAACCAGCACTCGGGTGATGGCTGAAGACAGGACAGTGGATGAAACCAACCAGGAAAAAAATGTCTAGCAAAAAGTAAGGAGGGCTGAAACTTGGATCGATAATCCTGAAAAGTTAGAGAGACGGAGGAAATTATAAAGGAGACAAGTAGAAGACAGGGAGATTAACCCACAGGTTCATTAAGAAGTTAATACCTTTCTCACTGGAGGATAAAAGGGAAGAAGAGAATTAAGGAGGTTGGTGAAATCAACAATATTGAAATTACAGAAAAGATTAAGGAGCACAAGGATTAAGAAGAAGCTGCTAAATGTGGATACTCTGACCTGTAAGATTGACAGAGATAGGTTAGTAAGATAATTAAAACATCTTTCTTAGTATGTTTTAAGTATCTAGGGTATATATTCAACACTTTCATTAATGTGGGGCATTTGATTAATTTTAATATGCGATTTCTATTTGGAAGGACACAAAGCTCTTCCAAGCTCAACAGGAACAACTTCTATTATAAAAGACCAGTGTTAAAAGACTGCTACTTTAAAAACAAATTCAATTGGTATAACAATAAATCACTCTAAATTACAGTTAATTTTATGATAGCATTCAGAGATCAAGAGGCTAAGGCATAATTGCCAAATACATAACTTTTCTTCTATACTTCTACATATCCTGCTCTTTCATTAAGTCGGCCATAATGTATCAAGGCGTTCCGCCAGGCTCCACCACTGAGTAAATATTTCATTTCCACATTTCTGAGACCATTTCCTTTGATCCCTGAGCTCTAGCTCCCTCCGTCTTGCTCCCTGAAGCAAAGTGCCAGGCCACGCTCCCAGAAGCCTTCTTCAGACCGAAGACAGTACCCGTGTTCCCCCACCCCCCACCCCCCACCCCCGCCCCGGCTGAGCAAATCATCAACCGGCTTGGCCCCAGGTCATGGTCCCTCCGCAGGGCGTTGTCATGCAGCCCACCACTGCCGAATGTCTCCCTGTGCCACCACCACCCCCAGGTGTCAGTCCCAAGAACACCTCCAAATTCAGTTCCTGCCCAAAGATCTCCATCTTGAAGTCTGTCTCCCGGGGAACTGAGCCCGTAACAGCGCCCCCACCCCCTCCCCCCGACACATGTGCCCCTCAGCTGTGCTCTATGAGGGGCATTCACGCCTTCCCTGACTTCGGCACCCCACTTGCTGGTCACCTCTGCAGCCAACCCGTCAGAAGGGCATCTCCTCGGCACACATCACCTGAGCTACCTGGTGGGGAAAATACCAGCATGACAGTACTTGCTAGTCACATCTTTATGATTCGCGATTACTTATTAAGCAAGAAAACCGTTTGGTATTTACAGGCATTATATGAAAATAAAGGATTTCCAGCAAAACAGAGGAGAGAAGAAAGAAAACTATTTGGGAACATAAAGACCCTTCCCCTCCCTTAAAGCAGGACACTGTTACAGCAAAGTATGAAAAACAAGTGAATACGTGTGACAATTCATGTTAAAACTGGGGTATCAGTAAGTTAGAGACCAGAAAATAACAAAACAAAGTGTAAAAGACTTCAAAGTGGCCTTTCCTCATCTAATTTTCCTTTCCACTTATAAATGCTATCACAATTCTAAAGACTTGGGTGAAAATTTTTTATTATGAAGACAGAGCTCTAAGAACAGAAAGATATTATGTGCTGGCTTACAGGTTCTTGTAAAAAGAATGATAATGTGAAAAATTAGTAAAAAATTAAAATCTCAGAAGTTATCTAAAACCTGAAAATGGTAAGCAGCTTCCCTGTGTCTTAGTTTTGATCACTTTTGCTTAATCAGTTTTGCATATCTGGGTGAAGAGAGTATTTAATTTTTCTATTCTTATTCATAATGTAGTGTGTCCTTCAGAGCTTGGCATAGTCTTTAAGAATCATCTGAAGCTTCTGGCTCAGCATGATGTTCCCTCTGGCCTTCAGTCGGCCATTAAAGAATGCCTAGAAAGGAGAGAGGAAAAAAAGATTGTCAGACTTTATCACGTTACATTTCATTTCTTTTTTAAAAAGATCATTGGTCACACTGAATACAATGGAGATAACAACTCTGGACAACAAAGGCAACTTTTATACAGCAACGATACTTTAATGATTATAGATAGCACCCATATTTCTAGATATCTAAGGGGGGGGAGTGTATTTTGGAAAACCACAGAATAATCTGTCTGAACCAACAGACTTGTGAGTTCTGCTTCAACCCACACTTGGATGGCAGTCTATGTTCTTAAATGTGAATTTGAGACCCTACGAATAAAAGGCTTGGCTGTATTCCTAACAGTAAAAATATTTATGACACCTTCATGAAACAGAAAGCCACGTCCTGACAAAATAAGGTCATGTCACAAAGTAGCAGATCGACCCTGTGCTGTCGCCTCAGAAGGGCTGGGTTAAGACCCAGGCTCTGCCACTTACAAGCAAGGGGAGCTGGGGCAAATTCCTCCACCTCCCTGAGCTCCGGCCTCCTTGTATCCAAGAGGCATGACAAGAGGACCTAAATAATGCAGCTCTGCTGCGGAGCTGAACCAATCAGTGTGGCAAGCGCTTAGCTTAGCGTGTGACAGGCAGGAGGCGCAAACCAAACCAAGCCAGGCCTTGCACAGTCCAACACCATGGGCTCCAGAATCACCTCTGGACCCCACCTGACGCAGAGGCTTGCGCAAGTTGCTTAAGATCACCTTCAGTGTCAACGTCCCTCTCAAGAGAAACAAAACCATCACAGTTTGTATAGCTGAGAAAACAGTATATGGAATACAAAGGGAAAAAGAAGCCCCAAGATTTTTAGATAGATTGAAAAAAATCATAAGAGCCGTGATGACTACTACTTACCATTGGAAAGCAGCCCTACAAATATGATCTCGCTCGAGAAGCACAACCACGAGCCCGCAGTGGGCAGACTGGGCATCGGTTTACGGCCAGGGGACAGTGGGGCCAACTTCAGGTCCGAGAGCTTTCCTAACCCATGCCAGGCCCCCGAGCCAGCAGGAAGGGGGACCAGGCCAGCACTTAGCAACGAGCAGCAACTTAATCTTAGAAGGAGGAGAAGCAAAAGCTCTTTAAGCCTCTTAAACTTCTTAGCCCGGCAAAAATAAAAGAACTCAGTCAATCGGGATCAAGTGCTCGGTGTTCAAATGGGAGACTGCAACTTCAAAACTAAACCTGCTTTTGCTGTGCAGTTACGGGCACTGTGCCCACAGCCCCGCAGGGGGGTCAGTACAGACACCTGCCCGCTTGGTACCAGCTCCGAGAGGGACGTGCAACCTCAGATAAGAACACTTAACTCCTTGAAGTAAATCCACCAAAACCAACATGCGATGGTTGTCACGGAGTGACGGAATAGATCTGTATTCCTTAGGGCAGGTTCCTAAAGAAGAAACTACTGAATCAGGACCTTTCTAAAATAAGGTTCCTGGGGCGCCTGGGTGGCTCAGTTGGTTAAGCGACTGCCTTCGGCTCAGGTCATGATCCTGGAGTCCCTGGATCGAGTCCCGCATCGGGCTCCCTGCTCGGCGGGGAGCCTGCTTCTGCCTCTGACCCTCCCCCCCTCATGTGCTCTCTCTCATTCTCTCTCTCGCAAATAAATAAAATCTTTAAAAAAATAAATAAATAAATAAAATAAAATAAAATAAAATAAAATAAGGTTCCTGACCACGCTCAGTATCACCAGCTTCCAAACCACACACAGCGGCTGGGCAGCAAATTCACGGGCACGGGAAGGAATACTTAAAATTTTCAAGGCAAATAGTGACAGCGGTGACACACAACTTTTGTTTGGACCTAACTACTTCATAAACTGGACCGCTGGGTATTTCTTTTGGCCTGGGAGTGCCAGGCAAAAAGTACTGAGACCGTAAGTCGCCATCAAGGAAGAAAGTCAGAAGCTCTGCCACAGTGCCTTCCAGAAAGACTCTTTCGAATGTATGTTCCCTGAAACTACACGTAAATTCTCTTGCCCCAACTATAACATAATCTCTGAAAACGTGAGGCAAGATGACATCCTTTAATTTGCATTTTGTGGATACTGGGAAAAACGAGTAGTTTTTCTTAGGCATGTGAGTCATTTCTATTTCTCTACTAATTACTGGTTCATATCTTTTGCCCTGTTTTTTATATTTAGTGCTTTCCAGAATTTTGCAAAGGCTATCAATACCACTAAACCATGTATCATCGTTCTCTTTATTATTTCCCCCAGGCTTATGGGAATATCTTATGGAGTCTGACATGGTGAAGTTTCCAGTTTCTACATGGCCTAAATTGCTGTTGTTGAGCTTCTGTTCCTTATTTTATCCTTGCTTTAATTTACTCAAGTATTACTGAGTGTCCACAGTATACCAGGTGATATCCTCGGCAGGAAACAGATACTGCTCTCTGTTCTCATGAAGTCAACATTATAGTAGGGGAGTCAAAAAATAAAATGTAAACAAGTAATTAAGACCTGTTATCCATGCTATGAAGGAGGAAATGGGAAGCTCTCAGAGACTGTAACAGAAAGGAACTACTTTGCATGAACTGAAGCCGGCTACACAAAAAGCTGGGGGACAGATTCCAGAAAAGGCAAACACATAGACACCGAAGGAATAAACGCTGACAGGAAGGACTTTCGAGAAAGGACAATGGGAATGGAAGCAGCACTCTAAGCGGGGAGGCAAGCAGTGTGGGCTGAAGCTAGAAACACCGGCAAGAAAATCGTCAGGTAGGACACGATAATAGGTAGTTTGGATTTGATCCATGTCCAAAAGGAAATCTTAGAGATGTTTTCAGGTGAGGTGACCTATCATCTAATTTACATTTCTTAAAGGATTACTCTGGATCCTGGGGGGACAGGCAAGGATGGGGGCAGTAAGACCTGCCAGGAAGCTGCTGCCAAAAGCCAGCAGAGATGCTTGGGGGCTTGGATCGTGGTGGTATCTCTAGTGATGGGGAGGAAAGGATGAACATAAGATTTATTCTGGAAAAAGATCAGGCAGAATTAAGGACAAAAAGAATACAGAGGTATAGGAAAAAGCCAAGACAATTCTTACGTTACCAAGCATGTTAACTCTGGTAGGTAGATAGTGGTGCCATTTACGGAGGTGGAAAAGACTAGGGGAGAAAAGGAAATCATGAGTTCTATCTTAGACACAGTCAGTGGGAGATGCCAGTAAGACTTCGCATCAGAGAGGTCAGGCGCAGTTGCTTACATCACTACGGAGCACAGAGAAGACAAGTAGGTCAGGCATTCACAGGCCTATGAGCTGTCAACATATATGAGACTTCAAACACCACAAGATGGATGAACACACTGGGGGAGAGACTGTTATTTACAGAAGAGCCCTGAAATGAGCCCTGAGAAGAGGCACCACATTTAACGGTTGGGGTGGAAGAAGAAGACACCAAAGAAGATTAGGAAAAGCCAAAGGTAGAGACAGAATACAAGAAAATGGCGTCAAGAAAGCCAAGGAGTGAAATTATTTCAAGAAGTTGGTGGTTAACTGAGTTGAATGCTACTCAAAGGTTGAACAAGACAGAGAAATATCCATTGGCTGGTAAAGTGGAAGTCATCAGTGAGCTTTGTAAGAACAGTACCAGCGGCGTAATGGATGTGGAAGTGAGGGAAGAGGGGGCAGAATAGCAGAGTCAAGACCGAACGTGTAAGCCTCTGCTGCCCAACAAAGGGGCCGCTAGCACGTGAAATGTGATAAGTCCTGGATGAGATGCACTAACAGTGTAAAACAGACCCCGGATTTAGTTTTTAAAAAAGGACATAAAGAGGCACCTGGGTGGCTCAGTTGGTTAAGCGTCTGCTTTTGGCTCAGGTCATGATCTCAGGGTCCTGGGATCGAGCCCCGCATCGGGCTCCCCGTTCAGCAGGGAGCCTGCTTCTCCCTCTCCCTCTGCCCCTCCCCCTGCTTGTGCCCTCTCTCACTCAAATAAATAAATAAAAATTTTTAAAAAAGGATATAAAATATCTCAATACTTTTCTACTGAATACAGGGTGAAATGATAATTAGCTGTACTGGGTTAAATAAAATGTATTATTTAAAACCAGTTTCACCAGTTTCTTTTTAACGTTTTTTTTAAACATGATATGGCATGCTGGATGGGGATCGGATATCCAAAGAGGGTGTTGGTTTAAAATCGAGAGGTTAGCTCGCCTGTGGCTGCAGGAGACTGGCGCAGTGGGACAGGGAGACTCGTGGGGAAAGGAGAGGAGAGGAGAAGCATTAGTGACCGGAATGGAAGAGAAGGGACCAGTCTCTGACGGGAAGGGGGAGACTTGCTTCACGTAAGGCAAGGGAAGAAAAGGAGATGGGGCAGATGCTGCGACAGCAGACCTGCTGATGGACTGGCCAAAGTTTTCATCTGAAAACCTTCTTTTTCCAATGAAGCAAGAAAGGCCATCGGGCAAAAATGAAAGAGAGGCAGGCATGTGGGAGCTTTGAGAAGACAAGTATGAAAGAGTCATCGCAGACAAGAGGACTGGAAGCTGGCTGGAGACCAGAGTCAGACCGCTGGACGGCGCGGAGAGACTGTGTGAGGCTTGGGATCCAGAACTTCGAAGGAAGCCAATCTGTCGTGATGTGTGGCTTTTCGCCCCATTCACCTATTCAGGGACGGATATAAAGATGGCGGAGAGTGGGGTTCAAAGGGTGGAGTCTTCGGGCAAGGGAGATGAGAGAGAGAAGGGAGGGGAGGGTATTTCCAGGGGCTATGACGGGAATGGACCAGGGAGAGAAGCCAAGAGGAAGGGTTGTGTCAACAAATGGGAGGCCTCTGTGAAGCTTAACCGTAGGAGCAGGAACAAGAGACCAAGTGAACAGAGATAGGTGAGGGTGCTGGGAAACAGAGATGTTCTTAAGTTGCACACTTTAGGCTGCCGATAAGGACTAAAACGGACTGGGGATGGCGTGAAGGATAGTAAGAAGTGAGACGAATGAACTATGAGTCCCCTGCTGGAGCAGCCATTCTCAGGAATCATGAAGGAAGCCACCGAGGTGGCCCCGAAGGTCCCGGCACACTAGCCCTTCCCCCGTCTGCCATCACCTCCTGCTCGGCCCCCACCGCTCATGCGACCTCCTCCCCGCTCCAGCGCTCCAGCAAGCCCTCCTGCCTCCACACGCGGCTTCCCCGGCCTCACAGCTCGTCCCCTCACGGTGGTCAGCGCTCTCTCGGGTCTTTCTGGACAGGCCCGTCCGAAACCCTCCCTCTACCCCGTCACACTCTAATCCAGGGGCCGGCAAACCACAGCCCGCGGGCCAAACTGGTCTGCGGCCTGTTTCCACGCGTGCACTTTTACTGGGACACAGCCCCCCTCCTCTGTCTCCCTATTATCTGCAGCTGCTTTGCCTCCACAGTGGCTGGACTGTGCATGTGCACCGCAGATCATCGGGCCACACAGCCGAGAATGTGCATGAGGCGACCCTTTCCAGAAAAAGGGGGCCGAGCCCGGCTCTCACCCATTGCTCTGCCGGATTCTTCTTCATACCCGAAATCAGATTTCCTTCCCGCTCCCTCTAGAACTAAGCTCAGACGGTAGGGCACCGTCTTGTTCCGCCACACCAAGCCCCCGAATCAGTGAGGGCTGAATGCGTTTCTGCGAAGGAATCAACTGAGGTCACGGGGTGCCAAGCGCTGTATATGTTATGAGACTGAATTATAACAGGCCTTTGGGATTATGACGATTATTGTAGTAACTTTACCAATGAGAAAATCGAGACTGAGAGAGAAAGTGGCAGAGCTTAGAGTCAGACTCGGATCTATCTGATGTCAAAGATCCTACTGTACTACTTGACAATTCTTTTTAAATTAGTCCTTCTAAGAATCCGGGAAAACTGCACTTTCTCATGTACTGAAACGGCTCTGCTCCCTGTAAACGTGCATGACTGTCTTCCAACAAGCTTTCCTTCTTAGGGAAGTCACCGATATTCTGTAGTTTGGGTTGGGATTATAAACAACTTCTTTTCCAGTGCTATCTTCTAGTTGGGTTTGCTACTGTGAGAAAGCGATTTTTTAATAATGATCGGGCATTCGACCACTGGCTCGAAGTCCTTCATTTTAAGAATCAGTAGTTGATTCTCTTGGGATTTCTAGCTACATAATCAGGGTTTCAAAGTAACAAGGGTGTCTCTTCCATTCTAATTGTTACATCAGTTTCTTTAATTTTGTGTGTTTGTGGATTGGCCAAAAGCTTCAGAACGATATTCACGAATAATGGTCAGAGAGGGCACTCTTGTCCTCATTGGTATTCTCCACGGAAAAGCCTCTAAGGGTCTCACCTTAAGTAAGACACCGGCTCTTATTGGCCTATTCTACTATTTCCAGTTTTCAATGATGACTGTTAAGACAAGTTCTTAATCTTGTACACCAGGAATGAATTTCAAATTTTAGGAAGTATCTACTAGTATATGGTTTTTCACTTTCGAACTAATGACAGAATGTATGTAAAGGTCTAGGTGTGGGTTTTATACCGTTTCACTCTATGCTGAAGAAGAAATTCCACTTTAAAGGGGGTTGTGTGGAACTCCACTAAAAATATATATGATCTGCAACCCAGATACTGAGATCCCCCGAGTCTCCTTCACAGTGGTAAGGAACTTGTCTTCTAAGTCACATTTGGGAGCCAGCTAACAACTGCCTGGTCAAACAGGAAGCAATGATGATGAATGGGCATGTCAGGACATTACCTTCTGAGGGTCGAGCTTGCCCAGGACCACGTCCATGAAATCTTCATCTGAAAGTGTGAAGGTTGCGTCAGCAGAGCCTTTTGCAGGACCTTGATACACTTTTCCAGAACCACTTTTTAGGTCAACAGCTGTCAAAAGTAGGAAGAGAGCAATGTGTTTGTTTTTTTTCTTCACAATAGGAGAGTAAAATAAACCAACTGAAATGTGAACATTTTTAGTTTCCAAGTTCATGTGGTGCTTTCTACATTATACATTATCTGTCATTTAGAAAAATTTAGAAAATCCTTTATTTTTCAAGATGACTTTTTTATAAAGAAGTTGTTCAAAATAGTCAAATCAAGGGAGTCTGGCTGGCTCAGTCCATACAGCGTGCAACTCTTGATCTCAGGGTCGTGAGTTCAAGCCCCATGTTGGGTATAGAAATTACTTAAAAATAAAATCCTTAAAAAAAAAATAGATCAATAGTTTCACCTCAGTGAAGAAGTTTATAGAACAGAGACATTTTAAACATTAATTAACGTAGAATAACATAAGGAAGTTAAGTTGTTGGAGGTTATACGGTTAAGGCCTTTAGGTTCAAATACAGACACTCTAGTCAACAAAGGAGGAAAGCTCAATTCTGTTTTATTTTATTTTAGTTATTTATTTATTTTGAGAGAGACAGCATGTGAGCAGGGGGTGGGGGTGAAGGAGCAGAGGGTGAGGATGACAGAGAATCTCAAGCATGCTAGGCATGGAGCCCAGCACAGGGCTCAATCTCACAACCCTGAGACCATGACCTAGCTGAAATCAAGAGCTGGATGCTCAACCGACTGAGCGGAGCCACCCAGGCACCCCAGAAAGCTGAATTTTAAAACAGGTGCATGTTGGTTGGGTTGGGTTGGGGAAGGAAACACACACTCTAGTCACCTTTCAAATACCTGCCTTCATCAAACGTTCCGTCATGCATAGCAAGACAGTCGAAACAGATTCATAAAAATGTTGTTTGTTGCACTTATGATTTATAAAATATTTATTGCCCTCATTATTGCAAATAAACATTAAAATTAGCTTCTTTTCCCTTAACTGCTTTTGACAGAAGTATCAAGTGCCCCAGAAACAGGCTGGGTAACTGGGAAAGCTATGAAAAACCACCTTCATGGCTCTCTCCAGATCATTTATAGAGCTGGATGCCCAAGCGACGTGTCAGAAAGTTTTAACTGTCTCACATGTAATCGAGACCAGTCATCCACTCCTCCAGCGTCAGCTTCTGGAAGGCACTCTCTCTTGCTACAGCGAAGGAGCTGGCCCTGAGACTGTGTACAGAACTCCAAGTTGAGAGCCGAGGAGAAGCTACACACGCGTGAGGAAAACCCACAGGGTTCAGTGACATGCTGCTTAACCGAGACTTGCTCCAGAGAGAAAATTAAATCACGCCAACTCTTTGAGAGAACAGAATTTTGCCAACTAAGGTAAAACAGTAGTGACCTGATGATCATGGTTGCATTGGGAAGGAGAAAGGCAACTTTTTGCTTTGTATGCTTCGTTCACTCACTTCACTGCTGAGTTTCCACCATGGGTGTCAGACAATATGCCAGGTACTCAAAGTCAGGCGTGCAGAGCAAAGGCTCTGTTCTTACTGGCACTTCCCTAGTACACATGTGTTTTCATGTAATGCTTGTATAGTTGAAAAGAAAGAAAAGAGAGAAGAAGAGAGGGAGCGAGTCAGGAAGGCTGGGGAAGGAAAGGAAGGGAGGAAGGAAGGAAAGCCTCTAAACTCTAAAAAGCAAACCTCTGGTGTTCAACAGACAACCTTCATGATTTTAATTCTTCACAAGTAGGTCTGAAGTCCACAAGACCCGCTCAGGCATGAAGGTGGACCACACACATCTTAATGCTCACGTGTGCAAGTGAGTCTCTGGTTGATGGGGGTTCATCGCTGTCCGCCTGCCCTCGCACTCTCCCTGGTTCTACGTGTGGCTTCCCAGCCCTGACTCTTGCAAAGCAGTAAATCTCTTCTGTGGAAAGCTAGTAACTAGGGTTGGTAACAGAAAAGAGGGCGAGGAAAGGGAAGGTTCTTAGCAAGCACACAGGAGGTCGAGGTAAAGGAGTGGTAATGCCAATCCCATGGTAGCTCAGGTCATGGTCTACAACATGGCTCTTGCTGGAGCCTCATCACCCACCACCATCACCTTGAGTTTACAGACAACAGTGTGGTCATGGCTAATCTTACTGAAATGAAGAAACAGATTGCACGTATTTTCTCCTACTGGCAGAAATGATTTTAAAAGCTTTATGCCTGACATTAGCTCTGTATTTATATAATCATTGAGGTTCTGAAAGAGTCCGTTAAAATTTCAGTCGGGGGCGCCTGGGTGACTCACTTGTTAAGCGTCTGCCTTCAGCTCAGGTCATGATCCCAGGGTCCTGGGATCAAGCCCCTCATCAGGCTCCCTGCTCAGCAGGAAGCCTGCTTCTCTCTCTCCCACTCCCCCTGCTTGTGTTCCCTCTCTTGCTGTGTTTCTCTCTGTCAAATAAATAAAATCTTTTTAAAAAATAAATAAATACATAAATAATTTCAGTCATACTTTACAGCATTTAATGGGGGAGAGGTGTCAGGTGAGAACAGGGTATCTGGAAATTTAGAGATCTCCGACACTCTTGGGATATATGTACCTTAGAAATCACAAAGGGATACCACAGAAGAAAGCAGTTACTTTCATTGATGACTCCTTCCCTTAAGATGATAAATTCTTTGCTGAAACAAGAATGTTTTGTGTTTGTATCCCCTACACCTCCTTGAATAGAAAGTACTTAGAAACTATTTGTTAATGGATGATTAGGAAAGCACAAAGAAGCACTTCTCTTAAAAAAAAAACAGTAACAACAACAAAAGGAAAACTTAAGTCAAATAATAGATATTTCTTTTAAATCACACCATGAAGGACACAATACTTTTGTGCCATTCCTGCCAAAAACTCAATCTAATAATCATGAGGAAATAGCAAATAAATACAAACTGTGGAGCATTCTATAAAATATCTGGGCTCTACTCTTCAAATAATGTCAAGGCCCCAAAAAGCAAAGGCAGACTGAGGAACTCATCCAGATTAACAGGCTAACGAGAGACCTAACGACGATGAAATGTATTACCTGATCCCAAACTGGACCCCAGGCAGTTCTTCCTTTTTTTTTCTCCATTTCTATTATTATTGTTATTATTATTACAATTAGTATTCTTTGACTATAAAGGACATTAGTGGGACAACTGGTGAAATAATAAGGTCTGTTGATTAAATAATACTGTATCAATGTTACTTTCCTGATATTGATAATGGTTTTATGACTAGATAACAGAAAGTCTTTGCTTTTAGGAGAAGCTACTGGAGTATCTGGAGATAAAGGGACACTGTATCTGCAAGTTAACTCTCAAATGCTTCAGAAAAATGATCCTAAGATGTATGATGAAAAGAAAATAGTAAAGAATATGGAATAAAATCATAATTTGGAGAACCTGGGTGAAGGACAGATACAAGTTCTCTGTGCGAGTCTTCCAACTTTTCCGTAAGTCAGAAATCATTTCAAAATAAAAAAACTACAAAAAGAAGTTATTAAGATGAATAACACCCACGGCAAGATGGAAAGCCCTACCAGTTTTAAGCGATTCTGCGTGTGAATGCGCACGGACACGCAGTCAGGGTCTATGCTGTGACGGGGGGGAAGAAGCCACCACCGCTAAGGGAATGGAGCTGAAGCAGATACCACTCCAACACACAGGTCCCCATCCCTGACCGGACACCATATTTCTTTCCAAAGGTCATCTTCCAAGTCTATTCTGTAAACCCATGAGACGCTTTTGGATCCCAATCCAAAATGTGGAACCAGCCTCCTTAAGATCTAGTTTCTAGCACAGCTGAGAAACCCTAAAAGGCGAACTGGTTTGACCGCTAGAAGATGAGCACTGACCCAGGAGCTAATAATAGGTTCTAGTGACCAACTGGTGTGTCCTCCAGGGTGAATGTATTCTGCTCTTAAAAGAACGCCCATTGCCAAATCTGAATAAATCTTTCCACATTCTGGCCAATCTCCAAGATCCAAAACAAATGACCTCTAACATTTAAAGAACATCTTCGTCCAGTCATTGTCACATAATGCATAACGGATGCCTGGGTCTGGTCCAAGTATGTAGACTTGGCTCTACATAATTAATTTCAGGATGCATTTTTTTTTAGACCCAAATAACCTCATTACTTAACTAGGAACAGTCAAGCAATACTGCATAGTATGTCTATAACCTTGCTATATAAATGCCAATTCCAATTATGTTCCTACAATGGAAAAGACTACAAATACATGAAAAGAAACTCAATTTCCGTGAGGGGAAAAAAACAACCAAATCGTTCAATGCCAACCAGCTTAAACCTATCATCCGAAGGAAAATGGAACATATTTTTACACAGCAGCACTGTATCATTACTACACGAAAATAAAGCTGTTTTCATCAAAAGTTTCAGTTGTAGGGCTATTTTATAGCCACTGGATACAATCAAAACAACAAAAAGATTCCTACTTGGAGATGGGGTAATATTCATGCCTAAAGTTACAATAAATTGCATATTTAAGATTCGTGGGCCACATTCTAAGATGATCACTTTATTTAGAGACAAATGGGAACGCTGGAGCCATGAGCTGGGAGCAGATACTCTCGTAGGATCAACAGGAACTGCCCTCCATTTTCTTCCTGCCGGCCATGACGCCCAACAGCAAAGCTAATGCTCTGAGTTCCAACTACCATTTCCACAAGCATGGTTTCCAAGTATCTGTCCCGGCCGAGAGTCTATCCCACGTTCCAAGCCCACCGTTCCCAGCCCCTAGTCCAGATCTCAATCTGCTACAGGTAAGCACAAACACACCTGGCTTATCACCTGCTCCCTGAACTCGTCTCCTAGCCCACGTTTCACAAATCTAGCAATGGAGTCAACATTCCCACCCCAAGGGCTCCAAACTTGGGCATTAGTTTTGACCCTGTCTCATGCCTCTTGTTTTTCAGACATCATCAGTAGCCAAGGTGGTCATTTCTTCTTAACCATTATCCACAGAGGCCCTCCTCTCTCCATTCTTGCCATGACCTCAATTTAGGTCTTCCTTCCCTTTCATCTGAAATGCAACAAACCTTGTTTCTTCAACCTCTGTATTCCCACTTTCCTGCATACTGCCTCTAAGAGTTATTCAGGCTGACCAAAAAAAAAAAAAAAGCCTATCTTTTCATATTTGTAATCTGCAACCTAGCAGAGAACTTAGCACATGGTAAACACTCGATTATTACTTGAATGAACCAATCCTCCCATTCTGTGAAAGCCGACAGCACCTTTTCCATGTCTCTTATCAATCCTGTTCAGGGTTATTTATAGATGTGAGGAGGTTCCTTATTTGGACTCCTTCGGGCCAGATGTGTTCTAGAAATCAGAATTTTTCAGATTTTAGGAAGGAAAGACGGTGCATAAGACATGTATCCCAGAGTACGGAAGAGTTCCAATGATGCCACACTCTATAAACAAACACAGGATTTCTGTACTCAACTCTTTCGCAGGGTGAGAGATAAGGACAGTCATTTGCATCATTTAAGTTCCAGCCAGGCTTTGCCATCAGTGAGTTAGAAGGAAAAAACCAAAAACCAAAAACCAAAAACCATTCCATGTTTAGACTTTTTGGTTTCTGGAGTTGCTGAAAGCGGCAGCTGTGTTTTCATTTTCAGGAGCAGGCCGTTCTTTGGGCCACATGCAGCCTCTGATTCTTTACCTTCTTTCTGCCTTCCTGTCCTCTGAATTGTACCTGCTGCTCAGAACAACAGAATGAGATCCAAAGGGTTTACCAGAACAAAACTTTTGGCTGGCTTTAGAAATTAACAGTAATAAATACTGTAAGCTACACTGCATACTTATAAAAGGTTTCACTCATATTAAATAGAAAATATCCACACAACACATTATTGTTTTAAGATAGGGAAAGGCACTAATTTCAACCCTTTTTTTTTTTTTAAGCTGACATATGATTCCATCTAAGATGACACATTCTACCTGGCTTTTAGCACTTATTCAGCATACACGGAAAGAGGCTACTGTGTTGCAGGCTGTACCAGAAGCTAGCAATAAAAAACTAATCTGCAGCTCTTTCTCAGGCTGAAACCCAAGGTCAAATGGGAGGAGACATATAATTATAAATGATCGTAACACAGTAAGAGAACCGTGACAAGCAACAGACTGTTCAAAGGAAATTCAGAGATTTATTTCTCCAGCTGATGGTCCATCTGCACCTTTGCAACCTAATCAAAGAATCCCTAGGAAAGTAAAAAGCCAAAGGATAACCTTTATTCAAAAGGGTAAAATACCTGAAGCCATAGCATCTTTGAAAAAGGTGTTCCAACATGGCAAGGCTTTCAATTACCTTTTAGAGTAATAAAAAGACAGAGATAACAAGATCATATGTCCTTGATATTATATTGTTACATGTTATACAATACTACTTTACACATTATATAGTAATTATATATTATATATTATATAGTAATATAATAGTAACGGTGAAATGAGGAAAATAGGCTTCTACCTTGATTTCTATGTAAAGAAGCACTATGTGTGGATCAGAACATTTTTAATAACTCTAAAACAATACTTTGTAAACAAAACATTGTCTCCAGAGGTAGAATAGGAAGGTGCAGTGAGCATTCCAAGATATGGCTTCCTTCCCCTAAGTTTCTCACGAAGACCCTGCTTCTGGCTTCTTAGGCAGATCCAGAGCCTGCATCGCTCTGTTCTGTGCTCTCAGCCCACAAGAAAGGAAAGGACAGGCTGTCCAGCCTCTCTCCGGTAATCTCAGCCTGGCGAGGACGAGAACACACTGGCCTTCGCCCTCCTGCACCTGGATGACCGTGCAGAACAGGCCTGGGAGGGGCCTAATCTCAAAGGTACAGCTACGACTCCTCCTCCACAGCCCAAACCGACCCTGACCCAGCACTGACACCAGAACTCACCTAACTCTCCCTAGATTGACACTAATCTGGTTTTAAAAGACACTCCTTGGGGCACCTGCATGGTGCAGTCAGTTAAGTGTGGGACTCTTGGTTTCAGCTCAGGTCATGATCTCAGGGTCGTGAGATTGAGCCCCATGTGGGGCTCCGTGCTCAGCGGGGAGTCTGCTTGGGACTCTGGGTCTCCCTCTGCCCCTCCCCTGTCCTTTCTAAAATTAATAAATAAATCTTGAAAAAAAAAAAAAAAGACTCTGTACTCTCCCCGCCCCCAAACACATATGCTGCCCCAGAGATTTGGGGGCGGTAGTGGTGTCTGGATAGCATGGTGGGGGACAGAGGGGAAGATCTGTGGGCTAGAATGCATCTCCTAGGCCACTAAGCCCAAACCCCTTGGTTCCGAGACTTGTGCAACTCCAGGGACACCTCAGCCCAGCCAAGGTGAACTGAGGAGCTTCACCCTAGTCTCTGTAACCAGTTCCGGCCTGCCAAGAAGTGAGCCAGACTGAGATAACTAAGAGCAACTGAAAATACAAAATATTTGGGGGCTCCTGGGTGGCTCAGTCGGTTGAACGCCCGACTCTTGATTTCGGCTCAGGGCGTGACCCAAGGGTCCTGGGATCCAGCCCCGGTTCTGGCTCCACACTCGGCCAGAAGTCTGCTTGAGGATTTCTCTCTCTTCCTCTGCCCCTCCCCCGGCTTGTGTGTGCGCTCACGCGCTCTCTCTCTCTCAAATAAATAAATCCATAAAACACAAAATATTTGATATTAAAGTGATTTTTAAAACTGATCGTGAAAAAGAAATGCTATCTATTCCCTAAATCAAAGCATTCAATCCTCAATTTCATGTCAATAAGCGCCAAGACGAAGAAGAGAGAGATGCCAACGTGGAATCGTTCTCCAAGATACCGCAAGCCTGGCGGCCTGGACACTTCTACTTCTGCCAGCCACGGTGTCCGACACAAAGCCCGGGAGAAAACAACAGCCCCAAGCGAAGACAGTTACAACACGGCTGAGAATCAAACAACAGGCAGGCCGACGACCAAAGGAAATGGTGAACCCTTTCAGAGAAAGCTTTCAGACCCCACATGACAATGAGCTTCAATAACCAAGGCTGCAGAGAAGAGATGCTAAGACAAGCAAAAGCCACCAGGCATATCAGTAATAAGTAGTTATTAACAGGATATCGATATTCCCATCTGTCCAGTGGAAGTGTCAGGAAAAACCCTTCTCCTAAAGTTAATTAAAGGTCACTTGTAAAAGCACATTTTCTAATACTGCCTACAAGGCAAGTGTCACCAAGACAAGGGGGGAAATCTGAGTTAGCCACTAAGCTGAAGGAAATTACCCTGTTTGCCACAAAGGCACCACATGTACCCTGTGCCAGTCCCTACAGGCTTCTGGTCTGCCACCCATGAGACACATGGTTCTAGCACCTTCTCTCACTCGTACAGATCAGACCTCACTCCTCTCCTCTACCAGTATCTTCAAAAATCCCGTGCTTTATATCTGTCACTCAACTTCCAATATATGTTCATCCCTAGGGAAGAAGCTGAATTCCATCAAGGAAAGATAGAAAAAAGGAAGGACAGAAAGAACAAAGAAAGGCACGTGATAAAACCTGCACACACAGTGTTAATCTATGAAATTCCTGAGAAAAAAATTAGACGCTTTGAAATTTGGAGGATTAAATTCCTATTAACATTTCTGCCTTATCCCCCGCTCCTTTTGAGCTAACTTCCTAGAAGCACAGGGTCTCCAGAAGAACAAACCTCAAAATGTGAACTGTGGGTAGTGGAATTAGATAGATCATTATTTTCTTCTTTATACCTTTATCCAATTTTAGGCCATCAACATACACTGCTTAACAGAAACCACAATTGTCATATTAAAAAGAAGGTTGTTAATACTGATCCAAAATTGGTTTAACAAAACTTCAAAAATGTTTTTCTAGGAATACATAACAAACAGAAGACTATTTCAAAGTTTCCGTTGACTCAGAGATGTATTTTAATTTTTTGCTCTAAGTGAGCATTTATAGCGATCTTTAATTGTAGTGAGGAATAAAACACATGGATTTCCAAGGCACTCAAATAGGCAGTCTAAATAGCATTCTTTTTTTTTTTTTAAAGATTTTATTTATTTACTTGAGACAGAATGAGAGAGAGAGAGAGAGCACATGAGAGGGGGGAGGGTCAGAGGGAGAAGCAGGCTTCCCACTGAGCAGGGAGCCCGATGCGGGACTCGATCCTGGGACTCCAGGATCATGACCTGAGCCGAAGGCAGTCGCTTAACCAACTGAGCCACCCAGGCACCCTCTAAATAGCATTCTGATAATTAAGGTGATAATTCAAATTATTAATGTTGTGAGATGAAGAAAGCAATTTTGAAAGTCTCAAAATACAATGACCTAAAAATATTTCATTTGACCTGATGAATTGGCTTTCTGTGTAAGGGGCATTTAAAGATTAAAAGAGCACACATGCAGCATGATTCTGGTTAGTAAAAAAAAAAAAAAAAAAACCTGGGAAGAATAAAACCAGATGAAACCAGAGAGGGAGACAAACCGTAAGAGACTTCTTAAGCATAGGAAAGAAACTGAGGCTTGCTGGAGGGGAGGGGGCAGGGGCAGGGCCGTGACTGGGTGCTGGGCATGAAGGAGGGCACGTGATGGAATGAGCACTGGGTGTTGTACGCAACTGATGAATCACTGAACTCTACCTCTAAAACTAATAATACACTATATTGTTAATTAATTGAACTTAGAATTTGAAAAAAGGAACCCCCCCCCCCAAAAAAAAGCATATAGCTAACATGACTGTTTCAAAGTACTCATTTCAGGTATTACAATGTAATCTTTAAAATAGGTATTTTCATTTTAATGGATTCTTTTACATCTCAGAAAAACACACATCTTCGAGTGCCCTGAAACCTGGTATTTCCCATGAGAAGGTACGCAGGTAGGTGGGGTTGAGCCACCTTCAAAGAGACAGGCTTTAATGTTAAGAAGGATACTTTATCTCTACTTACTAAGAGTTACCTCAGAACAGTATAAAGTCAGGGACAGGACTTACTCCACTTGGCTGCAGTGCGTCCACCTTTAGTGATATGCCACTCAAATACGGCATTTACTTTCTCCGCCACCTCATGCCCGATATCCTTCAGGCGGCGACCTATCTCCTCAAATACCAGGGTACTCTGGAGCTTCCCACCCTAGCAAGAAGAAAAAATGTAACTTGAAAAGTTTTATAAGAATGACTCAAGGGGGAAAATGATTATAAAATGTATGTGCAATAAAGTGATTTTTTAAAAAAATCTGCGTAAAAATAAGGCAAACTCATTTTTTTCACACCAGGCTCCTTTCCCACTCTTCTGTTTATTCATGTCATCCACGAACTCAGTCTTAGTAAGAGGATTTTACTTTTATCAGCATTCAGAAATAATATTTTAAGAGAACCCTAGGAGCTATACAACCTACGTCCTAACTAACGAGAGCAGGAAGATACTGGACAAATCAATTAGCCTCTGTGGTCTCGTTTCTTTCTTTGTAAAATGGGATTAAGTTATGTGAAGCCCGCATCTCCTTGTAGCTCTAACACTTCTCAAGTTTTTGATCTTAGATTCTTCTTAAGGGATCTTAATCTCCAGGCCTTTATGTGATGATGTAGTTTACGACAGACAATTAAAGATCATGGGTCTGAGCACCTCAATACTACAAAGTTACTCTTCTGAAGCCTGAGGCTAAACATTTATATTAAAAGCCTCATGTTAACAGAGAATAACAGAAATGTTTTAATAAATGATACATACTATTGTTTTTATTTTTTTATTTATTTGAGAGAGAGAGCACAAGAGGGGGTAGGGTCGGAGGGAGGAGAAGACTCCCTGCTCAGGAGGGAGCCCGATGCGGGACTAGATCCCGGGACTCCGGGATCATGACCCGAGGTGAAGGCATCGCTTAACCAACTGAGCCACCCAGGCGCCCCATGCTATTGTTTTTATATTTGCATACATAGCTTTACACAAATCTTTAAATCAAGCAAAGGTACAGGATAGTTAACTTTTTCCTCTATTTTTCTCCAAAATATTGTTAGCTTAAGATTTCTCATTAAACAACTGGGACGCCTGGGTGGCTCAGTTGGTTAAGCATCTGCCTTCAGCTCAGATTATGATCCCGGGGTCCCGGGATCGAGTCCCACTCTGGGCTTCTCGCTCAACAGGGAGCCTGCTTCTCCCTCTGCTTGCCGCTCCCCCTGCTTGTGCTCTTGCTTTCTCTCTCTCTCTGACAAATAAATAAAATCTTTAAAAAAAAAAAAAAGATTTCTCATTAAATGACTGATTCACTTATTGTAAAACTAGAAAATTAATTATTTTCTCTTGAAAGGCACCCCAGTATCCCCCTTAAAAAATGTTTAAGAAATTCCTAAGTTGTCAAAATATTCCTTTTACCTGAAGCAGTTTTGGATTAATGTCCTTCAAGAATTAACAATCTTTCACAGCTCTTAATTTTCTAAAGCAGCCTGAACATTCTAAAAGTAATCTTAACTGAAAATCATCAATCAGAAAATGACTTGGCTACCAGTTTCGATAACCCACCTCAGAGGGTGTCTTCGCTGAAGTATCAGATGTTGGTATGAGATCCACATATGCATTTGAAATGACAACGTCTCCGGTTTCTTCGATCTTAAGATTTAAGAGGGAAAAAAACCAGTTCACTCTGATGATTCCAATGAAAACACAGTATCGTTGTGAAATAGTACACAGTCATTTAAAAGAAAACAACAATTTTTCCTCATAAGAAAAAGAAAATAAGAATCCAAATTAAATCAAGTTTATAAATTAAATGTCAAGATGAATAAACACTAAGGCTTGCTGTTTTAATACAACTGTTATTAACCCTAACTGTAGAATCAACTGGTGCCCTTTTAAAATATACATATGATGAGGTCCCATCTCCAAAAATTCTAATTTAAATGCCCTGGGGTTGACCCTTGGCATTGGTATTTGGGGAAATTGTTTTTTAAACATAAGTGTGTCTCATGGGGAGCCACGGTGAGAACTGCTGAATTCTTATAAATAGTACAAGGCATGGTGAGTATCCACATGAAGTAGTGATGCTCAAAGTGCATTTGTTCTATTCAGAGAGAATAAAATCCTCTGGAACAGACCACAGTGATCCTTTTTAAGTAACAATTCTAATTTATTTCAAATAGGAAGGGTACATAGCATAAACTAAATGCTTAGACTTTCATCAAAATACTCATGAAAGGAACTCTAATTCGAATCCCTAATCCTTCATCTAAAATTATTCTAATGGCTACTCTTTCATAAAATTATGGTATTGCTACAAATGGGGAGGACCAGGTCTAAAAATGAAGGCAGCATTTATTAAAACTGATTTTTAACAATTGAGATCATTCTCCCTTGACCACTAGCCATTGTACTTCAGAAAAAAGATCTTTCAATTTGTTCATTTTATTTCTAATTATATATTATAAATAATTCTAATTATTATAATTTATTTCTAATTATTTATTTCTAATTATATTCCAGTGCAAAGCATGGAAAGAGACAATTTATGAACAAAATACACTTTAGTAAATTACTTTCTTGCAACCAAGCCAAGCATGTCACTTTGGAACATTCATTTAAAATATTTCTTAAAAGGGCGCCTGGGTGGCTCAGTTGGTTAAGCGACTGCCTTCAGCTCAGGTCATGATCCTGGAGTCCCTGGATCGAGTCCCGCATCGGGCTCCCTGCTCGGCGGGGAGTCTGCTTCTCCCTCTGATCCTCCTCCCTCTCATGTGCTCTCTCTCATTCTCTCTCTCTCAAATAAATAAATAAAATCTTTAAAAAAAAAAATAAATAAATAAATAAAATATTTCTTAAAATACAACATGAAGGAAGGAGGGAAGGAAGGAAAGAAGGATTCCTATCTATAACTAATAGCAAAGAGTACCTCTAATCACTGGGCGGGTGGGGGGGGAGGCAAATACAGTGAAAAGAGAGGAAGATATGCTTAGAATTTATCAAAATGGCAAGAAGGTATTCTATTTAGCGATTAAATTATTTCTCAGCCCTTTAAGTCTGTATCCATGGAGTTGATTTCTATGCTGTTCATTACTGCAACTGAGGAAAATAAAAACCCGGGGCACCTGGGTGGCTCAGTTGGTTAAGCGACTGCCTTCGGCTCAGGTCATGATCCTGGAGTCCCGGGATCAAGTCCCGCATCGGGCTCCCTGCTCGGCAGGGAGTCTGCTTCTCCCTCTGACCCTCCTCCCTCTCGTGCTCTCTGTCTCTCATTCTCTCTGTCTCAAATAAATAAATAAAATCTTTAAAAAAAAACAACAAACCCGTAAAGTGGTCATAGACCTGACCCCTTGTAGATTTCATCATCTTAGTCAAAAAATAAAACTTACTCAAAATAATTAGAAAATAGGAAGGCTCCAGAAGAGGTGGCACAAATATTAACTGCAAGAGGATTTCAGAGAAAGGCCATATGTGAGTCTGTGGGGGCAGGAAACGGAGTGAGTGGTAAGGGGCCGCCTCTCAGGGCAAGGGAGAGCTTGAAAGGAAGCCGAGAGGAGAGGACAGGAGGCCACGGGAAATGAAGGATATACACAAATTAAGCAGGAAAGTGACACTGCAAGCCGCAGGAATTAATGGGGAGTAAGGCAGCCACATAAAGCTGAGGTCTACAGTTATTTCTTTCTTTTTTTTTTTTTTAAAGATTTTTATTTATTTATTTGAGAGAGAGAATGAGAGAGAGAGAGAGAGAGAGAGAGCATGAGAGGGGGAGGGTCAGAGGGAGAAGCAGACTCCCCGCCGAGCAGGGAGCCCGATGCGGGACTCGATCCAGGGACTCCAGGATCATGACCTGAGCCGAAGGCAGTCGCTTAACCAACTGAGCCACCCAGGTGCCCCTACAGTTATTTCTTGACGAAAGAAACTGTGATACAGTAAGAAGAGCGAGGGCTCTGGGATTGGGGCTTTGAGCCAGGAAGACCTGGGTGTGTCCCCCAGCTGGACCACTTTCTGTGTGACCGTGAGCAAGTATTTAAGAGCCCTGAACCTAGATTTTCTTCCAGCGAATGGAGAGTTCTTGGGCATATTAGAGACAATAGTACAGCCTGCTCAGAGGTATTTAATAGCTACTATTATTATTCATGGTGGTGTCTACATGGCTCAACACACACCATCTGATTTTTAACAAGTACAAAATGATCGGCCAAAAAAACTAGCGTGGTCAACCATGTTGATAAAAATTATCTTTAAAAATCGTACAAATAAAGGGATGATTGCATGGCCTTTTAGTATTTTACTGGAACACTGCTAACAGCCTCACCCAAACATTACTTAGCTCTTTAGGGAGACATAGTTATTTTTTGTCTTGTCACCTACTCTTAATTAGGCCCAACCTCTGTGACATACGGTGTTACTTTCTGGATTCTGGTGTGATCAAGATGCACATGATTCCTGTGCAGTAGAAAACATAACCATAAAGGGTATAGTTTTAGTGTTCTGTAGAACATTAATTAGCTTTGCGTCTAATCCAGCAAGGTTATTTGGCAGTGGGGTCCTGGTGGGCCAGACACTGTTGCTCTAATTCTCTTCCGAACCAGTTTTATCATCTAGCCAGCTCCCTCATTAAGCAATTAAACAGCGTCCCGTCGTATTTTCATTTTGTATCTGGGTGAGAGTCATGCCTTTAATATTCTGAATATTATATTTTGACAATGACTTGGTTGACTGGTTGAGCCAAAAAGATAGGGTTGGTTGGGTTTTCCGAACAGCTGTGCCATTCCTACATACAGGCACCAATTTAGTAAAAAGTAAAACAGAATTAAAAAAAAAGGTACAAAGCCATCTTATTTTCAATTAAAAGGTACCACTGATTAAAAAAAAACCTTCTAGGTTTTCTGTCATACCCCCAGTATTCACTGAAAGAACGCTGTAGGATGGACCAGGGTTACAGGGTGTGGTGATGCAGGTAACAAAACAAGGAACCTCTAACTACATGACTCATACCTTGGTTTGGAAATGGATTCTATTTCCTTCCTTCCACATCTCAGTTTGTAGAGTCTGTCCTGGATACACTGGTTTTGCGAAACGAACCTTTAAAAGAAATGAGTTTGAGGGTGACACATGTTTTAAAATGAAACCTTCCTACTTGTGGGGACAGAAATTCAGACGGATGTTAGAGAACATAAAAGGAAGAAAACAGAGGTTTAAATACATTTAAACTCATAAAGGAACACAAATAGTAGTATGATAAAATTAGACAATGGATATAGTTTGTATAAGCTAGTTTATCTTTCAAAATAAAGAGTCCATAACTAGTCTTTAATCTTGACAAAGCAAGAAACAGAAGCACCATCGTGCTAAGGAGAATAATACAGGTATCCCCAGGACAACGTAAAGGATGCAGCTGAAAGTGGTACCAAGTACATCTGGGGAATAAGGTCTGGGATGGCGCGCAGGACAAAATAATGCCACTTCTTATTTCATCATCTTCTCTACCACTGTATTTGCTCTGTACAGAGGATTACGTAATAATACAAGTAGTTATAATAAAGTGAAAACCATGAAAATAATCAGTGTTATTACAGGCAACACATCAGAAAATGCATTTTCACTGCCTCATAGAGCACAAATCGATAAAAGCTTCTGGAGCTATTTGACACCGTCTTAAACGTTGTTTTTCAGCGTCTGCCTTTTGACGTACACCTCCGCAAAGGTACTGTGTGCAGAGATAGGGGTTTTTTGTAATTTATAAGGGATGAAAATGTGAAAATCAGTAAGCAGCCATCATGCTGACACTGGTGTATGTTTCTGAGAGTTCAAATGCAGCCACTTAACATTTTTAATTAAGTTAGGGCAAATTACAAAAGAGTGGGAAAAAAAGTAAATCTCAAGTTTCTGTTAATGCCTATAGGCTGACATGTGTATGCTCCCGATTAATTTATGAAGCAATCCAATTAATCTGTTGAAATTATAATTGCATACGATATCCTCATGGTGCAAGTGTGAGAGGTATTTATAGCTACAATACGAACACATGCTGATTGCCAAGTCAGTGAAATAACAGAAATGTGTATTGTTTCAGTACAGTACCTATATTAAAAGAAGTCACTAAAACTCCTTTCCTTCTCCAAAAATAAAAAAGGAACTAATGTTCAAATTACACAATAATACACACATACCTTAATTGCCTTGAATCTCGACACATCATTGTCTGCATACTGCTGTAAAACATGCCTGGCAGAAAATCCAAATGTACATAATCCATGTAATATGGGCTTGTCGAAACCTAAAAAAAAAGAAAGAGAATTTGGTCAGACATAAGCACATATCCTGTTTAAAAGCCAAGGATAATTAATTCAGGATTTCAAACGGCACTCAGATGAATTATACCATCTATTTTAAGAAACGTGGAAAAGAGTTGTAAAAAATACCTCCGGGGGGAAAACTATGAAATAAACAAACAGAGAAGAAACAAGAAAGGAATGCATGTTAGAGATGTGGGAACACAAAGAATTGTTCTGTTTAGCTGGGGCTGTAACCATGAAATCATCCATATTGATTTCAGTATCAGATGATCCTTCTGTCACCTCTCAGTCCCTTGCTCTAACCTCCAACGCCCTTGCCTGTCAGGAGAACTCAGACACCCGCCCATGTGATCCGATCGAAACTCTGCACTAGCTTCCGTCCTCCACAATCTGAATTATGAACTCCAAGCACACCATCCTCTGAACCCTGTATCCCGCCTTTCCCCATCCTTAGCATCAATGTGTTAGGAGAGGGTTATTTTTAAAATATTACTCAAACTAGCTCTCCTAAGTAGCAATGTCTCTAAGTGTTACTTAGATGACCAAAGCTAGTCGTTTTCATCGGTACATATCATGAGCAACTCACCTGCGAAACCAGCAAAGTTAGGATCAATGTGTAAGGGATTCCAGTCGCCACTGAGGCGGTACAAAGCAGCCTGCGGAGAAAGAATTATAAAAGTAATGAGCTATTCTCAGTAACTAGTTTCTGAGAACACATTAAAAGAAAAACAGGATATATGGCTGGTTATTAAATAAGAAACATATTCTAAGTGACGCTCTGATTTAAAAAATAACTATTTCTAACACAGAAAGATGAACTGTAAATCAAATGCGTTTTGCAACACCTGCCACTGAACCCAGTTGGGGAGGAGGGGACCCATCAGATAATGGCAAGGGGAGCCACGAACTACACCTGGGTAAGGAGCAAGTCACAGAAATGAATCCATCAATCTACTCATTAAAACACGATGAAGATAAGGTAGATATTTACAGCCTCTTCTAACCAAGCAAAATTTAGGCCAACTTTCTTAACGGGGTAATTTGAACTGAAGCCTGTAAGCCAATACTAGACACATAAACATCAAAGACGAACGCCGACTCTCACTGTCTTGGTACCCTAAATCCTGAGCATGAGCTCATCCTGCAAGAAAACAGACTGACAGGTTGCCGGGGAGATGAAATTTCTACTTAGGCCAGATTTTCCTGTCACTTCTTTACTTCGATGAGGCAGGATGAGCAGAACGATACAGAAAACAATAGGGAAAAAGTTGCCATAGCTCCCAGCATTTAACTTGTTTAGCGTTCAAACTTTTCAGTACTGACGGGGAGAGACTCACCAAACAGCCAACAGTTAGTATTCTGTGTATCTTTATTTAACTCTCCCCTTGGGATCTGCCTCAGTACTTTTGCCCTTTCTCATCAGTTGCTACATCAGGCTTTCCAAGACTACTGATATGCTGCGTAAAGATTCATCGTGTCAGCATATCTGACTTTCTTAATTACCGGATTCTTATTATTTTTAATTACTGATTATTCTTTTTTAATACATTTTATTTCTAGAAAACATTTTCCATAATGCATAGGAAAATGCCATTCCTTTTTAAATACACTTTGTACAATTTTAATAAGCTCTTTCTCTTCTCCATCCTTCCATGTAATAGTTCTATAAATGATTCATTTTCTCAATTACTCAACATTGTTCCCTTTATATGGCTTTCTAAAAATAATTAAATACAAATCAACAATTATTGTATAGTGGTGACTGGCAAGATTCTGTGTCATATGTTAGAAGATTAAGTGATCATTTTTAAAAAGCACTTTGCAAACAATAAAATACTAGGCAAATATACAGGGCTGTGTTGCATACAAATGAAAACAAAGATACATTTCAGAGCCTGAAGGGCAAGTTGTCAAACATGATGGATCATGGGCTTTGACGCCAGACAGACCTGGGTTCAGATCCAGCTCTGCCATTAATGGGCAAGTTTCCTTATCACCCTGAGCCTCAATTTCCTCATTTAAAAAACTGAGAGGTAATACACCTCTTACAAAGCACTATCCTTGATAAATATTTATACCTCAATAAATGTGAGCTCTTATTATTATCTTAAAAGGTATTAGCAACAGTATGCAGGCTGAAAGAAAGCCAGGGTCAAAGTAGGTGAGTAAATGCTTTATTTGTTGTCTTACTGAGGACTCTAGCCTGGGAAACAGTCTTTCAGATTGCTCTGAAGAACTGTCCTGAACAAATCAATCAACGTGATACAATACATTAACAAAAGAAAGAACAAGAATCGTATGATCCTCTCTATAGATGCAGAAAAAGCATTTGACAAAGTACAGCATCCTTTCTTGATCAAAACTCTTCAGAGTATGGGGACAGAGGGTACATACCTCAATATCATAAAAGCCATCTATGAAAAACCTACAGCGAATATCATTCTCAATGGGGAAAAACTGAGAGCTTTCCCCCTAAGGTCAGGAACGTGGAAGGGAGGTCCACTATCACCACTGCTATTCAACATAGTATTAGAAGTCCTAGCCACAGCAATCAGACAACAAAAAGAAATCAAAGGCATCCAAATCGGCAAAGAAGAAGTCAAACTCTCACTCTTTGCAGATGATATGATACTTTATGTGGAAAACCCAAAAGACTCCACCCCAAAACTGCTAGAACTCATACAGGAATTCAGTCAAGTGGCAGGATATAAAATCAATGCACAGAAATCACTGGCATTCCTATACGCCAACAACAAGACAGAAGAAAGAGAAATTAAGGTGTCGATCGCATTTACAATTGCACCCAAAACCATAAGATACCTAGGAATAAATCTAACCAAAGAGGCAAAGGATCTGTACTCAGAAAACTATAAAATACTCATGAAACAAATTGAGAAAGACACAAAGAAATGGAAAAATGTTCCAAGCTCATGGATTGGAAGAACAAATATTGTGAAGATGTCAATGCTACCTAGAGCAATCTACACATTCAATGCAATCCCTATCAAAATACCATCAACTTTTTTCAAAGCAATGGTACAAATAATCCTAAAATTTGTATGGAACCAGAAAAGACCCCAAATAGCCAGAGGAATGTTGAAAAAGAAAAGCAAAGCTGGCAGCATCACAATTCCGACTTCCAGCTCTATTACAAAGCTGTCATCATCAAGACAGTATGGTACTGGCACAAAACAGATACATAGATCAATGGAACAGAATAGAGAGCCCAGAAATGGACTCTCAACTCTATGGTCAACTCATCTTTGACAAAGCAGGAAAGAATGTCCAATGGAAAAAAGACAGTCTCTTCAACAAATGGTGCTGGGAAACACAGGCAGCAATTTCTCCAACCTCAGCCGCAGCAACTTCTTCCTAGAAACATCGCCAAAGGCAAGGGAAGCAAGGGCAAAAATGAACTATTGGGACTTCATGAAGATAAAAAGCTTTTGCAAAGCAAAAGAAGCAGTCAACAAAACCAAAAGACAACCGACAGAATGGGAGAAGATATTTGCAAATGACATATCAGATAAAGGGCTAGTATCCAAAATCTATAAAGAACTTATCAAACTCAACACCCAAAGAACAAAGAATCCAATCAAGAAATGGGCAGAAGACATGAACAGACATTTTTCCAAAGAAGACATCCAAATGGCCAACACACATGAAAAAGTGCTCAACATCGCTCGGCATCAGGGAAATCCAAAGCAAAACCTCAATGAGATACCACCTCACACCAGTCAGAATGGCTAAAATTAACAAATCAGGAAACAACAGATGTTGGCAGGGATGCGGAGAAAGGGGAACCCTACTACACTGTTGGTGGGAATGCAAGCTGGTGCAGCCATTCTGGAAAACAGTATGGAGCTTCCTCAAAAAGTTGAAAATAGAGCTACCATACGATCTAGCAATTGCACTACTGGGTATTTACCCCAAAGATACAAATGTAGGGATCCGAAGGGGTACGTGCACCCGATGTTTACAGCAGCAATGTCCACAATAGCCAAACTGTGGAAAGAGCCAAGATGTCCATCAACAGATGAATGGATAAAGAAGATGTGGTGTATATATACAATGGAATATTATGCAGCCCTCAAAAGGAATGTGATCTTGCCATTTGCAACGACGTGGATGGAACTGGAGGGTGTTATGCTGAACGAAATAAGTCAATCAGAGAAAGACATGTATCATAGGACCTCACTGATAGAGGAATTCTTAATCTCAGGAAACAAACTGAGGGCTGCTGGAGTGGGGGGTGGGGTGGGAGGGATGGGGTGGCTGGGTGATAGACATTGGGGAGGGTATGTGCTATGGTGAGTGCTGTGAATTGTGGAAGACTGTTGAATCACAGATCTGTACCTCTGAAACAAATAATGCAGTATATGTTAAGAAAAAAAAAAGAAGATAGTAGGAAGGGAAGAATGAAGGGGGGGAAATCGGAGGGGGAGACGAACCATGAGAGACGATGGACTCTGAGAAACAAACTGAGGGTTCTAGAGGGGAGGGAGGTGGGAGGATGGGTTAGCCTGGTGATGGGTATTAAGGAGGGCACGTTCTGCATGGAGCACTGGGTGTTATGCACAAACAATGAATCATGGAACACTACATCAAAAACTAATGATGTAATGTATGGCGATTAACATAACAATAAAAAGTCAATTAAAAAAAAAAAAAAGAACTGTCCTGAAGCTTGTTAGCTACAGGAGATTATATATACAAAAGGGAAAAGGGGAACATGTGCTTGCAAGCATTTCTCCAAATACTTGCATGTCATAAGGTATAATTTGTTAAGAATGTAAAAATTAAGGTTTTCTGATTTCCACACAGACATGAGAAAGACCCTGGGGTCATCTTAACACATGATGTTTCTATATATCTGATTGTTTAAAAATACTGCTTGCATGTCTCAGTTGAACTGGTTTTCTGGTTCCTCCTTTTTATTTCTCCTTGAGATCACTGGAGGTCACAACTGTAACCTACGGCAGTGTTCGTGCACAGG